>NC_069385.1:55347500-56737500 GCF_027475565.1 Acinonyx jubatus | reverse complement strand
GCTGTCAGCGCAGAACCCGAAGTGAGGCTCCATCTCGTGAACCATGAGATCATGACCTGAGCTGAAATCAAGGGTCAGACACGTAACCAACTGACCCATTCAGGTGCCCCAATGGGATGTCATCTATCTCTGAATAAAAAAACCCCTAAGGAAGACAACTTACAAGCAATACCATTGTTCTTATTTTTTTACATTTCTGTAATGTAGTGTTTTATAAAATGTCATTTGAGTTCCTACACATCGGTTTGGACACCACTGTCCTCTGAGTAGTGTAGTAACATGCAAATGAAACTAATTTTCATTTAGTGAATAAGTACCAGTGATCACTAGGATACTTTTGTGTTTTGTAGAAATAGTAGGTTAGTGTTAGTCTTGAGGACTTTATTTTTATTTTTAAATTTTTTAACGTTCATTTATTTTTGAGAGAAAGAGACAGAGCATGAGGAGGAGAGGGACAGAGAGAGAGGGAGACCCAGAATCAGAAGTAGGCTCCAGGTTCTGAGCTGTCAGCACCAAGCCCAATGCAGGGTTTCAACCCACAGACTGCAAGATCATGACCTGAGCTGAAGTTGGTCACTCAACCGACTTCAGAGCCACCCAGGCGCCCCTGTATTTAATTCTTAAATCCAAGTAGTAATTAGTAAAATAAACTAAAGAGACAACTTATTTTGAACATTACCTAAATGTTGGTTAAGAAGATAAGTGCAAAGATACCTAAACATTACCTAAAAATGAAATACCTAATACAAATGTACAAATGTAAAGCCTTCTGCCAGAACAGTCCAACTAATGTTTATTCAAGAAGAGGGAGTTTCATCAAGGTAGAGGGAAAAGCTTGAAACTCATAGTAAATAAAAATTCTTTATTGTAAAACCTGGCTTATGAAGGAAACAGTTAAACAAAAATTTATGGCAAAATTGACTGCGTCCTTGATAATGCAAATATGAACAAAAATGTATGAAAATCGGCCTATGGTTGAATTATGGTATGGCCATTCAATGGAACCATTCATCTAATACTTACTGGACATCTATGTGCCAGACATTTTGCTTAGCACTAAATAGAATAATAGCCATAAAAAGTCCTTTGAAGCATAACTAATGACATCATTATGGGATGTTAAGTGCTATAAAACTTAATTTATTAAATATGATACTAGTTTTGTTACTGATACGGTAAGTTTTAATTTTTTCTGTTTTTTTCTTAATCATGATTAGAAAAAAGCTGAACACCTTCCTTTCTTAGCTACTCCCAATATTTACACTGTAGTGATCTATAAAACATTGCTGAGTTAATTTCACAGTGTTACATGTATGTTATGACTTGACATGTATTTATAAATTATATTGACAATATTTTTAATATGTTAAACTGCTGTAGGTTATAATGGTGTAATCTATAGCATAGAATATTTTTCTGATGCTCAGGTTACATGATACTATGTTTTTTCTAAATTATTCAGAGAACAACTCTTTGAAAAAAAAATGAAAAGAGGAAAATGTCCTTTTATTCAGATGTGAGAGCAAAATTACATAGTGTGGTTGTTTTGGAGAGAGTAAAGGCCTGTTATTTAGGTGGAAGAAGGGGAGGGCACAGGAAAGGCACGTCACACTTAGCAAGTGTCTAATAAGGGTCAGATACTGTATAACACAAGTTTGTTATTCTGTTTCACTTCATCTTTATGTTCATCTGGATTAGATATTATTTCATTTTAAAATGACAAGATTGGGGGCATCTGGGTGGCTCAGTCGTTGGGCATCCAACTTCGGCTCAGGTCATCATCTAACAGTTCTGTGCTGACAGCTCAGAGCCTGGAGCCTGCTTCGGATTGTGCATCTCCCTCTCTCTCTGTGCCTCCCCCTCTCACACTCTCTCTCAAAAATAAATAAATATTTTTAAAAAATTAAAATGAGAAGATTGAAGCTCAGAAGGTTAAATAAATTTGACTGAAGTCAGAACTAGTAATTGCCAGAGCTCGTATTCTCATCTATGATAGCAGAGCCTTTCCAATTGAATTTTTAGTGGGTGAAGGGAAGTTTAATTGTATGCTTTTAATAGTTGTATAGTTTCAATGGTAGTACTTAAAAGGTCTTTTTTATAACCAAAGTACCTACCCACCCAACATCTGAGGTTGATATAATGGTGGGAGTAGAAAAGGAAAAGAACTTTACAAGATAACATAGACTTCTACTCAAAGAAGATCAACAACTCATTAAGGTGCTAAAACTAGATGTTTTAGAGTATGCATTGTGTTGGGTTTCTACAAAGAAATATTTAGTGCTATGCTGTCCAGTATGGTAACTACTCATAAAGTATAGCTCTTTAAATTAATTAAAATTGAAAATGTAATTTCTCTACTACAATAGACATATTGCAAATGCTCAGTAGCTACATGTGGTTGGAAGCTATCTTAATTGAGCAGTATAGATATAGAACATTTCCATTATCATGGAAGGTCTGTTGGACAGTGCTAACTTAGTTTCTTCATTTTTATTTTATAAGAAATAATTTCAGTTTGGTAGTTGTGAGCTTAATTTTTACTTTAAGAAATTTTTACCTGAGGTCACCTGGCTGGTTCAGTCAGAAGAGTGTACAACTCTTGATCTCAGGATCATGAGTTTGAACCATACATTGTTTAGAAATTACTAAAAAAAAAATAAACTTTAAAAAATATAAAATTTTAGGGGCGCAGTCAGTTAAGCGTCCGACTTCAGCCAGGTCACGATCTCGCGGTCTGTGAGTTTGAGCCCCGCGTCAGGCTCTGGGCTGATGGCTCGGAGCCTGGAGCCTGTTTCCGATTCTGTGTCTCCCTCTCTCTCTGCCCCTCCCCCGTTCATGCTCTGTCTCTCTCTGTCCTAAAAATAAATAAACGTTGAAAAAAAATATAAAAATTTTACCTTTTTAATGAATGTAGTCACACTATAGTTTCCCCATTTATATGGATTAAAAGTAAGTTAGGAATTAATTAAAACATTGTTTATTACCATTTTTACTACTTCAAACTTGATTTCTGCAGTTAATATTTTAAGATTATGTTATTGTATATAGGTGCAATTTCCATATTCATATATGGATATCCATGTATCCATAATGATGTCGTGTGACATTCCATTATATGAGTATGCTGTATTCTTTTTTTTTTTTATGTTTATTTATTTTTGAGAGAGAGAGAGACACAGTGTGAGCCGGGGAGGGGCAGAGAGAGACAGAGACACAGAATCTGAAGGAGGCTCCAGGCTCCGAGCTGTCAGCACAGAGCCTGACATGGGGCTCTAACCCATGAACCCTGAGATAACGACCTGAGCTGAAGCCAGACGCTTAACCAACTGAGCCACCCAGGCACCCCTGAATATGCTGTATTCTATTATTAATTAATTTTTCTTTCTTTCTTTTTTTTTCAAATGTTTATTTTTGAGAGAGAGCATGAGCGGGGGAGGGGCAAAGAGAGAGGAAACAGGATCTGAAGTGCACTCTGGGCTGACAGCAAAGAGCCTGATGTGGGGCTCAAACTCATAAACCGAGAGATCATGACTGAGCTGAAGTTGGATGTTGAACGAACTGAGCCACCCAGGTGCCCCAGTCAAGTGATTTTTCAATGTGTTTGCTATTGTAAACAATGTTGCACTGACTTCTCTTACAAGACTTTAAAGTACACATATGCAAGAGTTTTTCTAGAGGACATAAGCTAGAAATAAAATTTTTGAGTCAGAAGACGTGTACTTTCAACTTTAGGAAATGCTAAGTTATTTTCTACACTGGTTATATCAGTTTGTATGTACTCTGAGATTATAAAGCCGTGTTTTTTTGTTTTGTTTTTAAAGCTTTAACATATTTTCTTCCAGATTAAGTCCCTGATTTTATGTGTTTACATTAGCATTATGAAGATTACTTTTACTATTTAGTAAGTAGTCATTGTTTAAGTTGTTTATATCAGGATTTAAAAGGTAGGATCTTAAATCTTATGTCTTGTGAGCATTAGCATAAATAGCAATTCTGAAAGCAATAAACTGATCAGTTTGAAAAGTTACTCTTTCTTGTAGGATTTTACAAAGAAGTTTTTGTCATTAAAAACTATACCAGTGCTTAATAGAACACTTTTTGTTTTTAACCATACTTTTAGGTGAAGATTGGTGGCAAAATAAAATTTTTCTTTTGCTGTGAATTAGCAAATCAGTTATTTAACTTGTTTAGTTAGTTCTGTTTTGTGCCAGGCATAGTGTTAGTTACTTTGGATACAGAGTTGTATTAAGTTATGGGCTGTGTCTTCAAGGACCTTGCAGCTCAGAATAGGAGAAAAAAAATTAAATACAGAAGTATATTAAAATGATGTAGATGCTGTCAGGAAAGCTTGTACATTGGAATCAGGAGAATATGCTTGACTTGTCAAAGTGTTAGAAATATTTTATATGAGGTGAATATTAAGCTGAGCCTAATGAGAGAAGGGTGTTTGTCAGACATCTAGAGGAAGTGATTCTCAACAGAGGGAGCATTATACCCAAAGCCTGGCATTTTTTAAGACACTTCAGATCATTGAGTATGACTGAAGGGTGAGGTGGGGGAGAGGCCGAAGGTTTGGCCTTGAACTTAGTGATGATGGGGAGCCACTGAAGAATTTTAATGGATTTTAAGTCATTGAAGGATTTAAAGAAGGGAACTGACCTGAGCAGATTTTTACTCTAGATGGTTTCTGCTGCAGTGTTATATTGAGGATGGATTCGACACAGGTAAAAGAACAGCAGTTCTGGAGAGGTGAGGAGGGTCTTCACTAAGATAATAATACTAGATATAAACTGGAAGATGAGAGATGTTAAGAAAAACATCAGAAATGTTCAAAACTTGGTAAACTGTTAGTTGTGGAAGGTGAGAGGAGGAAGTATGTGAATTGCTACTAGATTTCTAACCTGGGTGCTTGAGTGGTTGGGAGAGACACAAGGATGGAAGTTATAGCAAGAGAAGGACTGTTGAGTTTTGGGGGGCAAGATACTGAGTTTTGTTTTAGAAAGGGGGAACGTGAGGGCCCTGTGACCATCCAGTTCGATATTCATGTGAGTTCTAGAAGAGAAGTCTGGATTATAGTTATAGACTTAGATAGAAGTCATCAGATGTACGTGGTTGTGAAAGTGAGGTTGGAGAGCATCATAAAGAAGGAAATAAGGGGGCACCTGGGTGGCTCAGTCAGTTAAGTGTCCTACTTCAGCTCAGGTCATGATCTCATGATTCGTGGGTTCAAGCCCCACATCGGGCTCTGTGCTGACAGCTCAAAGCCTGGAGCCTGCTTCAGATTGTTTCCCTCTTTCTCTGCCCCTCCCCTGCTCGCACTCTGTCTTTCAAAATAAATAAACATTAAAAAAATACCAGGGTGCCTGGGTGGCTCAGTTGGTTAAGACTCTGACTTCGGCTCAGGTAATTATCTCACAGTTTGTGAGTTCGAGCCCTGCGTTGGGCTCTGTGCTGACAGCTCAGAGCCTGGAGCCTGCTTCAGATTCTCTGTCTCTCTCACTCTCTGTCTCTGCCCCTGCCCTGCTCACACTCTCGTCTCACCCTCTCTCTCAAAAATAAAAATAAAACATTAAAAAAATGTTAAAAAAAGAAGGAAATAAGTGTTGAAAAAGATCCAGGAACAGAATTTGGAAAATACTAGTAAATAAAAGGAATTAGTGACAATCTGCAGCCTTCTTTATAGAGATAAAAAGATATAAATATTTGGATACACAAGGAACTTACCATTTTTTTATTATTGAAGTAGTTTTGACAAAAGTGTTTTATTAGTTTCAGTTGTACAATAAAATGATTCAAAAATCTTATACATTATTCAATGCTCATCACAATGACTGTACTCTTAAGGAACTTACCTTTTTTATGAAATTAAGGAGTAAATGTATATATACTTGTGATGGAAAAATTAACTTCCTAACATTAAGTTATTAAGTTAATTAACATAAGTTAAATGCATGAAATGTAATATGAACTGTAGGAGTATATGCTTAAGCTGAAAATAGCTTGGTGTTAGATCATAAAAAGAGACTTTTTAGATACGTGTTTTGAGGGGCGCCTGGGTAGCTCGGTCGGTTCAGCATCTAACTCTTGATCTCAGCTCAGGTCATGATCTCGAGGTTTGTTGGTTTGAGCCCCATGTTGGGCTCTGGGCTGGTAGCACCAAGCCTGCTTGGGATTTTGTCTCTCTCTCTCTTTCTCAAAATAAATTAATATACCTTTAAAAAAAGATATGTGTTTTGAATAAGATTGAAATAAAAATGAAACCACTGTAAGAGCTAATAGTATTATTAATAATAAACATATGTACAAAATGGCATCAGGAACATACCTGAACCAAACAAAATTGGGTTTATTAACTTTTGGCACTGGGGACATGGCACATGTGGAACCTTGAAGCATCTCAGTGAGAAGGTGTTAGGACTTCCAGGACTTGGGTTTATGTTAAATGATTTGGGGAAGGTCACAAAAGCAGGGGTTTGCGCTATCAAAAAGCAGGAGTAATTCTGTGATTGGGTATCTTAATAATTCTTATCTAGAAGGCAGGAAGAACATAGTGGGGCTAAAACTAGAATTGGTAAGGAAGTAGACGTATTAGCCAGAAAAGGGGAGTGTTTGACCATTTCTTGGTTTGGGCAGTGCTGTTTTTGTCTCTGTTCAGATAAAGTCAGAGTGGCCTTGTATGATGTTGGGTTCTCTGAAATTGTTTATGTTCCAAAAATAAGTTATGTTATGAACACCCTGGCATAGCTCTGAGTGCCAAGTCAACTCCCAGCAACACAATACCTGACTGATAGTGAGGGACCAACCCCTGGTTGTCAGGAGCTACTTTTCGCTTTTCATAGTCTGTAACAGCAGTAAGAGAATTCAGCGAAGACTTCGTGGCAGAGACAACTGTTGGGTGTTGTTAGGAAGTGACCTAATAAGTTTGTAGTTGGGATACAATAAGGAAAGTAATTAAGGGAGCTTGGGAAGGGTGGAAACGCAAGGAGAGACAAACCTGGTGAATGGTTTCTACATGATCAACTTTGCATATAGTTTAGGTAGATTCCTGACCCAGATTATGGTATGATGAAATTAGTGTTTGTAGACAATACAATCGCCTTTTAAAATTATTAAATATCTAAAAATGATTTTTTTAATTCTTAAATTTTTTTAAAATTTTAATTAAGCTCAGCACCTAACATGGGTCTCAAACTCCTGACCATAAGATTAAAATTCATGTGTTCTGCCACCTGAACCATCCAGCCACCTCTCTAAAAATGATTTTATTGTATTTTATTTTTAATGATTATTTATTTATTTTGAGAGAGAGAAAGAGTTCAAGCAGGGGAGGGGGAGAGGGAGAGAGAGAATCCCAAGTAGGCTCTGCACTGTCAGCACAGAGCCTAATGCGGGGCTGGAACCCACAAACCATGAGATCATGACCTGAGCCGAAACCAAGAGTCAGATGCTTAACTGACTGAGCCACTCAGACACCCCGAAAAATACTTTTAATGAACATTTTAACTTGCCTATAAGTCAGAATAACTATTTTCCTTAAAAGTACTTGTCCATATACTTTTTACATTGTTATAATTACTTTTTTTTATATTCTGAACTTAAAAAAATATTTTCTTAATATACCATCAGACACTTTACTCTGTGTTTTTACCTTGTTTGAAGAGGATCATTTCAATAGTTGTCTTTGAGGCCATCCATTTTCTCAGAAAGGGAAAAGCAGTAATATATATAGGAAATAACAGACATTTGGGAGAAAAAGTTAACAAGCATCTGTTACTGATGAAATGGAGTAAAGGAAGAGAAGAATAAAAAATTTTGAATCCCTGAAACTGACAAAATCAAACTATATCTATATGCATAGGTTCTCAGTTGGATGATGTATTATAATAAAATAACAAAAGTTTGTAACGCCCACCAACACTATTTCTACAAGATATCCTGAAAGTTGCAAAATATACCTGATTGTTAAAATGATAAGGTATTTTTAGGTTGAAAGTTTTGACATGTGTTGACAGTGCTAGAAAATGAGGCATGCCTGGCTGGCTCAGTCACTGGAGCATGCAACTCTTGATCTTGGGGTTGTAATTTTGAGCCCCATGTTGGGTGTAGAGATTACTTAAAAAGAAAATCTTAGAAGAGTTAAGAAAAAAAAAAGAAGAGAATGAGGGTAGAATTTGCTAGTGGTAAGATGTTCATGCTCATACGGAAATCAGAATTTATAATCTGGATACGGCTGGCTTCACATCCTCTAAAAATTAGTCTGAATTAGAGAAGGCTGATACTTCTGGGTTTAAGATGCCTGGCATCCCCATTAGTGCTGGTGTTGCATCAGAAGGATCACTATCCTTTCATCCTTAATTTATTCCCTTGTGCCTATTTGATAAGGTTGTCTTCTTTAAATGCTTTTGAAAATACTGTCTTATTTATACACCATAATAAACTAAGAAGAGAAAGGTTCTATTATTGGAGAAGCCTGATGGTTGAAAGATTTTTTAAACCTTTTATACTGTAAAATTTAAGTATCTTTATTATCCACTGAATTTGTTTAACCACATATAGAATAGTTTTAGGTATAATTTATAATATAAGTAAAATCATACTATAGCAGAATATTAAAATTAATATAACTAATTCATAGCCTGTGATTTTAAGAAATGTTTCATGTTATAAAACTCCATGAAAAAAAACCTAGAAATGCTTGAAGTTCATTGCAGTGAGCTTTAAACTAGCATATAATTGAAATCCTAAGAGTACTTTTCAGTCTTAAAGCATAAAGTGCAGCTAAAAAAAAGATGTAAAATTCATCAACATTTTATCATTTTATGTAGATTTTTCGATGTTAAATTTTAACCGGGAACGTAATTAATAATGAATATAAAAACCCAAATAATTTATCTTGAGATGCTTTACTTTTTCTAAATTTATTGTGAGCATAATAGCTTAATTAACTTAAAATATAGATAATAATAAAGTTATTATTTGTGACTTAAAAATTTTTGACCTTCACCATTTACATTTAACTGCTTTTTTCTCTCCAGACTTACACCAGCTGTGTCATGTATCAACTACATGTATAAAAAATTAATTTGTTCTTGCTTGTTCATTTCCTCTTAGAATCCAATATCATTAATCATTACTGATGTTGACACTTAAAGTCAATTTTATATATAGATTACCTATTACTTATAAAAGTAATGATGGTTATTTAATGAGTGAAATCTTTTATTCCAAGTATATTTTAATTTTATGAAGTACAGTTTATTTACTACACATCAGAGTTTCAGATATTTAAGTAAAGTGAGTATAGTATGTATAAATTAAATATGTACAGATCTTTTCATATTAACTATTTGTATCATTAATCAGGCTTAAATCACTTATAAAAACTTGTTAGGGAATTGGAAGGCATAGTGCAAAGTAAGAAAATTATTTAAAATGCATAGACAAAAGGTTAATGTCCTTGCAGCATAAAGAAGTCTTGTGAATTAGTAAGAAAAACAAGCATCTTTGTTGAAAATGGGCAAAGGACAGGAACATAGAAATTCACAAAAGTATAAATACAGAAATTAAAGAAATAGAACTTTAAAGCAGTTTAAAGCAAGTTATTATTAATATTATTTTAATAATAATACCTGATGTGGAAGTTGCAGAGAAATAGTCTCTGCTGGCAGAGATATATACTGATACAGGTTTCTACAGTATAATTTGGCAATACACGTCAAAAGCCTGTAAATAGAGATGGATACACACAAAGAGTTTTATCATAGCACTTTTTGTAAAACCAAACAATTGGAAACAACTAAATGTTTATCATTAAGTGATTAGTTAAATTATAAACATCCATGTAGTGTTGCCAGTTTTTTTTAAGTGATGTTTTTAAACTTAGATTGTTAAACTGTATTCAGAAGTATCCTTGATTTCCTTGGAATTTCTTTGAGGACCACTGGGAGAGGAGGAGGCTGAGCATAGCTCCATTCTGCTCAACCAGAGCAGCTTTGTATCGTTTTTTTAATATAGAAGTTTCAAATGAGAGTTTGCCTGGAGAAAAGGGTAGGAGGTGGTACAGTTGGCTGCTAAAAACATAGCCTTAACGTGTTCAGTACAATGGCAAACAGTGCAATGGCAGTTATTTTGCCAAATGAAAAATAGTAGAGTATAAAATAAGGGGTATAGTTGGGTCCCAATGTTTAAGAAAAATTATATCTCCATCATCTATGCATATGAGAAAAATGGAAGTTTATGATAATAATTGCAACAAAATTGTAAAAAAAAATAGCAACAGTGATAGTTTTCAGGTGATTTTTACCCTCGGTTTTGTTTTGTTTTTTCTTTATTTTTATTTTAGAACAAGATTATGAGGAGCAGGGGAAAGGGACAGAGGGAGAGAGAGAAAGAGAGAGAGAGAATCCTAAGCAGGTTCTCCTCCGAAGCAGGCCCCCCACTCAAGGTGGAGCCCGACTTGGGGCTCAATTCCACAACCCTGGGATCTTGACCTGAGCCAAAATCAAGAGTCGACAGCTCAAAGGATTGAGCCAGCCAGGCGCCTCCGCTTTGTTTTATTTTTTAACTTCCTGTATTTCTTTTTTTTTTTTAATGTTTATTTTGAGAAAGAGAGAGTGTGTGCAAGTGTACGTGAGCAAGGGAGAGGCAAAGAGAGAGAGGGAGAAAGAGAGAATACCAAACAGGCTCTGCACTGTCAGCACAGAGCCTGACACAGGGCTCCGTCTCACAAACCATGAGATCATAACCTGAGCCGAAACCAAGAGTCAGACACTTAAGCAGCTGAACCACCCCAGCGTCCCTCATTTTCTTTTTAAAACATATTTGCAACAAGTAGTTGTTATTATAAGTTAAATTGTGATTTAGGATCCCAGGGTGGGGATCATCAGGTACCCTGGGAGAAGGGTGGAGGACAAGGAGAGGTGGGGTAGAGCCAGTTCACACCTTCCTAGCAAGTGTGCCTTCTGCTGAGAGGTCATCCTAGGCTGACACCTAGAATATGGGGCAGAGGGACTTGCATACATGGTGGTACCATTCACACATGGAGACATCACCCCCTTTAGCAACCATTGTATTTTCACAGTGGTGGAAGTCCACAAAGTTCTGCCAGCAGTTCCTGGTCTGGTTCTGGTTGGGGAGGCACCTGTCTAAAAGGGTCAGTCCAGTACTTCTTGATGTCTTCTGCCGTGGTGCTGACTCCTGGAGACACCACTGAAACAGCTCACAGCTCAATATCTACCCTCTGTTTTGCTTATTTGTATTTCATAAAATGTACAGGTGCTGTGTGTGATGAGGTAGGAGAAAAGCAATAGTCACTACTTATAAATATTTTTATTTTATTTTTTAAAGTTTATTTTGAGAGAGAAAAAGCATGAGTGGGAAAGAGAGAGAGAGGGAGAGAGAGAGAGAATCCCAAGCAGGCTCTATGCTACCAGCACAGAGACCCATGTGGCGCTCAGACTCCAAACCGTGAGATCATGACCTGAGTTGAAGTCAGACGCTTAACCAACTGAGCCACCCAGGCGCCCCATAAATACTTTTAAAATGCTATCACATTTACATGCAAGGTCCCCTTTTAATGTTGGTGTGGTCTAAGATTTACTACATGCCAACTGCCGTTCTAAGCAGTTGACGTACATTAACTCATCTGATTATTATAACAACCCTATTTAGGTATTATTAATATATACGGAGAGCTTAAATAATGTGACCAAAGTCATGTTGCTGATTCAGTCTACCTTGATGTATGTATCACCTCTTGTTTTCAAAGAATTCCATCTTATTAAACCCTAGCTCATATTACTAATTCCCATAGATTTCAGAAATAGTTTATAAGTGGTAGATGTAACAACATACATAGGTATATTGACATGTTTGTATATATTTTGCATTTTGTTAGTATTTCCATTTTTTTTTTTAATCTCATCTTATTAGTAGCCTTTGACTTGCTGTTACTTCACTCATTGCCACCATCATATGCAGACAGGGAACAAGAGGATCTTCTAAGTTGATCAGATGCTCATCCTTATTAAAACATTTTAGAAACCTGTCTGTGGTAGCCCTGGTCCTGAGTTACTGTGTTTGTTTTTAAGCAAGCTGAGCCCCACGCACATAAGATTATGTATAGTATCTATGTACTCTGCCTCTGGAAAACATATAAGTCATTTGCCCTTGGAACATACACAAATCACAGGTTTTTATACTTGAGGATGGTGTTTCTTTTGGTATTATTTCCTGGTCCAGACTTCTCACTGTCAGCAAGATTTATGCTTGACTTATTTATGGTAGTAACTGATGTGTTGAGCTATCCACATATTCTCTTATCTGTGACCCTGTGGGCCTTCACAGAGGTAGGTGGAAAAGCTGGGAGGAAACTGAGTGCATTTAGAAACCAATAATTCCTATATATGTGCTTTTTTTCAACAGCAGATAGTTCATTTACAAAAAATATTGGTTAGGTTTGATCAGTGTCAGAAAAAAATTTTTCAGGATTCTAAGAGAAAAGGGACATATGAAAGAGAAAGGAAGAATTATTAACAAGGGCAATGAAATATGCTGAACAAATGGATGGAGAATACAGGAGAAAATAAGTATAAGGAAGTATACTAATGAAAATATAGAAATTAAAACAGCATTACTAAAAGATGATGGCCTAATGACCTAATTAGGGAAATACTATAATATCCCTATGAATAAAATTATCCCCTTTCCACAGTTTTGATATTAAAATAATCCATATCCCTAACTGGAAGACAGTTTTTTAGACAAGTATTTAAATATTAGAATATCTATATATAGCACATAAATCCATATGTTGTCATAAATTAATGAAACCCTTTCCTAAAACTACATGTGTTTCTTTTCTTTTTGGTTATTTGGTACAATTTGTAGTAATGTAAAAATTATTATTTTTTATAATAATAGGTGTAGGTGGGACTTTGCCTTACATGTATCCAGTGATTTATCCAGTAAAACAATTAGAGCTGAGTTGTGGAACTTGTTTCATGCCTGGAAAGATCCCCTGGGGCTTTGTGGCCCTTCTGTGATCATTGGAGCAGGCTGGGCACTTGAAGAGATTCTCTGATTTTTTTTTTTAGAGGACAAGGGTTCGTTCATTCTTTACCCAATCTTGCACTAGCCATGAAGGTTTTCTCCCCTGGCATATAATATCCTGCTCTCTGATACATAGATTGGAAGATGAAGGTGGTCATGGAGTTAAAAAAAACATTTCAAAATAATGTGATATGTCGGAGTCATTACTCTATGCTAGTTATTTTACATTAATATGACTGAACGGTAGAGAGATGTAATCTATTTCCACACCTTCTTTGCAAAGTACTTCTCAGATCTTTATGATATAACTCTAAGACTGTGTATCCAAGATGGTAGTCACTAGCCTGTGTGGCTATTGAAATTTAAATTAATAAAAATTAAATAAAATATTTGGTTCTTCAGTTGCACTAACAGTAATGTAAGTGCTCATTATTTGCGTGTGGCTACTTAGTAGCTACCATTGTAGACAGTTCAAATGTAGAACATTTCTATCATTGCATAAAATTCTATTGTTCTGTACTCCTCTAGAGGAGATGTATATGTCTTTTGAGGAGGTCATTGATGTTTTATCCATGTCCTTTAAAGTGTAAGTTTAATGAAGAGAAAGAACTGTGTTTTTTTTCAAGTTGGTCAGAGGTTGTTCTTACAACTTTGACAATACGTTACAATGACAGTAGATTTGCAAGTTACCTAACTTTACTATGAGGAAAGCTTCATTCAGGTTAATCAGTAATAGAGATTTACTGTCTTAATCTGTAAAATACTTTTAAGTTGGGCTTCTGGGAAATAGCATTATGTAGTGAAAAAGAACACTCACAATATAAGAAACATGATCTTGTCCCAGCTTTGCCACTAACTAGTTGTTAGACTGTTTTCCCTCCCAGACTTATTTATTTTATAACTGGAAATATATTTTACAACTGCAGATTTTATAACTGGAAATTTATAACTGGAAATACTTTTTTTTTTTTAATTAAGTGAGGTCTGTGCCCAGTGTGGGGCTTGAACTCATGACCCCGAAATCAAGAGTTGCGTGTTCTACAGACTGAGCCATCCAGATGCCCCTGGAAATACCTTTTGATCCCCTTCTTTCATTTCACCCATCCCTACCCCTGCCTTTGGGAACTATTAGTCTGTTCTCTGTATCTGTGAGCTTAGAGTTTTGTTTGTTTTTAAGATTCCATAGATAAGTGAGATTATATTTGTCTTTTATTATCTGACTTCTTTTACTTAGCATAATGCCCTCAGGGTCCATCCATGTTGTTGCAAATGGCAAAATTTCATTCCTTTTTATAGTTCAGTAATACTCCATTGTGTGTGTACACATTTTTTTTTAAACGTTCATTTGTCAGTGAACTCTTAGTTTGTTTCCATATCTTGGCTGTTGTAAATAATGTTGCAGTAAACATGAGGGTGCGTATATATTTTCAGATTAGTGTTTTCATTTTTTCTGATAAATACCCAGAAGTAGAATTTCTGGATCATATGGTAGATGTATTTTAAAATTTTTGAGGAACCTCCATACTATTTTCCATAGTGGTTGTACCTATTTACATTCTCCCTAACAGTGTGTATAAGGGTTCCCTTTTTTCCACATCCTCACCAAAACTTGTTATCTCTTATCTTTTTGATACAGCCATTCGGACAGATGTGAGGTGATACCTCATTGTTGTATTGATTTGCATTTCCCTGATGATAGGTGATGTTGAGCATCTTTTCATGTATCTGTTGGCCATCTGTATGTCTTCTTGGAAAAATGTCTATTCAGGTCCTCTGTCCATTTTTTAATCAGATTGTTTTTTGCAGTTGAGTTGTGTGAATTCTTTGTATACTTTGGATATTAGCCCCTTATCAGATACATGATTTGTAAATGTTTCCTCCCATTCAGTAGATTGCCATTTCATTTTGTTGAAATGGCTTTTTGTTTGTTGTTTATTTGCTTGTGGTTTTTTTTGCTGTGCAGAAGCTTTTTAGTTTGATGTAGTCTCATTTGTTTATTTTTACTTTGGTGGTCTTAAGACTTTGGGCATTTAATTATCCAAAGTTTATTTGGGATTCAATTTCTTCATCTCTAAGTTGCAGATTTAAATAAAATATTTTTAAAAGTCTCTTGTTGTAATAGTTAATTATGAGTACTTTGTTTTCTCAGATGCAACTTTTATAAAAGACCTATGGTTTTGAATGGAAGAGATAAAGAAAAGGAAAAAAAAAAAGCGTGATGAAGCTGCTAAGAGAGTCCTGCCCTTATTCAGAATTATTTTAAGACAGAGCATTTAGCTGTAGATATCACTAAACCGCTACCCAGGAATATGAGAAAGATTCTGTTGGTCTTAAGTTGTAATAGCCTATCATAAATATTGCTTTCATCATGTTCATTCCTTCTGCATAAAAACCATGATTAGCTTTGGAGTCACACAGATCTGAATTTAGATAACATTTCTCCGATCACTAGTTGGGTGGCATTGAGTGAGTTATGTAACCTGTCTGCCACAGTTTCCTATTGGATGGATGAAATGATGTGTTATCATGATCTTTTAAGAGCTTGCAGCCAATTCAGAGGGATAGACACCTTATTACAGTCGTGGGTGGGAAAGTTTATTATAGACATATACCACATATCATAAAAACAGAAAAGGACATTATTTAACTGAGACCTGGCCATGGTAGAGAAGGTAGAGAAGAGAGTAGAGAAGGGTGTTCTAGGGTGAGTAGTATGCGCAGAGACCCCCTAGTATTTGAGGTCTACAGCTAAAGCACAGAGAAGGAGTAGAAGAGGATGGTAAGAATTAAGCCTGGGAATATAGGCAAGGCCAGCAAATGAAGGATTCAGAGTTTAAACTTCATGCTGAGCACTGTGGGATCACATTGAAACTTTGAAGCCTGTATTTACGAGAAGGGTAATATGAACATATGGGGGAGAGAAGGAGCAAATCTACTTTCAGATGTTCACTCTAGTGGGAATGTGGAGAATTGATTAAAAGCAAAGAGACCCATAGGAAGCTATTTTTTTCCAGTTTGGGTGAGAAATGATGAAGAATTGTATTAGGAAAATGGAAGGAAGGGAACAGATTCTATACGTGTTAAGGAAGTAAAGTCAGTATTAATTGGTTGCTGGTTGATGTGGGTTTGAGGAAGATGGATGATGGTGACTTTTCATTGGGTAAGGAATACATTAGGAAGAACTGACTAGTGAGATAATATACTGTATTTAAGGGGCTACACCCCTAAGCCAAACTGCCTGGTTTTAAGTCCTGGCTTTCCCATTTACTAGCTTTGTGGCCATGGGTGTGTTACTTAGTCTCTTGTGTTTTCATTTTTTTAATTTGCTTCGTTAAAAAATTGCTATTGAAGTATAGCTGACATGCATTGTTGTATTTCAAGTGTACAACATAGTGATTCAACAATTTTTTTAAAATTTTTTTTCATGTTTATTTATTTTTGACAGAGACAGAGCATGAGCAGGGGAGGGGCAGAGAGAGAGGGAGACACAGAATCTGAAGCGGGCTCCAGGCTCCGAGCTGTCAGCACAGAGCCTGACGCGGGGCTCAAACTCACAGACCGAGAGAGATCATGACCTGAGCCGAAGTCGGACGCTCAACCGACTGAGCCACCCAGGCGCCCCTCAACAATTTTTTTAATGTTTACTTATTTTTAGAGAGAGAGAGAAAGTACAAGTGGGGGAGGGGCAGAGAGAGAGGGAGAAAGAGAGAATCCCAAGCAGGCTGCACATTCTGTGCAGAGCCTGGCACAACGCTCCATCTCACAACCCTGGGATCATGACCTGAGCCAAAATCAAGAGTCCGACGCTTAACCCAATGAGCCACCCAGGTGCCCTGTGTTTTGACAATTCCATACATAATTCAGTGCTCACCACGGTAAATATAGTCACCATACAACATTATTATAATATTATTGACTATATTCTCTGTGCTGTACTTTTCATCTCTGTGACTTATTTATTGAATAACTAGAAGTTGGTATCTTTAACCCCCTTCACCTACTTCATTAGTTTCACTTACACATGAGTTAATGGGTGTAAAATGCTTAGAATAACTTCTGGCATGTAAGCACTGTATGTGTTTACTGTTAGTAGTAGAAGATATGGCTTAGTTCGCTTTTAGACATAATGAAGAAGAGTTGTATATGAAAATATGTAGGATGCAGTTAGATATATGAGACTAGAGCCCAGTAGAGAAGTCTGGGCTGGAGATAACATAAGGGAAGTTATATAAGTAGTAGTTGAAACTAAGGGAATGTAGAAAATATCCCTGGGAAAACAGGTGCAGTCAAAAGGCCAAAATGGGACATTACAGAACATCAATAATTTAAAAAATAAGGAAGACGAGCTTATGGATGTAACTGAGTGGGGAGTGAATAGAGGCATAAAGAAGAATATTAGGCTTAGGGTCCCAGCTGCCAAGAACAGTGTGGGAGTGTTTAATGTCAAGTGTTATAAAGCTGATAAATATGATAAGATTGAAGAGTCCACTGGATTTGCACCAAAGAAGGTCAAAGGGTGATCTTAGAACACCTCTTTAAAATTTGGTACGAAGGTCACTTTACCAAGGACTAAGGAATAAACGGATCAGGAGGCAATAGAAATAGTGAGTTTAGATCTCTCTCTCTCTCTCTCTCTCTCTCTCTCTCTTTGATTCTGTTTTTTAAGTTTAGTTTTATTAAAGTAATAGTTTAAAAAACCCGAATAGTTCCATAAGGCTTAGAAGGAAAAAGAGAAAAGCAAACCTGTGCCCCTTTCTTGCTATCTCTTTCTTTTTTATATTTGGAATCCAAAATAAAATTGTCTAGCTTTTTCTTATAGTATTTACTGCTGCATTTCATAAATTACTAGGTATTTTCCCAAAGAATACAAAAATACTAATTCAAAGGCATACACGTACCCTGATGTTTATAGTAATATTATCTACAACAGCCAAACAATGGAAACAACCCAAGTGTCCATCGACTAATGAATGTGTAAAGAGGATATGGTTTATATATACAGTGTAATATTACTGAGCTGTAAAAAAGAATGAAATCTTGCCATTTGCAACAACATGGATGGAGCAAGAGTATTATGATAAGTGAAATAAGTCAGTCAGAAAGACAGATACTGTATGATTTCATTCATGTGTAGAATTTAAACAAAGCAAATGGGAAAAGGGAAAAAGAGAAAGAGGCAAACCAAGAAACAGATTCTTAACTAATAGAGAACAAATGGATGATTATCAGGGGGGAGGCTGGTGGGGGGGGTAGTTAAATAGGTGATGGGGATTAAGGAGTATATCTATTGTGATGAGCACAGGGTGATGTATGGAAGTCTTCAATTACTATAGTATTCCCCTGAAACCAGTATAACACTGTATGTTAACTAACCGGAATTAAAATAAAAAACTTTAAGGGCACCTGGGTGGCTCAGTCAGTTAGGTGTCTAACTCTTGATTTTGGCTCAGATCGTGATCTCACAGTTCCTGGAATCAAGCCCCGAGTCGGGCTGCTTGGGTTTCTCTCTCTCCTTCCCTTTCTGCCCCTCCCTTACTCATTCTCACTCTCTCTCTCGCTCTCTCTCTCAAAATAAAATTTAAAAAACTTTAAAAACTAAAAATAAAATAAAAATTTGTATCTTTTACATCACTTCTTTCCTTTTTTCTTCCTTTTTTAAATTTAAATTTTAGTTGACATACAGTACAATATTGGTTTCAGGAGTAGAGTTAAGTGATTCAATCACTTACATACAGCACCCAGTGCTCTTACAAGTGCCCTCCTTAGTACCCATCACCCATCTAGCCCATCTCCCACCCACCTCCCTCCGTCAATCCATAGTTTGCTTTCTTTTTTTTATTATTACTTAATTTTTTTTAATGTTTATTTTTGAGAGAGACAGAGACAGGTTAGGGGCAGACAAAGAGGGAGACACAGAATCTGAAGCAGGCTCCAGGCTCTGAGCTGTCAGCACAGAGCCTGACGTGGGGCTCGAACTTTCGAGCTGTGAGATGATGATCTGAGCTGACGTCAGATGCTCAACCAACTGAGCCACCCAGGCACCTCTAGTTTGCTTTCTATCAAGAGTCTCTTGTGGTTTGTTTCCCCCTCTCTCTTCCCTTATTCTTAAAAAGAAAGTTCACAATTTTTGGTTAAATTAATATTTGGTACTTTATTGTAGCTACATATATGTTTACAGAGGAATGACAGTATATTGTGATTTAATTTTTTTTTAAAACAGCTTTTATAGTTGATAATTGCCTTTTATTTCTTTATTTTTTGCTTAATATTCTATGTACATATTATTAACATGTCTCCAGAATTTCAGCAGAACTGGAAGGTTCCTCAGTAGCTTCAAACATCCCAGAACATCTGCCAAATTCTTTTTTTTTTCCCCCTTGATGGATCTCTCCTAGAGCTTATCATGGTCTTGGTCTAGTGTAAACTTCTGTTGTTCTGTACAGGCCTGCTGGAGAACTGTTGTACCCATGCATTCCTTTACTCTCATCTTGGGAATTTTCTTTGCTTCTTTACTATTTCTGGATCTCATATCTTCATCTTTCTTGGTTCTCCCTGTTTTGATGGAGTACCTTCTTAAATGCTTCTTATAAATGCTTCTTAAGAAAAGGGGTACTAAGGAGGTAAAGTTTTCAAGACTCTGGGATAGTTTGGCTAGATATAGAATTCATATAGAAATGCTTTTTCAGGGGCGCCGGGGTGGCTCAGTCAGTCAGGTGTCCGACTTCGGCTCAGGTCATGATCTCCAGTTTGTGGGTTTGAGCCCCGCGTTGGGCTCTGTGCTCACAGGTTGGAGCCTGGGGCCTGCTTTGGGTTCTGTGTCTCCCTCTTTCTCTGTGCTGGCCCTGCTCACACTCTGTTTCTCTCTCAAAAATAAATATTAAAAAAAAAAACTGAAAAAAAAAAGAAATGCTTTTTCATCAGATTTGAAAATATTTTTTTTCTATTATCTTCCAGTGTTCATTGTTCCTGTTGAAAAGTCAGATTCTGTCTTGATTCTTACTTCTTTTTATAAGAGTCCGCCTGTTTTTCTTTCTCCTCAGAAGCTTTTAGGTAGGTCCCTTTCCCCCACCAAACTTCAGTTGTTCTGAGGCTTTACAGTGATGTGTGATGGTTTTTAAAGTAATTTTTTAAATGAGTTGATCTTTTCAATGTGAAAATTTGTGTCCTCTTCTTGGAACTGTTCTCAATAAAGATAGTCTTTTCCTTTCTTAATTCTTTCTTTCTTTAACTCCTACTAGTGGATGCTGTATTTTATTTTAAGCCTTCCACTTTTATTATTACCATTTTTACCTTTGTGCTCTTTTTGGAATTTGCAATCAATTTTCTAACACTCCTATTGAATTTTTTCTAATACTGTATTCAATTTTGAAGAGCTCTTTCTTGTTTTCAGGAGAATCCAAAGTGGTTTTATGGATGCAGTATAATCTTTTATGTATCGGAGGATGTTAATTGCAGTTTCTAATGATTTCTTCTCTCTACATCATCTTATTTCCTCAAGGCTCTTTTTTGTTTGCTTGTTTTGGCTCTTTTCTTCACTGTGGAAGTTTCTGGTGATTTTTGGCTGCCCATTTTTAAGAGAGACTGAGATGTTTTGTTATGTGACAGTTTTACTAACTAGGGTTTGCCATCCAGCATAATTTTCCTTCCACATACCAACCTGTAAGAAAATGCCAGATATTTTAAGTGTTGGGTATGGCCACAACTCACTTCTAGATTCTTTTTGTCTGTTCCACCCAGGACATTTTAGGTTCTGTTTTGGCAAAAACAATCTGAAATTTTCAGCAGCATACACAGGGAAAGTTTTCTCTCTCTCAGACTACATGTACAATGTGGTCCACAGTGCCTTCTGCTCATGATCCTCATATCAGGACTCAGACAAATGGAGGTTCCCTTATGAAACTTGCTTGTAGAATTGTTGAGGCAGGAAAAGAGAATAGGGCAGATTGTGTACTATCTCTAAAAGCTTCTACAAAAAGTGTCCATGCCATTGATACTCACGTTTTCATTTGCCAAAGCAAGTCACGTGGCCATGCCTAATTTAAAATGCAGAGTAAAGTGCAGGCCTACCATTTGCCTTGGAGGAGAGGGAAACCAGAATATTTGTAGCATCTGTAATGGTGACCACAGTGGCATTCTACTTATGCGTGTTCTATAAATCCTTTATCCTCTTGCTATTTTATAATATTTGTATCTTCCAAGAATGAGATGTCTAAGTGCCCTTACAGCTTCAACACCTATAGCTGTATGACCTAAACACTGCCACTCACCCCTCACAAGTTGTTGAAAATTGCTATGTTCGATAAACATTGTGAAAATAAAAACAATATTCCATAAAAGATGGGAGCTGGTTTTATCCATAGCAGTTTCTTTTTTACAAAAAGGCTCAATAGCTTGACAGAATTCTAAGACATTTTTGTTTCTGTGTTGAATCACTGGCAATATTTAAAAAGTACTTGCATACTTGAATTTATAAATGTCTAATTGGGAGGTTTTAGATGGCCAGATACCTCAGCTCTCTTAAATGGTATTCTTGGTTGAAAATGAACATGCATATTTTTAAATATATCTTAAAAGTTTTTTAAAGTTATTCTATGTTGTCATTAAAAAAATACTTCAAAAAGTCAGTACCCTTTTGTCAGATAAAATTTCAGTCACACTTACAGGTGCCTGGGTGGCTCAGTTGGTTAAGTGGCCAACTCTTGATTTGGGCTCAGGTCTTGATTTCACGGTTGTGAGATGGGGCCACATGTTGGGTTCCACACTTAGCCTGGAGCCCGCTTGGGATTGACTCACTCTCTCTCTCTCTCTCTCTCTCTCTCTCTCTCTCTCTCCATCTCTTTCTGTGTGTCTGTCTCTCTCTCTCTCCCCCTCTCCCGTTCACGTGCTCTGTCTCTCAAATAAAATAAAATAATTCAGTTTCATTTATTTTATTTTGTGCTTTATGTTCATTAGTTTTAGTTTTATTGTTGACATTAATTTTGTAAGCCTAATAACACTATAAAAACTGTGTTGCTAAATCTAAACTTTTTCTCTATCCATATCTCTTTTCCTTCATATTCAATTTAGTACGTTAATTTAATTTAACTTTTTAGAGTTTATTTATTTTGAGAGAACAAGCAAATGGGGGAGTGGCAGGGAGAGAGGGAGAGAGAGAATCCCAAGCAGGCTCTGTGCTGTGAGCACAGAGCTGGATGCAGGGCTAGAATTGATGAACTACGAGATCCATGACCTTAGTCGAACTCAGACCTTCACTGACTGAGCCACCCAGGCAACCCTAGTAGGTTAATTTTAAATGATATAATTTTATATTCCTACCCACTAAGTAAATTTTAATTTTAATTCTTTGTATTTGAAAGTGACATTGACTCATGTCAGCAATCATGCAGATACCTTGCTTAATTTCATTATTTGAAATACATGAATGTTTGAAACATTTTTTTTTAATTTATTTATTTGTTTTGGGGGGGGGCAGAAAGAGAAGGAGAGAGAGTAAATCCCAAACAGGCTCCACGCTGTCAGTGCAGAACCCACTGGGGGGCTTGAACTCACAGAACTGTGGGATCATGACCTGAGCCAAAACCAGGAGTCAGGCGCTTAGCCGACCTAGCCACCCACGAGCCCCTGAAACATTTTTATTTTCAAAACAACCACAACAGGAAGTAATGCCATAGTATTTGCTTGCTCTTGTATGATGATTTTATGCAGAAGTTTTGGGCTACATAGTAGAAACAAGTGAAGAATTCATTATTGTTAGTATAATGGAACTTGTTTTACCCTGAATTTAATGACTCAGCACATTGTCTAAACTGTCCCGCTTTTAGTCAAGAAATGGAAAAGTCTAGGGGCGCCTGGGTGGCTCAGTCAGTTAAGCGACTGACTTCGGCTCAGGTCATCATCTTGTGGTCTGTGAGTTCGAGCCCCATGTCGGGCTCTTTGCTGACAGCTCAGAGTCTGGAGCCTGCTTTGAATTCTGTATCTCCCTCTCTGTCTCTGCCCCACCTGCTCATGCTCTGTCTCTCTGTCTCTCTCTCAAAAATAAATAAACATTGAAAAAATTTTAAAAAAATAAAATAAGTGAATGGAAAACTCTAGCTTTAGAGGTAGTTGTTTTCATTTCATACATCTACTGATAATTCAGTGAATGATTCTCAAAGTATTATAACAAAGCATATTATGTGTTCACTTGTTATTAAAGAACTGATGATTATATTATGTGCCTGGGTCTTGCCACATTTGTGTATGTCACATGTGCCCTAGTAGTAATTGCCCTTGTTTGATTTTTTTTTTTTTGTAAGTGGCCATGAGCAAGCCTGAATCTTTAATGAAAGAGCAATACAGAACTGTAGTATTGTACTGTAAATCAAAAGCACAGATTTTAATACACACACTGAAAGATACCTGTAGAAATTTCTGAAACCTGCACGTCCACACGTAGGGTAACCTGTTAGGGTTTCTGCTGACTTACTTTGCAGTATAATATACGTGTTTTATATTACAGATTTTAAGGTACTTTAAAAATATTCTTAAAATAGAAATTTGGATAAATTTCAGAATCCTTGAAGCATTTCTCTGAACTCCAGAATTCTTTAAATTTGTAAAAAAAAATCTAGTTTAAACGTCACTCTTTTGTAGGGCTTCAGATGGGGGCAAGCAGCTTTAGTTGTGGAAAGCTGAGTTTTTGGTGATTTTTTTTTTCATTGGATAAACTCAAAAAGATAAGCTTGGAATCTTTATTATATGTGCGGTATGAGAGGTTCCTAATTTTTTGCTCATTTCTAAAAGGGAAAGTGGGCACACTTCCCATTAGTTCATGTTCCCTGGACTTATCCCCATCACCAATCATTACAACAAAAGTGAATATCGTTCTGTTCTCAAAGCTAAATCAGCCCCAAGCAGAAGGTAGAAATTGCCTGGGAGGAAAGGATCAAGTATAACTCTTCAGAAAATACTCTTAAAAGGAGAGCAGGATCTGAATATCAATTGCTGCTTTAGTTTCATGATCTCTGCTCCCATATGTTGTTCTCTAAATCACCTGCCTGCTGCCTAATTCAAGCATCGTCCCAGCAGTCCAGGGTATACAGTCTGAAATTAATTCTGCAGATTCTCTTTGTAGATGAATATAAGAACTTTATTCATTTTTCTTAATTCCATTCATGTTCATTTATTACTTCTTATTCAACTCTCTGTCTTTCTGTCTGCTCCTCCACCATTCACCTTTTCCCTCCTTTCCAATTATATAAGTAATATAAAATGTCTGATTGTAAGTCACTAGCACATTTAATTTTTTGAGATTTGTTGGTAATGTCCAATATAGTGCCATATACACATTGGTCTTTACTAGATAGATACTTTTATAAATAATGATAACTTCAATTTGTTTATTACTTTTTTAAAAAATGTAAGTATGCCAAGATATCTCTTACCCATAATGTCTCTCTGTCAAAGATGTATTTTTACAATATTTTTAAATGAAAAATTTGAAACATGCAAAGAAGTTGATAGAATTTTAACAGTGAACACCATTATATTCAATATCTAGACTGTATAATAATTTTCCTATGCTTGTTTTTTCACATTACTTTGCCCGGTTCTCTCTCTGTGGATCCATTAATCCATTTCTTTTGATGCATTTCAAAAGAAGTTACAGATATCAATACACTCCCTCCTTAAATCCTTCAGCATGCATATCATTAACTAGAATTCAATATCTTTTTTTGAGGTAAAATTGATAGATGATGAAATGCACAAATTGTAAGTGCACCTTTCAGTAACTTTAACAATGTCTCCACTTTTGTAATCTGAACCACTCTCAAGACCTTGAATATTATCATTCCAGTAAGATTCCTGCATGTCTCGCCTCAGTCTACACACCTACCCCCACGCAACAACTATTCTAATGTTTTCCTACCATAGGTTAGATTGGTGTGTTCTAGAAATTCAAACAAATGGAATACACGGTCTGTACTCTTTTTGTATAAAGCTGCTTTCACTCAGTATTGTTGGAAGACAATTTTCCCTAATTCTCTCAGATTGCTGCATGTCTTGTGAGTGAGGCAATGGCTCTCCTTTGTTCTGGGCTACCTTTTCAAGGATGTTTGTATAGCAAACAACCCTGGAACACAGAGATAGTGTTTCCTTGCAGAGTAAAGGGCAAGCATACTTACTGCCCATTATGAAAAATTCAGCTTCCCTAAGGTCAGTGTTCCCTTCTTGTAATGCAACACACTGTGTGTAGGTTTCATTTGACCTTATTCCTATCACCCTGTGGGAATAAGGGCTTGTGGAACCAGCACAAAAAATGCTGATTACCTGTTTCTACTACTGCTCTGAATAATAAACATCCTTTGTCTCTGAGTTTGTAGTACTGTGCTTTCTACCAAAGTCCAGAGGATACTGACTCCAATGCAAATTTGTGGATTTTTTTCTCATACCACCAAACAATTCTCCGATACCAGCTAAGTATTCTACAATTCCACTCATTTCTGACACTATCTGCCTGGAATTATTATCAGATCCTACAGGTTAAGTACAGATCCCACAGGCTTAGTACAAGACTGCTCCCCATCACCCCGCTTCAGACATTACTTGTAAGTCCCACCTTGTCACATGTGCTTCTGACCTAATGGCTATAGATTCGAGGTTCCAACAACCTTCTCCATGGGTTTGAGTAATTTGCTAGAGCTACATACAGAACACAGAGAAACATTTTGTTTACTAGGTCACTGCTTTATTATAAAAGGATATAACCTAGGAATAGCCAGGTGGAAGAGATGCATAAGGCAAGATATGTGGGAAGGGCACAGAGCTCCCATGCCCTTCTAGGCACGTGATTCTGCAGTATCTCCACATGTTTACCAACTTAGAAGCTCTCCAAACCTCACCTTTTTGGGTTTTATGGAAGTTTCATTACAAAACCTACATTGACTTACAAAACTTATATTGAAGATTGGCAATTAAACTCAATCTCTAGGGGTGCATCAGTGGCTCAGTCAGTTAAGTGTCTGACTCTGGCTCAGGTTGTGATCTCGCGGTTCATGAGTTTGAGCCCCGCGTCAGCCTCTGTGCTGAGAGCTCAGGGCCTGGAGCCTACTTTGGATTCTGTCTCCCTCCTCTTGGAGCTGGGGTTGGGGTGGGGGTTGAGACCCATTATTAACATCCTCTGGTAGAGTGGTATATTTGTTGCAATCGATGAACCGATAATCCATCATAATTACCCCAAAGTCTATATGTTTATATTATGGTTCGCTCTTGGTGTTCTGTGGGTTTGGTCAAATGTGTAATGACCTCTATCCATTGTTATGGTGTCATGTGGACTATTTTCACTGCCCTAAAATTCCTATGTGTTCTACCTATTTCTCTCTCTTCACCCTCTGCTCCACCCAATCCCTGGAAACCACTGATCTCTTTACTATCTCCATAGTTTTAACTTTTATACAAAGTCATATAATTGGAATCATACAATATATAGTATAACTAGAGGTAAGATTATGGATGGTCTCAGTCTACAGTCTGGGAGAGGTATTGTAGAATTTTGAGACTAATAGGCTAAGATTTATTCTGAGAGAATATGTAGATATGGAAGATGTTATGGAGTAAGGAGGAGACTTGATGCTGAAATGCCAATGAAGAAACAATTACAATTAACCAGGTAGGAGATAGTCAATTATTTGTCTATTATTATGAGTCTAAATTGCCTTATATACTAATTTTAGGAAGGAGTAATGTAAGATAGAGTTTAAAAAGTTATTCTTTAAGAATACCATGAAGAATAGCCAGAACTTAGTGGTCTACTAGAGTAGAATTTTACTGTAAATTTGGAGAAACAATTCACTTATAAATGATACCTATCAAAAATTGTAATAATAGAAGGTGAAATACACCCACATACTAAGAACTGTGAGGAAATAAGCGATAGAATTTATATTACATCAACAAAACATGAGCATACGATAGCTCTAGTTAAAACTGCTGTCCCTTTATTCTCTTAATTGCTATAGTTGACCTGTGTATGCTCCACTTCATCTGATTTGATAATCTGGACTTTCTTGACTGGGGAGTGAAAAAGGAAATGAAATCAAAAGAACTATTTATAATTAGTGAGGAGAAAGCTTGGGGGGGGGGGAGGGAAGATTTGAAAATACTAAATAAAGCTTTAAAAACCGTAAATTTTTTTTTGTTATTTTAAGGAGTGTAGGCAGTTGTGAGTTTTCCCCCTTAACTTCTGCATGACATCAGACAGCAATAAAGGTGATGCCAAATTGCAGACTTCCACATGAAGGAATTTGAAGCATCAGATGACTGGTTAAAAACCGTGTTTTCATGTGTCCTATCACTTTCACCATGAATAGTCTCCCTTTGCCTTGAATTTTGAAGTGTTGTTTTTATTTGTTCCATGTAATTGTTTGGTTGTATGTAATTATTTAGCTGCCTTTAGAGTCATGGACTCAGGAGGGGTAAAGACTTTCTGGTCCGGTATTTCCCTAAGTGTGCTTGTCAACTGTAGTCATAAAGAAACGGCTCTGAGATCAATTCAGTCAGGAAATTGCTGGGTTAAATAAACACAGTCAAACAAAATTTTTATTTAGGGAGTGGAGAGGAGGGGTATGGAATCTCGGAGACTTTAATATATGCTAATGTGATTCATCTAAGGAGAAACAAGGTAGAGCATTTTACAAACTTATTTGACCACAAAATCCTGTTTTCATGGAGTCTTTCTTGGAACCATTCATTGTTCCTTAGAATACACGTGGGGAAACTCAAATCGCTTAAATTTACGGATAAACAGAAAAGAGATGAAATGGCTCTTTCAAAGCTGTGTAGCTGTTTACTTAAAGAAATGGACTTGACCCAAGGGCTCCCATCATACTTAGTTTTGCTTCCTTTTGCCCCCAAATTCATAAAAGTCTTTGAAAACTACATGATATTCCAAATTAGACCCATAAAATACACACAAAAGCATTTGAAAACATAAAACTAATGATTTAATTATTTTTAGTTATTTTGAATTGGCACATTGACTTTGATGAAAAGAGATCGCAAAAGCCAATTAATATTTGTAACCAAGGTTACACTTTTGCAATCGGGAAACTTTTTCCCCTCCACAAAAATCCACTATATTTCAAACTGTAAAAATCTATTTCCTTTCAAATTATAAAAAACAAAAACGTACAATAATGTGTATACCAACAAGCTTTCCCACTTTCCGAAAAAAAGAACTGAAGAAAAGAACCTCCTCTCTATATAAATAAACATGCATGTTTTAAAAACTTCTTTATGTAGGTGGTATTATGGTATTCTTTTGTAACTGGAAGCCTGTTCTTCTCACTGCCCTTCACCCATTTCCCCCCAGCCATCAGTTCTATGTATTTATGAATCTGTTTCTGCTTTATTTGTTTGGTTTTTTATACTGCACGTATAAGTGAAATTATACAGTTTTGTCTTTTCTGTCTGACTTGCTTCACTTAGGATAATACCCTCTAGGTCCATCCATGTTGCAGATGGCGAGACATTTAGATCTTTTCATGGCTCAATAATATTATATAGCTACACTCTAATCTGTAAAATTGGTTTCCCATTGGTGGACATTAGGGTAGTTGTAATTTTTTTTTAACAGACAGTGCTGCAGTGAATTTTGATATAGGTCTTCTTCTTTTGTTTTTGAACCTTTGTGTGTGAGTATGTCTGTAGGAGAGTCCTTGAAGTGGAATTGCTGGGTCAAAGAATATGCACATTAAAATTTTTGTAAGTATCACCAAATTGCCTTAAAAAATGGTCTTAGTTTATCTCCTATTGCCAGCATTGCAACAGGAAACCTTAAAATGGTGTAACTTTTATTGAACTTAAAAAAAGATTTCATACTTTGTAATGGCTAATAGTGAATATCTTGCTCTGTGAATTTGAAAATCATAGAGAAAATTTATAAAACATTGATAATCATGATCTCTCTTTCTCTCTGTCTCCCTCCCCTGCTCTTTACAGAGCAAATTATTCATGGAAGGATTTAGAAGCCTAAAAGAAGGAGAACCAGTGGAATTCACATTTAAAAAATCTTCCAAAGGCCTTGAATCAATACGGGTAACTGGACCTGGTGGGAGCCCTTGTTTAGGAAGCGAAAGAAGACCCAAAGGGAAGACACTACAAAAAAGAAAACCAAAGGGAGATAGGTAATCATTTTACTTTGTTAGTTTATGAGTTTATTGTATTTGGAAAAAAATTCTGAAAATTTATTTGTATTTTCTATGTTATTGGGCTTTATATATTCTAACCAAAGTAAATAAAATGCTATTATTGTGTAGTTGAATAAACTCTATCAGGAATATAGGCTACCTTGCAGTTTGAACTCTCTGTGTGCGCTATTTCCACCAGATTGTTCTGAGATCACAAAGGAGGAGTCAAGGTTCCCAACAGATAGTGTTGTCCCTCGGTACATCGTAACACCTCACCTGTTTTCTCAAAGGAAAATACATTTATTGTTTCATCTGTTTTTAAGAGATAACTCATATATAAAAAATATAAAAAAATTGTAAAGAAATCAGGAAAAAAGTCATTTGAAATCCTAACCAGAGGTGGGAATCATAATATATATGCAGTATTTTTGAAACTTGCATTTTTTAAATCACTTAACAGTATTATATCATGTAGCATTTCCTATCAGTCATAAATACCTGCATAAATTCCCACTGTGTGAATGTACCAGAATTTATTTATTTATTATTATTTATGTATTTATTTTTAATGTTGGTTTATTTTTGAGAGAGAGAGAGAGAGAGAGAGAGAGAGAGAGAGAGGGAGTGGGGGAGGGGCAAAGAGAAAGGGGGACACAGAATTCGAAGCAGGCTCCAGGCTCCTTGCTGTTAGCACAGAGCCTGACGCGGGGCTTGAACCCACAAACTGTGAGATCATGACCTTAGCCAAAGTCAGATGCTTAACCAAGTGAGCCACCCAGGTGCCCCATAATTTATTTATTTTTTGAATGTACCAGAATTTATAAGCATCTGACTTCAGCTTAGGTCATGATCTCACAGCAGGTGAGTTCGAGCCCCACATTGGACTCTGTGCTGACAGATCAGAGCCTGTTTCCAATTCCATGTCTCCTCTGTCTGCCCCTCTCCTGCTTGCACTCTGTCTCTGTCTCTCAAAAATAAATATACATTAAAAAAATTAAAAGAAATGAATGTACCAGAGTTTAAACAAGGCTAATAAACTAATTTGTTAAATTTAAGCTGTTTTGAATGCTTCGACCTCATCAGTAGCATTACAGTGGGAATCCTTATATGTACATTTTTGAAAAATTGTCTGATTATATCCTTAGGATAAATACCTAATAGTGAAAAAATTGGATCAAAAACAGTGCATTTGAAAATTTTTGATATCTAGGGGTGCCTGGGTGGCTTAGTTGGTTGAGTGTCTCTTGATTTCGGCTCACGTCATGACCTCATGGTTTGTGAGAATTTGTCCCAAGTTGGCTCTGTGCTGACAGCAGGGAGCCTGTTTGGGATTCTCTCTTTCCCTCTCTTGCTTGTACTCTCTCTCTTTCCCTCCCCCACTCGTGTGTGCTCTCTCTCTCAAAATAAATAAATAAACATTAAAGATTTTTTTTATTATCTATTTCCAGGTTGCTCTCCAGAAATGATTAGGGCCAACATACAACCCCTTCAAAAATGAGACTGCCCGGGGTGCCTGGGTGGCTCAGTCAGTTATGCGTCTGACTCTTGATATCAGCTCAGGTCATGGTCATGGTTCATGGGATGGAGCCCTGTGTCAGGCTCTGCACTGACAGTGTAGAGCCTGCTTGGGATTCTCTCTTTCACCCTTTCTCTACCACTTGCCCACGCTTGTGCTCTCTCTCTCTTTCAAAATAAATAAATAAACATTAAAAAAAATGAGACTACTCATTGAATGATGTCATTTTATTTTATGTTAAGATTTTATTATTTTTGAAGTAAACTACACACAATGTGGGCTCAAACTCCCAACCCTGAGATAAAGAGTCACATGCCTTACCAATTGAGCCAGCCAGGTGCCCCTGAATGATGTCATTTAAAAAATATTCTCCAATGGTTTAGGTTAAGAGGTAACAGCTCATTTTTTTTCTTTGCATCCTTTGATTATATTAGAGGTTAAATATATTTTTATTTTTTCAGTTTTTACTTCTATGAATTATATGTTTCGTGTCCTTTTCTCATGTTCCTATTGAGGTGTTTATTTGCTCTTATTGATTTGTAAGTTCGCTTTTTAGGAAAGAACTCAATTTTCTTCTTTCCTACTATGAAAAACCCAGGTCTTCCCTACTATGTTTTTCTCTTGTGTGTCTCCTTTACTTTCACACGGCATTCCATTTCTGACACCAAGTGTGTGGCGATTTTACCCCCACACCAAACAGTTCTCCACAACACCAGCTGGGTGTCCTACAGTTTAACTCAATTCTGACACATCTACCAGGAGATAGAGTCAGATCCCAGGTTAAGGGCTAAGTCCCACAAGACTGTATCCCTCCACACACTTCAGATGTCATTCCAAGAAGTGGGTCTGGAGGTTACCCACAACTTCTGTTTGGCTATGAATCAGAGGTTCTCACAACTCCCTCCTCAGGTTTGATTAATTTGCTAGAGTGGCTCACAGATCTGAGGGAAACACTTACATTTACCAGTTTATTAAAGGATATGGTAAAGGATACAGAATAACAGCCAGATGAAGAAAACATAGATTGAGGTCTGGGAGGTCCCGAGTACAGGACCTTCTGTCTAGGTGGAGTTGGGGTGCATCACCCTTCCGTTGTGAATGTGTTGGTCCATCTGGAAGCTCTCTGAACTCCTCACTACTGGGATTTTATGGAGAATTCCTCACATAGGCATGATTAATCATTAACTTCATTTTCAGCCTTTCTCCCTTCTTAAGAGAATGGAGAGCAGGGCTGAAAAATCCAAGCTTCCAATCATGGTTTGGTCTTTCTGGTGACCAGCTCTCATCCAGAAGTCACCCAGAGTTGCCTCATTAGAATAAAATACACCCTGGTCACCCAAGGAAATTATATGAGTTTTAGGAGTCCTGTGTCAGGAACAGGGGTCAAAGACTCCTGTTAAAATAAGAGATGGTCCTATGTTAGAACAAAGGAGATGTTAGAACAAGAGATGATTCTAGTGGTCTTCTCACTTAGGAAATGATAAACATTTTAAGAGTTCCTGCTAGGAACCAGCGGCAGAGACCAATATGTATTTTCAATTTTCTCACATTCTCTTTGTATATTTGTGATGTTAACCATTTTTGCAAACAGATAAATATCTTCTCAGCTTGTGAAATATAATTTAGATTTAATTATAGTAACTTCTAAAAACAGTTTTAAAGTTTTGGATTTGTATACAGACAAGTCTGTCACTGTGCCCTTGATGCTGTCCAACTTGATTGCTATTTGCCTTTACAAATTACAGAATTAATAATATACTATATCTATCTGTATTTTCTTTTTTCTATCTATATTTTCTTATATAATTTTTATTAATTTATCTTTTACATATAACTATTTCTTCTCTTTGTGTATGATTTGTTTTTGAAGAGGACTATTAGGATCTAGCTTTCCTTTTCTCCAAGTTCATAGCTAGTTATCTCAATAGCACTTATTATTGCGTGTCCATATTTTACCCTGGTTTGAAAAGCCATCAGTAAGAGAATAAATTCAGTTTTCATCTGCATTTTTAGGAGCTTATTTTTTATATATATAAAAAAAAGTCCATGAAAATGTGTATACTGGTACACTTACCTGTTAAAGTAGTTTTTCTGCCCCTGAAGAGAGAGATAGTATATATATATACACACATACACGTCAAGTAAAGAAAAATAAAACAAAGTCCTTTATTTTTCCATGTCTTCTTTACATTTATTTTTTATTTTTTAAATGTTTATTTTTGAGAGTGAGAGAGAGAGAGCGTGAGCAGAGAGAGAGGGAGACACAGAACCCCAAGCAGGCTCCATACCCTGAGCTGTCAGCACAGAGCCTGACACAGGGCTCGAACCCATGAACCGTGAGATGATGACCTAAGCCAAAGTCAAATGCTTAACCAACTGAGCCACCCAGGCACCCCTTATCATGTCTTTTAGATAAAAAGTTTAACTATAGTTCTGGAATGTTTTACACATGTGCTAGATTGGACTCAGGAAGAGAGGGAGAGTAGTAGAGGTCAAGACTAGAGAAGGAAGATAGCAGGAGATTCCTGTAAGACTGTCAACCATTGTAAGGACTTTGATTTGAAGGAAAATGGGAAGTCATTGGAAAACTTCAAGTTGAAAAGTAACATGAGCTGATTTATCTCCTTAAAAGTGTCATTCTGGCAGTTGTGATGACAGCACAAAGTGGAGGGGCAAGGATGGAAGCTGTGAGATCACTAAGGAGGCAGTTCCATTTATGCAGAAAAGACATAATGGTGGTTCAGATTGGGATGGTAGTAGTAGAGGTGGGGACAAAAACCCTGACATTGTGAACGTACAGACAGACAACAGGATTCACTGTGGACCGTGAGACAAAGTAAAACATTCAGGATGACTCCAAGATTTGTTTGGCCTAAGCAACCAGAAGGATGGAGGGACCATTTATTTACCAAGAGGGAGAAGACTAGGGAAGGAGCACGAAATCAGAAGTATGATCTCAGATATATTTAGTTAGAGATTTATTGTAGACATCCAAGTGGAAATCATACATTAAGCAGGTAGATGCAGGAGTTTGGAGTTCCAGGGCTAGAGATAAAAACTTGGCAATATTCAGCAAATCGACAATATTTGCAGCCTTAAGACTGAATGAGATCACCATCAGAGTGAGCCCTAGGGCACTCCAGCATTTAGGGATCAGGAATTGTAGGAGGAATAGCAAAGGGCACTAAGTTAGAAGGAGGGAAATAGGAAGAAAACCAAGAGAGGGTTTTATCTCAGAAGTCAGGGAAAGAGGTATTTCAAAAAATCCAGTGTGTGAAATGGTGCTGACATGAAATGGTTAAGATGTCCACCCAGACTTTTTCTTTTTGTGATTAATCAGCAATTTGTGGTGAGATACTTTTAGGCCATGTAAATATCCCATTCTTTATCAAACTTTCCATTTTTCATTTATTATTTCAATATGGATCATGAATTTCTGGGGTTTTTTTTTTTCAATAAATTGTGTTATGTATTTTAATGCTCAAATTTCCCAGATTCTCTCACTAGGAGCCCCTTCCAGCTGGTTTCTGTGTCCTTTTGACACATCCTATCATTTTTTGAGTATTTCTTACTTATTGGCATAAAATACTTTCAACTCCTAGCCTACAGAGTATTTAAAATAATGGTATTAAATAATTGCTTTGGTTTCCTAAAGTACTAGAAAGCCAGAATTCCAGTTAATTTCTTTTTTTTTTTTAAGTATTTTGAGAGAGAGAGAAATCGTGAGTTCCGGAGGGACAGAGAGAGAGGGAGAGAGAGAGAATCCCAAGCAGTCACCACACTGTGAGTGCAGAGCCTGATGTGGGGCTCAAACTCATGAACCATGAGATCATGACCTGAGCTGAAGTCGGTCGCTTAACCTAAAGAGCCACCCAGGTGTCCCCAGTAAATTTCTATTTTAAAAAGTAAGCATTGGTATATTTCTGGGTTTTTTGTTTGGTTGAAGAGTTGTTTTTATTTTATTTTTAAGATTGTGATATAGTAAAATTAACTTTTTTCTTTTGATGTATACTTCTGTGAATTTTCACACGTGTTCATGTAGCTACCATCATAGTCTGGATTCACAACATTTCCTCATCCTCAGAATTTCCCTTTGTCTTTTTTAACTGTGTCTTTTGTAGTCACTCCTCCACCTAAAACTCTTGGCAACCACTGACCTATTCTCTGTCACTATAGTTTTGCCTTTTCATGAATAGAAGTGGAATTGTACCTCCCCTCCCCCAGTTTGATTGAGATATAATTGACATACAACATTGTATTAGCTTAAGGTGTTCAATATAATGATTTCATATATGTAAATGATTACCACACTAAGTTTAAATTAATATCCATCACTTCACATGATTAGAATTTTTTTCTTGTGATAAGATTTTCAACATTACTCTTAGCAACTTTCAAATACATGATATGTGTTATTAACTTTAGACCATGTGCTGTACATGAAACCTTAGAACTTATTTGTCTTACAACTAGAAGTCTGTACCTTTTGATCACTTTAACTTATTCCCCCCAGCTCCCAACCCCTACCTCTGGCAACCACCAATCTCTCTGTTTCTGTATGTTTGGTTTCTTTAGATTCTAAGATAAGTAAGATGATATGGTATTTATCTTTCTCTAGCTGACTTATTTCACCTAGCAAATGCTTTCAGGATCCATTCAAGTTGTCCCAAATGACTGGATTTCCATCTTTTTATGGCTGATTAATATTTGTGTGTGTGTATCTCACAGTTTCATTATCTATTCGTCAGTAGATTCTTAGGTTGTTTCTGTGTCTCAGCTATTTATTGTAAATAATGCTGCAGAGTACATGGTGGGGGATAGATATCTCTTCAAGATAATGATTTAATTTCCTTTGGATATATACCCAGATGTAGAATTGCTGGATCATATGGTAATTCTATTTTTAAATTTTTGAGAAATCTCCATATTGTTTTCCATTTTGCCTGAAATGATTTACATTCCCACCAACAGTGGGACAGTTGGGTGCAGAGAACCAGGAGGAAGAAGATAGCAATGTAAACTGCCCAAATACTTGAAAAGCTGTTCAAAAGGAACTGTGATAAATATAGGACAGCACAATGCAAGTGAAAATAAGGAGCAGCAGTGATAAGGGTCTGCTGTAGATGTGGTCTCCCTTCCCTTCTGTCAACAGTGCACAAGCATTCCCTTTTCTCTACATCTTCACCAATGCGTGTTATTTCTTGTCTTTTTATAATAGCCATTCTAACAGATGTGAAGTGATATCTTACTGTGCTTTTGATTTGAATTTCCCTGATGTTTAGTGATGTTGAGCACCTTTTCATGTACCTGTTGTCCATCATATAGTTTTCTTTGGAAAAATATCTATTCAGTTCCTCTGCCTATTTTTAATCAGACTATTTGTTTGCTAATGAGTTGTATGAGTTCTTTATATACTTTGAATATTAACCCTTCATCAGATACATGATTTGCAAATATTTTCTCCCATTCTATAGGTTGCCTTTTCATTTTGTTAATGGTTTCTTTTGCTGTGTAGAAGTGTTTTATTTTGATTTAGTTTCATTTGTTTGTTTTGCTCTTTTGGTCAAACCCAAAAAATCATTGCCAAGACTGTCAGGAAGCTCACACCTTATGTTTTCTTTGAAGAGTTTTGTGCTTTCAGGTCTCCCATTCAAGTGTTGAATCTATTTTGAGTTAGTTTTTATATATGGTGTAAGATAGTGGTCCAGTTTTGTTTTTTTTGCATGTAACTGCCCAGTTTTCCCAACACCATTTACTGAAGAGACTGTCCTTTCTCATTGTATATATTCTTGGCTCCTTTGTCATAATTTTCCATGTACATGTGGGTTGATTTCTGATCTTTCTGTTCTGTTTCATTGACCTATGGGTCTGTTTTGATGCCAGTACCATATTGTTTGATTACTACTCTTTGTTAATACAGTTTGAAATCAGAGAGTGTGATGCCATCAGCTTTGTTATTCCTTCACTTTGCTTTGGCTCTTCAGTGTCTTTTGTGGTTCCATTCAAATTTTAGGTTAGTATGTACTATGCCAGTGAAAAATGCCATTGGAATTTGATAGGGATTCCACTGAATCTGTAGATCACTTTGAGTGGTATGAACGTTTTAACAATATTAGTTCTTCTGGTCCGTGAGCACAGAAAGCTTTTCATTTATTTGTGTTTCCTCACATTTTTCCATTAATTTCTTGTAGTTTCAGTGTATAGATCCTTCACCTTCCTGGTTAAGGTATTTCATTATCACCTCCTAAATATTTTATTCTTTTTGATGCAATGTAAATGAGACTGTTTTCTTAATTTCTCTTTCTGATAGTTTACTGTTAGTGTATAAGAACCCAACTGATATTTGTATATTGATTTTGTATTTTGCAACTCTACTGAATTCATTTATTAGTGGTAACTATGTTTTGGTAGGATCTTTTTAGGCTGAATTGTATGTGTGTGTGTGTGTGCGTATCATGTCATCTACAAATGGAGATACTTCTTCCTTTCCAATTTGAAAGCCTTTTAGTTATTTTTTTTCTTGTGTAACTGCTTTGGTTAGGGCTTCTATTACTATGTTGAATAAAAGTGGCAAGAGTGGGCATCCTTGTATTATTTCTGATCTCAGAGGAAAAACTTCCAGCTTTTCACCATTCTATAATTAATGCTAAGCTGTGGGTTTGTCATTTGTGGCCCTTATTATATTGGTGTGTTTCCTCTATACCCACTTTATTGAAAGTTCACATTATGAATGGATGTTGAATTGTGTCACATGTTTCTTCTGCATCTATTCAGATGGTCATATGATGTTTGTCCTCCATTTTGTTAATGTGATATATTTATTGATTTGTGGATTTGAACATCCTTGTAATTCTGGAATAAATCCCAGTTGAAGTGAATATGATCCTTTTAATGTATTGTTGAATTCAGTTTTTTAATATTTTGTTGAGGACTTTGCATTTATGTTCCTCAAGGATATTGACCTATAATTTTCTTACAGGATTCTTGTCTAGTTTCAGTATCAGGGTAATGCTGGCCTGATAAAATGAGTTTAGAAGTATTTCCTTCTCTTCTGTATTTTAAGTGTTTGAGATGGATTGGTATTAAGTCTTCTTTAATTGTTTGGTACAATTACCAGTGAAACTATGTAGTCCTCAACTTTTATTTGTTAGGAGATTTTGTGTTACTCTTTAGTAGTAATTCGTGTACTCAGATTTTCTGTTTCTTCATAATTCAGTCTTGGTAGGTTGTGTGTTTCTAGGAATTCATCCATTTCTTCTAGGTTGTCCAATATGTTGGTGTATAATTGTTCATAGTAGTCTTTTTTGAGCCTTTGTATTTCTGCAGTATCAGTTATAATGTCTCCTCTTTAATTTGTAATTTCGTTTATTTGAGCCCTCTCTTTTTTCCATAGTAAGTCTAGCTAAAGGTTTTTCTGTTTTATCTTTCCAAAGAACTGGCTCCTGGTTTCACTGATCTTTCTGTTGTCTTTTTGGTTTCTATTTCATTTATTTACACTCTGATCTAAGAAACTGCCCAATTTTTTTTTTTTCAGAGTGGTTGTACTCTTTGGAATTCCCACCAACGATAATATGAATAATAGGAGTTCCAACTACTCTACATCTTTGTCAGCATTTAGTATTGTCAGAATTAAAAAATTTAACCATTCTAAAAGATGCATAGCAACATCTTATCATGGTTTTAACTTTCATTTCCCTAAATACTACTGATACTGACATTTTTAAATATTTTTGTGTCTCTTTATATCTTCTTTGGTGAAGTGACTGTTCATACCTTTTGCCCATTTTTACTGGATTCTTTTCTTGTTGCATTTTGAGAGCTCTTTGTATAAATTGTGGATACTAGTCCTTTGTCAGATATATAACTCACAGATTTTTTTTTCTGAGTTTTTGGCTTATTTTTCCAATGTCTTAAATATCTGTCACAGAGCTAAAGTTTTACATTTTGATAATAACAGTTATAATTTTTTATTTTATGTCATGTTTATTTGATGTTATGTTTAAGAAATTATTGCATAATCCTAGGTCACAAAGATTTTTTTCTCCATGTTTTTTTCTTGTAGTTTTATATAGTTTAATGTTTTATATTTACATATCAATCTATGTAGAATTAATTTTTGTATGGGGTTGAGGTTTAGACCCAGGCTCATTTTTTGTGTATGAATAATATGAATTGTTCAAACACCATCTGTTCAGAAAAATGTCTTTTTTCTCCTGGAATGTTTTTAAATTAAATTACAAAGTTTAATCTAATTTCTGTCCTTTCAGGTTGAAAAATTACAACTCTATATATAAAGTTTTTATTACATGGATTTAATATATTTAACAAATTCAAAATTGGGTTCCATCACTCAAAAGAAAGTATTTGTTCAATTTATACATATACATATATATATATATATATATATATATATATATATATATATATATGATAGAACCATATTTGTGAGGATTTATGTCTTTGTGGCAAGAAGTATAAAATAATTTTAAGGATTTTGTCTTAATTTTACATAAACTGTTTATAAAAGAAAGTGGGATTTTTTTTTCATTCTGTCTTAAAATTCTGCTGAATTTAGCATACAGTTACCAGTGTTCAGTTCAGTAGCAGTGTGTTATCTTGTCTTATTTTAACTCCTCCACATTTAAATGTTTTTTAAAAAATTCACATGAAATAATTTCTGATTTATTTTTGCTGTTTATTTTTTAGTGTATATTATCAAAAGAGGAGAGATTTAATGACCCCTAAAAAGCTCTCTTTAGAATGAAATGAAGGTGGTTAATATAAAATTTTAAAACTCCATTTTTCTTCTCAAAATCTGGTAACTCTTTATTTTTTATAAGACCACAATTTACTTTGAAGTAAAAGAAGTAACTTCTAACAGAATGAAATTGTGGGGGAAGATAATAGAAGGATTATTTTATTTACCACTGTTTGTTTTTAGTATTTATATGGAATAATCAGGTCAAACTATAATATGCAATTAAATATTTCATGTGATAAAATTTCAGTTTATATTAACAAATGATTAGTGTATTAGTAAATTACAATATTAGTAAAAATGATGTGGACTGAAACAGATGGTCTGGAAATCTTTTTATAAAGTTGAAATGATCTTAGTCACTTATATAATTAAGGAATAAAAATACATTTAAGTTTTAAAAACATTTGAAGAGCTTATACATACATGGTAGATATATATATTGGATGTATACATATAGCTTCATTTTTTTATTGTTTATGGTTTCTGTTTTTACCTCCTTTTTCATTCTAAGTTTTTCTAGGGTAGTGACTATTTTCTTTGTTCTCCTTAACCTTCCACATCTTTGACCCAGCCACACAGTCCAAGAACTGCTGTTCATAATAATGCAGTTCTTTTCAACAATGTTGACCTGAAATTTTTAAAATAACAGAAAATAATGCCAATGTTCTATTGTTTTCATTCCACTTCAAGCAATATTTTATATGCATCACTGCATTGACACTTGATTAAGCTTTTTTATTTTCTACATGAGTTGAAGTTTTAATATATTTTGTTTAGAAAGCAGGTTAATTGTTATGATGTTCAGTATTACTGCTTTTGGCACGGAAGTGTGGGAAATTCCTTTCATTTGATCATATTAAAAAGACTTGTTAGCTTATCATTTTTAAGATGCTCTTCATGTAGACTTAAAAACTGATTATGAAATTTGACATTCTTTATAGTCCAGTATTAGAATGGCACATTATGATGCATTTACCATTTATGGTCAGAAAGACCAAGTGAATATAAACAGAAACTCATCACATATGTCTAATTTATTCTCAGCTTGGAAGAGCTAACTTGCTTTAAAAAAATAATAAAAGTGAAAATGTATGATAGTAAAGTTATTTTTACAGGGCCAGAATTTTTTGGTTTTAAATTCCTTAAATTTGAGAAAAGGTTTTGGAAACCATAAGATTTTTTTTTTACTCTGCTGAGGCTTTTCTCATTGAAGGACTGTATATTTTCATTTGTTTATTAAAAAGAAAAAATATTTAATGCCCTCATTCACCTTTAGAGCAAGTGAGCTCAAAACTAACCCTCTTCTACCCTTCCCCCATCCACCTCAGCAGTATAATGTCTTCCTCTCATTATCTTTGTGGTATAACTTAAAGTTTTTCAGGTACTTTATAGTTAGGAATTATAGTGCTGTGTTTTTATTCATTTGGAAATCTACATACCTAGCATCCCTGAAAATAATAAATCTGCTTAAGTTTATGATGCCATTTTATTAAGGGTATCTGTTTTGCATTAAAAGTTCTTCAGTGATTTTTTTCATACTTATTATATCCCAGAATTTGCTCCCAAAAGAAAAAGGAAAATGCCCTTTAGATGCTGGAGATGTTTGAAAACTATAAATCAACAAATTCCAATAAATAACTGTTTCACCCTGATACTTGTGTGATTAGATTTAGGAATTTGCTGTTTAGTAGGTTCCTATTGTGGAAGAGAAATCTCTCAGGCATGAATTGATAGTCCAGATCCTTTGAGGTCTGTCTATTCTGACCTATGGCCCCTATTCTTACAAGGTCAACATCTGAGGGCAGGAGATTAAGGCAGTTTAAAGACTGGAATGGTAAATGGAATGGAAAAATTAGCCAGCACATTTTGGGTGCAAAACATCAAAGTCATCAAATAGTTTGCTATTTTAAGCCTGGCTTATGGGCGTAACAAGCTAATTTTACTGTTTTTTGTTGGAATCAGAAAATTTTAATAGCCATAATTGAAGATTCTATTTATACAATAAATTTAACTGTATAGTACAAATTAAGTTCACGCTTTACCTACCTCAAAATATCCGAAAATACAAAAATAATTTGTCAGTTTCAATACATTTTAGTCTTGTGTCTGTCCAGTTTGGATACTTAATTAAATTCAAATTGTAATAGCATCTACTTTAGTTTTTACTCTGAAATAATTTTAGTTTATCACCAATGTTGAATAAAATACATGTGCACCTATGTTGGCTAATAATTTCAAAGTGACTGAGGATTTAATTGTGATTTATACTATTGACTTTTAAGAAAAATCTATTTTTAAAAGGTAAAGGTAGAAAATAGAAGAAAGTAAATTGATTACACAGAAACAGTTTCTCCTTTGTCTTTCTTAGACTTTGCTCTTTTATATTTCACTTTTCCCTCTTAAATGTTTCTTTAATTGTATGTGTTTCACTGTAATTTCAAAATGTAGACTTTAAATTTTAGTTCCTATGTTTTGGTCCCTTGTAAGAAATTCTCCATCATCCTTTATTTCACATTTTTTTGTATCCTGGACAGCTGTGGATTTGTATCTTCTGCTTCCTACTAATGACTGGCAAGGGCTGGAGCTGAATAACTGAACTATTGCATCGAAGTTGCCATTGGTAAAACCAATGGAATACCTGAGTTTCCTTAATTCTTTAGCATTTTTTATTCTACCCCAAATTTTCTTATTGTAAACTTAATTTTAGGTTGGTTTCTCAAGTCCTTTCTTCTTGTGATCATTTTGCCAGAGATCTCTTAATGAGGCAATTATAGTTGTTTCCTTCATTCACATTATCTTAGCAGATGCTCTCCCTGCTGTGACCTCTGTTCAGACTGGGCAGACAATATGCCATTCTCATCACCCTGCACAAGACATTGTGTGGGGCTGAGCTTCATTTGGTGCTGCATAGGTCTCCCAAGATGTCTGATGAGAATGGTCAGAATCTAAGTGGCAGATAATCACAATTTTAGGTTGATTTTCTGATTGCTGTTTTATTTTCAGCAAAATGAACAGTAAATGATGCAGAAAAGGGTATTCATTCCAGAAGCAACTTAAACAATATTTCAAGTAGGAATTGTGGGTTTAACAAGTAACTTTATATAACTTTGCTCCTTTAGACTGTGGTCTTGGTGAAGTGAGATCAAATATTCATAGTATGGTTTCAATACAAAGAGTTACAAGAATTGCCTAATATTTCAAAATTTGGAGGTCTTTTCAAAAAAGGAAATTAATTTAGCCTTTACTACTAACTGTATATTTTTAATGAACATATGACATTGTTCAGAATAACACTTTTAAACTTAAAACATAAGTCCTCATGTTTATATCTGCTATGATGTCCACTCTGTTTCTGTGTGAACCCGATAAGGACTAATTAAGATGAAGACTAATCAACAAAAAAATTTCCATCCTTTACACTTGCTAAATCCCTCTACTTGAAATACTAGTGTTAAGCCTCAAGCCTAAGTAACAATCCAGGTAATTACAAAATTGTTAGCAGCGTTGAGCTAGTTTTTCCTTATTCTCCATTCATAAGGAAGTATAAGTCAAATTTCGTTCTGCTAAGTTTGAAGAGCCTATGCAAGGTTCTTTCAAATTTATACTGGAATTTTAATTGTTTGAAATTTGGTTGAGATAAACAGATCAAGAGTTATAACTTGAATTGTTATACTCCAATGAGATTTTCTTTTGTTGGTGTAAATAAGATTACCTTATTTATATAATAATTTATAATATGTACATTTTAATCTGCTTGCACTTATCAGTAAAAAGTAGTAATTTAGTAAGTCAGGTTCTAATTTAGAAAAATCAGATTCATAATTGGTTTTATATAAAGTAATACTTTTAATAGATACATTTTCACATGATGAAGGACGATTTTTAAAGTGTAAGGCCTTTGGATATAAGCAGAGAATAAATATTAAATTTAGAAAATGTTTTGTAAAGGTAAAAAGCTCTTGTGATCATCTTCTCTTAAAAGAAAATCTCAATTCAAATAACCCAGAATTTTGGCCTCTAAAATTTTTCTTTAAATTTAGTCTTGTCTATTGTATGATTATTTTACATATGAATTAATAAGGAACAAAATCAAGTGTTTTACTTCCTTTTGGGAAAGAAAGAGTTATTTGTTGACTCTTAGAGGTGATAGAAAATGTTCAGAATCCCTAGAAATGCTAAAAAGTTTATTTAGCCCTTCCATGAAGGCTACAGATATTATTTATAATTTTTATAATTATTTTTAAAACTCTCAGTTTTTCAAGGATCACATATTAAGGACAACTGTTTCCTAGCTCTACTCATGAATTGGGAAAGCAGGATATGGTCACAGAGGAGCCTAATTGCTGAATGCCAAATTTGAACCTGGTCTCTTTAAATTTGAACCTGGGCCTGCCTCCTAATCAGCCATTCTACATGGTCACAAATAAAAACTTATATGGATAGCAGTTTTTTAACAGGACCATTGTATGAAACTGCTATTAAGTCACTTCCTGCTTTTTCCTATTAGGCTGACTCAGGACTATATTCCCTGATTTGAGCATTTGCTTTTAGTCCCCTCAGTTTTAGTAGCCCGTTTAGAGTCCCCTCTTGGGTTTATTATTGAAAGTACTGGAGGTACTACCAATGCAATAAGAAAAGGAAACAAAACTGAAAATCTAAGGATTGAAAAAGAAGAAATGAAATGCTTTGTTATATATAACAGTAGGGTTTTATATCCATAATTATCTACAGATAAGTTAGTGGAATAGTTGGAATAAATGAATAGTTGGAATAAACAAATTTGACAGTATTGCTAGTTACAAGTTCAGTACAAGAAAACTGAACTAAGAACAACTGAATATCAAGAATGCAAAAACAATTCTGTACCCCAGAAAGTTCCTATAATTCCAAAAAAGGTTTATTTTACAACTGGAACATTAACCATATTATACTATACTAAGGAATAAATCTAACACAATATGGCAGACTTCTATGAAGAAAATGATAAACTTATACTGAGAGATGTAAAAGCAGACCCAAATAAATGGAGAAAGGTATTTTGTTAATGAATGGAAAGGCTCAACATTTTAAAGAAGGTAATTCACCATAAAGTAATCTACAAATTCAATGTAATTCCATTCAGAATTCCAATAAGCTTGATTCAAAAACTGATTTGGAAGTTGATAGGGCCAATATAACCACATAGTTTTGTAGATGAGAACCAAAGTGTGAGGGCTCTTTCTACCAGATATCAATGTTTGTTATATAACAACCAGGTAAGTATATGGTAATTAAGTGAAGCAGTGGCCCGGTGAAAGACAAAGAGACCTTTGATATATGGCAGAGATGGCATTTCAGATCTTAGAAAATAATAAAAGTATTAGAAATGGTGCTGGGATTGTATCAGTCCATAGAGAAAAAGTAAAAATGGACCCCTACCTCATACCATGTTTAAAGACCTAAAAGTATAAAATAAAACTTTACAACTTTATTAGAAGGAAATATAGGAGAATATCATTGTGACCTTGGGTTTGGAAAAAAAAAAATGTACAGAAAGCACAGACCATAAGAGAAGATTAAATTAACTATTTCAGAATTTAAAACTTATACCTGGCAAAGGTTTCATTCAGGAAGATAGAACTCTAAGTCTTATGGAAATTGGGGATTTAGATCTTAAACAAATATGGGAGTTGCTAGGGAAGGGAAAAGTGAGTCCATCGATGAGAGAAATAGTCATAGTCACTAACCACTCTTCACAAACCCTGGAGTAGACCGACAAATCAGACCTTGTAGGGAATTCCAAAAAGCCAAGCACATCTGGTATTGCAGGGGACCTGAGAAGAGGGAGCCTCTGAGGAGATCTATGGAAACTGCTGCCTCTGTAGTTAGAACCTCTCTGGGTTTACAGATGATGGTGGCAGGCAGCTTGCCCCTACAGGGCCAACATCAGGAAAGAAGCTGGGCATAGAACACCAGAGACAATGAGCTGGGACCCACTGGGCAGATCTATGTCTGTCTGTTAACCGTGTCTAACCACAGTGACCCTCCAAGAATAATGGCTTCTGTTTCATTTCAGCCTTTCACATTTTGTACAAGTTTCTCTTTTTGGCTAACTCTAACCCAGAACCATCTAGAGAAAGAGCCATGACCAAATTGACATACAATAGTCCAGCACCACAATATAAACAAAGTTAGAAAATGGATATAGAGTGGGGAAAGATACTTGCAATGCGTGTAGTTGATAAAGAATTAATATCCAAAATATATAAAAGACTACAAATAAAAAAGAAGTAAAAACTCAATAGGAAATGAGCAAGTAAACAATAATTTATGAAACTAAAATATTCAGTAGACCAATAAGATGCTTAGCATTACTAATTTAAATGGGATACCTCTTCGCTTCCGCTAAATTAGCAGAAATTTCAAAGTCTGACATTATGAAGAATGTTATACAGTACTGGTCAGGACTCTTACTTGATACAACACGTTAAATTTTTTAAATATTTATTTATTTTATTCTTATTTTATTACATTTATTTTTGAGAGACAGAGCACAAGTTGGGGAGGGGCCAAGAGAGAAGGAGACACAGAATCCGAAGCAGGCTCCAGGCTCTGAGCTGTCAGCACAGGGCCTGACGCAGGGCTCCCAACTCACAAACCATGAGATCATGACCTGAGCCAAAGTCGGACACTTAACCAACTGAGCCACCCACGCGTCCCATGTTTGTTTATTTTTTAGAGAAAGAGTGTGAGCAGGGTAGGAGCAGAGAGAGAGGGAGACACAGAATCCAAAGCAGGCTCCAGGCTCTGAGCTGTCAGCACAGAGCCCGATGTGAAGATTGAGCCTGCAGACTGCGAGATCATGACCCGAATCAAAGTTAGACACTTAATCGACTAAGCCACCCAGGTGCCCCAATTGATAACAACAGTTTAGAGAGCAAACTGGCAATATCTGGTAGAATCAAAATTGTTTATATCCTTTGATTCCACTTCTAGGTGGATTTCCGAGAATAGTGTTTTTTACTATTACTATAATAGTTTTTACTAGTGGGTTAGGGCCCACTAGTAGTTTTTGTTATTAATTTGGTGGGTTATACCAGCATTATTATTTTTAATGAAATATTATAGAATAAAAATCAGAGTGCATTGCATGTAGTAAAGGTAATTGTTGTTTCATAAACTTTTGGGTCATACTGTGCACGTTTGTGTGAGTATTGAGTCATAATGCAGAATGTTTTCTCAGTGTGGGTCATGGTCACATGCACACAAAGAATTTTACAAAAATGTTTATTGGAGCATCATTTGTAATAGCTAAAAAACTGGAAACAATCTAAATGTCTATTAACAAGAGAATGTTTAAATTATAGCATATTAGATGGTACTGAGTTAAAATAAAAAATTTGAATTACCTTTATCAATCTGGATAACTTTCTTTTTAAAAGGCCTACTATACTGTTGAATAATAAAGCAAGTTGCAGAGTGATTTATGCAATATTTCATCTTTACTGATTTTTAAAAAGTATCAGGTGAGGGGCACCTAGGTGGCTCAGTTGGCTGAGTGTCTAACTTCAGGGTCTAATCATGATCTCACCGTTCATCAGTTAGAGTCCCGCGTCAGGCTCTGTGCTGACAGCTCGAAGCCTGGAGCCTGCTTTGGATTCTGTGTCTCCCTCTCTCTCTGCCCCTCGCCCGCCCCCCCCCCCCCAGCTCATTCTCTCTCTCTCTCTCTCTCTCTTTCTCTCTTTCTCTTTCTCTCAAAAATGAATAAATGTTAAAGAAAATTTTAAAAACTATCAAGTGATATTATATATTATCTAAGGATCTTTATGTATGATAAAAATATAAAAACATGATAAACCCTTGTTCACAATAGTGCTTACTCTGGGGAGGCAGAGAAGAGAATAGGATTGGAGGAGCGTGTAAGCTGTGTTGAACCTTTTTTTTTTTTTTTCAAGCTATTTTCTGTCCTTCAGCAAGATTCCATACCTTCCTTTTGATGTTTATTCTTTAGTATTATAATTTTTGGTGCTAATGAATTTTTTTCCTCTAGTTTTAATTAGTTCTTGCTAGTATAGAGAAAAGTTATGGGTATTGGGGATAGACTGCTTTGACTCTTCTAAAATATTTATACCTATTATTTCATTTTCTTCTCTTAGACATTGGACTAGAATTTCCTAGACAATGTTGAATAGCGCTGGTGTCAGAAAGCATCCTGTCTTCTAATTTAATGAAAATGACTTTAACATTTCAAATTCAGTGTGTTTGCTATTGCTTTTCAGTGAATAATCATCATGTTTAATTGCTTCTTGCGAATGGCTGCTGGACTGTATCAAAAGTTTTCAGCATCTATTGACATAACTTGTATTTTTGACTTTATTTTATTGATAAAATGAATTACATCTGTGGATGTTATGAAGCTGAGCCATTCTCATATGGCTGGGGGTGGGCAAAACCCTTCTTAGTCATGGTATGCTCTAATGTATCTAGTTTCATAGCTTTATTGGCCAGACTCTTTAATGTGTTTTCTTCTTCATGTTTTATTAACATGGTTATTCTAGCTTTATGTATTAGGGAGTTTTCTGTCTCTATGTTGTGGAGTAATTTAATAAAGACAACAATTAAAATAATGAGCTCCAAAGTGGAAAGTGTAGACTCCAAGGTAGATAAGACAGTAGATCAGTTTCTTCATACGTGGAAAAAATATCACAACTTGTTTTTATATTTATTTACTTTATACTTTTTGTCTTATAATGTACACTAGTGCACATCAAATTTATAAATGCAAATAAACATATTAGGCTGAGGGTTTAAAAATATTTTACTGGTAAGTATGCATGGTCAGAATAATTTGGAACCCACAGCTTTGCAAAGTGATACTGGAACTAGGCTACAGACCATTTAAGCCCTTGTCGTTTTGTACATTTCCAGAGCCTTATCTTATCTATTAGGTTTTTCTGCTTTCTGTTGAGTCATATTTGATATATTTTTCTGGGAAATTACTTACTTCATTAGGTTTCTCATTTATTGCCATAAAGTTGCAATAAGATTCTCATATTCTTTTAGTTTCTTCCATATATGCAAGTGAACCTTAATAATCCCTAGCATTTTACATTTTTATTTCCTCTTTCTTCCTATTTATGTTTCTCATAGGTTAGCCTTTTCAAATAATTAGCTTTTATTATATCTGTGTTTTCTGCTGCTTTTGTTGTTCTATTTTTATACTTTCAGATCTTACTGTATAAAATCTTCTATCTTTGTTAATTTGCTTCTGTTTTCTAAAGTTGAGTATTTAGCCTATTTTCAGTCTTTGTTCTTATAAATAATGGTTTTAGACCTTTTCCTTTAAGAAAAACTTAACCGTGTTGTTGCACAGGTTTTGGTATAAATTTCTAATTATTTTCATTCTTTTCTAGATAATTTAAACTTCCAGTTTAAATTTTCACTTTGCTTCAAGGGTTATTGTTTTTCATCTGACTGGAGATAATAGTGGTTACTAATCTTTCAGGTGTAAGTAATATGAACCAACTCATAATGGCTTAAGGCAATTATTCTCCAGCGTGGTCCCTGGAGCAGTGTCAGCATCACAGGGAATCTTGTTCAGAATGCAAATTCTTAGGCCTCATCCAGACTTATCCCAGGATAGGGATCCCAGCAATTTTGTTTTTTTGTTTTGTTTTGTTTTGTACAAACCCACCAGATAATTTTGTTGGACTCTGAAGTTTGAGAACCACTGGCTTAAGGAGGAGAAAAGGAAATTTACTGACTCACTAATTTATAATTCCAGGAATTAGAATAGTTACAGACATATCTAGATTTTAGTGCTCAATCCAAGTGCCAAGGGGGATAGAATTGCGAGCAATTCTGACAAAGGTTTAGGATTGATTTTATTGATCTAAACTAGAATGGAACTCTCTGATTTGCTAGGCTTGAGTCATTTGCCCACCCCCTGAGCTGAGGGGTGAGGTGAACCCTATCCAAATGACAAAGGTTAAAAATAGGTGAAAGAATACTTTTGAAAGAAAATCGAGGTGTTACTATGAAAAAGAGAGATTGGATGAGGTCAGGCAAAGACCATTTTTGTTCATAAAACAGTGCTACACCAAAAGAGCCAGTATGCAAACTCTGTTTTCCAGCAACATAAGGAACTTGGGACATAATGTAAATCAACTTGTTCCTTCACTGAGAAAGTCTTGCTACAAACACAATGTCACCTGTACTAAATATTCATTTCGTTATCTTCCATTACTTGTTTACATGGTTCTTTTTTTTTTAAGTTTATTTATTTTGAGAGAATGAGAGAGAGCACGAATGGGGGAGGGACAGAGAGTGAGAATCCAAAACAGACTTTGTGCTGACAGCAGAGAGCCCAATATGGGGCTCAAATCCACAAACCGTGAGATCAGGACCAGAACCGAAATCAGATGCTTAACTGACTGAGCCACCCTGGTGCCCCTATGTGTTTCTTCTTTACTTGCCTCCTTTTCTCCTTCTGGAACTCCTGTTATTCAAGTGTGCTTCGAAATTGATCTTGGTTTCCTCTATCAACAGCTCCCATCTCCCCCGTAAGATTGTTCTTCTTGAACTTCCAGAATATTGAGTTCTCAGGTGTGACTGTCTCCCGTCACTGTTTTTTCTATTCAGGTTTAAAATTTGAAATCCTGTTTTTAGTTCCAGAGAGCTTTTTTGTTTCCTGTTCTAATCTAATTGGTTTATGTTAAAATTCTCTTCAGAGAGTATCAGTGGGAGCCACAATTTCCAAAAGTGCATCTTTCTTCCTTAAGTTACATTGTCCTTATGAGTTACTGGTGTGTGTGTGTGTGTTTCTCTCCAATCATGGTTTTTCTTCACTTAGCAAGAATACAGACCTGGATTTTAGTTTCTTGGGCAGAGGCAAATCTCTGAACTGTGGAAGGTATAGTTTCTGCTCTTCTGAGCTGGCAGTAAACGAACTTATCAAACCATGACCCTTCTGCTAAGGGAGATAGGAGGATGGAGGGATGGATGGCCAAGGAAAGAATCTCTCTGTATCTTCCTCTGTTCACTGAAGAATACATTTCATTTACCAAAGGAACAAAAAAATGAAAGGACTTAAGGATAAAGCTTAATAAGAGATATACATTACCTAAATGGAGAAAATGAAAACTATACATTGTTGATATCAAAGAAAAGTTAAGTAAATCTAAATACATGTAGGAAGTCTGTTCTGAGGTATGTTATCTGTGTGTGTGTTTGAAAATGGGATTTCTGTTACTTTTATAATCTTATTTTAAATAGGATTGATTTTATATAGTTTTTTAAGTAGCCACCTTCCTAACTTCTTTTGTTAATTTTAATTTTTAATGCATTTATGGTTTCCAAGGTGTAAAGTATTTTCACCTACAAATAATTTTACTTCATGTATCATAATTTTAGGCATATCCAATTTTATTGTTATTTTCATTTGGTGAGTTCTTTCATTTTGTTTCTGCCTTTGTTTCTTACACTTCTGGTGATCTTATAAATATTGATCTATATGGGTTTTTTTTCTGGCTTATTTCTTTTAACTCCTAAATCCATCTGAAATTTAATTTATAACTTTTTATAACATGAAGCTTTATTCTGAATTTTCTCATATGCTGTCTCTTATTTGAGCTCTTTCCAATGATTTGTGAAGTCTCTTTTCTTATATAGTGATTTCTTCTATATAATAATGCTAGTATGTATGTTTCAGGACTCTCTAATTTTGCATAGTTTGTCCTGTCTCTTCTTCCACCAGTTGTTTTAATTTTTATATGTTTGTAATACATTTTTGTACCTAGAAAGCAAATCTCCCTTTACTACCATTTTAAAATATTCTTGTAGCTACTCTCACTTATTTTTCTGGATGAATTTAAAACTCACTTTGTCAGGTCTTCTCTTCAATATCAAAAGAATTTCATTGGTATTTTGATAGAAATTCAAGTTATTTTATTCATGGAATTCCTATGGTACAGTAATCCCAGTTATGTAGTTGATAAATCTGAGTACAGTACTATAGGTAGAAATTTATGAAGCCATAAATCTAATCATATTTGTAAGCTGTTACTTCATACAGCATGATCTATTTTTTCATGCTCTTAAGAGTTGAATTAATGTAGTCATTGCAAATTATTTTAACAACAACAGTTTTTAGTTTCTATCCTTATTTATTAAAGAATTTATCTCTGGTATTTAATATCTTATAAGTAGGTAATAAGCAAAATTTAGATCTATGATATATTAGAAAAGTATTGTCAAGGAAGGGAAAAATAATGCTACAGGTATATGTATTTTGAATAGTCTAAAAGTTAGACTCGTAAGAGTAGTAATAGAAAAAGCAAATAAATAATCTCATCACAGACTGAGAATTATAGGAATACCTGAAGGAACTGTTTGTCTATTCTGTGTATATTTTATATCGGTGGGCCTATTTAATTCTCAAAAACTCTAAATGTGCTTTTTAAAAATTATATTTTCTTTAAAAATTAAAAAAACTGTTATGTCTGCATGCACTTGGACAAGGCTAAAAAACTACCCATTTTTGGGCTCAGGAAGGAAGTGTCTGATGTTCTGTAGTGCATGGCCAGGCTGCTTTTGAAAGTCCAGTTGGTGGAGTGCTGAGCAAAAGCTGGCCAGAACTCAGAACTATAAACCTGATCATGTCTTTTTTGTCAAATGAGCAATATATGATGTACAATCTAATGCCACTTTTAAAATATATATGTGTATGTGTGTGTATACATGTATATTTTTCTGTTTTCTGAAATGGCGTTTTTATAGTTAGTAATTTTAATTGATATTAACTGAAGTGTTTTAAAATTACTTTATATTTTATATTGTCAGACCAGTTATAGATCTCATTAATTTTCTTAATTTTTTTCTTGTTTAAGTCACATCACCAAAATACCTAAGAAATGTTGATTTTGGCACTTTATTTTATTAGGAAATTAAAGGCATGCTATAAAATATTTAAGACTATTTTACAAATGATGCTGTAAAAGGTATATGAGGCTCACTGAGGCTAAGTAAATATACCTAAGAGAAAATCAAGCATAGTTGTATTGGAAAGTTGCTGAGAGAGTAAATCTTAAAAGTTCTTAGCACAAGAAAAAAGCTCTGTAACTATGTATGGTGACAAATGTTAACTAGACCTGTAGTGATCATTTTGCAATATATACACAAATATTGAATCATTATTTTGTATGCTTGAAGCTAATATTATATATGTCAATTATACCTCAATTTAAAAAAAAGGAAAAGTGCATTTATTAACAAATAAAAGAAATAGGTATCCAGAGGACACCGAGTGGTAATTGAATTGTTAAGGAATGTTGTGTTCTAGCTCTGTTCCGTTTTCCCAAAGGAGTTTTTTAAAGTTTCAAAGAAGTATTTGTATTAAAAAAACAAAACAAAACAAAACAGTAGGCCATGAGACCTATGATCTGAGGTTTTTCTTGACATGTGAAATCCATGAGGACAGGATCTGGTCTTCCTTATTTATCATTGTATATCTAGCTCCAAACACCTAGTGTGGTACATAAGTCCTCAGTAAATTTTTCTTGAATGGAGTAGCTGTGACCTTGGGCAATTATCTTTCCCTGTGCCTCAGTTTTCTCATCTGTACAATCATTAATTCCACCAACTTTTGTTGCTTACCCACTGTGTGCCAAACACTGTTCCAGGCAATGAGCATATAGCAGAAAATGAGACCTATAAGGATTTTGCCATTCTGGAGCAAACATTTCAGAGCGTGAGGCAGAAAGACAAACATACACAAATAAATGCATAATGTAAAGTCAGGTAGTAGTAACTGCTGTGAAGAAAAATATAGCAGGGTGAGGTGCCAGAGGTTAACTATAGGACCACTTAGGTCAAGTGGTCAGGAAATGCCTGTGGAGTTGCCATCTGAGCAGAGACCTGAATAAAGAGATAGAGCAAGCCTTGTATAGTTCTGGAGAAAGTGATTTCTATTCAAAAGGATGGACCTATGTATGCAAAGACTCTAAGGCGGTAATGAATTTAGCTTGTTTGGAGGGGCTGTAGGCTGGTAGGTATGGAATTAAGCAACTAATGGGAGAAGTGCAAGATGAGGGTTGACACATTGTCAGGGGCTGGATTATATGTAGCCATAGAGGCCATGTTCTTTATGAAGTTTGAAAAACACACCTTGGTGAGGAAAGAGCAGAAGCAGAAAGACCAGTTCGGAGGCTGTTACAATAATGCAGACAGGTGAGAGGTGATAATGGCTGGGACAGGGAGGTGGACTTCGGAAGAAGTTGTTGATTCCAGACATAATTTGAATGGGCCAACAAGAACTTCTGTTTGACTGGCTTTCTAGCCCAAGGGAAGGAAAAGGATTAGGGTGACTCCCAATTTCTGGTGTGAGCAGTTGGGTACAGTTTACTGAGGTGAGGTTGGGGGTAGGCAAAGTTGGAGAGTCAGGAGCACTGTTTTGGACATACTGCTTTTGAGCTGTCGCTAGAGCAGAGATGTCAAATGCGTATTTGTTTTTGGGTACCCAAATGGATATTTGAAGTTCAAAGTAATGGTAGGGACTAGAAATCTAAATTTGGGAGCTATCAATGTATTGACAATATTAAAAGCCATGGGGATAGATGAGAGCACTTTGAGGACAGAAAAATTTAGAAGATTAAAAGGTACAGCAAGGAAAGGGTGGGTAGAAGGGAGGAAAATGAGGAGAGTGATTCCTTGAAAGCCTTGTCTGAAAGATAGAGTGATTAACTGTGTCAACTACACTGCTGAGAAGACCAGATAAAAAAAAGCAGCCATTTGGTTTGGCAGGATGGAGTGGTGACTTTAATAAAGGGGCGTTTCTAGTGCTTATAGGCGAGGGAGTAAGATTAGATGACTGCTGGGGCGCCTGGGTGGCTCAGTCAGTTAAGCATCTGACTTCGGCTCAGGTCGTGATCTCGCGGTCCTTGAGTTCAGGCCCCACGTCGGGCTCTGTGCTGACAGCTTGGAGCCTGGAGCCTGCTTCTGACTCTGTGTCTCCCTCTCTGTGACCTTCCCCCATTCATGCTCTGTCTCTCTCTGTCTCAAAAATAAATTAAGTATTAAAAAAAAAATTGAACAAACAAAAAAAAGATTAGATGACTACTTCCTTATTTAGCAAGAAAAGTCACTTTAATATTCATTTTTATTTATATTGTATGCAGTCTTTTATTCTTAATTTGAGGGGAAAAGGAGAGATTGAAATCAAAACAAAGTATTATCATTTAAAAGGTCACTGGATCAGATGACTTTTCCAAATCCTTCATCTTTCATATTTTTGGTGTTAATATTTAAATTTTCTCAAATCATGTATGTAGTATACATAATACTTCATTTAAAAAATAGTAGCTCAGGGCACCTGGATGGTTCAGTCAGTTGGGCTTCTGACTTCAGCTGAGGTCATGATCTCACGGTTCGTGAGTTCAAGCCCTGTATTAGGCTCTTTGTTGACATCCCAGAGCCTGAAGCCTGCTTTGGATTCTATGTCTCCCTCTCTCTCTGCCTCTCCTCCCCCCCTCAAAAATAAACAAACATTAAAAAATTAAAAAAAATAAAAAATAGTAGCTCTGTTTTATATGCTCACAATACCCAGCCATCTTAAGTTAGCATATATTCCTATTTAGCGTGTATTCCTATTTATAAACACATTCCTTTCTCTAACCCCCAGTTTGTATGCAGCTAGCTGATTACAAATGTATATTCTTTTTACATGAAGGATGGCATTCTATAACATACTCTTTTGCCCTTGCTTCTTTTTCAGTTTGTTTTTTAAACAAACTTTTCCAGGGAATACATAAACATTATATAAAACCTAGAGATATACACAAGGTGAAAAAGGGAAAAGATCATACTCTTATCAGAGTACCAACATGAAAACTTTCATATGTAGTTTTCTATCTGTATGTGTGTTTGCATAAGTATGTGTTTGCCAAAATGTACAGTTCTTTTATAAAAAAAACCTTTTTAAACCTTTTATTAATAACTTAAATATTTTTAGTATTACTTCTGCCTTTGATTCTTTTCCATCAAACCATAATACATAGAATACTGGAAGGCCTAGGAACCTCATGCAAATGTGTAGGCTATGCTTCAAAAAGTTTTTGCTTCTTAACTTTATAAATTAGTAGTAGTAGTAGTATCCATCATTGTTGCTTACATGCTTACCAGACTGTGTATTCACTACTCTTCCATCTCTGATCTTCATTCTGCAATCATTTTCTTTTTCCCCAATATATATCTTCTCAAATTTTCTGTAAAAACATGTGTTTGTGACAAATTCTATTGTCTTTATCTGAATAACTCTTGACTCTACTCTTGTTCCCAAAAGCTAGTTTCATAGGATATGCATTTCTAGTTAACAGATATTTTCTCTTAAGTATTTCAAGATATTATTATGATCCTTGGCTTCCAGTTTAAGATCCTTGTTTGCAGTTTAATATGTCTGCCATCAGTTTAATTCTTTTTTTCTTTTCAAGTGATTTTTTCTATCTAGCTCCGTGAAAATCTTTTTGTCCATTTTTATTTATCCTTCTTGGTGTATATAATAACCCCTCTCTATATGTATGTTCAAGTTTTTTTATGCCTTCTGGAAAATTTTCAGCTATCATCTCTTCAAATAATGTCTCTCTTTTATTTTCTCTAGTCTCTTTCTCTCTGTTTCTCTCTTTCTCTGTCTCTCTTTGGTTCTCTCTCTCTCTCTCTCTCTCTCTCTGTCTCTCACAGCCACACATACATATATGTATATGATGTATGTTGGACATTCTTGCTGTATAGTAATACAGCAACCTTTTTAACCTTTCATGTTTTTAATCTTATCAGTCTATTCTATTTCATGTAATTTCTTTAGATTTATTTTCCAGTTTACTAATCCTACCTTTAGCTGTATCTAAGTTGCTATTTAGTAATTCCACTGAGTTTTAAATCCCAACAATATCATTTTAATATCTAATAGTTATATGGAATTTCATATTTTCAAATGTGCCTCAGTATTTTGCTGGTCTCTTGTTGGTTATTCATTTTTTTTCTTCATCTTTTATTTCTATAAAACCTTTGTCTCTGTTTTATGGTTTTTTTTTGAATATCAAATAAAGGTTTTGGAAGTCTGAATCCATAGTTTGTTGTTTCTGCTGATCCTTACCTCATGGTAGTTTATTTCTTAGTGTCTTGTGATCTTTGATTATGAGCTTATACATATTTGATTATAAGCTATGGAAATAGTGCTGTTCTAAATTGAGAAAACTTTCCTTTTGAAGGAATTGCCTGGAACTGGGGGTTTCCATAGCACTAACATCAAGGATCCCTGTAACTAATATGAAGGATCTCTGACTTGATGTGGAAGTGAGTTTAGATGCTGCTGCCACCATGACGCAGTCTAGTCACTTGTTACAGTACTAATATTGTCATTCACCATTGGGACACCCCTGCCTCTCCTGTTTCTTCTTGTTCACTGCTCCTTCCTCTAATTTTGCCTCTAGGTTTATTTGAGGGGCTAATGCCCTTATTTTTTGCAACCAGCAATGCGTGAAAATGTATGTTTTAGGTACCTGGTGTTCTTTAGGTGCCTGATTGGTCATACTGTTGTAAGCAGAAGTTCCTACCTAATGTTCTCTTCAGCTACTTCTGGCCTGCTTTTTAAGTTATTGAGTTTTTAGTTTCAATTATTTATTTCTTCTAATTCTAGGTATTTTATTAATTTTTTTTAAAAAATCTGCTTGGTGATGTCTTAGAGTCTTTGTCTCCTGACCATATTTTCAAGCCCTTGTTGCTATTTCTTTAAATCAATGTTTCTCAACCAGCACGGTACCATCACAAAGAAGGTGTTTGGAAATTTGTGGGGGAGATTTTGGTCATCTCCCCTACAAATGATGATCAGTGTTAGGAAAGGGTAGTTACTGTTGTGTAGGAATGCTAGATAATTTCAGTGTATGACAGAGTATCACAAAACTCACACATTGTCCTGTCTACATTTTAACTTTTGAATATTCATGGCAGCACTCATATTGGTGAGAAACTTGTTTAGAAATATCTGAGCATCAAACTACATTCTATTTTACATTTAAGTACAAATACTTTTTGGTCTGTTCTAATATACATACTAAATTTTTTCCCCAAAATTGTTTACCATTCAGAAAATCATGTCACTAATAGCTATGCCACTGTTAGTATTTAAGTGACCAATATAGCACATCAGTAGCAGTGTGCATTTGTAGTTGGCATATGTAAATACGTTGCAGAGCAGATTTGAGACTTCTTTCAATAGATTTACATGCAAATATTGTCAAGTTAGCACATACCATGAGCAAGACCTGTTTTAAAATACTCCATATTACTAAAAATACTTCATATTATTGCCATTTCACATGTTTTTATTTTATAATTGAAGTAATTTTTACATAATGAAACGCACATCAGAAATGTATAATTTTATGAGTTTTGATAAAATATACATCCATATAACAAATACAACCATCAATATATAGAATATTTTTATCATTCCATGAAGTACTGTGTTCCTCTTTCCAGTAAGTCTATGCTTTCTATATGTAACTACTCTTGATTTCTGTCCCCATTGATTACTTTTGCCTGAACCTAACCTACATTGAATTAATAATGCAATATAGTTTTATGTCTTGTTTTATAAAACATTTGATTATGAGATTAATGTAGTGTATATTATTAAGTCATATTAATTTTAGTTAGAATGTAGTTTTTATATGAATTTACCACAATTTATATATTCCTTTACCTGTTGATAGACATTTGGCTCATTAACTGTGTATTGTTATGAGTTAAGGGGCCATTAACATTCTTATAAAAGTCTTTATGGACATGTATTTTTATTTCTCTTGAGTAATTACATAAAAATGGAATTGCTGAATGTTAGAGTAGTTTTTGAAATTTTGTAAGAAACAACCAGTTGTTTTAAAACAAATGTTTATGAGTACATTTTGTTCCACATCCTTTTCAGTATTTAAAATTTCAGTGTTTTTAGTCTTCCTACTTATTTTTATAGCAAGTAGTATCTCGTTTTGGTTTTAATTTTCATTCCCATAATAATGAATGAACATTTTTTCATGCACTTTAAGCCATTTGTATTTCTTCTTTTGCCTGTTTGTTTTTTAAATTGAGTAGCTGTTTTATTTTTTATTTTATTTAATTTTAATTTAATTTAATTTTATTTATTTATTTTTGGCAACTTTCAAATTAGGGCTTTAGTAGAGAGAAATAATAAAGACAGAAATAAAGGGGCTGGGTAGAATCAGTTCAAACAATATGTATTTATGCATGTACTTTTTTTTCAGTTTTTATCTGTGACTATCTTAATTTCTACTTCATCTTTTTTTTTCATTGAGTAGCTGTTTTATAACTGAATTATGAGAATTCTTTATTCTAGATACAATTTCATTGACAGATAACCTACTGAGAATATTTTCTCTGAGCTTTATCTTTTTCCTCTTCATACCAGTCTTTTGATGAGCAAAAAGCTTTTTAATTTTAGTATAGTCTAATTTATCAATTTTTGATGGTGCTTAGTATATTCTAAGAAATGTTTGCCTACTTCAAGGTTATGAAGATTCTCGTATCATTTTTTAAAAGTTCTGTAGTTTTACTTTTTATGTTTACAACTGTGCTTATAAATTAATTTATTTTGGTATGTGGTATTAAGTAGAGGATGAGGTTTATTTTTCCTCCATAAGTTTATCTAATTTTTCCAATGCCTTTTTGATGAAGTCTTTCTTTGTTTCATTAATTTGCCTTGGCATCTTTGTTGAAAGTCATTTGGCCATATAAGGTGGCATGTTTATGGATTCTTTCTCTTATATTTAAATACCTTGTCTCTCATAACACCAGTACCACACTGTCTTATTTATTGTGTCTCAGCTGGGGGTGATATTGCACTATAGGGGTATTTGGCAATGTCTGAAGACATCTTTGGTTGTTACAACTGACGGAGGGGTATTGCTACCAGCATCTAGCAAGTAGAGACTAGAGATATTGCTAAAAATCTTATAATGCACGTGGCAGCCTCTACAAGAATTATCCAGCCTAAAATGTCATAGTGCAGAGATTGAAAAACCCTACTGTAGCTTTACATTAAGTCTTGAAATCGTGTAATATCAGTCCTCCAACTGATTCAAAATTGCCTTGGATATTCAAGTTCCTTTGCATTTTTATATAAATTATAAATGAACTTGTCAACTGGGAATTTGATTGGGGTTGCATTTAACCTATAGAATAATTTGGTGAGAATTTCCTTCTTAACGATTTTGAGTCTTCATATTTGTTAACCTGATATGTAACTATTTATTTAGGTTTTTTCTTTTTCTCGGCAATATTTTGTCATTTTTAGTATAAAAAGTCTTCCGTACCTTTTAAAAATGTATCCTTGAGTATTTATTTGGATGCTATAATACATAATCTTTTTTTTTCTTGATCTTGAGAGAGAGTATGCTCCGAGGATGTGAGAGTGGGAGAGGGGCCAAGGGAAGGGGGCAGAAGGAGAGGGGCAGATGGAGAGGGAGAGAGAGAATCTTAAGCAGGCTCACATGAAGCCCATCTCAGGGCTGCAGGGCTCGATCTCACGACTGGGAGATCATGACCTGAACTGAAATCCAGAGTTGGATGCTTAACCCACTGAGCCACCCAGGTGCCCCTGTATATAATCTTTTAAAATTTTGTTGATTGTTTGCTGCTAGTATATAAAATATAGTTGATTTCTTGACTACTATATTTACCTGTTAATTCTATTATCTTCTGTAGATCCTTTATGACTTTACATGTTAACAATCATGTTTGAAAATAAAGATAGTTTTCCTTCTCCTTTTCCATCTTTATGCCTTTTATTTCTTTCTTTTCTTTATTGTTTTGGCCTGCTGCACTGGCTAGGGACCTCAGTAACATATTATTTAGAAATGGTAAGAGTGGATATCCTTGCCTCCACAGCTTTTAGGGGAAGGTAATCAGTATTTCACTATTTTCATGATGGTAGTCCTTTGTCAGGTTAAGGAAGTTTTCTTCTATTTCTAATTTCTGAGAGTTTATAATCATGAATGACTGTTGGATTTTGTCAAATGCTTTTCTCTGGAGATACTGAAAGGACCAGATGATTTTATCTCCTTTTATTCTATTAATATGGTGAATTAATTGACTTTTCTGGTGGTAATACCAACCATTATGTATTTCTGGGATAAACACCAGTTGGTAATAATACACAATTCTTTTTTTATATTGCTGGAATCTTTTTGCAAATATTTTACTAATGATTTGCATGTTCGTGTTCATGCAGGATACTGGTGCATAGTTTTATTTTCTTATATTTGTCAAGTTTTGGTATTAGATTATTTAGATCTTATTAATAATTTCTGTCTTCATACTGACAAAGGTTTTGTAAGATTGTATCATTTGTTTAACTTTTTTTTTTCTTTAAATGTTGGATAGATTTTACCAGTGAAAGCACTGGGCTTGAAGCTTTCTTTGTGATTTTTTTTTTTTTTTTTTTTTTTTTACAAATTCAGTTTCTTTAATAGATGAAAGGTATTATAGACATCTCCAGGGAAACAGAACCAGTGTAATCTATACTAAAATTTAAGGGTGCGTGGGTGGCTTCATCAGTTACGTTTTTTATTTTGGCTCAGGTCATGATGTCATGGTTTGTGAGATTGAGCCCCGAGTCTGGCTCTGCACAGACATCAAGGAACATGCTTAGAATTCTTTCTCTCTCTGTGCCCCTCACCTACTCACCCTAGCACATATTGTATACAGTATAGTATATTATGTTATAGTGTATACACTACATATGTGCTATATATATTATTATGTAATTGGCTTGTGCTGTTGTGGAGATGGCAAGTTCAGATTTGCAGGACAGGCCAGGAGGCTGGAGACTTGGGGAAGAGTTGATGTTGTAGCTTAAATCCAAAGGCAGTCTACAGGCAGAATTCTTTTCCTCAGGAACCTCAGTCTTTTTCCCTTAAGACCTTCAACTGATTGGATCAGTCCCATCCACATTATGAAGGGCAATCTGCTTTACACAAAGTCTCTTGAACTAAATGTTAGTCACATCTAAAAATGGCCTTCACAGAAACATCTAGACTGCTGTTTGACTAAGAACTGGATACCATGTCCTAGCCAGGTTGACACATAACATTAACCATCTTAGAAGGCAATTCAAGGGTGCTTAGGTAGCTCACTCGGTTAAGCATCCCACTCTTGATTTTGGCTTAGGTCATGATCTAACAGTTTGTGGGTTCAAGCCCTGCATGAGGCTCTGTGCTGACAGTGAGGAGCCTGCTTGGGATTGATTCTCTCTCTTCCTCTCTCTCTCTCTCTCTCTCTGCCCCTCCCTCACTTGCTCTCTATCTCTCGCTCTCAAAATAAATAAACATTTAAAAAAATAAAAAGGCAATTCAGGTTTTGTTTTCTTATGTTGTGTTTTTTCAAAGAATCGTCCTTTTTTATCTAAGTTGTGAAATGTTTTTTGCATAAAATTATTATAATATTAGTTTATATCCTTTTAATATCTGTAAGACACGTAGTAATTTTCCTTCTTTCATCCCTGATATTGATAATTTGTTTCTTGATCAGTCTTATTAGGAGTTCATTAATTTTATTTATCTTTTTAAATTAACTTTTGGCTTTGTTGTTTCTGTATTGTTTGTTTTCTATGTCATTGATATCTACTCAGTTATTTAATTCATATGACTTACTTTAGGTTTATTTTGCTCTTTTTCTAGAAAGCTTCTTAAGGTAAAAATTTAGATTATTGACTTTTTAAACTTTTCTAATTTAAACATTTAAAGCCTTAAACTTCCCTCTGGGTGCTGCTTTAACTGCATTGCAGAAATTTCAACGTATTTTGTTTTCAATTTCGTTCCTGTTATGATTTCTTCTTTGATCTGTGTTATTTAAAAATGTGTCATATAATATCTAAAATATTTTGGATTTTCTGTATGTCTTATTTATTTCTAAATTTAATTACATTGAAACCAGAAAACATATTTTATAGAATTTCAGTATTTGAAATTCATGGAGACTTCTTTTATGTCCATTATGCTATTGTGGACAGCGTTCACTGTGCACTTGAAAACAATGCATATTCTGTATCTATTGAGTGCACTCATCTATAATGTCTTTTAGTAATAGTGTTGCTGAAATCTTCTATAGGTTTACTGATATGTGTGTCTACATGTTGTATCAATTACTGAGAAAGGGATGTTAAAATCCAACTGTAATTGTGAGTTTCTCTCTTTCCTTTGAGTTCTGACAGTATTTGCTTCCTGTTCTGAAACTCTGTTGGTTAGCAGATAAGTTGCATTCACAGTGGGAATATTATGCTTCCTGATGGATTGACCCTCCATGTTTACCAAATTTCCCGCTTCTTCTATACATATTTCATCTTGAGGTATCTTTTGTCTGATACTAATATAGCAGCACCAACTTTCTTATGATTATCGTGTGCAGGGAATACTTTATGTTTCCTTGTAATTCCAACATATTTATGACTCTATATATAGTGTGTCTCCTATAGTCAGGATATAATTAGATCTTTTTTTTTTTAATCAAACCTGACAATCTCTACTTTTTAATTGGAGAACTGAGTCTATTTGTATTTAATTATTGATACATTTAGATACAGAGCCTACCACTTTGCTATTTGTTTTCTGTTTTTCTCATTTCCCCCCCTCTATTCTTTGTTTTCTGCCTTCTTATTGGTTAATGATGTTTCATGTGCTATAAAATGTAAGAACCTAACAGAAGTATAATTTCATTTACCCCAGGGTCATCTTTTGTCACTATTGCATTGTACATTTATTTCAACATAACTTACAGATCCCATGAGTTAGTGTTATTAATTTTGCTTCACCTTGATATGTATCTTACAAGTATTTAAGAGTGGAAAATAGCATTTCATGTTGACGTACATATCACCCATCTCTAGCCCTCTTTACTTCTTTTTGTAGATGGAAGTTTCTGTGTGGTAACATTTCCCTTGAGCCTGAAGAAATTTTGTTTTTATAGCATTTCTTCTTGTGGAAGGCTGCTGGCCACGGGTTCTCTCAGATATCTTTATTTCACCCTCATTTTTGGAAGGCGGCTGTGAGATCACCACTGTACCACCAGTCTGCTATCTTACCCACATTTTTGATGGATATTTTTGATAGGTTCAGAATTTTCAATTGAAAGGGTTTTTTTTTTTGTTTAGTTTTTGTTTGTTTGTTTGTTTGTTTTTACTACTTTGAAGATGTTGTTCATTTATCACCTGGCCTCCATTATTTCTGAGAAGACATTAAATGTCATTAATTTCTTTGCTCCATGTTGTATATTTTTACCCCATCGTCTCTTCTCCTTCTGAGACTCTAATTCATTTTTAACACACCATTTCCTATCACCCCACCGTCACAGAGGCTGTGTTCATATTTTTTCCTTTATTTTGTCTGTAATCAGTTTGAATTATGTTTTTTGTAATCTGTCTTTAAATTTATGGACTCTTGTTCTGCAGTTTCCATGATGCTGTTATCTAATCAGTGCAATTTTCATTTTAGATATAGCTTTCTGTTCTAGAATTTTCAGTTGGCTTATTTTTATAGTGTTTAGTTTTTCCTGCCAAGATTCCCCATTTTTCATTCATCATGTCCTTCTCTTTTATGTAGTTGAACATATTTATCATAGCTGTTTTGAACTCTTCTATTTCTAACATTTGGATCTTTTCAGGGTTTTTTCTGTTGAAGACTGCTTTTTTCCTTGAACGTGGGTTGTGTTTTCCTGTTTTTTTACATGTGTAATAAGTTTTTGTACTGTATGCAGAGTATTGGGGCTGATAAGTTGTAGGGAGTCTGGGTTATTATCTACTTTACAATGCGTTGAGTGTTATCTGGCAGGCAGTTGAATTACTGGTAGATATTTATTCTTCCAGCCTTGTTTTTACTCTAGGTTAGTGTAAATCCATTTTGATTTAAGGTTCAGCCCTTCCTCTAGGGCATGGTCCTTAATTTCTAGGGCATGAGCTTATTGGGTTCTCAACTGAATGCCCAAGGTGCTGGGTTTAGAGTCCAGCATGGCCTCTCCACTCTAGTGGGTAGAACTCTGTAACTGTCAGTACCATGTGACCTTGGGTAGACAACAAACAGCCTCTGTCTGCTATGCTTTGTGGTCTCACTCTGTGTATAGCAGTAGGAGGTGCTTTTTTACATACCCCTCTTCTGCCTAGAAGTCTGTGCCATGAATTCCAACTGCTGCATAAACCATGAGCTCAGATCTATATCTCTTGGGCTCACCGACACCACCATGCTGTGCTTAGGTTCCATCTCCTTGACCCTTTGTCCTGAAAGCCTACACAGGCCGAAAGTGGGTCAGACATGGCACTTACTTTAAATGTTTTCCTTCTGTAAAACATCACAGTTTTCCACTGACTGTTGTCCCATCCACTGCCTATTGCCTCATATATCTTTTCCAGTTTAATAGTTGCTTACTGAAGAGCAAGTCTAGTAATGATAAGTCTGTCATGGTCAGAAGCATACTAAACCTATGTATTCTTAATTTTTTTATATAATATGGAGGTGAAATATCTACATTGAAAAATCACAGGGGCACCTGGGTAGCTCAGTCAGTTAAGCATCTGACTCTTGATTTTGGCTCAGGTCATGTTCTCACAGTCATGAGATTGAGCCCCATGTGAGGCTCCGTGCTGAGCATGGAGCCTGCTTAGGATTCCCCCCCTCCCGCCCCTCCCTCACTCATGCTCTCTCTGAAAATAAATGAATAAATATTGTTAAAAAAACAAAATTTGCAGGTAGAAATTATTTATTTGTGGGTTACAAGTTGTTTTTTCAGCCTTACTGTGATACTGTTTCCAGAAACGATTGCTTCATAATGTCTTTTTTATATTTTGTTTTCCAATCTCATCAGCTATTTTTCTCATCACCTATTAAAAGATATGGTCTCCAAAGGTTTTTTGTATGTATGTATGTATGTATTTATTTTGAGAGAGAGTATGAGCAACTGAGGGACAGAGAGAGAATCCCAAGCAGGTTCCTTGCTGTCAGTGCATACAGGGGCTCAATCTCATGAGCTGTGAAATCATGACCTGAGCTGAAACCAAGAGTTGACGCTCAACTGACTGAGCCACCCAGGTGTCCCTCCATGGTCTTTTTTTATATGCTTGATAATTCCATTTATATTTCAGCCTGTGGTAAAAATAAAAGGTACATGGTATGTTTTCTACTGTACTTCATCACTACCATCTACTATGTTACAACATGGGGAATTAATAAGACACTACACTTATAAGTGAGGTCTGGATCATTTGAAGAATGTTGTATTTTCTCATTTTTACATGGTCAGTGTTTATGTTTTGACGTGTTATACTACTTTAATTAAGGTGCCTTTCCTTTTTCTTAGTGTATATTGGTATACTCACACTAATTTTTATTCTAGTATTTCCTTGTACCTCTTCTTTTTTATTTCTATGTATTTGTATGGAATGGCTTTTCTTACATCCAAATTTATTTACTATAGACATTTGCAAGCAGTGTCTTCCAGTGTGGTTTGGTTTCTGAATTTTTTGTTAAAATATGTTATTTTAATAGATATAAAATATTAATAAATTATTAATATTTATTATGTTATGTATTAGATACATTATAATATGTATTATATTATTACAAGTAGATGGTAGTGATAAATATTATAATAAATATTTATTAATATGATAAAATATTATTTTACTATAAATTACTTTTTTATATATTATAAAGAATATATATTATATATGCATTCATGTGTGTATATGTAGATTATATTATTTTAAATTTCTTTCAGCATACAAGTAAGACATTAAAAATATTTATTATAAAATGTAGACGTGGCCTGAATGTTAAGAACCATTGCTTTAAACATATCAAACTTATTTATTTTACAGTCTGAATCTGATCAACCCAATTTCTGAAGTCTTTGGGTCTGACTCTACTGTCTGTAGTTCATGGTGCCCTATTTTCTTTTGTCTTTTTTTTTTTTAAATTTTTTTCTTTAATGTTTACTTATTTTTGAGAGACAGAGCGCAAGCAGGAGAGGGGCAGAGAGCGAGGGAGACACAGAATCTGAAGCAGGCTCCAGAGTCCAAGCTGTCAGCACAGAGCCTGACACTGGTTTCAAAGACACAAACTGCAAGATCATGACCTGTGCCAAAGCTGGATGCTCAACTGACTGAGCCACCCAGGCGCCCCTCTTTTGTCTTTTACAATTTTTTTAACCAGTCATATTTCATGGACTTTTTTAAAAATTTTTTTAATGTTTATTTATTATGGAGAGAGAGAAAGAGAGAGACAGACAGACAGACAGAGCATGAGCAGGGGAGGGGCAGAGAGAGGGGGAGACACAGAATCCGAAGCAGGCTCCAGGCTCCGAGACGTCAGCACAGAGCCCGACGTGGGGCTCGAACTCACAAACTGACATCATGACCTGAGCCGAAGTCGGTCGTTCAATTAACTGAGCCACCCAGGCGCCCCTCATGGACTTTTATATGTAAGAATTCTTTTGCTCCTGGCTTAAAAGTTGCATTTTTTCTAGAGATTTTTTTGTTTGCTTTCTCATGTTCCTGGAGGCACTGTTACAACTGGGAACCATTTTATAATAAATTCTCAGTGTATGCTATATGCCCACTTGAACTGTGACACTATATACAGTCTGGGTTATAGTTATCAGTTCTCAAGGGAGATTTGTTTTCTCTTCCTCTCAGCACCATGTTGGGGGTAGAAAAGTTTCCATGCCATACCTGTCTTCTGGGCAAGTTTATTTTCATTTATCTTTACACTGTGAGTGCAATTTGGGGGGGTTACCAGCTCTGTGGGACAAGATCCTCCAATAAGACTCCCAGTGTCCAGACAGGTCCTGGACTTTGTTTCCTGACCCCTGTGCTCCCTTTGACCACCTCCTTACAGGGTCAAAGCTTAAGGTTGACAGTGTTCTCTGGTGCCTCCAGGGTGAGAGTCTGTTTCAGTGCTCCACTTACTGCCCTAGTTTCCTGCTTTCACTCCATTTTTTATTTCTAAGCATTCCTTACTTTGTTGCCTGATCAGTAATGCATTTCAAAAGATGTTTTAAAAATACTTTATCTAGTATTTTTAGTTGTTTTCAGTGGTATGGTCAGAGTATTTTTATATGCTACTTTGAAAGGCATATAACTCATTGATTTTTTTCTTTTGTATGATTGAATTTTTATTTTTTGTTTTTGCTAATTTTGAGTATTGGAAAATGTTTGTCAGTTTTCTTTCTATATTTGTGAATTTCCTGTTTGTGTCTTTTGAGTGCTTTTCTATTGGACTCTGGTGATTTTCAAAAGAATATGACATGTACAGCTTTGGAAAGGGCTTTCTGAGGAAGTGAAACTCCTCAGAAGACCTATTTCCTAAGATATGCATGTTGGACTTTGAGGAAGTTAAGTTTGATACTGACACTGCAGTTCAGTTACATTCCTTAATTCTTTTGTATGCAATGTATGTTTTACCTGAGGCTTCTTAATACCTCCGGCTTGCTAAATCCATCAACCTATTTTAATACATCTTATTTAATCACTGTCAGACACTTTCTCCAATACCAAACTGCAAAATGCATCATCTTTTTTTTTTAAGTTTTCAAAAAAAATGTATTCTTGAGAGAGAGAGAGAGAGAGCGAGCACATGAGCATGGGAGGGGCAGAGAAAGGAAGAGAAAATCCCAAGCAGGCTCCACACTGTCAGTACAGAGCCAACACAGGGCTCAAAGTCATAACTGTGAGATCATGATCTGAGACAAAATCAAGAGCTGGAAGCTCAACCAACTGAGCCACCCAGGTGCCCCGCATCTTCTTTTTTAACTAGGGCAATGCCTCTTTTCTTGCTTTCCTACTACCTCTCTGACCATTCCTTCTTAGATGCCTAACTGTTTCTTCCACCTGAATGTTATTAAGTAGAAGTATTTCTGAAAACTTTGTCTGCATTCCTCTGTCACTCTTCACGGTGTGTTGGCTGACCTTCAGCCCCTGGCTTTAACAACTGTCCTTTCAGTCATGCCTTTCAGATCTGTGCCTTCCAAGTTCCAGACTAGTGTCTCCAAAGATGCACATCAGAGAATAGTTAACTTTTAGTTTTCTCCATTAACTACTTCTTTGAAAACTCCCTAAATAGTGATTACTCACACTTAGCCAGAAAGTAAAAAAAGACCTTTCAGAAGATGACTAGATAAAGGAAAATTGAGTTGATTTTGGTGATTTTTGCCCAGTAGATGTGGCTTCTGCCATAGGGTTATGTGATAGCTCAGTGAGTGCCTGTTACTCTGTAATATTGCCTAGAGTCCATGACAATAATATTCAGTACAAAAAATATGTTACGTGAGAATTCATGCTTTTATTTCTTACATTAATCACAAAACACCTCTCACTTTAATGATACTGGCCTTTTGGTACTAAATACTCTACTTTTCACCCTTGGGCTCCAACAGCCTATAATAGTTTCCCTTTTCACTACTTTTATTCTTCTATTACACATTTAAAAAAATAATAATACAGCGTGGGGCACCTGGGTGGCTCAGTCAGTTGAGCATCTGACTCTTGATTTCGGCTCGGGTCATGATCACAGAGCCGTGGGTTTGAGCCCTGTGTCGGTCTCTGCCCTGAACGTGGAGCCTGCTTAAGATTCTTTCTCCCTCTCTCTCTCTGCCCCTTTCCCCTGCTGGCACACCCTCTCTCTAAAAATATTAAAAAAATTATACAGGGTGACTGATTTTATAAATTTTTTTTCATTTATATTAATTGAGGTAACACTAATATGGTTATCACTGGTTGGTGATTGAGTAGGCCAAGTGCACTGATGGATATACCTGAGGTATCAGCATGACCAATGTTTGTTGTGGCATAAAGACGAAGACCTGGGGCCTATCTCCAAATGGATAAGAAGTTGAGGAAACTGTTCATAGGGTTTAAGAGAGTAAGCTTTATGTTTCCATTTTACTTTTAAAGGACAAAAAGACAGTGAAGATTTTATTTATTTTTATTTGTTTATTTATTTTGAGAGAGTATGCACGAGCGCGTGTGAGCAGGGAAGGGGCTGAGCGAGAGGGAGAGAAAGGATCCCAAGCAGGCTCCATGCTGTCGGGGCAGAGCCTGATGTGGGTGCTCCATCCCATCAACTGTGAGAACATGACCTGAGCTGAAATCAAGAGTTGACCACTAAACTGACTGAGCCACCCAGGCACTCCAAGACATTGAAGATTTTAATAATTTCCCTTAAAAAATGTTTGTTTATTTATTTATTTTTGAGAAAGAGCATTCGTGCACACACCCCGGTGAGGGGCAGAGAGGGGGCGACAGAGAATTCTAAGCAGGCTTCAGGCAGTCAGCACAGAGCCTGATGTGGGGCTCAAACCCACGGACCATGAGATCATGACCTGAGCTGAAGTCTGATGCTTAACTGACTGAGCCGACTGAGCTACCTTTTCCCTTTTTTGAACCAGTGAAATAATGTAATAGTAATCACTATAAATGCAGTGATGAATGATCGAACTTATAGGAAAATCCATCAATATTGGAAGAGACCAGAAAGTAGGGTCGAAATGGCCTTGAGGAGATGAGTTGAGTTTTAGATTACAGGAAGACAACAAGTGGGAATAATTTGTGAGTGATCAGCATTCAGAAAATAATTTGTTAAGGGAAATGGATCAGATTTTCAAAGGGAAGAGGGTAGACAAGCTTGGTGAATCCAGGAAGTTACTGCGAATAAGATAGGAAAATAATGTCAAAAAACTAGGGGGTAAAACAACAAAATAGAGTATCCTGAAAGCCAGATGAAAGAATAGTTTATAAAATATAGGAATAGTGAGCAAATTCCCCATACATGAAACTGTATGATACACAGATTAACATATTTATATAATTTTCTTTTTTTATAAAGTTTTCTGATAAGAGATTATTAAAACAAAGCTATTCTGAGATATGATTTTTAAGGATTCCAAAATATAATGCAGAAAAATACTGAACATTTTTAAGTGACCTACATACAGGAAAACATGTGTGGCATCTGCAACAAAGTAAATGAATTTACGAGTATTTCATCAAAATGCAAGAGTAGGAGATGGTAAAGAAAATCCCAGTGAAACAAGGAGTGTTAAATATAACTTAATTATAGAGCATGTATAAATATGCAAAATACCATTACTAGGCTGTTTACTTTATTCTCTTTACCGTTTTGGAAAGCAGAAAGTACTTTAAGCTTTTCCTGTTACTTATTTTTGCTCTTCCTCCTCCGCCCCCTCATTCATGAGAACTTCAGCTCTTTTACCATTAATTATCTTACCATGAGTGGGGTGGAAGTGCTTTGGATATAGAATATCCAAGATTAGGGAAAGAGATTGTACCTACTATTTATATAGAGCTTTGTAGTTTGCAGAGTATCTTAAAATATTTATCTCATTCAAGACCAGAGGCAATCACATGAAGTAAGTGGGAATTATTATCATCTTTAAAAAGGATTCCTGGATGATGAAACTTATTTACGGATGAGGAAACTCAGAGAGATTAAGTGATTTATCATGGATCACTGCAGTTGTAGGCTGAAATCTTGGGCTCTCCATTATTAGGTTTGTGGTCATGAGCAATGTATGTATCAACTTCAAAACTCAATTTTTTCACCTATAAGATGACAGGGTTTTAAAATAGTAAATTATAAAATATATTTAATATTCTCAATAATCTTGGTTTCCATTTTATTTTCCAAGTTACCCAACTTGCTTTCCTAAACGTATCTTCTAGTTATCCACTTCTGTCTTCTTACTCATGCCACATATATTCTGGCATGTTTTTCTTTCATCTGTATAAACCTTACTCATTTTCAATAAATTTTACCTAGCTTGTTTAGCCAGGCCATCTTCTTTATAAAACCATTCCTATTCTCAAAGACTGTGATTATACCTTCTCTTGAAAAGATATAACACTTTCTCTTACACCATTTATCAAATTCTACATGTTATTAGACATCAGCACACCAGGAAGAATAGTCATTACCATTTACCATCTGAGTCCAAGAAGCCCTTTTAAAAACACATTTTGAAGTCATTTTACAAATAATTTACAGATACAAAAGTAAAGGGATGTTGTGAAAAACAGCAGTATTAAAAATTACAGGAAAATCCTTTATTTCATATTTTTTTTGGTGTGAAGATATACATATCCAAAATAGGCAGTTTCCTTTTAATACAAGTAATTGCTAATGGATAAGCCTGGAACACACTCATCTTATAAATATTGATCCAGACTTCAAATGTATTTCTAAGAGATTCCAGCTTTATATTACCTCTGGTTCTTGCACTTATATCCTCAAAATGCAATGCTTTGAAAACTTTCCTGGCTCCTAGTTTTGTTGAAGAGAGGATGGTCGTTTTCTTCAGACTGTAATAGCAAAACATCTTCATTTTAGATATTGATTAGAATGATCAATCTTTTTTCATTTCTATGCTATTTATCTCCTTTCAGTCAGTGCCTTCAGCATTTGCCCACTTATGAACCATAGCAAGTAAATTTCCTAGTACAGACTTGATAAGAGGTGAAAGAATACTTTTAACAGAAATTTCTGGTCAAAAAAATTTTGCAGGATGACGCCCTCCTCCCTGTAGAATGACTAACTGAACAACAAATTTTATTGTTGTCCATGGAAATATACTGTTCACTCAGCTCTTCTTCAATTTGAGAAAATATACGTAGGGTATTAGCTTGTATAATAGCTCATAATCTGAGGTTTAGTTTATATAGTTAATTTCACCTTTATTATTCGTCTGGAGTACTGCTGTCTGGTTTTTGGTGGTTTTTTTTTTTTTTTTTTTTGTATTTGTGTTCTTACTCATCTAACAGTTGTAAAACATCTTTTGTCATTTTCTTCTCTTTGCTATTATGGACAGAAGATGAAAAATTCTGAATTCTCAACGGTGTTCAGTGAAAGGTTAAAAAGAAAAAGACGACAAAAATTCTGTCTTCTGAGTTTGGGCAATGCAGTAAGAAAGCTGAAAGATGATGAAATACTGATGATTTATTTCAATATTTTATCATCCTTCTGGATGTATTATATACATTATTTAAAGAATTTTTTCAGTGAAAGCCTTACATTCAAAATGGTCATTTCCCAGTTATCAGATAATTGTTAAGTTGCATAATTAATAGAATATTATGGAGGCAGTGCAGAATCAGTTAAACTGATTAAGTTCTGTGCAAACAGTTTTGAGGCAGTGAAGTGGTGATATATATAATCTTGATTCCAGATGAACATGTCGCTTAATTGATACTAGGTTTATGAAATTAGAGAAGATTGGGGCTATTGAGTCTGGATTTCAGAAGTCCTCTGTCCCCCCCTTTTTTCCCCCCATTATCTGAGTTCCTTCTGGTCTCAGTTGCCTCTCCTCCCAGCTTGGACCAGCTCATTTCAATGATGTTTTTATGAGCAAAGTTAAGTTACCCCATCCTCCTCCTATCTTTTACCAGCATCCACCTTACCAATAGCAACTCTAGATAAATTTGGGTCTCTTCAGACTCCCATTGCCTGCTCACTACCGGGCTGGTGAATATTCCTTGGTGAAAGTTATAAAACCAGGCTGAGTTGCTCATTATAGGGTAGAGAGATTCCAAGATCTTTGTTCAAATTGGGAGAGAATCAAGAGAATTCAAATACTAACACCATCTTGCAAGGGAGATAGAAAGTTAGTTAGAATTAGAGCTAAGAAGAAGAGCCAAAGATTCCTGACCTTTGTTTCAGTGTTTTCCACCATAGTGAGTTGAAAAGTCAGCAAGCTGAGGGGAAAATTATATAAAATATGAGATAAGAGAAAAAGCATTAAGGTGGCATGAAGGCCTGTATGGGAAATATTTTTTCTCCCCACCTGCCAGCTTTACTGTGGTCTAATTAACAGATAAAATTATAAAATATTTACAAATCATGATGATTTGATATACGTATGCATTGTGGAAGGGTTCTACCTGTTCAGTTAACTACCACATTTCATCACCTCACATATTTATCTTGCTTTTTCTTTTTTTGGCAAGGACATTTAAGTTCTACTCTCTTAGGAAATTTCAGTTATACAATACAGTGTTATCAACTATAGTCACCATATTATCCATGAGGTCCTCGGACCCTATTCATCTTATAGCTGAAAGTTTGTACACTTTTACCACATTTTCCCCACTTCTCCCTGCCCCCAGCCTCAGCAACCACTTTCCTATTCTCTGTTTCTAGGAGTTTGACTTTTTTTTTTAATTCCACATAAGTGAGATGATACAATATTTGTCTTTCTGTGTGTGTGTGTGTGTGTGTGTGTGTGTGTGTGTATACACACACACCACATTTTGTTTATCCATCCACCAGTGAACATTTAGTTCATTCCTATGTCTTGGCTATTGTGAATAATCTTCAGTGAACATGGGGGTGCAGATGTCTCTTTGAGATAGTGATTTCATTTCCATTGGGTATATACCCAGAAGTGGAATTACTGGATCATACGGTAGTTCTGTTTTTTATTTTTTTGAGGAATATCCATGCCGTGCTCCACAGTGGCTGCACCAGTTTACATCCCCGCCCCCCAGCAGTGCACAAGGATTTCCTTTCCTCCACATTCTTGCTAATACTTGCTTTATCCTTTATCTTTTTGGTACAGCCATTCTAACAGGTGTGAGGTGATAACTCATTGTTGTTTTGATTTGGATTTCCCTGATAATTAGCAATGTGGAGCACCTTTTCAGGTACCTGTTTCCCATTTATATGTATTCTTTGGGAAAATTTAAATTTTTGTATTACTTTAAGCTTCTTTTTAGCGAAGTTGAAATTCCTGGAATTATGAAAGAGCAAAATGTTTCAAGGTATAGGAAAAATAAGATCAATGAAAATAAACACAACAACTAATATGGACTCAGTAACCCTGAGGACTAAAGTTAGTTGTGCATTTATTTTCTCTCTTTTCTAGGTCTTAGGTGCTTAATGAGTAAAGTCAAAATGATGTCGTAATGATCTTTGCATCTCAACCAGTGGCTTCTGTGGTTGTGTGTTTACTGTATAAGAATTAAAGGATAATTTTCAAAAATGGTAATATCACGACTCTGATACAGATATAAAATGAACAAGGGTTAAAGATTTTGTTTAATTCAATTAAATGAGGAAAACAGGCAACCCTTTGCGCGGGGCTCGAGATCATGACCTGAGAGATCATGACCTGAGCCAAAGTCAGATGCTTAACCCAATGAGCCACCCAGGCACCCCGACAGCCATTTTTTTTATAACCATGGCTATGTGTTCACAGGGTCACAGACTCTAAATGTTCCGTAGGGAAACAAGATTCCTTAAGGGATCAGTGACCAGAGAAAAGATCTTATAGATGCCCTAGCAGCTTGACCATCAAGCTTTAGTCATGTAAACAGCTGGGTAACATGAAGAATGCTGCAACCAGTAAGGAGGAAAAAAGAAGTCGCCATGAGGCCAAGAATACCTTACATGGCTTTACATTAAGTTTTAATTTTCAGGATGAGACTTCTACAGAGAGGATGTAATATCACCGTTTTTGGAGGTTATCTAAACAGTAGCAATTTTCCTTATTCAGTTTTCACCTACCTACCTACATGGTGAACACTTGAAGAACTGCTGGTTCTTTGCAAAAGGCAATAAAAGGTAGATAGTCACAGGAAAACCAAGTGGGCTGGAGGGGAAGTGGACAGAGAGCATCTACTTTGCATCTGTACCTCATCATTTTCCTCAGCAGTAGCTGGTGCTGGAACAGGAGATCAAACTTACTGATCATTAGAAGCCTTTCATTGGTGATTTCAGCAGAATAGTTTTAACTCTTGATTCCCAAGTAGTTATAGAGATGGACATGGTTTAGCACAGTCTACTTTTGCCTCCTGCACAGGAATTAATCCTGAGGATACATTTTGGACAGATCACACCAAGCAACGTGCTCTAGAACAACAGGCCCTCTATAAGTACGTTTAATGGTACCCATATAAACATTGTCAAAATGGGAAGTTTACATGTAGTTCTTACTAATTCAGTAATATAGCAGTAACTCATTGTTAATGTTAATTTATTAATACAACAATTGGAAAGTGTTTAAACTCTCTTATGTTCCTAGAAACTCAAATACATAGATACTTGCACGAAAACAAACAAACAAATAAACATCGATACTTGCACCAAAGGTAACTCAGTCTCAGAAACTTCAAAGCTTTCAATAACCCATTTGGCTACATAATAAAAACTCACTTGACTAAAACTAAGCATTTTCTAATCTAGCCCTCTTATTGCCTCCAGCTTGCAAACACCCAGCATAAATCTGAAACTGTTATCTAACCTTCTCCTGTGTAGTTCATCACTCATGTCACTGAAATTGATTCTTGACCTCTGTACATCTCTCTTTCCTTTGAAATTTCTCATGCTGTCTCTTCCTTCTATATTTTAACAGAGAGAACTTTGACAAAACATGAGCTAGTCACTTTTATTTTGTAGTCTTTGTTTATATACCTTAAGGTATTTTTATCGTGTATTTGAATTCTTTTGTGTATTGTTTTGACGTTTACATCCATTTGTCTAGATAACAAATTACTGCTTCCCATATCAAGTAATCATGATGAAACTACTCTTAGAATTGCTTGTACTTCTGGCAACATGTTTAATAGTAAAAAAAAAAAAAATTCAACATACACATAAAGAGAAAGGTATCACTTCAGAATGACTTGTAAAATAACATCAGCATAAAAATAAGGCTGGTTTACAGAGCCAAAGAAAGAAATCATGCTATGTGCAAGAAAAAAACATTTATAAAAGTTGACACAAAAACAGTAGTGGAATTGTATTTGTCCAGGCTGAACCCATGCTTATTTACAGCACATGTCACAGCTCTGATGCTAGTGATGTGAAATGGTCTAGTGAAAAGCAAGCAGCCCTGGGGTTTTAACTTTTCAGGAAGACTGCTGTAATAGATAAATGAACCAACATTTTCAGATTGCATGTTATAACCTGATTCTCCCATCTAAGCAGACACCCAGTTTTGACCATTTCTGGTTAAATATTGAATGTCTTTCTTTTCCTTTATATATGATGCCAGCAGTAACCTAAACATGCTCCATACCTAAAGGTTACTGTGACCAAATATGGTAGATAAACTGACCTTGGTTCTAACAAGGATGAATTTAACCTGCCGTTTGGAGAGTTAGCAACGCTGCCACTATAGAACTGCTTGTGGCATGTGCACTGAGTGTGTGAGTGTGTGTGTGAGAGAGCGAGAGAGAGAAAGATTGTGAGAGACAGAGAGATAGAGAGAGGTCCTGAGCAGGACACTCTCCTTATTTGGGTTGGATCATAAAAGCAGTGTTGGCAGAATGTCCACTGCATGTGAGGATTGGGTCCTATTTCATAACAGACTTCTTTTACTCCCAAGAAATTGGAAAGCATTAAGTTATCTGTGTTTAAGTACATCTTTCTCCTTGTTTTTTCAACTTTTCCATTAGCCAGAACAGATTACCTGTCTGAAATGTTGTTTGTTACCCACAAGAGAGATAGCGTTTGTATTTCAAATACAGATTTAACATATGACCTGGAATTCATTATTATGCTCCTTCTCAAGCTATGGTACAAAGTAGCAGACTCTGAACAAATGATTATTGTTCTGTGGGATTGCCACAAAATCTACCAAGTACTTCTGCACATAATGGAATGAAATACCAAAATGTCTGGCTTATAATTATACCTGATTGAAGTGCCCTTACATGAAAAAGGCTTCCTTTGTGCCTATTTCTCCTATGATTTCCTTCCCCTTCCATGTCCTTCTCTCTCTTAAAACTGCTACATGTTCTGTCCCTACTTTGCTTGAAACCCATTCATCACATACCTGCCCCCCACATTTTCCATCTTGTCGTTTTCATAAGATGATGAAAGGTTGGCAAATAGAGCTATTACTATATTTTAGCTGGTTTTCAAGGTACTTTGGTGCATTTTTGGCTGGCATTATGATATAGACAACAGACCATGGCATTAATCAGAGTGAGTGTCCCAAAACTAACAAACATGGCAGCCAGTCTGAAAAGCAGTCGGAAGACATCAAACAGCATAAAATATGTAAATATATAAATCTTACCATTCAGCTATTTACATACACTTCACTACTATCTAGTACAGAGTTGTGCTGCTTTTTTTTCTATGTTGGAAGTGATTGCCTCCCAAATGATGAAGGTATGTTTTTATTTTCTTCTTGCTTCCAGTGTTAGTCTTGAGACTAAAGATCATCCAATTTTCATTACTGTTGATGAAATTTTCTTTAATAAAGCATTGTCATAATCTTATCCCTAGTTCTCTGAGATATAATTGAAATTTTTTTAATTTGTTGCCCTGGGAAATTTGTCTCCTTTTCATTCTGGAAACTTCTATTCTTTAGTCTGGATTTCCTTTTTAATATTATTTTTCTGATATTTGTCTCCTACACATAACAGATAGTCTTAAGTGCTTTCTTTGTTTTTCATTTCAATTTATGAAAATGATTACATAGGTATCACAAACAGTTGAACTCACTAAATAGGCAAGGTATCTAGATAATTTCCCATCATAGAACCAGGTGATAAAAGAGGATAGAACAGTCGTTGGTAAGTAAAAACTACCCTCTGAACTCAGTGCAGACCCCAGATCAGTTTAGTTAAATGTTCTGGAAACTGAGGTTCCGAGGATGCCTAGAGTATTTATTTCTACCGCCAGCAGTTTTTTTATTTTAGTTTATTTTTTGTAGTAATCTGTACACCCAACGTGGGCTTAAACTCAACCCTGAGATCAGGAGACATGCTCTTCCAACTGAGCCAGCCTGGCACCCCTCCACTGGCAGAAGTTTTAGAGTTTTGAATTCCCATTAGTTCTGTGCCACAGCAGACGCACTTACTCTCACTAGAAGCAGGCAACATAGAGCCATCCAGACACCTGCCATTTACTGTGCACCAGAAAGAACTGAATGGCAATTACACTGACTAAATTTTGCTTTTTAAAAATAGTACTGAAAACCGACCCTTAGGGTGGTGTAACTAGCCAGTTTTCTTTCAGCCGTCTATCACCTGAGAAGATTTCAAAAAGTACCAAGGCCAGGGCCTCCACCCTCAGATATTATAATTTAATCGGTCTGGAGTAGTGCCTGGGCATAAATATTTTTTAAAAGCTTCTGAGATGGTTCTAGGACTGCTGGCATACAAGTTCACTGTTGGATGATGAGCATTAATAATGAAGGTCAAATTACAAAATGGAGATGGAAGTTTATAATTGCTCTTTTTCTAATTACACAAATAATATATAAATTCTTTCTTATTGTTTAAAAAAGAAACTGTATGGGGCACCTGGGTGGCTTGGTCAGTTAAGCGTTGACTTCGGCTCAGGTCATGATCTCACAGTCCGTGAGTTCTAGCCCCGCATCGGGCTCTGTGCTGACAGCTCAGAGCCTGGAGCCTGTTTCAGATTCTGTGTCTCCCTCTCTCTCTGCCCCTCCCCTGTTCATGCTCTGTCTCTCTCTGTCTCAAAAATAAATAAACGTTTAAAAAAATTTAAAAAAAAAGAAACTGTATGAAAATTAATATAAAAATGAAAGTCCCCCTTCACATTACCTGTCTTCTCCTCAGATGTAACCCCTGTTAATTTATGGTTTATCCTTCTAGTAGTTTTTCCATGCATTTAAAAAAATGCATACAATTACTTATAACCATGTACAGTGTTTTTGAAGCATAAGTAGGATTATACTATATTTGTGTGTTATCTTGCGGTGCTATTTTTACTTAATTTATCTTGAGATATTTCCATGTGAATACATACAGATCTACCTCAGTTAAAAATAATATTGTTTTACTTCATTTCTTTTAATAACTGTGGTGTTTCTCAGTGTATGTGGCTTCTAATTTCTTTTTATTTTCACATATTTACAGCTCAGTGGTAGAGAGCATTGACCATAGCAGACTACCTGGTTTTGACTATAAGCATTTATTATTGTTGTTAGTATTCTTATCATTTAACTTTTCTATTTTTTACCTATATGGGCAGCACTATATTAGAATACATTTCTTTTTCTGTAATGTTTATTTATTTTTGAGACAGCACAAGTGGGGGAGGGGCCAAGAAAGGAGGACAGAGGATCCAAAGCAGGCTGTGCACTGGCAGGCTGACAGCAGCAAACCCAATGTGGGACTCGAACTCACGAACTGCAAGATCATGACCTGAGCCGAAGTTGGACACTCAACAGACTGAGCCCCCCAGATGACCCTACAATATATTTCCAATACAGTAAAATATTTCTGTAAGCAAATTTTTAAAGAGTTAGCACTGTTGGGTGAGAGGGTATGCGCATTAACATTTGAAATGTACTGTCAGTCAGATTGCTCTCCAAAAGAGGCCCTCTCAATTTACATTCACTGCAACCAATAGAATCTCATTCCAGTATTTATTTCAAGGCCTAAACAAATCATTCACGTTTAATATGACTTGATGGGATAACTAAAATGTCGGGTCTTTATTTTGACTGGAATTTTATTGAGTTGGTTTGATAGCTCTGATTATAACAGGTCATCCTGAAGTTCTGACTTGGCATTGAAGAGTCTGGACTGGATTAGCTCCAACCTTCAATGTCCCACCTGGGACCATTCAAAGAAGGATGTTCATATCCCCCCCATCATAGAGATAGAGCAGTAACCTAAATCTCAAGAAATAATCTACTTCAAATCTGTGTGTGTGTGTGTGTGTGTGCGCGCGCACATCTATACAATGTAGATGTTGTAGTACCTCATAGGGTTTGGGGGAGGATTAAATTACATAATACATTTGAAACCTGTTGCACAGTGTCTCTGGAACATAGTAAGATTTTAGTGAATTGAACCTCATTCTTATTTCTATTGTTATTTTAATTCTGTTAACAGTATGTTCAATCCTACTCTGTATAGATCATTTTATTTTTAGCATGAGTTAGAGGTACCTGGGTGGCTCAGTCGGTTAAGTGCCAGACTTCGGCTCAGATCATGATCTCACAGTTTGTGAGTTCGGGCTCCGCATCCGGCTCTGTGCTGACAGCTCGGAGCCTGAAGCCTGCTTCGGATTCTGTGTGTGTGTCTCTCTCTCTGCCCGTCCCTTACTTGCACTCTGTCTCTCTTTCTCAAAAATAAATAAAGATTTAAAAATTTTAAAAAAACCAAATGCTTATTTTTAGCATGAATTAAGGTAATTTAGGGGGATACTGGCTTCTGTATTTCAGAAGATACAAATAATTTTTTTTCTGGTGTTAAATATGTATTTGTTCCAGAAGAATCTTTTTAAAAATCACAAATCACCACTAACCACTACTTTTTATAATCTCAATGTTTTTACCCACTGTACTCAAGAAAAATATATAAAAATTAACCTTACTAAAATGTTTTATTGCTTAATTGGCTTATAGTCTTAACAGTCTAGATATAAGAATGAAATACAAAGAAAGAGATTCATGTAAAGAACAGACGCTTTAATAGAGGTCAGAAAATGTGTGCTCTATAGAAAGGCCTTTCTGACTCTGTGATTCATCAAAGTTTTCTAACTCTCCTCTTGGTATGTTGGGGCAGCTCCTGTGAAGTGAATAAACTATACCCAGTATAAGTTAAGAATGTGTGGACGCCTGTATCGAAACAAATTGGGCCTTCTGGAAGAAATCTGTGTCTCTTCCCCTCAGGGTGGGCAGATTGCTTCCAACAAAAGCTACATGCCTTTTCTTTAGCTCTCTTGAGTTCTTTGATGGCATTTCTCCTATCCACCTCCCTCCTACTGTCAGACTGGTATTGAGCAATCCCAGGTGTTTGGGTTGGTCAGCACACAGTTGGATTAGCTATCAAGTATTCAGTCGTATTAATATAGAAAACGGTAGATTTGAATGTCATTGGTACCATTTTCGGATTTTAGTTGGACTGTATCAGGATAAACAGTGACAAGCAATCTCTTCAAAGAGTCAATTATCCTTTCTCCAAGTTAGTTTCTGGAATTCTTTCTAACCTGTGACTTCTCTGGTCTCCCATTTGGAAATTGTTTTGATCGTTTTCCACATAATTCTTTTCCAGGGATTTGTATATCCTCTTTTCTGCGTTCAACCCTTCTTCCTGCCCCATACCTTGCACTTTTTTTTCCACTCTATTCTCTCTCCTTGATACCACTGTACTTACTGTTGTTCAGTATTTGTTCCTGAGAAGCTTACAGATCACTGTATCCTTATCTTTAATGCCCCTTCCAACCCCCCAAAATGTAGATTTATTTTTCCATATAAATTCTGTTAGTTAGTTAGTTAGTTTATTTAGGAGGAGAGAGCAGGGAAGGGGCAGAGAGAGAGGGAGAGCAAGAATCCCAAGCAGGCTTTGCACTGTCAGCACAGAGCCTGATGGGTCTTGATCTCAAACCATGAGATCATGACCTGCGCCAAAATCAAGAGTCAGACACTTAACCGACTGAACCACCCAGGCACCCCTCCATATAAAGTCTTATTAAATTAGCACTTTGAAATACTTAGAAGTGCCTAAGTTATATTTTTCAAATTACACTTTTAGGCAAAGCTGGCTCTCTGTGTGTGGTGTCACCCCTCTGCCCAACTTTTTATCACTTTTGGGATCCAGGGGGAACATACGATTGGTGAATTATTTCATCTAAGTCATTGAGGTATCATTTAAAAATTAATGTCTATATTCTAATCTACTAGTTTTCAGTCGGATTCTGTTCTATAACCATTGTTACCATTATCATTTGAAAATATAATTAACTTATTCTGTGGTTAGATCTCAAAAATGAGAATTTTTCTAAGGGTCATAGCAGATCTAAATTCTGATTTCAGGGGCGCCTGGGTGGCTCAGTTGGTTAAATGTCTGACTTCGGCTCAGGTCATGATCATGCGGTTCATGAGTTCAAGCCCCACATCGGGCTCTGTGCTGACGGCTCAGAGCCTGGAGCCTGCTTCAGATTCTGTGTCTCCCTCTCTCTCTGCCCCTCCCCCACTTATACTCTCTCAAAAATAAGCAAAACATTTAAAAAAAATAAATTCTGATTTCAGAATCAGAGTTCTAATTTTTATTTTGAAATCCTCACTACTTTGCATATGTTTTGATTAACTTATTAACTAATGTAGTTTTTTGAGCTTAATTTATTAAGATCCACCTAATTACTTATTTCATAATGTAATAAAATATTTGTAAAGCCCTAAAGGATTTCCTTTTATTTATTTTGCCATTGTAGGTGCTTCTATCCTACTATATCTATTGTTGGCATTCTCGTTTCATTTAAAAATTTTAATCTGATTTTGATAGTCTTTTAAAAAATTGGCTTCAATTTGATTGTTATTTTCCATCTTAAAAAGCATCTTAAGTAAGAGGTAATATTTGTAGAATGTGCTAGCTCAGTAGAATTAAAGTATTTATAATAAGAACTTGATAAAGTTTTAAGACTAATCTGAACATTTTTATTTTACTTTATGTTTAATATGTGAGAAAATGCCCAGTGTGCCATTGGTTCATAGTTTTATAAAATACTTAACCATGAATGATTTTACTTTTTATGGTTGGCTATCAGAATGTATAATGAAATGTGATTATAGTTTTCTTCATATATAGTCTTTTACTTGTGGATCTAGATCTTTATATTAAGCATGTAGCCATACAAGGGCACACATGCCATTTTCATTCTCACGTCAAATGTAAAATTCATTCAAACTAACAAAAGCAAGCTGATTTGGAGAGGTGTGGACAGTGAACAAAGGAGACAAGTACCATGTAGAGCTTGTATGGGGAGTGTGGTGTGGTATCATTTGTGTGCTAAAAGGTAGCTGAACATTTCCATTTTGGTGTCAGTCCCTTGGGAAGGACGGGGTTTCATAATGGGGTGTGATCTGCCCTCTTAGTAAGAGTGATTGACATTGAATGATTAAATAGAAGAGGAGAATAAATACCACTCCTCCCCTTTTAAGACTAAGCACATATACACTGAATGCAAATCTTTTCAGTGTAGAAGACAGTCTGGCCTAATGATAGCACATACTGAAAAGCTAGGAGAGTGAATTAACTGAGCAGATCAAAATGCACGGAAACCCAAATTATATAGTATCCTTAAAAATAACTTTTAAAACCTGAAGGTAATGGTCAATGCACATACAGAATATGATGGAAGACCCCATTTGTAAAAGTGGAATCCTGACATTAGCTCTTGGTAAATGCATGGGCAGAATGGTTCCCTGAATTGGATAACACAGTGCATACCACAGTGACTGATGAAATTGATGTGTCCGCAGGAAAGCATGTTCTATTACTGAAGGCTTTAACCTATTTTCTCCTTCTCCACAATGAGTTCCTGAGTGGATGTTATTCTCAAGGAAGTGCATTTAATTCAAAAGACGATATTTAATAGAAGGGCAGATTTAATTTAATTTAAGAATTCACTTATCTGTAGAAAAGAGAACTCTGTGGGAAAACATTATTATAAGTGATCTGGTTATATATTTCAAAGATACCATTTTTAGTGTGTTATTTGGGGGACCTGAACTTCAGTCATTCATTGGTAATATTATTATTATTCTTTAATTTTTCCATTATCTCTTAGAACACATGGCTAAAACAATTTGCATCTGGATCATAATATTTGTTTTATTAATTTATTATATTAAGGTGTATAATTGCACAAGAAATAATCAGAAAAAGTGGTTTCTTGGTTCTTCCCTTAAATTTTTGAAAATATGATGCACTCCTTTTCCCTGGGATAAATACTTGTTAATTATTGCAAAGAATAAAAGCCCATCTTGTGAATCCATTATTCTAAAATCTGAAAGGTAATATTGGTAACTGAAGAAACAGTCCATAGTTATCCTAGTATTTGCCAGGTAAAAAACTAACCAAACAAAAAACACCCTCTGTGACTTGTCTCAGAAAATAGAATACTAGTGCTCAGTAGGTTAGTAGTAGCTTAGTTTGTCTTTGAAATATATGGTAGTATAAGTTGTTAAGCTTGCTTTCCTTTTGTTCCCCCCCCACAATGTAATCAATTATAATTATTTTATTGTCAGTATAGTCTTAAGTTGATGCTCACAGTTACCACTTATTTGCTATCTTTAAAAAATTTTGTGACCTATTGTTTGTGCTTCATATTAAGAATTATGGGGTCATAAATGTATTTAAAAATAAATTTAAAATAGAAAGCTCTTAAAACATTTCATTTGGAGACAAAACAAGCAAATTCTATACTCAACAAGTGGATTAAAAACCTTTTTAAATGTACAATATTATGTTCTTTATATTTTTTGAATGTAAAATATTCAAAGAAAATCTGACGAAAGCTGAGCAAATATATATCTCTCAAATAATTGACTTGTTCAGCTTTTAGTTTTTTTTAATGTTTATTTATTTTTGAGAGAGAGACAATCTAAGTGTTTAGAAGCTTTCTTCTATAGCTTCTTCTGATTCAGATACTTACTATATTGCTCTAATATCACTTCATACTTTGCTAGATATCACTCACCATAGACATCTGACTTCTTATATATCAGATTTCACCACATTACTTAATATGTACAAAGGAAAAAATTCTTCCAGTTCAGCTGGTTTCCACAGTCAACATAATTAACACCCAAAGAAATGTTAAACTAACAAAATTTAATTTGGTCTATAATTTTCTCAATTGCTGAGTGCATTGCAGTGCATATTATTATGTTAACAGCTTTATTTTTTAATGGACTTCTTTTTAAAGCTAGCTAGTCATTTTTTGTTGACCATTGGCTGCCCTCTAGTGGACTACAACTGTTCTTTTAAAATGACCTCTCAAACCTAAAAAAAAAAAAAAAGTCATTTCTGTATGGAAGTGTGACTAGTCTTTCATGTTTTAGTACTCTTGTTTTTCATTGACTATTATGCTTAGCACAATTAGCTTTATAACTTTGTTAGAGCATTTTGCCAAAGACAGTCTTGAAAGCAACTGGCATTAAAAATAGCCATTCCATACTCATTAACAAGGACATGTTAAAAGAGGCTGATCTCATTGATAGTGTATTTTGGCATTTTTAAAAACTGTACAATGTGTTTTATGACCCGTGCTCCCTGCTTCTAAGACGTTTTCCTTGTTCTTGTTGCAGATGCTACAACTGTGGCGGCCTTGATCATCATGCTAAGGAATGTAGTCTACCTCCTCAGCCAAAGAAGTGCCATTACTGTCAGAGCATCGCGCACATGGTGGCCAACTGCCCACATAAAACTGTTGCGCAGCCGCCTGCCAGTTCTCAGGGAAGACAGGAAGCAGAATCACAGCCATGCACTTCGACTTTTCCTCGAGAGCTGGGGGGAGGGCATGGCTGCATGTCACCGCCGTTTCCTCAGGAGGCGAGGTTCGAGATAGCAGAATGGCCAGGCAGGTCATCTCAAGAAACTTCCCTGGCGAAGTCCTCTGCAGTGCCGGAAGAACCAAGCAAAAAGGGGCCTTCCGTTCAAAAAAGAAAAAAGACATAACCCTCCTTCTGAAATGTTACCGATTTCTTTCCCCAGTTGGGAAGTCTACCTCATGCAAGTACAGGGGAACAGTATTTCACAGCAGCAGCTGATTTGGGATTTTTAACTACTGTTGAGGAACTGTGAATTTTTTTAAACAGACAAATCACTCTAAGCAAATTACATTTGAGCAGGGTGTCATGTTTTATGTGACTCAGAGAATGAAATACTATGTATATCTATATGTGCATGTGTGAGAGGGAGAGAGCCTGAGTCCGTATGTGTGTGTGTGTAGGAGGATTTTCTGTAGGAATGTAGACATATATATATAAAGCGGGTTCGTCTTTATATATGTGTGTATAGAGATACAAGCACACACCCTCCCTCACAGAATTGGACATCCCCAAGAATTGCAAACCCATATGAAGCATTTTAGATGGTTTCAGAGATAATCCCTGGAGATTTTTCTTCAAATACCACTCCCTTTATATTACATGAAAATAAACACATGACTGTTACCTTTTGTGTGAACCAAAGGCTACTTCAGATCTCAGAGCTGCCAATCATATGGTACTAAAGGTTTTAAGTCATCAGTTCTCCCAAGTATGGGATTGCCTCTCTTTCCTGATGTCTATAGAGGGTCTCCCCTACCCCAACGCCCTTTGAAGGCAGGACCTTAACTCCATATGCCTCCGACTGCCATAAGCTCTTTTGAATCTGGGATCCATAACTCCAGAAAAGACAATGAATGTGTAATGACTGTGCCGATATTGCGATGTTTTTAATTCACGTGTTTTGACTGTAAATTAGATGCCTACTAAGAAAAATGAAGGGGGAGGGCAATGTACAAATGTAGTGACTTGATTGTTTTCCATGATGTTTTGATACCAGCTCATTATCATCTTTCACATGTTGTGAAGTTTTTAAGGGATTGTGGCAACAGCAGCTTCCCTTGACAGAGTCAGTCCGAACCATCGCGTCGAACAGGGGGGCCTCCTCGTTTACTACTGAAGACCTTGGAGGAAAACTCCAGTCGTGCGGTGTTGGTGTGTTTTTTTTTTGTTTGTTTTTTTTTTTTTTTTTTTTTTTTTTTTGGTGGCTTTTTTTATTCCCCCTAGAGAGGTTATCTAACTTGTCTCTAAAACCAGACAGCACAGGTAAGCATATAATCCTGGGGTTGAGAACGAAAAGTAAGTGGATGTTCACAATTGCCCACTACGGTTGCCCTACAGCAGCGTGGGGGGGCAGGCAACTAGAGTGGCGTTCCTGGGGCGGAGTGCGGAGCCTCTCCTAGGGAGAGCTGCAAGGATTTTCACACGGTGGCATTGATTTTACGGAGGTTCCCTCCATTGCTCATGCTGGAGTCACCTGCACGGCGAGTTCAGGGCGGACATTCAGGAATGGGGATAGAGATGCTTCTCAGGTTGTTCCCCAGTTAGGTTATTAATAAACTGGCTGGGGACCAGTCCTAGTATCAGTCCCTTTAGGTTTCAGTCATTAAAAAAAAAATGTTGGTGTCCTTCTGGTTCTATATGTTATGGCTAACTTTCTGAAACATCTACAAGAAGGTACCAATTCATTATAATGCTTTAACATGGGCAATAAACAACGTTTTGTGTGAGCCTGTTGGTGTAAGCTCAGATAATCAAAAAAAGAGAATAGCATGAGTCCATTGAGACCTGTTTTGCTGAGCAGCTCTGCCCCCTCCCCAACCTATCCTGGCCTGGGGGACGTAGGCATTTCCTGCTGCTTCAGCAAGCCAGCATCAGGAGAAAATGCCACAGGCTGGGTTGATGGTCCTTTATAGCTCAGCTTGAATTCCATGACAGTGTTTGTGAGATTCTCCGTGGTTTATATGTCCGTGTGCTGTGATGCAAAGCTTACCTTTGACGATATTGAATGTGGTATATAGCTGTAGAGAAGTACTTCCTTGCCTTATGTGAGGATTGTAAGCTTATTTAAATTATGTAGACAAATCAAAGTGGCATTGCTTAATTTTTAGCAGGCATAATAAGCAGGTTAACAGGAAGAATGCAAAACATGATAAGTCACTTTGAAAATTCAAACCAAAGTTCCTTGACCTTATAGAAATAGGAAATTATGGACTTGAGAATTGGACATTCCCTGTTTACATATAAAAAGTTCAGAGCTGAGATCAAGATTGAAAAAAAAAGCATTTTATAACTGGACCTTATGGGTGCAATTTAAAGTCATTTTAAGCATCTTACCAGACTGAACTAAGAGCACATACCAAACCTATCTTATGGTTAAAAGCTGGGGTTTATTTTTTATATAAAAATATTATCACTATTACATAACATACTCAGGACAAAGAACTTTGCTCAGGGAACATACCATATAATGTTGTTGTTGTTTCTTTACAGAATGGTCTACAGTCCTGCTTACTCAAAACAAACCAAATAACTTAGACCTTTATATAAGTATTATTATGTACTGATGCTAGTAATAACTACCTCTGAGTTTGACATAGATCAAAGTTTTCAAATATCAGATATCAGCTTTCCTATTTTTATTTCCCATGCTCTAAAGCAGAATTCCAAACTCCTTGCATATGTGAATATCACTGATGTGAGCACAGTGTCCATTCACATGGGTGAAATACTCTGTTTACAGCAAAAGGCTACCTCATAGTTGATGCATAGCACACCTTTATGCTGCTCCAGCCTTACAGTGGCTGATAATTCTCTGGTACAGAACCTTTTAATCTGTGTTATAGATAGAATTCACAACTACATGTTTCTGACAAACACTTGTGAATAATGAAGCATCTCATTTAGTTATTAGCAACGTCTCTGGGCATTTCCTTGAAGTTATCATGTATTTAATTTAAAGACTTATGGGCACCCTTCCACTTAAGCAAAAATACAGAAAACATAGAAGCAATCTTGGACATAGCTGTTTTGCCCAGAGGTCAGGGTGGGAAGGGATAGCAGGAGGAGAGGTTGGTGTATGAGTGTATTCATGCTGGGCAAAAGTGTAAAGGATGCCAATCTCCGTTTTTGTGTCTGTGCTGCCCTAAGGCGAAGCTTATTTCAGCATTACTGCCCTAGGCACATAACAAACTAGCACTGGCTTGCCAAGGAGTGAACATAGAGTAAACGTGCAATGCCATTTCTAGCTACTGAGGAGAAGGGTCTGTGTGAAGCATCAGTTTACAGGGGTTACTAGTAGGTTGAGCAGGAGGACTGTAACTTAGTTGCCCCTTGACCTCACCCCCATGTCAACACAATTGTAATTCCTAAGAAAGATGCACTTACCAGTCTCTTAGCCCTGGGAGCTATTCATTGCTACATGGCAGATTATAGTAGAAACCTTTTTATACTTGCATTTCTAGTCTTTACTGGAAGACTTTGGATGTATTTTTACAACTGAAAAATTTTAAAAGATTTTTACCTGCTTATAACTTGGAAGTCTGGCGTGCAATGTAGGGAAAAAGATCAAGAAACATCAAAGTATTTAACATCGTTCCATCTACAAACATAGGATTTTTAATGCCAATATTTTGAAATATTCTGGCTCAGTTTTGTTTTGCACCAGTGTGGCCCCAAGTTACTGCTAGTTGTATTTAGTTTGTGAATAGAAGCCCATAAGTGTTAATAGACTTTGTAACATTCACTGTAAGATGAATTATACAGGACATGGGAAATCTCATTAAGTCTTAAAGTTAATTTAAATTAATTTATCTGTTTTCTCTAAGAAATGTTTATCATAAAATATATATGTGTATTTCCCCTTTGGTTATACAGTTTGGGAAAGTATGTACAAGTGCAACTGACTTTAATTTCCTAGATGTCCTAATGAGATTTATTTGTTTTAGAAAAGAACAACTCGTGAAGAGCGTCAAGTTCTGTCTTAACCTAGCTGTCAGCAGCCTCTTTTAAGATGTGGTGGTTGTGTGATCTGTGTCATAGATGTTCAGTTAGAGTGTGAGAGGTTGACCTATGAATCGTTTTTGAATTTTATATTTGGAACAAAGCTGCGAAGTTATGGTAAAGTACTGTACTGTGAGAAACTATTACGCTATTTAATACATCTGTGGCTTAACACTTGTGAGTGTCACCAGCTTGAAAATGATGGTGTTGACTACCTCTTGAATTACTTAGTGTCTGTCAACCACTGGCACCCACCACCAAGCTGGCTTTAATTAGTATGTGTTGCTTTTTGGTATTAACAACTCTAACCATCCTAGAGACCAAAGTGAACACTGATTTCTGTATGTCTTTAATATGGTGTTTTACCTAGTGTTTTTAACTTATCATGTGTAGTATTTAGATTACCTCATTGTCCATTTTGGCTCATGTTGTTTACAAGTGAAAATAACAAACACTTGAACTATGTGTGTTTAAAGGACAAAAAAGGAGTAGATGTTTGGAATGGCATTTCACTCATGTAATCATCTTGATGGACTAGAATACTGTTTGCCTTTCTGCAGACCACGGACTTTATATTCTCATTTCATGCCTGATGTCTTATTCTGTCAATTATGGATATTTTAAGGTTTAAAAATTACTTGATTAAAAAATAAAACATATAACATTGGCATTTATGATGAGTTTGGGAGATTTTTCATGATTTGTATGATCATTCAATTAAAAGAATGGATAAAAGGCCAGTTAACTAGTGTTTACACCAACCTGAACATAAATAGCTTTAACTTATCTTCAGATATCGGTGATTATAGAAATGGAACTTATGACAATACAGGTGGTGAATAAATTCAGTCTAAACGAATGAAGAGAGGTAGGTCCTGTCATCATAAGGAATCCTCCTGTGTTAGCGAACATGGGTGATGCAGGCTTGTGAGTCAAGATACATACTTCATGTGGTTGTGAAAAGTGGTCCAAACAACAAAAATGCTCAAACCCTTGGAGAAACCATCTTAGAATTTTTCCTCAATAAGTTTAAAGTATTTAAAGAAGACAATCAAAGCCAGGTTATACCAGGACCAAGTATCTAAAATGTGAATGCAGATTATCAAACTATGTATATAGTATTGGCACATTATGAAAACAATTTGATAAAACTATTGTGTTCTATAAATTGACCCCGTCTGACAATTAAACTCATTTTCATTTCCGTTCTACACCTGGATGCTTCACTTTTTCTTTCTTGTGTGTGTGGGGGGGGGGGCAAGTGGGGGGGGTCCTACTATGACTCTTTTTTTGCCCCCTATGGTAATAAAACACATAATTTACCATCTTAATCATTTTTTTTAACATTTATTATCAAGAGACAGAGAGAGACAGAGCAGGATCATGAGAGGGGCAGAGAGAGGGGGAGACACAGAATCCGAAGCAGGCTCCAGACTCTGAGCTGTCAGCATAGAGCCCGATGCGGGGTTTGAACCCACAAACCATGAGATCATTACCCAGAGTCAAAGTCAGACGCTAAACCGACTGAGCCACCCAGGCGCCCCCCATCTTAACCATTTTTAAATATCCAGTTCAGCAGTGTTATTTCACCTTGTTGGTGCAGCAGTGATTTCAGGATGTGAGGGTCTCTATCATGAATGTTCATGAGAGAGTGATTGTATAAATGTGTCGTTGGTAATTATTTACTTTCATGGGTAATTCTTATTTACAAGTGAATCTTTGCTACAAAAGTAGAGTTGTACTTTACCATAAAGAATATGGAGAGCCTTGAAAGATAATTAAAATAGTACATAATCCCATCACCTGGAAATAACCATGAATATTTTTTCTTAATTTTCTTCTGATTTCTTTCCAATAAAAAATACAGAGGTTTTTAAAATAAAATTAGGAAATAAATGATGAGGAACTTTACACGTTTACATCATTAATGTGTAACTTTACACATGAACATCGTTACATGTGTTATATCAAAAATTGTTCTAAAACAATGCTTCTTCTGATCATTAATTGCATGTGTAGTTTGAGGGAGTGAGATCCAGGGGGAGCAAGAAGGAGGGGCCTGGTTTGGGTGGTGAAGGAAGAGAGTCCAACACAGAAGAAACAGCATAAACAGAAGACTGGAGTCAAGACGAAGCAGTTCATGTTCAATCAACCAGTAAAGAGATGAATGTGGTGGGACAAATTATTAAAAAAAGAAACAAGCAAAAAAACCAAAACAATTTTATGAATGCATTAGAGGTCAACCAAAGCACCCAGGAACCTTTCAGACATCCAACTTTGAAAGAAAGGAAAAGCACAGGAGGTGAGTACCCCATTTACCCTCAGCTTTTCCCCCCAGGGCCCCTCCAGCTACCTGAGGTGCCACAGAATGATAAAAACCCAAAAGGAAGTGGCCGTCTTTCTGAGCTGAGGAAACAAATTCAGGACTGTCAAAACAGAACGTTGAGAGACAAATCCCAGAGAGGAGGGATCACAAAGAAGTGATCTTTCTATAGTCTTTTCAAGTCATTGAGTAAAAAAGACTCCACAGAAAACCACAGCTGAGATCAAGGCCACAACTAGGAGGAGGCAAGAGGCGCCCAGAGTAAAATTTAAAGAGGTGCTTATGATAGAGTGGCACCTAGCCCCAAGCACCTCCCTTGTCTCACCCTAGTCCAGCCCCTGGCTGGGAGGCTAATGAAGTTAAAGGTGTTCTCACCAACTAGGGCTAGAGAAAAAGAGATTGAATTTCAAGCCTCAGAGTTAAATGGGCTTTGGTAAACACCTAGACTTGGTGTCCGGATTTCAGAAGGGCTAACCCCTAGGAATAATGGTCATGTCCTAAGAGTACAGTTCCTACACTAGGGAAAGGGCAAAATTGAAGTAGACCAGCCCTAACAAAGCCTAAAATTAACCCTGCATGCACCAAGGTGACGGTTGGTACATTACCTACCTACCAAAAGAAAACAACCCTCGTTGGAAGAAGATAGCATCCAGAGCCTCTACAGATTTTCATCTAGAAAGTCTAACTTTCAATTAAAAAGTATGAAGCATGCAAATAAACAGGACCATTTGGCTAGAAACAGGAAAACAACAGACATCAAAACACACAGGTAATTCAGCGACTGCAAATATACAGGGACTTTAAAAATAACTGGTAAATAGAGAAGATAAAAAGTCAAACAGATTTTAGAACCAAAAATTATAGTAACTGAAAATAAGAATTCAACAGATGGGTGTAACAACAAGTTGAAAGCAACAAGACAAACGATTGAAGACAAGTCAATAGAATGTATCCAGATTTATGAACAGAGAAATTGTAATGGGGCAATATAGGTGAAACCCAATTACAGTGTTCTTTAAAAAAAATAGCAACACAGTTGATACCATTTCTTTTAAATGGAAATGAAGAGGACAATAAATGCAATGCAGCAACTAGGAAAGGTAAAAATTAAGAATTTTTCAAGATGGGGCGCCTGCCTGGGTGGCTTGGTTGGTTGAGTGTCCCACTTTGGCTGAGGTCGTGATCTCGTGGTTCATGAGTTGGAGCCCCACATTGGGCTCTCTGCTGTCAGTATGGAGCCCGCTTCAGATCCTCTGTGCCTCCTCTCTCTCTGCCCCTCCCCTGCCTGTGCTCTCTTTCTCAAAAATAAAAACAAATATCTAACAAAGAATTTTTCAAGATTAAAAAATAGGCTTTTTTTGTTTATTGTCTTATTTTATAATGGGGAAATTGGCAATATAGCAGAAATAATGAATGTGGAAAATCTACAGGTGTTGACAAAATTATTACAAAGTTGTTTCCTTAACAAAATTATTACAATGTTACACAGCCTTGCCTCCCAACTTTCTCCCTAAAATGGTAGCTAGAGGCCCTGTTGGACTTCTGCTCTTTGTTTTTATCCTTGAAGGTGGATATCTTTCACACCTCATTGTGGGTTTGAAACCTAGTGAATCTGATAATAAAACAGAGGCGGAAAGACAAGATAGACTGATTCTAATACCAAGGAAAAGCAGCTCTTTGCCTTCATACCTTAATAGCATCTTCTCATGATCTGTCATTTACCCTTAAGGATACCAAGTGCACATTTGAAGGCACAGGGAATCCCATGAGGAGAGAGATGGAAGCTTCCAGAAGATAGCCTAAGAATGGAACTACTTTCATGAAGGAACATGGGGGACAGGAGCTCTCACCACTTCTTTTGGTTGCCATTTTGAAGGGCTCTAGATTTTAGGGAGGGGGGAGCACAAAGGTAATTTTGGTATGACAATAGAGCTCCCTAGACCATCATTGAGAAGCTTGGGCTTCAGGCGATCTGAATATTTATAAATGCTTAGAAACACACGAGCACTTCATGCTGGAGCACCCACGTGCTGGTTTGGAGAAGCCTGGTTCACTACATTTGTCCTCTCCAGGAAGTTACTGGGGAAAAGAATATAGTGCTTCACTGATAGGAGACTGACAAAATATAGGGAGTCCAGTATGCTTCCTTTTCTTTTTTGTAATAAAGAACCAACGTAAGGTCCATTCAGAACAATAGAAGGTCCCAGAATCAATCGTAGGCTTTCCTTAAGTATACACAGAATTCTACATTTGTACTACCTACCCGTTTTTGCATCTTATACAAGCCGTTCCTATTACAGTCTATCATTTTGTGATAGATTCTGGTCCTGTTTTCTTGTTATTTTCATGAAATAGATTTTTTTTCCTCAAAAACTATGGGTTCTCTTGTCTGCTTTACTTACTAGAAACAACTGAAATTTAAACGAAAACCTTTTCCTGCTATTCATACAATTTCTGTCATCTTCAATTTAGAAATTAGCATATGTTACCCTTTATAATCCCCCCCCCACCCAACACACACACACACACACACACACACACACACACACTTTCTGAAGTGGTTTCAAGTCCCTGGAAAATAGTCAATATTTCTGAGGTTGTGTGTTTCTTAAAATATCCACTTTAAAAGTTTCTTATCTGGGATACATGTGTGTACTTTGTTTCTAAAATTAATCAACATTTTTGGGGGCACCTGGATGGCTCATTTGGTTGAGTGCCTTGATTTCAGCTCTGGACATGATCCCAGGGTTATACCAACTCCAGCCTTGGGGGTTTTGCTAAGACCCTAAATGACATAGTTAATTTTGCTCTTTTGTCAAGAAAACTGGACTCCCACCTAAGTATGATGGCAGCCGCAATGCTGCAAAGCCAGTAAAAGCAAAGACAGCTTAAGAATCAAACCATGTTTACATTTGAATTGGTTCAAATAGATGTATTATTGATATGTGGTCTTTCTAATCATGTTTTCTTCTAGAAGTGTGCCCTCACTATTAGCATGTCAGATAGTTCAAGTTCTATTTATCACTTGTTTCACTTAGATAACCATGTCCCATATTCAGGTCGTTGCAGTGATCTCTACATTGGCTCTTCAAATTCTCTTATTTCTTCGTGAAAGTAATTCTGTACAAATAATTTACATCAGCTAGCCCAGATACAAATTTAGCTACTCCTGTGGTAAAGTTGCTTTTGCCACTCACCCAAAGCAATCCATTTAAAACAACATAATCTAATTGTGATCATAATATACTTTCTCAAGGTAGAATATTTGGAAAATACAAAGCAGGGGCTGAAATATGAGGAACTGTTGAAGCATTCTGGAGGTGTCCCACAGGCCTCTCTGTTCCCCCATGTTGGCATTTTCTTTTTGTTTATAAATACTGTACAACATTTATAAACTGATGAAACATATCAGATTGCTGGGGAAAATTTAACATAGAACCAAGTGGTTGGAAGACACCCCAGAATATCATTTGGCCCCATATTCTGTCCTCATCTAAAATTACAACAGATTATCCCAAGTAGTTTAGTCCCAAAATCTGCCTAAGATTCCACATACTCCATTAGATCCCATCACAGTGTCTAATGTTCCCACACAAACCCAACCCTACCCAAAAACAAAACAAAACAAGCAATAATAAACTGAGGGCCAAGATCTAATTATTTAAGAAATCTCATTTGAAAGTGCAATGTTAACAACCTACAGTGTGGGGGACCTAGGTGGCTCGGTCAATTAAGCGTTTGACTCTTGATTTCCACTCATGTCATGATCTCACCGTTCATGAGATCCATGTCAATGCATCAGGCTCTGCGTTGACAGCATGGAACCGGCTTGGGATTCTCTCTCTCCCTCTCTCTCTGCCCCTCCTCCAGTCGCTCACTGTTTCTCAAAATAAATAATAATAAACATTAAAAAAAAACCCTATAGTGCTTCTTCTTCTTCTCCTCCTCCTTCTTTTTTAGAGACAGAGAAAATGCAAGCTGGAGAGAAGGGCAGAAGGAGAGAGAGAAAGAATCTCAAGCAGGCTCAGTGTTGAAGTGGACTCAAGGCTCTCAGTCTCACAACTGTGGGATCATGACCTGAGCCAAAATCAAGAGTCTGATGCTCAAGTGACTGAACTACCCAGATGCCCCATACAGTGCTTCTTCTTAATTAAAAATTTTTTAATGAAGCACTATGCCAACTAAAATTTTCACTAGGGTGTAAAAGATAACCCACATAACTCAGCACAATCTAAACAGCATGTCCTAATGTAGTCCATGGTACAATGGGTCTGTGGAAGTGTAAAGGATGAAAGTCGAACTTTAAGAAACCACAGAACTGTATGTAGTTCAAGGATTCTGTGATTAAAGACCAACCATGATGCATGTCAGTTGCTTCACACTACCACCAGAGGGCACTCTTAACTAGCTTTCTGAAACAGTTTTACATTGCTTCATAGCAATTACTGGATTTCTCAATATTTCATATGATTGATAAACTTACCTAGGAAAATTTCTCCCAGGAAAAATATGCAGTTATAAGCGATGAACTTATGGGCTTTTATGCAGAAGACAAAGCCTGCCAATGTAGAGTTCATGATGATGAAGGTATATTGATACTGGTAACTTGTCTAGGACAAAATCTTTTAAGCATTTCTAGGCCCTTTTGTCATAAGAAATTTCAAAACTGTAAGCACCCATACTGCATTAAAAATACATGCTATATTACTAACCCATAGGTTCCTCACCCACCTTCCAAGCTATAAGAAATACAAGACTTCTAAAATTTTTAGTTAGGATTTTATTCCTTAAAACTTGGATGTTGTTCTTCTGAGACATTTTAACAGGTCTGTTCCCCCATTATCTGAGAAGAAACTTATCTTGTTAAAATGCTCACATGATCACACTCAGGTGTTCTGGGTTTTGGATTTGAATATTTGCACCTAGAAGCAAGGACAAATTAGATACAAGTTCCAAGAGAATTTCCAGGTATATTTTAGTGAAGAGATATTTCCTCTTAAGCTTCCACGTATGTGTCACTGGTTAATATAATAATAGCTTTCATTTTTATAGTGCTTTATAGTTTCCACAGTGCTTTAAGTATTGGGTTCTGACAAAGCCATTCTAAGGTAAAGATTGCAGATATTACTATTCCTATATTGCAAAGGAGTAAATGCTCAGATCACATGATCAGGCTTGGAGCTAGAAGAAACACGTCAGAATTCAAAGCGTTCTCTCATCCTGCACATCAGAACCAGGCAGGAAGCTTCCTTGTGACTCTGTTATTATTCAGGAAGGTACAGGGAGCCAAAGAAAGTGACCAAGGGAGCTTAAAGGATCAAAATCACACAACAACAGTAGTCAAAGGGTACAAAGTGCCAGTTATAAAATAAATAAGTCCTGAAGGTGTAATGTACAACATGGTGAGTGTAGTTAATGATATGTGCTGTATATTTGTAAGTTGCTAATAGGGTCAATCTTTTTTTTTTTTTTAAGTGTATTTATTTATTTATTTTGAGAGAGAGGGAGAGGGGTCAGCGGCAGAGAGAGAGGGAGAGAATCCCACGCAGGCCTGCACTGTCATTTTATACCCTGATGCGGGGCTCAAACCCATGAACCATGAGATCATGACCTGAACCAAAGTCGGCCCCTTAACTGACTGAGCCATCCAGGTACTCTTAAGAGGGTCAGTCTTAAAAGGTCTCATTATAAGAAAATAAATGTGTAGCTGTGTGTGACAAAAAAAGAGTGTTTTAAAAATGAAGGTTGATATACACGGAAAAAATTAAATGACCCACTATCCAGACTGCCTACATTTGCTTTGGTCTGAATGTCTCCATCTATGCCACTCACATCTACCATTCATTCCTGAAACCACAAACTAGCCACTGCTACTCCTTTATGTTTGCTAAAGCAGAAATCCAGACCAGGAAAACATTTGCCTACAATATCTGGACCAGCCTGCAGCTGTACCCAAATCACCTGCGACGCCTGGACCTTCCTCCAAACTGGAGATTCTCCCATTTGCTACCCACTGAGTCATCTGCAGAGCTTTTGAGAACGCCCAGAGGAATTACATCAGAATCTCCGATGCCAGTGTGCAGCAGGGTTAAGAACCACTATTCTGGGTATACTGAGTCCCTAAGAGCTCCTGGAGTATTCAAACTGGTTCCCTAAGTGATTTTTTAAATAAAAGCTTGAAAACTATTGGCCTAGAGGGGGGAAAAAACAGGTTGTGTTTTACTGGAAGCCATTGGGTTGTGAATGAGAATACTTGGATTTTAGTTTTTCTTGGGCTCAATTTTCCTAGGCATAGTCTCCTTATCTGCTAATAAAAGATTTGTACTAGTTAAGGGGACATCTAAGTGTGCTTGTCATAATGGCAGCATCCACACCATCGGGGAACTTGCTAGAAATGTAGCCTTCTAGGCCCTTCCCTAGATGGGAGCCAAACACTGGTTTGATTGGTGGGGCCTTTAAGGAGACTCCGGATGGCTCTGGTGCCCGCTCAAGTGTGAGAACTTCTGGTCTAGTTGAAATGTACATACTCTATCTGCTCTGAAATTCTACAGTTCTGTCCCCTTTGGGGGAAAATCTCGATCACCACCATCCGAGAAGGGCTAAGAAGGGGTTTTTCAGCAAGCTGCCAGCTTTGATAAGAACTTTCAAGAACCCCTTTCAATAGTATAAAAGAAAACATTAAATGCTTGCTGATGAAAGGGCCCAACACAGTTGTGGGCATGGACAATGCTACCATGATTTCAACCAACACAGCATTTGTGAATGACAGGGCAGGGATGGGACTGCCCTGGATAGGAAGGACACCCAGACGGTCAGGCTGCTGCTGAGACGTTGCCTAACCCCCCAAATCATCCCAACCAGAAAAAGAGTCCTAACTCAGCTGGATGATGCAGGACACATGTAGCAAGGAGATACCACGTCAGCCTTTAAGGAGGACACACAGTTGAAATTATGGACAACAGAGCTAGAAGAGTCCTCACCTGGTTTAACCTCATTTTACAGATGAAACTGAGATCCAAATAGGTGACGTGACCTGCCCAATGTCCCAGCAATCAAACGGCAACAGGAATAGAAGTCTCCTGAGCATTTGAGGACTCTTCCTTCTCTCTCTCTGGGGTCTAGATAAACTTCTTTCCACTCTTCCTATTGTCAAAACTTGGCCATACTGTGTTTCACACATATCCATCCCACCTGCTCACAGTTCTTTGATGGTCACCATGGAGAGACGAACAAGATCATTAGTTCAAAATAATGTGTTAAGTGGGGGTGTCTGGGTGACTCAGTCAGTTAAGCGTCTCATTCAGCTCAGGTCATGATCTCATGGTTTGTGAGTTTGAGCCCCACATTGGGTTCCGTGCTGATAGCACATGAGCTTGTGTGGGATTCTCTCTCCTTCTGTCTCTGCCCCTCCCCTTCTTATGCTCTCCTCTCTCTCTCTCTCTCTCTCTCAAGTAATAAAATAAACTTAAAAAACTAACACGGTAAGCGTGGACACAGCTCAACATATTCTTCCTTCTCTTGGAGTAGAACCTCATGGAGAGCACCATTTAACATCACACTGGTGTCTTCCACCTACAAGCCACCATAGAGAGGTGCCTACAACCTTCTTCCCCTGCCTACTGTTTTCTAGGGCTACTTTCTCAAGTCCGGATGGACTCTTCTCTTGCCCCAGCCAAATGTGTCCAGGAAGACTGCAGCCTGTGAATGCTGGGCTCTCGGGTGTTCATTATTTCTGCTGTAAGCAGAAGGGGCCGTGGTAACTGTTCTCTGCCCTGCTTGTCCCTCAGGTCCTGCTGGCACTGACCCCTGGCTCTGTGGTTGCCAAGATTCCAGAAACCTTAAGGATTAGACTTGACAACCAAAGGAAAGAAGGAAAAGGGAGGAGAACATTTACTGAGCACCAACTACCTGCTGGGGACAGGTCTAGTGTACATGTGAAGACAGGGCAGACTTAAAAAGCTTGACAACTTGCCTAAGATCACATGGTCAGAGACAATGATCAGAACTGCTTCTGTCTGACTTCAAATCCACGTCCAAGGAGAAAGCGCACCACTCGGGCCAGTGCTTTCGAGCTCCTTTGAGCTAAGAGGGAGGTTGAGGTGACAACAGAGATAAGAAATCTGTTTGGCATAACATGTAACTAAGACCCACATTTTCACATAAAGGATAGATTTTTTCCTTAGGATAGATTATTTTGAAGGTCAATATCGGTTTTTTAAATTAATTTTATTTTTAATTTTTTTACATGTATTTATTTTTGATGAGAGAGAGAGAGAGAGAGAAAACACAAGTGGAGGAGGGGCAGAGACAGAAGAAGACACAGAATCCGAAGCAGGCTCCAGGCTCTGAGCTGTCAGCACAGAGCCTGACACAGGCTCAAGCCCATGAACCGTGAGATCATGACCTAAGCCGAAGTCTGTGCTTAACCGAATGAGCCACACAGGTGCCTCCGGTTTATAATTTTTCTTAAAAAAATATGCTTCCTGTATAATGTACAAAAAAATGTAAAGTATTATAATTATTCTTACCAACAAAACATATCAGTACTAATAAGGAGAAGCATTAAAAGAGATCAGATGAGAATAACAAAAATAGTGAGAAGCACATTGAAAAAGTTTAGCTAGGGGCCCAAGGTAACAGAAGCCGTTTTAAGAGAAATGAATTCAGAGCAGATGAGTATCTGGTAATTCTGTTTTATGTGCAGTGTGGCTGGCCCTTTGGAGATTTGAGCCTGAGGTTTGTCCCCTGCCTGAGCTCCTTCAAAGGCACTGTGTTCCCCCCAGTCAGCCTCTGCAAAAATGACATATTTATATGTAACTACTAACAGACGCTAGTCGGTCTATAAGTTTTCATCATCTGTGGGTGGATAGCAGGAAGTAAATGGCTATAATCATTTTCACCTCAAGGCTGCCTTCCTTATAAGAACCGTTTTATAGTTGTGGGACTTCCATTTATCAGACGTGAGGTAGCATAGCTTGGTTCAAATCACATTTTGTTCTGTTGGCCTGTCACGCAAGGAGTCAGCATAAAATCCCAAGCCACAGTGTTTCTTCTCCGGAGAAGGCCCTGGAGCTAGCCCAGAGATGCAAGTTCTACAGTGTATCATGCAGCCAAGACAAGCAAATAGGGGAAGAAGCATAGAAAGCCTTAGCTAAAAGCCGAAGGAGGGGAATTTTCTGACAGGAGGAAGGAGGAGGCCAGGACAGCTTTCAAGTCAGTAGGGATACCTTCGTCCCTAGTAAACAGCAAGGAAAGATTAGTGTAGTGTCTAATCTCCAAGATCCAGGGGGGCAGTGACCAGGAGGACACCGATCTAGGCAATGTCGGCACTGTGAAAATGGCCCCAAAGTGGAATGAGAACAAGGCCTAGGAGTAGAGGCCTTGGAAAGACATTACTTTTCCTAGTTGTCAGGTGGAACTAGGAACGTGCCCAGGGCAAGCACATGTCCTTGGATCCTGCCTGTTCCCATGTCAACTGTGGAGCCTTTCTATGGAGAGTGACAGTTTATCCCCAGGGCACTGCCCATGCAGGAATGGTGGTCATTTCGGGCGGACGAGCCAGTGTGTGCTGAGCTCGAAGAAGGGTGCAGAGTCACCGCCCTGGCTAGTGTGCAGGGGAGGAGGGATGGGACCTGGAAGGGCTTGGTGGCCCCACTAGGAATGCAGGCTTTTCTCTGCACACAAGGAGGCTCCATAAGAAAGTGCTCGTTTCTGTTTGCAAATTTTCAAGTTATTCTGATGGTAAACACAAAGATTGACTGGCAAAGGTGAGGCCCCAGTCAGAGAAAGACATTGGGGCTCTAATGCAGGAGCCAGGGGACAGCCAGAGGCCAGGTGTGGAGGCACTCAGAGGATGGTGATGCTTGTTATTGTATTTAAACATAATAATAGGGGCGCCTGGGTGGCTCAGTCGGTTGAGCGTCTGACTCGGTTCAAGTCATGATCTCGCGGTCCATGAGTTTGAGCCCCATGTCAGGCCCTGTGCTGACAGCTCAGAGCCTGGAGCCTGTTTCAGATTCTGTGTCTCCCTCTTTCTCTGACCCTCCCCTGTTCATGCTCTCTCTCTCTCTGTCTCAAAAATAAATAAACGTTAAAAAAAAAAAAGAAAAACAGCTATTTTACACAACAAAGCGAAACAAAAAAAAAAAAACAAGAAGAGCATTGTTTTACACTTTTGCAAATCTCTTAAAAGTCTGACTTAATGGAACACAGAGCTGGATTTTCACACCTGCTTTTGCGTCATTTTGCTTCATTACATGAAGACAGTCTGGCCTCATGGAGGAGTATTTTAATATCCTTTAGAGATACTTGTGGATATTCTTGATACTCAACAAGTGATCGTTTTTAAAAAATATTTATGTATTTTTGAGAGAAAGGGAGAGCACAAGGGAGGGAGGGACAGAGAAGGGGGAGGGACAGCGGATCTGAAGTGGGCTTTGCACCAACAGCTTGCTGATGGCAGCAAGCCCACTGCAGGGCTCGAACTTGTGAACTGTGACATCACGACCTGAGCCCAGGTCAAATGTTCAACCGACTGAGCCACCTAAGCACCCCAAAAAGTGACAGTTTCTTAAAGGTTAGTTGTAATACAGAATCTGAAACCGTACCAACGACCCCTTTCTGCTGTTACAGTGGTTGAGATTGCACTTGGAATGGATCTTATATCCACACGATATTTTGCAACATCCTGCATGGTCACTTAGAAAATATTGGTTTAAGGGCACCTGGGTGGCTGAGTTGGTTAAGCGCTTCACTTTGGCTCAGGTCGTGAGATCACGGTTTGTGAGTTTGAGCCCTGCATCAGGCTCTCTGCAGTCAGCATGGAGCCTGCTTTGGATTATCTGTCTCCCTCTCTCTCTCTCTGCGCCGCCCCCTTGCTCTCGCTCTCTCAAAAATAAATAAACATTAAGAATAAAAAGAAAATACTGGCTTAGTGAATTACACAGATTTCTAAATATTAATACATCTTTTCAAAATAGAAGATCAAAAAGTCCCATTCATCACACACACACACACACACACACACACACACCTTATCAGAAAAATCTTTATGTATTGGGAAGCTGTCAAGCTCACCGTGCTATCTTCGATCCAGAAATCTGTGTCTCCAGCCCAGACCCCTCCACTGAGTTCCAGACTGACTTAACCAACTACCTACTTGCTGAGGCCCCTCAAACTCAGCATGACAAAAGTATACTTAGTCCTTCTCTCAAACCCAGTGCCATGCTATGTCCCTAGACAGGGAATCACAGTAGCAACTGGAGGCATAGATCTTTGAGAAGCCCTCTCCTTCACCACATCTGCTCCCACAAATCCATACCTAAGTCCTGTCAAGTTTACCTCATGATGTAACCATAGCCACATGTTACCATAGCTATGTTACCATAGCCACATCTGTCCACAGGAAACCCCTAAGTGGACACAGATGGAAACTCTTAGGTACCATATCACAGACTTATGAAAGGGAAAGTTGCCCCAAACTTAGCTCAGCAGAAGTTCGGGGCTCGGCACCTGACTTTAGGTTTAGGTGACATGGCTTATTGAGCAGCAGAATTCATTCCTTTTATGGCAGTATAAGATGCCCCTTCCATTTGGATCTGGTCTTGGGGCTGATCAGGACAAGTTTTTGGGTGCCAAGGACCTACTACGAAGGGCCAAGAGATGGGCTCTCAAATTCCCATTCCAATTCCTAGGACAGACGAGGGAAGAAAATGTAGGTTCCTTCAAGAATAGGAGAACTGGTGGGGCACGTGGGTAGTTCAGTCAGTTAAGCATCCAACTTCTCCTCAGATCATGATGTCACAGTTCGTGAGTTCAAGCCCTTTGTCGGGTTCTGTGCTGACAGCTGGGAGCCTGGAGCCTGCTTCAGAATATGTGTCTCCCTCTCTCTCTGTCCCTCCCCCAATCATTCTCTCTCTCTCTCTCTCTCAAAAATAAATAAATATTAAAGTAATAACAGTAAAAAAACATAATAAGAAGACTGGTCTCTCTTGCCCACTACACAATAGATCCAGGGGTGATTTTCTGCCTTCTTCATCTGACTCCTGTTGTTAAACCTTATGAAACTAGAAGAGAATGTTCAAATAAAGGGGAGGAAAATGTTGAAATCTGTGTATCCCTACAGCGAAATTCTGAAGGCTTCTCAATTGTTGCATCTAGTCAACACTGTCATGCCGCCTCTTTTTGTGGCCAAAGGGAGCCAAGATGGCAAAGCTTTGAAATTAAGTGGAACTGACCCAAGACCACCCCCTTTGTACATCTGCTCAGATTCCTAAACCAGAGCAAATCCCACGACCTGAAGGTAACTGAACCAATCCTCACCCGTAGGCATGGAGTCAGAGCAAACCAGCTATATGTAAGAGGAATGAAATAAAAAACATGCATATTTTCTAAGTAAGAAATTTATTTGATCAAATGACAGTATATGAAGATATTTCAAACCAGAAGGCTCTATTCGGACAAAATGTAAATTGATTATAAAGTAAATGGCATCAATGTAAATGGCACCTAAAAACAGAAAGAGCGAGTTTCCTATAAATGTGTCTGTATAAAGTATTAATAAAATCCTCGTGTACTTTAAAACTAGGTTGCAAGTATAACAGAATAACCTGTAAATAGTACTTAAAAGCAGGTTTTTAAAAGGACACAATATATCGTCACACACAAGGTATTTGGGGCTTCTATGAGAATCGAAGAAAGGCTGTCAGTGAGAAAACGTATCATAACTGGAGCAAAACTGAAGCTGTGACCACACTGCAACCTTGAGTTCCCTACACAGTATTCTATCCTTTCAGGTCCTCGGGAATTTGAATCGAACAGGTGAGAATTTCTAATCACTCTGGTTGGGAATCATGAGAAACAGAAATTGGGAAACCAGGGTTGGAAAAAAGGAAGGGAGGGGAAACCGAGGCATGGCAAGGTCAGAGGTTTCTGCAGAGAGGCTTTAGAAATGTCCAAAGAAATGGGTAAAAGAAATAAATAACTGCGACCCCTTGAGGCTGCACTGTGGGGTCTGCAGGGAGGAGGGCACTGGGCAGGACGCGGGCATGCAGGGACTGACCTGCGTGCCGAGTGCTTGCTGGGCACTACCACACATGCACCGGCATCACAGTCTTCCCTGGAGGCTGGAGTCATTGCCTGGGTGCACCAGGGACAAGGCAGAATGTGTAGGTTACAACTCTCCCCGAAGACTTTTTCTGGCATCCAAGAAGCCCCGTCTTTGGGGCCATGACAGGACCCAGAAGGCAGGAATTAGCAGTTCCGAGTTATAAAATCAGAAAAGCTTCAGACGTGTGGAAGGAGAGCCAAACATGAAGAAGTTGGCATCTGCCAGTGCGTGCGATATTAGCAGCAAAGCACAAAGGTGTCCAATGACAAAAGGACAATTGAACTAGATAGAGGGAGAAGTGGAAAAGATCTCAGAAAGCAACAGTTGGTAACTGACCATTATATAGCACCCATTATTACTAATTTAAGATACATAAACATCATTGAGTTTCTATCTAGTATCTCTGCTATTATTTTATAAATAGAAATATGAGGGCTTTCAAAACATTACAAATGACACATATATTCTGGTATAAATGTTACACTCCTGATTCATACAGTGGACTCGATACTACAATTAAACATAGGAGATTTGGGGTTATATATAGAACAATTTTTACAGATCATTTTCTGAACCTTGGTCACACAGCTAAGTGGACACCAAAAAACACAGGAAGCATCTTAGTGGTGGTTTTGGCAGCAAACATGTTTTTTTTGTCTATGTATTTATGCCTTATACAAAGATACGCTTGTTCACTTGTACAAATGAATTCAAAGTCATCCATAGGAGATCTTACACTTAAAACTGTTCTGTTTTCTTATCTTGCTTCTTTGCTATCAAGTCTATGTGGGAGGGCTCCTCAGTGGCTTGCATCTCCTTTTCCCCAAGTCTCACTGTCTTGAGAGGTGTGTATTTAAAAACAGTTTCATGTTTCCCATTCAGGCTAAGTGGCCCTTTTCAGATTCCTAAGCTTGAGATTACAATCTTTGTTTTCAATAACACGGATGTATGTGCACGCGCCCACATGGATTTTAATAAGAACAGCAAATGAATTCACATCATCTAATTTTTTCAGTGTGCCTTTAAAAATGTTTGTTCCCAGCTTCACAGGAAAAAACCTCTAAACACATGCAGGTTGATTATGAGAGATGACCCTTTCCAATGTCTGAGCTTGACCAAGTGAGATATACCTGAAGATGGGTCAGGCTAGGGAAACCCCAAGGTTCTGTGAATCCACAAGAACATTAAAAACACGGCCTCAGCAGAATCTAAAATTACTTTCTATTCAGGGAAGGATGTAATTTCTAATTACTCTATAGAGTGATTTTGTAAATGAGTCTTAGGCATGTATAAACTAAATGGTCTACATGACCTTACTCTAACAGTTAGAGGAAAGCAGTTCTAACGCCATTACATTATAGTTATCCACACATGTGATCTCGGGCACCGCAAAAAGACTTCACCCGAATGAATCTTTACAATCTTAAAGCCAAGGCTAAGTCGTTCATCTGTGCTTCTGTTCCCCAAAATAAATTCATAATGTAGAAAACTGACGAGGCCACTCTAATAGGAAAGTGAAATCAGCCTTTCTACTGTGATGTTAATAAATCAACATTTGATAAAGACGTTAGGAGCCAAATTCCCAGTCTGTGGAAATCTTCTTAGTGAGTGGCCGAGCATGTAAATTTAACTCCAGTGAAATTACTAAAACAATTAGCCTCAAAAAAATGGATTTAGGAAAATGAGGTGACCCCAGACTAGCTTATCTACCTTCTCTAACAGAAATCACCTCTTGGCAAGAGATGTTGTTTTTGGCTCAGCTCACTTGAAAATAATTTCATTTGCAATTTTTCTAAGCTATTTAATATAACAGGGGACTGACTCAAGTTGGTTCTGGTGGATAAAATAAAATCAACATGATGTATGACATAGCATAGCCAATCAATGGGCTTCACCCAACTGAGTGCCACAGTCACACTGCCCTGTTTGACCGATGATTTCAGCAAACTTCTCATCTCCCACCATAAACGTCACTGTTTCCTGAAACATGATTCTAGTAGAAAAGAGAGATCTGGAATCAAAGCCCTCACTGCAACATCTAGGTTGGGTGCCCGTTGCCTGGCTGATGGGGAACTGTCTGCCCCCAAAGCTGTGTTCACATTTGGAACCCTGGCACTGGGTATCTGGCAAACATTTTAAAAAGACATCGATTGCTCTGGAGGAACAGTCTGAAACCTCAGAATACCGACCAAAGAATAAAAATTGCTATCCTTCAATCACCTCACTCTGTAACATTTGCTTGGACACTTGACTCCCTACCCCGAGAAAAGCATTCCCCACACCAGGGTGTGTGGGACAAGATGGCCCCAAATCACCAGTAAGTCGAGTTTGGCCATAGGTCAAACTGAGCTCAGAATCCTTCCATCTGCTATCTTTCCAGCTTTGGGTTTCAGACCCGATTATAAATAGCATGATATAAGGGTAATGTGCAAAGTCTGAAGAGTTTTGTTCATTATGAAGCTATCTACACAATGCTCAAATAAGTAAGGGGATCTAGTGGAGTGATGTGTCTGACTTGGGAGGAGGAAAAACAAAAACGAAACACATAAAAAACGCCAGTCAAATCACATCTTTCTTTAAAAATTTCCAGCTAAAAAATCAATTGAACAAGGCCTGAGAATCCCTGCTTTCTAATGCCATCTCAACCTCGGTTTCAAACTTATACTTTCGTTAAAACTATCAAATAGACAACCCATTGCCACAGTGGAGAAAAAAACGTGAGGAAAATGAACCACAACTTGGAGAAAGTTAAGTGAAAAGGCATTTGCATTGACAGAGTGCTAAGTCAGAACAATAATATATCTAGAAAATACTGTGAAAATATATATCTCAAAATAGAACTAGGTTTAGTCAGAAGGCTCAGTAAAACAACTGCTTAAAAAGCTGATCAATAAAAAGGAGAGCAAAAATAACCTTTGCAGGTTTTGACCTTTCCTTACTTTCCTACCCACAGACCACCAGTGCTCAAGCAGAGTGATCAATGAGTCATGAAGAAGTGCTGGTATTTTTCAGGATCTCTTCAAGACAGTTTCCATCTTGGTAACTTGGCCCCGCTGTCTGATCAAGGCAACTGATGGATTTTGAATGTATTTGGAGACGCGGGCTCAAAGACCTCATCGTCATCTTCCACCCCTTCTTCTATTGGTTTCATCTTGGCAGAGCCCCGCTGGTGTGGGGATGGCACATCTGTCAAAGACACAGAGAGAAAAACCACTTAATGGACAGCCTGCCCTGATGTTGGTGTGATGTGTCAGTTATTATCTCCAAATGGAAAGTAAAATTTCTGGGAATTTATAGTTGGCACCGGGAATGCAACTTCTCTACAGATTGTATTTGCGATTCAATATTTCAATACAACAACGAGGTCAAGAAATGATTCTCAGTCATGAGAACACGCGTGGAATGGATTCCACTACACATGCTTGGATGATATGAGCTTCTCAAACACACGCAGTTTCCAGTGGGCTGCCCTAATGTCTGATTAGGACTCAGAATGCATGTTTCTGCATTAATATCATACATGGTGACTTGAGTTCCTCAAAAGCTGATATAACTCCTAATTTCCATAAAGAATAGTTCCATCCTGAAGCTATGGAAGCTAACACCGTCTAGAGCATCATCTAAAACAACAGTTCTTGCTACCACCTTCCCAGTCACTTCCTGGACTGGGAGAGGGAGAGGAGGAAAGTAGATGAGAGGAGAGGGTGACAGGGACAGGGGAAGCAGATAGAAGAAAATACAATCTCAAGTAGCAGATGGGGCAGGGGCATCCCTAAAGCCTTGTAGGATGCCCTTACATCAAAGGAGCTAAGTAACAAACGACTCAGGAGTGCCTAGGTGGCTCAGTCAGTTAAGCATCTGACTTCAGCTTCCGTGGTGACCTCGAGGTCCATGAGTTCGAGCCCTTCGTCCAGTTCTGTGCTGACAACTCAAAGCCTGGAGCCTGTTTCAGATTTTTTCTCTCTCTGTCTGCCCCTCCCCCACTCACGACCTGTCTCTCTCTCTCTCTCAAAATAAATATATATCTAAAAAAACAATAGTCAGTCCCTCATTTGTCCATGCATTTGTCAAATGTTCATTGAGCATTTACCACATAAGAGACACCATGATTGATGCAGAAAAAAATACGGTTTTAGAGTAGAAGTTACTACAAATAGGTACATAGACTTATCAAGGTGCTTAATGGACAACTCCCAGGACAGCATAAACTCCCTTCCACACAGTTTCCAAATTCAATGTCAGGATTTGTTGCGTCAGGGTCTCATCGGCCCCACCCACACTCGTGTGGCCCTCTTGCTGTCCTCTAACGGGATGGAACGGATGGAACGGTATTCTGTCAATTAACCAATGCTGAACTCTGGCGGGCTGTGAGGTTGATAATGGAAGAACAATGGGTGAAACCTGACTTTCCAAATAGCTGGTATAGAGCAAGGGAGGATAATGGAAACTTGCTAAAACAGGAAGAACTGCTGTAAGAAATTTATCAAGATCAGCTGTTAATCCCTGGCAGGAGTCAGCAGCAGGCAATAGGGCTGAGGAGGAGGGGCGGGGCCAGCAGAGCCACACAGCATAGGGGCAGGCAGCATGCATATTGGTCAAGGCCCAAGGATCAGAAAACACGTCTGGGTTCAAAGCTCTGCTCTGCTCCTTCCTAGATGTGTGACCTGCACTCCATTACTAAGCCTCTCTAGGCCTCAGTTTCCACTATCCGTAGGAGGGGATATTCCCAGGACCTGCCTCATGGCGTTGTTGGGGGATGAAACAAAATAATCATGTGATGTGCTCAGCACGGTGCTGGGCACACAGAGAATGCCACTGGATGTTTATTATTAACTGCATAGTCCCAGTCATGCACTGGGGAGATGCCACTCCCAACAGCCACATCATCCAACATAAAAAAGATATTAATTACACTGGGCTGGACTTTGGTTTGGCTAATGTGTTTGTTGGACGTACATGGAAACTTCATTTTCAAGCATTTACAGTCAATTAAAATACTAAGTTTTCTGAGCACCTAGCTCAGTCAGTAGAGTGTACGACTCTTGATCTCACGGTTGTGGATTTGAGCCCCACGTTGGGTGTAGAGATTATTTAAAAATAAAATCTTTAAAAATAATAAAAATATGGAGTCTTTTGAAAGACAACTGCTGACATACACTGTAGAAAATAAGCCTCTATTAAAATGTTCCAGAACACAACTCTGTCATAGAGCAAGCCCGGCAGAATCTCCCAGGCAAGCTCTTTTTATCCTTTTTCATGCAGAGGACAACACAACCACCAAACATGAGCTTTAAGTGGCATGTATACTCAGATGGCAATGAATGTCTGAGCTTCAAGTGTGAGCTTGGGCAAGTTACTTCACTTCTCGGTCCCTCAATTTCCCCATCTGTACAATAGGAATAATGCTATTAATCTACTTCATATGGTTGTTAAGAGGACTAAATGGCTTAATATAGTATATTAACTTGTACAGTATATATACAAGTAATAGTAATAGTAATATAGTATTTTAACTTGTATATAACAACTTGTATAGTTCTTACATCAGTGCCTGGGATGTAATAATCACTTTGTCCATTTGTAAGTCAATAAAATGAGTGATTAATATGGCCTTTGGAGGAGAATGGCCTAAGGTAATTAGAAAACCTGCTAAAATTCATTACTGCCTCTAGGAATGGCAAATGAAAAGAAGTGGCTCTTGTACTCAAATAGGGGTTTGTGTTTCTCAATCTAAACTGTCCCGAGGGCAGTAAAATTGTCTTAAAAAAACTGGCCATGGCCTTCATCGTATGTCTAGCTTTAAGTAATGATCAAGCCTCATAAAACATTAGCTTAGGCTGAGTTTCCACAATCAGATCAAAACTCTCAGAGCAGGGGTGCCTGGGTGGCTTAGTTGGTTAAGCATCTAACTCCTGATTTCTGCTCAGATCATGATCTCATGATTCTTGAGTTTGAGCACTGTGATGGGCTCTGTGCTGATAGCACGGAGCTATTTGGGATTCTTTCTCCATCTTTCTCTGCCCCTCTCCCACTCCCAATGTCTCTGTCTCTCCCAAATAAATAAACTTAAGAAAAATTTTAAAAAGATAGAAACCAATACTTCTTTAAAAAAATTTTTTTAAACATTTATTCATTTTTGAGAGAGAGAGAAAGAGCACGAGTGGGGTAGGGGTAGAGAGAGAGGGAGACAGTATCTGAAGCAGGCTCCAGGCTCTGAGCCGTCAGCACAGAGCCCGACACGGGGCTCGAACTCAAAAACACAACATCATGACCTGAGCCCAAGTCGGATGCTCAACTGACTGAGCCGCCCAGGTGCCCCATTTAATTAAAACAAAAAAAAAAATTTTTAACAAGAAACCAAGACTTCTGATTGGTACTACTCCCATAATAAGGCAGCTTCTTCCTACGGTCTCATTCTTGTCAGTCTTTCTCTCTCTCTCAAAATAAATAAATAAACTTAAAAAACCTCTCAGAACAAACAGCAAGATGGCACATCTAAGAGTATTAACCAAATCAATAATGTAGAGCATGCGAATGTAACTGTATAACACACATAACAGAAACACACCCCGTGTGTTTTGACTAGGGAAGTAGGATTAATTGATCTGGTTTTTAAGCCCATCTATCAAACCAGGGGTGACATCCTATAGCATCCTGTGGCTGCTATCTACATGTGGGCCAAAATGTTCTCTGCCCTCTCAGCTCCATCACCAACCGGTGCATTTTCCTACTGAGAGAGAATAAAGAGGGGACCCAACACAACTGGAAATGACCTGGTGAAAACCTTCTGAGAACTTTCAACTTCTCTGTGAAAGACTTTATTTGGTCCCCACTACATTTGCCTCAGCCAAGGAAGAGCTGGGGTGCTTACTACATAGCATTAAAAAGACAGTAATGCCGGAGTCACCCACAGTCCTGGGGTGACACTGAAATGTGTCCAAGTCGGGCCTCCTTCCCCTTCCAGTCCAAGCTCTGGCAAACTCTCTGCTCCCCAAATCCAACCCACCCTTTCCATGTTCTCCTCTTGCTCTTCTCCCTACCTGGAATGGCCTCTTCACTTCCATCCCTACCTGTCAAATTCCTATCCATCCCTCACGATCAAGGTCAGACCCCACCTCCTTCCTCTGGAGTCTTCTGTAATTCCTTGTGTGGGGAGAGTCTATTATCTAGAGACCCACAGCCCTTCCACATTCTGTATTTCTTTGTGATCACAAGTACGTGCCTCTATCCCTTACTGTAAAACAAGCATGTTGAGGGCTGTAGACGTCTTCCCTCCTGCAGAAGTACCCCACACATAGCCAGGTCCTTGATGATTACTTAGTACAGGAGAATAATTACTTAGGACGTGAAACTCCACATGGGGCCTTCAGAAGGCTGATCCTGAGGATGAGGGAAAGATACACGGCCATCACCTTTAATGATTGATGGGTCAATTTTCCACTACACCAGTGGGGAACCACCAGCATTCCTCAAGTGCAGACTGGTCTCCTGCTACAGTAAAACCACACTATGAATGACTATATTCTGTGTCAGGATCCCTGAGGCAAATCATTTTCATATAATTGACTCAACAACAGTGCTCATAGCCCAGGTTATAGCACGTGCTTATAGCATGGGCAACAGTGTATATAGCTTGATTCGACAGTGCTCACAGCATGGGCAAGAGCACCATCCCCTCAGGTAAACATCAATAGGCTTGGTGGTATCATCACCTGCCACAGAGTTTTCATACAATCAGCAAAAAGAGCCCCTGAGTGATGACAAGGCACTAGAGGCTGGGTTAAATGTTAGGGAAATAAAAATGGATCGGTTGGGATCTCTGACTCGATATTATTTTATTTCTCAGGAACTCAGTGCGCTTTTCAGAGCAATTCATGCTCACCACATCCATGCTATTTTTCTACTTTATACTCAAAAGGGAAAGTGAAGACAACCCGGACAGCCCGAGAAAGAAGAGTGGGGAGGCTGCTGTGGATGAACACCTTCCTCACCAGCAAGTGAACCCCTCGGCACAATCAGATTCTGGCAGGATAAACCAGGTGGCCCTAACAGCCCTGCTCACATTCTTTTCATAGGATACTTGATAGACTCTCATTTCAGGCTTGGTGGCTGGGTTGGCGCCCACAAGCCCCTCTGGTCCCAGCACCGACCACGGTGCCCTGGCGCTCTCCCATCACCGGCAGGTGCCTGGGAAGGCAACAGGAATTCAGCCTGCCTTGTAGCTGCTGCAGGCTACCAGGTGCCAGCTGGATGCCTGAACCCTCAATAGGAATCAGGGTCGCAGAGAGAGTGCCCATGCTTTGTCCCAACCCCAGTTAGCCTGAGCCTCCTGTACCACTGAGGGCCAAGGGTGATGTTCACCTGGTCTAACTGCAGATGTGTCACTGTCACGGCCAGGAGAAAGGCAGGCTTTAGGGAGCAAGGAGCTCACCTGCCCTAGACCTGATGCTCTCTGACCTTGGCAGGAGACCTGCTGGTTCAGTGGAAAGACTCAGTCACCATTACTATGCTGCTAGAAAGAGTTTCTTTGTCCACTAATAAGTTCAAATCCAATCTGGAGTGTGAACAACAACAAAACCCCTAAAAACTATTTAAAAAAAACAAAAACAAAAATGAGAGGGGGGGTGGTATTCTGCTTCAAGGGAACTATCTTAACATATCACAAGCTGAACATTAATAAATTCTTTCTACAAGTTTGCTTGGTTTTTCATTAACTTTATGCACTGATGTATCATCAGAAATTTGCCCAGAAGGCCCAACCTTACCTAGAGGTAAGAATGTGGGGATAGGAGAGGGGAAGAAATGGAGCTTATCTTCGCTTAAGTGCTTTTTCAAATTACTTTTGCCCCTCAAGGACATTACTATGAGGTACGTGACCTCTGTACAATGCTTTACTTTTCAATTTATTTCAAATTCTAGACAGGCAAATCATTCCATATCCATAAATTTTCCAGAAAACTGATTTTTATCCTTCTTCCGTTAAAACCACTTTTACAGCTGGGAGACAGAAGTGGTTAACTACATCCTTTGGAATTTTTTATAATTAAGAAGAGATAATTAGCATTATTTTCTGCTATTAGCTATAATCATCTTCTACTTGGCTCTGGGTGCCAGCTAACACAGTTTATTATAAAACTATGTAAAACAAATAGTCTCAGACTGAGTTGCAATCCAGATGTATCTGGTGTGAAATTGTTAAACAGTTATGTCAAGAGTTGCTGTTGCTTGGGGATGTTTCCTATTGCACCCAGTGGCAAAAAAATCTTCTGTCAAAAAGACTTCTACACCCCTTCCGTAGATCCCAGTGCACCGAGAAGGCACAGTCAGTGGAGCAGAACTTCCTCTGAGCTGTGCACCACTTTCAATGTGTTCAGCTGAGAGAGAGAACGGCAACATCAGGCAGCAATCCTGAGCAGAAGAAAGAAAAACTCAAACTCAAAAACAGGGGCTTTGATCAAATGTAGAAGATGGAGGTTTAGAAGAGCCCTGAACCAAACAGTGGCCCCTTGCACTCATGCCAGATCACGGCAGGTGACAACACTTGTGGAAGATTTGGATCTGGGAGGCAGTCTTTCCTCAGCAGACCTGTTCAGATAGCAGCCAGGGCCAGATCCTAGTTGAGGAGGACAGGAGTTTGCACTGAGGTCCACTGCGTATCCTGCAAGTATAAGCACATCATGGGGCTTAGCCTGCCCCACCAGACCCTTTCCTGTCTAACATTCCCAAAGTAACACAGGAAGCCTTTTTACATCAGGACCAGGGAGATCTTATGTAACAATCAGTCAAATTCCGGTATCCAGAGAAGTGAAAAATTAGGTAAGAGAAATTCCTTTTGACAGAATTCTGTCCTTATTAAGCTTATTCTACTTCGGTGTGCTTCTAATTACATGAGGACCTGAGGGAATCTCTTAGCAAGTCAAAGTAAATAGACATATTTGTTGTTCTTAAATTCAGAGTGAAGGTCACACCTGTTTCAGAGAATGAATAGGCAATCTCAAGTTTGCTTTTCAAATAAACAGAATATCATGGTATGAAATTTGTCAAGTGACTTTTCTCTCTGCTTAAGAAAGAGTTTTTAAAGAGAGAGAACACTTTTGTAAACTATCTAATATAATGTTATACGACTTTTTTTCCCTTTCTTCTGTTAACTTTCATGACATTTTCCTCGTTCCTTTCAAAGTGTTCTTATTTTTATTATGTTTAACCATCTGGCCAACTGCTTTAGCAAGTAATTAAAAACCTTACAAAGGGTTTAGAATTTTAATTAGATTATACAATTTTTGATGAATGGGGATAGGGAAGGATTTAATGGTTTCTTTGCTAGAGAGAATTATCCTGTTTCTTGTCTTGCTTAAGTATATCATAGTATTTTTTTAAATTGAAGGATTGTGTTTGGATTGAAACTTTCTGAACAATAATGATGAAGGTTAGTATGGCTTTCATACCTAATTTCCCTTACAGAAACTCAACACCAGCACTGAAAACTCAAGCAAAGAAGTGTACAAATTATGGCAGATAGATCAAAGGAGGTTTCCATGAGGTTTTCTCTGGCCCAAGTGATCATTCCCAGATCAATTTCTAACTACTCACATGGGTGGTCAGGGCCTTGAGCTGCACGTTGTGAGCAGCCAGGGAACAGTGGAAGTCCTGTAGCCCCTTCTTGCTCACAAAGAGAAAGCTGTAACATCATGGTGATAGTGGATAAACTCAGAACAGGAAAGGCAGTTCCAGGATGGCACCTGCGCATAGACCCAGGGAACAACCAGTCCAAAATGAGATTGGGAGGTTCTGTGGGGAAGGTGTCTGAGAAAAAGGTACACAGAATTGATGTACTGAGAGAGTAGAGATATAAGAAAAAAAAAAATACAAGAATGAGGAAAAAGAAAGGCAACTAGAAATATCTATAAAGACAGAAAGCAGCATGAATAGGCATGGTTCAAATGTGAAACACCAACTCAGACTTTAAGAAGTAAATTGGATTTTAACTCAAAGACAGAATGAGCAAGAAGCTAGAAGATACTAGGGATATGGTGAATAAAATGGCCCCCAAAGCAAGGCAATACAAAATCTTCGGGAGGGAAAAAAAAAGGAAGGTCAAAGTATGAAGTAAACTGTGATCGATTTATATGCTGTGTGGGAAAGGAGAATCTATTTGAACTTGTTATTAGAAACAGTCTCCTTTGAACAGGAATCATGAGATTGAAACCAAAAAGAAAGAAATGTAGCCATAGCCCACTATTTGGTTCTAAATAAAGCATAATAAAGTCAACACTGTTTATTTGCTTAAACCTTGCAAAAGAAATCACAGAGAAAGCAAGGAAGACCTTAGAATGGTTAAGATGGTAAATTTGATGTCACGTATATTTTATGACAAAAATATTTAAAAAAAAATAGATAACAGAATATATTTGTTATATTTAGAAGTTAAGGAAGTTTTAGAAATTTTTAGTGTTCAGAAGTTAAGGAAGAGACTCACAACAATGTAAAGGTAGAAGGGGAAAGAATAAGAAAGGGTAGAGATGCTAATGTCCTCACCTCTAAAAATGCTTCAGAGAGAAAACAAAATGGAGGTTTAAGTGTATCATTTACTGTTACAAAGGTATATATAATAAAAGAATAAAAACTAGTGATATAACCACATTGGGCAGATGGGCAAAGGGAAGTTAAAAGTGAGCTCAGTTAGGGGTGCCTGGGTGGCTCAGTCGGTTGAGTGCCCGACTTGGACTCAGGTCATAATCTCGCAGTTTGAGAGTCAGAGCTCCCTGTCGGGCTCTATGCTGACAGCTCAGAGCCTGGAGCCCGCTTCGGATTCTGTGTCTCCGTCTCTCTCTGCCCCTCCTCTGCTTGTGCTCTGTTTCTCTCTGTCTCTCAAAAATTTTTTTTTAAAAAGTTAAAAAACATTAAAAAAAATAAGGTAAGTTAGATTAGTAGATAAAGTTTAAGTGGATAAATCAATAAATAATAGGGCATTATTTAGCATTTTGGACAAATATTGTTCCAATGTGATTGCTCCTAGGGAGCAAATAGGTTGAAGGGAGGCAGTTCTTTTCTTTGCAACATTTTTTTAAATTTTACTATTTGTTGGGGCGTCTGGGTGGCTCAGTCGGTTGAGTGTCCGACTTCGGCTCAGGTCATGATCTCACAGTCCGTGAGTTCGAGCCCCGCGTCGGGCTCTGTGCTGACAACTCAGAGCCTGGAGCCTGTTTCAGATTCTGTGTCTCCCTCTCTCTCTGACCCTCCCCCATTCATGCTCTGTGCCTCTCTGTCTCAAAAATAAATAAACGTTAAAAAATTTAAAAAAAATTTTACTATTTGTTATCTGTGTGTGTATATTAACTTGTTAATTTTTAATTTTTTACTAAAAGCTGAAAAATGTGCAATTGTATAAAATCGCTTGGCTGTCATTTTACAGATGAGAAAACACTGTGTGAGGATAGAGGGCAGCGAATGGATTGGTGATGACAGGAGTTCAGGAGTCACAGAGCATGGTCCCTACTGGCTGGGGGACCAAGAAGCCAGAGAGAAGTGTCCAATTTCTCAACCCTAAGAGGGGAAAACACCACACCAACCTGATTGGGCGGTTGTGAAGATGAGATGAGAGCATGTATGAACGTGGTCAGGACGTGGCGGCTGCCACAGCAGTGGGTGAGTACCCCTAAACAGATTATCTCTCCCAAATGGATATGGATATTTGTACGGCAAAAGGCAAAACAAGAACTTACAAAAAATTCAACAGGTCTTTGTTTTGGGGCTAGCCCAGTGACCTTGAGCCAGTTACTTAACTTTCCTAAGCTGCTCTTTACTTATGTACAAAGTGGGGGCACTGCTTTTCTCTAGCCCTCTCGGTGGATCTGCAAACTGTTCCCTGGGTATTCCTGCTGCCTGATCATATCTCCTCTCTACCTCTCCATAAAATTCATGGAAAGCTTGTTGTTTATATGTGCAGAGCTGTTCACAAGGGGAATGGAACACAAATTGAGTTGAACAGGTTATTTCATGAGACCAGCCTTGAAACTAAGAATTCTGTATCAGTTTTTTGTAACTTTCCGGGTAAATGAATGGGTAAGATAGCTGAAAGAAACTCATCATGTCAGATATGCTGCTAGTCTTTGCAGATAAGAACATTAACCAGATGCAAGCTAACTTAAAGCAAATTTGTGCAAGTAGGTCTTATGAAATTAGTAGATTGTCCAGAACACCATGTTGCTATTGATAACAACAAAACAATCTGAAAAGACTTGTTCTCAGTAAGAAATATCTCTCTAAATATGTTGTAGTATCTTTAAAACTCCTAAATTTATAAAATTATATTACATTATTAAAATTATAACTTCTGAAAGAAATACACGGTTTAAACTAACAGAACCTTTCAAAGACAAGTTCCAACAGACTGCATTGTCTATACTGCCTCAGAATTTAAAAAACAAACACACAAACCAAACAATAGGTTATTTAACCCCAATTAACAAAAACAAAGTTCTACAACTTTTAAGGAAGCATAATATGCTCTCCTGTTGCCATGACGATGCCTGTGCTCAGTGTCGCTCATCAGCGATGGACCTGCCCAGTACAATCGATCTGTGTGTATGTGTTTTCTACACCACGTAGGGAGCTAAGCCTCATAAGGAAGAGAAGATGGCGAGGCACGCTGAGGAGCACTTGATCCATGAGCAGAGAGAAGAGAGCTTCTATCCACATGAGGGCATGAAATCCTTCCCACATGTCCTGGACGTCTTGTTCTTTCCTGTCCTTCTTTTCCCCAATCATGAGACAAGTAAATGAAGCAACAGGAAAGTGAAAACAAGTTAAGTTAATTGGATTACAGGCTACTGAATGAACAGGTAGGAAGCATTTTTTCTCAGACTATCTCATTACTTCACTTTCTTGTCTTTAAAGGATCATTTGAAGTGGAAGGCAGAATCTGTGTGGCAGAGTCGAGATCTTGCTCTGGACTTAGCATCATGTGACGTGTGTAAAAATAGAGTGCAGTGTAAGAAATGGGATCAGCTGCAATTTTGTTTCGTGCCTTCACAGGAATCTATGCCGGCCTGCAGATCCACCTACCAGTAGATGGGAAATACAAGAAACATCTTAATCACCACCACAGGAAGGTAATCAGCAAAATTACAGGCTGTGGGGAGGGAGTCCTACTCCTTACTACTTGAAGTAGTGAGTAGTTCAGAGACCAGCCACATCAGCATCGCTGGGGCTCCTGTTAAACATGGGGATGCCAGGCCCCACCCCAGTCTGCTGCATCAGAACCTCTAATAAAATTTCCAAGTGATTCACATTCACATTTACATTTCAGAATCAATGTTCTACAGGACAATCAAAACAAGACAAAACAAACCCTCTGCCCTGAGTGGCAATGACCCAAACAGCAGCTGCTCTGTGGCGTCCCAGAGTGAGGAGGACATGGGTCTGGAGCAGCACCCTGTGTGCACATGAGGGAGAAAGCAGTCCCTTAATCATAGCCAGAGATTTGGGAAATTGTTAGTGCTGCGTCTTCTAGCAAAAGCTAGTATACGTCTCTATGCAGGATTACAGTGAAGACTACATGTGAGTATGTACAGAGAGTACCTGAAAAAATAATAGCTACTCTTGTCCATAAACGTTTGCTCCCTTCTCCCCTCAGCATTCACGAAGCAGCTAGGACTGCTGAGAAGCTGCCATAAACACCCCTTGTGCATGGCAGAAACCCGGAATGATAAGAGCGTAGTCATTTGTTTTAGGGGCCTCACGTTCATGAAGATCTGCCACATGCTCAAAAAGTGGAAAATTTTGTTATTTCAGCCTAATAGTCTTATGAGATTGGTACTGTGTTCTTTGTTTTACATAAAATGTAATCTGTAATATGGGAGAGTAGATGGCATATTGATGGGTCTGGCAAAAAGAAGGCCAAAACAAAACAACAACAACAAAAACCCAAAAAACAAAAAACTCACACTTCAGGAATTCTGAGCTAAAACCTAAGAAACAGAAACTAGTTTTTGATGAATTACATGCTAGGATGAATTAAATAATTCATAGTATCAATGATGTGGTTGAGTACTAATGTCTTTCATGAAAGTGCGGGAAGTGAAGCCAGGAAACTCAGAACAAGGGTTGGTCAAAGGAAATTAGGTATGAGCGTGGCTTTGTTGTGCAATTCACATACACTCACATTCAAAAATGTGCTCACACATGTAGCTACATACATTTGTATCAATATGCAAGATTCTGCATAATAAATATGAGGCTAAAATAAATAAGCAACTTAAGCAGGTTGTACCTATTTCTTTTTTTAATGCTTATTTATTTTGAGAGAGAGTATGTGTGTATGTGCTCACAAGCAGGAGAGTGAGAGCAAGGGAGAGAGAGAGACTCTCAAGTAGGCTCCATGCTGTCAGCACAGAGCTGGCACAGGGCTCAATCCCAGGAACCACGAGATCATGACCTGAGCCAAAATCAAGAGTTAGATGCTTAACCAACTGAGCCACCCAGGTGCCCCAGGTTGTACATTATTTCTAATACAGTGAAAAATAACTAGACAAGGGGCCTGAGAAGTAAAATGCAATCCTGCAATCAAGGAGAGCACACTTCTGTACAAACACAGAAGTACCAATGATCCATGCAGGGAATGGTTGTTGTTGTTTTTTTTTTTTTTTGATTTTTTTTTTTTTTGATGTTTATTTATTTTTGAAAGAGAGACAGAGTGAGAGGCAGAGGGGCAGAGAGAGAAGGAGTCACAGAATCCGAAGCAGGCTCCAGGCTCCGAGCTGTCAGCACAGAACCCGATGTGGGGCTTGAACTCACGGAGTATAAGATCATGACCTGAGCTGAAGTCGGACACCTAACCGACTGAGCCACCCAGGCGCCCCAGGGAATGGCTGTTTGGATTAAACTCATGATTCACTAGAAGGAAGAGGGAAGGAAACAGACCAGGAGCTGTGGCCAGAACGAAGCCTGTGATGAGATATGATAGCTCATGTCAGGTTGGAAAGGTCATGTGACTTGGAGACTCCAAGTTTCACAACAAATAATTACTACAGTGAGATTTGAACCCAGGTCTGTACGTACAACATGAGTGATCAATCCACCTGGAACGTAGATTTCTGGTGGCACAAACAATACAAATGTTAATCTCAAACACATGTTTTAATTCTATTTAAACAACATACTCTAGATAAATATTTTATAAAATGTTATTTTACTCCCCAAAGATTTAGATTATACAATAAAATACTACAGAAAAACAAACATTTATTAATTATTATTATTTAATTCCCTTTCTGCTGACATTTCATACTATAGTAATCACTATACATGTAATTAAGACGGGTCCATTTGAAAATGCTTACTGACTGCCAAACTGTTTCAACAAGCCAGATAATGCATTTGATATGCTGGCAGATTGCAGAATTTGGTCAGCCTCAGTCAGTACTTGCAAAAGTTACTAGAATAAGATAAAACCATCTCCCGTTTCCCACTTGTGTTACTCCTGAAATCTCCCTTTGGTTCACAACACATTTCTGTGCCTAGACTTTGCTTTGGAAGCTTATGCCTACATGGCTTTGTCAATTCCAGCCTCTTCTGACCATGTAATACTTCAAATCCTTAACCCAATTTATCTAAAGCATCCAAAGTTACAAGATCGTTTACATAAACATTTAGGGATTGTTGGATGTGTACCTGTATCTCCTTAAAAGTTACTTTGGATTAACACACAACTGGAAATATTAATACTTCTTTAGTTTACGCAGTGGGAGAATCTGTCTGACTTGTTGCTACTTGAAATGAATTTGTTCACGACGCACCTGGGTGGCTCAGTCAGTTAAGCGTCCAGCTCTTGGTTTTGGCTTAGGTCATGATCTCATAGTTTGTGAGTTCTAGCCCAGCATACGGTTCTGCACTAAGTGCCCAGGGCATGCTTGGGATTCTCTCTCCCTCGCTCTCTGCCCCTCCCCTACTCATGCGTGCACTCTCTCTCAAAATAAAAGTAAACTTCGGGGCGTCTGGGTGGCTCAGTCAGTTGAGCCTCGGACTTCAGCTCAGGTCATGATCTCATGGTTTGTGAGTTCAAGCCCCACATCAGGCTCGCTGCCTTCAGTGCAGAGCCTGCTTCGGATCCTTTGTCCCCTTCGCTCTGCCCCTCCCCTGCTTGCATTCTCTCAAAAATAAATAAAAAATTAAAAAAATAAACTTAAACAAAAAGTACAAATGAATTTGTTCAAAGTTCTTATACTATCAGTTTTGGGATAATCCTTACAATAATTTTAAGCATTAATTTTAAGCACTTAATTCTTAAAATAGTTTCTCTCATTTTACTTATTAATCTTCAACACCTGTGTCTTAAAATGTTACTTACTTAAAATGTTTTAAAACATTTTAAATGTTTCCAGTCTTGGAAAACTTGCCAAGGTGGGTGGGTATGTGAATGAGGTAACTCACAGGGGTCATGAATGGTCTCCTTCATCCTCAGGAATATTCCATAACCCGATCACCTGTTAACTCTTGGTGCTCACACTGATAACCAGTCAGCAGCAAAACATCCAACAGCTACTTCCTATCATCTTTAACACATTGCTGGGTCTAGGCGTTCACTTACATGAAAATCATGAAAACAAAATAGCCGAATATCCAGCAAACCATATGGACTCTTTCACATCATTCCAGTGAACCCATATTTAAGAAGGGTGCATGGCAAAACAAGTGAACAATTTCTGAAAACAGGACTAAGAGTTCTAAAGTTGGATTTTAGCTGATGTGCAATATGGAAAAGGAAAAGCAAGACAAAATTATTGTTTTTATTGATAGATTGCCAAATAGTTACTTGCAAAGTTATTTTTCTGACCAAAGTTGTCATTTGTCTATTTCCAATGACATCCAGCAGAGTCCTGGAGTATTATCAGTTTGAGGTAACTTACGGAGAGAGGACATGCTGGAGGTGCCCCGAAGAAACTGGTGTAAGCCATCTTCACTGTCACTGGAGCTGGCTATACTGTTCCTCATTTCTAGCATGGAGATCTGTGTGCACAGGCTGAGCTGGTGTTCCAACTTTTTGGCCTTCTACAAAACAAAGTTTTAAGGTTTCAGAGATCTATGGGACTTAGGTCATACATTCCCTGTAAACAGCATTTATTTTTCCTTGAAATAAAAACTACCTGGTATATAGTAAGTGGCCAAAAAATGTTAGCTATGACCTTTATCATAAGCTATTACTATACATACATTACAAAAATTTAACATACTCAATAGCTTATTTATTAAACTGGAAAACAATAAGCACCAACCTAATTTGATAAAGGGCCTAGACAAGATGACTTTAAGAGAGCACACACCCATATGCATAGTTCCTGGAGAACACTACTTATCACAGAAACAACATTCTGCAGTGTCTCTTCTGTCATCATTTTAATTTCCTTCTAAGCAATTGTGGGGAAATGAAGATCAAATTGCAAATTGTTGAAGATCCACTCAGCTCTGAAATTCCTAACTGGATTGCCACACGCCCCCTGTCATCCCTCTCTTGTCACTTCTAAGCCTTCTGGAAAGGGGGTTGCCCAGGAGGATATATAAGACCGGAAGACACCAGGGTTAAAAGGCGAACTTCCTGTTCACCCAAGTTTGTGAGTGTTTCTCAGTCTGCAACCTTCCTGCTGCCCTGCCTTCCCTGGCTCACTCTACCCCACATCTCTCCCTCCAACTCGCTTACCATCTTCCTGAGACTGATTGACCCTTTATGAGAGATCAGCACCACATCACCACAAATGGAGGTCCCTGACATTTAGAGACACCTCACCAGGTAATGGCAAATAGAATAATTACAAAATATTTCCACGCTCTTGAAAAATGATTCCCCTGAAGGGTCTCTAAATTACAAGCATCCCCACTTCACTCATAATTAATTAATGAAAATTCAGAAAAAATATATGCTGCACAAAGTGAGGTACACCTTAGAAAACCACTTACTTTATCATTTAAGGTAGGATCATTCAATGAGTAGAGCTTATTGGTAATGTCTTTTCCTATAAGATACCTAAATATTTCATATAGAAATGGTTCTGATTCCAGAAAGTAAGTTAATCTTTCTCTTGACCAGCATAAAAATCTGCAGTTATCATCTGCAATGATGGTGACCTGCCCAAGAAACAGACACAGAAAGAAAAAAGTACATCTGTGTATATGAATTACGACTATAATAATTTTGGGGAAAGGAAGAGTAGAATAATTTAGTGGATATTATTAAAGGAATGATTTATCATATTAGTTAAAATAAGATCTATACACACAAGCTTCTATAATTACTATAAAATCACGTTTAAAATCGTTAAAAAACCAAGAATTCTGCAGACGAAAAGCAAATTCTCCAAGTTTCATTGTTGTGCTGTTCTGTGAGGTCTGGTGTCAAAAGCACTGCCACAGAGCATACTAGACTAATGTTACAACTAGATATATAATTTATGGTTAAATATTTCTTTCCATACTGATGATTACAACAGAGGTTTAAGAATACGGCTTCAAGCAAGAGAACTGAGCTAAGATTCGTGAGTCAAGTTACAGATGAAAGATATCCCGCCTAGCCAACTCTGCAAACAAATACTAGTGAATGACAAAAAAGAGTCTTGTGAATTGGTTTTAGGGTCCAGGTTGTTACTGCGGAATATGGCTACTGAGGGTTCTTCTCTGGGTCCTTCTGTCAGAGGTAATTCTCGAGTGTGACCTTTCAGGGCTAGCTCCAGGGTATCGGGAAACCATACCTTGTTCTTGAGCATTGTTCCACAGCAAAGTGGGAAACACTGTAACTGCACTACATACAGCTCAAGTTTCTTTAAATAAATCCTTTCTCCAGAGTGAGGGGTTAAGCCCTCACAACTCAGTGTCAGGAAGCCCATCCCCCCATGGCAGTCCCCTTCCATCAGTTAGTACTCCTCCTCTGAGCTTCATGGGGCACTCATATCACCGAATCCACACTCATCTGTGGACACATCTGTCTCCGCCAGGCACTCTGAGGGCAGGGACTATGCATCTTCATGTCTGAATGCCCAGCGTCCAACACAGAGTGGTGCTCAGTATACATTTATTATATGAAGAAATTAACAAATGAACACAAATAGTGTTGAAGGCAACAACTATTTTTATATCCTCAACATTAAACCCAATGCCTGTCGGGGTCAATTAATAAAGGGTTTTTGAATTGACATGAAATCATACCTGAGCATCAGAGCAAATATTTCCAATTTCCCCTTGGTTTGTCATAAAATTAAGCATATTTTGGTGATGAGGTGGTATTTATGTCTACTAAGATAGAAAATGGAAAACCCAGCTTCTCAACTAATACTAAGAGCTGAAATTTGACCTTTAGCAAATTGGAGGGTTTAGCTACTTTAAAAAATGGGTCAATATTCCTAGAAAAAAATTTGCATTTATTTATCATATTAAAAGTAGGAATCTCCAAAAACCCAATACATTTGGATTGAAGAAATGCATTACCAACTCTATGACTCCGTGAGACACTAAATTCTACTCTTTCTTTCAATGTGCATTACGTACTTACTTTATGCTAGACACTGTTAAAGGCACTGACATTACGACGTGAACAAGAAAGACAAGATCTTTGCCCTGGGAAATAAATAAAGAAATATGATACCCTCAGGTGACACTAAGTGTTTTGACAAATACACAACCGGGGAAAGTGGTAGAGAATCTCCAGGGAATGACAGTCACACATAATACCACTCACTTTATACATGCATTGTACTTTTAAACATTTAGGTGCTTTTACATCTATAAGTGGATCCTCAAAATTGTCTTTCGGATAAGCAAGTAACATTCTTCTTCATTTTTCAGATGCCAGATGAGAAGACCCAAAAAACTTATTCACGAACACGTTACCTAGTGATGAAGTGAGTACTTCTGACTTCCAGCCCTGACATGATTTTCCCACCAGACCAAACCCTACCCAATGTGTCCAATATTTATGAACACAATCACATTGAAAGTAATTTTGTTAAGTGACCACAGGGTCGGCTCAGAGCCCATCAAGAGTTCCTCATACAAACAACCGTTGAACACAATGTCATGAAGCCTACACTCTAGTGGAGGAAGCTAATGATATGTAAAGATATGTGACAAAAAACAAGAGTTATAAGAAGAGAAATATAAGGTCAAGGCAGTACTGAGGAGTTCCCAGAAACACTAAGAGATGGGTAAATAAATGGAGGGCAACTAAATAATATTCCACAGGAGTAATTAGAGAAGGGTGGACAATGGTCCTCACTGTAGCACAGCCCTGCAACTGAGCACTGGAGAAAGGGTTAGGAGTTGGAGGTGCCTTCGTTTGAAAAAGAGGTCATCCAGACTTTGGAAAATATAATTCATGTGCAATGGGGGAAGAAGTTAAAAGAGGAGTTGGAAGTCATCCAAGAGAAGACAAAGGAATTGTACCCAGGTGATGTTTAATACATTTAACTTCTTCTCAACCATCCCGATAACCTCAAATTCCCACTGAGGCAATGACACTTCTGATACTATCATTTGCTTAGCAAATACATTTCTTACTGATGGTTGAAAAATACTGTGAACCTGTTTACATTGTTATTAAATTTAGACTTAATAACACTATTCAAATAATAAGCTATACGTAGAGAATGTATGAGTGACTTACAGATCTGTAAGCAAAGGCATTTAATTGGATGCGGGTAGTTAGTATATTGACTGAGGTCATTTTACATGATGGCTGATGCTTCATTTCTGCCAAATAGACATTTGTGTTTAATGATTTCCTGCCACAAGAGCCAAGTAAAACATATTTTAATGAGGAATTTCTATAAAGCAATATAAGATTTTTTAAAGCTTCTGTAAAATAAATTTGCTTCTTAAGTCATTAGGGCACCTCAGCAGTGCCATGCTTCAGTTCTTGTGAAGAAATAAAAGCAAACAGGGCAGTGGAAGATACAAAGGGATTGCTTTCAGGGAGAGAACTGGACTAAGTGTTTTCAGTTGGGTTTGCCCTGATTATTTCAAGGCACTAGGCCTGTCCCTCACTTTAGACTGTACACCCTCACATTACACAAGAACAAGGGTGTCTGAGGGAAATACCGAATTTGCCACAATTGGAAACCGCAGTCAGACAATATGATGGATGAATATTCTCAGGGGAGAATGTGTTATATTCTTCATGTATTGTATCACATTTCACACATCAGGAACATGAAAATGTCCTAGGACTGGTCTGTTCAGCCAATGCTCAGAGTTCTCATGAGCACCAAAATACAGTAGAGTCAAAGCTCATAGAGTAAATTGCTTCACAGCTTAACCAAAAGATCTACTTAATACAATAAGGTAAGATTTGATTTAAATACAGGTAAAAATTTAGCGTTCCTTTATTTCACAAAGGCTTGGATCTCCAAGACATCCTCCTTCCCTTCAAGTCAATAAAGCTTTGATTTTCAGGCTTCCCAGCACAGGACGTGCAACCGACTACAGCAAAGCAATAGTGGGACACAGAACACAAAAGATAAATGTGAAAATGGTAAAGCTCACTTGATACAAAGCAACTGCACAAAGAGAAAGAAACCAAACACCAAAGATGACCTCTACCTCTTACAAGAAAGATACCCAAGATTCTATCAATAGTTCTAAGCAGCAACTTTGGTGTATAAGTACATAATGGCTGTAAGCATCTGTCGAGTACCTGTGAGTTCAGAACCTGTTTCTCATCCCTGTCACTGTGTCTGTCACAAGAGTCACACGTGTACCCAAATAACATTTTTCTGTGCAATCTCAAGAGACAGACATTGGGTCCACTTGCCTTTCTTTTCCCCTTTCACCTTAGTGAAAGGTACTTTGGTAGTACCCCTACCAATGATGCATTTTAAGAAATACAAATTTGAGGGAAGTAGCACCTTTGTCAGGATACTTTTAATGGTTCAGATTTAAAGAAAAATGAGATTAGCAGGAAAAAACCATGTAGATGGAGAAGTTGACCACTGACACTCTCAAATGTCCTCTGCTATGGGCACAGGTAGTAAGAGGTTGCAGCAAAGTTCCTCTGGGAACTTGCTTCACAAAGAAGCACTATATACTCCTACACAGACGTGCAGCAGCTATATTTACTCTTGAGTATCTGCCAAAGGGAACATTTCGTAAACAATCAAAACACAATCTCTCCCGAGGGCTTCTTATGATGGAGTCTGCTCCAATTGCACAGGGCACAGTTTCCATGATGCTACAGTAATTTCTTTCCATTGACCAATCAGAAAATGCCACACCACATTCCATGCAGACAAGAGATGACTGGTGTTGGAGAGGCTGAATAATATCCTTTACCAGCTACAGTACCTCGGTTTTGGTCATATTTTGGAACCTTCACAGCAATTATCAGGAACATTTCTCAGCTAGCAAATCCTAGTCCCTGGTCCCCAAGAAGAAACTGTAGCTAGGGATTAGAATTCCTTTTTTTGTTAACTTAATTAAAATATAACTTGAAGTCCAGTGGAAAAGATAGTATATGTTCATATCCCTGGATTCTCAGGGAGCATTTGCTTCTAGAAACAAATGGGTTTCAGTTTCCACCCCCTCGCCAAATCCCAGTCTCTTCAGGGTATAATGAGACTGAGTCACTGTGTAATACCACTTGCTACTATACACAGAGAAATGGATGAAACAGATAAATACACAGATAAATGGGGTTTAGAAGAAGAAATGTAATAAGGGCAGAGGAAAGAAGGAGAGAAGAAATAAGTGGCCCTGCATTCATTTATAGATGGTGGTGATTAAAGATACAGTAAGAACATTTAAGTCTCAGTGCACAGCTGACCCTCACAAACACAAGGTGAGAGTGTAAATTCGGGAAGCCACGATATAGCATTAGCTTTCTACTTCTGTATCTTAAGCTCAGCCAGTTTGGGAACAGTACTACACCCACTTAATGAACTTATATGAGACCTTGCAGTAAATACACATAACCGTACCAAGTTGTGTGGTTATGCAGACCTGTTACTCAGGCAGAATGAGAGCGGGGCAGGGCTGAGACAATTGTATATAAACTAAAGTAAACTGTATGTCTGTAAATTTTCCCTTTTATCTCCATGTGTCCTCCCAAATTGTATGCAGTCTCAAAATGAAACTCAAAAATAATACTGGTCATCAAGAAACACTGACATTTCCTCCCTCAGGTGATAACATCCCTTCTATTCCATTTCCTACCTATATAGATTCACCCTCTTGCTCATAAGCATCCCTATTCCGCAATTTATCTAGAGGCTAAGATCAAAGGATACTCTCACCCATTTTCCTGGTTACTTTCCTATCAATCAAGAGGGGAATAAAATAGGAGGGTGGACACTTACAGAAAGGATGAAAACAAACTGCCACATAATGGAACAATTTTTAACTATGAAGAACTTCATCCTTTGTCCCTAAAATATTCATTAAATATGAAATTGTAAAGTGACTAGGTTATTTCATAAGGATTAACAGGATATCTCTAGGGCAAAGCCGGTTTCTCTTTTTTCCCAATAAAATTTTAACCAATTACATGTTTTGGAAACACTGATTATCCACAACTGATATTTTCCTTTTTTCTCATAATCAAAGCACTCGATGTTTTCTATGAAAAGTTATAAAAATTCGAAGAAACAAAAAGGAAGAAAATAAAAAAGTAGTCAAACTCACAACCCAGAAATAACAGTGTTAACACTATGCCCAAAGTAGGATATATCTTTCTAGAGCTCTTAATGCATGTATAGGCACTATTTTGTTTAAGTTCTACAAAAATGGGATCATGCTATATATACCATATGATAATCTCTGATTTTCAATTAATCACTTTTCTATCAATATCCTTTGGATTTTGAACGAGACATGAACTAGCTCCAATCTTCTTAAAAATCATGCCAACACATACCTGGAATTTTTCGCCTTTGTGCATCTGAGTTGATCTAAATTCTGGTGAATCTATAAAGGCACAGGGGTAAATGTTATGCAGAAAATGTCCTCGATAGGAAACCTTCATTCTGATAACAGAAATTCATGTTAATAAATGCATAATATTTCATAAATAACATGATGATCCTTAATCTTATAGTATTTTGTACTAAAGTTTTAAAGACTCCAAAGATGACAGACACAATTAAAAGCACTTTCTGAAACGCATAAATATTTACTTCAAAATAAATTTCATCAACAAGAAAAAAAAAAAAAAAAAGGACAGGTTCCAGTACTGAACACACACATGCCTTCCAATGGTTATTACTGCTTGTTTAGCTGGAGTGGCCATAAATTTATCACTCAAACTCAGATACTTTTGAGAAGGAAAGGATTGGTATTAATAATTATGCCAGAAAAATACACACTGGCTCTCTCCCCAGAAGACTGGTATTTCTAGAAGTTATATTTTTGTGATATTCAAAAAATAATCAAATCACCTCTGAAACATGCACAAGCTTTTGGAAGTTTAATGCCCAACTTAAGCCTACGTCAATTTTGATTCGTTAACTTTAAAAAAGGGTCAGTCGGGGTTCAGAATATTCACAACTGAAAATCTTAACATCAACAAGAACTGGAGTAGTCAATTCTATGTAACTCTAACACGTTGCTCTGTAGTATTCTAAAACGCAGTTGTAAAATGGAATTTCAGCACCAACAAACTCTGTGACCGTTTCCTCCATTAGCTGGTATCATTCCTCTCTAGTCATTCCTTTCCCAGGGGACATGAGAAGACTTAGGGCAAACTGGACATTTCAATTTCCATAGAGCACTTACTTCCCCTTCAGGAGAATACTCAGACGGTCATCAACGGAGGTTTTATCCTCTGCAGCATAAGCCTGGCCCTTTTTTAAGGTTTGGATCATACAAAACTGGCCAGTTAATCTTCTGAACAAATCTGGAGGCACACGGAGTGGTTCGAACAATCGGCGGTAGATGCCACTGAGTTCCTTTTCAATCTTTACCTGAAACGCAGCAATGACCACATGCTGTAGTAACGCAGCAACACTGAAACATTGGCTTCTGCAGTCTCAGTACAGTTTTGAGAGTAAACACGTCTTCAACAAACACCATGGCCCTGTATTTCAGTACATGGAATCTTACACAGAGACTAAGTGGTGACATAAGTTTAGATGCTAAAAGGGCACTTTTGCAGTTAAACAACTCCAAGAGCATATGGAAAAGATTTGCACTATTGATCACATCTCCTCCTAGGCGCTGGAAAGCGGCTGGGGATGTTTTGCATGTTATCACAACATGTACCTTCCCAATCTTAGCACTTCCTGTAAGTAACACAAAACCTTTTTGTCTTTATAACAGCTGTTTCACAGAAAGAAATTACATGAACTTTTAAATATTATAGCAAAAAAAGAGAAACACACTAAATAGGAACCAACACAGAAAAAAAATTTATGAAAATACATACAGTAAGCATTTTATCTATATGTATTATTTAATGCATCAGCATAGGAGAACAAATATTCACAGCTGCAATCATTGCTTCTGATTTATTTATTCTGAAGCAAAGTGAAGACAGTAAAAGGGTTTCAGTGTAGCAATTTCATCCTAAGCTAAAATACTTTGTAGAATGGAGAACCCGCCAATTAACTCCCACTACTAGAGAAAAAAAGGGAAGAGCAAAACGGCTCAGTCACCTCTGCTGTCAGTCAAGACCCAGATCACACCCCGTATTTGGGCCCAGCATTAGTCTGGGAAAACTGTAAAGCATGTGAATGAACTTTCGGGTTCAAATGATCATCCATCCCCAAGAAATCTACGGCAGACACAACACGGAGCTTATAGACCTGGCTGATGAGAGCCGCTCAGATGTCACTATAGCCTTTGCGATGCTCTTGTCGTGTTCCATTTCAACAAAGAAACAGCATTTACATTTAAAAAAAAAATAAGTTTATAATCTGAGAAGACACAAAAGCACAGATACTGTGTGAATGTGTTACTTGATGCTACTACCTCATGTTCAGAACTTGGGGTTCCAACAAGTTCTGATATTCAGAAATTACAACCCTCATTATTACTACCATCTACCTCCTCCACTTCAGAGATCTAGTAATGAGTGTTTAAGATAATTTAGTCACAAATACGTCCCACTTTCAGGATACATGGTAGCCAACGTGGTATAGCAATGAACACATGAACTAAACAAATCTATTGACTCATATTCATCATCTGGTCATTCTGCAAGTGTTAGCTCAAGTCCCAATTCCTTCATGAAGCCTTCTTAATTCTTGTGAAAGCACTCACTCATCAAGTATTTTTTTGAGCACTTGTTATGCGACAATCATGGTTGACAGACACATGGAATACAACAGTAAGGTGGCAGATGATGTTATTGTTCCCAACTATGTGCTGCTCCCATCCCCTGTAAAAGGATTATCCATCCCCTTACCCCAACCTATTCCCACATTATCACGCTTGGCCACGTCATTTGCTTTAGCCAATGAAATGTGAGCAAAGGTGACACATGCTCCTTCTGAGCAGAGGTTTTAAGAGACACCGGGTGTTTCTCTTTTGTTCTCTCATACTTTTCTCTCTGCTGTGAGAATGTATATCTAAACGGAATCTGGTGCTTCAGCAGAGACTCTGAGATGAAGTCACAGAGCAGAATCACAACTGACACACAACTGCCAGAGTCCACGTATAAGGTGTGTGAGGAAAAAACAAAACAAAACAAAACAAAACAAAACAAAACACCTGTCACTGTTACTTGTCACTGAGATTTTCAGATTGTGTATTACACAGGATAACTTAGAGAAACCTAATATGGTAAGCAAAACAGATTGGGTCACAATGACGATGAGGTTAGTCTAGTAGAATGCCTATTACATACAGCATCTGTATCATTCAAATTATAATTTCCTGTGAAATGTCTTGTTTTGTAATAGTTTTCTGTGTACATGTTTGGCTTCGAACATGTACAAGTGCTGTATCTTTTACCTTACTGGATAATTATGTGTAATTTGAATACTTAGTAAACACGTATGGAGTGATTTCTAGGAGCCATGATGTTTTCTTAATTCTATTTACATCTCTTTGTCTTAGAATGACCAAGGAAACACAAGATAAATCAGAGTAGCGGAAAAAAAAGTTAAATACTAAAGCTAAATATAGTGTTTTGGCATCACCCTCCCCAAATGGCGATTTCCTTAAATGAGTATTTTGGGGTAACGAAAAAATATAAAATGACGGAGAATATGGACATGTTCTCTGATGTCTAAATTGCCTTAATGATTTAAAGAATTTAAAAAACTCCTATGTAAAACAAATTTCATGGTATTCAAATATTTCACTTTATATATAAACAAAATCAGAGAAATGATATTAAAGGGACCAAAGATGTTTGATGTTCATTCTTAAGTCTGAACAAAGCATTTTAAAAGCTTTTTGGCTTTAAAATCCCTTCCTTAAGAGGTGCCTGGGTGGCTCAGTTGGTTAAGCGTCTGGCCTTTGGTTTCAGCTCAGGTCATGATCTGATGGTTTATGAGACCAAAGTTTGAGAGACTGAGCCCAGCTGTCAGTGCAGAGCCTGCTTGGGATTCTCTCTCTCCCTCTCTCTCTCTGCCCCCCTCCATCACATGTGTAGTCATTTTCTCTCTCTCTCAAAATAACTAAATCAATTTTAAAAATAAAATAAAATAAAATCTCTTCCTAATTAATTAATTTTAGTCATTACCGGTCTTTTCTTGTACAAAAGATATGACAGATGCAAAATGTTGACACCCAGGAACACAGAGTTCCAGATCATGATATCCAAGGCACATCGGTAGAGAGTGGCCCAGACAATATAAAGGGTACATCCTGTAGAATAACAAAGTTAACATGTTAGATGATTGGCATAGCATCAGTATGTAGCTTAATAAATTTTTTATCCTCTGTATATAAAAATAATCAAGCACATTTTAGAACTACCTAGGCCAAACATCACATTAACTTCCATTTTGTTTTTTGTCTTGTTACCACAAAAGGAAAATGTGCTCTATTGTGGAAAATTTATATAGCAAATATTTTTTAAAGGGGAAAATCCCCATAATTGTACTACTTAAAAAAAACCACTGTCAATATTTTATACTTCTTTACAGTGTTGATACATTTTTACCTGATGACAAACCTACCATCTATAAAATTTTAAAACCCACTCTTTAACTTATTTTGCTTACTGTGGTAATTTCCCTATTTTGTTAAAACTCTTCCTATACATAGTTTTCAATGACTGTAACTAACTAAATCCTAATTTATCTAAACATTTTCCAACTGATAAATAGATGAGATTTTGGGGGTGTAATTTTTTATACATCGCCAAAACATATTTCTACATTAAAAATTAATGTGTTTTTTTGTTTTGTTTTGTTTACTATTTTCTTAGGGTGGATTACCTAACAGTAAGTCAAGGAAATGAACTTCACAGCTTTTGATGAGACTAAAGAATTGCTTCTCAAAGGTATATAGACATTTGCAATCCTACTCGTTAGGAATGCTACTATTAAGTTGACAATATTACAAAATTTGAAGTCTCTTCATTTGATAGTGAGGAATTACATATTTTATTTGATTTTGCATTTCCGTGATTATTGGTGAGCCTGAATATTTTACCATATATTTAACCATGTAAATTTTCACTTGATGATTTTCCATTCACCTGTGGAAATCTTGCTTTTTCTTATCAATTGTCTTAATTTAGGAAAAATACCCATTTTCTTTTGATCGATGGATGGTGGGAGAGTCAATATATAATTTGAAATAAAACGATCAATATGATACAAATATATCAACAACATATATGCACATAAGAGCTAAGCACCCGCATTAAAAAGTTGGTCATTTGCAATTTTTATTTCATCATAATGATTTGGGACACCTGAACAGGCCAAAATGTAAAACTTCATAAGTTCTTTAAAAAATATTTCATAGCAAATGTTGTTGAATTTTAAAATACTATTACTTAAAGAAGACAGGGAAGCATAATGCTTCAGCTGACTGGGAACATGAGGATCTGAATTACAGTCCTGGGTTAGTCACGTTCTCTCCATCTTAATTTTGAATGAGTCAGTTAACTTCTCCAGGTCTCTTTGTCTATTAAGTGTCGAACTAGATGATCTCCTTGGCCCGTCCCACCTCTAAAACTGTGTCTTAAAATTTATAATTAGCTTTTGCCTTTTTTGCAGGGTGTGGTTTGGTTTTGTTTTTCATTCAACACTCTGCAATGCCTGCTGCAATCCCTGCCTTACTCAGAGGTTACAGCCACAGAAACCCACAGGCCACCTTCTGGCTTCCCTTCCAGCCTCTTATTTTATCTATCTATCTATCTATCTATCTATCTATCTATCTATCTATCATCTACCTATTTTGAGTGTAGTTGACACATAATGTTACGTTAGTTTCAGGCGTATAACAGAGTGGTTCAACACGTTTACACCTATATATGTTATGCTGTGCTCACCATAAGTGTAGCTGCCATCTGTTGCCACACAGCATTATTACAGTATCACTGACTATATTCCCTATGCTGTGCCTTTTATTCCCATAACTTATCCATTCCATAACTGGAAGCCTGTCTCTCGCTTCTAGGCTTTACTTTGACCATTCCTTGTAATTTTTCATGTATTTCAGGCATAATGAGCTACTCTCCACTCCCCCTAGATATGATGAACTTCCCTCTCTTCTGTGCCTTTTCCTGGATACCACACACACTCACACTCAGAGAAATCCTGTTCATCTTCCAAAAGCCAGCTCCAATGTCATCTCCACAGCGTGACCTTGCTCCACCTTCCTGCTGAGGCTGTCACCCTCTCCGTTTCTCCCTGGCACTGGGTGCACATGTGCATCACAGCCTCCAACACCTCACACGTGACTGTGCATCTGTGTCTCCCGCCCCCCCAAAAGCATCTTTTTTCAAAAATGGACACTGCCTTCTTCAGTCTTTACCTGACACATTACAGGTGCTCAAAAATGCATCTGAATAAAAGAATCATCAAGGAAATAATCACATAGAGAGTAATTTGTCAAAAATCACTGCCTAAAATAATAAATTCAATTGTTCTGGTATTTTGATGTGAATCTGTTTAACCTGCTTCACCAGGATTATTGGAGCTCCCTCAAAAGTTTTATTTGAACTATTGTGTCTAGGAAACTGCTTTTGTTTCCAGTGTTGCATTACAGGTAATAAGTAAAAGCCTATCCAAATAATAGTGCTTACGACTGGATAGTACTTACTATGTCCCAGGCCTGTTATAAGTCAAATATCACGCACACACACACACACACACACTCTTACACACACACACAAACACACACACACACACACACACACACACACTCGTTTAATTCTTCCAACAACTCTAGGGGGTAGTATTATTTTTACCCTTATTTGGCACATGGGAAACTGAGGAGTAGAAAGGTTTAAACACCTGCCCTAGTTACACAGTTAGCAAGTGGTGGAATCAGGATTTGAATTACACAGTCTGCTCCAAAGTCCACACTCCTATATACAAATGGGTTTTTTGATACCTGGAAAATCTAACAACATAGGAAACATACATGGTCTTATATAAAATAAATATGGAAAGATATGGTATGTAAAGGCCTACCTTGCAAGTTACCTGATACACGTACTGCTTATTTGCTGACAAAGATTTATATTTCTGGTATGCTACAGACCTGACAAGGAACAGTCTGAAGTCCCCAACACTGAGCCCATCTGATGCCAGTTATAGAGAACTTAAATACATCTCAGTCAGGTATCTTACCTATAGTTAACATCCCCCTAAGAAGTATCATATGAAGATGAAGACTAGTTGGAATAACCAACCCAATTGTGAAAAAAATATTTGCTACATGAAAAACTAGATGATGTATCTCTCTCCAGTTTTCACATATGGTCTCATTGGAAGGCACGGGTATGACACTTTCTAACTCAGGTGTAAAACCTATTGCAGTTGATTCTGTCAATGGGCTTGACTCGGTATAATTCATCTTGAAAACTCTGTAAAAACAAAGAAACAAAAGGACAATCATAAAAATGGCAGCTGTATCTTACTACCCCTATAGGTATTATATCAAAATGATTTCTGTGAACTAAATATTGGTAAATAGACTTCTTTGGTACTTATGAATTGAAGCCAGGTTTGAACCCCACCAGTCACACATTAAGTGTATCCATTTCTTTATCTGTTAAACGATGATAATAATACTCATTTAACTTTCTACTAAGATGAAATGAAATATATAAAATATTTAGCATAGTGCACAACTATTCACTGATATGTATATCTGTATATAGACATACATGGTGGGGAGAGAGGAATGAGGAATTAATTTGTCTAAAAGGCAATCACCAATATTCATAAACCACAGCAATTACAAAGTTTTCTATCACATTCCCACTATGACACTGATTCTGAACACAGAAAAAGTAAATGGAAAAACTGATTTTTTAAATAGTTTCCAAAAAATTAACACTCTCATATCTTTTATTTGAAGGCTTAGGATATTGAGGAGGCTCTATTTTTAACTGTCATTAAGTCATTATATCATACACATATACATTCCATATTATCCTATATGCACATAATAAATACATTACTAATCACTTATACATACACAGATATAACATTTACTCCTTTCATCGTCCAGTTTAAGTCTCTACTTTCTTTCCCATAAAAACTCTACTTGATAGCACATCACAAATTAAAAAGTAGTAAACTTCCGGTTTACTTCTATGTAGGAGAGGTAATGAACATTCTTTCAACTATTTAATGTAAAAATCTATAGCGAATACATTTCAAAGAGTATACATTTTACACATGCTTACATAAACCTTAACACAAAGTGGCACTATTTCCTGACTAAATTACCTGTCCTCCTTCTCTGGTACTTAAAAAACTTTATCTATTATTAGTTATACAAATTGGTCCCTGACAAAAACCATGTAGGTTTACAGATTATATTAATTATCCTGTTTCAGAAATAGAATTCCAAATGGGAACCAAAAATATCTTTAATTTCATTCTAATGATAAGTATTTCTTTCCAAAATAAGGTCATATAATTAGCCATACATTTCCAATCATTTTTTTTTATCATACCAAAGTACAGGTTTTAGGTGGTAGAATAATTAATTGGTATAGGTTGGGCATTCTGAAAGGATGTTATTAGACAAATCTGAAGGAATTCTACCTTCGTTAAGATGATAAAAAAACATACACGCATTACAAACTATGAATGAAATGATCAAGTCAATTAAAGATCTCTTCATACAATTCTGACATAGTTCAAAAATATAAGAGAAATAGTTGACTTAGATGTTGATTTTCTGCAAAAAGGAAAGAAACCACAAAAATCCAACTACTTTCCAAATGTTTGAATCAACAAAAATATAAGCCTATTGGGGGCGAGGGGCATGATTATTTGAATAATTCCATTTATATGACGTTTGCTTTTAAGACCAAATCAGAATTAATCCTATAATTTCTGCAGGAGGGAGAATGAAATTAAAGGTCCTCTATCACTCATAAGCTAGTGTCAAGGTCTGCTTATGCATTAGCATTACCTAAACTAATAACCACATTTCTTTTTTTTTTTTAATGTTTTTTCATTTTTGAGAGACTGAGAGACAGAGCACAAGCGGAGGAGGGGCAGAGAGAGAGGGAGACACAGAATCCGAAGCAGGCTCCAGGCTCTGAGCTGTCAGCACAGACCCTGACATGGGGCTGGAACCCACAAACTGTGAGATCATGACCTGAGCCAAAGTCAGATGCTCAACCAACTAAGCCACCCAGGCGCCCCTAATAAGTACATTTCTATGGCTTCCACCTCCATTGTCCTATTTGCTTTTCTAACTACCCTGTGCTCTCTATGAGGCAGGGGTGTTGTCATATTCATCTACGTATACCCAAGGCCTAGATTCTGTAGAGAATGCCAGAGCTGAAAGCCATACAGAAGGGACACAAACATGACAAACACTTTTAGAAATCATTTTCAGTCTCCCCAAACCTTAGAAGTAAAGACAGGAAAGTGTCCAGTGCTCCTGGGACTAAGAGAGTCAGGTTCTATACCAAAAGCCCTGGGGAGCCACAGAAGTCAGGGGAAAGTCATTTCCGCTGCTTGGGTCTGCCTCTTCCTGGGACCAGAGGCAGCTGGACTAGATGGACTTTGAAACACTTTCAAGTTTTAATAGCCTGAGGCTCTAATACACATTTATATAATAAGTTAGTTAAGACATATTCCCCCTCATATCCACCCAATTATACCTGTAATGCCAACTAGCTCAATTTCAGGCTTTTAAAAGTTCTTCAGGTGGCAATAAAAGTACCAACTTCTGCTCCAAGAGCAATAATAGGAAAACTATGATCCACTGATGCAAGAATCAGAAAAATAACAGGAATTTTTAAAAGGTGGGATCACCCTACAACATATTTTGATGCTCCACACCTTATTTAAAATGTATATTTTTAAATTTTCTCTATGTATTATAGCTTATAGAATAACATTGTATAATACATTTATTATATAATTTATTATTTATTTGTGCATTTATCTTTACATCAATTTTGAAATGCCAGTTACCTGTTGTCAATAATATTGATTAGACCTTACTGGTTTCAGCTTCTTTTGATCACTTTTAATGGATTTAAGTCGTTAACACTGAACTAGCCTTCTACAGACAATGAGTCTAAGGAGGAAGGCTAGACTGGTAAATTGGTAAACGTTCAGATAAATTTTGACTGAGTCAAGAGAAGTCTTCTTTCTTCTATTAGTTCTTCAGAGTCTAATTCCCTTAATTACCTGCTCTGGTAAAGTCCTGTTGTTCTATTGATTTTCAATAGCTACGTGTCTGCAGTATTAAACAGCTAAATGGTGAAACTAACATTAATCCTTCACCAAACTACAAAAATGAAAAAGATAGCAGCAATGAACAAAAGTCGTGCTGGCAGATTTAATCCATTCTGTAAATCGAACCGAACCTTTGCACATTTTCGGAATGGCAAAGGGCATTACGCTGCCAAGGGTCTTTTCGCACATATTCTTGGGTTAAGGCAAGCAGTTTCTGGGACGTGTCTGGCCAATAACACGTTCCCCAAAGCCTCAGAAACGAGGGCGCTGGTGGGTGGCGAGATTCACGGGTTCCCCAGCCATCGGTTCTCCCCAGGGAACCCGCTCACCTCGCTCAGTGTCCACTGTTCTCCTTGACCCGAACTCCGGGGCCACGCGGGGTGTTCAGTGAGCACCGCGCCCCACCTGGCACTCCCAGCGCCCGGCCAGGGCAGGCCACACGGTGCGCCCGGCTGCCCGCAGCCTCCGCGTGAGAGCGGCGGCCCTACAGCGGGCGAGGACGAGTCGTAGTGGGTTAGGGGCCCGGAGCCCCGGAAGTCCAGCGGGGAGCGGAGATGCCCAGCTCACCAAGGGCTTGCCCCGGCCAGAGCGCGGGAACCGGCACCGGAAGGGGCTCGTGCGCCAGGGGACGCTGGCGCTGCCAGACCCATGTTGCAGCAGCTGGCACCTGAGGGTCTGTGGCCGTGAACCCCAGACGGGGGAGAAGGGCAGTTTCCGAGACCAGGGAACCCCACGATGGCCCGGCCAGGGAGAGGGCGGGGCTCCCGGCGGCCAGGCTGGAAAACCCGAGCGCCGCGGGGGCTGACAAAGTTGCTCCCAGCGGAGCAGGGATCCAACTTTCGCTTCCCGATTTAGCCCCGGGAGCTCGACGCTGCAAATATCCGGGCGCGCGGGGGGAGCCGGCGGCAGCTACGCCTCCCGCTCCTTACCTGGCTCGTCCCTGGCACCGAACCTGGGCGGCGCTGGCCAAAGTTTGGGGCGACAGCGGCAGGGCGCGGGGGACGGCGACGCGGCGGCTCGACGGGCGCCCGAGGCGACAGCCTCGGCAGATCGCGGGTCCGGAGCCTCCTTGGCCGGTGCCGGGTCCCCGCGCCGGCAGCGGCTTTGACTAAAATAGGCATCGCGACGGTGGCTGCCCGGGCTGGGGCCGCACCGCGCACGCGCCCGCCGCCCCGGCGCCCCCCGGCGGGCGGAGCCCGGGGCCTCGGCCCGACTCCCCGCCGGGCTGCTCCAGTTCCACCGCCGCGTCTGCACCGCCGTGTTCAGTTTGAAACACCCGCTTATTTCTTTTCCCGTTTCCTCTCTACTTCTCGATTCTGTCCTTGTTTGGGCATCACTGTGGAGGGGGGCGGGGGGCGGGCAGCATCTTAGGACCAGCGGCGTTGGTGGCTCTTCTCCTTGGGGATAACTCGTGAACTCGAGCAGTAGGATCCCAGCAGGGAGAGAAATCAGGATAAAAATGAGAACTAGAATTTCATTCCCATCCAGGTCGAACGACCCACACGCATAACTCTTTTCTGGGACACTCGCTCGCATCTCAGCACCGGCAGGAAGGGCCGGGAGAGCGCGCAACTCCGCGTCTGAGCCTCGCGGTGGAGGCTGGCGGGTTGGCTCACACGGACGCAGGACACCGCCCTCCGGGAAGCGGGTCGGAGCAAGCCAGCCTTATTGCTGCGGGGACCACGCGGGAGAGACTTTTGACACAAGCCACGTTTGGTTTCAAAGAAAAGAGGGTACTTACCCGAAATTTGCCCTCCCATGGTGGTGCAGGGCCCTCCGCTCAAAGCGGAGCTCCACCCGAATTTGACAAGTGAAGTTGGTAGACTTGGGACCATAAACTGGAAAACAAGATATGAAAGTATGCTCCAATCAATCTTTACTGTTCATAGAGGACAACCATTTGGGGTAAGAAATGCAGGGCAAATTAATGAAGAGTTGGCATGAGGGAGGGGGTGGAAGACAAAAGAGGACCGTTAGGTGGACCTTCAGTTTCCACCCCAAGTGTCCCATGTTGGGACAGAATTTGTGCCGATTATTAGAGTAGGAGGCCATTCATGCGTGCCAGACATGATCTAAATATGAAAAAGAACACAGGTACATTATAAGGTAAGTACCTGGAGGTTCACACTTGCCAAATCTCTCCAGTGACGAGGCAGGGCAACATAGTGTCCAAGAACGTGGGGCCCAGTGCTGGACAGGCCGGGTTTGAAGCCTGCCTCTACCACCAGCTGGCTGTGTGATCTTGGAAAGTTGCTTAACTTTTCTGTGCTTCAGTTTCCTTTTTTTGCACCATGGGGATGGTGATGATGATGATGACAGTGATGATTGCACCTGTATCACAATGGGGGCTTTGAGGACTAAATGACTTAATATATGTAGAAAGCTCAGAATGGTATGTGGTACACAGTGAGTTCTACCTATATGAATATACATTATACTGATAAAGCTCCTCTAACAGGTCTGAAATTTGTTATAACTATACAAGATTAATTTTCAAGGCTACTTCCTCAGAGTCTATTTCTTTCTAGATGCTCTGCCAGCCATTTCGTAGCTACGACTGAATACATTTTAAGGTGTAGATACAATAATAATTGTGCACAAAGATTCTGCATGGATATGCATTGGAGGATGGCTTATAATAAAGAACACTGGGAATAACCTAAACTCTAATCATATGGAACTAAGTAAATTATAGAACATCCAAACAATCTTGTTCTCCAAAGCCTAATAATAATAATAATAATAATAATAATAATAATAATTTGCAGAGGGGTGACTGGCTGGCTCAGTCAGTAGAGCCTGAAATTCTTGATCTTGAGATCATGAGTTTGAGCCCCATGTTGGGTATGGAGACTACTTAAAAATGTTTTGTAGAAATATTAGAAATATAATAATGTCAACTAGTTATATAGAACAGAGGTTGGCAAACTGTGGTCTAAATGCCCAGCCCACTGTCCAATTTTGTACAGCCCATGAACTAAAATGACTTTTACATTTTTAACAGGCGAGGCAAAATTAAAAGAAAAATATATCATGATGTGTGAAAATTATGTGGAATTCAAAGTCAGTGTCCGTAGAGTTTAATCGGAAACCAGCCATCCTCATTCATTTATGGCTGCTTTTGTGCTACAAAGGCAGCATTAAGGAGTTGCAACAGAAACTATATGACTCTGCAAAGCCTAAAATAGTTACTTTCTATTTCTTTATTGAAAGACCTTACTATTCTCTCTTGATAAAGAGCATACTTTTGTGCCAGGCACTGTTATAAGTGGTTTGGGTATATTAAGCCATTGTATCCTCATAATGGACCCTCTGAAGAAATAGTTGCTATTATGATCTCCATTTTATAGATGGGAAACTGAGGTTAACAGAGAGGCAGAGTGGTTTGCACAGGGTCACACAGCTAAGGAGAAGCTGAGCCAGGATATGAACCAGGCAGACTAGTTCCAGAGCAATCACACTTTTGTTCAATAGCTACAAGTTTCTGCCACCTTCTGTATCTAGCTACACTGCTTCCCATGGAAAGATGTTGGATAGAAAAAGGCTAAGTTACAAGAGTATGTAGAATATTACAAGGCATCCATGATGATAAACCCTAAAATACTTTCATTCCTTACCTCACAGTAGTGAGGTTGTAAGTGATTTTTCATTGTTTTCTCCTTTCTTCCCTTCCTTCCTCTCTCCTTCTTCTTCTTCCAACTCCTCCCACTCCTCCTCCTGCTTCTCCTTCTGCTAAATTTTCCTCAATGGCTATTATATGGTACTTTTATAATACTTTAAAAACATATTTATTAAAATAGTAGAGCCCATGTTCTGCCGTTTGCAGATGGGAAGGCCAGACTCCAGGTATGGTTATGGAGTCATCTGCTATAGGGCACACTCATTCCTTACCTTGCACAATAAAATGCCTATAAGGCATTTAGATCATATAAATATTGTATATTTTTATGAAAAGAGTGGTGGATTCAAAATCATAAGACTTGAGAACTGGCATTTGATAGAGTCTGTGTGTTTTCTGAGTATGTGTTCCACAGAAAGAGGAGACTGAACGAAACCTAAGACCCTCACTATAACCCATCTAAGGATTAAAACATGATTTTATATTTAAGTTTCTTTAAAAATTTTTCAATGTTTATTTTTGAGAGAGATAGAGAGCACAAGCAGGGGAGGTACAGAGAGGGAGACACAGAATCCGAAGCAGGCTCCAGGCTCTCAGCTGTCAGCACAGAGCCCCATGCAGGGCTTGAACTCATGCACAGTGAGATCATGACCTCAGCCAAAGTCGGCTGCTTAACTGACTGAGCCACCCAGGTGCCCCTGTATGTAAGTTTCTTATCACTAACATATGAATACTAGTTCTATAGAATTTAAAATAAGAAGTCTAGGCACAAAAATTGGTTTGGGGAATGCCTTTTAGGCTCCCTGGTGTCTTCATGCTGTGGAGAAAGGTCAGATTGAAAGATTCTGAGCACTATTTGAAAACTGATATGATGCAAGGAAGTAACTTGCACAGAAGTATAGAAGGAAAAGCACACAAGGCGTAAGTATATGTATATGTATACTGTCTCCTCTGCCAAAACTCTGGCTAACACAGCTTAAATTGACATAATTGTTTCTCCCTTTATTTCTCTATGGGCATCCTAGTCTGCTTTTACTATTTGGACAAAGCCTCGATGAGATATCAAAATTCAGACAGAATAGGTTTTGTGAAAATAAAACAAGACCTGAGGGAGTCACTGGTTTTAGAAGTGCATAGCCTTATATTTCATATCCATGTCTGCCATGGTTGACATCAGTGTAGACTTTCTTATTGTATGGAGACCATTGCTCCTTCTGTCAGGTCTCGAGGCAGACAGTTCTGATCAAACATGGATTATTAAACAAAAACTCAATTATATTCTTTCTATACCTAAGTTCCTGTCATTAAATGTTGCATTAACCTTTTCATTGATCAGTTTGACAACCAATCTGATTGACTTTTAAAATTTATTTCTTTAAAAAAATTAATAAAAAACTTTTAATAATTAATAGACTTTGTTTTGTTAGAGCAGTTTTAGTTTTACAGGTGATTGAGCAGGTGGTATAGAAATTTTCTATATATCCCTTTATCCCTTGCTCACAGTTTCTCCTGTTATTAACATCTTGCATTAGTGTGATACATTTGTCACAATTAGAGAACCAATATTGATACATCACTATTAACAAACTTTACATTACGATTGTTGTATAGTCCTGCGGGTTTTGCCAAGTGTATGATATCATGTATCCATCTGTGACATGATAAGAAATATGTATTTGGGGTTTTTTTCCTAGTTCCTCATACAAAGCTTCTAAAACCCTTATATGTAAAATCCTGAGACCTAGGGGTTTTAGGGGCATCTTTTGTTCTAATGTTTAGTCTTTGACCCTCAATTCCTGACATAGAACTTCTGAAACCTTTGTGATTTCCTGAGGGATGGGGATGATAAGACCATCGCATACAGAGCTCCTAGATCCCTTGGAATATCCCGGGTGAGAGGAGCATCTTTTGTTCTAATGAAATGACTCTGGGTAGACTCCTGCATAGCTTCTGGATGGGACCTAGTCACCAGCAAGACCCAAGCCATGATTAAAAGCTTAGAACTTCAACCCCACCCTCCATCCCCTGGGAAAGGGAGAGGGACTGGAGACTGAATGAATGATTGATCTTGCCTACATGATGAAGCCTCCATAAAAAATCCCTAAACTAAGGTGTTTGGAGAACTTCCAGGTTGGTGAGCACATCCACATACTGGAAGGGTGATGTACCATAATGCCACAGGGACAAAAGCTCCTGCACTAGGGAACTTTCTGGACCTTACCCTGTATAAGTCCTCATCTGGTTGTTCATTTATATATTTTATTATATCCTTTATAATATACCAGTAAATGTGTTTCCCTGCATTCTGTGAGTCATTATAGCAGATTATCAAACTTGAGGACAAGGTCATGGGAACCCCAATTTATAGCCACACCAAATAGATTTGTGACCCTGGGGCTCACTGCTTGTGATTGGCATCTGGAATAAAGAGATATTCTTGTGGAACTGAGACCTTAACCTGTGGGAACTGCACTAACTCTGGGTAGTCAGTGTCAGAATTGAATTGTAGGACACCCTTTTGATGTCTAGAGAGTTGGAGAAATGGTTGGGTGGGGAACACCCATCCCCCACCCCCCCCCACACTTGGTGTCTAGTGTTGAGTAGAAGAAATAGACTTTCCTTTAGTAATGTCATGAACCCACCATTACAGTATCATACCAAATAGTTTCACTGCTCTCCTGTGCTCTAACCATTCGTTGCTCTCTTTCCTCTCCTCCCTAACTCCTGGCAACCTTTGGTATTCTTTACTGTCTCTATAGTTTTACCTTTTCCAAAATGTCATATAGCTGGCATCATACAGAATATTGACTTTTCAGACTGGCTTCTTTCACTAAGATATATGCATTTAAGGTTCCTCCATGTTTTTTTTTAAAGTCTTAATAGCTCATTTTTAAAGTCACTGAATAATATTCCACAGGATGGATGTACCACAGTTTATCCATTTACCATTTTATGAGTATATGGTTTCTTTCAGATTTTGGCAATTATGAATAAATCAGGGCACCTGGGTGGCTCAGTGGATCAAGTGTCTGACTTTTGATTTCAGTTCAGGTCATGATCTCATGGTTCATGAGTTCAAGCCCAGCATTGGGCTCTGCACTGACAGTGTGGAGCCTGCTTGGGATTCTGTCTCTCCCTCTGTCTCTGCCCTTCCCCTGCTCATGCTCACTCGCTCTCTAAATAAATAAATAAATAAACTTAAAAACATTTTAAATTATCAATAAGTGTGCTATAAACATTTGTGTGCAGGTTTTTGAGTGGACAAGTTTACAACTCATTTTGGTAGATTTCAAGGAGAGCAATTGCTAGATTGCATAGTAAGACTATGTTAGCTTTATATGAAATTGCCAAACTGCCTTCCAAAGTCGCTGTGCCATTTTCCATTCCCACCAGCAATGAGTGAGAGATCTTGCTGTTTCACATTCTTGCTAGCATTTGGTATTATCACAGTTTTTTATTTTAGTCATTTTAATGGGTATTTTTTTTTTTTACTTTTTAAACTGACTCAGTTGATTCATTTGTTCAAAATTAATAACCAAATTGGTTATGCACTGAACAGGTGTTTTATATCCTGGCTAAATACAAAACAAAAAACATGTCAAAGCGAAGGGATATGATCTTTCATATTATTGCTGCATTGTTGCATGCCAAAGCTCACAGTCTTAAGAAATGGTTTAAACAGTGTCTAAGTATTTCTAAATTCATGGAGAAGCTCCATAAAAAGAAGTTGGATCACATTTGATTCATCAAAAAATGAGCTTTTACCCCAAAGGTAAAACTACTAAATGAAAAGTGACCCAGAACTTTAAGAAGACAGTGAATTGTGAAGGCAGTCAAAAGCGGTGGGGGCAGGGATTGGAATTTTGGAACCAGCAGCTGGATTTGAACCATGGTTTTATATTTAATAAGCTGGGTGAATTCAAATCATTTATTAAACTTTTCTGAGCCTCAATACTTGCCTATAAACCCAGGAAAATGATTCTTAGTTGACAGGATTATCTTGACCTTTAGAGACCATGTTTTTGAAAAATGTCTGACATCAAGTTTTTGGTAGCTTAATTGTACATTTTTCCTATCCCCCTGATAGTGCTCTGCACATGGAATAGGTTCAATAAAAATTATTAGAATTTCAATCATCGAAATTCCCTAGCCTGATGAAATAATTGAAATATCCCATGAACACATGAAATAGCTAAGAGGTAGTTTTATATTTTTGCCTGTTTTAAGTAGATGGAATATAGCACACATACAAGACTGATGTTTCAAACAAAATTTGTAAACTGCAAGACTTTGGCACATGCTAAAATTGCCAGTGGTTTGGGGTTTCCCTGGAGTAGCCAGAAATGAGATATTGGCTTCAAAAGCAAACTCATGAAATATGCAGTAGTATAGATTCTAGAAACCGGGCACTTGGCAGAGCTAAGTTACAGTAATTTACCATCGTGGGGTTGGCAGAAACATGCATACAGTGACTGTAATGTCAAAAACTAGAGGCCTGACGTTCCTTCTGTCTATTCTTCCTCATGTCACTTTCCTTTTAAACTAGAAGAGTTGCATTTGTGAATTATTTGCTTTAAATATTAACAGCAACAAGTAAAGGCCCTAGATGAAACATGTCATAGGATTTCCTAATCTTTTGGGAAGTTATTTCAAAGAGAATGAATTTATTATAAGGAGCTAAGTGTAACAGAATCATGGTTTTTTAAAAAGTGTGCAAAAATGATCAGAGAAGTAGTTCTGAATTCACAATCGATTCCCAAAGAAACCTCAAACCGGGGCCCAGGTTGGCTTCTGAAAACAAAACTGGGCCTTGGGCCTGGGCAGATACCCCAGAAGAGCAGTTTCAGAAGACTGGTTCCAACCACCGTGACGACTGCTCTTGTGTTTTGTTCTTTCCCTTTTGGGACTTTCTAGAAATTCACAGACCATTGAACCTTGTCTCTGAATTCCCAGTTCAGCACCTCTACTTTTAGAGAAGAGAAACACAACTCTGAAGAGGACACTTTGAAAGGTACTGTTTTTTGTGGTGTGTAAATAACTTCTTTATGAGAGGCATTTGGTGGTTATAAAGGAAAAGTTGCTAATGATAGAAAAATAATTTCTGGGGGTGCCTGGGCGGCTCACTCAGTTAAGCGTCTGACTTCGGCTCAGGTCATGATCTCATGGTTCATGAGTTCGAGCCCCACTTCGGCTCTGTGCTGACACCTCAGAGCCTGGAGTCTGCTTTGGAGTCTGTGTCTCCCTCTCTCTCTGCCCCTCCCCTGCTCATGCTCTGTCTCTCAAAAATAAATAAATGTTAAAAAAAAAAAAAAACCTTAAAAAAATAACTTCTGGCAACTCTTGATAACAATGTCATTCGTGGTATAGGTAAGATTTTGATGGACAGTGAAGCCATGCCTGACTTTTAATCTATATCTGGTGAAAGCGGAACTTCAGTCATAGAGTTTCTACTGCGCAGTATCATTCTGTTATGTGATTAATCCTCAAAAAGGGCTAGTTTTGGAGGCAAATGTGAGGTCCAATAATAGCCAGCCTGGTAATTGACATCAGCTAGAAACAAAACCCAGAGCAACACATTATGAAGATGGAATAATAAAATAAAGTTGGGAATAATGACCCTGCCATCCGGCATTAATTGATGTGCAAAAGCACTCAGAGTTCTCGGGAGAAAAGAATCATATAAATGCAAATTATTATTATTACTACTACTTAAATTGTTGTCATCAATTCATGAAAATAAGACACTTCCTGAGTTTCATGCATATATAAAACCTAATAAAATATTTGTGAGCCCACTACCAGCAGTTTTTATCATTTGGCATAAAAAATGGTAAACAACATGAAATATATGTTTAGTCCAAGATCAAAGATATTTGGTACAATCTAGAACCACACGAAATGATTACGATGGTATTTGACTTGAAATCTACAGAGACCCTCACACACTTCCATGGGAGAAAAGGTTGTGCTTTGACAAGGTAAGGATTTTAGAGTCACTGTGCCTCTGAAGTATGGGAAGGATAGAAATACTTTGGATAAGCACATTTTCTGACAGAACACCAATTTGGTTTACACACCATGTACAAAACTATTCTTATGCGGTTGTAATGCATGCCACCACAAAGGGATTTCTTAATATTTTTTTTACATCAACGGCACTGTTTCAAGCTCTCTGAAGAGAAGTATAATGAATATATTATAAGCTCAGAAAATGGCATCTAAAAGCAACAAAGCATCTCAAAGTGACTCAGGAAATCTTGCAGATTACTTCATATAACAGTTTGAATCAACAAATAAAACTCCAGTACCTAGAAAATTTATGTTGAATAGGGAAAAAAATCTAGTAGAAAATATTGCTATTAATGACCATTAGAAGATGCCATATGATGAAATCATTAAAAATGCCTTGGAATTTGGTACTTACATTATTAATGATTAATGTGTGGGTATGTGATTCTCGTGTGTTTCAAAGTGAAATTACAGAAACGTTATTCTGCAGAGCAGTTAGTCTCTATCTCTGTTATGGCTTTTGTTGTTTGCTATCTTTTGCCTATCTATGTACAAGTCATTTCTTCTTCTAAGTTGTAAATTTCTGGAGGGTACGAAGTGTGTCTGATTAATCTTTCACATCTCCATGGTACTCAGCACGTGATTTCCATGTACTTGGAACTCAGTAATTATTGGTTGATGGAATAATTGAGTGCATTTGTTTCAAGTACTATTATTCTCCAATAGAGGAAAGACTAAATATTTAAAAATGTTGATATTTGGAGCACTTGGATGGCTCAGTTGGTTAAGGCGTCCAACTTCAGCATGGGTCATGATCTCGTGGTTTGTGAGTTTGAGCCCCACATCAGGCTCTGTGCTGACAATTCAGAGCCTGGAGCCTGCTTCAGATTCTGTTTTCCTTTCTCTGCCCCTCTCCTGCTTGTGCTCTTTCTCTCTCTCAAAAATAAACATTAAAATTTTATTAATTTTGTTTCATAACTTAAGTTATTATGAATGGGGAAAATAACAGAAGAAATATATACCAATATGTTAATAGATGTTGTGTTGGAGTCGTGGAATTATTGTCTTTTTTTCCCATTCCAATTTATTTATAATATGGTCACATTATTTTTCTAATAAGAGGCATAAATAACCACAAAATGACGCTTAATGTTCTACTAGACTAGATCACTTTATTAGAATTATGGTGACCTCTCTGCCATAATAATGACACTTCATTCCCCTGCCCACCCTCATACTCCCCCCTCCACCACCTTCCTCTCCTCCGCCTTCCTGTCTAGCTGCTTTATGATGGAACAGGAACAAGTTGGAAAAGATAGGTTTGGAAGGAGGGAAAGAGATGGTGGCTTAACCCTGAGATGTATTCATTCATTCATTTAGAAACACTGAATGGTTTAATGGTGAAAATTGCCTGGGGTCAGGGTGCAGTGGAGGAAGAAGGCAGAGACATCAATGTCAGAGGCAGGGGCAGGACCAGCCATACTCTTGGGGCCATCAGCCCAGAGTCCTAGAGACCAAGGGGCCAAACAACATTGCAGTCCGTCCAGAGAGGACTCAGAAGGCAGAGAGAGGCTAAACATGCTCCTGCTCTGCCGGGGTGCCTTGTAAACTTGCTTCTGCACCTAGAGCAAGGAGAGAAGCAGAAAGGCCGATGGAATTATTTTAAATGACTGTTTAAAATGGGAAGAAACTACTTTTAAGGGTCAGGATCAAGAATTTTCTGCTATCACAGGGGAGACGGTATGAGAACAGGATGAAGTCAATAACAGGCTAAAAGAAAGGTGTGTTGGGGCTCTTGGGTGGCTCAGTTGGTTGAGCGTCTGACTTTGGCTCAGGTCATGATCTCACCGTTCATGAGTTCAAGCCCTGCATGGGACTCCGTGCTGACAGGTCAGAGACTGGAGCCTGCTTAGGATTCTGTGCCTCCTTCTCTCTACCCTTCCTCTGCTGGCTCTCGGTCTCTCTCTCAAAAATATATAAACATTAAAAAAATAAATAAATAAAATAAAGGTATGTTTTGCACATATCTGATCAATGTTTTCTCATTTTATATCTGCTGCATATTTTATTCATTAAAAATAATTTAATGAACACTTAATGGTTTTTGCACAGGAAAAGTATAATTAGAATAAAAGTTTGGAAACTGGCTTCAAGAGTGGTTAGAGGAGCTCAAACTATACAAACTCTATTTTTGAGAAACGTGAAATACAAAAACTGTTATCTTATTTAATGGAATTACTCTCAGGGGACACAATAATCCTTTGCATGTTTCTAACACCAAGAGTCTCTAAGCTAAATCAGCTTGCAGATTTTCAACCCATAGAGTGATCTTGGAACCTGAAAACTAATAACCGTGCATGGCTCAAACTCCCTTCAACAATATCAGCGGGAAGAATGTGGCTTTGAAATCATGTAAAGATATGATAGTTCTGTATCATGCAGAAAAAAAATGACATGTAGGAAAAAATGATATTATCACAGGTCTTTAATTTTATTTCTTGAGAAAACTGTTGATGGCACTGCATAGTTGAAGTCCAGTTGGCACAGGGAGTCAGTGTTAAAATTCAGATATGGATTCAGGGACAGATGCAATTACTTTCCCTCTACTCAACAACTATTTACAAAGCAACCACCATGTGCAGGCATGGTTCCTAAACAGATATAGACCAGTGGGGGAGTTTGTAAAGAAAATTCTTTTTTCTCAGAAAAATAGATATTGTGCTCATCCATTGGCTAAACTTTTATCTCAGATGAACCAATTTATAGCCCATAGTTATACCCTGTTCTTCAGAAACGTCCACCAGAAAATATCTTTTGTATCTTGGGGACCATACTGGCTACTATTTGAAGATGCCTCATTTTACAGAGTTTCACTGTACATAAAGTTTTATTCCATCTTAGAAAAGAGAGAGTGAAACAGCACTACAAGGGGACACTAAATGAATTTACCTGTAAGTTGGGGAGCTGGTGCATCAAGCCCTCTCAGTAAATTTCTGGTGAGATCTCAAATGAGACGTGGAAATATCTGAAGTGATATTGGACAGATTCAAAATTGCAAGGAATGTATTTTAAACTGCATCAAAGAATGTTGGCCATGCTCTTTCATTACATAAACATATAGCCATTTTAATAGAGTTATATTTAATTACACATTTTACTTGTAAACCACACTTAGCTCAAGCTAGTTGCTGATGTTTCTGAAGAAGAAAGGTTCATGTTTAGGTAACATTCCCTGGACTATCACCAACAAATACAGCAGATGTGTAACTAGCATTTTGGCTTTGACTTTTCTTTCAGTTCAGATTGGGGGCATTTTAGTTGTCTTCAAATCACTCAGCGCCATTGGTCAGTGTAGCATGACAAATGCAAGGACACTGATTTGGAAGAACTGGCTTAAGTTGAGTGTCACCATTTACTGTGATTCAGCCTCTCTGCTCTTTTTCCATAAAGTGGGATTCTCCCAAGAAACAAGCAAATGAAATCATATGTAGGCATGCTGTGTAATCTATGAAGTGTTAAACCAATGTAAGATATTGTTTTGTAATTGTATAATTTGGGAGATAATTTTATATTTAATGAAAGTGGCAATCACAAGTTAGAGGGTTCAAAATATCTTGTGTTATATCAAGTGGAGCTAAAATCCTACCATAAAATTATGTAAAAACAAATAGTTTTGGAATCCAATAAATAAAATTACATTTATTAAGATCACTAATGGCTGAATTGAAATACAGTAATGGGAAAAATTATACTTCAAGACACAAATGATCAGTTCTTCAGGGAGGAAAAAAACTCCCTGTCAATCTTTAATTGCTAGCAGATTTTAAAACTAGTCAAATTTAGCATAATAATAAAGCTTCAAATTACTTTGAAACCATGCTGATGTTATATGCAAAGGCACAATCCAGCATTAGAATGATGGTAATACTCACAGTGAGATGACTGTAGGAGCTAAAGTAATATTTTGGTCTTGACACATCTTTTCATTATTGTAAGATTTTTTTGAACCTGAAATAATATGCAGTTCTATCAAATTAAACCTATATTTTATTATCTATAGGATACTGGTGTTTATTTGTAATTTTTATTGTTATATACATATTGAAATTTTGGTAGAATGAATAAAAATAATGGAATTGGGCCCACTGATGGCCCACAGTTTAGTAAGCTGTCATTTCCTAAAAAATATTAATTTGGGAACACCATTTCAGAAAGATAATTTCTTCTATAACCATATGTAGTATAACAGTGTGGAACCCAGTTGGTACAATCCAATACCACATGTATATTTATGCCCTTGGTCAAACCAGGAGTCTCAAGTATATGATGTATAATGTATTTCTCTTATAATTTGTACTGTCTGCTTGGTATGTTTTTCTTATGGCTCTTGCCAGCTTAGCTGGGGGATTCCACTTCGTAACTATTCTGTCAAATCAATTCTGTCCTTCTGCTTCTGTGCAGTGTAACAAAATGACATCCAGAGCTTATCCAGATGAGCAGAGAGCAACTGAATTGCCTTCTGCTCCTTTGTTGAAGAAGAGAGAAAATTCTTCAACCAGTAAGTGCTGAGAGCGCATCATACTATGCTTTATGGTAGATTAATTACAGCACCATGAGTTCCTAGGGGGTGCAGAGTCCGGGGCAAATCATATGGGTGCTTTTGTACAGAGGTCAAATCAAGTTCAGACGAGGAGCTCTCGGGGATAATGAGAAGCCTCCAAATATCCGGTTGAAGTGAAGGCTGTACAAACTGGGAACTTTTTGGCGACTGAGATGAAGGTGTTCGTGGGCTCATTTTAAGCCACTTCTTTACCCCCTCAGGCTACTTCTCAGGGTCCTTCCTGACCACAAAATTTAGGACAGAAAATCCCAGCCACCCTAATTCCTTTAGGTCACAGGGACAACCCCTGCCCAGGGCAAGCTTCATGGGCACACAAAGGGCGTCAGACTTGCAAAAGCCCTGCACTTGGTTCACTGGTCTACTTTCTTGGTCTTAAAATTCTTAATACTATACATACACAAATCTCGTGTACAAAGCCATAAAGCATTTTTAACAAAAGAAAACAACCAGTTCCTCATCTTATTATACTTTTACCAGTGATAAATGAATCAAAGGAATTTAAGGCTGGAAACAATTAGGCTGAGATTACAATGAGCCCAATTTTTAATAGAAATTAAAATTTAAATGCACTGTGATATTGCACTTCAGGGGTACTTTTTTTTTTTTTTTTTTTTTTTTTTATATCTCTGGCTTCTTCTTTCCATCTTTGCTGATCAGAGGATTTTGAGATAGTAAAATGTGCTTGCTAGACTTTCCAAACCAAACATGTGGAGTATCTATATAGAGGTTACTCTAGAGTTTTTGGTATTTTGTTGTTGCTGAAGTGAGAACAACAGAGTGTAAACCAAGATATTGGATAATAGGTTATCTGTTCCTACCGAGGAGGGCTGGTTCCAGCCTGACACACAAGTGTGAAGATGGTGAGGTTCATCTCTGTACCTCCTCTTTCAACATCCCTTTATCCTGTTCTGTTTGTATTCCTTTCTCCTCATCCTAAACATGGTTAGATTTCTTGATAACTCATTTGTAAATTCTTCTTCTCCCTTCACCAACACGATTTGAGCCAAAAATTTACATCCCATTTCTGTGTGGCTTTGTTCCCAGTGGACTTTCCTGGTCAGATAGCATTCTGATAATTAACCCCTGCTAAGTTATCTAGCTGGTACTAACTTAAGGTGTGGATTCTCCTTGGAGAGCTCTGGACTTTAATATTTGAGAGCCTTCAGTTGTACCTAGCAGAGGGTGGCTATTGTGTTTGCTTGTGTGATGGCTGCCCATGATGGCTGTGCATGTCTGGGAGGCAGAACCCCTCTGACTATTCTTTCAGCTCATGCTGAACTTAACGAGCTCAGTAGCTCATCCAGACTAATGATTCAGACCTTGTCACATCATCACACTTAAGGCAGATGCTAATGTACAGAAAAGTAATGTACTTTACATAACCCCAAATACTTCTTCCCTCACCCTCCTTGCTGACTTTGCCTCCTAGGTCACTGAGAACGTAGAAGTAATTATGAGAGAACTTTCACAAGCTCCCAGTACATCTCTCACTTGCCAGCAACTGTGCTCCCACTTATTTTCTGCCTGCTCTCCTTCCTAATGGTTGATTGTCCATGTTCCTATTTAAGGTCACTGGATCCTATTATCACTCACCTGTTCAAAGTCATCCCTCCAGCAATTTACCCCTCTTTTCTGGACCAGGCCCATCAGTTTACAAATATACTATTATTTCTCTTATGTTCAAAACAACAACAACAAAATGTCCTCTTTCTTGACCCCACTTCCTGCTCAGGAAGTTTCTACTTTCTGTCACATCAAAACAGCTTGAAAAGCTTACTTATACTTGCTCTTCCCACTTCTTGCCTCTCATTTCCCTTCAACCTACTTTAGTCGAGTGTTTGTTCCCAATCACTCCACTAAAATTGTTCCTGTCATGTTCACCAGTGACCTCCATGCTGCTCAACCCCGGGGTTTATTCTCAGCCTTCATATCACCTGACCTGTCAGCCACATTTGAGACAGTTCACTGCTCCCTTCTCCTTGAACACTTTCTTCACTTGGCTTCCAGGCCCCCAACGCTCCTGATTTTCTTCCTACCTCAGTAGCTGCTCCTTCTCGTGTCTTTTGCTGCTTCTTCCCCATATCCCTGTCCTCTGAACAATGGAGCACTCCAAGGAAAGGTCCTCCAACATTTTTTCTTCTGAATCTACACTTGGTCCCTTGGCCATCTCATCTACTTTCATGGCTTTAAGCGTCATCTGTAGGTGACATACTCCCCAAATCTTTATCTCTAGCCCAGACCTTTCTCTAGAACTCTAGACTCATCCAACTATTTATTCTACATCAGTGTCTCATAGTAGGCATCTTGTGCTTGACTTTGATCTCCCCTTTCAAGTCCACTCTTGTCCCCCTTTCCCCCAGGCTAGTCTCACTAGGCTAGCCAATGTAATTCTATTGAATAGGGCAGATCACACCGTGCTTCTAGTTAAAATTCCCCAGTGACTTCTGGTCACTTTCAGAATAAAAGTCAAAGTCCTTACTGTGACTTGCCCAATTACCTCTTTGCCTTCTCTCCCTAGTGCTCATTCCGCTGTAGCCATCCTGGCCATCTAGCTGCTCCTGCTCATGTTTAAGGGTCTCCTCGTTTGCTCTTCTCTCTGTTTCCCGCCGATTGCTCATTCCCCAGATGTCTGCATGGATTGTTCCTCTGCTTTTTTTCAGGTCTTTGTTCAAACGTTACCTTCTCACTCAGGCCTTCTTTGACCATCCTATTAAAATTACAGTGCTCCTTCCCACCCACCTTCCCTAATTTATCTTTAGGACACTCTGACTCCAGCCTTTTCTGTTTTATTTTACTATCTGGTTCTCTCACCCCAAGAATGCAAGTTCTATGAGGGATGGAATCTCTGTTACTTGATACATCCCTAGTGCCAAGGTCAGCACCTAGAGCCATTGTAGGTGCTCAATACATATTTGTTAAATGCATGATGATTTATCTTTCTACCTAACAACATGGCCTGCACATGATCTCCAGAAAACGAGTTTTCCAAAGATAGGGATCAGATTTGTGACTGAGGATCTGTTAGCTCTCTTTACAATGCTGAAGGGACTGCTGTAAGGCAGACTCCCGTATAGTTTTTGTTGTTGTTGTTTTTTTTTACTTTGAGAGAGAGAGGGAGAGAGAGCAGGGGAGAGGGGCAGAGGCAAAGAGAGGAGAGAACCTTAAGCAGGCTACATGCTCAGCTTGAGGTAGGGCTTGATCCCAAGATCCTGGAATCATGACCTGAATTGTCACAACCTGAGCCAAAATCAAGAGCCGGTCAACCGACTGAGCCTCTCATGTGCCCTGGCAGACTCCTATGTTTGTGTGGTGAACAGAGCATTCACTGTGAGTCCCTCACTATCCAGCCAAACCACTTACTCCTGCTCGTTCGGCTAAGCATGTGAAATTGAAATACCACAGAACGCTTTTACTATTTGTTCATGGGTATTCTTTTTACTCAGTAATTATCATGCAGCTTTGTTTTTCATGAAATGCCTTTTTAAAAATATGTTATTGTAAAGACGAAGCTGATAGATTACTGCAGCAATAAAGTAGACTTCAAGATTGACATGTTATCATCTCTTGCATTTATTCTACTTTCCACTCATATTAAATAACTTTACATTTAAAATAAATAATTGCTGCCCACCACAAGACTACATCTTGCTTTCCTCAGAGGCTGTAGCAAAAAGTGAATTCTGGAAACACTGATGTGGACGGTGGCAACCTGCTCTCATGCTGAGAGTACGTTCTGGCTGCTTCTTGAGAAGCAGTGCCTAACTCAATAGGGCAAGACATAAGATTTGAATAAATCTGAGGAAATATTCGAGAACGCAAAATTTCATTTCCCAGTTCTGACACAGAAAAGGACAAACTTCCCATAGTTATTCATCTCCCCCCCATTTATTCCAATAAGAAATACAGAGAAATTTGTAAACTTTATTCGCAACGCAAAAGTTGAGATGAATAAAGCAGCTGGCAGCGGCACCTTGCCTCAGAGTCTGAGTTATAAAAATACTGGTGAGCACAATTTACTGTATTTCATCTGGGGAATGATGAAGAGAGTCTTTTTATAATTAAAAAACTTCACACTTCAAAGTCATTTATCACAATACGGTCTGGAGTTCCGAAAATGTTCTGTCAGGGGTGATTTGGGTAGTTTTGGACTTGACATTTGATAGAAGTTGGGTAACCGAATATCGTAGTGGTATGTTTTCCCTGTATATACTCTGTCATTCAAGGCATAGAGTTTATCTGCAATGTCACTTCCAATTAAAACTGAAAACAGGCGGGAGATGTAACGATGCTGAGCAAAGAGCAAATATAATTTCTTTCTCCTCCAAGACACATATCGACAATCAGTCTCTGCTGTGAGGGTCACCTACGAAAACGTAAGGCCACAGAGAAGACAAAGATTAGGAAGCAAGACAAGTTCTGCCACTTCTTTTTTGCCCCAGTTTTAAATAAATTTCACTGGCTGATTTTTTAGGTTAAAAAAGTTCACTGACCCACAATATATGGTAAAAACAGAGAAAAACTACTATATATATTTATACTACATATATATGTACATATATATATATATGCACATATAATTTATAATGCAAACAATCACAATGTTTTGCCCGTTTCCAATTTAACTATTTTAAAACCTGCCTTTTACTAAAGTGAGAGCTACCTGATGTGAAAAACTAATAAAGTTGGCTAATGGTTAGAGAAGTATTTCCAAGTCAGCCCCCCAAACTGCAGACATTTAACTCTAATTGTTTCTGCAGTACAAAGCACAATGTGTTTACCTATTCTGCACATGTATATGATTTTATATTTGTATACACACATGTATGTTGCATGTATTAATCAATACACCATAATAGGTAGAATCCATTGAAATGATTACCTTTCAAAAGTACCAGACACAGTAGCAGAGTAGTGACAGTAAGGTTGCCACTTTTTTTCTCTTTTCTTTTTTGCTGGAGAATAACTGGAATCTATTAGCATTTAAAATTTTAAGCATCACTTACTTTGTAATAAGGGCAGACTTTTAAATTCTTGGTGTTTTTCTAAACCGTCAAAATGGCAGTGTTTACAGTCAAATCTCAATTAATCATATTTTAATCCCCATATATGCAGTTAAGCAGAAGAAAATTTAAGAATATCTATCATAGACTCCTTTCTGTCATACACAATGCCCATCTTCTTCATGTCACTGGACCTGTACAGGGACAGTCATCAGCAAGGGTCAAACAGAACCGGGAAGTCGTGTATCCTGCAAAGTACATTCCAGAGTTGGGTATAAATTATTGCTCTGTCACCTGCTGTTTTGTTTGTTTGCCTGTTTTTAAACAAACGTTGTTTGGGAGAGGCAGTGTTCACTGTGGGGCCCAGTTATCCCTTACCTGAAAAATGCCTTCCTCTGTGGGTCTCAGGGAGTCCCACTCGGGAGAATCCAGGAACTGGAAGGGGAAAATGTAATGCAGAAATTCGCCGTCAACGGTCACTCGAATCCTACCCAAACACAAAGAACGTCACTTATGAGAGAAGGAGAAAGCAAGCACATGATTGGGGGCAAGTGCAGAGTGCAGTATTTCAAATCTCTCATAACCTTTTTGGCTTTTAAAATTTCGTAGGATGAATCTTAAACTCATGCATGCTAGTAAGTGACAAAATCTGTAAGATTCATGGACTGATATTCCTCACACAGTTAGGATTCTGGAATATTGGTGAAATTCATCAGAAACTATGTCACGGTGTACCTTGATGACATGGGCCCATCTGTGTGCATACGTTATACTTCCAGAAAAAGTTTCAATGCGCTCAGATTTTAAATTTAGTAGAACACTGAAGAACATAAAGGAGTACTACTGTAAATGCCTCTGTAAACTAAATGTTTACACTTCTTAAAGACATGAATCATCACATTATTGTTTCCTCCCCCAAACTTTGTTTTCAAAATTTACATACAAATATAAATATAACATATATGTATGTGTATATATACGTCTATATATACACATACATATATATGTATATATATATGTATATATATATGTGTGTATATATAGACGTATATATACACATACATATATATGGTGCACCCCCTGCTTGTAAAAAGTGGACAATTCTAGAATTCTCCGAAAAACATCGATCATTATAAACCTTAAATGTTCTGTATTACCTAAAAGAGCACCCTATCAGAGACTATTTAAAGTACTTTGCATGCCAACATAAGTATTCTGTTCATTCAAGCTGGCATCATCCTCTTCCTGACCCTCTGTGATTACCTTGGAAACAAACAGCACATGCAGACAAACCCATTTGTTCATCTTATTTCTAAGAAGAAATATTAAGGCTCTAGATTATATCCTGCTTCAAGTAAATAACAGCATGCACTCTAAATGCCTACGTATGTGTCATGGGGTTTCTCGTACCTCCCAGTGCCACATATTATCCTCTGTTGAGATGCAAAAGTGCAGCAGAAAGAAACACCAGCTAGTAACTAACAGAGGAAATAACTGAGATAGAGCAAGCAGCAAGAGTACAAACCTTCCCGAAACAAGAAGGGAGAGCTTATCAATGGAGGTTTTCCCCTGCATGGCGTAACAGTGTTCCTTTTCCAAAGTAACCACTTCAGAGCTCAGAGCAATTGTTCTGAAGACAGGCAAAGAGGTCCCCAGAGGCTGGAAAAGGGAGCTGTACAATAGCTGGAATTCGCGAGAAAAAGTTATGCTGCGAACTTGATAGGCAATGTGGACAAACTGCATGAAGCAGATGACGAACAGTACAAAATTCCAGGAAAATATGTCGGCTGCACAGACGTCGACCCAAGCCCAGACGGCAGAGCAGAGAAAACCCAAACCCAGCAAACTGAAGACGTAAAGGAGCCCAAAGAATCCACTGCCACCCATGAAACCTACTACAAATAAAATACTGGCGAGATGATAAATGGCTCCTTCGGCCTCTTCTTTCCAGGTGCTGCAGATTGGGTGCTCATCTATTAGGTTCTTCCATAAGCTTGAATTTCTTTCCATGGCGGTACTACTGTCTGGTTCACTTTTCCGTTGACGTTGAATGATATCGAAGCAAGTAATTAAGTCCTTCACTTTTCCATCATCAGAGTTTCGCAAAGTCTTTAGAAAACCCGCAAAAGCCTGGGCAATGGAGTTATAGTGATTAAGGGTTTTGTGTGTATGGATCTTGAGAAACTAAAAATCCCATGCTAGCTTCTTTAAGTTCATTTGGGCTCCTGATTTAGATCTAGTCCAAAAATGTTTTGTGGTTTCCTGGACAAGAAAAAAGGAAGGATCTAATTACACAAAAATCGAGAGGTATATTTAATGAATCACCAGCATTCAAACTGACATCCTATTTTCTGTGAAGTTGGAATATATTAAGCATGAATGCTGTCAAATGTTAAGTTTCTAGGATATAAAATTTATATATTTAGGGTTATGCTTAATAATAATAATAATATTATTTACAGAATTTTAGTATTTGTTAGAATTAGCTACCCACATATTTTCCTAGGAAACTAGGTGCTATAATCAACTAGTCTTCATAATAATAGCTCGGTGTACCTCAGAATCACTTATGACAGTGACTAAAAATACAGATTCTAGGCTGTTTCCAGGCATATTGAGTCAGAATCTCTGAGGGTGAGGCCTATGTGTTGGTATTTTGACAATGCCCCCCACATGATTTTGATGTATCAACCCATGGCATTTCATGGCCCACCCTTTGAGGGATAACTGTTTGACAATGTTATTTTCTCTTTACAAATGAAGAATTCAAGGCTCAGAGAGGTCAAGTAATTTATCCCAGGTCGCACAGTGGTTGGGGTAGAGCAGAACTTCAGCACATAAGCCTGTATGCTGGATCCAAACATGTGGCCTCTCATGAAAGATATTTTAAGTTAGGCACTGTAAGGAGCCCCTGATAAAACAATAAACATAAGAAACACGTGATTAGGTGTTGGATTTTAAGAGCATAATAGTAGACTATGAATATGTTTAATGAGTTAGATAAAAAATATTTGAGAAATGTAAATTCAATTCTACTTTACTGTGTTAGAGCCTGTCTCAGGTCAAAGGTGGCGTCCATGTAACTAAATAAATATTAAAATTCCTGCTACTTACACATTTATTTACCAGATGGTCAAAAAATGTTACCGACTTGTTCCTCTGCGCATATATTCTCTACCCTTTGAGCCATATGGTAAGAATGCTAATGTGTGATCTGAGTCAGGAGGGATTTAACCAGGATGATGGAGCTGTAGGATGTGCATCATTTACCACTAGGTTTCTTAACAATAAATAGTTTCGGTGTGAAGCATTCATTAGCTTGAATTTTTAAGTCATAATAACATTCAGAAGCCTTGAACTTGAGTGCTATATTTAGTGTTTTTATTTTGGGGCTAGATTATCTCCAGAACACCTGTTAATGAAGTATCAGATAGCACAGATCTTGTCTCGTAGGAAAAAACAAAACAAAACACATAGACGTGAAAATGACTTAGCTGAAGTAAAAAAGGGAACCGTAAGTATGATCACCAACAGGACTGGAGATAGAAATAAAGGAGCCGCTGTTGTTGGTTTTTCATCTTGGACAGTGATTCTTTTCTCAGCAAATAACGACTTTAAGAACACTGCCAGGTGAATCATTACAAAAAGAAAAACCAAGAAAACAACAAATCTATAACTTACACTGTTATTTTTACTTAAGCTACTTTCCAAGGCACTTTAAACATCTCATGGCCCCTAATTACTGCCTCCCCCTGTCACTCTGTGAGATGATGAGGTTCGGGGCAGACCAGCACCCTGAACATGTTTAATTTCTCCTCTTTAAACACAACACAAAATTATATATACTACTGGATATTCACAACAAAGAAAACAAATTTTTAAACACAATGAGCAGTGAGAACGGCAAAATACCAGACTGCAAATGTCAGTCTCCCTGCTGTTTTACTTTTAAAATGAGGGTGTTTTAAATTAATCAGTTCCTCAGGATACCAAACGTAGCCACTAAAGCCAATGTTAAAAAGCACTGCTGGCAGGGCTCTGAACTTCGGTTTGAACTTCCTTAAAAATTTATAATCCTCAACAAAAATGTTAAAATGATGCTAATAGAAAAAGGCCATGCAAAACCCTTGTGGCAATTCTGAAAGGAGCTTATGGGAATCTTGTGCCCTGAAGACCCTGACTTGGGGGGATAGATTGGGCCACCTGCATTCCAGGACCGTGACCCATTATGATCACAAGCACCGCGCTTCCGGCCCTTTCCAGTGGCTCCTATTTCCGAAAGCTGCTACCAAACCATCCTCCTATCCTTGACACTGTATCGCTCAACTCAGAGTGCTGACTTGCCCTGATTAAATTACTCCACACCCAGCCTTTCTCCACATGGTGTTTTTATTCAGTCACCAACACAGATGTATTTTATTAGAAGAGAAAGAACTGACAGGGGCAGGTGACGGGCATGAGTGTTCCTCTGACATGTGCCAGCAGTACTATAGGAACGCCGAACATGATTCATCAACCAGCTGCCTGCTTGAAAGGCCTGGAGGCCTTAAGTCATGTTTTTGGGTAAATAAACGCCGAAATGCCAGAGGGGCAAGATGGATTTCTCAGGCAAAAAAAGCCCATCTTCCCTGCAAAAGAAGCTAGCGCACGGACATACAAAATGATGGAGGCAACATTAAGTGCAAATAAACACAGCAATTCCAACCTGCCACTTTTCTACTCTTTAAATCGTATGGCCCTGAGTTATAAAGGAATAAGGAAATTTAAAGGAAGGTACAAGGGTGCTACCTGAAATGTGACATAAGCTTGGTGCCAAATGATTAAGACTAGCTCAGAAATTGCACGTATCTGTTCAGAACTCGTACATTTATTATCTCATTGCATCACACTTGTTGCCACGAGAGAAGCAGAATCTAAATCATCATGCCCTGCTTACAAATGGAAAAAGCAGGCCACAGGATTGTCTGAGTAACTGGCTTCAGGCAAAAGAGGCAGTAAGTCATAGCAGCAAGGGAGAAGACCCTCTCCACTCAGCTCCCTGTGCTCTCCACCAGGAAGTGCAGCCTTTTAAGGCTATGAACCTGACATGAATGTATTGGGAGACAGTGGGATATTCCGTCAGGACGGGTTTGCCAGGAAAATAATAATTCTAACAGTGAATATTTAAGATCTTCCATATCCACTCGCACTGCTCAATCCATAATGTTTAGGGTAGAGCCAGGGAAATAGACATAGAAAGCCGCTCATGAAATAATTTGCTCTATTATTCAACATTGACTGACCACCTCTCCTAGACTCTGAAATTCTTAAGGGGCAAAGACAAATGGTTTTGTATTTCTGATTCCTGGCATGCAATGAATGTTGATTGAATATGCTGGTTTCAAGGTGCAAGGACTCTGCCTTCTCCGTTCCTACTCTCTATCCAATTTAATGAATGTTGTAACATCTTCTGCCACCCAGGGGAAAAGAAGCAGGGAATATTTCAACATCCAAGACAGTTCAGTACAGAATCACTAAGGAATTGGGACACTACTTATTTAAATGTCTGGCACAGCTCCAGATTCATAGGGGAATCCTTTCGTCTTCCTACAAATTGAGTTCCTTTAGAGCAGCTGAATACTTAATCTGATTAAAAACAACAACTCTCATAGCTAGTGGTATTTAGTGTTGGTTGCTAGGCAACTCAGAAGATAAAAATTCCATCAATATTCTACCAATTAATTGGAAGAGGTCCTAACTTTGGCATGTGTTTCATATGCAAAATCATAATTTACTTAAAGCTGGTTTTCTCTACTTCTCCTCAAGGAGGTACATTTACTCAGGACTTATGTGCCAGACATACTTAAAAATGATCTCATTTAATCTTCACAACAAGCCCATAAGAAAGGTATTATATCTCAATCTTACAGATGAGGAAATTAAGACTTAGAGAAGGTAAGTAAATTGTTCAAGGTCACACTACTAATATTGGTTCTAAAATTCCACCCAGTTCTGCCTGATTCTGAAGCTCACAGTCTAAACCACATTTATTATTCTGCTTCCACAGCACTAGGATTTAGAAAACATAGGCATTAGTTTCCTCCTTGCCACCTAGGTGAACCCAGGCATGTTTATTCATTAGTAAAACAGAGGTAATATCACCTATTCTGTCTACTCTGACGGGTGCTAGAAGATTCAAATGAGAAAATCTATATTAAAACTTCGTGGCAAATTTTAAAATAATATAGACATGGAATCACTGTACTTGTTGCTTATATTTTACAGAGCTGAGCCATTCGCAGAATATAGTTTTTAAAAACTTTCTTTCACCCAGAGGATTACAATTGAAGACAGACATACAAATGTTACTTTTAGCTGCTACCCAACTTTACATTTTAAATTATAAATTTACTCATTCCTGCAGGGGCGATCTCTTATTCTTCTCTATCTGTGTCCTGACCTCCTACTGCTGGTAGATGTAGTCCCATAACCAGCCCACCCTTGAGTCTTTACTCTCCCATGGCCAAGAGGCCAGTCTCTGGAAGCCAACAATAATCTTCTACCCATGATTAGTGTTCCGGGCTTCCCAGCAGGTATCCTCAAACCACTTACATCAGAATCACCTGGGTGGCCTGGTAGACTATCCCTTCCCTGGCCCCATGCCAGAATCACTGAGCTGGGAAGGACCTGGAAATACACCTTTCTAATAAGCTCCCAGTTGATTATTATGCACACTAAAGTTTATTCTACATTCTACCTTTATTCTACATTGTTCCTGAATGATTTCTGAATTATTCTTGCTTGTTTGCAGGACCTCAGCTTTGTTCATTCCTGGCTGTGCTTCTATGCTGATTACTCTGTGTGTTTTTGATCCCTCACTGTCTGCCCAGGGTGGTAGTCCTGGTGTTAGGGAACCATTCTGTGTCTAGTGTGTTCAGTTAGCATTATTACTTAAAAGAAAGGTTCTAGTCTTAGCTATGCCCCTAAATAGCTGTGTGACTGTAATCTTTCTAGACCTGTTTCCTCATTGGTAAAATGAAAGAGTTGGACAAAATAATGTGAGGTCCCTTTTAGCTTTAAAATAACATGACTCTAGATGATAAGGAATGGGAGACTTTTTCTAGCATGAGTTAAAATACAGAGCTGAGTGGCAGAACTGAATTAAGACTGTAGATCTTAACACCAGGGTTGTGAGAGGGGCCCCACTCTCAAATTGCTTACTTAATTACTTACAGCCTGTGCTGGGGCCCAGGCACTGGCATTTTCTGATGTACAACCAGGGTGAAGAACTATCAAGGGGGTTGAGTGAGAGACACCAGAACATTCTGTGGAGTAAAGGATCTAATTTTAATTCACTGTAAAGGCACATTTTCTCCTTCTGTGTTCTCATTTGCATGCTTTGCTCAGGTGAGGAGGCATTTTCCTTCCTCAGCACTCATCATTCCAAGAGGGCTCCAGGCTGGTGGATATTCTGCAGTAGCCTTTCCTTAACAGGGTGGCCTGAAGTGCACCTTCTAGCTCTGAATGTTTATGGCCTTTGTTACCTGTCAGCATGGTTTCCATCACGTTATATTGACCATTATATGTATTTCCCTTTTAAAGCATCATAATTTGTTTACTCTTTTAGTCAGGGTACATATTCAAGTAATTTTCTAAAAGAAGTGAATAGTATTTTATTTTATTTATTTAAGTTTATTTATTTTGAGAGAGAGTGTGTGCACGCTAGCACGGGCAGGAGAGGGGCAGAGGAAGAGGGAGAGAGAATCCTAGGCAGGCTGTGTGCTGACAAGGCACAGCTCGAACTCACAAACTGAGACGTGACCTAAGCTGAAATCAAGAGTTGGACGGACACTTAACTGGCTACCCAGACACACCAAGCATTTTAAAATATCAGCTTTAATGTTTGGTTATTTTATGTGTGTGTGTGTATGTATGTATGTGTATATACATATATATAGAAATATATATGGAATTTCCCTCTGTCTAGAACACAGCGAGTCCTCAATAAATGTTCATGGACTGATAAGGACAAAAAATGCTTGGGTATAAAAGCCGTGTTCGGAATACAGTTTTGGAACAAACAGGAAGCCCAGGTGAGATCTAACCAATACCTGAATCAATGATTTATTTGTTAGACTAGAAAGAAAGGAAAGCATATATTATACTACGAGGAAGAAGTGACAGGAAGAAGTGTTTCTATTGACATAGAGGAACAAAGAAGGGTTGAAGACCCTTTGGAATTGTAAGAGATCCCAAAGTTCAGAAAGAAATTAGAGGAAAGGGGAACACGGTTTTATCCTCAAGTAACCTAATACTCTTGGTCTAGCAACATAGTTCACAGCAGAAGATAAGGGGGAAGATGGAAGGATCTTTAGCAGTTACTATTACACAGAACAATACTTAAGAAATAATGGGGTTGGCAAGATTATCTAGAAAGTGAGTGCAGAGAGAATTGAGAGTTGAAATTAAATGCCCATGATCAGAGGGCTTAGAACTCTAGAGGTGTGCTGTCCAATATGGTAGCTGTTAGCCACACGTGACTGGTCTGAATTGAAATGTGTCATACACATGGATTTCAAAGACTTAGAGCAAAGATAAAGAATATGTCATTAATAACTTTGATCTTGATTATATGCTGAAATGATAATGTTTTAGAAATGGTCGGTTAAATAAAACATCAAAAGTTAATTTCGCCCTTGTCTTATTTTTCAATGTTGCTACTAGAAAATTTAATATTGTGGGATGCCTGTGTGGCTCAGTTGGTTAAGCATCCCACTATTGATTTTGGCTCATTTCACGATCTCATGGTTTGTGGGTATGAGACCCACACTGGACTCTGTGCTGACAGCGTGGAGCCTGCTTGGGATTCTCTCTCCCTCTCTCTCTGCCCCTCTCCTGCTTGTGTGCATGCATTCTCTATCCCCATCTCTCAAAATAAGTAAACACACAAACAAACAAATAAATAATAAAATTTTTTAAAAACGAAAATTTTTAATTACATATGTGGTTCACATTATATTTCTCTTGGACAGTGCTGGTCTAGAGCCTCTCACGTAACAGAAAAAGGAAATGAAAAAGATTTGGCATGACACTGTGCAAACAGTGCATATGTATAATGTATAATATAAGTGCATAAATATGGAAGAAATATCTAAGATTAAGAACAGAGTTGATATAAATGTAAATGATATTGGCTACAATATTCATATGCTACAGTCATCAGATGTTATCCATGGCATAGATATCACCATCTGGTTTCTGCCTACATAGGTGGCCAACCCCACTATAGCTCTTGGCCTCTTTATCCTACCAAGGAAGTCACTACTTTTTCCTCTTGCCAAGCAATTATATCACAGTTTTATTTTTCACTGGAAATCTCAGACAGATAATCTCCTAAATTTCATAGTGGAGACTGAATTGTGGCCTTCTGGATTTCATAGGGTCCATACCAGCCTTTGCTTTCATATAACATATGAGTTTCTTCATGCACCATTAGGCTCCTTAGGCTAGAGTATGCCTTTGACCTTCCATACCAATGAGAGGTTGGCTTCTCTTGAGACTTGAGAAAATTAGAAAACATGCCTACAGTCTACGCTGGACTTCCCTGCTTCTCACGTCTTATCTAAAGTCCATTGATTAACTCCATCTGTGTCTGACTTCTCACTTTATCACATAGGCAGAATTGTAAGATGGTGCTCAAGATTCCTATCTCATTCGTGCACACATGCTATAATCCTTTATCCTTGAGTGTGGCAGAACCTATGAATGAGATGGGACAGATGCTTTCTTGATTAGATAACATGATACAGTAAATGATGCTGGAATAGTCACCTGTGATTATATTAAGTTACATAAGACTGTAGAACTGGAGAGGGACTGAAAATTAGAGATACATGTTCCTACTGGCCTGGAAGAAAGCAAACACCATGTTGTGAACTGCTTATGGGAGCAACAAGACAAGGGATGGTTGGCAGGCTCTGTAAGCTGAAAGAAGTCCCCAACTAACAGTTACCAAGAAAATGGGTATGTCAGTCTTACAACTGCAAGGGGCTTAATTCTGCCAACCATCTGAAAAGCTTGGAAGAGGACCCCAGACTCTAAAGGGGAGTGCAGTGTGCCTGAAACCGGGGTTGTAGGCTTTCAATGCCCTGAGCAGAGGATCCAGTTCAGCCATGCTTGGACTCCTGATCCACAAAACCTGTGTGATATTGAGCACCCAGGGTAGCTCAGCTGGTTAAGCATCCGACTTTGGCTCAGGTCATGATCTTGCAGTTTGTGGGTTCAAGCCCTGCATCAGGCTCTGTGCTGACAGCTCAGAGCCTGGAGCCTACTTCGGATTCTGTCTCCCTCTCTCTCTGCCCCTCTCCCACTCGCACTGTCTCTCTCTCTGTCTCAAAAATAACATTAAAAAAAATTAAAAAACAATAAAATAAAATCTAAAAAAAACCCAACCCAAACTGTGTGATAATGGATTTGTGGTGTTTTCAGCCGCTAGTTTGTGGTACTTCGTTACAAAACAGTAGAAAACAAAACACACACACACACACACACACACACACACACACACAATTATGAGTACTCACTATGCACAAGGCTTTTCATTAATCTAATAATCTACATTTTATGATGGAGTTGGAATACAGATCAACGGAGCAGAAGACACTCAATCCTGGCTAGATTTAAGTCTGGACAATCAGATAAGAACAGTAATACTTTTAAAGAATAGAGTGTGGAAAACAAGACACTGAGAGATGCCCTGGGAATTACATTTATTCACTGTGGTTCCCAGGACTATATTATAGGTTCTCCCTTCATGGAATCAGATAGCCCCAACACTATAAAGCCTCTGGTCACATGGGCAATTTCCAGAATCATTATGTCATTCATTCACAACCTCTAGAATTCCTGGAATACCACGTTTCCTTGGGTGACTTCCAGCTTCGTCAGTTCTTGGTCAACTTGAGCCATACATATGGACTTGATGTCTACAGACAGGGCAAATACTTGAGGTCTCAGACACATCTGGAGAGTCACACTCAAAAGACAGACTACACTCAGACAGCTCTGTAATTCTTCTCATTGTGTGACTCCGCCAAGTTCAGAGGAGTTGAGCAATGGGGAATTAATGCAGTATCTAGTTGTCATCTTCTTTAACCTCATTTACTGCTATTACTACTACTATCACCAGCATCTAACAGTTAACCGAACACTTACTATGTGCCAGACACATTTCTAAGAATTTTTAAATATTATGAATATTATAATTTAAAATATTAAAATATTTAAAATATTAAAATATTATGAATATTATGAATTCCCACGACTTTTTGAAGTGTACAGCTTTATTGTTCCCATTTTACTGATGAGAAAACTGAGGTACAGGGAAGTTAAGTAAGTTGCCTAAGGACACACAAGTGATGCAGCTCAGATTCACTCCCAGGCAGACAGATGCAAATAACGCAACCATTTGCCCTTTTAGCCACTGTGACACACTGCTTCATGTACAGTTTGGAGTCTAAGTATCTGGACTTACTGGAACAAATCAAACATTCTTGGTTTCTCCCTTCTGTTCTAGATTCAATGAACTTACATATCTTCTTAAGAAATTACAATTTTTGAGCAACACAGATGGATGGGAAGGTGGGTCCTATGTTGAATCACTGTGCCCTATAACTGTTGATTTGAAGAAACAACAGTAAACCGATTCTTCTCACGTATGTCATTTGGTCCCTTGTAATAAACAATCCCCGGGGCGCCTGGGTGGCTCCGTCAGTTAAGCATCCAACTCTTGATATCAGCTCAGGTCATGATTTCTTGGTTTGTGAGATCAAGCCCTGCACCGAGATCCGTGCTGACAGGACACAGCCTGCTTGGGATTCTCTCTCCCCTCTCTCTCTGCCCCTCCCCCCACTCTCACACACACGCTGTTTCTCAAAATAAACATTAAAACAACAACAACAACAACAACAACAACAATCTCCATGCTCTGCTTCAAGCTCTTCTGACTTCTCCACAGGCTAGAAATGGCATGAGCAGGCCATTCCTTTCTGAGCAGCTGCTACCAAGTCAGGCAGAAGTTCACCGGAGATTCCTGATGAAAACACAAGACAAGCCGGACCCATGGATCCATGAAACAGTCTCCCCTTGATATGAATCAAAGGTAGACACTTCCCCTTCCCTTTCTTCCAAGTGACTTCTATGCAACAAATGAACTCACTTTTCTTATGTTTATTTAGTTCAGGTCCTCATGTTTCTTCCTGGCAAACATGCCTATCAAGTTCATGTGACCCAGCTAAATGGCTATGGTCATTTTTTTCTGGCTAAATAAGCAGGTGGACCACACACCAGGGTCAGTGATGTTTGAAACCAAACCACCCACTACTAGTGCGAAAAGGAGCACGTGTGCAGGGTATGGTGATTTCCTTTCAAGGTGTTTACATGGAGACAGGAGCTTTCTCTTTGACTGTGGGAGACTGTTCCCTGTTTGGTCCTGAATCCACATGCTCCTCAATCTTTCCATTTCTTCTCTTTCTTTCAGCCTTGTTATTGGCTTTGTAATACTTGAAGTTATTCCAACCATAGAGGTTTCTTTTTTTGCGGCACTGCCTGTGGATAAGCAATGTGGATTGTTCCCTTATTTCTGCTGCTCAGGAAATACACAAATTCTCTTGATTCTTTCAGAATGTTTGATTATTTCAAGTTTCTCTTCAATATTGAAACTTTCCTTTTGCATGCACTATTTGACATTATGAATCAAGAGGCTTAGACATTCTTGGTATGTTAAAGGAGTGTTTTTTTTTGTTTTAATTTTTTTTAACGTTTATTCATTTTTGAGAGATAGAGACAGAGTGCGAGTGCGGGAGGGGCAGAGAGAGAGGGAGACACAGAATCCGAAGCAGGCTCCAGGCTCTGAACGGTCAGCACAGGGCCCGACGCGGGGCTCAAACCCACAAACTGTGAGATCATGACCTGAGCTGAAGTCAGATGCCTAACCAACTGAGCCACCCAGGTGCCCCAAGGAATGTGTTTTTATACAGAAAAGTTCACAGGTGCAAAGGAATAGCAAAACACAGGATAATGTGTGGTGAACCAAGGTAGCTGGTAGATGTTTCAGGTATATGTGTATTTGTGTTTTGTGTACTCCTACCTAGCTTAGGTCAACTGGCTATAGCTTAATGTGTCCACCTGGTATTCTGGCTGAGTAAATGATGCATGAGCAAGCACAAAATGTGTGCTATCCTCACATTGTTCCCTGTGATTTCAATTGCATTGGCATTGATGCTTATTTTCAAAACAAACATAATTGTGTTATCAACTTTCAAATGGCCAGGAAAATATTAGGAATATGCAATAATTCAATAAATCCCTGCCCTCCCGGAGCTTGCATTTTAGTGAAATTCAAATGTTGCTACAATTTAAGCCTCCTCTAAATTATGAGATCTATTTTAAATAGCTAAAAATATCTCTGATATGCAAATAAACTTAGGCTACTTAAAACTCATTTAAAGTCAGTTGTTGCATACTAAATTTTTAAATAAATACTGTACTACATTTTAGGAGATCGTCTAAAGTCTTAAAAATCAAATGCAAACAAGCTTGTTTTTTAGAATATCCACCAAAGATTGAAAACAAACAAACAGGCAAACAAACCCTAGAACATTGTTATGTGTCCCTGGAGTAGCACGTAACACATTAATACATATGTATTAATTAATACATGATCGATATCCTTCTATTTGTATAAATGAAAATAAAGACATAGAACCATCTTAATGTCAAAGATGATGATTTCTGGATGGTGGGATACTACTTTACTTTTGTCTTTGTATATATCTGGATTGTCTTCATTCTTTATAATAATTTCATAAAACAATAAGGTGATTTTGTATTAATTTGAAAAATTTTAAATACAAAAATCCCGAATAATTAAAACCCAGGAACCCAACAACCAGAAGTAAAAAACATCACTGTCTTTTAACAAATCTTTTTTATAATAAAAAAAATTTCACAAAAAACTGAAGATCACCATGACTATTCTCAGGTACCATTCTCCATCCACTCACTCCTTATATATAATTGTGTTTACCCTTCCAGTCCATGCAAAGTAATTTTAAAATTGCAATTTAAAATGAAATGCAAGATTAGAAATGTATTTTATGTGTTTTTTCCCAGATCCATACTTAAATTTTTTTTCTGATGAATAATTTTAAACATATATAAAAACAGAGAAAATACTATATAATAAATCTCAATACACCCATTACTCAGATTCAACAATTATCAAGATTTTGCTACACAGAGTTTTTGAAATTAAAAGCAAAAATTGTAACTACTGTTTCATACTATAGTTTGCTCAGTCCATAAACACAACACCTACTAAGGGAGACAGGGAAAATGACGATTAATTGTGCTCATACTATGTGCCAGGCACTAGGTCTTCCATTTACTGACCCTTTAAGGAGTCACAAAAACTGTGCAACTTTAGTAGTTTTATCAGCATTGCTGAGAGTGAAAAATGAGGCTCAGAGCAATGAAGATTTTTGCATAGGCTCAACCAGTTGATTGTCTTTCTAGAACCCATTTCATAGTGTGTGTAAGAGTCACCAGAGATTATGATTCTGTTGAAGAACACAAAATGAGAATATCTCACTTTGGGTCTGTGTGAATCAATCCCTGTATTCTTTGGGTTGGAGGAGGATCCAGTATTGATGCAGAGGCTTTAAGTCAGCAACTTTTGGTTATTTATTTAATTTTTAAAAATACCTGTTAAAACTTTTACTTTAAGACATTTTCCTATAACTACTTAGATAAAAGAGAGAAACATTTCCCCTTTTCCTTTAAAAAGTCAAATTAATGATTCAATATACTCTTGTAAACTCTTACTCTCTATAGCTCATAATCACTGTTGACCAACAACCACAATTGGGAAAAACAATTTCAACTGCAATTTGCAGGCTTGCAGATCTATCATGGAGATTTCCAAAGCAGTTTTGAAACTTCTTGCCTGCCATGTTGCTTACGTGTTGTTACACTCATACATTACAGCAAACACTTCATAACCATCCCAACGATTCTTGAGCTTGACTATTTTAAGATAAGCAGATGTGAATGCTCCAGTGGGTCAATGCTATTAGTCAGTCTTGCCATAAGAAGCATAAGAGTTTGGTTTTCCATGACACATTTTTATTTAATGGCATAGAATGTCACCGTTTAGAAGCACAGGATGCACAATGATTCAGCTATTTTGAGACACTGTGGAGACTGCAGAAACTCAAGTATCCAGTGCCTCCCAGTTTATGTGTATAAAATTTTAGGACAGAAAACTGTCTTACTCTAGATTGCGACTTGTATTTGTATCCTAAACTCTCCAGTTTTGACGGAAGGAAGCCTTAAAGATCATCTGGGATCAGCCAGACTTCTTCATTTTGCACATGTGGAAAGAGAGCCAATTTCTGTTTTATTTATGTCTTCTTTCATGTAGTCCTTGTTTGGTTTTCTTTTGCCACAAAGAACAATGCCAAGTTACTGTAGTGTACTGTCACACAAGGGACATGAGCATGCACCAGTCCCTGGTAACAGAAAAGAAAACAGCCACCACCAAACCTTAATATAAGCAGAGACCAAGAATTTTTCAAGGCTGCCGTTAAGATGCAATTGCTCTGTCCAAGCTTACAAATTCAAAATACCTAACTACAAGAGTTAGAATAAAAAGTCCGGAAGGGAGACTTCCCATTCTTGCCGCTGACTAAATAAAATTAAATTATGTTCAAAAGTGGGCTTCTAATTCTACTTTTCCATTTATTATTCACATGTAGAACTTTTTCACTTTTTGCAAATGTCTTCTGGCTAAAACCAAATTTTTTTTTTTTTTTGCCATAGTCCCATTACTGTGCCTTTAATCTTTTTCTAAAATACAGACCCTCAAAATGTATTATACCTCTGTAAACGACCTTGGTGGTGGGGTAATTTAGTGGTTTTGTTACCCCCCTCCTTTTTTTCTTTCTTTTTTTTTTTTTTTTTTGCAAGGAGAATCCCCAAATAGAGAAAACAGGTCAGCGTGACCTTTTTTGAGGCAGCTTTCCAGTGTTCCCAATTCAGTGTGAAAACACTGACCCTAGTCGGGCCCTTTGCAGACGAGGGACAGGAACTCCCTACCGCTGCACGACTTCCCCAAGGTGAAGCCTAAGACGGTCAGGGATCCCCTTGGACCAGCTTTTCTCCCTCGGAAATGCGGTCTCTTTCCTTGGGCTCCAAGGTGTCTGGGGCAAGAGTGGGACCAACAGAAGATCCGGGGGAGAGACTCGCCCCCAGGGCAGACGACAGGAGTTCCCAGCGGCCGGCGCGCGCGGAGCCCGCAGCAGCGGACCCTCAGCCGGCGGAGCTGCGAGCGGCGCCGCCCGAACTCCCGGGCTCGAATTGGCTTGAGCGGGGCCGGGCGCGGAGGGGCGGCGCGGAACACAGCGCGGCGAAGCAAAAGCGCTCCCGGGGGTCGGCGGCCACAGAGCCCACACCCCGGGGCGGGGCCGGGGTGGAAGCCGCGCCAGCAAAGTTGCAGCGAAGCGCGAAAGGTGCGATGGTGCGGACAGCTCCCGGGAGGCGGCAGCCGACGCGCCCCGTGGCTCCCCTCCTTACCTTTCCTTCCCCGGCCCTGCGCCGAGCTCCGGCCTTGCGCCCTCAGAAGTTTCCCAGCCGAGCACGCTGGGCCCGGCTGGCCGGCGCCGAAGCCCCGAGCGCCCGGCTGGCGCGCTCCTCGCCGCCCACCCGGCCGCCGCCGCCCGCCCCGCGCCGGGACGCACAGTGACCGAAGCCCATTCCGGTGCGGCGCGGCGGCGCGGGCGGGGGCCGGGCACGGGCGCGCGCCCCGGGGCGCAGGGGGAGGGCGGGGGCGGCGGCGGCCGGCGCGCTGGGGCCGGGGCGCCCGAGCTTCCCGGGAGCAGGCGGCGCGGCCACCAGCTTGTAGGACTGCCGATAGACCGGGCGGCCGCTGCGGACCAAAGTTTGCAAAGACGGGTTTCCCCAAGTGGACACTGATCACGGTTAGAAAATAAGCCTAGCATTCGCTGTTCTAGGCAGAGAGCGTTGGAATTGATGACTGGGATGAAAAGCAACTCTTTGTGTGCCCTCTCCTTCCCGCACGCCCCACCCCCCACACCACAAACAAGATGAGATAAATGACCACAGTGGGGATGGAAATTTGGGGTGTATAGGACAAAGAAAGGTTAATTTCTTTTTTTAGAATTAAGTTTATTTTGGGGCGCCTGGGTTAAGCTTCGGACTTGGGCTCAGGTCATGATCTCACGCACTCAGGTGATGATCTCACGGGTTTGTGGGTTCGTGCCCTGCATCAGGCTCTGTGCTGACAGCTCAGAGCCTGGAGCCTGCTTCAGATTCTGTGTCTCCCTCTCTCTCTCTGCGCCCTCCCTGCTGTGAGCTCTCTCTCTCTGTCTCTCTCAAAAGTAAATAACATCAAAAAAAATTTTTTTAAATAAAAAATAAAATTAAGTTTATTTTGAGAGAGAGATTGCAAGTTGAGGAGGGCCAGAGAGAGAGGGCAAGCCACAATCCTGAGCAGGCTCTATGCTATCACATGTCGGGGCAGAGCCCAACCCTCATTTGACTGAGCCACCCAGGAGCTAGGGAAGGTTAGCTTCTTGATTCAAATCAGTGGGCTTCTCAAAAAAAGCAAATGGGTGAAAAGCATAGACAACCATAGAAGGAACAATTTAAAAATACAAATGGTTTTTAAAAAAAGTTCAAATTAGTATTAAACCAAATGCATGCAATTTAAGGCAAAGCTCAAATGTATTTTTCCTCCTATGAAATTAGTGAAGTTTTGTTTTGTGTCGGTGATCAAACCATAGGGTGGTCCGTGAGGGACCAGCCAAACACATAACTTACATAGGGATTTCTGGTCCCTTCTCTTGGCACCCTCACTTGCCCTTCGTATAACCACAATGGGGACAGTCATTCCAGAAACAAACATTTGCTGAATAATCAATGTCTCTTTCTGTCCCCAGAATAACTGCAAAAGTAGTTAATATAAACTGTAAAATTAACCTCCTTTAACTGTGCTGAAACTGAGGGTAAAAAAAAAAAAAAGCCATATTCCTACACACTATACATAGTTAGAAAGCAGTCCACTGCTATGTCTTTGCTCTTACCTTCATTCTAGAGATTTACTCAGAAATGTTGAAATAATAGTTGGAACTGGATCTAGTCCAAGATTTCAAATATGTTTATATATTTGAAATATGGCCAGGGAAGTGAGAAGGTCACAAGTTTACCAGATGTACTCTGGGCTTAGACTTCACTTCTTATTTAGTGTTGCACATCACATTTTTTAAGGATTATGTTCGATTTAAAAACTCAGAAGCAGCAAGGATGTGCTTGTATGACAGATGCTACGGTGGCCCCATGATTCCCGCACCTAATGGTTTCACACCTTTGTGGGATCCCCTCCTTTTGAGTGCAGTTGGGACCTGTGACTCACTTATAAACAGTAAGTATAGCACAGGTGATGGATGTCACTTCTGTGACTCATTTACGTTACAAAAGACTCTCAGTAGAGACTGCCATCTCTGGCTTGATGAAATAAGTGGCCTTGTTGGGGAAGTCCATGTAGCAGGAACTGTAAATGGCCTTTAGGAGCTAAAAGCAGCCTCCAGCCAATAGCCAGCAAGAAGTCAGGGCCTTCAGTTCTACAAACACAAAGAAATGAATTCTGTCAACCATCTAAGTAACCTTGTAAATAGAATCTTCCCCAGTCAAGCCTCCAGATGTGAGTGCAGACCAGAGGATACCTTAACTGTGGCTTTGTGAAACCCTAAGCAGAGGATCCAGTTAAGTCGTGCCTGGACTCCTGACCCACCAAAATTGTGAGTTAATAAATGTGTGCTATTTTAAGCCATTCAGTTTGTGGTAACTAGTACAGCTTATATGTGTTGTTTAGATATTCAGCATGTTAGTACACATGGTATTGTGCCTTCCTTGGAAAATTTTGTGTTAAATATTGCTGCTCTTTTGCATCCTGATTTTTCTGTTTATTATTCTTTCACATACGTATCCCTGCCTGGATCTTCATTGCAGAGTCTCTCTGAAACAAAAACTCCAATGAAATGATACCCTATAGATCAAGCACAGGTCTAGGGCTCCCTAGGATTTCCAGCTGCATTTTTTTTTTATTTTAAAAATTTTAATTTAATGTTTATTTTTGAGAAACAGAGAGAGACAGAGAACGAGCAGTGGAGGAACAGAGAGACAGGGAGACACAGAATCCAAAGCAGGCTCCAGGCCCTAAGCTGTCAGCACAGAGCCTGACGTGGGGCTTGAACCCACAAACCATGAGATCATGACCTGAGCTGAAGTCAGTTGCTTAACTGAGCCACCCAGGTGCCCCTTTCCAGCTGCATTTCTACTTCAGAGATTACGTGTCCACAATCTATAGGTTTCATCCCTTCAGGTCCTTTGGGATATTCTCTTGGCTAAGCCTCTGAGGCTGGACAGAACCACAGTCAACTGAGCTCATGCAACTCAGAGTTGCAACACCAGTGTGAGGAATACTGTGATAAAGAAATTAGGAGCAGATTAAGTACTGAACCAGGATTCATTTAATCCACTTACTCTGGGAAAGCTTTAATATGAGGCTTCCAGAGTCTTCCTCTTTCCTCCTCCTTGACCTCAAATTGTTCCTCTTCTAAACCTCAGTCCCCGAGATTTGTGCATTTGCTTGTGAATTGCCCCTGCGTCCAGATGTGAATCCAGCCTGGCTTGTTCACCAGCCCTGCTTCTTCCTTCCTCCTTCCCTCCCTCCTTCCTTCATTCCTTTCATCTTTCCTGCCTTCTTTCTTTCATGATTCTTTCATTTTTTAATCCCCATATAATTGTGCATAGGTCTCTTTCTCTATATCCTCTATATTCCTTATTTGCTTTTTATTTTATGAATCTTTCATTATACAAGTAATACATTAATAGAACATCATATACTAATGTATATTGTGTGGCATCAAACTACATTTGTCAGCTCTCTTTCTCAGGCAAAGTAATTGGAGCTTGTTTTTCCTTTCCTACATAATCATTCTTTAAAACTACTGCATGATTTTATCATATTATTAGTACATCACAATGTATCTATCCCCTTAACAATGTTTACCTTGTTGCTATTATAAGCAAATAATGTGTGCATGATTCCTTGGTCACATGAGTGATGATCTGCCCAAGGTAGATACCAGAAGTGGAATTCTGGGTACGATCATTTTATGTTTTAATTTCTTGTATTGAGGTATAATTGGCATATAACATGATGCTACTTTCAGATGTACAGCACAACGATTTGATATTTGTTTATTTTGTGAAATGGTCATCACAATAACTATAGTTAACATCATCACCATACACAGTTACAGAATTTTTTCTTAGGATGAGAACTTTTAAGCTTTACGGTCTTAACTTTCAAATATGCAATAAAGTGTTATTAACTGCAGTCACCATGCTATAAATTACTATGTCCATTCTAATTTTATTAACTACTGACAAATTATCCTCCAGTGTGGCCCCGGAAGCTTACACTCCTACCAACTATGTCGGAGAGAGCTCCTTTGTCCATTTTCTTTTCTGCACAGCCCCGCTGACACTTGATATTACCCGACTTAAAGATTTTTGCTCTGGCTCTCCTATTTCTTTTCTCCTATTTTCTCATCCTTTTCTTCCTCCTCCTTTTCTTTCTTCCCCTCTCTCATTTTCCCCGGCTCTTGTTCTCTCTCTCTCTCTCTCTCTTGCTCTTTTGTTTCCTCTCTCTTTTTAAAAGTTTTATAAATTTAATTTGTAAACTCATTTATTACTTAATGAAGATCATGAAAAGATGTGTCCGCAAATGTTCATTTACAAAGTCATTGTCAAAGGCTGCAGCATATTCTGTTTCACTGTGCCACCATACTTTGTTTTAGTTGGGGTAAAGTACGCATTACATAAAATTAACCATTTTAAAGTGTACAATTCAGTGGCACTTAGCACACTTAACAATGGTATACAACCACCACCTCTATCACATTCCTAAATATCTTCATCATCCCCAAAGAAATGGGTATGGGGATCCCATACCCACAGAACCATCACTCCCCATTTCTCCCTTCTCCCAGCCCCTAGAGACTACTAATCTGCTTTCTGCCTCTAGGGATTTACCTATTCTTGATAGTTCCTACAAATGGAGTCCACAATATGTGACATCGTATGTGTGCTTCTTTCACTTTGCATAATGCTTTTGGGGTGCATCCCTGCTGTAGAGTGTATCAGTACTCCATCCTCTTTATGGCTGAATAATGTTCCACTGAACGGATATGCACCCATTTGTTTATCCACTTACCAGCTGATGAATATTTAGGTTATTTTCACCTTTCGACCCTGGAGAATAGTGTTCCTATGAACATTTGTGTATAAGATTTTGTTTGTGAATATCTGTTTGTAATCCTTTTGGATTCATACCTAGGGTAGGAATTGTTAGATCATATGGCAAATTTTTTGTCTACCTTTTTAAGGAATTGCCAAACTGTTTTCTAGAGCACATGAACAATTTTACATTTCCACCAGCAAAGTCTGAGCATTCTTATATCTCCACATCCTTGACAACACTGGTTATTTCCTGTTTTTTTTTTTTTTAAATTATCCTAGCAGGTAGGAAGTAGTGTCTTGTTTTGAAATGTATTCCCCAATGACTAATGATTTTGAACATCTTTTCATATGTTTTTGGCCACTTGCACACCTTCTTTGGAGAAATGTCTATTCACGTCCTTTGTTTATTTTTAAATGGGTTGTTTGTCTTTTTGTTGTTGGGTTGTAAGAGTTGTTTCTATATTTCAAATAATGGACGATGCCTATCAGATATATAATTTTCAAATAATTTTTCCCATTTCGTGGAATCTTTCCACTGTCTAAATGTTTGTGTCTATTGTGAGGCAGGGGTCCAGTTTCATTTTTTAAAAGTTTCTTTATTTGTTTTGAGAGAGAGAGGGCATGAGCAGGGGAGTGACAGAGAGAATTCCAAGCAGGCTCCATGCTGTCAGTGCAGAACCATGAGATCGTGACCTGAGCCCAAGTGGGACGTGTAACTGACTGAGCCACCAAGGCGCCCCCTAGTTCAAAGCACTTCTTAAAGATGTCTAGACTTCACCTTCTTACTCTTCCAGTGCTCTTCTTATAGAAAGTCCTCGAGGCTTCTCTTCTGTGTGCACATGTCTGAGTCAAGGCTGTCAGAGCTGCTTCCAGAGCTGAAAGTAGCAATGTTTTTAAGTGGGTAGGAGCCCACGAGGCCCTAGGGCAGCAACAGCTGGGCTGGGGATTTGGTCAGGAGAATAGGAAACATTTTGAGGTGCAGTCCTGCAGAGTGAGCCATCCTGAGTAGCTGGATGACCCCTCAGCACCCATAAGAAACCTCAATCCTTTCTGTTTCTGTCTGAAACAAGTGCTGTGTGGTGTGCGTAGCCTGTTCTTTAGTTTGTTTTTGGCTTTTTCCCCCCTTTGTTTTTCCAAAGCTTTGTGAGTCATCTCTGTTTGAACATGCTGCTGGAGTCAGTTCCTTGAGAGATTTGAACACTCCAGCTTTTAGGCGAAGGTCACATCTTGTCAAAGAAGTCTGAACATTTTTCCACCCAGAAGCCCTTAGGCTCTGTGTTTCATAGTGGGAATACCTGCTTGGAGGAGATTGGGGATCTCTGAGGCATTCAAGATTCTTACAAGTTTACTGAACACTGATACCTGGAGAGGCTCTGGTTAGTTTAGAATTTCCACATTGAGATATTTCCTGAGACATGAACAGTGAACTTCTGCATGTCCCAGTGAGGCCCAGGCAATTTTCAAAGTTTTACTCCTCATTTCAGGATATATCCTTATGTCTCATTAAGAATATGCCATCATTATCATTATGTAAGTTTTTTCCTGAAGAAGACCTAAAATCAAGAAATTAAGGATATAAATGAACAATAGTTACTTTTTAAACGGTAAGTGAAACTTATTGCTGTAAAGGTTACAGTTTGATCTAGACTGTCATTATGGAGCTGATTAAAGAAACGTAAACACTGATCTATGAACGCATGGGTGAGAACCAACTGTAGGATATTCCTGTTCCAACTGACCAAATAAAAAATTAATTGTATTCAATTATATCTCAACAAAAAATTTAAAAACAATTGTAAAGAAAAGAAGGGAGAAAATGACAATAGTCAATACATGAAGAATAAATAATAATAAAGAAATGTATTTAAATGTTCCCTTATCAATTGAATTGGTTCAGATATATTCATTTGCCAACTAGACACTTTTTCTAATGTTTATTTATTTTTGAGAGCGAGAAAGACAGAGTGTGAGTGGGGTAGGGGCAGAGAGAGGGAGACACAGAATCGGAAGCAGGCTCCAGGCTCTGAGCTGTCAGCACAGAGCCTGATGTGGGCCTCGAACTCACAAACTGTAAGATCATGACCTGAGCTAAGTCGGACGCTTAACTGACTGAGCCACCCAGGTGCCCCACCAACTAAATACTTTTTAAAGTATTATAACCATTCTAAAAGAAAGTTCTTCTGTGCATCCTGTAAGGACGATAAATAGCTCTAGTTAGAACACAAATCTTAATGTCTAGGTCATATAAGCAATTGTTCTTTCCCAGAAAATTGGATAGCTAACTGCTGTCCAACCTCTATTTCTCTTCCTTGTGTCAGAGAGGTTCTTAGAAAAAATATGAGGTCAGCAGTTGAGGTCCAGGTCAGCATTTGTGAAGAGGTCTCATTCTGCTCCATGGCAAAATCCCCACACTCAGCCAGTCTTTGTGGCCAAGAGCAAATGACTGGGGTGGCACTGCCATTTATGGGACCTGGGAAGAACTGAGGTTTTCTTGGCTTGGTTCATGGTAGGGGGTAGAGATCAGAGTTGTCCACGTCTGTCTGTGCTCCTCAAATCACTATATCCGTTGCAAATTCATTCATTCAACAAATATTTATAAAGTACCACCCTGTGGCACTGCTCTGGACACAAATGGGCTGTCTCCCAAATCCTGCACTATGGCTCTCCGGTCCACTGTCATGGCATGGCCACAGTTTGAGGTTGGCAGCTCATTCCAAAATCCAAATTCCAAGGAAAATATACTCAGGAAAGCAAGTAAATTAGCCTTTAAACATATTCTGCTTACATCTCATCTTTTTTTTTAATTAAAATTTTTTTTTAGTGTTCTTTATTTTTTGAGAGAGAGAGAGAGAGAGAGAGAGAGAGAGAGAGAGAGAGAGTGCAGGGGAGAGGCAGAGAGAGAGGAGGACAGAGGATCGGAAGTGGGCTCCACATTGACAGGCTGACAGCAGCAAGCCCGATGCGGGGCTTGAATGCACAAACCACAAGGTCATGACCTGCGCCAAAGCTGGACACCCAACCAACTGAGCCACCCAGGCGCCCCCCATATTTTTAAACCTGACTTGAATCACTTGATATAGTTGCTTTAAAGTATGGGAATAGTGAGTGGGGCCTGTCTAATTCTGCCTTATAGGTGATAGTGGGAATGGAGGCACAATGCAAAGAGAAAAAATTATTATGTATAAGTGTCTCACCACAGTAAGCCCTCTGGTAGGCCTTGTTTTTTGCTATGGTTTTAATTAAGAAAGCACATTTTAAAATTCAGTAGCCTTAAAGGATTTTTAAATTACAAATTATCTCTGAGTTCCAGAGGAGAGAATTAATGTTAAGAGTTAGTAGAGAAATGGAAAAACACTGAAAAATATAAATACAAATAAAAACACCACCAACTAGAGTGAAGAGAAAACAAGACGATGGAAATGTGGATTCCTCTATAATGACTTTAGATTTTGAGGGGATTCTTTTTCAGTATTTTTCTACATTCCATACACAATTCTGTTTAGAAATTATAGATGAAAACTTTATTGTTTAGATGTGTGGGTCTTTCTTATTATACTTTCATAAAGTTTAGTAAAATGTTTATATTGGCATGTTTAATCATGACACAACCATGGGGCGCGTGAGTGGGCCATCCGAGGGCATCCCACTCTTGATTTCAGCTCAGGTCACAATCTCACGGTTCATGAGATTGAGCCCCCTTGGAACACACAGAGCCTGTTTAGGATTCTCCCACTCCCTCCCCAGTGTGCACTCTCTCTCTCAAAATAAATAAATAAACCTTTAAAAAAAACACAATTACATGACTAACAATTGCAGAATGATAAAGCACAGTAGACCTTCCCAGAAGGTCATCAAAATTAAGTGGGACTGAAGCACAAACTCTATAAACAGTTCTGAAATTAGACTGATAAATTCTCCATTGGCCTGGTGATTAGGTGTGGTGGGCCATTGTTGAATTTTCAGATTAGCAGAGGCTAGAGGGGCCTTACAGATCCAGGGCTTATCATTCATGTTAATTTTTGTTTTTTTCTTCTTAGGTTTTGTTTTGTTGTGTTATGTTTTGTTTGTTTTTTTGAGGGGGTGCAAGTGAGCAAGGGGCACAGAGAGAGAGAGAGAGAGAGAGAGAGAGAGAGAGAGAGAGACAGAATGAGAGAGAGGGAGAGAGAGAGAGAGAGAAGCAGTGCTCGCCCAAAGTGGGGCATGGGCTCACCCGATGCAGGGCTCAAGCTCATGAACCATGAGATCATGACCTGAGCCAAAGTCAGATGCTTAACCAACTGAGCCACCCAGGCACCCTGTTCTTAGATTTTAATATTAACCATACCTCTGAGGCTGTCATTAAGATGATAAACTGATCTAGCTCATTTCGATGTAGTGTATCATTAGATTTTTTTTTTTTTTTGGCTTTTTTTCCTTTCTTTCTTTTTTCTTTTTCTTTTGTTTTGCTAAAGAAAGGGGGAAAAATCTGACTCCTTTAAAGTGCCATACTGGATTGGACCTGGAGAAAGTGTCAAGGATTTCCTGTCCAGGATTGCTTTCATTAAGTGAGATGATGCAACTCAAGCCCATAGCACAGCATCTGGCATGCCAGCTACTTCATCATTACCACTCCCGCTCTTATCCATGTCGCAAACTGTTATATATCTAAGTTTTGTAAAGAAACATATATGTAGTAAATATATGGTCTTCTTTATAGTGTTTATCTTATTTTGTACACTTTTCTGCTTTTTCTTCTTTTTTGTATTAAGTATATTGTATGTATAATCTGAAAAAAAAAAGCAATGAAAAGGAAAAGAACCCTTTAGAAAGAACAAGACCACAAGAAAGGATCCTGGGGCGCCTGGGTGGCTCAGTCGGTTAAGCATCTGACTTCAGCTCAGGTCATCATCTCGTGGTTTGTGGGTTCAAGCCCCGCGTCGGGCTCTGTGCTGACGGTGCAGAGCCTGGAGCCTGCTTTGGATTCTGTGTCTCCCTCTCTCTATGCCCCTCCCCTGCTCATGTTCTGTCTCTCTCTCTCTTTCAAAAATAAACATTAAAAAAAAAAAGAAGAAGAAAGGATCCTGCCTTTATTGTGGTCCAGCAATTTGAGTAAATGGTCTCTTTTACAGGCCCATTTATACAAAGGTGAGGGGCTGCTCTGGTGGCCTCAGGTAGATGGGACCAGCCCTGGGGAACATTCCTCTGATTGTGCCCTGCTGACCTCCTTCAGACAGGTAGGGGCTTACGAGGTGTGCCTTATATACTTCGTCCAGGACTGGAGGGTAGGTGTGGGTACTCTCACTGATGTTCTTGAAGCCCTGCACAGGAAACCAGTACATTAGGCTGGTATCCGTAAGGCTGCCTGTAGAATAGTCACTTTCCCTTGAAATGAGTGTCTGAGTCTCATTTCTCCATCATTAAATGAGAGGAAGACAGTAATGTCTGGTTCCCCTTCAGAACAGCATTCCAGGAATCGGCTGAGTGATATCTGTAGCTAGCCTCTGCCAAAAACCTCTCAGACTCTCCTACAGCTCTTAGTCATGCTCCCAGTGGATTCCTAGAACCATGAGATGGAACAGAGCTCAGGAGGCCCCCATGCAGCCCTGTCTTCAAGGAGGGCTGCCACCAAGCTACATAGATGTCCCGGCTGATTCCTCCTCAGCTTCCCTGCATGAGTTATTTGTCTCTAAAACCCAGTGGAGTCAATAATGTCCTTTCTATCCCTTCCTAAATCTTTCCACTCTTAAACCGAAGCCCTCCTGGGACTTTTTTCAAACCAGTTCCTTAGTCTTTGGATTTCCTCCAGCTTCTTTGTATTCAGTTCAAGTTGAGGAGATCCAAATGCAGTGTTTCCTCTAAGAGATGCTGAGTAGTCTTGAGCAGAGTAAAGGACAATTTGTCTCCTTCACTGCCATGCAAGAGTGATTGTAAGCAGAGTGAACATGTAGAGGGAAAATAGGGGCTTCTGGATCCATGGGAAACTGAGAGTAAAATTCTGTTTCACAGTCTTACCTGCTGGTGTCCATCGGCAAGTCATTTACTTTGCTTTGCCTCAGTTTTTCACAGGCAAAAAGGAATTACTAATACTTCCTAAGGTTAACTGTGAGGAGTTAATGAGACAGTATATGTAAAGTGCTTGGTTTATGTTGTACATGTTTTTTATACAAAACTGGCTTAAATACAAACCAGTTATTTTATCTGGTTTTCAACAGAAGAAATGTGATCTGTTCTAGAGCCTGGGAAAAAAACTATAGTGGAATTACTGAAAAACAAAAACAAAAACAGAACTGTCCTGTATATTGAGATATGTTCAAGAATAATTTTAACTATCTTTATCTTTTCACCTTAAATGCTGACTTTAAAGTCAAGCTCCATGCTAAGATCCAACTTCCCCAGCTAAGAGCTTACCTTACAGGGGTGTCTGGGGGGGCTCATTCAATTAAGCATCTGACTCTTGATTTCGGCTCAGGTCATGATCTCACAGTTTGTGAGTTTGAGGCCCACATCGCTCTGTGCTGACAGCACAGAGCCTTCTTGGGATTCTTTCTCTCCCTCTCTCTCTCTTCCCCTCCCCTGCCTATGCTGTCTAAATAAATAAATAAACAAACAAACAAACAAACATTAAAGAAAAGAGCTTACTTTACAATTGCACAGTTCTCAGCAGTTTACAAAAAGTTGCGATGACCCATTTTTTTAAGCCTTAGTGATTTTGAAACCATTGCCCCAAAGATAACACTTACAGTCTTCAAGGAGGGATAACTTGATTTAGAAATATCTCCTTTAATCCCCAGAAATCCCTGTGAAATAGGAAGAAAAAAAAAGAAATATGAGCTGTGTTTGAAGTAGTGAATGCATAAGAGATAAAAGGCATATCCCCAGATTTTTAGGACAAAGTAAAAAGTTTGTTGCAAATGAGTCAATGTCCCTGAGATCTAATAACAAACAAACGAAGAAGGAAACAAAAGTTAGGATCTTTCCCATATGTCCATCAAGATAAATAACAGGTAGCAACTGCTATTATAGGACAGGTGCTACTCTAAGCAGATTGCATATATTGGGGTATTTAATCCTCCTATGAATTTATGAGCAAGTATTGTTTCCATCCTCACTTTCCAGAGAAGGAAGCTCAGGTACAGAGATTAAGTAGTTTTCCAAAGGTTTTATAGCACATGTGGCAGGGCTGGATTCAAACCCTCTTGGGCAGTGGGTTCTAGCAGGCCACACCTTTTGCCCCTGTACCACATTGCTTCTCTCTAGTGTTGCTGGCTGGGAACTTCTGGCACAGCCCTGACTTTATCCCTGACCTGGGGAAGCAGCATAGTACAGTAGTTAAATGCACATACTTGGGTGTCAAAAAGATTCATCTTTTAATCCCAGCTCCACCACTTAGTGGAGAAGCAGGAAGCGGCAAGCAATTGCCTTCCTGGCTCCCTGCATCTGAAACTGTGGCTGGTGAAGAAACTGAGGTTTAAAGGATTAAGATATTTAGAATAGAAACTATGTTCCATACCCAAACACTGAGTTGTTTTGCCACTTTCCGAGTCAGCTTGCTGTAGTCAAATCATCATGTGTTCAGAAAGCTTCCTGGACATCAGCTGTCTCAGATGCACTAAGTGTTTTTTGTTTTTTTTTTTAATCATCTACTAAGCATACATGGATAAGGCAGTGTGAATTATGGAGAAGATTCATGTATTAACACTTTGAGTTACGGCTAATTCAAATGAGATAAACTCTTATTGTTTCCTCCAATTTGCTGCATAATCTTCATTATCACTTCCAGCATAGTTACAATGTGCATGGAATTAGTTAAGCAGCCAGTAGGAATAGCGACCACTTGGTGGGTACTCAACTTTGTGCTAGGAGCTTTACTTAAACTATCTCATTCAGGTTCTCAATGAGGTTGGTAGGTATCTTGATCCTTCTTTGTTGATGGGAAATTGGGGCATAGAGAGTCTCCAGCAGATTGCTTCAGTTCCCAATGTAGCCTAAAGTGATGGCGGCATTGTAAAAACCTTGAATCATTCTGATGCCCATGTGTGTATATTTCACTGCAATCCTCTGCTGCTTCCCAAAGAATAGATAAAAGCCAGGCTATGTTTATAGCTTCTGGCTTGCTATGCTGTGACTTTAAAGGTCGGTGTCTAGTATGTATCTAATACCTCTTTTGTTACAAAATTTGCATAATTGTTGATGCCCCCTTCTAAGTATCCTGCATCTCCAAATTAATCTCTAATCTGGCAGATTCCATTGTGTGATCCTCACTAAAAAATACCTTCAAACTGAAAAAATAAAAACAAAACAAGAGGCCAAGAGGTTTATTTATGGTTCTCTCCAACGCTATTATGCAGAAAGGGAAATCAGGTGATACCTTTCTTCAAATGTGGACAAAAGATTAGCTCTGATCAACTCAGCCTCTGGCTCTGAGTTATTTCACAGTTGCAGGGGCAAAAATTTTTGGCTTGAGGTTAATCACATTTGGATGAAACATCGAGCTTTATAGAAATCGTCCCCAGATTGTTGTTCTTTCTGGCATATTAATACAACTAATTCATTAGAAGAATGAGCAAAAGCCATTCTTGCAGCAAAGCAGGGCTTCCTTTGATGAAACAGAGCATCGCCACAAGCTGTTCTCTGGAATCCGGGGAAGGGCTGTATTAGTCTGTGTTATGCATGTTTTGCTTTTGAATCCCGTGGCCCACAACAAGTACATGATGGTAATAGATGTTTAATGCAACAGGGAAACTAGTTAGAGGACAGCAGTTCCAAGCTCTTCCTGGTTCATCTTTCACATACATTTTTTTTTCTGAATTACCAAAATAACACACCCAGAGACATATGCACATTCACACACCATTTCAGGCCATATGAATTTCTTCATTATGTTCACTAACCAAAATGGATGTTTGAGAGAAGGAAGCACAAGTGAACCGATCCACAGTTCAACGTTGTTGCCATTTCCCCTCCATCTTGGAGGCACGCAGACACAAGTCACATCTGGTTTTCAGGTGTGCAGACGGGCAGTGGCACTTCTCTGCTAGCACTGAGCTGACACAGGAGACTTAGAGAGCAAAGATGGGTGGTGAGGGGTGGTGAGGAAGGTTGTTCCTCCTTGCAGTCTTTCAGGAAACCCCAGTTTCTTATGGAGCAAAAGAAAACAGAACTTGTCAACATGCGTGTGGCCCTATGACACATTCCTAGAAGATAAGTCTTCCAGCAAGGTAAATTTTATCAAGTATATATGGTGCATGATTCTCCTGATGAATTAGGATTATTGGCTTAAAGAGTACATTGCAGAGCTCCTGGTGGCTCAGTCGGTTGACCGTTCGACTCTTGATTTCGCCTCAGGTCATGATCTCATGGTTGTGGGACCGAGCCCCGCATCAGGCTCTGTGCTGGGCATGGAGTTTGCTTGAGATTCCTTCTCTTTCCCTCTGCCCCTGCCCTGCTCTCTCTCTCTCTCTCTCTCTCTCAAAACAAAACAAAACAAAAAATAGAGGTACCTGGATGGCTTATTCTGCTCAGGTCATGATCTCACGGTTCATGGGTTTGAGCCCCGCATCCAGCTCTGTGCTGGCAGTGCAGAGCCTGCTTGAGTTTTTTTCTCTCTCTCTCTCTCTCTCTTTGCCCCTGCCCCTCTCATAAGCTTTCTATCTCTCTCTCTCTCTCTCGCTCACACACACACACACACACACACAATAAATAAATAAACTTAAAAATAAATAAATAAATAAATAAGTAAATAGTCAGTTGATCTTTGGGACTAGAGTGGACAGCTGCTCTTGGGAAGCTATATTAATTCTTAGGTACAAGGGTGCATTATTTGTTCCTGTGGAATAAGGTTGACTAAAAGGTACAGTTATGTTCTAGGAGGGACAAGAGAACTGGGCCAGAGTCACAACAGGAGGGTATGACAGGTAGGGTTTGTGACAGCTGCAGGAAGGAAACAAGTGAAGTAGGGGCTCAAGAAGATACTCAAATGTAAAATTATCCTTCAGATGGTCCTGGGTATGAAACTCTTGAGTTAATTCTGCTTATACCATATAGAAAAACAAGTTTGGATCAGACAAAGGAAAAGTCAGGAGAATTCATCTCAACGGCTAAAAAACAGGATTATGTAGACTACCTCTCAATTGTGGCTTAAAAAAAAAATCCACACAGAATGGCTGGTTATTCAGCTCCTTTGGGATTCATCCCCAAAACTCTTTTTTTCTTTCTTGATCTGCACAGAAATCAATTTAAAATGTTGAATTGACATGTTAAGTACCAATCTCGAATTTAACTGAAACTATTTCGTGCCTTCCTGAAGCATAATAATCCATTATGTTGTTTTGTCTTAAATATGGAAGACCAAAAGAGGCAGAAATTTAAAAAAATAAATAAAAGCTTTTCTCAAATTTTTTTTACCATGTCAAGAACAAAGGAATGAGGGAAATTGAGATTTGTAGGATTTCTGGTTAGTACTTGAGCTACTTAAGAAGATACCTTAGGAGCACCTGGGTGGCTCAGTAGGTTGAGCATCTGACTCTTGATTTTGGCTCAGGCCATGATCCCAGGGTCATGGGATCAAGCCCCACGTTGGGCTCCACACTGACCGTAGATTCTCTCTTTCTCCCTCTGCCCTTCATCCCCGCTCATATTCTCTCTCTCTCTCTCTCTCTCTCTCTCTCTCTCTCTCTCTCTCTCTCAACAAAACAAACAGAGATACCTTAAGTTGGGTGAGGCCACACAGGAAACCCCCCATTATTTTGTGCCCTTTAGACATGATGGGGCTCCCTCATAGGAGATCACCATGCCCCATCTGAATTCACTGAAGTGACAGAGTTTATGTCAAAATGTGCTCCGAGTAATGTATGTGTCCCTACAGAAACAGCCATGTTTCTGGGTGTGCTTTGCCCTCCTTTGGCTCTAGCCTCTCCACCCCATGCTGGGAAAGGCAGCCAGTGAGTGAGGGAACAAGGAAACATTCCATTTGCTTGTGGTAGTGGAGTGAGTGAGGGAAGGATCTGCCCCCTCCATTCAAAGGAGCCTCTCTTAAAATGTGAGAACTGTCTGCTTTCTACCTGGAGCAGAGGATCTAGACCAATTAGACATTCAGTTCCCTAGGCTTTGATTTTCATTTGTTTTCAGCCTTACCATAATCCAGTGAGGGACGTGGGAGCTGGCAAAATGGAGTACAGAACCCTGCTATTTATTGACCATGAACCATGAGCTGGGTACTCTGCTAGGACCATGCATACAAAGTAGCTATAAAGAGGTCCCTGTTCTGAAGGGAGTGGCCTGCATTCTAGGGGGTATATAGTGGGGAAAATGAGACCAGAAATTGCTGTTAGTATTGGTATCCTAGAAAGAGGCTGAGTTTGGACATAAGGATTCAGACTGAGCAAGAAGATAGGGGGGTTTGGTGTTTTTCACACAAGGAAAACGATTAGTTATAGATGTTTTAGTCTAAAAAGTATTTGAAGTGTGTACAAAGATAAAACTACCATGTATTTTCCCTAAAACATATATATAAGAGGGATCCAAGTTATCTAAGAAGGTGTATCAAATTTATGTTGGCAATGCTGAGTTCACTTTTAAATGCTTTTAATTAACTAATAAATGGATCAAAATAATATTTACAAAAATATATGTAAGCTATGGTTTCATCCCTGGGAACTTAAAAAATTCTGCTATGAAAAATGTCAAGTGTATACAAAAATGAAGAGAAGGATATCACGAACCCCTGTACCTCCATCTACCTTCATCAGCTATCAGTATACGGCCAGTCTTATGACCCCCACCTATTTCATTACTTTAAAGGAAATTCCTTCATATCATTTCCTCCATAAATAATTTAAAATGTACCTCTAAAAGATAAAGACTTGTCTTTAAACATAATACCAGAATCAGATCTAAAATTAGTCATAATTCCAGGGGGCGCCTGGGTGGCTTAGTCGGTTGAGCATCCGACTTCAACTCAGGTCATGATCTCGTGGTTGACGAGTTTGAGCCCCATGTTGGGCTTTGTGCTGATGGCTCGGAGCCTGGAGCCAGGTTCGGATTCTGTGTCTCCCTCTCTCTCTGCCCCTCCCCTGCTCATGCTCTGTCTCTCTTTGTCTCGAAAATAAATACACATTAAAAAATTTTGTTTTGGTAAAATTAATCATAATTCCTTAATATCAGTGTCTAGTTTGTGTTCCAATTTACCTAGAGACCTTTATCACAGATATGGATATTGTGGTGTCCTAATGCTGCTTGACAAACTGCTCCAAAATATGGAGGCTTTGAAAAAGAACCTGTTGTTATCTCTCATATAGGAAGGTTTTGACCATCAAGTCAATTTCCTTAGGAGGATTCAGATATTTCATTTATTTTGAGTCAGTCTTGGTAAGTTTTCATTTTCTAGGACTCTGTCTATTTTACCTAAGTTTTAAAATTTGTTAGTATACAGTCACTCATGATACTCTTTTGTTATGTCTATAGTACCTATAGTTATGTCTCCTTTTTCATTCCTATTATTGTTTATTTGTGCCTCTTTTTTTCTTTATCAGTCTTAGCAGAAGTTTGTCAATTTTATTAATCATACTAAAGAACTGACTTCTGTATTTGTTAATTTTCACTATTGTTAATTTGTTTTCTGATTTTTAATTTCTGCTTTTATCACTATTATTTCTTACCTCCATCTTTTTTTCCTGGATTTATCTTGCTATTCTTTCACTAATTTCTTAAAAATTTTAAAAATGTTTTATTTACTTTTGAGAGAGACAAAGCATGAGGAAGGGAGAGGAGCAGAGAGAGAGAGAGAGAGAGAGAGAGAGAGAGAATCCAAAGCAGGCTCCAGGCTCTGAGCTGTCAGCACAGAGCTTGACGTGGGGCTCAAACCCACAAGCCGTGAGATCGTGACCTGAGCTGAAGTTGGATGGTTAACTGACTGAGGCACCCAGGCACCCTACATTCACTAAATTTTTAAGTTGAATTCTTCGTTCACTAATATGTGGCCTTTTTTTCATTCCTAATAGATGCAGCAAGGGTTATATATCTCTCCATTGTTTTAGCTGCATGCCAAAATTTTTGATATATAGAATTTTCATTATTATTTAGTTTTAAATGGTGCCTACTTTGTTATAATTTCTTCCTTGAGCAATTATTTAGAAGTGTATTTCTTTATTTTCAAATATAGGATATTCCTGGTTATTATTTTGTTGCTGGTTTCTATGCTATGAGTTTGTCTGATACCATTCCTTTGAAACTTGTTGAGACTTACTTTATGGTCTATATGGAGTTATTATTTTTTTTTTAGTATTTATTTACTTTTGGGGAGAGTGCAAGCAGGGGAGAGGTGGAGAGAGGGGGACAGAGGATCTGCAGTGGGCTCTGCATTGAAAGCAATGAACCTGATATGGGGCTCAAGCTCATGAGCCACAAGATCATGACCTGAGCTAAAGTCAGATACTCAACCGACTGAGCCACCCAGGTGCCCTAAATGGAGTTATTTTTTATTACATTTTTTTTTCATCTTCTTCCACTCATTGCCAGTTATCTTTGCAATTTCCTGGGAGGCAGGGGATATTTCTAGTTTATCCTTCCAATGAGGGTATACCGTTTGGGTCCTGGGTTTTATCTCTGTCCCCACCCCCCAGCTCCAGAAGGCTGTGCATACCAAGGCTCCTGTTCACCCACTTCAGGAAAAACCTGCAAGATGAAAGCCACGTCAGTGCTCCCTCCTCTCTGCATGCTCCCCTTTCGTTTTTTGACCTGAGTGTTCCTTGCAGTCTATTCTAGCCAGTTTGTCAATGCATTACAATGCAGTATCATTCAGTACTTTTTATTGGTCGTGAACCTCATCTGCCATACGTCCATTAATAGAAGTCTGTACTAGCATCTTCTTTGATCACTGTCAAATTCCTGTAACATGCACCAAGTAACATGTTCAAGGAGCTGAAGGCTTTGCCATGTCCTAAGACAATCACTGGAAACACTGTTAGGGAAACATTTTAAATAAAATACATAGAGTAAATGTTCTCAAGTATTAACCACCATCTCATAAAGGAATACACACTGAAAAGAGAGGAAAGATATGGTTTAAAAAAATTTTTTTTAACATTTGTTTATTTTTTAGAGACAGAGAGAGACAGAGCATGAGTCGGGGAAGGGCAGGGACAGACGGAGGCACAGAATCCAAAGCAGGCTTCAGGCTCTGAGCTGTCAGCACAGAGCCCGATCTGGGGCTTGAATTCACGAGCAGTGAGATCATGACCTGAGCCGAAGTCAGATGCTTAACTGACTGAGCCACCCAGTGTGCCGAAAAGATATAGTTTTAAGTTCCATTCAAAATCATAAAAAATATAGCCAATAAATCCAAAATGACTCCTCATGTTTCCCAAAAAGATACATAGAAGAATTCATAGCACTGTTTTTCCTACCAAAAATGGAAGAAAAATGGGAATGCAAGCTGGTGCAGCTACTCTGGAAAACAGAATGGAGGTTCCTCAAAAACCTAAAAATAGAACTACCCTATGACCCAGCAATTGCACTATTAGGCATTTATCCATGGGATACAGGTGTGCTGTTTTGAAGGGACACATGCACCCCCATGTTTATAGAAGCACTATCAATAATAGCCAAAGTATGGAAAGAGCCCAAATGTCCACTGATGGATGAATGGATAAAGAAAATGTGGTGTATACACACACACACACACACAATGGAGTATTACTCGGCAATCAAAAAGAATGAAATCTTGGCCATTTGCAACTACGTGGATGGAACTAGAGGGTATTATGCTAAGTGCAATTAGTCAGAGAAAGACAAAAATCCTATGACTTCACTCATATGAGGACTTTAAGAGACAAAACAGATGAACATAAGGGAAGGGAAACAAAAATAATATAAAAACAGGGAGGGGGACAAAACAGAAGAGACTCATAAATATGGAGAACAAACAGAGAGTTACTAGAGGGGCTGTGGGAGGGGGAATGGGCTAAATGGGTAAGGGGAACTAAGGAATCTACTCCTGAAATCATTGTTGCACTATATGCTAACTAATTTGGATGTAAATTTTAAAAAATAAAAAATAAAATTAAAAAAAAATGGAAGAAAAAAACCCAACAAATACCTATCAATCAGTGGTAGGATAGATATATAAATTGTGCACAGTAATGAAAATGAACAAACTGGAACCACAGGCAACTATAGAAATGAATCCAGCAAGGTTGAATGAGATAAGCTCAACATAATAGTATATAAAGTTGTGTGGTTCTCTTTCTATGAAGTTCAAAAACAGACAAAACAAGTTTATTGTGTTACAGTTCAAAGTGATTGTGACCCTTGAGAGAAGGTGAGTGACTGGGATGGGCACAAGGGGACTTCTGTGGGTCTGACCATATTCTAGTTCTTTATCTGAAAGCTTGTTACATAGATGTGTTCAATTTGTGAAAATTAATTGAACTGTCCACTTTTTATGTGTGCACATTCCATATATACACTTTAATAAAATTTACGTTACAAAAAAAAATCCAAAATGAAACATAAAAAGCCATGAATCAGTACCTGATACTGCTCTGGTTTAAAAAGAAAAAAGGGCTGTGCTAACAAACTGTTACCATAATGAAATTTTAGTTGTTTAATGACTTCTTCCAGAAAGCGTGGGGCCTTGATCTTGGAAAGTGGGAATAGGATAAGTGGAGATACTTTTCCTTTTAAGCGTAGAAAAACACTGCTTTCCCCAAGTAAGTTACACCGTTGAATTCTGGAACACTCTTCTCATTTGGACATCAGAGCTCAGAGCTGTGGTAACTGATCTTTTATTTTGGTTATTAATAATATTAGAATACCATCAAATTTCAAGCCTGGTTCTAGGTTGTTTTTATTTGATTTCTGCAATGACTCATCACCTGAGTGCAGTGATCTCTCTGGGAACCCTAAATTATTCCTCTGCATGAAGCACAAAGAAAGATCTAAGTGGCTTCCCTGCCCTGCTCTGGCCCTCTCTGTAAAATCTTTGCCACCAATAAAGTGTCATCATTTTATTAAGAAAGGCAGTGGGTCATTTCATTCTAGATCTATGGTATGTCTCAGGCTAGAGAAAAATCCCAAGTTGTCTAAAGAAAAATTCCAACTCCGTTTACTCGCCAAGACTTGTCAGTAGATTCCTGGATTCCTTACAAGAATTTTGGTTCTTCATTTTAATTTATGCCCTTCTTTTAAACATAGATTATCTCTTGTCCTGTTGTTTGTCAAGATTCTTACATTTTTCATTTTAACCTCATTTTCTGCATCATAGGCTTCCATTCTGAGATGGAGATAAATCACACTGTCCCAGCCTGTTTGTAGTGTATTAATCATCCAGTTCTCTTCAATGGGCTCTTCATCTGGTTGCCTGTTTTACATCTGTTCATTCTTTTCTCATACAAGATGCACAGACTACTCCTATTTTCTATTTCCTTTTAAAATCTGTTATCAAATAGTGTATTTTTCTCCACAACATTTCCATTGATTGAAGACATCAGAAACTATTTTAATTAGAAGGACTCCATAATTTCTATTTAATTATTTCTTTGCATGTTGTAGTATTTCATCTCTTCCCAAACCCCTCAAGGAAAGCAGCTCCCGCAGTGACCTCTTGAGCTGACTTTCTGGAACTTTCCTTCTCTGAGAACAGGCAGGTCTCAAATTTCCTCAGGGCAGAGATTACCTCATTTCATTTATCAGCTAATCCCCAGGTAAATCTAGGGATTCTTTTGTTATGGTAAGATATAGACAGAAATTGATTTGCAAGGCAACCCTCCCCCCCACCCCCCAAACCAAAACAAAAAAACAACCAAAAACCAAAAACCAAACAAAACAAAAAAACCCTTGTATAGTCTTAAAACAGTATGTTAGGAGAAACTTTTTGTTCAAAAATGTATATCTTTTCTGAAGACTCAGTTATTTCTGAAGTGAACATAAACTATAATTTTTACTTTAGAATTAAGCTAGAAACTATTATTAAAGTCATAGAGAAATTCTGCTACTGCCTGTTACATTACTTTAGTCATATCATAATAACCATGACCTCATTGATATAATCTAATATTCCTTTGCATTTTGGGTTATGTTTTGACAGTGGCTTTTATTTGTATTTTCTAAAAGATAAGAGATTGTTGTGTTCTCCCACCCCCACCCCAGGCAAACGTTTGAAGGCTATTATTGGTATGTTTCAAGACTAAGGTTTCTATTGTTATTGAAATAAACAGTAACATTATAAGACACACTTGTGAGTATTCTCAAACTCTGTATCTACAATTTGTACATCTGGGATTTCTTGGGGAGCTTAATTTTCTCTGTTCTTTCCATTTCCCTGGTTCTCCAGCTTTTCTGTTAAATGTCAGTGTTCCTAGGGATCCATCCTTGGACCTTTTCCTTCTGTTATACACTCTCCTTGTGCCTACAGTTATCACCACCACCCACACCCCCTGACTCCCACATCTCCATATCTACTTATAAGCCTCCAACTGATGGTTAGTCCTGGAAGATGCTTCCCATTGGATCTCAACACCTGGGAATGGGTGGTTCTCTGGACTCGCTTACTTGCTTTTAACCTAGGGTCTCAATGAAATATATGCTTAATTGTACTTCCCTCTACTTTGCAACTGGGAGGTCCAGGGCAGAGTTGGTGGCCTATCTATAGTTGTTGCTTAAGGTCTGTCTGTTGACTTTTGTGTATTAACCTCACCTCTCTCTTAATTCTTTTCACCTGAGTTTTTCATCCATTTATTTATTTTTATCCTGCTATAATGTATGTATTTATATAGCTTTGTTTCAGGATAGTCAGTGTATGAATATTAAGTAATATGATATGTTATAGTAGATAACACATATGTTTATATTGCATATATATATACCGTTTCTGAATATCTCCATCCTGATGATCCATGTAGGCATACCTTTATTTCAACATGCTGGAAATGTATCCCCTTCCTAAAATTATCTGCCATGATCTAGTCCAACTAGTCTCCCAAACTAGTAGTAACCTTACTCTGACTCCTTTCTCCCTTTCCCACCATCACATCTAATTAGTTATTAAATCATCCCAATTTATTGTTGGCTTTCCTCTCCATCCCCATTGTCACTGTCCCAAGTGGATTATTGTAACAGTCTTTTGCCACTCCACTTAATTCTGTGTTCTGCTTCCAGAACAACCTTCCCAAATATATATCAGATCTTGTTAGTGCCCTAGTTAAAACTTTCCCTATCTCCCCATTGCCTATGCAATAAGTGCAAAAAAACTTAGTGTGATGAACAAGGCTCTTGATGGTTTGAACAGTGAGCTCTTTTCTCTGATGGGAGCTTATTCTCCCTTCTGGGGGTCCACCACTTTCCTGAGTTGCCATTTGTTCCAGGTTGAATTTCCTTGGAAGCAGACTCTGAGACAGAGATTGGAGTCCAAGAGTGTACACAGGGTGTGGTCTTGGCATCACCACCTCTAGATGAGAAGGGAAGAAAGCAGAAAGGGGCTGAGAGAGAAGTTGGGCTGTGACAAGTGGTATGTTGGAACTTGTGTGCTTGGAAATTGGCAAATGTTATAAATCAGGGCTTCCCCCTTCTCCAGAGAGCCCAGTTTATCAGCTAACCTCTGACTGCAGTGCAGTCTCAGTCAAGGCTTCCTCAACTAAATCCACAAAGTGTGGATTGATGTGAGGGATGTGAGGGAGCTGGACATCTATAGCCCTGTGTCATCAGTCATGGGATGTGGACTTCCCCTGGAAGGGGACATGACCTTAGGCAAACCCTCTTCAGCTAAGGCAATTCCAAAAGAGGGCTGGCAGCTAAAGGCTGTCTGTAGGCTCCCCCACCCCCAGAAATGGGGAAGGCAAGTCCTTCAAAAGAAGCTTGCCTCAGGTTCCAAATGGCTTCCTGTTTGCAGCATTCTGGGCACTACTGGCTTTGCTGGGGTGGAAGCCACATGGCAGAGCAAGGCTCAAGTGTGAGATTGGCCTTTGGCTCTCATAGCCTGGCAGCTGTAACTGGTAAAGGAGTTTTTGACAAAGTCAGATGGCATCCCTGGTCTTCTCTCCATCCCTTGAACTAAGAATTTAAGAATTATGGATTGTCACTCTCCTTTAGCAAGCTGTCCACCCCAACGTCCCTTAATTCATCCACTTTTTCACACTCTTTTATGATGGTGGTTCTCAACTGGGGACGATTTTGCCCCTGAAGGGACATTTGGCAATGTCAGGAGACATTTTTATTTGTCACAGCTGTGGGAAGGGGTACTACTGGCATCTTGTGGGCAGAGCCAGGATGCTCCCAAACACCCTACAACGCACACACGGGACAGCCCTCACAACAAAGAATGATCCAGCCCCAAATGTCAATAGTGCTGAAGCTGAGAAACTGATCTATGGCAATATCACTCAATGGGCACTTCATGAGTGCCCCCTTATGACCCTGGGGGAACCGGGGAAATGCATTGTTTCACCTCTGCAGTTTCTGAGACATCACAGTTGCCCAGCAGCCCCTCCCCAATCTTTCAATCATGGCTGAATTGTTACTGCCTTTTACCTTGACCAGGCCAAGTAATCAATCTCAGATTCAGCCCTATTTCTCTGGGAATCTATTGCCTGCAGCTGTTCCCTTGTCGGTTAGGATGCTGTTGCAAGAAACATAAACCAACTCACCTTGACTTAAATAGAAAAGAAATTTATTGGGAGAATATGGGGTAACTCACAGAAGCACCAAGGGGGCTGGATTCTGGTATCCCCGTTGAAATCAGGTAGCCCAATTCATCTGTATCCTAGCCACCTAAAATTATACTACAAAGTCGTTCCAGTGAGGACACTTCCACTGGCTCCCTGAACATCGACTTGCACAGAGTGTGGATTGGACAGAACGCTGCGACCCTGGTGTCAGGCCACTGCAGCCCCTCAGCCCCTCCACGCTGGGTGCCCCTAATACTCCTCTTGCCGCTGCTGGAGAAAATACCCTACTGTTCCTGCTTCTCCGTGTCCCCCGTCAAAGTCTGGGGCAGGTGTCTGCAAATGACGCTGTGAGAGTGATGATCTGGCAGTTTTAGCTGGGATGCTGGGAGGTGGCCTTCACCTGTGACCTGAACTTGTAAGGAGGGGAGTTTCCCAGACACGAAAAGTGTTTAGGCGCTAGAGAGCAAAACAGTGATAACTTACAGGTGAAAATGGTGTTAATTCCTCCTAACATTTGTGTACACTTCTGGCCATTTTGTTGTGAACATGTCCAATAGTGAAAGCTTACATGTATATAGGTCTCTCTATTTTTGCCAATGTATCATCTCAGGTTAATTTATGGGTTTCTGACCCTGTCATAACTGCTCTTCATTACACACACACACACACACACACACACACACACACACACACACCTTGGTGTGATAGCCAAATTCCTCAGTATAAAAATAGGTATGTCTCCTAAAGATCTTACCTTTATTATTCAAATCCATTTCAACATATGTTAGCGGTGCCAAAACAAACAACACTGAAAATAGTTTCCTAATGAGATAAAAGTAGACGGCATGACTTTTCATTTCTGTCATTGATTGTGTGCTTTTCTCTTTTATGAAAGATAAATCCATATGTAAAGCTACATCGAGGCAGAAAAACAAAGAGACTCTTTTAAAAAGTTCTTAGTTTTAGTGTAACGTTTTTTTTCTCATTGTCCCTTGATGAATATTTCCACTCACCTTTTCTGACAACATCTGAGATGAAATGTTTTGTGCTTCAGAGATGAGCCAGTGATACCCTGACAGGGCTCTGCAAGAGTTTCTTGTTAGCCTGTCTTATAAAGTACCAGCATTGTCTAGAAGGCTCAGAAATTGCCAGTATGGTAGGGTAGTTCCTTTTTTTAAAGGTGAGTTTAATGAGGCCTTCTGAAGGAACGATCCACCAGCAGGTCCATGTTGACTTTCACGTGAAGATAAGTGACAGCCAATTTGCCTGTCACTGTTAGAGATGTTTGGCTGTGTTGGTAAGAACCCATTTTTATAGGTTAACATACCCAGACACAGGATTACTTTTTCGGCATTGCTCAAGGTGTCTTACCATACTGCCATCTATCATCTGTCCAGTTTTATAGATGGAGAAACTGACTTGTAGGAAAAGCAGACCACAGACTCAGAATTAAAGGTCGAAAGTTAAAAAACAGTGATCAAATGAAAAAACCCAGTGCTTTTCCATTTATAAAGACCAGTGCGGGATGGAAGAAGGGGAATCTCTATCAGTCAGAAGCTGGAGATCACCAGCCCCAGTTTAACTCATCAGAAGAGCAAACTTTCTTCAACTTCTTTTTAAATAAACTTATTTTAGAATAGATTTAGGTTTATAGAAAAGTTGCAAAGATAATATAGAGAGTTCCTATATACCCCACACCTGGTTTCCCTTAATGTTAACATCTTATGATAGTATGGTATATTTATCAGAATTAGTGAGCCAATGTGATATACCATTATTAATGAAAACCAATATATTTTATTCAAATTTCCTTAGTTTTTTAAAAATTGAGATATAATTGACACATAAGATTATATTAAGTTCAGGTGTACAGCATAATGATTTGATATTTGTATATATTGTGAAATGATTGCCATAAGTCTAGTTAATATTATTAACACATAGATACAGATTTTTTTCTTGTGATGAGAACTTTTAAGATCTACTCTTTTAGCAACTTTCACATATACAATACAGTCTCATTAACCATGGTCATTATGCTGTACAAGACATGCCCATGACAATTATTTTATAAGCAGAAGTTTGTATGTACATTTTGACCAGTTTCACCCATTTCTCCCACCCTTTCCACCCCTGCCTCTGGTGACCATCAATCTGTTTTCTTATATCTATAAATTTGGCATTTTTGTTTTTGTTTTTGTTTTTGTTTTTGTTTTAGGTTCTACATATGGGTGAGATCAGATGGTATTTGCCTTTCTTTGATTTATTTCACTTAGCGTAATGCCCTCCATCTCTGTGGTCACAAATGGCAGGATTTTCTTCTGTCTTAAGGGCTGACTGATATTCCATTGTGTATGGGTGTGCATATGTATGTATATATGTATGTATATATACATGTACATTTCATGTCTGTCTACTCTTCCTACAAGCGAGTTTTTCCATCCATAAAACTGGAGTGATGATGTATGGCAGTGTGGAAAGATACCTTGAGCAGTAACGGAAAAACAATCCTGTGTGTGTATACATACACCACATTTTCTGTATGCATCCATACTTAGGTAGCTTCTATGTCTTGGCTATTGTAAATAATGCTGCAGTAAACATGGGGGAACATAGATATTTTGGTGTTTTCATTGCCTTCAGACAAATACTCAGAAGTGAAATTTGTGGATCATATGGTAGTTCTGTTATTGATTTTTTAGTTTGATCTAGTCCCACTGTTTTATTTTTGCTTTTGTTGCCTTTGCTTTTGGTTACAAATCCAAAAAGTCACTGCCAAGAATGTCAAGGAGCTTACTGCCTCTGCTTTCTTCTAGGAGTTTTATGGTTTCAGGTCTTAATTTTTGTGTATGGTATAAAAAAGTGGTCCAGTTTAATTCTTTTGTATGTGGCAGTCCAGTTTTCCCAATACAGTAGTATATTCTTGGCTCCTTTGTTATAAATTAATTGACCATAGGTATGTGGGCTTATTTCTGGGCTCTCTATTTTGTTTCACTGATCCACTTGTCTGGTTTTAGGCCAATACCATACTGTTTTTATTACTATAACCTTGTAAGATAGTTTGAAATCATGATGCCTCTAGCTTTGTTCTTTTTTTTTTTTTTTCCCAAGATTTTTCAAGATCATATTCAGGGTCTTTTGTAGTTTCATACAAATTTTAGGATTATACATTCTATTTCTGTGAAAAATGCCATTGGGACTTTGATAGAAATTGCACTATATTTGTACATTGCTTTGGGTGGTATGGACATTTTAACATATTCATTCTTCTAATTCATAAGCATAGATTTTCTTTCTATTTATTTGTGTCTTTTTCAGTTTCTTTCATTAATCTCTTATAGTTTTCAGTGTATAGAGGTCTTTCACCTCTTTGGTTAAATATGTACCTAGTTATTTTATTCATTTTGATTCAGTTGTAAGTGGGATTGTTTTCTTAATTTCTCTTTCTAATATTTTGTTATTAATGTATAAATACAACAGAGTTTTATATATTGATTTTGTATCCTGCAACTTTAATGAATTCATTTATTAGTTCTAATAGTTTTTTGGTGGAATCTTTAGAGTTTTTTTATATATATAATATCCTGTGACCTGCAAATAGTGACAGGTATTTAAAAAAAAAAACTTATTTTTAAGTTTATTTATTTTTGACAGAGACAGAGTGCGAGCATGAGTTGGGGAGGGGCCGAGAGAGAGGGAGACACAGAATCCGAAGCAGGCTCCAGGCTCCAAGCTGTCAGCACAGAGCCTGACACGGGCCTCGAACTCACGAACTGTGAGATCATGACCTGAGCTGAAGTCAGACACATAATGGACTGAGTCACCCAGGCGCCCCGACGTTTTTTTTTTTTTAAATGTTTATTTATTTTTGAGAGAGAGAGAGACAGAGTGTAAGCAGGGGGAGGGGCAGAGAGAGAGAGGGAGACACAGAATCCGAAGCAGGATCCAGGTTCTGAGCCATCAGCACAGAGCCAGAGGCAGGGCTTGAACTCACGAACCACGAGATCATGACCTGAGCCAAAGTCAGATGTTTAACCGACTGAGCCACCCAGATGCCCCAAATAGTGACAGTTTTACTTCTTCCTTTCTGATTAGGGTAACTTTTGTTTCTTTCTCTTGCCTACTTGCTCTCGGTAAAGCTTCCAATAGTATGTTGAATAAAAGTGGCAACAGTAGGCATTCTTGTCTTGTTCCTTTTCTAAGCTAAAAGCTTTTCATTGTTGAGTATAATGTTAGGCATGGGCTTGTCACATATAGACTTTATTTTGTTGAGGTACTTTATTTTGTTGAGGTTTCCTCTATACCCATTTTGTTGAGGGTTTTATCACAAATGGATGTTGAGTTTTATGAAATTCTTTTTCTATATTTATGATTTTTACCTTTCATTTTGTTAATGTGATGTAGCACGTTGATTGATTTGCAAATGGTGAACCATCCTTACATCACTGGAATAAATCCCACTTAATCATGGTGTATGATTTCATTCTAGGTCATTGGATAGGTTCCTTGTTAAAGTTGCACAAAAAGAAAAAGGTTCCATTGAGCCAATAGATAGCAGTGATTGTGCCAGTGATAGCGAAAGTCATCCTACACAATAAACCTCCTCTCATCTCCCTCACACCAGCCACAAGGGTTTTCAAAGGTAAGTGCAGGTTTATTTTTCTTTATATTTTGTATTTTCTTTATTATTTTATGTTATATTACAGTATTTTAATCATTTTTATATAAATGTTTTTGAGTTGTGGAACGAATCATCCGAGTTTCTATGATTTCTTATGGGGAAGTTTGCTTTGATATACAAGTGCTTTGCATTACAAGCTTGTTTCTGTAATGAATTGTGTTAGCAAACCAAGGTTTTGCTGTATTTGGAGAATCCATAGTGCAGATCCGATTGCACCATAGTTGCTAAGAATCAGGTGTGCTGCATGCAGCAATGAATGGCCTCTTACCTTCCCTTTCCCTGTATCTGCGCTTTTCTTTCCCATGTCCTCACACAGCTCCTGCCTTACTCTTAGGTCTGTCCTCACAGAGCCCTCTCATGATCACCAGACCTGAAATGGCCCCTGCTTTCCTCTATGCCCGACCCTGGTTTAGGTTTCTTCACAACATTTATTCATTTATCACATTATAAAAATATGTGTTTTTTTAAATTTTAATTGTCTGCTGCTGCCTCCCTGACCTCTGTGCTACAACATATGAGCCCAGTGGGAGCCAGGAATCTATCTGCTTTGCTCACCACATTATCAGTGAGTCACTGCTTACTCAATTAAAATGCCTTGCTTCATTTTTGCAATATATAGCACTAGTGATTTGGTAGCACAAACTACTTTTCAACTTTATTTTCATGAGAAGAAATTCAAGAAGGCTATATTCTAGCTCATGTTTTTGCACTAATTTTTTTGTTTGAGAGTTCTTTTTGTATCTAAGTATATTTTCTTTTCAAGGTTTTTTAAAGTTTATTTAGAGAGAGAGAGAGAGAGAGAGAGAGAGAGAGAGAGAGAGAGGAAGGGACAGAGGGAGAGGGAGAGAGAGAATCCTGAGCAGGCTTTGTGGTGACAGCCCAGAGCCAGACATGGGGCTTGATCCCACGAACCTCGAGATCATGGCCTGAGCAGAAACCAAGAGTTGGACACTTAACCCACTCTTGGTTTAGATAGTTACATACAGGTGCACCTGTTATCTAACTATATTTTAAACATTGTACTAATTGACAAATATAGAAGACATATATCAGAGTTTCTCAGAGATTGGGATTTGGAATGTTTTCTTCCTCATGTTTTTTTCTCTATTTTTTGTTTAAGAATTTTTTATTTTTAAGTAATCTCTACCCCTAACATGGGACTCAAATTTACAATGCTGAGATTAGGAGTCACATGCTCTACTGACTGAGCCAGCCAGGTGCCCCTGTTTTATTTCTTGTTTTGTTTTATGTTTCAAATATTTATTTAGACCTTCAAACATTGTACATGATCTAAAATATTCAATTTTAATATTTTAAATATTAAATATTCAATTTTAACTTTATAGTAATTATATAAAAAACCCACTGTTCCTAAGGAGCCAGCTTGCAAAGGGCAGGGAATAAAAAGCCAGAAGGTGATATTAAGATGGTGCCTTATTCACCATATTCAAAAAGGAATGAAAATTGCTTAAATATAAAAGAAATCTTATCTGAGAGGAAAATAAAGAGTGACTTTTCTAAAAAGGAGACATGTTTAAACCATGTCTACCGTAATAGTGGAGATGTAATACTGACCCTGATAATCATACCATGTTCATTCTTTACCAAATTCTTTAGGCTTTTAAATGTCATTTTCTTGTATTACTTTAACCAAAATCATGGTCAGTCCACCATCTGGACATTTTCATAGTGATGACACTTGGATGCATCTAATCAAAATTCAGCAACTAACTGTTAAAAAAGTAGAAATAAAGCCGCTCCACTGCTCATGCTCTTTCTGCCTCTCTCTCTCTCAAAAATAAACATTAAAATTAAAAAAAATTTTTTCAAATGTTTATTTATTTTTGAGAGAGAGACAGAGCATGAGTGGCGGAGGGGCAGAGAGAGAGGGAAACACAGAATCCGAAGCAGGCTCCAGGCTCTGAGCTGTCAGCACAGAGCCTGATGCACGGCTTGAACTCACGAATCGTGAGATCATGACCTGAGCCAAAGTAAGACATTTAACGACTGAGCCACCCAGGTGCCCCAAACATTAAACATTTTTAAAATAACTGGTTTATTCTTTTTTTAAAAGTTTTTATTTTAATCACCCAGTACTCATCATGACAAGTGCGCTCCTTAATCCCCATCACATATTTCACCCATCACCCACTCACCTTCCTTCTGGTAACCATCAATTTGTTCTCTGTAGTTGAGTCTCTTTCTTGATTCATCTCCCTCTTTTTTTTCTCTTTGCTCCTTTGTTTCATTTCTTAAATTCCACATATGTGTGAAATCATATGGCATCTGTCTTTGTCTGATTGACTTATTTCACTTAGCATTAATATTCTCTAGCTCTCTCCATGTTGTTGCAAATGGCAAGATTTCATTCTTTTATATACATATATATCACATCTTCTTGATCCATTCATCAATCAGTGGACTCTTGGGCTACTTCCATATCTTGGCTATTGTAAATAATAGGGGTGCATATAAATATAGGGGTGCATGTATCCCTTTTAATTACTGTTTTTATATTCCTTAGGTAAATACCCAGTAGTGTGATCGTTGGATCCTGGGGTAGTTCTATTTTTAACTTTTTGAAGAACCCCTGTACTATTTTCCAGCGTGGCTGCACCAGTTTACATTCCTACCAACAGTGTAAGAGGATTCCTTTTTCTCTACATCTCCACCAACACTTGTCTTTCTGGGTTTGATTTTAGGCATTCTGAGAGATGTGAGGGGATATCTCATGGTGTTCTGATTTGCATTTCCCTGGCAATGAATGATGTTGAGCATCTTTTCATGTGTCTGTTGGCCACCTGTATGTCTTTTTTGGAGAAATGTCTGTTCATGTCTTCTGCTCATTTTTTAATTGGATTATTTGGTTTTTTGGGTGTTGTTTTATAAGTACTTTGGCTATTTTGGATACTAACCCTTTATTGGATATGTCATTTGCAAATATCTTCTCCCATTCCATAGGCTGCCTTTTAGTTTTGTTGATTGTTTCCTTTGCTGTGCAGAAGGTTTTTATTCTGATGTAGTTCCAATAGTTTATTTTTGCTTTTGTTTCCCTTACCTCAGGGGATCTAGCCTAGAAAAAAGTTGCTATGGCCAATGTCAGCGAAATTACCGTCTGTGCTTTCTGCTAGGATTTTTATGGTTTCACATGTCACATTTAGGTCTTTAATACATTTTGAGTTTATTTTTGTGTATGATATAAGACAGTGGTCCAGTTTCATTCTTTTGCTTGTAGCTCTCAAGTTTTCCCAACTTCATTTGTTGAAATGAATGTGTTTTTGGAATTTCCATTGGATACTCTTTCCTGCTTCATTGAAGATCAGGTGACCATAGGGTTGAGGGTCCATTTCTGTGTCCTCTACTCTACTCCATTGATTTATGTGTCTAATTTTGTGCTAGTATCATACTGTTTTGATTGCTACAACTTTGTAATATAACTTGAATTGTGATGCCTTAACTTAGCTTTTCTTTTTCAAGATTGCTTTGGCTACTCAGGGTCTTTTGTAGTTCCATACAAATTTTAACATTTTAAAAAAGACTTTGTTTTAAAGAAATTTCTATACCCAACGTGGGGCTCAGACTCGCAACCCTAAGATCAAGGCCCAACTGAGCCAGACAGGCACCGCCATGCAAATTTTAGGATTGTTTTTTCCAGTTCTGTGAAATATGCTGTTGCTGTTTTGATAGGGATTGCATTACATGGGTAGATTGCTTGGGGTGGTATAGACATTTAAACAAAATTTGTTCTTCCAATCCATGAGCATGGAGTATCTTTCCATTTCTTTGGGTTGTCTTCAATTTCTTTCATCAGTGTTTTAGAGTTTTCAGAGTATGGGTCTTTCATCTCTTTGGTTAGGTTTATTCCTAGGTATCTTATTATTTTTGGTACAACTGTAAATGGGATTCTTTTCTTAATTTCTCATACAGATGTTTCATTATTGGTATATAGAAATGCAACAGATTTATGTGTATTGATTTTGTATCCTGATACTTTACTGAATCCATTTATCAGTTCTAGCCATTTTTTGATGAAGTCTTTTGGGTTTTCTCTATACATGGTATCATGTCATTTGCAAATAGTGGAAGTTTTAGTTCTTCCTTACTGATTTGGATACCTTTTTTTTCCTTTTGTTGTCTGTTTGCTGTGTCTAGGACTTCTAATACTATGTTGAATAGAAGTGGTGAGAGTAGACACCCTTGTCTTGTTCCTGACCTTAGGGGAAAGGCTCTCAGTTTTTCCCCATTGACGATGATGTTAGTTGTGGATTTTTCATATTCGTTGGTTTATTCTTATCTACTAAGAAATAATAGAGAGATGTGATAAGTTTAATAATTTCAATGTAATATGAAATCTACAATGTATATTTAAATGTTCATTAAAGGAGCATGGCATATTGGTGAGTGCTGATTTCCATTTCATCTCTTTGGTTGGTTATCATTACAAATAATAACTTATTGGACATAAGTTATTTTTCTTATTACAGCTAGGAATTGGAATTACATGAACAGAATAGGAATAATAAGGGGGAAAGTTGATAGGAAAAAACTCAAATGAGATTAATTTATACTGTGAATCTCATAGTAAGAAATAAAGAATAAAACAAACTGGGTATTTCTGAGAAGTCTTAGAAATCACAGTCCATGCAGGCTGGTTCTGTTGCTGCCTGTTAATAAGCTGGCCACTTTCTGAACTCAGATTGAGAAAGTCATTATTTTTCTTTGTTGGTTGTAATTCTGCTGATGCTGGTACTCTTATTATAGCAGTCCTGTAACTCAGTTGGCTAGGATTGATTTGTAGACTCTGGGTCTTTATAGATAACCTTTAATGACCTTGTCAGATTCACAGATCCTCATTATGACCAAAGTCCAAAGTGCTTCATGAAACAAAATGTTTTGGCACAAGCTTGTGATTCTGTGAACACTGGCCTGAATAGAGTTGCCCTGCAATGAGAGACCATTGCTACCTAAACCAACAATTTTCCTTGAAAACCCAGTGTAAAATGTGTACATATATGTATTTGTTTCTTCTCCAGCAGGGCACGTCTCGCTCCCTATTCCTGCATTCTCTGTACTCCAAGGAAATTAAAGCATGCCTTGAATTCTGATAATGACTGCATCAACACACAAAAAAAATGCTAAATTGTATCCATCTCAGTGTTGACACAGATTGAGGTCTTTTATAGCTTTTACAGCAAAATTGAATTCCTGCATAAAAAAATTGTTTCATGCAATAAACCTTTTACCTTTTACCTTTGGTTACTTCTCATTGAATTTAGAGAATTATGTTTTGAGAATATGAATGTGTTAGTGAAGAAAATAATGTTTTGAAACCCAGAGGAGCATCTTTTTATTGGTATTCATAAAAATCAAGTTCTTATTTCCTGGAAGAGGAAAGCAAATGATGACATTCCCTGCAGTAACTTCATCAATTAGTTCATAAATTTCCCTGAGTATCCACCCACAGTGTGTAGAAGCCTACTTTACATGCTCTGGAGCATTAGGAGAAAAATACTGGAGGAGGTGTTTTGCCCCCAAGGATTGTAATTTTTCTTAATATTAAATGAGAAACATATAAGAACACAATGTTTGTGTGTACATACACACATATCTACGTTATCTATTTTCATCATCATCGTCATCATTATTGAACTTCTGCAGCTAAATACAGAGATTATAACCAGGGGTGCTGGTTGTGTTTAGGACAAAGGGGAAGAACTGGGTTGGAAAGTGCAGTTAACATAATTTTTAAAAGTCTTTGCTACTATTGTCATAGTCCTCTACTTCTTCCTTTTCAAGGCAATGCCTTAGTTTGACCATGTATCAGACTTTAAATAGACATAGGCGACTCTCCTACAGCAAGAGTAGAGAAAGAACTTGCAGCAGGAGAGTAACAAAGGACCCACTCAGACCTTCAGTGTTCCCCTTTTTATTTTACGAAGGACTGTAGTCTGGAGTTGACACTGGCAGAAGAATTTGTGATGTCTTTTAGTGTACCCACTATTTTTTTTTCCAAGGTGTCTTACTAGTTGGGATCTAAAGACCAAGCTGATATTTCAAGGAGGACCTCTGACACTTAGTGCAGAAGCCACTCCTGTTTTATAGAGCTGTCCACCAGGATACTTGTAGCTCTCCCCTGCCACCTAGACACCTAGACTTTCTTAGGAACATCCCAGGATACCAGTACATTTTTCCAAACCTGGAGCCTTGAAAAAAAATAAGACCTTGAAAAATCTTTTCCTTCCAGTAGGCTTCTTGTCTCCTTATAAAAGTAACCACCCATTTAAAAAAAAACTTCAAACTCTACATAGTAATAGCAGTGGAGGTGTGTGTGACGCCTTCAGATTCACCAAGACCTTACTAAACCAGAGGCATGTTAAACCTGCCCATCTACATCCTCTTCACCTTATACAAGACGTATAACTTAGGGAAGCTTAGGATCAAATTTAAAGCTGTCTGCTAAGTATTTTATCTGAAAATATTGTGCAAAGTAATCACTTTTATGTATATATAGCCACATTTAACATCAAAACACTTTTTCAATTTTTGTTTAATCTCTCAAATACCTAAGTAAAATTGACAACTTAGGAAAGATCTCATGTTTACCCTATGGTTTTGCCTAAATCCTAGTCCATTGTCAATGTATTTAAGTTTGAAAAGGACGGAAGTGCTAATTGGCTTGCAAAAATTACAAAATAAGTGCTTTAGAAACTCATGGGAGGAATAAAACTTCTGTTTGGAAAATATTCAAGGAAAACTTGATGGAAGAAAGTTTATTTTGAATTTTGCCATCACCTTGTGGACATATCTTTTATCTGTGCAATGCTTCTCCCTTCCCAGCCCTTCTGTATCCATTTCAAGATGGCAGTTTGTGTGGAATTTTCAACAATGGTCAAAGGATGGATATAATGAAAGGTGTGGTGTTGAAAAAGTGCAGGTTGGGGATGCCTGGTTGGCTCAGTTGGTTAAGCATCCAACTCGTGATCTTGGTTCAGGTCATGATCTCACAGTTCATGGGTTTGAGCCCCATGTAGGGCTCTGTGCTGATGGTGATGGCACAGAGCCTGCTTGGGATTCTGTCTTTCCTTCTCGGCCCCTCCCTTGATTGTGCTCTCTCTCTCTCTCTCCCTCAAAAATAATAAAGTTAAAAAAAAGTTTAGGTTGTATTTGTAGAAAGGATAGGATGTTTTAGCTGAAATATGTCAGGTTTATGGTGTCAGGTTAAAGGAGGGGTGACACTCAAGTATGAAGAGCACAGGTGATAAGACCTTTCAGATCATACAAGTCTTTGGGAGAAGAAAGACCCTTTCTCCCACCACAAAAAGCAGACTGCAGACTTCTCTGCCTGCTTCCATTATGGTTTTTAATTTTTTAATTGTTTTAACGTTTATTTATTTTTGAGACAGAGAGAGACAGAGTGTGAGCAGGAAAGGGGCAGAGAGAGAGAGGGAGACACAGAATCCGAAGCAGGCTCCAGGCTCCGAGCCATTAGCACAGAGCCTGATGTGAGACTTGAGCTCACAAACTGTGAGATCATGACCTGAGCTGAAGTTGGATGCCCAACTGACTGAGCCGCCCAGGCACCCCTTTATTTTTTTTTTCAGAGGGTGAGGATATTATTGTAAGTCTGTGGATTTTTAAAAAACATAGTATCATCAGCCACTGATAGGTATAAAATATCTCATTATTTTATAAGAGATTGCAAAATGGTGATATTCTAGCTCTATCATGTCTTTGTCATGTATTAACTTACAGAATGCCAATTTTATTTTTTTCTCCTTCATCCATTTGGTCACCCTATGAATTAACTAAGTTCCCTAGAAACCAAAGTTTGAGGCAAAGTTTGCATGCTAAAGTTTTATTGGCAGATGCAATTCAAGGACAGCATGAGTGAAAGAAAAAGGGAAGCGAGGCAAGGAAGGAGGAAAAGCAAATGCAAAGAGGCATGTTACTGAGCTAGTCTAGCCTCCCAGGGATATACAACTGGTTGTCTGGTCACATAGGACATCTTCCAGAGGTGTGAATCATTACCTCTTGGAACAGTCCATAGGGAGGAGAGGAGGCAAATCTATTTGCTGATGATTTCCCATATCGTGTCTCTCATTGGTCAAAACTCAGAGTTCACTTCAAGAGCTGTCAACGCCCCTAACCTTGGAAGTTGAGCTATCAAACTGCCCAGGGCAGTGTTTGGGGAAGCCAGGTCCCATGCCTTAGTGTTTAACTCTATATCTGGGCCCAGAAGCAGATGGAGGAGGCAGCATCTTTATGCTCATGCTATCAGGTTGACCCGGGCACTCGGTGCCCCACAGCAGAAGATATGGCAGCCACATCCTCTGAGCCCAGCTCTTACCTCAGGGGAGGCTGAGACAGTTGCTGTGTTAGAGCAGGCAACAATGGTAGTGGTGGGGATGTCCACTGAAGAAGGGCAAGGTGAGGTACAGGTGAAGCTGTGAAAATATGGGAAGGTGCATAAGCCCAGCTTTACATTCTCTGGAGTATACTTCATACAAAAACCAGTAGGATAAATGCTTGGCTTTTTCCCTTTCAGACCATCTTTTAGAATAGTGAATTGGTTCCATAGATCCTATGATTAATGAGGTAATCAATGAGGTTCTTAATTTTGTTTTCTTTTTTTTAATAAATATTTTTAGGTTTATTTATTTATTTTTGAGAAAGGGAGAGCATGGGCAGGGGAGGGGGGGGAGAGAGAGAGAGAGAGAGAGAGAGAGAGAGAGAGAGAGATTGAGAGAATCCCAGACAGGCTCTGCACTGTTCAGCATGGAGTCCCATGTGGGGCTTGAACTCACTAACCTTGAGATCATGACCTGAGCCGAAACCAAGAGTCAGACGCTTAACCAACTGAGCCACCCAAGCATCTCTATTTTCTTTTTTTTAAGGGTGGGTATATAATTACAAATCAGTGGGTTTTTAAACTTCTTAATTGATTTATTTCAAACCACTGAAATTTATATTTCTCATAAATGCGTATTTTATAGGTGTCCAAATTGTCCCTCTTTGGCTAGTGAAAGCCACTTCAAATTGCTTCCTTATTCTTATTGACTTGTCTCCAAAAGTCTTTGAGAGTTCTCTTGCTCTTTGGTATGACAGGATATCTTATACGCTTCCTGTCTCAGACCTGGAAATCAGCCATTTCTGCTCTGGTTCATTTTGGTGGGAATGGTATTAAGAACCCAGATCTGGGCACTGAGGGTAAAGTAGGAGAATACTGAAGATAAATCCAAGTGTTAGGAAGATTCTATTAAACATTTCAAAGAATAGAAAAAATAAATTCTCAACAGGAAAATTAAAATTTTGACAAGTGCATATAATGGAAATGGATCTATATTTTAAATCTAGCAGAAAATTCAAATTTTTCCTTGAGCGAATTGGCAGACTCCTATTTAAAAACTCCTTAAGGAACACCTTTCATTCAAATGATCAATCAACATTATTTTGGTACCTTCTGTTTGCAAATTATTTAGGCCCTTTGAGTGCTTCTAGGTTCTTTAAAAGCATTCACGGGTCCTGAGGATGGGAGCTGGCAAACAGCCAGGAATCGGTGTACATATGTTTTACAAAGGAAGCTTAGTTAAGTATAATAGTAAGTATAAATGGGCCCGAGGAGAGTGGGGTGGAAGAGAAAATTGATTTATTTAGCAAACAGCCACTTACCTTCCATGTGGCTGGGCTCTGCCATGGAGAGTTCAAAGGTAAATTTATCTATCTATTTATTTATTTTTATTATTACTTGTATTTATTTTATTTTAATTTAATTCCAGTATAGTTAACATACAGTATTATATTAGTTTCAGGTGTACAATCTAGTGACTCAAAAATTCCACCCACCATCCAGTGCTCATCATAACAAGTGTCCTCCTTAATCCCCATCACCTATTTCCCCTGTCCCTCCCCTTGCCAACCTCCCCTCTGGTAACCATTATTTTGTTATCTAAGAGTCTGTTTCTTGGTTTGCCTCCTTTTTTATCCTTTGCTCATTTGTTTTGTTTCTCAAAGGTAAATTTAAATATAAGGTTTATCCCTCTACATATTTCTAGATAATTTGAAAGTAAGAGAAGAAAATAATTAAAATACTGCATCCTATGACGAGATGGACCTGGGGTAAGGCTTCTGGGAGAAAGAAGCATTGAATTTGGTCTTGAAGAGTGACTCCCCAGGTAGAGAAAGGCTGTTATTCTGGCAAACAGAGCACTCAAGCTATAGGAAAAAGCACATGTCAAGCCAAAGAAAAGGGGCAAGAGAATATCCCAAAGGAATGGCACAACATTTTGTGCAGGGTATGTGAAGCAGGCCTGTGAAGAGGAGGCGAGCAAGGGTGGGCAGCCTGGAGACGCCTTAAGTAGTCAGATTGACACTGGGGTCATATGTGCCACGCCATTTGAGAAGTAGATCAGATTGAGTTCACGTGGAAAATATCATTTACGAATGTGATTCTATTATTTCCTTCGTAGATAAGATGTTGATCTTGAAACAGCTTTGGAGCTTAGATGGACAGGGCAAAGACCACCGCGTTCTGAACAAGCCAGTGGACACTGCGAGGACAGGGGTTCGGGCTGGCGGTATGGGGAATGCAGTTGGGAGATATGTGCTCCAGACAGCCATTAGGGTCCCAGACCTTTCTTTACTGTAGCTCTCATCTCATCCACTGTAGTTCCTCTCTTGACTTCCAGTCCTGACTCCTGAGTGACTTTTCATTAGGAACTCTCTTTTCCAGCTCCTGACTTTGCTGGTGATTTTCGAGTGGCCTAATCTTCTAGGACAAGGATCACTAGTTACTAGTGCAAGCAAGCCGTCTTTGGGTCCTGAACTCTCACCTGGTAGATCTTTGAGCTGATAAGAGTACAGACCTATAGCAGGGTTTTAAGATGGATCCCTTTGAGGATAGGAACTTTCATGCAAAGCTGAGTTTAAGGTCTGACAAATAAGGCTCTGTGGACAGTGTCACACTATTTGTATTCGGATAATCTAAGTCTCATAATAAAGACACTCCAAAATAGCATGAATTTAATGAAACAATATCAATAATAATAATAATAATAATAGTTTTTTAATGTTTATTTGTGTGTAAGAGAGAGACAGAGAGACACAGTGCAAGTGGGGAGGGGCAGAGAGAGAGAGGGAGACACAGAATCCGAAGCAGGTTCCAGTTTCTGAGCTGTCAGCACAGAGTCCGATGCGGGGCTCGAACTCACGAACTGTGAGATCATGACCTGAGCTGAAATCGGACACTTAACCGACTGAGCCACTCAGGCACCCCACTAGTTTTTTTTTTTTTTTTAAGTTTCTTTCTCTCATCTAGTCGTTTCAAAGTGAGTGTGGCAGGTCAGTGTGCTAGCTTTGTTCATCTCAGGACCCAGGTTGGTTCCAAGTCATGGCTCTGCCATCTCCTGGCTGATATGCCTTCAGCTTCAGTGTGCATAGGAAGTCCCCAAGGATTTTGTTAAAATGCAGATTATATTTTAGAAGGTCTGGCATGGGACCTGAGATTCTGCATTTCTAACAGTTCCCTGATGATGCAGTGCTACTGTTCCCTGACCTCCTTGGGGTAGCAAGACCCTCGGGCGTTATTATTGCCTACATTGTCAAAGCTGAGCCACTGACACATCCGGGGTCTGCCCCACAAGAAAGGGAGAGGCAGGGTGGCAGAGGTCCCTTTGATGACTTGGAGGTGGAACATATCACATCTGCTCACATTCCTTGGGTGAAATCTCTATTACATAGCCACACTTCACTGCAAGAACATCTGGGAAGTGTAATCTTGCTGGGCAGCCGTGTGCACAGCTACAATTCTATTACTTTTGAAGAATAAAGAGCAGATGTTGGCAGACAGCTCCCAGTCCCTGTCATATTACTCTATCTCAAGTTCTCTTGTGCACCTCCCAGAGACCAAGGAAGGTGAGGCGTACCCAGAGAGGTGTCCAGGATGCTTTCCAGACCTGCACTTCACAGCATTCTTTCTTTCAGCACCTTCTCGAATCCTCTGGAATTTCCTGAGTACAGAGGTGGTCTCTTTGGGAGAGAATGCATGAACAGACTTTCTTTCTACTTTCATGACTTGGAAAGTGGACAAAATGACCAGATTATACTTCAAGATTGACGTGTTTAATGCTTCCTGTTTTGGCGAGAATAAATCGATGCTTCAAACCCAGTATCACATCATCCCAGCAAAGACAGTCTTGCTGGGCTGGATCAACTGTGCCTGCAGGTTTTCCCATCCAGTGAGTGAGATAAAATAATAAACGAGTCCAGGCCATTGGCAAGATGCACAGGCAGTCTGAGAATGAATCATAATCACAGTACATTTACAATAAAGCCCCAGTTTATATGCAGACAGACAACAACATTAGATGGTCAAATAGCTCAAGGATGAAAATGAAAATTGAATGAAAAACTTATTGTTTATGAGGGATGATATTTGTCCTACTATTTTTATTTACCTGATTGAAAAGTGTCCAGCTTATTCACTGAAGGAAAATTTCATTTCCTGATACTCTTCTCAATACTCGAGCAAATGAAATAGAATTAACTAAAAATGGAATGATATAATCTGCTTTAGCCAAAAGGCTAGAAGGGCAAGGAATGATTGAGTAAGCACTCCATGGCTACTCTAATATGTCCCGAATAAATGAATGTGTAGCGAGAGATACTAAGCGACTCTCTGAAAAAAAAATTAAATATGTATATTATCCCCTCAAAGTACAGACCAAGGGAACAATGAGCCTTTAGTTGGATTTTCTCCCCGGCATGGTATTTCTATGCTGTCTTTCACTGAAATAAAAAAATCTCAAAATAAGAAGAAACCCTGAAATATTCCTTTTGAAATCAAATAAGGCTATTGCATGCTTGCATTAGCCCCAACAGTTGCTTCCAATTATTGTGACCAAATTGTCTCATCTGCGTTTTTTAGAGAAACAATATTTATATTTCAGGAGGAAAACTGAGAATTGAATCATTTTATGTAGATGTTTGGGACTGCAGCAGCAGTCTAGAAGAGACGGAAGAATTCTCCCTAGATTATGAGTCAAAGGATGCAGATTTAAATCCCAGCCACTTTGTTTTCAAGTAATCACAATAATGATGACAATAGCAACAAAGAGGATGCTGATGACGACAATAGCCGGCATCTGTAGAGCCCTTACTGAGGACATGGCACACTGTTCAAAAGCTTTCATGTTGACACATGAATTGTCCTAGAAGCTCTTTGAGGCAAGTAATATTATAAACCCCACTTTACAGATGAGAAAAAATGAGGCAGAGATGCTACTAACCGCCCCCCCCCCCCCCACCGTCCGAGGTCCTATAGCTAGTATAGCAGACAATGTTCACCCAAAACCTGTTTCTTCCTCCTGGACACAAAGCCAACCTGACATTTCCCAGCCTCTTTGGCACTAAGAGCGGCCCCTGGACCAAGTACCAGCTGATGGAATAGGAGAGATGTGTGCCATTTTTAGAAGCTGGTGTGCCCCCCCCCTGCCCCCCGCCATGCACCTGCCGCTGGCTAGATGAAGATGATGATGAGGCACTGGGGGGTAGCAGAGCCATGGGTGGAAGGGGTCTAGGTTCCTGAATCACTCCCATCAATCAGGAACAGCCTCCTTGGAGAATAACATAGATGAAAAACAAACCTATACTTTGTCTGAACTGTTATACTTTCAGGGGTCTACCTGTTACCATGGGATAGCCAGCACTAGCTAACACTGCAGGAAGTGGTGGAATCTGAATTTGAATTCAGGTAGTCTGGCTGCAGAGTCTACCTTGGTTCTATCACTTAACCTACTTCTCTGTTTGAAAAATGGCAGTGACTGTTACAAGCCTTTTCTCCAGGCTTCTAAGCTGACATCCTGAGGTCTTCAGAAGAAGACTGAATTCTGTAGAGTTTCTGAGACAATCTAGGACAGGGTAAGAGGTGCCCAGTGAGGTGTTCTGCATTCTACCCAGAGACAGAGGCTGGCCATATCTAGGGCCATGATACTTTCTCTCTCTGGGGACCTTAGTCATCCATCAACTGGGCTTCTCTGTAGGCTCTAGGATGTTCTTCCTGCTATTCCCCATCTCCAGATGAGATGTCTTCTGGCCCAGGCCAGATGCAGGATATCCCTTCTCTGTAATGTGTGCCATGGTTTTCACTTGAGGGGGTTTGCATGTTACATGGCCAGTTCAGGGGCACCTGGGTGGCTCAGTCGGTTGAGCGTCTGACTTCGGCTCAGACCATGATCTCGCAGTTCTCGAGTTTAAGCCCCACATGGGGCTCACTGCTGTTAGCACAGAGCCTGCTTTGGATCCTGTCTCCCTCTCTCTGCTCCTGCTTCACTTGTGCTCTCTCTCTCTCAAAAATAAATAAACATTAAAAAAATTTTTTAAATGCTGCTTGTCCTAACTCCAGTCCTTCCCACTATAGCTTTTTCCTATCTCCCACTTGTCTGCTGCTGAGAGCCCAGTGTAGCATAAGCCAACTTGCCTGGCTTTTCACCCTAACAGTATTTGTCCAGTCTACATGGAAGGGTTATTATAAGGATGATTGTAGGTATACAAAGGTATATATTTGTGTCGCAAATATATAGCATGAAATTAGTAACATGTTTAAATCTTTAAGTTCCATGTAAAAGAGGCAATTTTATTTTTTCAAATAGATATTATTTGAAGAAATCACCCAAATATATTTTAAATTATAGTTTTTAAAATTTGATTTTGCAGGTAAAATTAATCAAATACACTATGTGTTACATGAGCATTTTAGAAAGAAGTGAAGTGAATACTGAATATGATGTTGGAGTATAAAAGTAATTATCAAAGATCAAAATTGGAAAGTGTTAATAACTGAAAATAACACATTCACTGACAATTCTTAATGGCAAAGACTGCTGGTTCCTTTGTGGTTTCTTTTATGCTGAATTATGGCACTGAAGCAAACTGTTAATTACAAAAGGCGGAGATGAAGTCTTCTCGACACAGACCTATAACTTTTGGTTGCTCATCTTTGGCAGATGCTGTCCTGGGGCATCATAGGATCTACCCATGGGGTTGAAAGTATTTCCATATACTCACTTTAGTTCATGAGGAAAGAGCTGTTTTCTATATCCACTCATTCTGGTTGATTTTCAGGAATCAGGTTTCAGCTTCCAGGTAAAGCAAATTCAGAATGAATAAAGTAGAAACACCAAGATGGAGAGGGTGCTTTTTATAATATATTATATATAACAACACTTTATTTATATAATAAGTGTATTAAATATTATAATATATCAGATATATTTTTATTTTGGAGCATTTCTTGATTTATAGAAAATTGCAAATATAGAACAGGGAGTTCCTATATACTCTTCATTTGCTTCCTCTGATGTTAACATCTTACATAATCTATGATATATTTGTCAAACTAAGAAATTAACATTGGAATACTCTTAACAAAACTGCAGACCTTATTCAGATTTAACAAGCTTTCCCACTACTATCCCTTGTCTGGTCCAGGGTCCCGTCCAAGATGTCCTGTTGCATCTGGTTGTCATGTCTCCCTGATCTCCTTTGGTCTGGGACAGTTTCTGTCTTTCTTTGTTTATCTTGGCCTTGATAGTTTTGAAGAGTACTGGTCAGGCATTTTATAGATTGCACCTCAGTTGTGGTTTGTCTGATGTTTCCTCATGACTAGAGTGGGGTTAAGGGTTTGGGGGACAAATATTAAGAGGGAAAGTGTCATTCTCATCACATCATATCAGAGAGTACACATGATCAATTTGGCTTATCATGAGTGATATTAACCTTGACCACCTGGCCAGGGTCATATTTGCTAGTTTGTTCCTCTGTAAAGTTACTTCCCCCACCTTGCCATGGTCTTGTCCTTTGGAAGCACATAGAGATGGGAATTGGAGGTGTGGGGGAAAGAAGATTAAGCTTTATTTACTTGAGGCCGGAGTATCTGTATACATTAACTTCCTTTGTAAGGAACATTTTAAGGAAGATTTGTCTGTTCTCCTACATTTATTTCCTCAATCACTTATTTTTATCAGTATGGACCCATGGATATTTATGTTACACTTTGGGTTATAACCCAATGTCATGTTATTGATTTCTTTGCTGAAATTATTGCAGCTTTGTCCACTAGGAGCTCTTTCAGATTCATTCTTGAGTCCCTTTAACATGCCCTGTCTTTTAAATTTGTATTTTTTTTTTGAGCACTTTCTTCCTTTCTGGCACTGAAAGATTCTTCCCATTGATCTTGAATTTTCATTGCCTAAAATTAGCTATTATTTTAAGAAACCCTGGTTGCTTTTATTGGAGAATCATGTCTTATATTTAATAGTACTCTAGGGGGACCTGGGTGTCTCAGTCGGTTAAGTGTCTGACTTTGGCTCATGTCATGATCTCACAGCTGGCGAGTTCGAGCCCCACATCAGGATCTGTGCTGACAGCTCAGAACCTGGAGCTTACTTAGCATTCTGTGTCCCCTTCTCTCTCTTCCCCTCCCCCACTCATGCTCTCTCTCTCTCTCTCAAAAATAAATAAAACATTTCAAAAATTAAAAAAAAAAATAATAGTACTCCAGATGCTTTAACAGTGTTCTCTACAGAGAAAACCTTGGCACAAAGTGGATCCACCTTGGACCCAGACTGGGAATTAAAACACAGTACTATTAAGTGGCCCTCCAAGGGGCTAGTGGGCATGGTTCCACAGGATTTGAATTGTGTGTGAGGTATCAGAGACACCTCTTCTTGGCCTCTTAGAATTGATGCGGAGAAATGCGAATCCTTTTTGCCCAGGCTCTCAACAGGAATTAGGATGCCAAAGATAAATATATCTAAATCAAATATGCTTTTGTGGTTGTTATCTGTGATTGTTAGTCTTCCAGAATTAATCTTAATGCCACTATCCCAATAGTTGTTTCAGTTAGAAATCTCTTTTCTCAGACATAAATTGTTGTTGGAAGTTGTCTGTGGATGTTATAAACAAAAAACAGACTGGAGATATCCTGTGGAGATTATATGTTAGAGAAAGGTTGAGAAATAGTGAATTGTCGGCTAGTAGTAGAGAGATGATATTGAAGAAAAATTGCTGACTGATACTAATAAGTAAATGACTTTGGTCACAGTGTTCCTTAAAAAAAGTCAAGTTTACTATTTTTGTAGCAGGGTAACCTATTGATATATAATTTTTATGCTTTATTCATACTGTTGTAGAAGAGTCAAATAATAAAGGACTAATTCCCACTCACTCTTCTCTGATACTGTGATATAATAAGAAATATGTATTTGGTCCTTGTCCTCAGTTCCTGGCACAAACTCCTAAAATATTTAGAATTTCCTGAGTGATAGGGATGAGAGGAGCATCTTTGTTTTCATAATAAGCCCCTTTCAGCCATACCTGTTTATGCTAAGAGCTGACCCCTTGAGGATGAGGGCTGGTTCTCAGAGGTGCCAGCCATACCATTAGAGGGTTAGAACCTTCAGACGCACCCCCTGAGGACAGGAGAGGAGCCAGAGAGCAACTTCATCACCAATAGCCAAAGATTTCATCAATCGTGTTTACGTAATGAAGCCTTCATTAAAACTTTAAGTGATGGCGGCGGGGGGTGAGGGGGGCAGGGTGCAGTGGGTGTGCGCCTGGGTGACTCATTCGGTTAAACGTCTGCTCAGGTAGTGATCTCATGGTTGTGGTCCCGGGTCAGACTCGAACAGAGGCTGCTTGGGATCCTCAGTCTCCCTCTCTCTGCGCATCCTCCATTTGCACTGTCTCTCAAAAACAAAAAATAAATAAAAAAAAAATAAAAGACTTTAAGTGATGGGGTTCAGAGACCTTCCAGGTCAGTGAACAAACACATCATGTGTTGAGAGGCTGACACACCCAACTTCACAGGGATAGAAGCTTCTGTGCTCTGGACTCTTCTGGACCTTGTTCTAGGTACCTCTTTATTTGGTTGTTTATCCATATATCCTTGATACTAAACCAGTCATACTAAGTAAAATGTTTCCCTAATTCCCGTGAACCATTACATAGCAAATTATCTAATCTAAGGAGGAGATTGTGCGAATGAACCTCTGATTTGTAGCCAAGTCAGTCAGAAGCCTGGAGGCCCAGGACTTGCGAGTAGCATCTAAAATCGTGGTACTCTTACAGGACTGAGTCCTTGATATATAGGGTCTGATGCTAACTTTTGGCAGTCAGTGTCAGAATTAAATCAAATTTTAGGACACCCAATTAGGGTCCAGAGAGTTGAAAAATTGGTTGGTGTGGGTAAACATCCCATACATTTGGTGTCAAATGTATTGTAAATAGAGAAATGGTTTTTCGTTTATCCCCATTTATTCTCTCTCTGCTTTCTTAACACACACACACACACACACACACACCCTCACCCCCATATATTAGATATTAGATCTTTGCCCTGGTGCTCTGGGATCCATAGCCCCTGGGAAGAATTAAATTATTAAAAACTGGAGCCCAAACTCTGAGGAGTAAGGATTTCAACTAATTGTCTGAAAAACAGAGAAAAGAAGGGACTGGGATGGAATATCTAGAAACTATATTATCCTGGAGTTGCCTGAACTGTGATGCCCGGGATGTGAGGGGGTGGAGTGGAATGTCCATACCTGAGCTTGTGGGCAGCAGGAAGCACCACTGAAAGGGACACCACCGAAGAGTGCCTGGGCCCCAGGAAAGGAAGCAATAGTGAAATAGCAGCCACATACTGAGAGCTTCTTGCAGGGCTCTTCCATAATTCTAGGGAGAGCAAGGAACCTTGAAAATGATGACAGTATATATCAGCCTTGGTGAATGATGGATGTGGGCCAGAATTGCTTTGATTAGAAAAGTAAGGACAAATTACAGCATCTGAACTGGAAGAATGGCTATCATGACTCACAGGATTCAGCTCATAGTTGTTCTCATGACTATGATTTACTACAGTGAAAGGATACCAAATGCAATCAGCAAAGGGGAAAAGTACATGGGGGGAAATCCAAGGAGACCAGGCGCAAGATTCTCAGGGTCCTTTCCCAGTGGAGCCGCATAGCATGTGCTTAATTCTCTCAACCATGAGTTATGACAACACATGTGAATGCTGCAAACCAGGGAGGCTCATCAGAGACCCAGCATCCAGGGTTTTTACTGGGAACACCCTCTGCTTGGCAGATGCCAAAATCCAGACTCCCAGAAGGAAAATATGTGTTTTCCATAAACCACATTGTTTATACAAATAGTTCAGACAGAGTGAGACACTCTTATCAGCTAATGGTGGGAGCCCTTCTAAAATCGAATGTCCCAGACATTAGACAAGGGTCAAATTAGCAGGCCTTTTAAAAAAATAGTATTAGGCATCGTATATTAACTTCTTTCTGTACAGCATGATTTAGATTCTGTTTGGACAGAACAAGTTGATAGAAGAATCTTTGCATAACTCTCTCTCCTCTTTGGAATATATGGATACCATTGGTGGTTTTGACTGGCCTTTTGTCTCAATTGTCCCTTCAGAATTTTTAATTTAGGGAAGTCTCTGGGTGACAATACAAAGAGGAACCTCACTGAAAGAAGATTTTTTTCCTTATAGTTCCTAAGAGGAGGACATGTAAGGGCATGCCATGCCTGGCAAGCCCACCTGGGAAAGCACCAGGTAGGGTTGGGAGGCAGAAGGAGTGAAAAGAAAGCACAGTACAGAGCCCTTTTTTTGTTTCCTGCAGGAAAGACAAAGTAGGGTAGGAGGAACAGTTTAGAATTAGCTAGTGTGGATAATCTCAGTGGGCTCTGGGCTATATGGCTTGTCTCTGGTATTCTGATACCTGGCCCTGGGATGATTTAGGGCAGAGGAAGTATTGGCTTGGTGTGTGAGTTAGATAAAGGGGGTGGTTGGGAATATGGACTTGGAATTGGTTGGTTTGTATATGCAAAGCATGTTTGCAGGTGAGTTATTTATTATCTCTAGGAATTAGCTAGGCCTAGGAGGGACATTCTTTTCCCAGCCAGCAAGGCCTTTAGGATGTTGAAATATCATGAAATAAAAAAATAAATAGGGGCGCCTGGGTGGCTCAGTCGGTTAAGCGTCCGACTTCAGCTCAGGTCATGATCTCACGGTTTGTGAGTTCGAGCCCCACATCAGGCTCTGTGCTGACAGCTCAGAGCCTGGAGCCTGCTTTGGATTCTGTGTCTCCCTCCCTTTCTGTCCCTCCCCTGCTCATGCTCTGTCTCTCTCACTCTCAAAAATGAATAAAAACATTAAAAAACAAACAAACAACAAACATGATTACTACACATTTATTCCAACTTCTTACTTGTACAATAACCATACGGCCATTGGACCAGTTAGCCCCATCTGTCTCCATACATCATATTACCACAAATAGGCAGATCCACTTACAAACACCAAGAAAGACCAAGAGTATTGTTGGTACAGTTAGTGACAACCAGGCATTGTCCTAGAGTCTTAAGGAAAATGATTTATTAACATTCAATGAAATGTTTTAGGAGTGTTTGAGAAGATGATTGGAAAGAGAGGAAGAGAAGCATTCTAACTAGGTAGAGGCTAACTATTTGGGTTGCGTGAACCAGAGTATAGACTGAAATAAATCCAGTTGAGTTAGGGCAAGGGGAAGGAGAGTATATCACCCATTGTTCTTAGATGAGTGAATTGAGATGCAGCTGGGAATTACCTTTTGTGTTGAAAGATGAAGGGTTCAAAATCATATGGGAGAAAGAAGAGTCTTGTATCTGAGAGTGAGAGAATGAGAATGATTAAAGAAGCCTAGAATAATGTGCAGGTAGGAGGGTCAGTGATGAGGCTTGTAGAGAAACAAGCCAGGAACAAATAGGGGCTAAATGCTAAGAATAAAAGAAGTGAAGACAAATCCTCCACTCTTGGCAATGTGAAGATTGCATGGCAAAAAGGTAGGAACAACCTAAGTGTGCATCAATAGACGCATGGATAAGCAAAGTGTGGTATATATATACAATAGAATATTATTCAGACATAAAAAGAGTGAAATTCTGATAAATTCATGGATAAACCTTGAAAACATTATGCTAAGTGAAATAAGTCAGACACAAAATGACAAATACTGTATGATGCACTTACATAAGGTACCTAGAATAGGCAAGTTTATAGAGACAGCAAGTAGAGTAGTGATTACCATGGGACTAATGGGGAGGAAGGAATAGGGAGTTATTTTAATGTGTACAGAATTTCTGTTTGGGATGATTATAAACTTACGGACAGAGATAGCAGTGATGGTTACACAACATGTGAATGTACTTAATGACTCTAAATTATGTACTTAAAAATGGTTAAAATGATAAATTTTAGATTATGTATATTTTACCAGAATAAAAGCAAAAGAAAAAAAGGTGCCCACAAATTGGACAATCTAGAAGAAATAGTTAAATTCCCTAAAATATACAGTCTTCCAAAACTAAATCAGAAAGCAATGGAAAATATGAACAGACCAATTACTAGTAATGAATCTGAATCAGTAATCAAACACTACCAAAATATAAAAGTCCAGGCACTAATGGATCCACAGGTGAATTCTACCAAACATTTAAAAAGAGATAGTAACTATTCTCCTCAAAGCTTCCAAATTCATTCTATGAGGCCAGCATTACTCAATACTAAAACTAGACAATGACACTACAAAAAAAAAAAAAAAAAAAAAAGGAAAGAAAGAAAGGAAGGAAGGAAGGAAGAAGGCCAGTATCCCTGATGAATATAGATGTAAAAATCCTCAACAAAATATTAGCAAACCACACTCAAAAACACATTAGGAAGATCATTCATCACAATCAAGTGAGATTTATTCTGGGGATACACAGATGGTTCAATATTCACAAATCAATCAACATGGTACACCACATTAACAAAACAAAGGATAAGAATCATATGATCATCTCAGTAGATGCAGAAAAAGCACTTGAGAAAATCCAACATTTTGGTATCCATTTACCAAAATCCATTCGTAGTAAAAACTCAACAAAGTAGCTTTAGAGAAAACATACCTCAATATAATAAAAGGCCGTATATAAAAAACCCACAGGTAATGTCATGCTCAATGATGAAAAACTGAACTTTTTTCTATGATCAGGAACAAGACAAAGATGTCCACTCTCAAACTTACTCAACATAGTCCTGGAAGTCCTAGCCACAGCAATCAGACAAGAAAAGGAAGTAAGAGGCACTCATATTGATAAGGAAGAAGTTAAACAGTCATGATTTGCCGAGGACATGATACTATACATACTATACCCTAAAGACTGCACCAAAAACCCACTAGAACTAATAAACAAATTTAGTAAAGTTATAGGATACAAAATTAATGTACAGAATTCCATAGTGTTTCTATACACTAATAGTAAAGAATCAAGAAAGCAATCCCGTTTACAATTGCACCATAAAGAATAAAATACCTAGGAATAAACTTAACTAAGGAGGTGAAAGACCTACACTCTGAAAAATTATGAAACACTGATGAAAGAAATTGAAGATAACATAAAGAAATGGAAAGATATTTCATGCACATGGATCAGAAGAACTAATGTGGTTAAAGATGTCCATACTACCCAAAGCATCTGTAGGTTTAATTCAATTTCTATCAAAATATCAATTTTTTTTTACAGAACTAGAACAAATAATCTTGAAATTTGTATGGAACCACAAAAGACCCCAAATAGGCAAAGCAATCTTGAGAAAGAAGAACAAAGCTGGAAGTATTACAATCCCATATTTTAAGATATACTACAAAGCTATAGTAATGAAAACAGTATGGTACTAGCATACACACACACACACACACACACACACACACACACACAGATCAATAGAATAGAGTAGACAGCCCAGTAATAAACTATGCTTGTATGGTCAATTAATCTAAGGAGGCAAGAATGTACAATGGGGAGAAAATAGTCTCCTCAATAAATGGTGCTGAGACATGCAAAAGAATGAAACTGGACCATTTTCTAACATCATCCACAAAAATAAACTCAAAATGGGTTAAAGACCTAAATGTGAGATCTGAAACCATAAAATTATTAGAAGAAAACATTGGCAGAAATCTCTTTGACATAGGCCTTAGCAACGTTTTTCTAGATAGGTCTCCACAAGCCACAGAAACAAAAGCAAAAATATTGAGACTATACCAAAATAAAAAAGCTTCTGCACAGCAAGGGAAACCATCAACAAAACAAAGAGGCAACCACTGATTGGGAGAAGGTATTTGCAAATGATATATACAGTATGGGGTTAATATCCAAAATATATAAAGAACACCAAACTCCCCCAAACAGTTTGATTAAAAATGAGCAGAGGACCTGAATGGGCATTTTTTTCCAAAGCAGACATACAGATGAGCAACAGACACATGAAAAGATGCTCAACATCACTCATCAGCAGGGGAATAAAGATCAAAACCACAATGAGATATCACCTCACACCTGTCATAATGGCTAAAATAACAAAGGTAAGAAATAACAAGTGTTGGCAAGGGTGTAGAGAAAAGGGAACCCTCACGCACTAATAATGGAAGTGTAGATTTGTGCAGCCACTGTGGAAACAGTATGGAGGTTCCTCAAAAAATAAAAAATGGAAATACTATAAGATTCAATAATTTCACTACTGGATATTTACCCAAAGAAAATGAAAACACTAATTTAAAAAGATACATGGACCCCTATATTTATTGCAGCATTATTTATAGTAACCAGAATATGGAAAAAAAACCTGTGTCCATTGTTAGATGAATGGATAGGGAAGATGTGAAATAGATGGATGGACAGATAGATAGATAGGTAGATAAATAGATATAATGGAATATTACTCAGTCATAAAAAAGGATGAGATCACACCATTTGAGGCAACATGAGTGGACCTAGCGGGTATAATGCTAAGTGAAATAAGTCAGTCAGAGAAAGACAAATACCATATGATGTCACTCATATGTATAATCTAAAAAAAAAACCCAAGTGAATAAACAAACAAAAAGCAAAATCAGACCTATAGATACAGAGAACAAACCAGTGGTTTCCAGAGGGAAGGGAGTTAAGGGGATTAGCAAAATGGGTGAAAGGGAGTGGGAGGTATAAGCTTCCAGTTATAATGGCATGAATAAGTCACAGGAATAAAAGTCACAGCATAGGGATTATCATCAATGATATTATAATAGTGTTTTATGACAGATGTTAGCTACACTTGTGGTGAGCAAAGCATAAGGTATAGAGGAGTTGAATCACTATGTTGTACATGTGAAACGAATGCAACATTGTGTGTCAAGTATTCGAAAAAAAATTAAAGAAAGACAATTAAAAAAACACGAATGAATGGCAGTTGAACAATGACTCTGAGATGATAGCATGAAGAACAAGATGGGTAGTGGTGGACTCTGAGAGATGTGGGAATTTGATGGTTGGTAAAGCTGATACCAAGGTCATAGACTGCATTCATATGGACCTGTAAGCTTTCTTTACTGGACATTGACTATTCCATTACCCCTAGTTAAGTACCATGTGAATGCATAGTTTGGGTCTAAAGAAGATGGGAAGGAGGACTGACAGAACAATATAACTTTATCATTGCTCCTGAAGAATAAAAAAATACACTGTGACAGTGAATCAGGAGGTTAGGGTGTGTGTGTGTGTGTGTGTGTGTGTGTGTGTGTGTGTGTATGAGGGAGAGAGAGAGAGAGAGAGGGAAAGAAAGAAAGACTATTCACTTAATGGTAGTAATAAAACCATTGGGTATACCAATACGAACAATAAACCAAAAGGCTGGCTGTTTTTGTGGAAAAAGTTCTAGATTAGGCAACCAGATCTGTGAGTGCCAGTTTTCTGTCTTAACTGTGTGACCTTGGATGAGTCACTTTGCCTTTGTGAATCTGTTCCCTAAATTGTCCTTTATTTAAATCCAAAATAAGGAAATTATTCACTTTATTTCTATTTTTTTGTAGTTATCCTTAAATTTTAGAATTCATACTTGTTCATTTTGTCCAATGTTGATACCCAAATCCAAAGGTGAATCTTCAGATCTTTGTTGTCATAGAGTTTGCCTCCCACTAAGGTGTTGAAAATACCAAATGCTGGCTTTGCCAGATCTATCTACTAACAAGAACATAAGCATGTGACAGAATCCTCACCTGCGGGTTTGAGGGGAAGTCGGCTGGATACAAAAAGGGCCCCTACCTGGCAGCAAGAGAAAAAAGAGGAGCAATGCTGCTATTCCTCATCTAGCCCACTCTTCTTCAGTAGGGTACTGTTAACGGCTGGAGCAGCCATCTTGCAAATATGAAGGGACACATTGGAAATCCCAGTCAAAACCCTGACGACTACGAGTGGAAATTCAGTAAGAGCCTAGATCCTCTGAGTCATTTCTGAGCTACTGAAAAAAACCTTGAACTGTCTATCTTGGAATTTCTTGTAATGATCCCCATTATATAAGCCACTTTTGGTTGGGTATTTTGCTTTTTCCAGCCAAAGATATTCTACACGATGCAATCCACTTCCTGAAAAATGTAAGAACCTTATAAAATAGAAACAATTCAAAAGTGACTACAACACACCTCCATTAAATCTACAAATCTGCTCCTTTGTGTACCTACACCCTGCTTCTGTTCTGCTACAGTGGATGACTGTCCATGCTCCTGTATAAAGGCTACCCCTCCATTTGTGCGTGAATGCCATCCTTTTCTGCTTGCTCAAGGATATCAGTCTCTTTCCTCATTGTCAGCTTTTTATTCACTTCTGATTATTCTGATCATCACACAAATAGAGGGTAATATATAAACCACATCTTCTTTATCCATTCATCAGTTGATGGACATTTAGTTTCTTTCCATAATTTGGCTATGGTTGAAAGTGCTGCTCTAAACATTGTGGGGGAGGGGGCAGCAATGTGAATGGAACTGGAAGGTATTATGCTGAGTGAAATAAGTCAGTCAGAGAAAGACATATATCATGTTTCACTCATGTGGCACTTGAGAAACTTAACAGAAGACCATGGGGGAAGGGAAGGGGAATAAAATAGTTACAAACAAGAAGGGAGGCAAACCATAAGAGACTCTTAAATACAGAGAGCAAACTGAGGGTTGATGGGGGGTGGAGGAGAGGGGAAAGTGGGTGATGGGCATTGAGGAGGGCACCTGTTGGGATGAGCACTGGGTGTTGTATGTAAGCGATGACTCTACCCCCCAAAACCAAGAGCACACTGTATACACTGTATGTTAGCCAAATTGACAATAAATATATATATATATGTGTATATATATATATATATATATATAGAGAGAGAGAGAGAGAGAGAGAGAGAGAGAGAGTAATATCTTCCATTCAAAACAGAGCAGAACAAAACAATAAAAATCTGCTTGACTTCCTTTCCCATTACAGTCACTACTCCATTTTCTTACCAATGCACCAAAATTCTTTGAGATACCCATCTATACTTCATATTCTCCACTTGACTTTCTCCTCTCTTAAGCCCCCTCCATTCAGGCGTTTTTCTTGGCCACTCTTCAGGGACACTTATCAAAGTCACCAATGACTTCCGTGTCACCAAGTCCAATAGCTATTTCTCAGTTCACGCGTTGTTACTTTCTCTTGGAAACATTTTATTCACTTGACTAACTTTACCCATCTCTTCTGTCTTTCTACATACTGGGGCTCCTTCTCAATCTGCTTTGAGAGTTCCTTTCAACTTCCTGAGCAGTATTCAGAACTCTCAGGGATCACTATTCAGAACTCTCCATTTACATTCCCCAGGTGATTTTCTTTCATTACATTCCATCACTACAATGGTGAATCCCAAATATCTTGGATGAGAATGACAGCTCAGTATATCCGACTGTCTAGTAGACATCTAGGTTTAGTTGTCTAAGGGGCATTTCAAATTTAACATTGTTGAAAGCTGTACTCTTTATTTTCCCCTTCTAACTGCTTTTCTCATTCCTCATCCTCAGCAAATGGTCTGGCCAAAACCTTGGAGTCATCCTTGATGCATTTTCAAAAAATTTACATTCTATATCGAGTCAACCAGCAAATGCCTCTTGGTGCCACTTCTACTGTTATCTTCCTTGTCCAGACCACTATCAACTCTCACCCATATTATTGCAACAGATCCTCAGCCACTTAAAGATTGAATCTGGCTATGAGTAAATTGTTAAAAAAAAGTACTCTCTTCTTGGCCTAGAATTGTCCAGATAGCGGAGGGTACTTAATACCACAAGAAAGTACGGAGGCCAGCTGGATGTAAGATCTCTTTCCCAGCATAATCACAAGGATTTCCAATTGCTTCTCTTTCCTGACATTGTTGTCCTTCCCCCACGTAAGTGAGTGAAGACCGTAAATGCTGGATCTACATTTTGGGTTTCCTCAAAGATGGCTCCTGATTCTTAACACTACTTCACTAGGACAGGCATGTGACCTCCTGTTATTCTCTCCACGTTTACAGTGCTACAGAGGATGTGCCAAAGATTGTCTTGGTTTGACCTTGATTTCTCCCACTTTAATAAACCTGAGGGAATCGTAAATTGCAGGGAGCAGCAGGCAGCCATAACCTGACCCTTGCTTGGTCCCTCGCAGAGCAAAATACTGTGGCACTCATTAAATATTCAGCAATCTATTCCCAGTTTAAAACAAACAGAGTTGATCTGTTCAGACCATCTAGTGGGTCTTTGTTACAACTGAAGAATGACTTTCCGGCTTCATTAAACATTTAGGCTATTTCTTGGCTTGGTGTAGCTGCCGTAATCGTGACAGCAGATCGAGTGTGGCCATGTAGACTCTCTTTAATGCAAGGAAACTTCCATTATATTCTTACTGATGATCTTTGGCAAAGATGACAGGAGGGGAGATGGAAGCATCAGAAAGCTAAGTACAGAAAACATCCCAGAAAATTGGCATGTGTTCTCAAGAAACAAGTGTTAGAGCTATCTAATGTGTGGGATGTTTGATGATAACATCATTACCACTTATTTGTTTTGAAATGCCTTCCCTTGCTCCTTAGTCTGGATGAAAGTACAAGGGAAGTTTTAGCTAAAACCATTCCTAAACTCCTGCCAGTATTGTTACTAATGATGACCTAAAAGATACTACAAATGTAAGCTCTTCCAGTACCTTCAACTTGCTGCTTTGCATTTACAGCAGTTTGGTCCTCCATCAATAAATATTTTTTATTTTGTCATATTAATTGTTTTAAGAGCCCATCTCTGGTTATGGTTATCAACTTCTGCTTTTGTAGCATGTGTTCAGATGTCCTCAAGTAAGTGTTGAGTCTGTTGGGAATTCAGAGAACCCGTATTCCCATTGAGGTGGTTGAACGATAAAAATGGGAACTACTATATATATTTGTGAAGTGCTTTAAAGTTGTGCTACTTTTTAAAAAAAAATTTTTAATGTTTATTTATTTTTGAGAGAGAGAGAGAGAACACAAGTGGGGGAAGGGCAGAGAGGGAGTGAGACACAGAATCTGAAGCAGGCTCCAGGCTTCGAGCTGTCAGCACAGAGCCTGATGTGGGGCTCAGACTCATGAACCGTGAGATCATGACCTGAGCCAAAGTCAGATGCTTAAGCAATTGAGCCACCCAGGCGCCCTGTGCTAGCTACTTAAAAAAAAAAAATTATGAGACACCTTTACATTTTTCTTCCATCCCCCCAAACCAATGAAAATTTAAAACATTAAATATGAATTCATTGTAAATATAAGGTAAAAAAATTTTGTTTTCCTTATGTGTTCTCTCTCATCCATCAACCTGTTCTAGCCTTGTAGCTTCCTCCTCATGCTGCCTGAGAACCAACGTCTAAAAGTCTTTGTTGCATATCCCCCACTGCTTCATGTTTTGCTCAAACTCTGCCTGGGAGCAGTGGCTTTTTATTGGTTTTAATGTAGTTTGTCATAGAACACATTTCACGGGATAACTCTCAGCTTTGGTGTAATTCTTCTGCATTCTTCTGGTCCTTAAATACCATTTAGTCATGAAATTTCAAGCTGAATCTGATCTCAGGGATTGTCTATCTAACGTACTTATTTTATGGATGTGAATCTAAGGTTTAGACAGGCAACCGGCCCAGCCTTGAAGATTGTTTCAGCTCCTTCTCAGTTTTCTCAACCTATTTTCTTTCCCCTGGGTTAAGATTTTTCCTATTTGTTGACCTTAATGATGTTCCACTTTGTTCCACTTACCATGACCTTTTTCAGGGTATGCCTTTCTGGGTTATACACATCTTTCTTCCCTTCTGTTGTATCTCCCCAGCTCCAGCTCCATCATTTTGTGTGTGGGTCGGGGGTGAGAGGAGGTTTGACTTTTTATACCCACATCTTGTCATCTTCTGCCTTAAACACATCTATCTATCTATCTATCTATCTATCTATCTATCTATCTAGAGAGCTGGAGAGAGGGGCAGGCTGGGGGAGAGAGAATGAGAGAGAGAAAGAGAGAGAGAGAGAGAGAGAGAGAGAGAGGAAGAATCTTAAGAAGGCTCCACTCTCAGTGCAGAGCCTGATGTGGGGCTCAATCCCACAGCCCTGGGATCATGATGTGGGCTGAAATCAAGAGTTGGAGGCTGGACACTCAACTGACTGGGCCACACAGGCACCTGTTAAACACATTTATTAAACCAAGAACAAAAAGTATATAAACAATGTCCCACTTCCCATGAGTGTAGAATCAAGAAATGTGTTGAATCTTTGTCCTCATATAGCTGGCTACAAAGTTTTCTATCTATCAGATCTCCATACCTTGTTTCCATTTTTGCTTCACACCCAGCAAGGAGCCCAACACCAGGCTCACGCTAAAGCCTGTTTGATCAAGACAGGAGCCCAGATCTGGAGCTGGCCTCTTAACCAACTGAGCCCCCCAGGCGGCCCCACCATACCCTATTTGTATGAGCCATATGTAACTAACACACAGAAAGTTGCTACTAAGAAACTGCGCAAGTTTCCTCCTGCTTCCTTCGGTTAATGTCCAATTTTACCATTTAGATTTTATTCTTTCTACTTAATGCTTGTGTCACAGATTTTTTTTTCACATTCTATCTAAAGTATGTGGCAAAAATATTCACTGGCTCAGCTCCCATGCATACATCTTCAGTAAAGTCCCTTTTTTCCACTTTCTTTTGTGGTTTTGCATTTTGCTTTGTTGACTCTTGCTTCAGATTCTCTGGGTTAAGATCCAAATGGCAAGCCAGAACACCAATTTCTTCATTTGCATGGAGACATAAAATGTCTAGAATCAGCATCCCCTTCCCTGTACAGAATTGGCTAAACCTCACATACCTGGCCCCTTGACTAACTTTTTTTAGACTTTGGGCTGAACAAAAATTTCCTGAGCATGTTATTCCTGCTGTCAGATTACGCTACAATGAAGTAAAGTACATTAGCCACATTCCAGGCCCAGGGCTGTACCCTGGTCATTGTGATAGGGCTTTGCCAGCTCCGGGCACATGATGTGAAATAAGAGACCCTTAGGTGTTTATTTAAGTGGATCTATTTTAATTTTCAAATTCCTAACAACATTTTCCCAATGAATATTTGGGTTCCTTATTTCCTTTTTGCTTGATTTCTTTCCCAGTATATTTATTAGCTTCCCTCCAGCAGTGTGTTTTCTAGTTCTTAACTCCTGTACCTCCTTTAAAGGACTTATTCTGAGTTTATCAAAATACATAGCAGTTCCTGGATCCAGTATTTAGTGCTGTCTGTGGTCTCCAGTTTTGCATATTCTCCTTATTTGCCTTTACCGTGAACACTTGCTGGCTCTCCTTGTTTCATCGTGCTCTTCATCCTGCTCTTTGTAACCTGTCTGCCCTCCATCTGGACGAAGACTCTGGGCATAAAGGAAGTGGTCTCAGGTTTCATGGCACAACAGCAACCTTGCCCTCCACTTATCTGGTTTCCGAAGCACATGTCCGCTTTCAGTCAGCAACTTAGAACATCACCTAGAACTGCAGCAGGCTTCTACACCAGCCACTGGAGTCTACCAGCTTCTAACCAAGCTTGCCACAGGGAAGTGCCATTTGGTCTGAGGCTCCTGCTGGTGCTTCAACTTCCTCCGCTTGACCAGAAGCCAATGGACTTGAACCACGATGGTTGGTTTGAGGTGGTTTTATTAGTGGCCACTGGGAGAACTCAGTGTCATGGAGGCCACTTCCCTACTCCCTGCAAATCAGCCATCAGGGCATCTCCCAGCATGTGGCTCAGTGTCGCCTCTATGAGATTATGTGTGAGAAGTGCCCTTTAGGATTCACCGTTAGCACTTCCGTTGCATGTTGTCTTCCATTGTTTCACAGCTGATCGTGGAGTTGCTCATCTCCCCTCTTGTGCCCTCATTAGATGATAAATTCCAGGCATGCAGGCCCCGACTTACTCATCTCCACATGCCTCCCGCCTACAGCACTGTGTCCAGGGAGGAGTGGAAGAAAATGTCTGTAAAAGGAATTTCATGGAACTGTGATTGAGAACATACAGAATCTTTTAGGGGTGGTCATGCATCGTTAGGCTAGCAAAGGACCTTTCTGTAGCCGTGAGAGGTTTGGAAATCTGTTCTCAAGTTCTTGTAGCAGGGGACACATCATGTTTTGCAAAAGTATTTAAAGGAAAGGAGACTGCGTGTTCTGATTGAGCCATCTGAGGATATACACATGCAAAAGGCAGGAGTTGATGCAGGGAAGCAAAACCCCCCCGTCTTGCTTCATCCTCAACCATCCCCTTTCTCTCTGTTTTCCCCCAAGTCCCCAGTTTGAGCTAATCTTCTTAGGGGAACTTTTTAGCCCTGTTTAATCAGGAGACAGGAAATGTGAGGTGGAGAGAGGAATTTACAGGGGGAGGCATGACATTCTGAAAACTCTGTATGTTCTTTGAAATATATTAAAATACAGATTCGCATTTTCGGACCCAAAATATCCGGGTTGCCTTGAAGGAGGATTAGGAGTGTCACAGCAGGGATGCAAAGAGAAAGATTCAACATCCACCCTTTGACATCTAGAGGAGGGCTTCTGGGTCGCAGAAAAGCATTCGTTTTGAAAGTCAAGTTTTGTGGCGAGAGAATTTCTTTAGCACCTGTCAAGAGCCATCCTGCGGACTAGATCATAATAAAAGGCAGGGATAGAGAGAAGTCAGCGTATGACAGAAGGTAGGTGGCATGTGTGAAAGAGAAGAGAAAATGAGGAGAAGCAGGCAGTGAGGCACGGTGTCGTAACCACCCCTCTTTGGGCTGATGTCCGAGCAACCAAGGTGAATTGGCGGAGACAAAAGTAAAGGGCTTTGTGCCCTGAACGTTCTGGATCCCTGGGAGGTTGGCAACATCGCCTGTTGGCACATCTACCAAGGCTCACCCCTGAAGGAGAAGTTGTCGTGACAGATGGGCCCGAGGCGGCGCCCAGAGCTCCACAGCCTACCAGGCAGTTTGCAGGGAGCCAGAGGTCCCTGAGAGGCCCACTGCAGAAATTCAGAGATCTGGGGAGGACTGCCTGGAGGCGGAGGTCAGGAGGAAGAAGCTGCAGAGGAAGGGGAAGTGGCCAGCACGCTGGAGCCTGGTGGCAGATGGTAGAATGCTGTTCCCAGCGGGCAGGTGGATGGGCCCATTGAGCCTCAGCAGTCACTGGTGTAGGGCCCAGACCAGATCTTTACTGTGACCACGGCCTGGCCCCTGGAAGGAAGGTGAGAGATAGATCAGCTAGAGGAGAAGAGTGCCTTTAGTTAGTGAAGCCATTCGCACATTGAAGCCATGTGGGGTAAATAGTACTTTTATTTTGTGTCTGAAGACGCTGCGGCTCCAGAAGTTGAGGTGATTTACCCAAATTCATCCAGGGGCCAGCAGACTCCGGTCAGGATTCAGCACTCACCCCCAGCAGTGCAACCAGGTGCTGAGCATCACTTTCTCTGCTCCATTGAAGCTTTTGATGTTTTCTGGTTTCTACTTTTAGCTGTCTTGCTTAATTTGGAAAGATGCCCAGAATTCCTCCCAGATGCACACCCCAAACAAGTAAAATGCAACGTGGCTTGGTACTGTGGTAATGACTCAATCAATTACCTTAAAAATTTTTTTTAAAGTTTATTTATTTTTGAGAGAGAGAGAGAGCACGAGCGAGGGAGGGGCAGAGACAGAGAGGGAGACACAGAATCTGAAACAGACTCCATGCTCTGAGCTGTCAGCACAGAGCCCGATGAAGGGCTTTAAGTCAGAGAAAGGTGAGATCATGACCTGAGCCGAAGTCAGATGCTTAACCGACCGAGTCACCCAGGTGCCCCATCAATCAGTTACCTTTTAATAAAAATGCTGCAGTAATTCCAAAAAACAAAAAACAAAAAAACAAAAAAAAAAAAACCCCAAACTCCACATGGGACAAAAGTGGTTATTGGGGGAATCCCTTGATGAGTTCTCTCAGTTGATTTTATGACTCACTTATTTGGAGCTTATTGGATTTACATTTTATATTCCAAACTCAAAAGGAAATCGTTAAACATAGCAGAATGTTGAATGTTCACACTTCATGCCTTTTCCATTTTTCTTTGTTTTTCATGTGGTCAGAGCCTGTGATAAAGACCTATCACAGTACCTATATTTTTCTCATTAACCAATGTAGAAACTCTGTTGCTTAATCGGGATTTTGTCATATTTTACATTTCAAGTTTTTCTTGGGAGTTAAAAAAATATATACGCTTGTCATCAGACAAAGCCAACACAGAAAGAGGTGGCAAAGGAGTTAGCGCGTGTGGCCTGAGTGGGAGGCACCTGTGGTCTGACTGAGGTCAGGGGAGCTTAGAGAACTGGGTATGGCAGCTCATCCCAGGCCAGTACACAGACCCCCCGCTCCCCACCTCCTCTCCACCAGCATTTGCCCAGTAAGTTCAGCCGCAAAGTAGGTGACACTGGAAGTGGAGGGAGGTGCGTGGTGACTGTACACAAGTGTGATTAAAAGCCACTCCTGGGGCGCCTGGGTGGCGCAGTCGGTTAAGCGTCCGACTTCAGCCAGGTCACGATCTCGCGGTCCGTGAGTTCGAGCCCCACGTCAGGCTCTGGGCTGATGGCTCAGAGCCTGGAGCCTGTTTCCGATTCTGTGTCTCCCTCTCTCTCTGCCCCTCCCCCGTTCATGCTCTGTCTCTCTCTGTCCCAAAAAAAAAAAAAAAACATTGAAAAAAAAATTAAAAAAAAAAATAAAATAAAAGCCACTCCTTTTATTCTGTCTGGAGACAAAATAGCTTCCTAGATCAAATGTTTATGATTTGAACTTGAAATGTCATTGGTGGAATATGTATTTTGCTTACAAATGAGACTAAGGGAGTTGTATGGAGGCTTCCGTAAGTCAGACATAGGGGTTTGGGAATGTATTGACCCCTATCAAAGTACAATAAACTTGACATTAATAATTCCTTGCTGGGTTTTTTGAAATTTCTTAACTTTTATTTAGATTTGAAAATATTGGGAAGGACTAAAATGACATATGTAGTGCTGGACTGTATTTGTCCTTGGGTACCCACATGACATGTAGCATCTGTGCTCCATGGCCAGACATACTGCTCCACCTGGGTTTTAAAATACAGGGAGCAGAGTGGGGTGCCTGGGTGGCTCAGTCCAGCTTAAGTGTCCAGCTTCAATTCAGATCATGATCTCATGGTTCGTGGGTTCGAGTCCTGCGTCAGGCTCTGTGCTGACAGCTCGGAGCCTGGAGCCTGCTTCGGATTCTGTGTCTTCCTCTCTCTCTGCCCCTCCCCAACTCATTTGTGCACGCACACGCTCTCCTTCTCTCTCTCAAAGATAAATAAACATTAAATAATAATAATAAAATAAAATATGGGGAGCAGAGTTTGGTAAACGCCTTGGCTGGACATTAAAGTAAGACAGTAAGACTTCATATCGTGATCCCAAAAGGATTAAATCCACATCACTAGGGAGTTCAATTTAATGAGTCTTAGAAAATAGATGATCACCTTTCTTAAGGAAATGTATAGCATCCTTCTAATACATGCAAATTCAACAGAAGTTAGAATATACCAGGATTTCTCATTTAGCTGATTTTTTATTTAACGTAATTTCAAACAAATTTAGGCATATGATAATTACAGCAGGATTGCAACAGTTTTATAGAAATTGAGAATTATAGAATTGTGAATTAGGAGACAAGAGAAAAAAAATTCTCACACATCCCCCTAAGAGCTAACATCATTTTGGTGTGTTAATCATTGATTCCTCAGCTGACCCCCCACATGGGAATCACCTGGGAAGCTTGTTACAGTGCAGATCTCAGGTTCCTTCTCTGAGTCAGAGTCACTGCAGGTAAGACCCCACAAATTTATATTTTTAACAAGCTCCCAGGGTTGATTCTGATTTGCAGCTGGGATATTAGCTTGTTTAGCTACTCAGGGGATAGTTTTACCACCAGTTCATCTGGAGGGCTCATTCCAGGCTTTGTACACAGATCACCTCTGATGAAGGCAATGGGAAGCCACTAAAGGCTCCAAGCAGGAGGTGACCCAATCTTATTTGCTTTTAAAAGCTTATTCTGGAATCAGTTCATATGAGGGGAGGCAGACTTGGATTCAGGGGGACTGATTATGAAACATGGTGGACACAGCTGAGGCATATTTAGAAGGTGGATTTGGTAGAACCTGGTGATGACTGAATTTCACAAGGAAATAGCAAGACATCTTCTAGACTCAGGGAATAATATAGATGGTAAAGACTACTCATGGAGATAGGGCACACAAGAACTTTATTTCTCTCAAATACTTTTTATTATAATTTATTATTTTTCTCTCAAATACTTTTATTAAATTTTCTCTCAAATTATTGAGAGAAAATATAATTTATTTATAATTTCTCTCAAATACTTTTCCAAAAGGTGGTATTTAAATAATGTATTTTAGTTTAGGCAAAATATAACTGCCATTATATTATAATGAAATCTTTAAGAGGGAAAAGTAGTAACTTCACAGTGGAGAAATCAGGTAGACTTCACCTTAACCAAGAGATCCAAATTAATGTCACCAGGAATGACACATATCCATACCATGTACCCCTGATGTGATGCAGTGAGAAGGGCAGAGCATCACATCTGGGGTATTCTTACCAAAAGTACATAACCTTGTTTCTGTAATGAGAAAACCTCAAACTAAAAATGAGGGACATTCTACAAAATAACGGGCCGGTCCTCTTCAAATGTGTCAAGGGCAATGGAAGGCAAAGAAAAAGAGGCACTGTCATTAACAGAAGACTAAGGAGACATGACAGCCAAATAAAATGTGGAGCCTGGGACAGAAAAAGGATATTTAGTGGGAAAACTGACAAAATTTGAATAAGGTGTGTAAGTTATTTAATAGTGTTATAGCGTGTGATGGTCCCCAGGTTTTGATAATTATACTATGATTATGGAAGATGTTAGATTTAGGGAAATCTGAGTGAAGGGCGTATGTGTTTTCCGCTACTTTAGCCACTTTTCTGTTTATCTAAATTACAAAGTTAAAAAATTACAAACAACATTCATTTTTGTAACAATTAAAAAATATAGAGTAAAAGACACCTTTAAAGGGTTTACAGCTTCTGTGATAAAGTCACTGGTGCTTGAAACAATGTGTATGTAGAGTACAAAATCTATGTGAATTGGTTCCAGTTCCTGTGTGTCTAGTAATTTTCCTCTTCACTAGTTTGGACTGGTTTAGGCTACAAAACCTCTGTATTTCCACTATCTTCATCATTGGTCTCAGCTGAACCTTTTGATATTGTGGGATTCCTGGGGGTAAATTCCTGTGTGACAGGTGAGGCCACATAACAGCACTCCTAGGCTGAAACGCTGAGATCAAGAGTGAAAGGCAAACTGTCCGCAATATCTATTCCTTAATTTCCCTTCTGGAAACATCTCTTCCCAGAACTACCTTCCTACTCTGACCATTCTCTCCCTCACTGAGTAAACCTGAAACCCACTTTAACCCACTTGTTATCCCTCACAGCTATGGAGGGATAACTTGGAAATAGCAAAATCAACTCACAAGTTCAGGTGTTAACAAGCAAGGAAGCCCCTCCTAGTTTTCTTCCCTCTCAAAAGACATTTGCATTTAACAACTATCCGGGATGAACTGGAGGGAATTTTACACTCTGAGGCAAGACCAGAGCAGTGCAGAGCTGGGTGGGGAGTTGCCAGTGTTTCTGGAGTCATTCAGGTACGTGAAACTTCTGGAGCTAAGATTGCAGGGATCTTTGCACTCTGGAACTGGCCTGTTGTAGGGCCAACACCTAAATGTCCTGGGAGAAGTAACATGAGGTTACCTGTGTTAACTTCCATTGTTTTTGCCAGAATTGAGGCTTGTTATGTTTTGATGCTGACCTTGTTTTCAAGTTAACCTTGGTTTGACTCTCTCTTCCTTTGATACTTACCAACACCATTAATATTTTGGGACCAGAGAACAGTATTATATTTTCATTGCCAACTCAAATGTAAATCGTGTTCTAAATCCCATATTAAAAATAAATTTTTTTAATGTTTATTTATTTTTGAGAGAGACAGAGACAGAGTGTGAGTTGGGGAGGGGCAGAGAGAAAGGGAGACAGAATCCGGAACGGGCTCCAGGCTCCAAGTTGTCAGCACAGAGCCTGACGCGGGGCTCGAACTCACAAACCGTGAGATCATGACCTGAGCTGTAGTGGGATGCTCAACCGACTGAGCCACTCAGGCACCCCTCTAAATCCCATATTACCATTAAGGTAGTTTGTTTACAATTCCTAGTGTTATTTGGCATTAACCTCTCCCACAAATGGCCATCAGGACATTTTCTCTTGAACAGTAGAGATGGTGATAGCTTTCTTAGTTGTTTACCCAGCATTATATGAAGCCTCCTTGCCTTTGTGTCCCCTGCCTGCCTTCAGCTGATGCAGTAAAGAGTCTGCCCGAGGCCCTGGGCTTCTTAGCAGAGAGAAGCCTGGCAAGTGGATTCAGGGCATTATTTGCAGGACCGGTACCAGAGTCTGAGCCTTAGGAGCAGACTCAGGAGAGGGAGAGCTGTGCCCCGAGAGCTGAACTCTGACTGCTCAAAATAGTCCTCATAGTCTTTGTCCTCCAAGCCCGAACCTGATAAGCAAGCTTTAATCTCAATTGCTCCCTGTCACCTGCCTTTTACTTGACACTGCAATTCTCCAGGTGGCTATTCCTGGAGGGTGCTTATCCAGAGATTCATTTCTTCCTTTTTATCTCACTGCCAATGTTAACTTTGACTTTATGGAAGTATAATTTATAAGCCATAAAATTCGCCATGTCAAGTGTGCAATTCAAGGACTTCTTTTGTAGAAGTAAGAACTTTTTTACTGGGTTGTGCATCCATTGCTGCAATCCAGTTTTAGAACATTTCAGCATCCTAGCAAAATTCCTTTATGTCCGTCAACCCCCAACTCCAGGCAACCTCTTATCTATGTTCTTCTGTGTTAATAGAGTGTTAATATAGACCTTTTTTTTGCATTTCATAGAAGTGGAATAATATGGTATGTGGTCATTTGTGTCTGGCTTCTTTAACTTAGCATAATGTTTTTGAGGTTCTTCCATGAGGTAAGCAGGTCAGTGCTGATGGCAGGTTCCTACTACCCCAACCTCAAAATTCCTTAAAGCTGCTAAGACCACCTGCTCGTTAGGTGGTCCTCCCACTTCTCTTCCTGTTCCCCTAACGTCAGTTTTCCACGTTATTGGGTCTGATCTGTTCTTCTCCCTGCTCAGCATGGATGACCTCACCTGGGCTCAGCTGCCTGGCCCTGCCCTCTCCAGTCCACCTCACCACATTCAGGTCTTGTTCAAATGATACTTCCTTAAAGGGGTCCTCTCTGACCTCCTTGACTAAAATAACATCATTTGTCCTGAACTATTAGCTTGCCCTGCTCTGTTTCTTCATAGTTTATTAATTCTTTAAATTATATTTTCTGTTTATCTTTAAAAATATTTTTGAGTTATAATTGCCATATAACATTAGTTTCAAGTGTACGTGATTCAATAGATGTTTACATTGCAAAATTATCACCACAGTAAGTCTAGTTAATACCCATTATCATACTAACATATATATTTTTTTCCTTGTGGTAAGAACTTTTAAAATCTACTTTCTTAGCAGCTTTCAAATATACAGTGCAATGTTATTAACTATAGTCTTCATGCTGTTCATTATATACCCAGGACTAACTTATTTTATGACGAGAAGTTTGTGTTTGTTGACCACCTTCACCCATTCTGCACCCTCTGCCTTCCACCCCATCTCTGGCAACCACCAATCTGTTCTCTGTATCTGTGAGTTCATTTTTTCTTTTTAAAGATTTCACTATTAGGGGTGCCCGGGTGGCTTAGTCAGTTAAGTGTCTGACTTCAACTTGTTAATGATCTCACCGTTTGTGAGTTTGAGCCCTGCATCGGGCTCTGCTCTCAGCACAGAGCCTGCTTCAGATCCTTTGTCCCCCTCTCTGTCTTAGGCTGTGGCGGGCTTAGGTGATAGATACACTCCAGAGGTTAATAGGACAAAAAATTGAGAAGCCGTGCTTCTAGAGGATTTAGGGAATGGATGCCAGTGGGTGGTCGGCAACCAGAAGCTAGTAAAAAAAGATCTCTGAAATAATGAAAAGAGTTATTCCATCCTGAAGCCCTTTTTGAACAATTGGTATGTGGTGACCTTGGAATGTACTTTCTCAGGTAATGTCTCATCATCATTGATACATAGTCAAGACATTAGTTATGTCTAAGGATAAGAGGAATATTAAGTTAAAGTAAAATCATATTATTAGACATGATTTTATAAGGAGAGCTGAGAGAGTGCCTGGAAGTGGTTGGGGGCAGTCGTTTACTGTATGGTATGTGGGGATTGTCATTAGGTGTTATCATGTAAGGGAAAGGCTTACTAGTAGAGTGAATACGTAAGCTTGAATCAAGGCCATAGTGAATTCAAGGATAGTAGAATAAGAATAATGAAGGTTAATGAGAGCCTTGGTGAGCTAATGTTCATTAAGGCAAGGCTTCCTCCTCCAAATAAATGGATGAGTAGGTGTTCAGCAGCGATATGGGCAGTTTGTACTAGATACAGCTAGTGCTCTTGGTTGGATGAAAAGACTAATGGTTTCGTTAACTACTAGTACTGGAATGAGTGGGATGGGTGTCCCTTGAGATAGAAAGTAGACTAAGGATGCTTTTGTTTTGTGACGCAAACCGTTAATTACTGTCCCTACTTAAGGTGGAATGGCTATTCCCAGATTCACTGAAAGTTGTATGGTAGGTGTAAATGAGTGTGGTAGTAGGCCCAGGGGTTTGCTGGGTCAATAAAAGGATGAGGAATAGAATATTAGGGTTCAGTTTTGTCCTTGATTTTGTCCTATGATTATGGATAGTTATTATTTGTTTTTTTTTTTAATATATGAAATGTGTTGTCGGATTGGTTTCCATACAACACCCAGTGCTCATCCCAAAAGATGCCCTCTTCAATACCTATCACCCACCTTCCCCACCTTCTCACCCCCCATCAATGCTCAGTTCTCAGTTTTTAAGAGTCTCTTATGCTTTGGCTCTCTCCCACTCTAACCTTTTTTTCCCTTCCCCTACCCCATGGGTTTCTGTTAAGTTTCTCAGGATCCACATAAGAGTGAACACATATGGTATCTGTCTTTTTCTGTATGGCTTATTGGATAGTTATTATTTGGTCTGATGTTAACTGACTTAGTCATTGTTTGATAGCAATTAGACAGTTGTTGATTAGCTGGTTAGGTATAGGGGACATAACGAATAAAACTTTAATAGATAACCCTATCATTATTGGGGTACTGAAAGAGGCACATAGATTTTCATTTACTTTTTCTCTCAAGAGGTGAGGTACTCCAGTGTCGTCGTCGTTTTTAATTCTGAGCTTGATGGGTAGTAATGTTTTGAAATGTTTAGTTGAAATATAACAAATAGGGTTATAATGATTGATATGAAGGTGATAAATTATGTTGATGTGTCTAGTTGTGGCATATCATTAAAAAGAGGCTTAAACTCTGTCTTTAACTTATAAGGTTAATGCTATTTAGCTTCTTAATGACATTACAGTACAGTTGCAGATCATTTTTCTAAGTGTTTTAGTGGCATTAATTCAGGAATGATTGGTATAAAACTGATTTAACCCACATATTTCTGAGCACTGCCCATAATATAGGCCTGGATGTATAGGTATTCTGGTTGATTTAATTGTCTGGAGATGGCATCTATTTTTAGGCCTAGAGAGGGATGGATCATGAGTGTAAGATGTCTGCTAATGAGATTAATATTTGGATTTTTATTTCTATGCAAAAACAACTTGGTTGTCAACCTTTACTCGTTGTAGTTCTCCTGGTGTTAGGTGTTGTGTGGGGATCAAAGTTTAAGAAGTCAAAGAAGTCAAGAAATAGAAGTCACAGTTTAAGTCTTCATAGTCTGTATATTCATAGCTTCAGTATCATTGATGGCCCATAGTTTTTACAGTTAGTGAGGGGTTGTTGATCTCAATTAGGATTAGGATAGTCGCTGGTAGGATAGTCTATATTGTTTCTACTTCTTGTACACCTATTGTATTTAGGTTAATTTAGCTGTTAATATTAGTGAAATGATATAAAGAACTAGAGAGCTGATTAAGAAGATGATTATGTATGGTTGTTAAAGTGTAGGAGTTCTTCTATGATGGGGGATGTTGTACCTTAGAAGCCTAGTTGAATGGATATGCCATGGAGATATAAAGAACCTACACCCAGGAGAGCCCGGGTGGCTCAGTTGGTTGAGCATCTGACTTTGGCTCAGGTGATGATCTCCCAGTCTGTGGGTTCAGGCCCCACATTGGGTTCTGTGCTGACAGCTCAGAGCCTGGAGCCTGCTTTGGATTCAGTGTCTCCCTCTCTCTTCCCCTCCCCCACGTGTGCTCGCTCTCTCTCTCCCTCTCAAAAATAAATAAACATAAAAAAATTTTTAAATGACTTACACCCATAATTTAACTTTGACAAAGTTATGTAATTTTTACTAATATTTCACTTTTGAGAAAGACATAATGGTTATGGTATTGACTTGAAACCATTTTGAGAGGGTTCTATTTTTTCCTTTCTTATTTTAGACTTATATAAGTGGGTTCTTCAAATGAATGATATTGTAGAGGGTAGCCATGTAGTCATTCAAGATTAGTGTTAGTTAATTCCACTATTGCTACTTCTCATTTAGATGCAAATGCTTCTCAAATTATGAATATAATTAATATTACTGCTGTTAGGGAGATAAATAAACCTAGAGATGGCGTAGTATTTCATGTTGTGTATGCATCTGGATAGTCAGTGCAATGTCAGAGTATTCTTGAGAGGCCAAGAAAGTGCTATGGGAAGAAAGTTATATTAGCTTCAATTTCTATGATTGTAAAGAGGCTTTTGCCCAAGTATGGTTGAATGTGTAGCCTGAAAATAATGGGAATAGTGACTAAATCTTCCTATGATGGTGAATAATGCTCCTATTGATAATACATAGTAAAAATGTCTTACCAAACGTATGTGTCCTGGAGAATAATGTCTAGGGATGAGTTGGCAAAGACAATTCCTGTTAGACCTCCTACTGTGAATAGGCAGATAAAAGTTATAGTATGGCTAGTAATCATTTAATGTTTCTATGAAGGGTTTCTAGTTAACTAAATACTTTTATTCCTGTAGGGATGACAATAATTCTATTAGCTGATGTAAAACATGCTTGCGTATCAACATCTGTGCCTACTGTTAATATATGATAGGCTCATACAATAAAACCTAGGAATCCAGGAGATATTATCACTCAGACTATTCCTATATGTCCAAAAGGTTCTTTTTTACCTGAATAATACATCATACCACATGAAATTATTCTAAATTCAGGGAAGATAAGAATATAAACTTTGGGATATCTGGAGAATTGAAATCAAAATAGGTATTGGTGGGGCACCTGGGAGGCTCAGTCAGTTAAGTGTCTGACTCTTGATTTCGGCTCAGGTCATGATCTCACAGTTGTGGGATTAAGCCCCATGTCGGGCTCCATGCTGGGTAAGAATCCTGCTTAGGATTCTCTCTGTCCCTCTCCCTCTGATTCTCCCCTGCTTTCTTTCTCTCTGAAACAACAACAACCACCACCAAACAAAAAAACTCAAAGTAGGTATTGGTATCAACTTGGGTTGCCTCCTCCTATAGGATCAAAGAATGTGGTGTGTAGGTTATGGTCTGTTAGTAATATGGTAATTCAGACTAAGACTGGATGTGATAGTAGTCGCAGGATGGTTGTGGTTAGGAGGGATCCAATGAATGAAGGTGTTGGGTATTGAGATATAGCTGGGTGGTTTTATATTGATAATTATGGTAATATGATTGATAGCCCCTAAAATTGAGGCTACACATAGATGCAGAGAGAAGATGTTAAATTGATTGAGGCTTCTATGTGAGCTAGGTTGCTGGCTAGGGGTGCTTATACTGTTCAACTGGTTCCTGTACGTGCTCCAACTGTTGGTGAGTAAGAGCAGAAATGATGGTGGTTATAGTCAAAGCTCATGTTATTTATTTGGGGGAATGCTTTATTAGGTGCTCTGATTGTTAAGGGGACTAAACAGTTCCCAAATTCTCTGATTATAATAGGTAATACTCTAAAGAAGATTACCACAAGTGCATGGGCAATTGTGAGTACATTATAAATTAAGTCATCTCCCGATAAACTCCAGGTTGGCCAAGTTACATATGGGTTAAAAGCTTCAGGCAGTTCCTCCTATTTTAGTTAATGAACCAGATAGTAGGTATAGAGTGCTGATATCTTTTTGGTTTGTGGAGAATAGTGGGCAGTTTATGAACATAAGTAAAATGGCTGAGTAAGCAGTAACCTCTAAATCTAAAGTCAGAGGTTGAGTCTTCTTTTTGTCAAGCCCTGTGGTGAATATCCTACTGAATTACAAATTCAAAGAAGCAGCTCCAACACTGCTGGGCTTCTCCTGCCCTTTCCCCCCCACCCCAGATGGTGAGAGGCGTAATTGAAGCCAACTGATTAGGGTATTAACCACCAACTAAAATTTCATGGGGTGGAAACCCACCAATCTAGTAAGGTTTTAGCTTAAAGAACTTGATTTGCATTCAATTGATGTAGGATAGAGTTTTGCAATCCCTGTACTTTTTAGGAATTAAGTGAATATACTTGCTTAGGACTTTGAAGGGTTTTGGTCTTTTCTAACCTAAATTTCTAGTCCAAGATTGATAGGTGCAGGTGGGAGGACTGTTGTTGATGTTATAATTAGTGGTGTTAAAAGAGTTAATCATTTTGTACTTTCAAAATGTCCTTTTATGTTGTTTATTGATGGAAATATAATTAGCGATGTGAAGTTAATTGCATGTAGAAGTACAGATTGAGCAGTGTTATAATGGCTATTAATGTTGGTATAATAAGATCTTTTTTTTTTGTCATTTCCTGGATAATTATCCATTTGGGCAGGAATCCTTAGGAGGAAGGCCTATTGATAGTATGGTAGTGAAGATTAATATAGTGATTAAGGGTATTTTGTTTCATATATATGAGAGTGATAGTGTTGTGGTGGATGAATTACACATAATATATATGTGGTGAGTGTCATCGTGATGTCATTGTAAGGTATTATTCATCTCATGTGGGCAACTGATGAATAGGATATGATTTTTCACAGTTGGGTTTGGTTAAGCCCACTTCATCTTCCAGTTACAATTGATGTAATAGCTATGATTAGAATTAAGTTTGGATTAATGGATGGTGAGATTTGGCATAAGACTGACATTGGTGCAGGGTTTTGTTGTATTAATAAAATTAACATGAAGATAAGGGAATTCCTTGTGTTACTTCAAAGTAAAAAAAAATTTTTTAATGTTTATATATTTTTGAGAGAGAGAGTGAGCGAGCAAGGGAGGGGCAGTGAGGGAGACACAGAATCTGAAGCAGGCTCCAGGCTCTGACCTGTTAGCATAGGGCCCAATGCAGGGCTTGAACTCACAAACGGTGAGACCATGACCTGAGTCTAAGTCAGACGCTTAGCTGTCTGAGCCACCCAGGCACCCCTCTTGTGTTACTTCAGGTACTTAGAAGTGGAAAGGGGGAAGTCCAAGTTTTATAATGAGAGCTATTGTTACAATGGCAGATGGATGCTGTAGGATTAAAGATTTTTGTAATTGCTCATTGTCCATAGTATATTAAGTTAATAATGGCCATTATAAGCAGTATTGATGTGGTTGCTTGTGTTAGAAAATATTTAGTAGATACTGCTATGTCTCAGGGGTTAATCGTTTAATTCTTAAAAGTAGTTTGATTCCTATAATTCCAGAAATAAGGTCTAAACATCTATTATTTACATTTACTCTGTCAAGGAAATTCTTTGTCAGACATATTTTTGGGATTGTGATGCCATACCTGGTGTAATTATAGGCAAGGATATGTATTCCATACAAAGGGCTAATGTAATGATAGAAAGTTTTTTCACAAGAGATATATCAGTTAGTTGTTTTGGAATTGTGGGTAAAATGTCCGGATTCATGGGAAGGTAATGGTTAGTAGGAGGGTTTTGATAATAAAATTAACTGTATGTAGTTCTGGCATGTAGTTCTGGCATTCCTAAATGTTTCTAGGAATATGATTGTTGTGAAAATGTTTATTAGGATGATTTTGGCCTATTCTGCTAGGAAAAATAGGGCAAAAGGGCCTTCTGCATATTCAGTGCTGAAGCTAGTGACTAGTTCTGATTCTGAGGCTCTGTTGGTTTCTGGTGGGGTTGAAATGAATCATATCATGGCTAGGAGTCATGATAGAAAAATTAATCATAAGAATTCTTGATTAGTGATTAATGTTGGTAGTATAAACAATCCATTTATTAACAGTACTGATAGTAAGATAATTACTAGAGTTACTTTATATGAAATTCTCTGGGCTACTGCTCCTACAGCTCCAGTTAAAGCATATTTGAATTTGAGGCCCATCCAAGTCAGAGGATGGAATATATAACTGAATTTGACATAGCTAGCATGAATAGGTTCTCCTAGGTTTATATTGACTAGTGGATATAGTATAGGCAGGGGAATTTATATTGTTGTTGCTATGGTGAGGGCTAAGATTGGTTCACTCATGGATATGGATATTGATGATGTTAGCATTTCATTGGTTCTTTAATGAATAGTTTTATAGCATCAACAATGGGTTGTAATAGACCATGAGGGCCAATAATTTTTGGTCCTTTGCAAAGTTGTATATATTCTAGCACTTTTCATTTGATTAGTTGAGGAATGCTATGGCAAGTGGGGTTGGGGATAACCAATGAGATAATATTAATTCTAAACATGTTGTTAGGAAGAGGAATTGAACCTCTGACTATAAGGGTTTAAGTTTTACACAATTACTGGGCTCTGACACCCTACAAAAACCTGTTCTTGGGCAGGGAATATGTAAATTAACTAAATTAAGATTATACAATCTATTAGTTTGAGGGTACTTCAAACTAATGAAGTAGGCTTCAGTTTTCTTGTCCTTCCATATTGGGAGAAATTTATAATAGAAAGGAACTAACCTGGACTACTTCTGGTCTGAACTCAGATCATGTAGGATTTTAATCATTGAATAAATGAACCATTTATAGTGGCTGCACCTTTTGGATGTCCTGATGTAACTGATAAACTCTATTGTTGATATGAACCCTAGAATAGGATTGCACTGTTATCCAAGGGTGACTTGTTCCGTCAATCAATATCTTGCATCAATAAGTGATGTAATATTTTGATTAGTGAGTCTAGATTTTAATCACTCAAAGGTTATTTTGTTCTTTAAGGTCACTCCAACCAAAACTGCTAGTCCACTTAAAGTCTTGTTATCCCTTATCACCTGATACAGTTCTATAGATCCCTTAACTTGTTTTTACTTTTTAAAATTCTTTTTTCTTTTTACTGATCTGTTTGTGTCAGTTCCACTGTACTTTCTTCCAGGTCACTGACTCTTTTGTCTGCTTCATCTAGTCTGCTATTGAATCCCTATAGTGTATTTTTCAGTTGTTGTATTCTTTCGCTTTATAACTTCTGTTTGGTACTTTCTTATACTTTCTCTTTGTTGAACTTCTCTTCATGTTCATCCATTCTTTTCTCAAGACTGATGAGCATCTTTGTGACTGTTACTTTGAACTCTTCATCAGGTAAATTACTTATCTCTGTTTCAGTAAGGTTTTATTCTGGAATTTTAGCTTGTTCTTTTCTTTGGAACGTATTTCTTTGTTTCCTCATTTTGCTTACTCTATGCTTCTTATTTTCTTAAATATTTATTTATTTATTTTGAGAGAGAGCACAAGCAGGAGAGGGCCAGAGAGAGAGAGAGAGAGAGAGACAGAGGATCCCAAGCAGGTTCCACACTGTCAGTGCAGAGCCCCATGTGGTACTAGATCTCAGGAACCATGAGATCATGACCTGAACTGAGTGAGATCAAGAGTCAGACACGTAACAGACTGAGCCACACAAGCACCCCTCTGTGTTTGTTTCTATATATCAAGTCAAAGAGCTATCTCTCCCAGTCTTGAAGGAGTAGTCACAGGAAGACTGGAGATGTGTTTCAGTCTGCTGTCTGTGTAGTACCCTGGGGGTGGTAGCCTACCAAGGACTGTCTCGCCAATTGTTTTAGCCCCGTGGGGTACAGAAACACAAGCCCCCCTAGCCACAAGAGCCAGGTGTTCAAGGGGCATTTTCTGTAGGGATTGCATGTGCCTGTTGGGTTTTAGTGAGTGGGGTTACAGGAGAGTGCTGAGCTGGGATATGTCTGCCTGCTGAATTTAGTGAGGTAGGCTGTGAGGGAGCATGGTATCTCTTTTTATTTCTTCTTTGACCCATGATTGTTCAGTAGCATGTTGTTTAATCTTCACATATTTGTGAGTTTTCCAGTTCTCTTATAATTGATTTCTACTTTCATATCATTGTGATTGGAAAAGATGCTTGATAGGATTTCAATATTCTTACATTTAAGACTTCTGCCCTAACATGACCTGTTTTTGAGAATGTTTCGTGTTTTCTTGAGAAGAATGTGTATTCTAGTGCTTTTGGATGGAATATTCTGTACACGTCAACTCCATTTGGTCTAATGTGGCATTTAGGGCAGTGTTTCCTTAATTTCTGTCTGAATGATGGATACATTGATGAAAGTGGGGTATTAAAGTCTATGAGTGCTGATGCATAGGGGCACTTGTGCCCCAATGTTTATAACAGCGCTTTCAACAATAGTCAAATGATGGAAAGAGCCTAAATGTCCATCAACTGATGAATGGATAAAGAAGTTGTGGTTTATATACACAATGGAGTACTAGGTGGCAATGAGAAAGAATGAAATATGGCCTTTTGTAGCAATATGGATGGAACTGGAGAGTGTTAATGCTAAGTGAAATAAGTCATACAGAGAAACACAGATACCATATGTTTTCACTCTTATGTGGATTCTGAGAAATTTAACAGAAGACCATGGGGGAGGGGAAGGGGGAAAAAGTTACAGAGAGGGAAGGAGGCAAACCATAAGAGACTCTTAAAAACTGAAAATAAACCGAGGGTTGATGGGGGGGGGCGAGGGGGTGGGGAGTGGGTGATGGGCATTGAGGAGGGCACCTGTTGGGATGAGCACTGGGTGTTGTGTGGAAACCAATTTGCCAATAAATTTCATATTAAAAAAAAATAAAGTCTTCTATGATTAATGTTTATTTCTGCCTTTAGGTCTGCTAATCTTTGCTTTATATATTTAGGCACTCTTATGTTTGGGTACATAAATATTGAATATTATATCCTCTTATTATATTGACACCTTTATCATTACCTAATTGCCTTCTTTGTCTCATTACAGTTTTTGTCTTCAAGTCTATTTTGTCTGATATAAGTATAGCTACCCCAAATTTCTTTTGGTTTCATTTGCATGGAGTATCTTTTCTCATTCTTTTACTTCCAGTCCGTGTGTGTCCTTCTCTCTGAAGTGAATCTCTTGTAGGCAGCAGATAGGTGGGGTTTTTAAAAACTTTTTATTTGAGTGTTACATGTAACATGTAACGATGTTACATTAGTTTCAGGTGTACAAAATAGTGATTCGACTTTTTTATATATTATGCTATGCTCATCAGGAGTGCAGACTACCATGTGTCACCATACAATACTATTACAGTATCATTGATTATATTACCTATGTTGTGCCTTTTTATTCTCATGACTTATGATTCCATAAGTAGAAGCCTGTATCTCCATCTTCCCTTCATTCTGTCCATCCTCCTACCTACCTTTCCTCTGACAACCATCAATTTGTTTTCTATATAAGTCTGATTCCGATTTTTTGTTTGTTTAGTAGATTATACATGAAGTGACATTATACAGTATTTGCCTTTGCCATTCTGACATTTCACTTAGTATAATATCCTCCAGGTTCATCGTATTGTCTAAAATGAAAATACCTCATCCTTTCTTATGACTATGTAATATTCCATTGTATGTATATACCACATCTTCCCTATCCCTTCATCTATTGATGGACACTTACATTTCTTTCATATCTTGGTTACTGTAAATAATGCTATAATAAACATAGGGTTGCATATATATTTTCTGATTGATGTTTTCATTTTCTTTGGGTAAATAACCCAGTAGGGGAATTATTGAATCATAGGATATTTCTATTTTTAATTTTTTGAAGAAATCTCATACTGTTTTCCACAATGAGTGGAAATTAATTTCCACCAACAGTGTATTAGAGTCCCTTTTTCTTCACATCCTCACTAACACTTGTTATTTCTTGTCTTTTGGATTTAGCCATTCTGATAGGTGTAAGGTGATATCTCATCGCGGTTTTGATTTGTATTTCCCTGATGATGAGTGATGTTGAACATCTCTTCATGTGTCTGTTGGCCATCTGTATGTCTTCTTTGGAAAAATATCCAGGTCCTCTGTCCGTTTTTTAATCAGATCATTTGGGGGTTGTTGAGTTGTAGAAATTCTTTATGTATTTTTGATATTAACCTCTTATCTGATATATCATTTGTAATTGTCTTCTTCCATTCAGTAGGTTGCCTTTTTGCTTTGTTGATGGTTTCCTTCACTGTGCAAGAACTTATTTTGACATAGTCCCTTTATTTTTTGGTTTTGTTTCCCATGCCAAAGGAGACATCTAGAAAATGTTGCTAAGGCCAATGTCAGTGACATTACTTCCTGTATTCTTCTAAAGGATTTTTATGACTTCAGGTCTCACATTTAGGTCTGTAAACCATTTTGAGTTTATTTTTGTGTATGGTGTGAGAAAGTGGTCCAGTTTCATTCTTTTATATGTAGCTGTCCAGTTTTCCCTAGGACCATTTATTGAAAAGACTATCTTTTCCCCATTGTATATTTTTTTCCTCCTTTCTCATAGATTACTTGGCTATATATGCATAGATTTATTGCTGGGCTGTCTATTCTGTTCTATGGGTTTATGTGTATCTGTTTTTGTGCCAGTACTATTCTGTTTTGATTACTATATCTTTGTAGTATGTCTTGAAATCTGGGATTGTGATGCCTCCAGCTGATCTTCTTGCTCAAGATTGCTTTGGCTATTCAGGGTCTTTTGTGCTCGTATACAAACTTTTGCATTATTTATTTTAATTCTGTGAAAAATGCCATTAGTATTTTGACAGGGATTGTATTGAATCTGTAATTTCTTTGGGGAGTATGGACATTTTAACGATATTCTTCCAATACATGAGCATGGAGGATCTTTCCATTTGTGTCATCTTTAATTTCTTTCATCAGTGTTTTATAGTTTTCAGAGTATAGGTCTTTCACCTCCTTGATTAAGTTTATTTCTAGGTTTTTATTCATTTTAGTGCAATTGTAAATGGAATTGTTTTCTTAATTTCTTTTTCTGCTTTTGCACTATTGGTATATAGGAATACTACTGATTTCTGGGTATTAATTTTGTATCCTACAACTTTACTGAATTCATTTATTCAAATAGTTTTTTGGTGGAGTCTTTTTTTTTTTCTATGTATAGTATCATGTCATCTGCAAATAGTGACAGTTTAATTTATTCCTTAACCATTTGGATGCCTTTTTTTGGTCTTATTTCTGTGGCTAGGACTGCCAGTACTACATTTGGAATAAAAGTTTGAAAGTGGATATCCTTGTTTTGTTCCTGATCTTAGAGAGAAAGTTCTAAGTTTTTCACTACTGAGTATATTAACTGTGGGGCTTTTTTATGTATGACCCTTATTATGTTGAAGTGTGTTACCTCTAAACCCACTTGTGAGAGTTTTTATGATGAATAGATGTTGAATTTTGTCACATGATTTTTCTGTATCTATTGAAACGGTCATATGATTTTTATCCTTCATTTTATTTATGTGGTATAACATGTTGATTGATTTGCAAATATTGAACCATCTTTGCATCCCTAGAATAAATCCTATTTGTGGTAAATGATTTTTTAATGTATTTTTGAATACAGTTTGCTAATATTTTGAGTATTTTTTTGCATCTGTGTTCATCAGGATATTGGCCTATAATTGTGTGTGTGTGTGTGTGTGTGTGTGTGTGTGTGTGTGTGTGGTATCTTTGTCTTGTTTTGATATCAGGGTAAAGCTGGCCTCATAGAATGTATTTGGAAGCTTTTCTTCCACTTCTGTTTTTTGGAATAGTGTGAGGAGAACAGTTATTAACTCATCTTTAAATGTTTGGTAGAATTCACCTTTGAATCCCTGTGGTCCTGAACTTTTATTTTTTGGTAGTGGTTTAACTAACAATTCAGTTTTGTTGCTAGTGACCAGTCTCTTCCAATTATCTATTTCTTCTTGAATCAGTTTTGGAAGATTGTATATTTCTAGGAATTTATCCATTTCTTCTAAGTTGTCCAATTTGCCATATAATTTTTCATGATATTCTCTTACAATCCTTTGTATTTCCATGGTGTCCATTGTTAATTCTTTTTCATTTCTGATTTCATTGTTTTGGGTCCTTTCTCTTTTTTTCTTCATGATTCTGGCTGTTTATTAATTTTATCTTTTCAAAGGACCAGCTCTTTCATTTTTTCTATTGTGTTTTTTAATCTTTACTTTGTTTACTTCTGCTCTGATTTATAATTTCCTTCTTCTACTCACCTTGGGCTGTATTTGTTCTTTTTCTAGTTCCTTTAGGTATAAGGTTAGATTCTTGATAATCTTTTTTTGTTGTTAATATTTTGTTTTTAAGTAATCTCTACACTCATCATAGGGTGCAAACTCACAACCTCAAGATCAAGAGCCACTTGCTCTACTGAATGAGGCAGCCAGGTGCCCCAAGGTTAGATTCTTTATTTGAGCTTTTACTTGTTTCTTGAGGTAGGTCTATATCACTATGTATTTGCCTCTTAGAACTGCTTTCATTATGCCCCCAAAGATTTTGGACCATGGTGTTTTCATTTTCATTTCCTCTATGTATTTTTAAATTTCTTATTTGATTTCTTCACTGACCCATTGTCTGTTTAGTATCATGTTATTTAGCCTACACATGTTTGTGTTTTTTTCAGTTTTTTTTTCTTGTGATTGATTTCTAGTTTCTTACCCTTGTGGTTAGAAAAGATGCGCAGTATGATTTCAGTCTTAAATTCTTAAGAATGAATTCTTAAATTTATTGAGACTTGTTTTGTGGCCTAATCTATTCTGGAAAATATTCCATGTGCACTTTAATTTTTTTTTCAACGTTTATTTATTTTTGGGACAGAGAGAGACAGAGCATGAACGGGGGAGGGGCAGAGAGAGAGGGAGACACAGAATCGGAAACAGGCTCCAGGCTCTGAGCCATCAGCCCAGAGCCTGACGCGGGGCTCGAACTCACGGACCGCAAGATCATGACCTGGCTGAAGTCGGATGCTTAACCGACTGCGCCACCCAGGCGCCCCCATGTGCACTTTAAAAGAAGGTGTATTCCATTGTTTTTGGATGGAATGTTCTGTATGTATCTGTTAGGTCCATCTGGTCTAATGTGTCATTCAAAGATACTGTTTTCTTATTGATTTTTCTGCCTGGCTGATCTATCTACTGATGTAAGTAGGGTACCCCCTACTATTACTGTATTATCACAAATTTCTTTATGTCCACTAATATTTGCTTTATGTATTAGATGCTCCAGTGTTGGGTACATAGAGTATTACAATTGTTATATCCTCTTGTTGGATTGATTCCTTTATCCTCATATAATGCCCTTTTGTTGTCTCTTGTTAGAGTCTTGTCTTAAAGTTTGTTTTGTCTGGTGTAAGTATTTCTACCCCAGCTTTTTTTTTTCCCCACTTCCATTTGTGTGGTAAATGTTTTTGTTTGTTTGATTTTTGTTTTTTGGGTTTTTTTTATCCCTTCACTTTCAGTCTATTTGTGTATTTAGGTCTGAGGTAAGTCTCTTATAGGCAGAATATAAACAGTTGGGGTTTTTGTTGTTGTTGTTTTGTTTTGTTTTACTCATTTCACCACCCTGTGTCTTTTAATTGGAGCATGTAGGCTATTTACATTTAAAGCAATTATTGATAGGTATGTACTTACTGCCATTTTGTTAATTGTTTTCTAGTTGTTTTTGTTGGTTCTACTCTGTTCTTTTCTCTTGCTCCCTTTCTTTGTAATTTCTTTTAATTTTTTTAAGTTTTATTTATTTATTTTTGAGAGAGAGACAGAGTGAGTGGGGGAGGGGCAGAGAGAGAGGGAGAGAGAGAGAGAATCCCAAGCAGCTCCACGCTGCCAGCACGGAGCCCGATGTGGGGCTCAAACTCACACACCATGAGATCATGACCTGAGCTGAACGAAACCAAGAGTCAGACTCTTAACCAACTGAGCCACCCAGGCACCCCTCTCTTTCTTGTAATTGATAAGTTTCTGTAGTGTTATATTTGGCTTTCTTTCTCTTTAATTTTTGTGTATTCTTTGATAGGCTTTGGGTTTTTGATTACCATGAAGTTCATATATAACATATTAACTATATAGCAGTCTGTATTAAGTTGATTATCACTTAAGTTCAAAAAATGTTAAAAAAAAATGTTTTACTCCCTCCATGTTTTATGTATATGCTGTCATATTTTATATCATTTTATTCATAATTTTCTTACATCTAATTATGGCCACTTCTTTTTCCTTAAAGTCCCTTTAACATTTCCTATAAGGCTGGTTTAGTGGTATAAACTCCTTTAACTTTTGTGTGTCTGGGAAACTCTTTAGTTTTCCTTCAGTTGTCCATGATAACCTTGCTGGGTAGAGTATTCTTGGTTGTAGGTTTTTTCCTTTCAGTACTTTGAATATATCATGCTACTTCCTTGTGGACTGCAAAGTTTCTGCTGAAAAATCAGCTAATAATTTTATAGGGTTTCTCTTGTATATAATTTTTTGCTTCTCTCTTGCTACTTTTAAAATTCTCTCTTAATAATTAAAATATTAAAGATTAAAGATAATGTGTTATGGTGTGGACTTCCTTGGCTTTATCTTGTTCAGAACTTTCTATGCTTCTTGAACCTGAATGTCTATTTTTTTTCTCATAGGTTAGGAAGGTTTTCAGCTATTATTTCTTCAAATAAGTTTCCTGCCCCTTTTTTTCTCTCTTCTCCTTCTGGGACTCCTATAGTGTCAAAGTTTATTTCCTTGATGTTGTCCAAAAGATCCTTTTACCTGTCCTCATTTTTTTCTTCCAATATTTTACTTAAACTCAAGTTAGTTAACTTATAGTGTTATATTGGTTTCAGGAGTAGAATTTAGTGAATCATCACTTACATATAATACCCAGTGCTCATCACAAGTGCCCTCCTTAATGCCTTTCACCCATTTAGCCTGTCCCCCCATCCACCTTCCCTCCAGCAACACTGTTTGTTCTCTACAGTTAAGAGTCTCTTATGGTTTTCCTCCCTCTCTGTTTTTATCTTATTTTTCCTTCCCTTCTCCTATGTTCATCTATTTTGTTTCTTAAATTCCACATATGAATGAAATGGTATGTCTTTAACTAATTTCACTTGGCATAATATAGTCTAGTTCCATCCACATTGTTGCAAATGGCAAGATTTCATTCTTTTTGATGGCTAAGTAATATTCCATTGTATAAATATACCACTTTTTCTTTATCCATTCATCAGTTGATGGACATTTGTGTTCTGTCCATAATTTGGCTATTGTTGATAGTGCTGCTATAAACATTGGGGTGCATGTGCCCCTTTGAATCAGTATTTGTGCATTCTTTGGGTAAATACCTAGTAGTGCAATTGCTGGGTTATAATATAGCTCTATCTTTAACTTTCTGAGAAACCTCCACACTATTTTCCAGAGTGTCTGCACCAGTTTGCATCTCCAGGAGCATTGTAAGAGGGTTCCTCTTTCTTCCCATCTTCACCAACATCTATTGTTTCCTGAGTGGTTAATTTTAGCCATTCTGATAGGTGTGAGGTGGTATCTCATTACGGATTTGATTTGTATTTGTATTATGAGTGATGTTGAATATTTTTTCTTGCATCTGTTAGCCATTTGTATGTCTTCTTTGGAGAAATGTCTGTTCATGTCTTCTGCCCATTTCTTGACTGTATTATTTTTTGGGTGTTGAGTTTGATAAATTCTTTATAGATTTTGGTTACTAGTCCTTTATCCAACATATCATTTGAAAATATCTTCTCCTATTCCATCAGTTGCCTCTTAGTTTTGTTGAATGTTTCCTTTGTTGTGCAGAAGCTTTTTATCTTGATAACATCCCAATAGTTCATTTTTGTTTTTGTTTCCCTTGCTTCTGGAGATATGTCTATAAAGAAGTTGCTATGGCTGAGGTCAAAGAGGTTGCCGCCTGTGTTCTCTTCTAGGATTTTTATGGCTTCCTATCTCACATTTAGGTCTTTCATCCATTTTTTAATTTATTTTTGTGTATGGTGTAAGAAAGTGGTCCAGTTTCATTCTTCTGCATGTTTGTGTTCAGTTTTCCCAGTACCATTTGCTGAAGAGACTGTCTTTTTTCCATTGGATATTCTTTCCTGTTTTGTTGAATAGGAGTTGACTACACAGTTATAGGTCCATTTCTGGGTCCTCTGTTCTGTTACATTGATCTATGTGTATGTTTTTGTGCTGGTACCATACTGTCTTGATGAGTACAGTTTTGCAATACAGCTTAAAGTCCAGAATTGTGATGCCTTCAGCTTTGTTTTGCTTTTTCAACATTACTTTGGCTATTCAGGGTCTTTTGTGGTTCCATTCAAATTTTATAATTGTTTGTTCTAGTTCTGTGAAGACTGCTGATGTTATTTTGATAGGCATTGGATTGAATGTGTAGATTGCTTTGGGTAGTATAGACATTATTTTTTAAAATTCTTTTCTCTTTTTCCTGTTAAGCTTAGGTGCTTTTCATTACCCTCTCTTCCAGATCCCACTGATATGTTCTTCTGCATCAGCTAATCTGTTGATTAAATTTTGTTTTAAAATTTTTAATGTTTATTTATTTTTAATAGAGAGAGAGAGGGAGCATGGACAGGGGAGGGGCAGAGAGAGAGGGAGACACAGAACATGAAGCAGGTTCTGGGCTCGCGGGGCTAGAACTCACAAGCCATGAGATCATGACCTGAGCTGAAGTCAGACACTTAACTGACTGAGCCACCCAGCTGCCCTAAATTTTGTTTTAAATTTCAGTTACTGTATTCTTCAACTCTGATTCATTCTTTTTTTGTATTTTCTGATTTCTGCCAGTCTTTCCTCCAGCCCAGTAATCATCTTTACAATCATTACTTTATATTCTTTATCAGGCATATTGCTTATCTCCCTTCCATTTAGTTCTTTTTCTGAGGTTTTGTCTTGTTCTTTCTTTTTGAACATATTCCCCTGTCTCTCCATGTTGCTTGACTTTCTCTTTTTGTTTCTATAGATTAGCAGAACAGCTGCTTCTCCTAAACTTGAAGGAATGATCTTAGGTATGGTCATCCCCTATATAGACTGTGTGCTTGGTGACTTTTGCTGGCTTTCTGGAGCTGTGGACGGTGTGGGCCAGGGGTCTTAGGGCTCTTTGTGCTGTAGGCACCTGGAAAAACAGCTGAAATTGAAATGGGGGCAAGCCGAGGGTCCCAGGGCTCTATGAACAGAGGGCACCTTGACAGGATAGCTGAAGCTAAAGTGGGTTTAAACTGAGGTTTCCAGGATTCTTAGCACAGAAGATGCCCTGTAGCAGTGGCTGTAGCTAAGGTGGGGTATAGGCTTGATGATCCTCCATGAAGCCAAGGTGGGGTATAGGCTAGGGTATTCCATGCAGGGGGCAACCTGACAGGATAGCTGAAGCTAAAGTAGGCATGGTCCAGAGTGGTCCCTGGGCCAATATGCCCAGAGAGGAGAGCTGAAGCCAAGGGGGAGCAAGCTGGGGTGTCTTGGGTGCTCAGCACAGTGGATGCCTTGGCCAGGTGACTGGAGCCAAGGCTGACATGAGTGGGATTGTCTCTGAACGGAGAGTGCCCTGGTGGGGTGGCTGGAACAGGCACAGGTGGGGTAGGCACAGGCGGGGTAGGCACAGGCGGGGAATTTCCAGGGTGCTTCATGCAGGGAGCACCCTGGTGATGTACCTAGATTTGAAGCAGATGGAAGTCAGAAGGTACTGGAACTCTCTGCATTGGAGGTACCCTGGAAAGCTGTCTGAAGCCCAACTGGTGTAGGCTTGGAGTGTTCCAGAGTGCTTTGCTTTGCACCTTGGTACAAAAGCTGTTGCTATAATGATTGCTAACCAGGGGTTTCCAGGCCCTGTGGCCACCTTGGTGGAATGAGTAGGCTGATGTGGGCTAGAAGCCCAGGGCTCACTGACAGGCAGGCTTATTAGGATGCCTGGGCTGTACCCTGGTCTGTGCTTTGAAGGTGGAGGGAGAGTGTAGACTATGTCTAGCAGTTCCTCTCACCTAGAGATGATTCCAGAAGCTCTCTTGCTGTTTGGCAGAATTCTAGGGCTGGTTCTTTTATATGATAGCTATTCTTTTAAATTGCAGGTTTGTTTGTTTTGTGCCCATGGACAGATAGATCTGCTCCCAGTCCCTCAGCACCATCCCTCCCCACTACTGTTTGCAGCAGTGGAGGGGTCCTTTGCTACCATCTCTTGCTGTTCTCTTTTGCCATATTTTGTTGTGCAGAAGCTGTTCAGTTGGCCCTAGTTCTTCTTCAGGAGGAATTGCTCTATAAATAGGTATAATTTGTTGTGTTGCATGGAGGAAGTGAGTTCAGTGTCTGCCTACATCACCATCAGACTGGAATTCTAGATGGGTCTTGTAATTTTATCCATTCAGTCACTCTCTGTCTTTTGACTGGAGAATTTAGTCCATTTACATTTAAAGTAGAGCAACAGGTATGTACTTATTCCATTGTGTTAATTGTTTTATGGTTGTTTTGAAAATCCTTTATTCTTTTCTTGTTCTCTTCCTCGGTGACTTGATGATTTTCTTTAGTGGTATGCTTAAATTTCTTTCTCTTTCTCTTTTGTGTATCTACTGTGTTTTTGCGTTGTGATTACCATGAGGCTTACATAAAACAACTTATAACAGTATTTTAAGTTGATGATGACTAAGTTCAAACACATTCTAAAGCTCTACAGTTTTTTACTTCCCTCTGACTCCACAATTTGCTTTTGATGTCACATATTACATTTATCTTGTGTAGCCATTAATATTTTTTGTAGTTATGGTTATTTTTATTACTTTTGTCTTTTAACCTTCATACTAGTTTTATAAATTAACTCACCATTTTTACATTAGATTATTCTGAATTGTATAATATATTTACTTTTGCCAGTGAGATTTATACTTTCATATGTATTGCTCTCACTAATTAGCACCTTTTCCTTTCCTTTCAGCATTTCTTAGAAGGCATTTCTAGTAGTGATGAACTCTACAGCTTTTGCTTGTCTGGAAAACTATATCTCCTTCAATTCTGAAGGACAACTTTGCTTGATAGAGTACTCTTAGTTGACACTTCGTTTCAGCACTTTGAACATATTATCTTGCTCCTTTCTGGCCTGCAAAATTTCTGCTGAAGAATATACTCATAGTCTTATAGAGTTCCCTTGTATGACAAGTTGTTTTTCTCTCTTTGCTTTAAATATTCTCTCCTTGTTGGGGCGCCTGGGTGGCTCAGTCGGTTGAGCGCCGACTTCGGCTCAGGTCACGATCTCGCGGTCCGTGAGTTCGAGCCCCGCATTGGGCCCCTGTGCTGACAGCTCAGAGCCCGGAGCCTGTTTCAGATTCTGTGTCTCCCTCTCTCTGACCCTCCCCCGTTCATGCTCTGTCTCTCTCTGTCTCAAAAATAAATAAACGTTAAAAAAAAATTAAATATTCTCTCCTTGTCTTTAACACTTTAATTATGTGTCTTGGTGTGGATCTCTTTCAGTACATATGTTTTTGAACTTTCTGGGCTTCCTGGATCTTGCTGTCAGTTTCCTTTCCCAGGTTGGGGAAATGTTCAGCCATTATTTGTTCAAATAAATGTTCTGCCCCCTTTTCTCTCTTCTTCTGGGACCCTATAATGTGAATGTTGGTCTCTTTGATCTTGTCCCATAAGTTCTTTAAGCTTTCTCATTCTCTTTTCTTTTTGCTGCTCTGATTGGATGAGTTCCACTGCCCTGTCTTCAAGTCCACTGATTCTTTCTTTTGCTTTATCTAGTCTGCTATTGAACAATGTAGTGTGTTTTTTTTTTTTTTTTTAGTGTAGATATTGTATTTTTCAGTTCTGTGACTTCTGTTTCGTACTTTTTTATATTTTTTCTTTGTTGAAGTTCTTACTGTGTTCATCTATTCATCTCTCACGCATGGTGAGCATCTTTATGACAGGTACTTTGAACTTTTTATCAGGTACATTACTTACCTCTGTTTCATGGAGGGCTTTTTCTAAGGTTTTGTCTTAACCTTTTGTTTGGAAGGTATTCCTGTTTCTTCATTTTCTTTGACTCTGTGTTGGGTTTTTATCTATTATTTAAAATAACCACTTCTCCCATTCTTGAAGGGGTGACCTCATGTTACCTTACTATTGAAACCTATTGTTCAACCCTGCTCTAGCTCTTGATTGTCTGCCAAACCTTTGTGATTGTCCAAGCAGCCTACTATAGTCTTGGTGGCTTCCAGTAGGTGAGGGTGTACCAAGATCTCTCAGTGCCCTAAAGGAGAGTATCTCAGTCAGCACCTAGATTCAGGCTGATTGGAAGCCAGACACTCAGACAGCAGCTTTTAAAATAGGCCATTATTCCTCTTTCAGGGGAAGACTGGACATTTCTGTGTGCTCCCTCTGTGCTGATCCTTGGGATAATAGCCAGTTAAGAACTGTTTCTTTGTTTGCCACCATTAACACAAGAACACAAGCCCTGTGAACACAAGTACCTCTGGCCACGAAAGCCAGGCTATCAAGGGATGTGGTATGGCCACAAATGCTGGAAACTCTGATGATATGGGGCAGGACAGAGGCAGGAAGATGATGACACCTGCCAGCCTCCCTGGTCTCCAGAGGGGATTGTAGTTTTCCCTTAGATGTGTTTTTAATGAGAAGTTTGCCCCTTAGGCCACAGTGATGAAGATAAGCTAATAGGCCTCTTTCACAGAAATACTAGAGGTGCATTTCAGACTGCTGTCTCTGTGTTGTGCCCTGGCGAGGAGGGAGCCGCTTAAGAACTGTTTCTCCATTTGTTGCAGTCCTATGAGACTCACAAATGTAAGTCCCCCAGGCCACCAGAGCCCAGTGTGATCAAGGGTTGCCTTAGGCAGCAGCTGCAAAATCCACGGCACCAGATGTGTGAATGAATGCCTTTCCAGGAAATACTGGTGACACGGAAGGAGGCAGAAGGAGAGTGTGAAAATGGCTCCCACTGGCCTCTGTGGTCTTCCGAGTAGTTCAGTAGGCTGCTATGTGTGTGTTAAGTTAGAAGCCTGTCCCTCCCTCAGGACAAATCTTTAAGATAAGCACACAGGTGTTTTTCACAGGAAGACTGGGCACTTTTCAGTTGGCTTCCTCTCTGCCGAGCTCTGGGGGTGGCCAGAGCAGTCTGCATGAGCCCTTTAAGAACTGTTTCTTGGGTGTGTGAAATGGGTGAGGCCGTCACAAGGCATAAACTTCCAAAAGTTTTGGGGATGTCATGTCCAACATGGTGACTATAGTTAATAGCACTGTGCTGTACATTTGAAAGTTGCCTAGAGTAGATCTTAAAACTCTTAGAATTTTCTCTATTCTCATGGACTTTGCATCTTTCAAATTAAAACTGTGAGTAGACTACAGAAAACAAAAGTACTTCTCATTTTGCTATAGCCTCCGGGTCTCATGGTCACAAACACCATTGGCTGTCAAAGCTAGATGCTTTGGGGGCTCGTCTCTTAGGTACAGATCTTAAAAGTTGGGGTGCCAGATGTGGGGTCCAGACCCTTCACTCCTCAGGAAGAATCTCTTGAGTTGTGAGTTCCCCCTGGGTGGCCGTGCTGGGCGTGGGGGGTGGGTAAGGTAAGATTGTGTCTCAGCCTCTCCTGTTTCGATGTGTGTTTTCTCATTTTCCCAATTCATAGGACTTATCTACTTGTGTTTCTTTTAGAGGACATTATTCTGTATGTAGCTGTAGATTCAGTGCATCTGTGGGAGGAGGTAAGTTCATGACCCTCCTATGTCACGATCTTGAACAAGAACCCTCTTGTTTATGATCTTAGTACTACAATAGTGGGTAAGAGTACAGACTCCAGGGTCCAGCTGCCAGGGTTACTGCCCTGCCTGTTCACTTCCTGGCTGGGGAACTTAGGTCTTTGTCGAATGGGGGTAAGGGTAGCAAATGGCTTGTAAGGTTGCTTGAGGACAGAGTGCTTAGGGCTGGGGGGCACTGGGGACTCAGCAAAATAATTTATCCTCTGTCTTCTCCATCTGGAGGGTCAACTTCTTGAGGGCAAGACTTTTTTTCTTGGCACCCCTGCCCCCTAGAATGAATGGATGGAGACTATGGCTAAATATTCCGTATTCATTGGCCTCAGCCCTCATCCCACTGGCCTGACTATTGCATTCCAGTCCGATCTCTGCTTTTTTTCTGGGCCCCTCACAGCTTTCAATCCTGTCTTTCATGCACCTTTGGGTCTTTGTAGCCTTTCTGGTCAATGGCTATGTTGTCTGTCCCAGGGAACTCCCCAAGGCTGGTGAAACTGTGTATAATACACAGACCGGTGACAGGCTTTCTTGGGTGAAATTTAATCTTTCCAGCGAGCAGCACCATTTGTGTGTAATTGCCGAAGTTCTAGTGGGAGTATTAGGACACAGTAATTGCCAAATTTTACACTATTCCAGGTGTGTACACATGAAGCATGGTAAATGTGACTATTTCACAAAAGCCACAAATGCTCTATGGTGTGTGTAGCAAGGCCCTGTGATGAGGCAGTTAGACTACCTGTGCAATGTGTGCAGCTTTGTTTTCAAAACACCGTAGATCAGTGTAAGACAGAGCGGAGGGGCAGAGCACTGGACAGAAGGTGGCATCTAATAGGGGAGATACCTGAGATTTGGGAAGGAGCCAACCTCATATACTTCTAATGTTTAAGGCTTAAGAAAGCTACCTGCAGGGGTGCCTCAGTCGCTCAGTCGATTAAGCATCTTTGGCTCAGGTCGTGATCTCAGTTTGTGTTTGAGCCCCCCACATCAGACTCTTCTGTCAGCATGGACCCTGCTTCAGCTTCTCTGCCCCTCCCCCACATTTTCTGTCTCAAAAAAAACATTAAAAACAATTTAAAAAAAAAGCTACCTTCAGTTTGTGGGCTCAGTTAACCAGCTAAAATCTAGATGTGAGAGAACTCGCAATTAGAGACCAATTATTTGGTAGGCATTTTTATAAGTGTACCGTATTGCTTATTTCTCATAATTACCACTCACTGAGAGTTGGGATTTGAACCTGGGCCTGACTGACTTCTCCTGAAGCTGAGACCCTACCCACTGCATTTTCACTTTCCACTGTTAAGTAGGAGACCTCATCGGCAAAGTAGGGCTGGATTTTGTGCCAGCTTGACAATGCTCTGGACTGACTGGGAACAACCCAGTTGTTCGTACCTCAAATGACCCAACTGGTCTAAGGGAGAGGCTGCCTCTAGCTTATCTACGCAACTGTATTTTTTTCCCCTGCCATGCTGGTCAGCAGGTGCATGGCAGCTAGTGTTAGCATCTCTCCCGGTAGGTGGTGGGTGGTGGTGATGTCAGTCTGTACGTGCTGATAGCGGGCGGCACACTTTTCTCGGGGGGAGGGGGATACAGTGCATCACATGTTCGATGACAGCCACACTGTATACATTTCTTATTGAAACTCTGATAGAATACCTGATTCTAGATGAGAAAGTAGCCACCTTTCAGCTAGGCTTGCTATGTAGTGATATATACTTGACAGAAAACGGTGTCTAATTTCAGACCTCAATGTGAAAGGCAGAGCTCTAAAGAAAAGCACAAATATGTATGACTGGAAAATCGGACTTATCTGGGGAAGTACAAGTTAATGGAATAACGAGGTGATCTTTTAAACTTTTTTAAGGTTAAGATACTTCCTACAAAGTAGTGGTTTTATTTTAGTCATCTGATGAAGCAAGACAAAGAAGAAACTGTTTTCTTCTCATAAATTAGATCAGCATTTCCCAGACTGATGCCCAAAGGAACAGTGTTTCATGAGATGTTAATGCCTTGAAATGTTATGAACTATACTTTGAGGAATGGTATATCCTCCTCCTAAAGACGTGGGGTGGCAGGGGTGAGGGACCGAAACTGTTTAAGTCTGTTCCTAAGTGGTCCGTGGGGGGAAACAGCTTGGGAAATGCTGAAATTTCTGATTTTAAGGTAAGTTTGGATAAATGTATCTGGGTAGTTCACTCGTGTGATCTCTTAGTTTTATATGCTAGGTACTCTGATGTCCAGGATAGTTTGTAACCAAACTGATAGGTCAATAATCTGAAGCTTCTGGTCTGCTGCTTTTTAAGAAGAGGTGTCCAAAGCAAAAGAGCCCTGGCTCCGATGATCGGCTGAGTGGTTAATACAGAGGAGAGTGAGCCTGCCTCTAATGGCCGCATCACAATAAACCAGGGAGCCGGAATGGATGCACTCAACCTCTTCTCAGGGCTGGCCTTCTAGGACTTCCTTGTTTGGAAACTAACTTGTACGGAAAGGCGCACTGCTTTTCCAACACAAAAGTGATGTGATCCAGAATGCCCCTCAACACAAAGGAACCAGAAATCAAGCCTCCCATTCTTAAATAACATTTATTATTGTTGTAAAGAAGTCTTTTTCATGAGAACAGCTCTCACATTTAAAGCTATATTGGTTACGGTTACAGAAGCACATTTCACTGAGTGCTCTATATGAAGTGTGCCCGACTACGGCTCTGAATTCAGCGATCTATTATTCACGATGTGTTGGCTGCCATTTAGCTATTTATCCAAACATGCCTTTTTGATTTTTTTTTTTTTTTTTTTTTTAAAACATGTGCCTGCACAGGGTGGAAAAAGAAACGCCAAGGGCTTGCTAAAAAGGAGAAGCCTAAAAAAGATAAAATTCCCGCAGCAGTTCTGTTCAACTGCAGTCTGTGAGTGCGGGAATAGTGTCCACGTGGGGAAGCATGATGCCCAGTGGTTTCTCCGGGTTAACGGTGTGAAAGCCCTTGAGGTTTTCCCCGGCTGTCAGGAGGGAGTGGGAAATTCCATTTACTGAATCCAGTCGATGTTCAGGCACCGTGCTATGAATGCAAACATATCCGAGACTTCTTCTATCACTTTGGCCGTGGGCTTCCCAGCCCCGTGGCCTGCCTTGGTGTCCACGTGGATAAGCAGGGGGTTGCTCTGCTTCCGGCTACGGCCCACGATGTACTGAAGGGTGGCAATGAACTTCAGGGAGTGGAGTGGGACCACGCGGTCATCGTGGTCGGCAGTGAGGAGAAGCATGGACGGGTACTGGATGTCGTCTGCCTCCGGTAACTTCACGTTATGCAACGGAGAATATCTGAAAGACAAAGGTAGTTTCGTGGGGCCAGATATCTAAAGCAAAGTTGTTTGTTCGCTAGGCTCATCAAGGAGGACTGGTGGGCCCAGTGAGCGAGGCAGCGTAGCAGCTTAACTTCTCCAGCGATGGCTGCAGCTAGCTGGCACACGGGGGACCGCCACAGACCCTGCCTGCATCGTCAGCTGGGCCCTAGCGGGCTGCGCTGTTGGAAACCGGGCAGCGGTGTCATGTATTTGCTCGCGCTTTGGAAGACTGTAAAAAGCAAAAAACTCACGGGGCTGTTGAAATGACCGTAACTATATATGCACACTTACGGTCTTGAATGATTCCCATACTCTTTAGACTTACTTTTTCGCGACTACAAAGCGGACTGACTTTAAACCACTGATTGTGGACGTCATAGGTGCAAGCCTTTCTTTTGTTGGAAAACTTTGAATTTCAAGTTACAGCTTTTTGCCCCTTTAATATCTATGAAACTTTTATTCCAGGCTCAGCTTGGCAGTCTTGGGAAGAACACGGGTCCCCTCTGGGCCTCTTGCCGGCTCTCACAGGCCAGCAGGAAGAAATGGCCTTTGGCCGATGCTGATGGAGTTAGCGGAGGAGCAGAGAGGAGGCGCCTTCTGAAGCACAGCCTTCCAGGTAAGCTAACAAAAGGGTTTTAAGAATAAAAGTGTAGCCAAATTAAACAGTAATTGATAGTAGTTAGGTGAGCAAGATGTCTTATTTTTTCTTCACATCTGACTCAATATGGACATCATGTCTTGCAGAGCGTTCGGTATTAATGAATACCATCAACTATTTTAGTAGAGTTTTATTTGGAGGGTGAATAGTCAAAAACAGTAAAATTTCTGCTCACTTAACCATATCAAGACTGAGAAGTTCTGGAGGTAAGCCTCCCAACAGAAAAGAGGGGGGTGGCAATGGATCAGTTTTCTGGTTCATTTAAGAGTTCTTGGATCAACCCCAGATAAGGGTTAGTTCTCGGGGAAAAAGGTTTGGAAAACTCTGCCTACTCAGAATACCAACCCCTACCTGTGAGATTCACACACATGCCACACTTATACATCAAAGATTCTGAGAAGTTCTGTAGAACATTTATTGAAGCTATTCCCAAACTTGGAAATTCAGCTCCTTCATTGGGGAGACCCCCTTTAGTCTCCGGACGGTGCTTCATGGGACACGCTGCAGGGTTTGAGCAGCTCCTGGTAAGGCCCCCTCTGGCTCAGCTTGTGGTGTAGGGCTGAGCTCTCTGCTCATTTGGGAACAGGAGGTATGAGGAAACTACTGCCCTGCGAGTGCCAGTTTGGAAAATTAAAGTCTAAAGTAGGAATATCCCAGACATCTTGAGAGAAAAAAATACTTAGAACCTTCTTTCCCCCCAAATTAATTTTAGAAGTATTAAGTTCCATTGAATATTTTGTTGCCTTTGATAAACAATTCAGTCAGTATTTTCAACTGAGTTTAGATGGGACTTCTCTCCCTACGTGTGTATTTTCTTTAATTTGAACTAGAGCCTCTTTAAATATTCAGCTTTTACTGGTATTTGCCAATGAGGTTATCTGTGTGTTTAAAAGTATTTAACGAAAAAACTTTAGTCATTTTAGCTGAATCTCTAAGTGAGGAGCTAGCCACAAAAAGCACTGAAAGAAAAAGTTTTTGGAGAAATTATTGTACTGAAATTTAAAGTTGACTGAGAAGGCTGGGACAGGGGACACAGAGCTCTTCCACCATCCTAAGGGCAATTCCTAACTGCTGCTGATAACGGTCTCCAAACCCCTAAATGTGGGAAGTGAAAAGAATGTAGCTTGCAGTCTGGAAGAGTCTAAACACCTGCCATTTTCTCACTGTTCTTGCCAAAGTGGTTGAAGGCGAGGAATGAAGCTGTGCAATACTTTCATAATGTGATTTGTAGTTTCAAATATACATGGTTACACTGAGAGAACAAAATAAGTTTAATGTACTTGCATACATCTCTATTTCCTTCTTAAAAAATTCCATATATAGATGTAAAGTATGATGACACCTTTTTCTATTATTTTGTGATTGCTAGGATAACAAATTACCATAAGTTTGGCAGCTTTTAAAACAACACAGATATCTTTTTTTTTTTTTTTCCTTAAGAGAAAGAATCCTGAGCAGGGAGCCTGCTCAGTGCAGAGCCTGATTCATGGGGCTGGATCCCATGACCTTGGGATTATGACCTGAGCTGGATGCTCAACTGACTGAACCACCCAGGTGCCCCACATAGATTCTCACAGTTCTTTCGGTCAGATGTCTGGGCTGGCCCAACTGGCTTCTCTGCTCTGGGTCTCAGCTGAAATCCAGGTGTCGGCTGGCTGGGCTCTTATCAGGAAATTCTGGGAAGTAAATCTATTTCCAGACTCATTCAGTTCCCATGTGGTTACAGGACTGAGGTTTCCATTTCTTTGATGACTGAATGATGGCTGGGGACTGTTCTCAGGTCCCACAGGCCCTTCCCCCATTTTCAAAGCCAGCAATGGCAGATCTAGCCCTCATGATTCCAATCTGACCTCCCTTTCTGCTGCATTCCCTGACTCCAGCCAGAGAAAAGTCCTCTGCCTTTAAGGGTTAGTCACTAGACTGGGCCCACTTCAGTAATCCAGGATTATCTCCTTATTTTAAGGTGAGCTGACTGGTGACCTTAATTTAATCTACAAAGTCCCTTCACAGCAGCACCCAGATTAGTGTCTGATTAAAGAAACCAGGGGACAGGAATCTGGGGTGGGGTGGGGCTTATAAGTCTGCCTATCACATCTTTGTAGTTTGTTGTTGTTAAAGATCAAAACAAGGAAGACACATAGGTATTCCCATCACTTTCCCTACTTTTGCAGTAAGTTATATGCAAATATGAGAAACTGTAGAGGACAAAGAGTCAAACACTTATCTTTTTGACTCTGTTCAGTAGTATAATATCACACGGTTAGCAACACACACACACACATATACACACATATACGTATACGTATATCCGTATATATACGTATATGTATATATATCAATATGAATTCAAACCTTACTTGATAAGCCATTCGAAGTGTTGTTTGCTGTCTGAGCACCCATAATCGGTGGTCCAGGCATGACCAATGGTATATTTATGGAACTTCAGCATGTCCATTACTCCAACTTGGGCAATAACACAACCGAAGAGGTCAGGACGCTGATTTGCACAAGCAGCTGAAAACCAAGATAGAAAAGGGAGGCAGTCTATCATTAAACATCTAAATAAACAAAAACAAAATAACACTTTAAATATTTTCAGAACCATGGTTATCCTTTTTCCTAGAGCACAGGAAGAAACCATCATAAATCCCCTGCCTAATGGCCATAAGCTTTTCTCCCTCCTTTCACTATATCTGAGGGGTAGGGTATTCTCACCAGGAATAGAGCTTTATTCCCCAAAGTAAATCTCAATAGGGGAGTGTTATTTGGAAAAACTCAAGGACTTCCTGGAAAATCTGTGTCTCCTGCTCCCTTTCTTTTTTTTTTTTTTGTTTCCACAAAGAAAACTTGTTCAGGATCTATGACATAATAAGAAATATATATTTAGTCCCTGTCCCCAGTTCCTAGCACAGAACTCCTAAAACTCTTGGGATTTCCTGAGTGATAGGGGTAAGAAATAACTGGCCCCTTTCAACCATACCTGAGTTTATGCTAAAGAGGTGACTCCTGGTGGCTCCCTAGATGGCTACATGGTGGGGACTGGTGGCCGGAAAAGCCAAGGATGTGATTGGAGAGGTGGATCTTTAATCCCCACCCCTGACCTCTGGGGAGGGAGGGGCTGAAAATTGAATAACAGCTAATGATTTAATCTATCATGCCTGCACAATAGAACCTCCGTAAAACCCCTTAACAGTGGAGTTCAAAGAGCTTCCAGGTTGGCGAACACACTGAAATACTGGATGGGTGGCATTCCCGGAGAGGGCATGGAAGTTCTGTGAGCACCCCTCTACCCCATCCCCTACTCTATGCATGTCTTCCATCTTACTGTTCCTCAGGTCTATGAACTGTTCTGGCAGATTCTCAAACCTGAGGAGGCAGGTATGGGAACCCCAACTGATAGCCAGTCAGTCAGAAATACAAGAGGCTTGGACTTGGGTGTCTGAAGTGGGGGCAGTTTTGTGAGTCGGAGTTCTTGCCTTGTGGAGTCTGTGCTGACTGTGGGCAGTATCAGAACCGAACTGAGCTGTAAGACATCCAGTGGGTGTCTGGAGAGTTGGAGAATTGGTTGATGTTGGGGGAAAACCCCACACACGTGGTGTGGGAAGTGTCGTGAGTACAAACTGTTCATACAGCCCAAGGCAGGGCCTGAAACCCAGAACGGGCTCTAATTAATCAACTAAACAGTACACATTCTTGTACTGTTTTAAAATATTCTTCTTTGTATACTTAAGTTATATAAATGTATTTCTTTGTTTTGATAATTCAACAAGTGTTTATTGAACATCCTGCTGTGTGCCGGCACTGGAGATATACCAGTAAATGTTTTAGTGGGAAAGATAAGTGAACAAGCAATTCCAGTATGGGCAAGTCTGGGTGCTATGGAAGTGGGGGGTAGGGGTACCCAACCCGGTGTAAGGCAGATAGGGAGGCTTTGCAGGGGAGTCACATCAAAGCTGGCATGACGAAGAGTTAGTCAAGAAAATCTGGGCTTTTCCTGCCTCTGGCAAAAAACCTAGTTCGCACCCTAATTCTGATTTCAGTCCTCATTCATAATGCCAGATCCTGAGTCCTACCCTGGGGGACCCTGATTCTCTCACTCAGATGTGAGAGGGGCTTTTCATAAGCCCCTTTTTAATAAGCATTCAACACATTGACAAAGGGAAATCCAATTCTGCAAGTTCCTCATGGGACCAGGTTTGCCAAAAGACATAAACCAGTTCCTGAATATCAAACTGAAAACATAAAGGAGTTATTGGATGAAAGAGTAAATTATAGAACAATTCTCCCACTATTAGAATCAGATGGTATTTTCAATATCCCTTCTCATTAAATCTTAGATTTGCCCTTAATGCTTCTCTTTTACACCTTCACATACAATCCACGTGCAAATTCAGTTCACTCAAATTCAGGACACACCCAGAATCTGCTCCCTTCTTGCTACCTCCATCGCCACACTCCAGGGCCACGCCACCACTGGGCCTCACTGGGATGGAGGCCTCCTCCCTGGCCGCCTGCCTTTCTGCCCTCACCTCCCCTTCCGTCTGCCCTGATTGATCCCATCACAAAATAAGTCAAATTATGACACTCCCCCAAAGGCTTCTTATTTCACAGAGTAAACTGGGTCCTCTACATTGGCTACGGGGTCCTGCCTGCTTTCGCCTCCTGCCGTCTCTCACCTCTCCTGACCCTCTCCCTCGCTCACCATGCCCAGCAACAGACGTAGGCCTCTTTACTGTCGCCAGAATGCTCTGTGCTCTTGCTGGCCTCAGGGCCTTTGGTGTGTTGTCTGCCTCCTCCACTAGAACAAAAGCTCCGTGGGGTCAGAGGTGGTGTCTGTGTTGTTTGAAACTGTATCCCTGCCCTGTCTAAATTTGAACAAATTATTTTGGACGTATGTATTTTACCTCCATGGGAAAATTTTTTCACAAGACTGTATTCTATTTTTTACAAGACTACCCCTCTTTACAAGAGAGGTAAAGAGTAAAAACAGGTAGGTATTCAGGTTTTGCAATGACTCAGTATATTTCAAGGATAAGGAAACTGAGTGAATGTGCTGTCCTCCCTGAACCCTCTTCCAAAACAGTGGATTTTCACATGTGTTTTTAACTTGTGCCTGTAAGTCCAGCCTACATTTGTACAACAGCCCGTCATATCCTAATGACGTTGGGTGTAGGACCCTAGCAGGCAAAGCCCATAAATGTTCGTTACCAAGTGAAATTTAACTACCGAAAATTAGGACAAGCTACTTTGAGGCAGTGCCACTTACAGGTGAAAGGAGACTCTAAAACCATAGTGTCGGGGTGCAACCCCAGCATCACACACTTTCCAGCTGTGTGACCCTAGGCAAGCTACTCAACCTTCAGTGCTCCTGAGTCATCAGGAAAACGGGACTAACCCAATCCCAGTCAGTTCCTGTCTCTTGGGCTGTGTGAGTGTCCCATGAGAATATGCATGAGAAGAGCTCAGCCCTGGGCCCAGCACAGGTGCTCAGCAAGTGAGAACTAACAGTATGAACTCGCTCATTACTGTTACGCTGTGCATCCATCTGTATGCTACCTCATTTTCTCCATCTCTCCTCTCGCTGCACCCACAGCACAGGTGTTCAACAAATGTTTCATGATGATCATGCAAGTTCTGAGTAGCACAACCATAGGGGTTATCAGGCTCAGTCCCGTGATGGCTGAACTCTATAAACCTGTGGATCCGTGTGGGGACAGGGTCCTACCCAGTGTGCAGCGCAGAAGAGCTCAGGGCAGACAGGTGGGACAGCTTTTCAGGCTATCATGAATCAAGTCTACGTAAGATGGGTTCAGCAGTATCTTTTTTTTTAATGTTTATTTACGTTTCAGAAAGAGGGAGAGAGACAGAGTGTGAGTTGGGGAGGGGCAGAGAGAGAGACACACATAAAATCTGAAGCAGGCTCCGAGCTGTCAGCACAGAGCCTGATGTGGGGCTCAAACCCATGAACTATGAGATCATGACCTGAGCTGAAGTCGAACGCTTAACCGACAGAGCCACCCAGGTGCCCCTCAGCTGGGTCTTTATGTGTCATTTATCAGGTACCTACTCCAATACAAATGGGTTTTGTTATCTTTGGACCACTGCTCCCATCCATGAGCCAAGTAAATCAAGAGCTGTCTACAGTGTATCTGAAAACCCCCAGAGTGTTAACTAGTAAGTACAATAAAATCCAGTTCTCACCCACTAAGAGGCCTCCATTTGAACCTCCATTAATAGTCAGCCTCTTGGGAGATGTGTAACCTTCCTTGATGAGATATTCTGCAGCATGCTGAAAGTCATCAAAGCAGTTCTGTTTGTTTGCCAAGATACCACCTGCAATGTGCCAAAGTGAAAGACTGGTTAAGAAACAAAACATTAAAAAAAGACAATTTTAACCTAAATGGAATTCAAATGATAGGGCAGAGTTTCAACTATTGATCACTTAAACACAATGGGCTGACACCACATTAAGAATATGCATCATGGAAATCCATCAATACCACAATCACCAAGCCATACGGTGGATTTGTATTTTTCTAAATACAATGGCAGTGCCCCAAAGAGAAGAGATGATCTGTTATGTCAGAGAACCATGAGGACCAAAGTATGAAAGCATGTAATCAGAATGAACCTAGGTTTTGGAGAAGCTGAACTTAACCTCGAGCTGTGCTCAACCCTTTCTGAGCTCCACCTAGTGAACAACGATGGGGCTGTGTGTGCCTCCCCCACCCGGGGACGACGGCAGTGCTCTGCACAGGTGTGCTTCTCAGCCCTCTCCCCTTTGCAGGAGACTGAAATCCTAACGATGAGAAAGAAGTTCTTCGGTTTTGCTCTTAATTAAGGAATGTAAGCAGGAATTAGGTGGGAAAGTAGTGCTGCAGAGAGCAGCCTATTACAGTTCCTCAGTTCTTGAATGAAGATCTCAGACATCTCCCCAGAGAATCCGGATTTCCTCATCTAGAAGTCATCCAATGTATACAACCATGCAAATTATGTAAAGAGAGGAACATTTGTAAGGTCTTGGAATATCTAAAAGTGAAGGCCAAAAGTCAAAGATGTACCCTCAAAAGAACAGATGTCTGAAATAACTGCCTATGAAATGAACAAGAAGCAGGCATAGCTCTAATTAGATATCTGAGATTAACCACTTCTACAGAAATTCAATTAAAGATGAAGCAGTGCTGCGAAGAAATTTTTTCATATCAAAACAAATGTTATTAAAATTTTAGTCAGAAATTATCAGTGAATTAGAACAGCTAGGATTACTTAGTTTCCAGAAATAATATCATTTTGGGTATATGACTATATTTTCTAAAGAGCACTAAATTTTAAACTCCATACATATACAGAACGGAATTTAGATATATCAATGTTCAGTATACTGGGGTCTAACTGGAAAAGTACATTTCTGGTCCTATGCCTAAATCTGGAGAAGTTTATGAATCAGTTTAAACACGGCACAGATCGTCTACTCTTAGCCTCCCTCAAGCTCCAAACTCCACCCAGGGCTTTTGGACAATAAGTTGGTTCTAATTAATACAGAGATGAGAAAGAGCACTGTGCCTATCATACATAGCATGGTAGACACCTGGCGACCAGAGGGGTTTTATGGGGAAGAATCTGGGTTCTCCAGGAGAGGGCCACAGGACCAGGAGTCCACGTAGGGGTGTATGTGAGTTAAAACAAACGTTGTCATTAGTAAATCAGGTGTTTCAGGTGATCCAGACTTAGCATACGGATTTGGGATACGAGTCAAATATATGGTATGTAGAGATTTTCTTATTTGATCAATCATCTCTTAATATCCCAGTATGATTTTAATGTAATTAAACTCTTAATATCAGGTCAGGGTCAAAATTACACAATGACCATTGATAAAGTCTTTGGGGATGACACATGGGAGTAGTTGACCTAATGATGGCAGGCAGGTCAGGAGCCCATTTGTTAATGAGAAATACTCTTGCTAAGATGCTCAAATAATTTATCTGATGTCAGCCCTTGGGGTGCTTGGTGAATGTTCAGTCAGACCTGGCCTTTCCTACATCTTGACATGTAACAGGTACTTCTGAAAAATCTCTTTACAGATCTATCCTCATCATTGCGGACTGGATTTGATGCAGAAAAGGCCTCAAATTTGGGAACAAGTAGATATACACAGATCTGCTGTTCCTACTGTGGGAAAAGACCCCTTTAACCTGGGGCTGCTGACCAAGCACTGGTGGCCACCTTTGTCCTAGCAGGCTTTCTCATAAATGATGGTCAAGGGTCAAGAGAGGGGAGAAACCTGGGGCTGTGAGGGTGAACGTGTGTTCCTGCATCCTCCAGCTATTGGTTGGTCTATGAATTCCAGATACACAAAAGGCTGGGAGAAAGGATGTACCCCATATATAAAGAAAAGGAAGAGTTAGGGCTTTAAAAAATTATTACAGTCTGGAGAATGAAGTTTCATATAGAAGCAGTATTCTCAGCCAACTGGAATACACGTTTCAGGAGCCCAGAGACCAGAGCCTAAATCATTAAAACCAGAAAAGACAAAGGACGGAGCTCCTGGGTCTAAAACCTGCCCATCATGGAGTCACAGCAGCAAGGCCAGGAGGATGCTACTTCTCAGCAATCATAGGAAAATCAGAGAAAACAAGGAAAGAAATGCCCAGGAAGCTCTATTTTAGATTACTCTTTTTCTTTTAAGAGAAAATGACCTATTTGAGAGAGCCAAATAATGCCACACAACCAACCTGGTATTTACTAAGAAGAGACAGAATAAATACCAAAAAGTGCCCTGCAGATTCACTTTTGACAGTGATAGATAAAAATGTACCTAGTGCATTGCTAAAAAACAAAACAAAAATGAAAACAAAACAAAAAAAACCCCACCAATTCTGATTATGGTCTAAAAGGAATGTTTCTGAAAAATACATACTTCATTAGATTAAAATAAACAGATTACAAAGGGAAACAAAATGTGAAAACACGGACTTGTTTTTAGAGGGGCAGTGGTGCCTGCAACATGTTTGAAAATACCTTATTTTTCACTTGTCTAGCCAAACACTTTTCTGCTCCTGACCCCGTCAGCTCATTCAGACGTAGCTTTTGCTATGCCATGTCTGTGTTTCTGTAGAGAAAATACTTCACCTTTATGCCACGTCTCTCCGTATTCGCCGCCTCCTCTGATGTTGGCCACTGCAAGGACACCGCCCATGTGTCTCACAAAGATGAGCCTGGACACACTGAGAAACAGAACAAACAGTTAACCTTCTGTTAACTGCCTGGTAAGGACCATGTTGTCTCCCTCCATCAAAAAGAAAATGTATCCCTGAAGACATTCCACATGTAAAATACTGAAATAGGAGATTCATATTTTTGTATTATTTGATTAAAGTGAAAACTATAAAAGTTCTGATTAATGTTTAACTGCAAAGTTCATATATTTTCATGAACATTCGGTTTATCTCATTTTTCTATACTGGTAAATATTTTACTATACAAAGTGGGAATACATAATTCATTTTTTAAACTTTAGAGAGAGGCAAAGGAGAGAGGCAAGTGGGGCAGAGGGGCAAAGGAAGAGGGAGAAAGAGAGAGGGAGAGAATCTTAAATAGGCTCCACAGTCAGCATGAAGCCCCATGTGGGACCTGATCCCACAACCCTGGGATCATGACCAGAGCCAAAATCAAGAGTTGGACGCTCAACCGACTGAGCCACCCAGGCACCCTGGTAATACATGATTCACAATGCAAACAGAGAAAGAACCAGAAGCCCTCATTTCATACTGAGTCCATCTTTTAAACAACCGTATTGGCAAACTGAGTATCACCAGCCACATGACACAGCCCTGGTGTGAATAGCTCTGGGCTGGCAGGAATCCCTAGTGGTGGTCCCTGCTCCACTGTTTCTGGTATCTTTCTCCTAACTATGCAAGTTGGAAGAAAGAAACCTCTTTAAAATATGGGTTTTAAAGAGTGTTTCCAGTTTTACAGACATTAAGATGCTAAATTAGGTAACACAAGGTGTGAGAGAGGTAGAGGAGACTAAGGACACAGGCCAGAAAGCAAGCATGGAGGTCTCAGGGCTGGAGAAGGTTTTCTGGAAATAAGCACTAAATAAGCACTATAAATAAGCACTAAATAAGACACTATAGCATAAAGTTGCTAGGAGAAAGAGTTAAGTAAGTCCTTTGGGAAATTTGGATTTTGTTTTCTCTTCCTCTTTCCAGTCTGACCCTCACAGTGCTGAATGACATCTATTTGCTGTTAGCTAAAATTAATTGTGTTTTGAGAAATGTTCATGAAAATTTTATCGTTCTCCCCTTTTAGTAAGTGGGGAAATGCAGGTCTCTGTAACCTGGGACTCTAGATGGCCTGAGTGGTAATTTCCCGAGTCTTGAGGATGCAGAGAAAGGGAGTCTGGGGAGGCGGTCATACCACACGACTGGATTGGCCAAATGGATTTCCAATCGTTTGGTCTTCTCATCAAAATTTTTCATGCACCCTTGATGGTCTCTACGGAAGCTCCCAGCCTATCTGCTGGGTCCTGGGATAAAAATGGTACAGGGACCCTCCCTTATTCATCTCTCAAATCCCCAAAGAGCAGGATTAATAACTATTTGTACAAATGAACGAAGATAAGCAGTTTTAGCTACAACAGATCAGCGGAGAAATCCATGTTGTCTCTATCTAAGTCCCACTGTAGCAACTAAGGGAAGCGAGGCTCAGGGTGCAAGTCTCTGACTTGTTCACTGAAGCTTGGATTTCATCACTTTGAGTGATAAAGAGGGGCACACAATGACATGGCAGCCCACCTGTAGCTCAGGCCCTGCCTAGAACAATGGTTGGTGCGGAGGCGGCTTGCAGGACGTAGAAATAGCACTGTCGCTGGACAGTGAATGAAGAGCAACCATTACTCCACTCATCTGACTGGCTTCCCTTCATTTTATTCACATAATGATGCCTCACAAATCCTCTGAAAATATTGGTCTACGTGATGATTTTACAACTTCATTAGCTTGTCACTAACAAAAGGATAAAATCAAACTCTTTAAGCAGATATCCAAGGCAGTTCATAATATCAAGTATTTCAGGACAGGGACGTGTTTCATACTTGATCAAGTCCTAAGTACTTAGCTGTCAAAGGCTCAAAACAAAGTAACAGTTTCCTTGTCTTCAAATTTTGGGCAGCTATTTGAATCTACTCTGAATTTATGTCCTGGTAGTCACCTGTCCATACATTTCTTCCTGAATATGACCAGATTTCCTATGAGGCTCTATTTAGAAGTTGGCTTAAAGCTGGTCTTGCTGGTAGGAGACTCCTCGTTTTTACCAAAAATGTTCACCACAAACTCCGTTTTATACTGTGAATCGGATACTGAAATCAAGTTTGCAAATAACTGACAGAAGATGTTTAAATAATAGCAAATGTACCAGTGCAGATTTTCCCCCCTTGAACAATACTTGTTGGTAAATCATCACATAAACCGAACAGTTTAAAATGAAGTAACAGAATATACAGAAAATATACTGTGGTAGAATGTTAAGATGGTCTATTTTAAGACTCTGTGCTGCTGAAAAATATAATCATTAGCTGAAAAAACATTCCCTCTGAAAAGAATACTGAGGACAGTGGCGTGACAGCAAATGATAAACACTGAAGGTACAAGCTTCCTTTCTGTAAGACCTCAGTTGATGCTAACCTTCTGTAGCCTGGCAGCTATATATAGCCTCAGCATCTAGTTCTCAAACAACCCGTTCACTGAAGACATAAAATTAGCTTGTAAACGATCCTGAAATGCCTGACCCAAAGTATACATACTTAACACACAACCCTGCTCCTCCACAAAAACAAGCAAGAAATATACAGTTAAATATACTTAAAAAATGAGTTAATAGTCTAGTCTCTGGTCTCTTCCCACTCTATGGTGAGGATTAAATATACGCTGAAGTTCCAAGAGTATCCTCTGCTTACCTGTAGTTGGGTGTGATAGATATGTTGAAGCCGCCGTAGCCATATAAGAAAGCAGGATGAGAGCCATCCAATTTTATGCCCTTTTTATGTACAATGAACATTGGAATCTTTGTACCATCCTTACTGGGGTAGAAAATCTAGAACAAAAGAAAGTAGAGTAGATTTAGTAGAAGTTAGTCAACAAACACTTGCATGCTTTTAAATGGAAAAACGTGCAGGTAGTGAATTCTCTCTTGAAGATAGAGAGGAGCACAATGGATATCCAGTACCATTCACTGGCTATTTAGTGGTGAAGCATCTTTCAGTTTTTATGGAGATAGTGTGGAGTCAAGTGTCTGAAAGTAGGGACACCTGAACTTGAATTCTTATTCCACAACTATCTAATCAGGTGACCTTGGGTGAGCCATTTATTATTATCCCCTGGCCTCAGCTCTTCAGCCCCTGATGGGGCCACTGTGCCTACTGCATGGTCCACGGAAGAGAACAGGCATTCAGTTCTCTACTCCTTGTCACCCTCCCAGCACCGGAAAAGTCAGATCTGGCCATCCTACCAAACGATTCAATTTGGGGAAACTTTTCTAGGAAACAAATTTCATATTCAACTTCCTCTCTACATGTTAAGACAACTCTTCATTTCTTCTGTGTTAAGATATTAAGTAACTGTTAGCAACTACAAAGCATATATTAGGTTACAGTGTAGAACAACAACGATAAAGAAATCCTATTATTCCTGGTTAAAGACATTTTCTCCAGCATTCTTAATTAAGGCTCATCAAACTTGCCAGAGTCTGGGCAACCTTGGGCAATTTCAGTCAACATTTCTATATTCATTACTTCTTGGATAAAAGGAGTAAGAGAAAAAGCATAAGGAAGAGAACATTGACTGCTAGTCAAGTGATAAGCCATAGAATAACTGATAAGCCACCAAAAGCTGATAATGGCTTCTTCCAGACAGAAGACCTGTAAACAGCTTTCTGTTTGGGCAAACATGGTGTGTTTACCCCAAATGACACCTGGAAAGTGTTCCAGTTCAGAAACGTCTTGCTGACCTTCCATGGTACACTCAAGGACATAAGCCTTTGCGCTCTGTGGCTTGGAGCCATATTTTATCCAAAGCTTTTTAAGGTAGTTCTATTGTAGGAAGTTGCCACAAAGTCCTTGGAAATCAACCAGGGGTTGGGAGGTAGGGGTGCAGATTTAGAGAAAAGCACTACAGGGCCACCATAAATGCCTGCAAACTTGGTAGTTTTTGGAACCCTGCCAAGAAATAATAGCAAAAAAAGAAGCATTTGTTTTTGACTTCGGAGACAAATACTGAGACGTAAATTTGAGAGTTTAGGAATCATGGACAATACTCTGCAGGGTTCAGAATTATCAAAAGGGGCACACTTTAATTTAAAGTTGTTAGAGGCCAGTTAGCAGCCTCTAATAGAGTGTAACTGTGTGGGTGCTACAAGTAAATGCACAGTAAGAGGAGCAAGTTCCAAGTCCAAGTTCCAAGTCATTGGCTGGGGCTAATGAACTCAAGTGTAGGGCCTTCAGCTCAGACTTGAGAATTTGGAGCAGGGGAACAAAGTGTCTCGCACGATTCTTTTTTTTTTTTCTTTAAATAAAGTTTATTTATTTTGAGAGAGAGAAAGAGAGAGCAGGGGAGGGGGAGAGAGAATCCCAAGCAGGATCCCTACTGTCAGCACAGAGGCTGATGTAGGGCTTGATCCCACGAACTGTGAGATCATGACCTCAGCTGAAATCAAGAGTTGGACACTTAACTGAGCCACCCGTGTCTCACGTGATTCTACCTTAAATGAGTCATCTGTTCAAAAATAGCATTCCCTCCAATTTACACCTATCCTCAAACCCCTGATCTCTCTCCAATCCAGCTCACCCGTCCTCAGGCAATACCCTCGTCTGAACCCCACTCTTCACCCAGTCAGCAGGGCTGATGGCCCTCTAGTCCCCACTAAGCTGACTCTCCTTCTGTTCTTAGAGTTCCCATCTTGTTGCTCTTGCTATGGTACCACCCTTCTTGTGGCCGCCTGTACATCTCCAACACCTGCAAGTCTCCCCTGTCTGGCTCCAGGACAAAGGAATCCTTTTAGAAGATACCATCAGAAGCACAGAGTCCCCTTCGGGCCGTAGTTGCAAAAATATATCCAAGCTTAAGCCTGTGTCATTCGGATGTTAAAATAACAACATTTTGAACGCTGTCCAAAAGTGAAAGGGCACTGTGAGATGATCACAGTGAAATCACCTTCAAGAAAACTCCTTACAAGAAGGCTATTTCCGACTTGAAATAAATATACACACCATACAGATATGCGTGTATACAGATTTTATCACATCTCTACACACACACACACACACACACAGCAGTGTTCTATGCCATTTCTGTTTATGGAACGGAAATTGACAATAAACCTTAACCTGACTCTTCAATAAAAGGGCAAATGGAATCTTGAGTCTCTTCATAACCATGGAATGAATCCATGTGAACATCTTAGAAACAGTCATTAAAAATAGCCCTGCCATTTTCCATCATATGCTTTGTACTTCTTTGACTTAACTGAAACTGATTTCCTCTTAACGCCGCTTCCTTCAAAAACTTTTAAGATGCTTTGGGGTTGTCTTTCCCACTGCTCTGGATTTGCTTGGATAGAAGGAGAAGCTGGCAGACTCCTTATTTACATTTACTTCTCAAACCCAGTCTTAGTGGGTGGGCCTCAGCATCTATGACAAACATGTTAAATATGCAGTTTCCCAAACTGCATTCCCAGAAATTCTGACTCCATAGGTCTGGGGTGGAGCGCTGAAACCTGCAGATTTAGCAGGTCTCCTACCTATTCTGGCACAGGTGGATCAGGGCTCAAACGCTAGTCACACAATTTACTTTTATCACCCCCTCTCTCCTTGTCACCTGTGTCAACTAAAACCAGGTGTGTCCCCACCATCCCTGACAATTCAATACGGGAGGCTGTATTTCTCTTCCCCCTTGTTTTCGTGCGATTTTCTTTAGTGACTTTCACAGTGCAACTGAGGACCCATCCGGCATCCTGTCCTTACAGATACCTTAGCTTCCATGCCACGCTGGCCACTTGTTCAGATGTTTGCTGTTGTCCATTACGTGCCAGGCACTGGACAAGACCTGGCTAACTTCTTCCCTCATGGGACTCGAGGTGCATGGAGACAAACCAACGGGCAGTGCAAACACCCATCACCTGGCTCTGTCTTTGCCCTCAGAACCTGAGACTCTCTGCAAGGAACCCTGATGTTCCCCCTGTGTGACTCCAACTTGTTTTTCCACCACCTCCTTCCCACCCTTACTCCTGGGGTATCTGTTTTCTTTTTTTTTTTTTTCCCAACTCTTACTACAACATTCAGTCCCTTATATTCTCTTGCTTTGTCAGCTTCACTTGGGCTTTCTTGCCCAACTTGAGACCCTTAGCAGCCCTCGTGGTGTCACTATGCCTGAAATCCTCTAACGCTAACCTAGCCCCCCTGCATCCCTTCTTCTTCTCCGAGCTGCTGGCACTCAGAAAATGTCCACTCACTTTGCTGCCAATCAGTAATACCTGAAGTCATGGGCTCTGAAGTTATGCTTTAGGTCTTTCTTTTCCCTTCCCCTAACCGAGTTCCTTGCTTCTCCTTCCTTCTTTTCCTCCCTATGTCTTTTCCTAAATGTCCTCCTTATACCCTTTTTTTGTGCCTAAATCAACTCCAGAGTAGCTGTTCCCAACACTTTCCATTTTCTTCCATTCCCAACACCACCCATTTGCATCCCCTACTCTTTGTCTTGCCTGTCGTCATAGAGGCCATCTGCTTGGAGTTCTTAAAAAACCTTCTGCCAACTTCACTCACCCTCTGAAACTCCAGAGAGAGATTCCAGTCCTTGACAACCCCCCACCACACTTCTGACTACCACAGTGTTTTCTTTTTGTATTTTCTCCCTTTCCTTGGCATGCAAACACACTCCGACTTCTCCTATCCTATGTAACACAAAACGAAAACCTTCTGCATTGCCCTATGTGCCCCTAGAGCTAAATTTCCATTTGCCTCTTCCTTCCTGATCAATCATCTCCACAGTAACCCACACCCCCAGCTCACGCCTTCCAACCTCATTCACTCTTGTCTCCACCACCACCCTTAAAGGGCATCAGCGAACGTTTCTATCTTTCTCCTTGCCCCTCTACCTTCACCTCTGCCTCGGTGGTGCATAACCTTCACAAGTTTTTCATAGGCTTATAGAGACACATCTATTCGTACATATTCGCACATATTCGGGTTATTGTTATATGGCGATACACAGAATCAGGCTAACATTGGCCTACAGTGTACTCCTCCTCTCCTCACTTAGCAAGATATCATGGAATGCCTTCCACGTTAAAGCACCCAGACTTGCCTCATTAAAAGAAACCACAAAAAATGAAAAACAAAACAAAAATGGCAGCCTAGTATTTCATATAAATGTACACAAATACATTTAATCACTTCCTCACTGATGGATATTCAGACTATTCTTTTTCTCTAATCAACAATGGAATAAATCCCTTTTAGATAAATCTCATATACTCATTCTATGATTTCTGTAGGATATATTCTTAGAAATGAGATTGCCAGATCCAAGTATATGTCCATTTAAAAATTCAATATATTCTGAAAAATAATTCTCTAAAAACAGTGTATCAATTTAAGTCCTTAGTGACAGCAATTACCTCAGTGTACATTTCTTATCAGCAGTGGATGTTAAAATGGATTTTAATTTTTGCTGGTCTAATGGGCAAATGTTACCATTTCATAATTGCTTTAAGATTAGTTTTAAATTAGCAAACATTTTCATTTTAGTCATTTTATGTCTCTTCCTCAGAAAACAAAGTGTATCTGTTCTTTTATTGTGTTACTTTTCTGATTAGTTTATAGAAACTATTTTTTTTTAATGTCTATTTTTGAGAGGTGGGGGGGGGACAGACTGTAAGTGGGGGAGGGGCAGAGAGAGAGGGAGACACAGAATTGGAAGCAGGCTCCAGGCTCTGAGCTGTCAGCACAGAGCTTGACACAGGGCTGGTACTCACAAACCAAGATATCAGGACCTGAGCCGAAGTCGGACGCTGCTCAACCGATTGAGCCACCAAGGCATCCTGAAACTATTCTTCCATTAAAGATACTACCTTTTTTCCCCCTGCCATGTTTTGCTTGCATTTCTTCAAAGCCTATAACCTGTCTTTTAATTCTCTTTGTGGTATCTTGAATATATATACCACATATATAGACAGAAGTTTCTCACCCCAAGTTATATAAATATTTGTCTATATTTTCATTTTGAGTTTTCACATTTATATTTATAATCCAAATGGAGTTTATTTTTACATATGGTCTTTCCCCCAAATGGCCAACTATTATGTACCATTTACGGAAGAATTATTCTTTCCCCCACTGTTCAGAAATGCGATTTTTTAACTGGTTTCTTCCCAGGCCTCATCTGTTTTGATCTCTATCTGGCAACTGCTTTGGGTTCTTGGGCACAGTATCTCTTGGGTCCTTCTGTATTTCCCTAATTCTTTTCCAGCCTTCCTAACCAATCCCGACTAGCTCTTCTTCTTCCCACCACATGCTACTGTTTTCCATACTCAGTCTCTTCTTTTCTCTCTGCAAACCCACCTCTGCCATCTCAGAGAGCTTTAATAAATTACTCTCTGCTACGGACCTTCAAGATCGCACTTGCAGGCCACACGAGGGGCTGTGATCTCACATGGCAGGTGGCCCCTCTCTACCTGCAAGACACCATGCCCTGGGTATACGTGGGATGTACTTCCTTGGGGTTCTTTTATTTTGGTTAGTAACAGTGCTCTCTCATTTCTCTCTCTTTTCAGCCACTCAACTGCTAACTCAGAATCTGCTCTTGTGCCAAGGACCTCTCAGTCCTTTCAGTTCCCACAGCCAGGCCTCCCCTCCACCATCTGTACTGGTGGACCTGCTCAGGGTTCCATACAGCACTAGCCTCAAAACCAACTGTCTCCCTGACGCCTCTCATTTGCTAAAGTGGCACTATGGTAGGAATAGAACCTGAAACTACTATCAGTAACATACAAAAATTAGAATGTAATATATGTATATGTACAAAAGCCATTAGTGCCTTATGAGTAGACAACTGCCAAAGTTTATTTTTTTGTAAATTTTTTTTTTTAACGTTTATTTACTTTTGAGACAGAGAGAGACAGAGGATGAACAGGGGAGGGTCAGAGAGAGAGAGAGGGAGGGAGACACAGAATCTGAAACAGGCTCCAGGCTCTGAGCTGTCAGCACAGAGCCCGACGCGGGGCTCAAACTCACAAGCCGCGAGATCATGACCTGAGCCGAAGTCGGACGCTTAACCGACTGAGACACCCAGGTGCCCCACAACTGCCAAAGTTTAAATCCATGTGTAATTCTTCCATTATTTAATAGCCTATTGCCATGACAATACTTAGGTTCAAGTTAAAAAGCAAAACGACTTACTTTTTCCCCCCTCATACCTGTAACCAAATGAGAGGGCGCTGGCAATACACATCCATTGTTTTTGAGTGTCCACTGTGGGCACAGCCCTTTAATGGAATGCCAGGGCTCTTATAGGATCCTTAATGGACAGGAAAACAAAGTGCTCACACAAGATCTAACAGGCGGCTACTTGAGTAACAGAGAAAGTCTATCATCCAGCGGTAATGGCTCGTCATGTGAAGCTGATGGGCCCTGCCTTCCCTTCTTCCTGTCAGCAGCAGAGCAAATAGGTTGTGCAATAGAGCCAGTTCCACAAGAAGCCCGCGACACCAATGTAACAGGGTCTGTCCTTGGGCACACGCTTCCCCTTAACAGACTGCAAGTACCACCGAAGAAGCTCCTGGGAGATCTCATAAGAGGGTCTACTTAAGCATGTGGCCACATGAAACCTTCATCAGGGACAGCACAAGTCAAAATAAACATCATGACAGCCATTCAAAGCCAAAATAAACATCACGGCAGCCATGCAAAGTCAGTTAGTTCTAAACATTAGTGAGCCAGCCAAAGGTTGCTCAAACACTAGATTAAGAAAGCTTCCCTCCTTAATTTTATTTCTCTCCCCTTTAAAACTTAAATGCCTCATTTTGGAGACTCTCACAGCAGTGTAATAATGTTACTCCACATCTTGAACCGAGAACATTCAGCACAACAAGGCAATGAAGGTCTACATTCTCTGTGAAGCCCGCGCTGTTTGTCAATAGAGGACAGTGACGGGTCTTTTCTGAGCAGTCCCAAGACCGTGCCACTTGGTTGAAAAAAAGCTGGTATCAATTCTTTCTAAGCCCCGGGGAGTTAATAAGATAATCCCAAATTCTGGAGATTTGCAATGTTTTAGATACAAGGAGAGACTGTCACTCTGGGACCTCATAAGCTGGTCACCCTCTCTTATTATATGAATGACAAACCTGAGGTCCATGAAGATAAGATACCTGCCAAGGTAACGCTGCCAGTTTATGGAAAATTACCACCATGCTCTCCTAAGTCCCTGGTCCAGGTTTTTTTCCTACTCTTATCACAAAGTAATTCACTGTGTTATTACTTCCTTGTAAATATCTTTATCGGGTGTAAACTATCTAATATTTTGCAAATGTTAGAAGCTTTGGCACTGATTTAATAGATTTTTTTTCCTCTCAAGACAATGATCACCAGTCTCTAGGGAATCCAGAGGACAAATATTCTGCCAGAGATACTGTGATTTATTGGCTTTTCTGTTTTTGTTACCCTCTTGAAAAGGAGACTCATTCAAGCATGTCAAAAGCCACATTTCAGATACAGAGGTTATAATATTTACTATTTTTTAAAGCAAAAAGGTCTTCTTGGAAAGATAATCCTTCTCCAAGCAGTCATCAGTGTTACCATCTTGAAGGCAGATTACTAAAATAATAAAAATCTCAGTGTATCTGCAATGTCATTCTACTAAAATAATTCAGTTTCAATGATATTTTTAAAAGTGTAACAGATACAATTAACTTCACAAATGAAACACAAAAAATGCTTATGACAATCCTAAAGAAAGCAACCCCAACCTTCTAAGCAATCAATTAAATTTAAAGCAGATTCCAATTCTGTATATTGAAGCCCATATTCTAATGAATGATTATTTAACAGATAAGATCTCACAGATCCTCAAGTTGAATTCTTTAAATTAAAAAACTAGTATAGAAAAGAGACAAAGGGTTTCTACTTATCTAAAGTATATAGTAAACAAAACAAAACAAAACACCAGAAATGACTACCCTTTATTGTCAAGTATGACTTTCCAGAGGCGCCACCAAATATAAAGTAGTATCACTCTGGAAGCATGCTTAGGCATGAGATGATGGTCACTGAATACATGCCCAGTTGTCTTAGTGTGTAGTTAAGAGATGGTTTTTGAAAAGATGAAATAAAAACATTTTCCTTTAAAAAAAAGTGGAGCAAGGACACACAAACGAATCAAGGAAACATTACTGTTCTTCAAGAAAACATCAGTTATGAAAAGACTAGCCATCTCCACTAAAACGATCACTTTTCTTGAGATGAATACCTTTGGTAATAAAATCAATTTTGCTGAGACATTCAAACATGGGCAACCACTGAAGCTTCTGAAAACAATCTTCAACCCACATTTGTTCTAGTTCAGATCTGGTGCTATCTGAAACAAGTGCCAGGGCTCTCAGGATCACCAGTAAAGGGACGTGCTCAGAGACGACAGAGGAAAAGTAAACTGCAGAGGGCGGGCCCTTCAGAGAGAAGAATGTACCGTGATAGCAGCTCCTTCCTAATTTTAGGGCCTGACAGGTTAAAAGGAGAATGTTCATAAAAGGGTGCTGAGCCTCCTTTTTTATCAGAGTTGACAGAGGCCACTTGTGTGGCCTGTGCTAAGTGTGGCAAATACATGTGACAAGGAGCAGAGCTGCTCAGAAATATCATGGTCAAGGCAAACAGGGATCAAGACATTCCATTTCCCAAATTGAGCAGAAGGCCATCTTTTTGCCTCCATTACCTTGTAAGATGAGTATAGGAAGGGCTTCCCAGGGTTTTGAGGGGGCACTGCTCATTTCTGTACTGTGCTTAGGTTAAAAATACCCGCCTGGCATTAGAAGGGTGTAATCCTATCTATTTTCCAGGCATTTAACGTTGGAGAAGCGGGGAAGAGTCACCTTTGGGCAGAAAATATAAAAGGAAATTTCTATTCCAGGTCCTTTTTGTTTGCTTTTCGAAGGATGGGTAGACATTTTTCTAACACTGGAGATTTAAAAACTCCCATGGGGGACCTCCACAGTAGCAACATCAGTCTATTTAAAAACCTATTTTAACTTTTGGTACATTTCTTGAGCACCAACAATGTGCTAAGTGCTATACTGATAATCTCTGCAAAAATGCATTCAGCTCTCAAAGGCTGGCCATCTGTTCTTTGGAATAATAAGCCCACTCCCAGTCTCAAACTATGGAGCAAGAAGTGAAATAGAAACTGGAAGATTCTGAACACAAGGAAAGAAAGACAGTGGCACAAGTAGATCATGGTACTTTGAAGTCTGTCTGGAGTTTAGAGGCATTCTGGGCTATGATGAATAAATATGGCTTGAGCACAAACATACTAGCCATCTTCAGCTCCACTGATCTGACCTCTTTGTGGTCACTGCAAACACAATCAGACCTTTTCATAAATGTGAAGGACCTACTGCATGCACAGGTTCAGAGAAAGCAGCCTCTGTTTTTGTAACAGGCATTGTTTCTGCGGGTGCTCTCACAGAATGCATAAATTGCCGGTAACGAGGCTTACTACGGTGGCATTTAGGCTGCACGTCAAATGCACATGTGTTTGTTTTGTTCTTTATGAAAACAGCATGAGGACTCCATCACCAGGGGTTAGGAGCTCTGCACCGCTTGCATTCAATGAACATTTGCTGAATGAATAAATGGGTTAGAATTGCATATCAAACACTCTTTCTGATCCCCCCAAAACCTATACCAGTTCACCTCAGTTCCTAAGCCTCAAAAGGTATCCTGAATGCCTCTAGCAAACTATCTTATCCCTGCCTGCCTGTCTCCTAACAGGACTCCCACTTCCAGTCTTTGGGCACTTGTTACCAGATTAATCTCCCTGAGATTTAAAAAAAAAAAAAAAGAGTGAGAACCTTCCTTTTAATCTTGGTCACTCCCCTACTCAAAACATGCAACACACCCCCATCCTCTATAAAATGACTTTCATGTTTTAGACCAGATATTAAATCTCTCCACCCTCTGCCTTCAACCTTTCTGAATCCTTCCCAACTGAAACAGTCCTCTCCACCGAAAGTGCCCAAAGTTGGCACATCTCCAGATGCCCAAAGTTGCAAGGGTTTACAGACTAACGCACAACTGAAAAAAAAAAAATTTCACTGGCTCTTAGGAATTCCCTTATTTGACCCCCCTCTCATGCTCCTACCCAATGTAGGCATCCCCAAAGCTACATCTCAGGCAGGTTCAGCCTCTGCTTGGCTATTTCTAGTGGTAAGAAAGAAATTTACAAGAGCACAAATGACAGCTTATTTCACTTCCGGAGCCTCTCATGTTGTTACAAAGTTCCTCCTTACCTGCAACAGCAGAATAACTAAAAACACAGGGAATAAATTAGCCAATGCGCTGGAGATAGAACCCAGGGCTCATAAATTTCCATACAGACTATCATCTAAAGTTCTATACTTTTATTTAAAAAAAAAAAAATTTTTAACGTTTATTTATTTTTGAGACAGAGAGAGACAGAGCATGAACAGGGAAGGGGCAGAGAGAGAGGGAGACACAGAATCCGAAACAGGCTCCAGGCTCTGAGCTGTCAGCACAGAGCCCGACGCGGGGCTCGAACTCACGGACCGCGAGATCGTGACCTGAGCCGAAGTCGGCCGCTTAACTGACTGAGCCACCCAGGCGCCCCTAAAGTTCTATACTTTTAAAAACAAATACTAAAGTGCCTGCCAGTTAGTTTCTGCATTTTTCACAACAGAATTTTCTTTAGCCCTTACTTCAGTCAAAATAGATGTTACTTATTTTACTTGATTTAAAACATTTAAGCAAGTCTAACCCTGAACCAAGCACTACTGTTAAGAGTTTATAAATATTCCCTCATTTAATGAGGTCTATACCATGAATACTCCCTTTTTTGGGGGGAGGGGGGTCGTCACTCAGACCAAGAGAAGTAGCTAGTCCAGATCATATATCTTGTAAGTGACAGAGTCAGGATTTGCATCTGGGCCGGCTGACTCCAGACTCCATGCTCTTAGCCACTATAAATAAAGGATCAGCAAATCCCCTGGTTCCCCTCCAGGGACCCCTCCCGAATCCTGTGTGGCACTGCTGCTGTGCCCTCATGTGCCCCCGTGGGTCTGTTACCTCTCTACAGCTAGCACGGTGCCTGAGAGTGAGCCCTGAGACAAGTGCTGGATGAATGCACAAAGAAAAATGCTCACACTGGACACTATGCTTCAAACAACACACCAAAAAGTATTTTAAATGGCAGAAATTGAAATAAAAATCCTTATAAATAAAGCAGTCAAGAGTTTGGCGTCAAAATGCTTATAAGCTGAAAAGTAATAAAATACAAATGAACTCTGGTTGGGGCGCTCAAGAGACTGTATAAGCCTGTATGAGGTCACAAATTTCCAACGTATTACTAATGAAAAATATTTAACACCTGACATTTTCTTTATGTGTAGCTGTTAATCTGTTAATTCAGCAATGCGAGGGCGGGTGGGCTTCATGGCTCTGAAACCGTTTAGTTATGGTCATTTACTGCATGGGACTGCACCTGTGTCATAAAAACCCTGGAAGAATACATGAAATCAATTTCGAATTCTCATTAACTCAAAACTAGGGTGGACCACCTATTTATTTTATTGCCTTAGGAAAACAAAGTTAACAGGCAAAATGCTGACAAGACAAATTCCAGCTAGAATGTTCAGAAATAGAAGAGAACCACAGAGCTTTAAGGGTCTGTGACTGGTAGCTCAGCATGCCTTCCTTAAAAGGGTGGACTAGGAAAGACAGACAGATGTTAGTGAGGGGGAAAGAGCAGTGTTTGTGCAATCAAGCATTTCGTGGCGGGGGGGGGGTGGTGGTGGTGGTGCTGGCACAGAGCTGTACACGGCCGACAGTGGCCCTGGATTAAGGGCAGTCCTGACAAAAGCCCCAGAACCAGGAAGCAGGCACAACTGTCCAATTGCCATTCTCTTGTCTGTAGGTATCCAAGGGGCAAGTGAGATACAGCCGAACACTGTGAGGAGCAAATGCACACAAACTCATTGCACTGCAGAAAAACGAATGACTGGAATACTAAAGAGGTGAATTTGGAAGTACAATTCTCTGGCATAAAGACATTTATGTGAGTGTCTGTTGGACACTTCCAGTGCAGCTATTATGCTGCTCTGCTTCTATCTAGCGTCTCTCAGACAATGCAAATGCAAATCACCAAAATAAACCCCACTGGTGAGCAAGAGGCAAGAAAAACCTATCATAGAGGATTTCAAGTCGCTTACAGAAAAATCCTTAAGAAGCTCATGAGCACCTCAGTGCATTTCACTCCCCCACACCGGGAAACATGGAGCCAGAAACGGGCCCCTGCTGGTGAAGGCAGGCTGCAAAGAGGTGGTCAGTGAGAACACGTGCAACGAGAGGCCTCCAGGGGCATCACAAACAGCTGCTGGAGGCAACTCACCAGGGGGCAGAAAGAGAGGAAGGGGAGCAAATGAACACCAATCACAAGGTTCAGAAATCCTGCTGTAAAATTACAGGCATAACTTCTTTGATTTACATTTTATGCTCTGCCGTGTGAAATGTTTCAGATTTGTGCAGTAGAATCGGTAGCAAAAATCGTAGCAGTGAAACCGTACATAGTATTTTTTTTTTGATGGCTGTGAAATGCCTCCCTCCACCTTGTTCATCCCAGCAGTGTCATGACAGAAACACAGCATTTTAAAAATGCTTTAAATTTGGAAATAGTATAATTTTAAATATGCATACAAATACACACATACCTTTTTGTGTATTTTTTTAATGTTTATTTATTTTGAGAGAGAGAGAGAACACGAGTGGGGGAAAGGAGGTGAGAGGGTGAGAGAGAGAGAGAGAGAGAGAGAGAGAGAGAGAGAGAGAGAATCACAGCAGGCTCTGCACTGTCAGCACGGAGCCGGATGCAAGCATCAAAGAACCAAAAGGCAAGATCATGACCTGAGCCAAAATCAGGAGTCAGATGCTAGTCCGACACTTAACCAGCTGAGCCACCCAGGCGCACCCCCCCCCCCCCGCCACCTTTTTATTATCACTTGTAACCAAGGTAGCGAAATACCAAAGTGGAAGGAAACTGCAAGTTTCAGATGAATAACTGAATCATGTTCGTAGAAGATCTGGAAAAGAACACTGCTGTTCTGATGATAGCATTAAGGATGGCACACAGGGAACTTGAGGACTATGAAACATCAGGGGTGTGTATAGAAAAGCTGGCTACAAAACCAGCACACTGAGGACAAAAACTTTCATCTAGTGAAGTTCTTACATGATCTCTACTGCCTAGTTACTAACACCTAAAGCCCAGGGCTGCAAGGAGACTCCTCACTCCCAGACAGCCGGGCTCAGTGGCCCCACTCACAGCCTCTTCAGTCTGCTGCTTTCCTGGCAACCTCCCTAGTCCTTAAATGTTGTGCTCCCTTAGGTCCTCTTCCCCCTCTACATACACCGCTGGGGGTTTCAAGCTGTGCCCATGCATTCGCTGACTGCCAGCACTGCCAGGCTTCATGACTCTCCTTGACTCCTGACCCTATCTCTCTGAGCACCCGGCAGATACCACATGTGTGTCCAGAATAGTCCCTTTCAAGGGCTCCCTGCTGTAGAGGGGATAAAATCTCATCCCATTTGGATGCATACCAGGCCCTGGCGGTTTTGACCTGTCTACACTTCCAGGTTCATCTCCTGCCAATAGGCTCCAACCCTGGTGCTGGCGGTGCCTCTGCTTTTGTACAAGCTCTCCTCCCTCTGGTGCCCTTCCCCTGTCTGCCCAAAGCTCCTTTCCTGGAAGCCTTCCAGGAGCAGTCTTAGATGTTCCTCCTCCTCTGGGCTCTCCCTGGACCTGGGACCACCTTTCACAGAGTTTCTCCCACCATCAAATTGCTACAAATGTTTGATCACATCCTCATTTCCCCTAGTAAATCCTATTGTTCCTTATAGTGCCAGCACTCCCGGATACAAGATAGCAGCTTAATAAATCTCTGTGAAATAATTATTTTCATTTACACAATCTTCTAGCTTAGAAATTCCAGGTTATTTAAATTAGTATTAGTAGAACTATCACCCTCTGCCTTCTATGAGGCACTGGGACTTTTGGGACCTCACTTAGGCAAACACAGGAAGGGAATACATTACAAGAAACACAAACAATGAGGACAAGAACCATACATACAAATCAATGAAACTCTTGAGGACTGAAGAAGGAAAGGGAAAGTGAACGCATGAAACAAGAGGCTACTTTAGAAAACATGCTAGAAAAGCCAAAGGGAGAAAAGTAAGCTTCCAAAGTCTGAAAACATTAATTAAAAAAATCCAAAGGAAGAAAAAACTCCAAAGTAATGATCACAGACCTCATAAAACATAGCAAGGAATTGGTCAACTGAACTTACATGTTAGTAGAATTGCTTTTTTATTGTTCAGCTTGTCTAAAAGTTTCCTGGACACTTGCAAGCAAGCAAAAAAAAAAAAAAACAAAAAACAAAAAAACAAAAAAAAACAAAACAAAAAACAAAAAACAAAAAACCACAATGTGTGCCAGGAAGATATAAAAAAAATTAAGTTTGATGCTCTAAAAGGAGGGGTAGTATGATTTCCTGCTTTGGTCATAGACCACGACCCAAATACACTTAAAAGACTAGATCGTACAAAAATTCCATAGAAGTGCAAATGGTAATAAACATTCATTTTCTGACACTATTTGCTGGTTTTGAATAGATAGGACCAATTACCTCTGGAAGGGAGAGGGAGATGGTCTGATAGCAATTTTACAGACAGGGAATGATCCATTCGTATAGGTTTCTGGCAGTGATAACTAGACCATTTCAAAGTGCATCATTTATCAAGGCATCTCTTATTTATCTGCAAGTATTTATATGTATCTACTCTGCTCTGGGCTCTGGGGACACAGCAGTGGGGAAAACCACTTTCTGAAGGGAAGAAAGAGGACCACATAAATGAAAAGACAAAGCTGGATGCTGGAAGAGGGATTGGGAAGGGCTGCTATCTTACACAGGTGGGAAACAGAAGGGATCTGGGATCTGTGCAGTGGAGGGAAGTGAAGGAGTGGGGGTGAGCATTCCAGGCAGAGTGAGGGGGTGAGTGTGAATGCAGCTGAGTGCTGAGCAGGAGAGGACAGGGGCCAGCCTAGGGGCGGGGGCATTACTCAAGGCTGGTCAACTAGCAGATGAACATAATCCTAAGGGAAATGCTATTTATTAAGAAGCTACGTTCTCCTATGAAACAACAGCAGTCTCTTCCTTTGGACCACTGATCTCAGAACTGGCTGCCCTGCCTGAGAGCACCGACCCCAGCCATGAAGTCTGCCCGCTAATGTATCAAGAACAACATAAATCATTTCCCCAAACTGACCACACCACACATTCTCAGTACATGTAGTATGTTGACGAGAGGCTGTAACTCACAAATGTCACGGCAAGGGAAGAGTTCTGTTTTTCCAATGATGGAAGAGCACCGTGGTAGAGGCGATCTAGCCCCAGTGTCCTCTCCCCCCCCCCGACATGGGCTGTGAATGTGGAGAGAACAGTCATGGGGGTGGGGAGGGAGACACAGCTCTCCAGCAAGATCTCTGCTTGCAAGGGTGGGTGAGGGAGGTGGCCTGAAGGGGTAGGACAAAAAGGCACATGGATATGGAAGTGCTGGAGCGAGTGGATGGGGAGACTGAGGAGAATAAAGACAGGGCCCGTGCCTGCCGTGCTGGGATGCAGCCCAGGGGTCACTGGTGGCCGGTGAGCCCCGTGCTGCTCGCAGCATTGCCCTGCCTCCTAAGAATCAGCAGGGCAGACCTGCGGGACAGGACTGCACACATCAGCCTGGAGTTATCAGCAACTCATGCCAAGTGGAAGCTCAGCTGGCAGTTCTGTATGGTGTTTTTATTAAGTAAAGTAGGATAATAAACGTTACTTAAAAAACAGTGTTTTCAGGACACAAACTGTCCTACCGTTTTGAGTCCACTAGAAAAAATAATGTCCATGGAGAAAAAAAGGTAACGAGTCACTAAGCTTTATATGGCTATTTATATTTTTAAACAAGATATTTGGAAAAATGAAAGCGTAGAAATAATGGAATGGATTTCTACTGACAGAATTTCAGGTGCTGTGGTCAAAGGATGGGGCCAGGGGCAGAGGCAACCTCTGTGCTCCTCCAAGGCCCCACTCTGCCTTCTCTGGGGAGGGACATGTGATGTCACCAGGGCATGGCTATTCTCTCTGCTTCCAGCACGTGGAGGGCGGCCATCACCCTCTGCTACCTCTGAAGCTGGTGCATCCCCATCACGTGGTTGTTGGCCAATGATACGTGGCAGTGGAGGAAGGCTAAAGGGCTGCAGGGCTGGGATGCGCTTTCTTCTGTGTCACAGGGACAGCCAATGCTCAGTGGGGGAGGCTCCTCAGAGGGCCTGCAGGTGGCCCTGGCGGACAGTGTGTGGGATTTCTGACATCAGGCCTCTGAGACTGGGAAGGTGCTGGTTAACTGCAATGGCCCAGCCTATCCTGACTGATACAGAAAACAGCAATCAGGAAAGAGCTCATTTGTAAGAAGCAGAAAATTCTAAATTCTAACACTCGCTATGTGAGAGCCTTCCTGCCCCTACACTGGGTACAGGACAAAAAAAAAAAAAAAATGCACGTGTTTCAAAAGTTCAAAACCACTTGTTAATATTCAGTTGAAACTCAAAAATTATTTGGAAAAAAAACCCAAAAAATAGGTAAGAAGAATTCAGGTCTGAAGTGGGCTCCCAGAAGGAAAGAAAGGAGGAGCTGGTGTTTGGGAATTGCAGCTCTCATACTTCCTCTTTCTCCCTTCCTTCCCAAAGGGAAGGAAGGGCCTGCTTCCACGAAGGCCAGGCCTTCCACCGGGGCTTGGGACCTCCTCACCTTCTCAAGGAACTTGGCCTCTGTGGTTGTTCCCTCCTCCTGGAGCCAACCAGCCACACACCAGAATAATCTGGTTTCTCCCCCCTTCATAAGACAGGCCCTTGACCTCGTACACCCCTCTCAGCCCATGCAATTAAACGTCTCAAGACTGTCTACACACACGGTTCCTCGCTTCCCTCTCCTCTCCTCCCTTCTCCCTGATCCTGAATTCAATGCCACAAAGGGAGGTTCCATCTTTAAAATGTCCTATGAAGTTAAAATTTGATTTTTTTGGATTGATTTGTTTTCTTAGCACAGCAGTATTCTACAGGAAGCTATTCTACAGGAAGAAAATGACAAATCTGAAAAGAAATCTGAAGGAGGATGAAGGGGGTAGGGTGTGAAGACAGAAACCACAGTTGTTAAAAGAGATATTCAGTTAACCTCACAGGGATTATTTTTTTTTAAACATTTTTTTTAAGTTTTAATATGTAAGGCTTTTCAGATTACAACATTAACACAAGACTTCTAATTGGCATAATAATGCAATACGATAATGTATGAAAAGCAAAGCTAAGCCCCCAATCACTCAATCACACCCACCCATAAGAAATCATTAAATGAACACCACGCATGTCTTCTCCCCTCTTCCTCAACACACGCCGTTCAGCCACCAGTCTGCCCCACTCTTCCAGAAAGTGTCCTTGTCAAGATCACCAATGAATCCACCTGGTCAAATCCAAGAACTCTTCTTCCTTATTTGACCAACCACACTGAGTGTCGTCTGCCACTGCCTCCTTTTAATACCCTTTCCTTGACCTCCTGGCTCCCCTGGTCTGAGGTTTGCTGGTTTTTCATGTACCTCCTTGGCTACTCCTTCTGGGGCTCCATGCTGGCTCTTCTTCCTGCAGCGAACCCCTGGCTGTGAGTCTCCTCAGGGTGCAGTCTTGAGCCTCCCTCACTCTACTCCATGTGATGCTGTCCAGATTTAAACAACACCCTTATACTGAAGATGCCCACACTTTAACTCCAACTCAGATCTCTCCTTTGAGCATGAGGCTCAAATATCCAACTCTATACTTGACATTGCCACCTGGCTGACAATGTAACATGCACCACAAACTTGACATATCCAAAATATTTTTCCTCCCAAACGTGTCCTCCCTGACCCACTGCCAACAACTTTTTGCTGCTCAGATGCGGAATCTAAGAGTATCCTTGATGTGTCCTTTTCCCTCTCCCCTCCACGTGCAATCCCTGAACGTGTCCTGTTGATTCTACCTTCCAGATGTTTTTCAAACCCACTCTTCCCCATGTCCATAGTCTCTCCTTTGGTCTAGGCCACCTTAAGCCTCCCCCAGTCTACTGCTACAGAGGTCTTCCAGCAGTCTCTGCATCCACATCTGCCCCTTGGATCTCTTCTCCATAAAATGGAAGATGGCTTTCTTAAATCAGAATAGGTCACATTCCAGTGTAAGACCCTGCAGGGACCCCCACCACACCTGGGATCCTCAACAAATCCCAACATGACCATGAGGCCCTGTCCTCCCCCTCTTACCACGTATCTTCTCTCAGGTCCTCTCTGAGACCAAGTGCTTTGTTCTTAGGGTCTTCTTAGCTCTAACAGCTGGGCTGCTCTACCCGAACTTCACATGGTTAGTTCCCTCCTATGTAGCCTTTACGTTTCCACTGTCCTTACTCAAGGGCACTTTGGTTGACCACTTGATTCACGCTGGGCCCCTCCGTCATTCCTGGCAGCAATCCTTATTTATTTTGCTCATGGCTCTTCCCCCAAGTTAAAATTTTCACATTTATTTTCTGTTCACTTGGGTTTCTTTCTTTCTTTTTTTTTTTTTTTTGCCTGCACTCCTCAGAGGGGCAAAGACCACAGCTCTCCAGGTCACTGCCACATTCCTAGTGTTTAACACAATGCCTGGCACAGATTAAGTTCTTAATAACACACAGACTGGATGAATGAGAGTGGTTCTCTTCCCCATCCCACCTCCCACACCAGTGCTAACAAATTTCTGATGGTGGGCGAGGAAGACACCCATCAGAAGCTGAAGATGTACTTGGAGGAGGAGGCAAAGTCCAGGCAGGGGCGTAGAGGTCACGCCGGCAACACCCGACACTCGTGGCCCCTCCTATCTCCGAAGATTCTGAACAATGGTTCAAAGTTGGCACTTCAACAGTCAAATCTGCAGATTCTCAAGCAATGTGCCAACCACAGTTTAGAGTATTTATACTCTTCTCTGTTCTTTTCCAAATATTTAAATTAGCTTTGTGCACATTAAACTTTGGAGCTGAACTAGAAATATCCTATGCAAAACACGGAAGGCTCCAAGGTCCTGATGAAGGCAGCGCACGCACAGTGACTTTTACTGCACCCTAAATGGTTTTCTGTTTTGAGTGTCAATTTCAGAATTACCCACTACCTGATGTGGGATCAAAGAGCATATTCTCTGTTTAAAAATATGTTTGCACACACATTAATATTTACATCTACTCAGATACATATACATGTATACAAACAAATGCAGCTGGAGGCAGGGAGGACACAGGTGTCTGCTGTTACTTAACTCAGCAGAACCAACTAGCAGATGATTTTCAATGTGTTAAGAATTTATATTGGCTGTACTTATCAATACAGCTTGAGTAGACAATTTACATTTCCTTCTTTTGAGACATTAACCAAGGTAGATGACAAGATTTCTCTGGGACCTTTATAAAGCCCCAGCATTTTATATCAATTCCTGTGTGAGACCCAGGACTGCCTACCTCAGGGGGCTCAACTGCTGGAACTGGGACAGTATGGTGATGAAGCCAGCCCAGCTTCTCAGGGCAGGGAGTACCCTGTTTAGGAGCATTGCAGCACTGGAGACCAGACATTAAGCTCCAGCTACACCACTCTATGATTAGGGAGAACTCATCTAACTTCCCCACACTGCAGGCTCTTCATCCTGAAAACAGACATCATGAGAGTACTGATTCTCTGAAGAAATGAGATGATGTGCTGAGAACACGGGCATACAGCCTGGTATAGTGTGTGTACACATCCGTGCTATATTTCCAAGTAACAGCTGAATATCCCCTCTCCCTGTTTTTTGCTTTAGACTGAGATTCCAAGGGCAGGGACAAGAAGCTTCTATAGAAGTTGGGACTTAGCTGAGTACTCAAAACGTGTAGAATTTCAGACAGTGGAGTAAAGAAAATGAGCAGTGCCACAATGGAGCACAGAGGAAAGAGAGCCAAGCGGAGGAAGTACATATGGTGGTCAAGGACTTGGTTTGGAGTTGAGCCTTGATGGTGCTGAGTATTTGGGAAGAGGACTTGGTGAGGCAGCACCTTAGCAGGGATGGATGAAGGAGGGCATCAAGAGTTGGGTAGAGGAGCTCACACTTGACACAATGACCAGGAATCTGTGTGTGTCTCTGTTTAGTACTCTCACAATGCCTTCCAACTGGCAATATTCTGCCATCACGTTTACCACTATTATAACATTTCTAATCTACCACTTAAATTCAGTCAGCCCTGGGAGTGAGTGGGGAATGATCAAGTCTACTTCTCTAAACTTAGGTCGATACTTGACCCCAATCAAAAAGTTATACTTGGGGAAATGGAAAATGTCCTCCTTCTTTGTGGACCAGTGAAGTTAGGCCATAATGGTTTTTCCTCCGGGGAGATAATAGAGTATCTGCAGTGCCAGGTTTATTTTTACTCACTCTATCATCCACCAGCCATCAGTGTGATACAGGCAAAGGGGAGGGGAGGGAAGAACTGTGTAGCAGGTGGAGAGACCACCGTAAGCTCCTATGTTCTCTTCTCCCCATCTGCCTAAAAGATAGAGCACAGCAGGAAGCCAAAGAACACTTGTCTAAGTGGCAGCCTACATAAAGACATACCCCTGGGGTTTAGAAGTGATACTGTCACAGAAAAGCAGGAGAAAGATTACTCCAACTCTCTTCTATGGAGCCTTCTCCAATGCAAAGAAAATCAAAGCAATTTTCAGGTTCCAGTTTCTAGACATCCACCTAATCCTCTATTAATTTTTAATCTAGCTTCACCAATTAAGAAGGCAGATATAGTGGACAGACACTGGAATAGATGTACTTGTCTAAGGAAAAAAACTGAGAAGGTCATCTGCTTTGGGCATAGAAGTGTCTTTCCAGGTTCACTGCACAAGAAGCAAAGGTCCTGGGCTAGCGTGTCCAAAGGAAATCTGAGCATATTCTTCTGAATTTGAGTTAGAAGAAACCTGATGCCAGTGCTGGCATTAGGGCCAACCCTGAATAAGATCTTGGGGGAAGTCCAGCAGAGATAAGAGGACAAAAGCAAAACCATACACACTTCAAGTTTTATTTCACTTTAGAACATACTTTAAATGGAGTTTCAAGCTGCAGTATGGTGAGCAACATTTAAGACTTACATAAAACTCCTCAGACTAAAATACAAATGTATGTATGTATGTATATGTGTATATATATTATATATATATATACACACTTATATATATATATGATACAAATAGATAAGGAAATTAGAATGTCAATTAACATGCAGTAAGAGATTAGAAGTGAACAGTAAGATAAATTGTAATATTTATAAGTGATTTTAAACATATATTTATGGGCCCTTAGTGTCTTCCCTTTTACATAGAGAGTATTTTTATTGTTCAACCCGCGCCACAAGAGTCTACAAAGTAGTCGCTGGATACTTACATGATGTAGAAACATACTTTTAGAGGTAAGGGGCATAGGAATTTAGAAACCTTTTAGTCTATTTTAGTTGCAAAAAAAACAAAAAAAAAAAAACAAAAAAAAAAAACCAACAACAACAATCGAGCTACAGAGAGTGCACCTAATTTATCCTGATAACAAAATGTGCAGATTAGCACAGTTGTGGAGTTCTGCCTTCTAGTCTCAGCTCTGTCAATTATTTACGGTGTTACTTTTGTTCAAACACATTGACTTTTAGTTTCCTCATCTCTAAAATGAGAGGTCTCAATTATATGAACCCTAATGTAAATGCAATTGAAAGGCATACAACTTTGCCCACAGCCCAAAACACATTAGTGGAAGAACAGACCACCTAGAAAAAGCAAAGAGGCAGCTATGAAATTAGAGACTTGACTCCTCCCCAAAGGCTGATCTGTGATGTGCAGGTCCTACTGAGCAGGTCCTACAAGGATGGCTTGTACCCACATCCTTCATAGGAGGATGGTTAGGATTTGGTTTTCCCAGTCAAAAAGATGATGCTAGCACGGAGTCAAACCTCTGGAGAGTCATCTGGCCCCCAGCTTACCTGGCTTCCTCATCCTGCCACAGAGATAACCCCTGACACTTCATCTTGATTCTAATTCCCAAGAGTCGTATCTCCCCTTGCATTACAGTTGTGCTAGAGTCAAGACCAGAGTTCAGGAAGTACATATACTCATGTTCTGGAAGCAATATTAAAGGTCTTTCTTCCTGGGAGAAGAGCATCTTTAAAGGGTGCTTCTCTCTTTGTAGAGCGTGATTTCTGCTGTCCATAATTACATTTGAACATGGACCCTTTTCAAAAGTCTTTGTTTTTCGAATCCTGACCCTGAGATTTAGGTACCTGGCCAGCAGGTGGCGTTTAGGTTCCTTGGTCTCAGGGTCCAGACCAAAAATTTATGCTGAGGGCCTATTTTGTCTTGTGTGACAGACTGCTACTTGTTCCTCAATATCTATTCTCCTGTTTCTTCAAAAAAAGTCCCCAATTTTTAGCTGCACACATTTCTTTCCTGGGACTAAAACAACATCTCTAAACCTCCTTGTGATACACGTGGCCACACGAGTACTTTTTCACCAATAAGACAAAAGCAGACATAACACATGTCACCATTAGCACACATGCTTATAAGACAGCTGGCATGTACCTTCCGTCCCCCTTCTTCTTCTTCCCTACTGCTGCCTTCCTGTTGGCTAGAAAGTAGACATTAATATGGCTGGATGGCCAGCAGCGTTCAAGGACCACGAAGTGATGCTGGAAACAGAAGCCACATGTGACAAAACAGCAAGAGAGGAGGAGCTTGGATTCCTCACACCTCAGATGCCATGTCAGCCCTGGACGGATTCCTCCTGCACTTCTTTTATGTGAGAGGGAAACACACATCTCTCTTCTTTAATCCATGGTTATTTTGACGTCTCCTGCCGCTCACAGCTGAATCTAATCTGAATAACATGAGATTCAGATTCATTTTTAAAAACAATTATTAAAATGACAAAGGTAAGTGCCATTAGCACATATGCCATGATTCATAGATGATACCATGCTATTGATTTAGCGCTGATAAGAAGGAAGTTACTTGCTACTTTGTTTTCTAGAAGATAATGAAATAGGACATTCTTTTGGCAAGCTAACTGCTAGCAGTAGCCTGAAATCTACCCACCTGCACATGAGCAAACTTTTAGGGATCTCAAAAGCCATGACTCTGAGAACAATGTAAACAAAATGTGAATCTACTTAAGTGGCTTTATTACATATAATAGCAAACTCAGTATTATCTGTAGATATCTGATATATTACAAATTGTGTATGTACTAAGGATGAACAAATCTCCAGAGTATAGTCGTGACCTATGGTACTGAGTTTACACGTAGCCTAATCCCCGACATTTAGGGCCTCTAATACAACATTACTAAAGAACAATAAACCTAGATGGGCTTCCAGAAGCAAATCTGAGCCATTCAAATTAAATCAACACTTGTTCACCTCATTAATATCTCGGCAAAATAAGCTGAGCAAACACCCCTGATGCTGAGTCACCACCACGTCCCTGAGAAGAACCAACCAATAGGGCTTCCTTTTCCTGGCCGCCCATGCTTTAAGTCACCAGGGTGGGTGCAGGTGTTTTCCTGGTCCCCATCTCAATGCAAACCCCATTTCCTCAGAGTGAAGTTCAGAGAAGCTCTGAGCAAGTCCAGCACAGGCTTCGCTTTCACCCACGTTGCCCTAGTGAAGCCCCACAGAAGGCTCAAGAAACCTCCCCAGGCCTCTCCTTACGGGACTGGCTGCTCAATTCTCAAAGCCACCTTGTGATTTCTACTGAAAGAGGGTTACATATTGGCAGGTCGCTATACAGTAATGTCCTCTTAAAAAACATGGAAGGGGATTTATTTACGGTGGTATGGGGACTGCAGGAGCTATTGACTTGGGCCCCGGAACTTATTTCTGTATTATAAGGTAACAAGGAAGCAAACTCTTTATCACCCCTTACAAATTACTTTAACACAGCTGATACCAAAAGGGGAAAGAGACACACACACGTACCCTCAGAATGTGAACATTATGCCCTCCGTCTAGAATGCCGGCATGACAGAGATCTAGAAGGGTGGGGATCTGTTCATGCAAGAATATCCCACTGCGAAGCCTAACATCACACAGAACCTTGATGCACAGGCGCTAAATCATCACCAACAACTGGCTTGACTTAAAGCAGTTTCCTAATCACATGCAAGCACAGTGACCTCTCGAAAAGTTCTTTATGAAAATGCTCCCCCACTCACTCTTCCCTGACATTTCTGAAGATTTCTGATCAATACCTAACTGTGAGAACACAGCACTAGAGAAAAACATCATCGCCAGTCCAGTGGTCAGCTCACTGAGGACGCGGATGAGTCAATATTCAAAAACTGTGATGCGCCATGCGCTTAGCATGGAACTTAACAAATGTTCAAAGACTAACTAACGTTCTGAGCACGTGTTCTCTCAATGGCAAAGTCTGTATATGCTAGCAACCACAAATCAGTGATCACCAAGGTTAGAAAAATCTACACTGAAGAAAAAAATTCCCAGTCCTTCTACCCCAAAGCGTCTTGGTAAACCCAAAGAATTATTTAATTTTAACATTTCTTCTCAGTTACACAGCAAATCACCTTTGGGATGTTCCTGATGTTTCATATGCATTACTTCAGGTAAACCTCAGAAAAGTCCCTACTAAGCACCAGACAACAGGAAGTAAGAGAATTCAATCTGTTAAATACTTAGAATTCTTACTATTTTCCTACTATATTGTTTGCTTTCACCCATAAAATTGGACCTTCCTTCCAATTTTTTGTCTTTTATGAAATGCAGAAACTGTTGATAATGGAGCTTATTCATAGTACACTCAGTTCACTGTTCTTTTTCAGGTCTATAAATTTTGTCTTTTATTTGGGGAGGAAAAAGGCCAATCTCTCAGCTGGCTGGGCAAAAATGAGATACTGAGAAACCAAAAGGTGCATCTTGCTACACTACGTATCATGCCACATTCAACCACAGGGCAAACACTATTTCATCCACAGGTGACAAAAGGCAACCTCACTGCACAGGATACTGAGAGCATGATTTCCTTCTTTAATTTGCTGTAAAATTATGAAAGGAACCTGCAACAAAAAGGCGGAGGCAGTGTCTGAATGAGGGTGGTGGAAAACTGGTCAGGAGTGTCCTGGGGAACTGGGAATCATGGAAGCACCCATCCTTCAAAGCCCTACCCAATTTCCACCCCTCCCCTGAAGACATCCTTCTCTGCCCAGCCAGGGTGGTCTTTAACACTGCAGCACTGGCTGAAGGCTGCACCTTCCCCTTGCTCACTGAGAGAAGGTGTCTGACCTTTCAGATCTGTGTGTCTCAACTCTCCATTGAGTTATAGTCTGACTGTAAATTTCCTGGGACAATGCCTTGTCTAGAAATTTTCTGTATTCAAACAGTACCACCAGCATTGAAGGTCATGTCATACTTGCTGACAGACTAAATTTAACTACCACCTCCCTATTACCTCACTTTTGTTTAAAGTGAAACACATGGCTGATTATAAATGTAGACAGATTTTTTCATGCAAATCACTGATCACCAAACTTATTTTATAAATGTAATTTTTAAAAAATGTTTTTACTTTTACTTTTGAGAGAGAAAGAGACAGAGTCTGAGCAGGTGAGGGGCAGAGAGAGGGAGACACAGAATCCGAAGCAGGCTCCGGGCTCTGAGCTGTCAGCACAGAGCCTGACGTGGGGCTCGGACTCACAAACCTCAAGATCATGACCTGAGCCAAAGTCGGACTGAGCCACCCAGGGGCCCGTTATAAATGTAATTTCTAATGTTCAGTATTTCAACTTTTTTTTTAAAAGATATGGGCACAGAGGTTCTAATCAATATTATGTGGATGTGGCATTCACAATAAAAAAAAAAAGAAAGAAAAATTCAAGATTAGTCAATTGCAGATTTGATAAATCTATCCAAAACTAAATTTTTACGTGTACCCCCAACTGGAAGAGAAACAGTTTTTCCAGGATCTGATTTTCAAAATTATATTTCTGATACACATCAATTTTCTACTCACAGCTGTAGTCAGAAACGGATAAAGGCTGTAACAGACAGCAGCTTTGTTCTATGTCTGTTAGCAAAATACAACACCATATGGTCAACCCCACTCCCTGTCCAAATTCAAGATGGGTCCTGAGTAAATACATAGCAAACACGAATCGTCCTCTGTGGGTTATATAGCCATGTGTGTCTTTGACCCTTCCTTTTTCCTAGGCTTGGTCTATCTCACCAGCTCTACCACCGGGTACATGGGCAGAGTCATGACCACCGTTAATTGCATGGACCAACCATGCAGCATAATCTGTGCCACAGTACATGCTCCAAACCATAACATACCTCACAGAATATAAGAAGGAACAACAAACAGCCCAGGGGAGCTTTTAAAATCACGTATGGAATAAATACAAACAGTAGACTCAAGAGGAATCAAAAGTGACATTACCCTAAAGTGACTAAAAACAAAAAGATTTTTTTTTTTCTTCAAAATGCTGTGGTTTTTATTACACCCCATCAGGATGTTTTCCATTCATGTACAAATCCCCCTCTAGGGCCTGCTTTTACAACGGCGGGTCATTGTTGGCAACACCACTGAGAGCCTAATCACAGTGTGAGAACATCTGTCACGCTCCCATTTCATGTCAAAGCTCTGCTGATACACTTGAATCTAAACCACTGCACAATGGATTTTAAAATGATACGAGTCTATGGTTTTGTGACATCAAAGGGCATTTCAAAGGCACCCCTAAATGATGAAAGAATTCTATTTTGCTAACTCAATGCAATATGTCTGATGAGTATAATCAATAGATATAAAATCTCCTATTGGCATTATACATATATTCGGCCCACAGACACATCTCTACTCTCTAAAAGATGGGAATAAGGAACAGTGCATCAAGATCTGTAATGTAATGTGTTCTGTCCAGTTACCACCCTTTTTTTGTTTTTCAAGTTTATTTATTTATTTTGAGAGAGAGAGCCCACGCATAAGTGGGGGAGGGCAGAGAGAGACAGAGAGAGAGATCTCACACAGGCTCTGCACTGTCAGTGCAGAGCCCAACTCGGGGCTTGAACTCGTGAACCATGAGATCCTGACCTGAGCTGAAATCAAGAGTTGGACGCTTAACTGACTGAGCCACCCAGGCTCCCTATCCAGTTACTGTCTTAAAATACTTACCATCTTTTTTTCCTTCCTATACTGCAGCAGTAGAAACAAAAGGTTGTTTTTGAGTAGCTCAACATCAGGGAAGTTTTCTTTGTGAGGCAAAGAGTTCAGTTTTCCAATGATACAAGCAACCAGCATCACCCAAGTGCATCTCTTCCCCAGTTAAATGTGGGACTGTCAGGCTATGTACCTGGCTGAGAGATTCCTACTCCAACCAAGCATTTGCTTAATTGTAAAGTTTTATCTTTTCACTTCTAAATGAAAACAATACATAATAGGTGATAACCAGCTTCTTTGTGTATCCCCTATAGAGAATGTTACTATTACCAGCACGGAAAAGAACAGCTACTTGACAGAAGAAACAACCCCAACCATCCTCACTGTAAGAAGAGTGTTACTTCTCTGTAAGAAGCCGCCTCCCTGGCAGCTGCCGTTATTACAGGTGCCTCGCCCTCACCCAAACTCCAAAGACAACCACATATTTGAGCACTAATTATTTGTGAGAGGCTGGAAAAGAGAGGAGAATAATGTGTCATTTTTTAATAGAGAGCTGCAGGGCTGCATAGTAGCGATGAGAAGACAAGGGGCTTGTCTTGGGTGACTGAACAAATTCTAGGGCAGCCATGGCCGCACCCCTGGGGGCAGAGGAGTGATGGTCACTGGGGGCCACTCGGGCATCCCTGGCATTACTGATAGGAGAGGCAATGGTGTGCATTGGTGCGTGCGCACACCCTGGCCCTGGGGATACTGAGGCAAAGACTAGACATAGGCCCTGGGGAGGTCAAATGTTACATTTGATAGGAGCAAACACTCTAGACGTGGAGAAAAGGGATAACAGCAAAGAACGGCAGCTTAAAAATGATTTTTAAAGTCTAATACAGGACTAGGGTGAATTAGCGAACCATGTAAGTGCCAGACGGGCTACTGGCTCCCACAGGATATCTCCCCAGGCAACGGCTCACCTTGAAAATGAAAGAAGCAGCAAGCCAAAATAGATACAGAAGACTAACAGTCTGTTATATTTATTTCTAATATTGATTGAAAAAAATCAATTTATATTCTATGTGCCAGACACTTAATATACATCATCTCAAATAATCCTATAGGAATCCTGTAAGAGAGATATCATCCCTATTCTACAGCTAAAAAAAAATTGTGGCAGAAAGGTTAAGTGACTCACCCAATGTCACCCAACGAGTATATGCACATTTCAGGCCTGACAGAGCTTCATGACAAAGGACCTGAGCATCTACTGGGAACATTCTGATTTTATAAGTGCTTTTTACCATAGACCAGGGACCAGCAAACTCTTTCTCAGAGGGACAAATGGTAAGTATTTTACACTTTGTGGGTCATAGAATCCCTGTTGCACCCCCCCCCCCCCCCCCGTTAATGCACCAAGACAGCCATCGACACTACGTAAACAAATGAGCATGGCTGTTCTCCCATAAAACCAGAGGCCAGTCTGCCAACTCCTGTTCTAGAATGAGGGTCGACAAACTGCAGCCCTGGACCAGGTCCAGCCCACCATGGGTTTTTGTAAACAATGCTTTATTCGTTTATGATCTAGATCTAGGCCGTCATCTAGAACGTTTCTAGATAGTTGAAGGGTAACTCAAGGAGCTAAAATAATGCCCGAGTTTCACAGAAACATTCTCGGGAGCGTCCAGCTCTTTGTTCTAAACTTCCTTAACAAACAGTGTTCTGATTCCTAATCTGTGGCCTGTGTGATCCAGCCCTCCAGTGGGAGAGCCCTGATACACACCTGCTACCTGACAGGTGACCGACCTCTCACTGCAAAGGAACAGTGACATTCTACATCCTCAATTAATAAGTCATCAGTTTCTGGAAGACTCAATGCCTTTGGGGAGCTAAAAAAACAGAAACAGAGACTCTTAACCTGAAAGGATGGGTGGTCAGAGACTGACAAATCAGTTAATATGTTCATTCTAATTTTTAGGAAGTGTCTCCTCTGTGCCAGTGGAAATACATGTGAACGCCAGACGGAAAAGACTGACTCGTAGCACTTGAGTACTTTATGTGCAACAAATCTATGTTGTTACTTGTGACACCACAAGACCTGAGCTGAACTGTAACCCACTCTCAAGCAAGCAGACAAGTGGTGTTGCTGTGATAGCTACTGCAGTAAGATGAGGACCCTGGCTCATCTTGTTGAGAGCAGCAGCTACGGGAGCAGAGCCCACGAGCTCTAGGAGGAAGGGACTGTGCTGGCTCAATGCCCAGAGAGAGCAGGAGCTCCAAGACCTGTTGTCTATATTACTATGGATTACCTCCATGGCTCCTGATGAACTAGGGTGTGAATGGCCTGGTCTGACAGCCAGATTTTTCTAACTCTCATGTTATCAGGATCAAATGCTCCATACCTGGACTGTCTGGTAATCGGAAGCATCGATCCCTTTCACGGTAACCTCTCGGAAGACTCGTGGCTCCAGCTCCTCTTTGGTGAGGTCACAGTGATAAATGATACCTAGAAGGAAGCGGAAGTCCTGATTTAGTCCACAAGCTCACTGACTGCAAGGGGGCAAGGGCACACAGCACAACTGGATGCCATGAATCACAAGAGAGGAACATGAGTTGGGGACCTGCTGCCATGTGAGGGTCACTGTGCCAAGAGTGCTTATTAGAACAGTCTGTGCATGGAGTGTTCACTTTTCCTCACTGCCACCACACACAGCGTTTTGACGACCATCATCTGTCGTATACATTTTAGAAGATTCCATAGCATTCCATGAGTATGAGAAGAGGTAAAAACTGTAAGAGTGAAAACTTAACAGGTCTTCCCTATGCTGGGTCACTTAGGAATGCAGGTCAAAAAAGACGGCGAACTTCATGTAGGGCCACTTCACCTTGAGAGGTGAATTAAGATGGAAAACTCAAATGACTGGCCCCAAGTCAACAACCAGCCAGAAGCCTCCTGATGGGAACTCTGGGGCTCCTGACACCAGATACCCACCTGTCCGTGCACACACACGTGGACAGCAGTCAGGGACCAGAGATGACCAGGTACCATTTTAGAGCTACTTTAAAAATTTTTATTATCCCAGGAATTGTGCACAACACAAATGAATGAATGTACACCAAGAATGCCAGCTTATTTAAACACTAATTAAAAATCCATTTCCTGAATTTAATGCTATTACACTTTAACACTTAAGAACTAAATCAAAGAAATAATAAGACGAGTTGTTACTATTTGAAAACTGCAGTGGTTTATGAAACAGAATTAGTCACCCAGAGTGGCTGGTGCGGAAACAGCCCTCCCACACAATACATTAAACATACACTGTCAGATAGATGAAAAAATCGATTTAGCGATCCCAATACTTGCTGGAAAACTTGAAACTAAATGGTACTCCCACAGGGTACATCTGAAGTGACTGATCAGGTATTAAAATGGTGGCTCTCTTTCTTCTCAACTCCTCTGTGCATGTATTTCATTAACAGATGAGAAGGGATACTCTGTACCCCCAGTGGCAAAGAGTAACAGTTTACACTCATTAACAGCAAGGCTGCTGATCCCTATGAATGTCACTGCAATTCTCATGCTTACAGACAAAATTATTTTAAGGTACTATAATCGGAAGTATGATAAATGTTGACAGAGAGAAGATACGTAACATGACCCAAGTATTGGCTTTCCTGGTTTAAGTCATACTTGGGTATTTATTAAAATACATCTTCATACATACAGTACTTCCAAACTACGCCCTGGGCATACATTCTAATGTACCAGATATACTGATTACTGTCCTTGCCTAGAGGAATGTAATCTTGAAGGCAAGGCTATTTTCAGATATATGTTAATTTTTGAATAGCTTCTTGATCCATACTTGTTTCCCTTCCTCAAAACACACAAAAAAGTCCAAATCCTTGAAAAAAAAAACCCAGACAAGCAAACAACTAACAAAAATGACTGCAGACCGAGCATGTGCTATTTGAGCACCTGCCTCACTCTGGTATCTCTGCAACCTGTACTGCAGTGAATGAGAAAGCACCTGGCAGCCAGGATTCCGGCCTCTGACAGTTGCTGGGCCAGTGACCTTAGACAAATCACCAAAGTATTAGAATGCAAATTCCTTTGTGAAAGACAATAAATAGGAAATGTACTCTAAGCTCCTGTTTATCTGGGGGTCCCTGGGTGGCTCAATCAGTTAAGCAGGTTCATGAGTTCAAGCCCCTCACTGGGCTCTCTGTTGTCACTGCCCAGCCCACTCAGACCCTCCGTCTCCCTCTCTCTCTCTCTCCCCCAGTTGCGTGCACACTCTCTCTCTCAAAAATAAATAAACATTAAAAAAATAAATAATACAAAAAAATGCCTTTTATCTGGAAAAACTACTATATCAAATCCTCTAACAGCAGAATGAAACAAGTAGGCAACAGGGGCTGGCTACTACTGTTCAGAGAAATTATGCCAAATACCTGACTTCTATCCTTCAGTCCTGTGCCAAAGTGGCACCTGGGAGGAGACTGGGTTAAACTTGAAGGTACCAGTGCTTAATATATTTGATCAACACTTCCTTTTAACAGATCCATCTGGGTTACCCCAATGTGCCTATGGCACATTCACATAATGTGAATCGCTATAATCTAATGATGTTTTGTGTCCTGTCTGATTTGGCTTGGTAAGCCCAAGGAAGGTGGGGTTTGGAGAAGTCATCTTGGAATCATAAACCAGAGAGGACTGGTTAGGTGATCTCTAGGAAATAAATTTCCACATTTCAGGGTGAAAGAGAATTGGGTTATAGAAGAAGTCCCCTGAGGCCAGGGGCGGTGTCTGGACTTGAGGAGATGGGTCTCCTGATGAAAGCAGTGGTTTAACAAAGCCATTCCAGTAACAGGAAGGAGGCGGGGATGATGAGCTCATATATCCCCAATAATCCAAAATAAATGTAAAGGGGTAAAAGAAATGGGAGTAGGAGTTAAGAGGAAGGGATGACTCTGGGGGAAACTGTGAAAGAAAAATCCAAGGCTCTGAAACACTGGTGTGTACAGAGAGGGCAAAAGAACTTTGGAAAAGATGATCTATACTGACCCACCTGTGTAGGGTGGGTTTTAAAGTTATTAAAAGAAAAAAAAAACATAAATGTAAACTAAAACAAGTCTTGAAAATGTCTGCACTCCTTGGTATTTACACAGAGGAGCTGAGAAGTTATGTCCACACAAAAATCTGCACACGGATGTTTATAGCAGCTTTATTCATAACTGCTCAAACTTGGAAGGTGCCAAGATGTCCTTCAGAAGATGAATGTGTAAATAAACCTCAGTACATCCAGACAATGGAATATTATTCAGGGCTAAAAGAAATAAGCAATCAAGCCCAAGAAAAGATACGGAGGAATCTTAAATGTAGAGTAGTAAGTGAAAGAAGCCAGTCTGGAAAGTCTGCATACTACTGTATGATTCCAACCATATGACAGTCTGGAAAAGACAAAATTGTGGAGACAGCAAAAAGATCAGTGGTTGCCAGGGGTTGGGGGAGGGGTGAAGAGGGGGAGGATTTTTAGGGCAGTGAAAATATTCTATAGGATACTATTATGATGGATACATGTCATTATGCATTTGCCCAAACCCACAGAACGTACAACACCAAGAGTCAACCGTAATGAACACTAGGGACTTTGGGTGATTACCATGTGTCAGTATAAGTTCATCAACTGTGACAACTGTACCACTCTGGTGGGAGATGATGATGGGGGAGGCTGTGCATGTGGGGGCAGGAAGAATACAAGAAATCTCTGTACCTTCCCCTCAATTTTGCTGTGTACCTAAAACTGCTCTAAAAAATTAAATCTTAAATTTTTTTTGCCCTTCCCAAGGCTTCTCTGCTCAACCCGTTTCCTACCCCCATGCACCTCGGACTTGCTGTACTGGATTATTACAACGTGCAAGTCTGTCTGGAGCTAACCTTAGGCAACCCTCTGACGTTCCATGAATACAGAATTAATCAGCACAAACCACTAAGTGGTTTGAGCCAGAGGGAATAAGTGTATCGTGTTCCAAATTGCCCCGTATCCTCATTCTCTCCCAAGTTTGACTCAAGGTACAAAAGTCCTAAGCAGCTTGGGCTCAAGACACACAGTCTTCACCATGAGCCTCCAGGAGAAACAAAGTCAGCTCGTGCGCAGTGGCCAGATGCACCCATGTCCTAAACAGCTGGAGTCATAGTTAATTTTGGCCCCAGGGCTTTACTTATAATTTGGTATCTCTGTTGTTTACCACAGTAGTAGATAGCTAATCTTCAGAGACCAGGGAAAGACAGCCTCTGAGCTGGTATGTATGTGCATGTATGTATATGTGTGTGTGTGTGTGTGTGCGCGTGTGTGCGCGCGCGAAAGCAACGCCGATAATTGTTGCTTTCGAGAGATCCAGTTTACTGATCTGATGGGCCAGAAGGCCTAAGTCTGGAAGCCCTGTTCTCTCATTTTAGGTATTAAATTGCATTAAGGGGAGAAAAGAGAAAGATGGAGACAAAATGAGTAAGAAAAGATAAAGGGCAAGAACAAGGCATTACAATAACAAAGCCTGTCGAGAAACTGCCCAGCGGTCCAGAACTATTGAACCTCTCAAACTTCACAGCCATAGTCGCAGCTAGTATTTCATTCCTTGGCACAGAACCCATCTTTTTATTCTAGGACAATGAGCCCTCTCTCCCCCAGGTAGTGATGAACTTGTTCCTGAAATAAATGGTCACATGGAGTCACCGAAGGAGGTTTACTGGCCTTTGGGAACTCTGGCTTTTATTAAGAATGGGTGAGTCACCCCTGCCCCATTCTCCTCATCACCCTTTGTCCGTTTAAACTGTTTAAGCTATGAGATTTTCAAAGTAAAATTTCTGGAACCAGCGTAAATTGGGGAAATACATCACAGAGCCTGCAGAACGGCAATCTGGAGGAAATGGATTTTTTTCTTGGTTCCTGTTCACTGGCAACCACTGTACCCTCAGGCCCCAGGGCAGGACAGACGTGATGCAGGATTCCCCGACACAGGGCTCCTGACCTGTCAGTTTGACTCCTGGCACTGGCCCTGGTTTCCACAGGGCTGTGGGCACTTTTCCTCACCCCCCTGGGTCCTCTGAAAGGCACATGGGACAGTAAAGCTTGCTAGGTGTTCCGGGTATACCAGCAGATCTATTTATAGAAGAACATCACTCTTTTGGTTTTAATAACCCTGACAGCAAGCTGTCACGACGAGAAGACTCCTTGTGATTGCCTGCTCCGTGACTCTGAGGTGCGCACGTGTGTACACAAATGCACACACACGCGCGTGCGCACACACACACACACACACACACAAGTACATGCACCATCACTGTCATCTGGCTGAACCCCACGAGGAAGAACCACTTCGGCACCTGCCTAGCTTTCTCCCCTATGTCTGCTTACTTTGCCAGGGACTGAACCATTGCCACAAAACCAGACAGGGCTGTGAAGGAGCTCGAAATACAAACAAGGAAAGTGCGGAAATTTTTTCAGCCAGATTGCTTTTAAGATAGGGTGTGCTCGGTCAGCAGCAAGCTGCCAACAGAGCCAGGCTCCTGGGACAAATCAGAGTATGTGTGTGGCTGTGGTTACAACAAAAACCGTGCAGCCAAGTGGAGAAGCAGGAAAGACCAAAACAGCAAAATGAGCGTGACCGACTGAAAAAAAGTTAAAAAGACAACTATGTTTACTTTGGGGAAAATCAACCCAGACCATGGAACGCAGTATCACAATTTATAAGCATTTTTTTTTCTTTTTGCCTTGAACCCAGTAACAAGTTTTTTTCCATATGATGTAAGACTATACCCTCAGAATTATATTTTAATTTGGTTTAACAACAACAAACATCACTCTCAGTCTGTTTTAGAAAACAAGTTTTTAATGTCATATGGAACTATAGATTTTTATTTTACGTTTTTAAGTTAATCTGCACTGCGTGTGTCCTGATCCATATAGACCAAAGTTTGAATCTAAGGTTATACTTGTTCATACTAATTTTTTTAAATCAACCCAGGACAACAGTTGGTCCTGTCCCCAGAACACAGACTCAGGATATAAGATGAATGAGTTTGCTGTTTTAGCACTCACATTTCCCTGTGTTCTAAGCATCTGTTTTACTGTTTTATTCTCATTATGTAATTCTGGCTATAATACAGCATATGTGATTTTCAATAACACAGCATTACATTTCCATTTCCCAAAAGAAACCCAAACATTAGTCTGATTTTTAAGCTGAATAACATTGGTGAAAAGACTCTCTCACCTGGAGATAAAAAGGAAGTAAACTGATAGAAGATTTCAGTGTCCTTCTTCTGACCGCTGTACCCCACAACACTGCCGACCTCCAGTGGGAAGGTCTTGAGGAGAGCGCCCGTGGCCAGGTCGTGGAGCTGCAGAACGTTCCTCACATCATGGAGGTAGCATAACACCAAAAAGTTAGACCTCACACAAGCTACCCATTCTGAAAAGGGAAAAACAGATAAAAGCTTACTTAGCTTTGAAAGTAACGAGAAGCATAGTTATTTCATTGAACAACAGCTCTTGAGCTATTATCCATTGTGCTATGCAGCAATGCGACTTGCAAAGTGATCTTATAATTGACTTTAATCATTCATCTAACTCCAGAATATTCCTTTAGTAAATGATTGTCACTGTCATGTCTGGAGGAAACAAAATATTCTATGAAAACTTCTGTGATACAAATAACCCTGGCCTACTTATTTTGTGTCCAATCTCATGGTAGGGGAGATATAAGGAAAACAACAAAAACCAAGTCATGATCCACGTCTGCTGGGAATGTTTATTTGACGAAAATATATTATGCTCTGCGTATGTGCCAGATACCCTGCAAGGCACTGGAGAAACAGGCAGGAAGATGATGTCACTTCTGCCCTTAAGACACAATCATACAAAAACATAAGTAGTAACATGTAAGCAGAGGTAAGTGAGAAGTTGGCTGGGGACCCAAAACACAAGAGCCCTCAAGCGAGCACTGAACTGCATCTTGAGCACGGGGGTATGAGACAGTGGGTGGCTAGGGTGGTGTCAGAGACAGGACAGCTCTCTGGGGGATGAGGCGGTGGGAGGGCAGGCAACTCAAGATGACAGCCAGAGCTGGGAACAGAGAGAGAAGAGGAATACAAACAACCACTAGGGAGGGAGGCAGACTGGTGAGGAGAACAAGCGACATCTTGTTTTCAAGAAGGAAACTTCCATTTGCAAGAAGAAAAAGGCTGCTTAGTGTGGGGTCGGTGAAAATGGTGGTGGTGGTCTGCCGAGGCTCTGGTGAACCAGATCGACAGGAGTTTAGTTCTGACTTGGCCGTTCCCGGGGAGTTACTGTGTGGACTGTAGGGTGACAGAAATAAAGATGGTATCCAGGAAGGAAGCCGAACAACGGAGGTATATGGAAGGATGGAGGGGAGACGACGAGGAACACTACTGCCATGAGCCTGTCCTATCACATCAAGCTGGGACAAAGTCTAGGGAGGGAAGAAAAGAAACGAAAGGCATTTCCCAAGAAGAGTCATCAGGATGTGGTAACTGTGGGGAGATGAACAGTAAGGCGGAGAATTGAGTCCTCCTCAGCTCCCAGGGCTGCAGCTTCAGTAATGGTGCCGTCGGTGACAGAGCAGGGACAGGAGGTGAGCTGGGTGATGGGGAAAGGAGAGAACGGGAGGGCAGGCGGACAGCACCACCCATCCTGGTGTGCACAAGATCAGCTTGAGGTGAGGATGGGTCCTCCCAGAGGGAGAGACGCTGGAGTAAATGGAAGCAAGGGCAGGGTGGCAGGTAACCGCTCAGATGTGGAAAATACAAGCCTTTCATGGTGTGCGGTGAGTTTCTTGACATTTACTACAACCTAAGAAACTAGCAGTTCATGCTTATAACGTTATTATCAATATGAATAAGACATTGGCCAGAGGGAACCCTTGAGGATCAGCCGGGGCCTCAATGGTGCTGGGTTGTTGGGATTAGCACAGTAAGCATTTCTGCCAAGTGAGGACAGAAGAACTCTTATATCTAAAAGTAATTTGCTCATTATCCAATGCAATTTTTTTTTAAAGTGCCTCAATCAAGTGTTATATTTCAGGTGGCCTTAATGCTTTAAGAAGTACGGGGGTGGGGGGTGGGGGGGGTGGGGAACTGAAGTAAATTATTTCTGTCAAAGAATAATCACTCTGTGTTAACTGCAAGCACATCAGAATTATAAAACGGAGACTGAATAAGAAAATGACAAGGTGATTTGCAGACTGTCATTAATAAAAGCTCTGACTTTATGACTCATCGCTAGTTTTTATTCTCAACAGGGCATTCTGAGCTAATGATATATAGCAAATTCAACAGCGCTTCTCTTTGAATTGATGAGTTCTAGTGAATATTGAAGGTTTCCCCTTTCTAGTCTAAAGAACTTATAACCTTTCAGAAGGAAGATTATAAAAATATATCACCCCCCACCAACCCTCGCAAAATCCCCAAGCACTGATGGTACATCTCATTAGATCTACAAAGTGAAAGAGGATGTCACCTTAAGACATACTTAAAACCACTTCTTTGGGACTTTAAAAGGCAGAAAACTCACATGCCTTGGCAAATATTTCTATCTAAGATAGCTTTCTACATGAGGATCGTGAGTGCAACCTGACTTGCACCTGAAAAATGCCAAGGGCACCTTACATGAGGATTTATAACACTGAAGGCTCACCTGGACCCACCAAATATGAAGTCAATTCACGTGGGTACTTAGGAAGCACTCACTAAACACTGGCTTTTACTATCCTTGGACAGACATTCTGTCTCAGTTTGGACAGAAGCCATCAGCCTACCAATGTCAATACAAACCAGATTCCTCACATCAACAACCAAACCCCTATTCCTTGGCTCATGGATCCCTGAACCAAATATACATGAGGGTCAGAGGGAGAATGGAAGATTTTGAGGAGAAAGGTGGAGGAATTTCCTTGAAGAGAGCTCCTGCCATGCTCTAAGTCCCCCTCCCTATTAGAGCTTATTACCTTGTTAGCTGATGCCTAATCCAAACCTGAGAAGCTAAAGGGACTATGGCTGAACATCTAGAAAGCAAGGGGAGGGGCCACCTAAGTAGTTCTGGGGAATGGCCCAGGATGTGCTGCTGCCTCAGAGTTGCAGATGTGGGTTTTGCAGGAAAGAGCAGGCATGGGGTCATCTTGGCTCCTATCCAACAGAGATGCCCAGAGCGGTATGGAGACTCAGTACACAAGATGGTGGTGGGGTGCAGCCAGATGCCCAGGGGCTGAGGAGAATCTCAAGCAAACACCCAGAGTATTGCTTCTTCCAAAGCCAAGGGCCTAGCAGGAGGCCATCCCTGAGATGGTCAGTCGTAATCACCTGCCCACATTCCCCTTCTCCCCCTGAGCAAGGCCAGGTATAATGTGCTAAGCACAGAACGTACTGGCTTGAGCCAAGGGAGAAAGAGTCCCTTACTTTTCCAGGATACGAACCTGGACCTAACACTTGTGCTTTAATTCACTGGAAACACATTAAGAACTGCTTTATTGGCAACAGAACTGCTTTGCATATCTCAAAAGAAGTTATTTTCCTAATTTTATATCTTATACCTTCACATTTTGGGATGGCCCCAGATTTTGCCCTAGTCAATCCATTAACACAAGTTCACCTCCAATGAGTAAACTCTTCATTGGCTTGAAGGTACAGGGACTCTCCTTTTGTGTAAAAACCTGTAGCAAAATTAGTGAGCCTTATTCTAATCAAACTGGCTTTCAGGCAATGAATAATTTATAAAGCAGCATATCATTTTTCGAAAATCACAGAGAAAAAGAATAAAAGGGAACTTAAGGGCACTCTGAAACAATTGATAAAGAAGGGAGGGTCTCAGGAGGCTAATGTAGCTCACTGCACATAGCAGCAACTGCAATGGATTCCAATTAAATATGACAATAGTCTATTCTTTTTTAAATTTTTATTCATTTTTGAGACAGAGAGACAGACAGACAGAGAGAACATGAGCAAGGGAGGGGCAGAGAGAGAGGGAGACACAGAATCCAAAGCAGGCTCTAGGCCGTAAGCTGTCAGCACAGAGCCCGACACAGGGCCTGAACCCATGGACCATGAGATCGTGACCTGACCCGTTGTCAGACGCTTAACTGAGCCACCCAGGCACACCCTGTCTGTTCTCTCTTCTAATAACAGGACTGTAAATCCACTCTGAGATCTACAACAGGTATAATACAAACAGCCAAAGGTTATTCAAAAGCTAAAAGCTAAGAATTCTAAATAGTTTAAAAAATTAAATATTAATGATTATTATCAAACAATAATTACACAGAGACAACTGATATTTAAAAAGACTACCTTTGAAAGCCTGGATTCAGGGGCACCTGGGTGGCTTGGTCGTTAAGTGTCTGACTCTTGATTTCGGCTCAGGGCATGATCTCACAGTTAGTGGGACTGAACCCCTGCTATCAGTGCAGAGCCTGCTTGGGATTCTCTCTCCCCCTCTCTCTCTCTGCCCCTCCCCTGCTCACGCACATGTGCACGCGCTCTCTCAAAATAAATTAAATAAAAAAAGGAAAGCCTGGATTCATACCCCCACAATTTTTACGAAGGCCCTGCATGACATTGTACTAGCCACAAAGATGTCGTCTAGTAAATACTTGGTTACGCTACTTAGACACTTCATTCTCAAAGACTGAAGGCTGAAAGTTCTTTGCCTTCTTTCTAACAGGTCACCAAAGAATGAGAGATGTAACAATGTGTTCACCTTCTCACCAAAACCCAAAGCGCGCAGTGTTCAAGTAGTATGCAATCTTACCTAAGACATCTTTCTCGTGCTCAGGCACAAGCACTTTCCACTTAGACTCCTCAGGATCCGTGAAGTCGATGTTGATCAGGCGATAGTTGGGCGAATGGCGATTTGTCTTGAAGGTGAACAGCGTCCCCTCATTGGTCACATAGTCATATTCTCCTTCAAAGTTGTCGATCAGTTTCACCCACTTCAGGATTCCTGGTGAGAGAGCAAGCATCCCTGTCACCTCTCCTATGTTTAAAATGGTGTGGTTTACATGTGGCGAAGGGAGGGCAGGTTTTCTCTGTCCACAGAACGTAAAGCAGACAAAATATCTGAAAAGATCTAGGCCTTGAGAAGGAGCAAAGACAAGTGCAGGTAAATTGTAAGGTTTTAAAAATATGAGGAAAATATTTTTCATGAGAAACCTGAAAGAGACTAAAGGACTTCTCCTCTCAGCCCTCTGCCCCAGGTAATCTGATAAATTCTCTTCTACCCGAATATCTCAAAGCCAAGCACTTCTTTCTACCCGGACTGCCACTACACCATCCCACATCATTCGCCTCCATGTCTTCGGTCTATGGCGGCGGCTCCCAACCAGGATGATTTCACACACCAAGACATGCACACCCACACACTCATACCTAGACATCCCCCTCCACACACACACACACTCAAACCCAGGTACAAATACAAACACAGACACACATCCTCCACAGACACCCCCCCCCACACACACATCCACACCTTAAATGCCATTTATAAAAATAAGAAATATAAATAAATAAAAAACACTGGGAAGACATGTTTCACAATGTATCACATGCAGATATTCAGAGAGTACATTTTAAAAGTTTTATAAACAAAAGAGCTCGATGATTTCTAAACTACTGAAAGGCACTGCCAGATCTTAGCTATTCTCTAATTAATCTCCTACCTTAAATTTCTCAGTGAAATTGCTATATTAATTTGGTAGTTCATTTTTATCCTTGAATCTTTCAAGGTGATTGTCTCCTTCATCTCCATAGCATAATATCTTTATGTGATATGTGGTTGAATTAAATTTATCAAGAAAAATATACTCCCATGGAGGAAAGAGATTTTTTTTTTTTTTTTTTTTGGTCAGACATAACTGAATTAAAACCCCAGCTCCATTATTTAGTTGTGTGACCTTGAGCAATCTCTTTATTCTCTACTAAGCTTTATTTTCTCAACTGTAAACTAGGATGAGTAAGTAAATTAAAAAATTAGCGTAAAGTGATTACTAATACCTACCCCACAACAAAAACTCAACAAATATTTAAAAATGAATGACCAGGGGTGCCTGGGTGACTCAGTCGGTTGAGCATCCGACTTCAGCTCAGGTCATGATCTCACAGTTGGTGGGTTCAAGCCCCACGTCAGGCTCTGTGCTGACAGCTCAGAGCCTGGAGCCTGCTTCGGATTCTGTGTCTCCCTCTTTCTCTGCCCCTCCCCCTCTCGCATTCTGTCTCTCTCTCGCTCTGTCTCTCAAAAATAAATAAAAATTTAAAAATTTGTAAAAAAAAAAATGACAGAATTAAAACTAATAATAAGATAAGTAAGCTAAATAAAATCTATAGCTTTCGAATATGCCAGCAATAACCAGTCAGAAAATATGGGGTGAGGAGGGGGCCTCTTGTACAATAGAAGCAAAATTAATACTTAGGAATGCACTTAACACGAAATGTGGAATCTATATGAAGAAAGCTCTAAAATCTTCCTAAGAAATCTTAAAACAACAACAACGACAACAAAACCCTGAAGAACTAGAAACACATACCATACCTCTAGATGGGAAGACTCAATATTTCAAAGGTGCAAATAATCCCAGAGGAAATCTATAAATTTAACATAATTCCAATCAAAATTCAAATGAGATTTTTAGGGAATTTGACAATATCATCCTAAGGTTCATTTGAAAGAACATACACGTTAAAACAGTCATTTTTCAAAATAGAGTGAGGGGGAACTTTTTGCACCATGATGCTCTGAACAAGCCTCTCCCCCACCAAAGGTAACCATCATTCTGAATTTTACATTATTTACTTTATTTTTCTTTGTTCTTTTCCTGCTCCAATATGTATCCATGAACACTACAGTCTAATTTTATCTTATCCTTGAATTTCATGTATGGTGGAGTCATACAACATGTATTCTTTTGTGTCTGATTTCTTTCACATGACATGTTTGTGAGATTTTTCCATCCTGTGGTCATTGCGAGTGACTTCTGGCTAAATCCGATTGTGCTCGAAAAACACACTGTATGATTTTTAATCTTTTGAAATTTGCTAAGAAAAACTTTTAGGGTCTAATTATTTTTCCTTTAAGGATTTTTCAGTTCCTGTGACTGAAAAGAATGTATATTTTGCAGATTTTGGGTGTGATATGCCAAATATGTCTATTAAGTCATATGTTAATCACATTGTTCAAATCCATGTATTTACTGATTTGGGGAGCCATTTTTTTCTAGCAGGCAGAGAAGAGGTCTTAAAATGTTCCTCTATGATTATAGATTAGATTTGTTTAATTTCTACTTGTATTTCTGTTAATTTCTGCCCTCTGTAGTTTGAAAGCATGCTGTTCAATACATACCAAATTAGAATTATTATATTTAAATAAAACCCAATTGAGCTCTTTATGGTTATGAAGTTTTAACTTTAGCAATGCTTTTTACTTTTTATTTTTAAAGTCTACTTCGATGTTAAGACAACTATGTGATTTTCATAGTAACATCTTGGGCAAGTTGTCCTCTGCAGAATGACTGGTCCCAATTATGTCGTTTATCATTTCTGAAAAGATTTTTTCTTTTTCATCTCTCTTAACGAGTCATGCGTCCCACTGCTTGGTGGGAAGTAAAATTTCTTTACATCCATATTCTATTTCATTAATTCTCTCTTCAGCTGTGTCTAATTTCTTCAACCTAATAACTCAATTTTTTAACATTAATAATCATATTTTTTACAGAAATTCTACTTGGTCTTCTTCCACTCTGTTGGGTTATTCTTTACAGGATGTTGTTTCTTGCTTATGCTTCCAAGCTTCTTGTTTATTTTTTGTAAAAGTAGCATCACATTGTTTACTTTTTAAAGTGTATTTAAATTTAAAATGTATTTACGTTAGGATATGATAATTCCACTCGGTGCTTCTGTTGCTCTATTTCTCATGCTGGTGAGTTTCTTTGTCTGATTTGTGATTTCTTTGTGTGTGTGTGTGTGTGTGTATGTGTGAGTTTTGACTGTGAAATGATTTCCCTTGAAACAATATCTATGGGAATTCTTGGAGGCCTGAGTTAAAGTAGCATTCTTCCAGAATGCTACCGTATTTGGCTTCCGTTTGCCTGCTGAGAGGCAACCAATCTGGGAGCGCTTTAAATTAAATTCTTAGCCTGAGGATTTTTGGACCTCAGAGGGGACAATCAAGATAACCTGTACCCATGTCAGCCTTTCTCATGTTTTAGGAGAATTCACATCCTGCCTCTCCCTCTCCTTCCCTAGTGCTAACATAAAGACAGGTGGGTTTTCTTCCCATACCCTCCCTTTCCCCCACCTCTTGCTCCCAGCTCCACCACTGGTAGTTTATTTCTTAATCACCATTACATGGAGGATATCTCTCGTTAGATTCTCCAATATGGAGAACCAGAGGCCTTTATCTTCTATCCCCCTTGCCCTGTGTGGCCATCAGATGGAAACTTAACCTGTAAAGCCCAGGAACATTCTGGAACAATCCAGGATTCCTGCATTCATCTTGTCTTTGGTCTCTATGGTTTCTCTTTTTTTGTGCCAACTTTGCAATATATTTAAAAAGATATTTTATAAGCTTTTTACAGCATTTCAGTTGTTTTAATTGGCAGGTTACTCAGAATATATAATTTGCTGAACTCCTTCAAAGAGAAATCCTTACAATTAATTTTTATAAAGGTTATGCTGTGAATTTAAGTTTCAATTTTCTTTTCAGTAACAAACTGCTAACCTCAAACACAGGTGACCGCTCAAAGATAATTTCATTTTAATTTACATAAAACAATGCTTTAAAAGGGGAAAAACCCAAAAACTATTCCTTAGAAGACTAAGTAAATAAGTAAAAAATTAGCTGGCAACGCAAGAACTGCAGGTAATCAGAAAGGTACATTTGTTTATACTAAGAATGATGAATCACAATTTTCTGGACTATGACATTTGTAGACACAGAATCTTGGTTCAGAAAAATGTCAGATTCCTTAAATGTCCCCCTGACAATAAAACATTTCCTGATGTGCAACCTTTACTTCTCAAAGGAACCATCTTATGGTTTCTGCCTGAAAAGGTCTTGCAGGCATTATAGTGATATTTATTTCGACCCTAGCCACCCACCCCCAACACAAAAAGTCATTGAAATATCTACTAAAGGCAATACACAGAAATTTCCTTCAGTACCTCTGTATAATCAGGTGAGCCTGAAGATGTGGCACACTCGTTTTAAATAATGAAGCCCCAGGGAACACCAAAACAACAAAGTTTGTGGTCATTATCTACCATCAAATCCTGGAGTATTAACCTGAGTCATAAATAAATACTACAAGTCATAAATTCATTTGAATTTAGGTATGTGGCTGGATTTATACAAATGGGATTCAAAGTACTGGCCCCCATGGGGCTGCATGTTTAAAATGGCGTTCACGGAATCTTTTTGCTCTCCTGAAAACCTTGCTCCTCAGGGATTTGGCACAAAATAATTCAAGAGAAATGGTATTTCAGTTGAACAATGGGGCTCACTCAGTTTTGCTATTCGCAAGTTAGAACGCTATTGATTTAAATGGAAAATGGAAAAATTACTCTTAAAAAAGAAACATGGCTTAACTCCCAAACTGTCTCACTTTTACCATCCTTTCCTGAGGTTCTTTTTTTTGTAAGTGGCATTATTCACTCTGACGCCAACAGAATTCAATTCCCAAACTTCTCCCTGTGTAAGTTAAAATGACTTTTTATAGACCTGATTCTTGGTGGGAGAATGATTTGTTTGCTGAGGGAAGGTTAGCTTAAAATAAGTCATCTTATGCTTTCCCTAGAGCAAACTCATTACTTTTTATTGCTTCCTTTTAAAATCAATGGTATTAACTTTGTTTCATAGAAAATGTTTTGTAAGCTCTCTAGCAACAGGAGCTAAAAGTGCTTTTATACTTTAAGAAACACTATACAATAACAATAAACAAATGCAAAGTGAAGTCAGGCTCTGAAACTTGGAGGGCAGAACGCTGTTGTTCTCCTTGGCCTGACACCTTCCTTCCACCCCAGCTGCCTCACAGTGACAGTCAGAACACGGGCTTGGGAGTGTCAACTGACCTGAGTCTGAATCTTTGAGGGGCATCAGGGAAGTGAACTGGCCTCCCCATCCCCAGTTTCCTGGAGATAACAACATGTGCTCCTTAGAGGTTGTTGAGAAGACTAAATGAATTATCTACAGTTGTAGCTCAGAATCTGGCACGCAGAAAGTGTTAAATAGTCAATACTTACTACTATTCCAAATAATCCCAACATTCTTCAAATGGCAAAAATAAGCTAAATGTGGCTTCTGAACAGCATGACTTATTAATAGTGAACTTTTAAAATCTAATTTCCATCTGTCACAGCACGTAGCTATTTTCCTAGAATAAGCCTTTAGAATCACTAATTTTAAAATTAGAAAAAAATACTAGTTTTGTCACTATTACTTATATTTTTATATTTATTTATATTTTACTTCAAAATTAATGTTTTGCTTATTTTTATGCTGTCTTTTGATGTTCCAATTCTTTTTGCTTTTTTTACATTCCCACTCTGAAACACATACTATTTTTTAATAACTCCCTGCCTTTCACAGAAGCCCTCCTCGCCTGTTGGGCTGGCTCTTAACACTCAGCTGAGTTTGCTAAACTTTGGACAACTTGTTTGTTTCAAGTTTCCCAAATTTATTTCCCCATTTCCACACCACCCCCAAAAGATGCCCAAGCCCCGTAAGGCATGAAACATGAGTCAGCGTTGTCTCAGCTACTGAGAAACAAGAGGTCACGTGCCCGGCATTAGCTAGAGACAGCTGAAGGAATAACTTCAGTGTCCAAAAACACCGAGCTTCCTTGGTATGCATAGCATGTAGTGTAGATTAATTTTTTATGCAGAAGAGAGCCATTTTTCATTAATGACACGGAAGCACTAAAACAAAGACAGGCTGAGTGCTGAAAACTTCATCAGTCTAAAAGGATCGAATTTTCAGCAAAAAAGGAAAAAGCAGAGAGACAGGTTAGTGAAAGTCTGGATGAAGTAAAGATAAGCTGGTATTTCCTTACAAAAATCAGTCATGTCAGCACCATCTGTCGTTTCTGCCAAATGCTCCATAAATGCTGAGATAGGAGCAAAGACCACTTCAGGGCTGTCCTAAGACGGCTACGTTGGCATGCTAAGTGTGTTACGTTACTAACAAGCACCTTAGACATTGATAGTGCTTTTCACCTAATAATTGCTTCCTAAGGATTCTATTTCAAAACTTCTAACACACGTTTAAATGCATTCAGAATAGGGCCAAATGGTCAGCATCTCTTTTGTTGCTGTTCACCTTAACAATAGGAAATAAAGGATCTGAACTTTCACAGAAAAGTGAAAGAACCAAAGAGAGACGGAACAAAAGAAAGAAAACAGAGGGGAAAGGGGGGGGGCGTTTAGAGTCTTCAGACCGCAGAGATGTCCCAACTGTGAGCCTGCGCTGTGTGCTAGGTCACAGCACTGCTGATAAGCCCTGAAACTATGCACTGGCGACCTCACAGAGACCATCCAGCAGGAATGACGGCGCAGAGTGGGGCACCTGATACATGCTACACGCGTGCTTTGTAACTAAATATGTAACACTTACCCAATCCCACAGTTTAGACTGAGACTTACATATATTTGTTGACAGTGTGAGACAACAGAAGCAACCAAATTTTAAAATAGTGGTCTCAGACTTTTCCAGTAAAAACATTTAGAAATATAAGTTAAATATTTATACTGAACACCAAGATAAATATGCATAAAAGTATGTTGAAAACCATCATTTATATTTTTAACGTATAAATGAAATTTTAATAAAAGTTTTTTAAGTCCACATATTTGAAAAAAGAGCAAATCTAAGGCCTGATACTTAACTATAATATAGAAAATTTGTAAAAATTTATTCTGAATTTAGTTGATATGAAGTAACTTTATATATATGTTGACTCCTGAACAACGTGGGGGTTAGGGATACCAACAACCCACTGCAGTCAAAAATCCACATATAATTTTTGACTCCCCTGAAATTTTACTAACATTCCACTGTTGACTAGGCGCCTTACTGATAACATAACCAACCCATTAACACATATTTTGTATCTTGTACGTATTATATACTGTATCCTTAGAATAAAGTAAGCTAGAGAAAAGTGAATATTAAGAAAGTCATAAAAGAAAATACACTTATAGTACAATACTGTATTTATTATTTAAAAAAAAACCCCAAATATCCACATTTAGTGGACCTGCAGAGTTCAAATCTGGGTTGTTCAAAGGTCAACTGCATATTCAAATTGGATAATAAGCTTAGGAAATGAAATATATATATATAATTTTGAAAATTCTTAATTAAATACAGAAAATATAACTACGAAAATCCAGACACAAATCATTTGCTTCCAAGGTTCAGGATGATTAATTTCAACTAATCTGCAGGCATGAATCACATTAAGAATCACAGGAGTCAAGACCCAGCTGTCTTTTCTCCTGCAGACTATTAAATTGTCACGCCAGCCTGGTGTCCTAAGTGGTTCTTCACTTTTGATCTTAAACAAGGAACAGAAAAAGAGAAAGAAAAACTTCTGCCCATACAATATACACAACTGGAGAAACATGGTCTGTACTTATTCATCATTCTCAGGGTTTCATAAAGGATAAAAATTTAACTAAAAAAACTTTAGTAGGAGGCCAGAAAAGAGAAGATTCAAAATGCTTACAGGAACACGACCAGTGACTTATGGAGGATGGCTTATAAAGCAGGGCCACTTGAGCACCATGAGCCATAAACAACAACATCATTCAAGACAAACTGGTACCCACCTTCTAGGAGTCTATATGAAAGAAAAAAATTATCTCACGCTTGTTAAAATGGTAAAGAAGGCTTTATTCAGGACTCCCGAGAGAGGTGTTAAGACTACAGCAATAAGAGAGAGAGAGATCAGGCTTAACTCCAAATACAAAAAAGGGAGCTGGGGATTTATAGCCAATGAGCAGAATGGACAGAGGGGTGGTCACTAAGAGGACACATGTAGTAGGGGGGATGCTAGTGAAAACAACCTACTAATATTCATGGTGAAGGCAGGTCAAGGTAATCAGATATCACATAGGGGAGGAATGAGGAATTTGATCAGATATTAAGGGTGATCAGATATGGAGGGCAGGGGATTCTCTTTAAACCGATTTAGTGAGATTCTTGCTACAACTGAGCTGTGCTGGCCCAACAAAGGAGAGGAGGCTGAGGAACCAAGGCTGAGGATTGGTTGAGAAGAGGGCTTAGGGAAGTCTGACTAACATCTGGCCAAGGACAGACTCCTTGTTATCTGTCAGGCACTGTTCTAGGTGCTGGGCACTCCAGGGAGCAAGACAAAGTCCCTGATCTCATGCAGCTCACAAACACTCACACAAAGTGTTTCTGTTGTTGTTGTTTGTTTTTGCACAGTGAAAAAAAGAAATAAGAATAGGGGAAAGGAAGAGAAAAGCCAACTGCAGAAGAAAAGGTGTCAACCCTGTTGGTAACCCAGTTACCAACTGCTAGGGCAAAAATCCCTCCTCCCCCAGAGAAAGAAGATAGCAACTCAGAACATGTCTCTGGCAGCCAGAATATCACAGAGAAGGGAGTGTGATATATATAGATTTTTTTTTTTATGTTTGTTTATTTTTGAGAGACAGAGACAGAGTGTGAGCGGGGGAGGGGCAGAGAGAGAGAGAGAGAGAGAGAGAGACACAGAATCAAACCAAGCTCCAGGCTCCGAGCTGTCAGCACAGAGCCTGACATGGGGCTCAAACTCGTGAACCCGAAGATCATGACCTGAGCTGAAGTCAGATGCTCAACCGACTGAGCCACTCAGGCACCCCATGGAGGGGAGGGGGTGTGATATTCTTTGGAAGACATTTGCTTAGCTGTTTGGAACACCTAGGAAATTGTTTAAACAAGCTTCTAAGGCCTAGATGATCTGTCTCCTGCTGTTTCTACACAATGGTAAATGGGGGAGGCAGAGGAGTTTCCTGCTCAGAAAGGTCAGGAAAGGAGCAGCCACCAACCTGAAGTGCAGTTCCTGTGGAAAGGCCATGGGCGCCTTTCCAGATGTGTTCATATTATTAAGTAAAAATACTACACATGTAAATGGCGGAAATGAAGTTCTCCAAAGAGAGGCAAAGGGTAACAGGTTGAGAGATCAGGCAGAGTGGTGAGCAGGAAAATGGTCAGCAGGTTGGGGAAGAGAAACAGAAATTTACAAGACAAATGTAAATGACAAAGGAATCTAGTTTCAAAGGGAACTCCTTTAACTCTCAATATTCTAAGACTTTTTTTCCATCCTGTATTTATGTAGTTTTGTTTTCTCTATGTGTTTTCCCTATGATAGTATGTAGCCATTGGCCACTTTTTTGTGCTTTTTGTGATTCTCATTTTGAAATGCACAGGGGTAGAGGATTTTCTTGGGAGACAAAGTTCACAGAAAAGTTACAAAGTGCTACCTAAGTGAAATTATTTAGTTTTTCTGACAAGCAATTTAGCCCTGCCCTAATAAACAAAGAATTAATTTACATGAAGATGCTGAGAATTCTCCCTGCCTTTAAGGTAAAAAGGATTAAACTCATAGCAAAAAGGCTTTAGGTTATAAAAGGGATATAAATTTCAGCAATATAAAATGAAAGATTTCAGAGGTGTCTGAGTGGCTCAGTCCCTTTTAAGCCTCCGACTCTTGATTTCAGCTCAGGTCATTATGTTCTGGTTCAGTCTGTGGGACTGAGAACCCCGTGTCGGGTTCTGTGCTGACAGCATGGAGCCTGCTTGGGATTCTCTCTCTCCCTGTCTCTCTGCTCCTCCCCTGTGGGTGCATGTGCGCTCGCGCGCGCTCTCTCTCTCTCTCTCTCTCTCTCTCTGTCTCTCTCTCTCAAAAATAAATAAATAAATAAATAAATAAATAAATAAATAAATAAATAAATAAATTTTTTTAAAAATGAAGGATTTTATAACATTGGATTCAGTTTTCAGTCACCGGGTATCCAAGTCTAACTCATCTAATAGTTAACTAGCACATTTAGCATTTAAGTTAAATGTTAACTATTCTTCCCCTAGTTTAAAAGTATAACAAAAATGGAAGAATAGGTAAGGAAAGAGCAAGAAAAAGATCCCTGGCAGTAGTCATGGTTACCAAATGGGCATATAAACTCCCAAAATTTCAATTATCAACCTATACAATTAGACCATTTCCCACATAGTCTCACACTTAGAGGCACACCTATTTACATTTTTGTCAATGAAAGGACCTTTTTTTTTATTATGCATCTGGTTTTGCAGAAAATAAGTCAACACCAAGATCTATGTTTAGAGTAGCTTTGATACTGAAGATAACCATTTATCCTAGTCTCTATCTATTTTACAGTGTTACCCAAAACCAAAGTGTCCGGATTCCAAGTCTTCCTCTTTCAGGCAAGAAACGAAGGAAAAAAGGAAGGAGGACTCCTTGAGAAACTACTATATGCCAGGAACTCTGCTAAGCCCAGCCCCAAACCTCTTCATTATTCTTCACAATTCCTCATGAAGTAGGTATTACTTCCCCATCTGTAGTCATGGAAATAATGGAAACATTGAGAGAAAACATTCCCATGCCTGGTTCACCAGTTATTTAGTTATAGAGCTGAGACTGAAATTCAAATCTGATTTGAAAGTGTTCTGGTTATTGTTCCAATATATCCAACTATAATTAATAGAGGTTATTTAAACATTTTTAATGATCACTATCTCAATATGCTATGTGTTTCCTGTTATAAACTAAATATGCTTTACTTAATGTCTTCAACAGTTCAACTGACACATAGTACTTGTTTCTTTAAACAGTCATAATCCTATCACTGACTCATAATGAACAAGCAATTAATTTAAAAAAAATAAAACACAAAAAAAACAAGATCTCTCTGATCTTGTCCTATGCAACTGAGTTTGAACCCAAGGATGGAAATGGATTTCCATGTCATTGTATTAGCAATGGCCAATCACTGTAACTGTGGAGAGCTTTCAGAATCCCAGGGCTGCCATTTGAAAGAGTAACTACTCTGAGGTTTACGTTACCCACAAACTTAATGCTAGTAAATCAATAACTAAAAAAAGATGGCAGGTCCAGCTACCCCCAGAATTTAGCAGCTATTAGTGGAAAACATTCTCTAATGCGTTCAGTATGCATATCAGTGTATATAAATCAACAGCTTCAAATCCACCTATCCTATTATACACTTCAAAGTCTATAGGATATCACATATTTTTCTAAGTGCCTCAATGAATGCCAAACACTGGTCAGTTTAATAACCTTACCAGAAAATGAAATCAGGTTAGTGTTGTAAGACTTGTTAACTCTATTCTTCTCCACGTGATTTTTCCATGAGGTCACCGTGATGGTGTTTTTGACAGGTCAACTTGGCTAATGTCCTGAGTTAATGAATAAGATACTAATCTAGGTGTTATTGTGAACGTATTTTGTAGATGTGATTAAAGACCATGATCAGCTGACTTTAAGCAAAGGAGACTATCCTAGATAATCTAGGTGGGCCTGATTCAATCAGTGGAGCTGAGGCTTCTCTGAAAAGGCAGAAATACTACCTGTGGACAGCAGCTTCAGCCTGTGCCTGAGAGTTCCAGCCTGTTCTTCCTGAATTTTTAATAAACTGGAGAAAGGCTAAGTCCTTCCCACCATCTTGGACTCACACAGGAACACTGTCAGGATGACAGCACAGAAACAGCTAGTCACTGCTCCTTTCGGATTTCATTCTTCAGAGGTCCACTTCTGGGTACACCTAGACTCGCAACTCAAGTGAATAATTCTTGGGTGCTGGCTTTGCTCCTGTCAAAGAATGTGAAAACTAATGTGGCTGATCCAATTTTCTTTTGAGATCAAAATGGGTGCATCTTCTCTTTTTTTAACAGAAAAACAAGAAACCAAACCCACACGTATCTTCATGAAATGGATATATATTTCACACCTGAATAAATCTGTGGACTTCATGCTGCTGTACCTGTGAATGGCGCTCTGCAGTATCTAAGAATGTCAGGATGTCGATCTTGCTCAGGGACGTTTAAAAATGATGCAATGCCCGATCAATAAGAAAAAAAAAACTGTCTATTTTCTTATCATAATGTAATACAAAATTAGGTACCAATAATGAAGTAATCTAATTAATAATTAGAAATGTACTCAATATTGTATAGTTTGAAAATCTGTGTCACCATATCTAAAATATATTTATTTTACATTAACCATAACACAGGGTGATTAGTTTGGTGTCCTTATCTGAGTGCCAGCATATCTGTAGAGTTGTTGGGTCTGGGAATTCTCAGCACAGTACATTAAGCAGCTGGAAAGCTTTAATGCTCGAGGATGGTGCTGGCATGACATAGATGTTCAAAGGGAACAACATTTAAAATGAGCCACCTCCACAATTTGTAACTAGCTGGTATATGCTTGCTATCATGATGTAGAAGGCTTTCCAGGAAGCAAAACTAGGCTGTTATTGTGCATGGTGCTGCTCAGTGCTAAGAAACTATAAGAACCTGTTAACCGGGCAAATTCTCACTGGTCTCTTACCTTAGCCTGTGACAGTTTGCACCATTACATCTAGACAATTATAATGCTTTACAGACCAAAGGGCTAGTTTCTCCTTAACACTCTTCAACTGCAATATGCACAGGACATTTTCACATTCATATGCAAAGCATATGGTTAACCTCAATCTATGGAGAAAATGCTAAAGCCAACAAAAAGTTTCATTCAATTTTTCTTCATTTTATGGAACAATACTGAAAAAAAAAATATGAACTGAGATGATGTGGTTGAATGGAAGGTTTCTTGGGAAATCAATTAGAAGACCAAAATAATTGCTTTTTTAATTGAGCTTTCTGGAATAATTACCTGTTTGAAAGATAACCTACCAGTGATGCCATTGGATTCCTGCTGTAGGTCACAGTACCAGAGTCGGTTTACTGGATCACATCCCTCCCTTATTGATAATAAGACATAGCGACCATCGTCAGACAACTAGGAAGGAAATAAAAACAGTGCAGGGAGGGGACTGATTAGAAAATATTTTCTGCGAAAGCACGGTTAAGTAAAAACTAAAGGTTAACCTCAAATGCAATACGTTCATTCCAAATTTATGTGTGGCTAAGAAAGTTAGAAAAAAAAAGATGAACATCAACTTTAACTTATTTTACTCTTACATCACAGTTTAAAAAACAGTGAAATATTTAAGTAGAAAATATCAATAGATAAAACTGAATGCCATGACTCAATGTGATTTTGATTTAAATTTATAGTCTATTCTTTAACTGAAAATACACGCAATCTGTCATTTTGAATATCAGTATCTCTGACTTTGAAATTTTGTCACGGGTTACAGATATTAAAATTGTCGTGAATGAGTGAGAATTAGCAAAATGGGCATGATGCAGTTTATCTGTGGTGCACACTGCTGGCATCAGCCAGTTGCTGTGGAACAACTCTTTCTGTGTATCTAGTCACCTCTACAGCAAGATGTCGAAGATCAAAAGCCTGTGCTTCTGTAGATTTCCTTTACAGAATCAAATAGGAGAATCTCAGGCAGCAAAAAGAATCTTGGTAAACTCATAAAACAAACGATATGTTATGATTTTGAGTTGTCAAATTGATATAAGTGGTATCAAACTCTCTCTCTCTACACACACACACACACACACACACACACACACACACATCCTTTTGTAACTTTTTTCAACAGAATTAAAAAAATTAGTCCATGTCAATATATGTATATTTAATTCATTTAACTGCTATGCAGTATTTCAATCTAGAAATATACCACAATTAATTGATCCATTTTCCCACGAATAGATGTTTTATTTCTATTTTCTTCCTATCACAAGCCACACTTCAGAGAAGTTTTGAACACGTTTATTTGTGGCCTTATGTGTGTTTCCAGGTGTATAACTAGAAGTAAACTTGCTCAGTGGTAAGACACTCACATACTCAACTTTCTTAGATGTGGCCAAATAATTTTCCAAGATGATTGTACCAACTTATATCTTACATTTCACAGTGAGTAACAGTTCCTGTTTTCCATATCCTACTGTGATGGCTAATTTTGCATATCAACTTGGCTAGACCACGGCACCCAGGTACTTTGTCAAACATTACTCTGGATGTTTCTGTGAAAGTGTTTTTGTTTTTGTTGTTATTTATTTTTGAGAGAGAGGGAGACACAGAATCCGAAGCAGGCTCCAGACTCAGCTGTCAGCACAGAAGCCAATGCGGGGCTTGAACCCATGAACTGTGAAATCATGACCTGAGCTGAAGCCAGAGACTCAACTGACTGAGCCCCTGTGAATGTGTTTTTTAGATGGGATGAACATTTAAACTGGTGGACTCTTAAAAGGTGATCACCCTTCATAATGTCGGTGTGCCTCATCCAATCAGTCCTGAAGGCCTTAACAGAAAAACAGTGACCTTCCCAAGCAAAAAGGAATTCTGCCTTTGCACTCAAACTGAAAACTCAGGATTTCCAGCCTGCCAACCTACCCTTCACAATCACATCAGCCAAATTCTTTAGAAATAAATCTTTCTCCTATAGGTGTATACACACATTCTGTTGGTTCTGTTTCTCTGGAGAATCTTAACACGCTTACTAACAACTGTTAATATGTTTTTTCAACAAATAGTTGCTAAGCAGCCATTATGTGCAAGACATTTAAACATAATATCAGTGAACAAATCAGGGAAAAAAAGTTACATTCTACTGGAGAAGATAAGTATGGAATTATGTAGCATATTATAAAATGATGAATGCCATGGAGAACATGAACAGGTGTAGGTAAGGGAGGCAGGATGTGGGGAGAGGAACTGTAACTTTTTAAATATGGTAGTCAAGGTAGGCCTAAGAAAGTGTCTTTCCATTCTGTTCTGCCTTGCATTGTTTCAGATGAGAAGTAATTTTCTATCTTTTTCTCACTGCATGTAATTTTGTGTTTTCTTCTTTCTGGCTGCTCGTGGGATTTTTTTTTTTTTAATCTTAAAACTAAGATTTTTATCTTAGGTTTTAATGCAAATTAATAATGGGCTTTGCTGTAGTAGCTTGAGATTTGTTGAACATTTTGGATCTGTGGGTTTGTCTATTTTATCAAATCCGTAACGCTTTTGGCCTTTTTTTTTTTTCCTCCTTTATATTTTTGTGTCCCTTCACTTTACTGTAGGACTTCAGATACACAATGTTAGATCACTTAGCACTGCCCCATAGGTCAGTGGGGCTGTGTTCATTTTTGTTTCAGTTTTTTTCTTTTTGGTTTATTTTCAATTGTCCTGTTTTCAAATTCACTGACATTTTTGTAGTATCTAAACTGCTGTTAAGCCCATAAAGAGCATTTTTTGATTCGGATGGTTTATTTTCACATCTAGAAGAATGTTTGGTTGATTTTTGAATTTTTTGTTTCTTTGTTCATTATACTGTTTTCTTAAATCCTTTAAAAATTACTTTATAAGTTGTTTTTTAAAATTTGTTAAACATTTTATTTATTTTTGAGAGACAGAGACAGAGCATGAGCAGGGGAGGGTCAGAGAGAGACAGAGACAGAATCCAAAGCAAGCTCCAGGCTCTGAGCTGTCAGCACAGAGCCTGATGCAGGGCTTGAACCCATGAACCGTGAGATCACGACCTGAGCCAAAGTTGGAGGCTTAACTGACTGAGCTACCCAGGTGCCTCTCAGTTTTTTTTAAAGTCTCTGCTCATTATCCTGCCTGTCACATCGAGATCTGTTTCATTGGCTACTATTTTCCCTGGTTATAAGTCACATTTTTCTGCTTCTTTACACACTTAGCAACTTTTTAAAATTGGATTCTACACATTTTGAATGTGGTCTGGATTTTTTTTTAGTGTTTTGTTTTTGTATTCCTTTAAAAAGTTTTGAGGCAGTTAATGTGTTAGTGGTGGGTCAGCTCGATCACTCGGAACTTGTTTTCAAGCTTTGCTGGGAAACATCTACAGCCTCACTGCAAAGGCATGGCCTCTCTGGGGTAGCCAGTGAACACCCCAGATGTTCACAAGGTCTTTTCACTTTGGTCAGAAAGCGACAGTCTCTCAGACCTGTTACTTGTTGGCTTATAGCACCCTATAAGCTTGAATCACGAAGTTTCATTCTATGCATATACTTAGTAGTCCACAAAGACACAAAGGGATACCAAGGCAGATTTCTGGAACTTAGTGGTAGTTCCCTCCTTTTGGTACTCTGCCCGCAAATTCCAGTGGCTTCAGTCTTCCTGAATTCTTTGGATACCAAGTTCAATGAGACTGCAGTACTCTGTGGGTTCTTCCTTCCTTGTGCCAGACTCCAGAAAATAGCTCCAGAGAGGCAGAAATACAGGGCAATCACAGCATTTGTCTTTCTTACAGATGATAGTCCAGCAATGCCTGTTGACCAATATCTGCAAATGAATGCTTTATTTTGTATAGTTTTCTAGCTGTTTATGGCAGAAGGGCTGCTCTAGGACCGGTTACACCGTCATGGCCAGAAGCAAATAACTGTCATTATATATATAATTTTTTAACTCATTTTTTTAAAAAAATTTTATGGGGTGGGGGGTGGGGGGGAGAGCGAGAGAGAGCACAAGCAGGGGCAGGGGCAGAGAGAAAGGGAGACAGAGAATCCCAAGCAGGCTCCATGCTGTCAGTGCAGAGCCCAACACGGAGCTCAAACTCACAAACTGTGAGATTATGACCTGAGCTGAAATCGAGACTTGGGACGCTCAACGAACTGAGCCACCCAGGTGCCCCGTTAACTCATTTTTAATTCTTTATTGTATAATTACACTTTCTTTTTAGAGTATATTACTGTGCATGATTGAAATACACAGATATAAAAATTAAGAATGTAATTAAGGTAGAACTAATTTAAAAGAGAATACCCATAATTAATAAAAAAACATAACAGGGGCGGGATTCTGTCTCTCCCTCTCTGCCCCTCCCCTGCTTGTGCGTGTGCTCTCTATATAAACAAATAAACATAATACAAAAAGTTTTAAAAAACATAGTGATATATTTCTTTCTGTCTCATTACACAGTAAGGTATTTTTACTGTTTCTGTTTTCTATTCCAATAATACTTCTGTGAACTACCTGCAGCCTTTGGGGTATGCTTCTTTTCTTTCACGTAGAAGTGAAACCATCAAAAGTTCACTCTGACTTGTTCTGCTGCCCCCATCACGCCCACATATGCTGATTCCTTCTATCAGTGCAATGTGATAATACCGAGCGAAATGTCATCTAGACGAGAGTGCCTGATCATGGAACACTTAGGATTTTACTTACCACCGGCAGCAAGTGCTTAGACTTGTAGGAATTAGGTTCCAGCTCTCCAAAAATGTCCATCCACTGTCTATCTACAGGGTCATTTTGGTAGACCAGCTGTTTGTCAATTTGGTTCTTTGCATTTATAAATTAGTCATAACAGCTATGCATGTCTAAAATGCCCATTGTTTTAAACACCTGGCAGCACGCTGGATGTCTTAAGTTAAGCATCGCTTTCTCAGAAAAAATCATTTTAAAGCACAGACATAATTTGTACTTGTGAAATAGAAGCGAGATTCCAAAGAAGTTAGTTTCATCAAATATTCTAGAAAATCCTGTTCAATTTGGCTGCTCTTTCCTGGTGACATTTTTTTTTTCTGAGTTCAGAAACAGTTTCCTTTCACAAACATGAATCATACTTTGCTGTATGGGTTTTTGCCACAAATTATACATAATACCGAATGACTCTAGGTACATTCTCTTCTATCTTTTGCTGGCTCCTTATAGTCTTTTCAGATATCGTCAGTTTTGGAGAATCCTTACATAAATTTCTGATTTCCGTTAATTCTTTTCTCCATTTTCATCCTCACTGTATTTCCAACTTACCTGTCATTATGTTTTAAGTGGGTCTCTTGCAAAAGAACATTAGATTTGACTGAGTTTTAAAAAAAACCCAACTTCAGAATTTGTATTCCATTTTCATTAATTGTCATGCTGAAGTACTGGCTTCCATGTTAATTTTGAGTATTCACCTTGCTTTCCCTTATTTCCTCTTCACACTGTATTAATATAAATTTCTTTCTTTCGTTCTTTCTTTCTCTTTTTTTTTTGAGAGAGAGAGAGAGAGAGAGCAAGAGCTGGGGACAGTAAAGAGAGAAGGAGAAAAGTGATCTTAAGAAAATATTTTTTTAATTTTTAATGTTCGATTTATTTTTGAGAGAGAGAGAGAGAGAGAGAGAGAGAGAGACAGCATGAGTGATGGAGGAACAGAGAGAGGGAGACACAGAATCTGAAGCAGGCTCCAGGCTCTGAGCTGTGAGCATAGAGCCTGATGTGGGGCTCAAACCCACGAACCATGAGATCATGACCTGAGCTGCAGCCAGACACTTAATTGAGCCACGCAGGCTCCCTTTGAGGGAGAAAAAGTCTTAAGCAGGCTCCATGCCCAGCACAGAGCCCAACATTGGGCTCAATCTCATGACCATGAGATCATGATCTGAACTGAAATCAAAAGTCGGACACTTAACTAAGCTACCCAATCGCCCCAATACAAATTTATGAACGTTGTCCCTTCTTTGACTTTGGGAGCTATATAACCTATTTCTAGGTTTTTACATACTTTCCTTAAGCTTTTCATATACATAGTGAATGAACTCATGACTAGAATTTTAGTTCTACCTTATTTTTATTTTTAATGTTATTTTTTTAACGTTTACTCATTTTCAAAAGACAGAGAGAGAGCACAAGCAGGGGTGGGGCAGAGAGAGAGGGAGACACAGAATCTGAAGCAGGCTCCAGGCTCTGAGTTGTCAGCACAGAGCCCAATACAGGGCTTGAACCCACAAACCATGAGATCATGACCTGAGTCAAAGTCGGATGCCTAACCGACTGAGCCACCCGGATGCCCCAAGTTCCACCTTATTTTTAAATGGTCCTATATTAATGTCATCAAGCAACCTTATATCATAACTTTATTAAATGTAATGAAAAGAAGCCTCATTAATACTTCAGAGTTTTGTTCTCTTGTCCTTTAAATCAGGACAGAATTTTTATAGCTTAGTGCTTAAAGTATCGCAATCATAAATGGTGGTTAACTGAGTTGTAGTGATTCAGCCAACAGAAAGACAGGGCAGTAAAACTCACTGCCAGAATCGCACCAAACCTCTGATGAAAGTTGTGTCTCAAGCACATCTAATGAGGTTTTCTCAGGATTTCTGGCTGAACTAAATATTGTAGCAGTTTATATTTAATCTAAGGCAGGAAACCCCAAGGTACATTGCTGTTGGGATGCCAATTAAGTCTCTCTTTTTCACCGTAACTCTCTTTGTCACAGTCCAGTGATGTTCCATAGCCACTAAACAAATCTGCTAAACTGGAAACTCTGAATTTTCAAATGCTCAAGGTCTCAGATTTCAAAATCAGTGTCATTTCAAAATGACAGATTTCAAAATACGTGTCATTGTTGCCCCAAAATATATAGATTAGAAATACACCTTGATCCACTAAAATTGTAGCAATGCATGTTTAACCACGGCTTCACATTCAGACTACAAGGCAATTTAAAAAATGTATTTTGGAGCTCACTGGGAGGAAAAGAGAAAAATACTATTGATGAGGAGGACACTTAAATCTCAACAGAAAAAAAGTAACTTTTCTGAGATCCACATAAAAAGAAAACAGAAAAGCAGGTGAGTCAAGGGCCCGATCTGGCCTTCACGAAACACTACAAATTCCAGTTCACAAAATACCGTTTTTTTTCTTTAGATAATGATACCAGCAAGAGTACTGTGTTCTCTGGAAGCAATTAATCTGATTCAAAAGCACTGACTTGTTGCAACGAGGCTGGGATAATGCCAGTGTGGCCAATTATGAAATACATAATTCTTAATTCTGTGCCTTCCACAGCTTCCTTCTACTTTATGTCTATATTGTTTCAAACTAATTTTCCTTAAGTCAAAATGATCTTACTTCATGAAAATCTACCTTTTATACAAATAAAAATTAATTAACTAAAAAATTCAAAGAATCACTGTAAATCAAGTATTTACATTTGTGGATATTAAATCCAGTAACTAACTGCATTCCATACAATACCAACAGGGATGAAAGCTATCATTCTTTCTTTAAATTATTTTTAACGTCTGTTTATTTTTGAGAGACAGAGAGAGCACAAGGAGGGGAGGGACAGAGAGAAAGAGAAACACAGAATCCAAAGCGGGCTCCAGGCTCCGAGCTGTCAGCACAGGGCAAGACTGCAAGATCATGACCTGCGCTAAAGTCAGATGCTTAACCAACTGAGCCACCCAGGTGCCCCCATAAATAACCATTCTTTACCATGTAGCTTTTCATTATCCATAACCAGGAGAACCTTAACAGACAGGAACAAATGCAAAAGCCACCCCAGCCACCACCCCTTGCTCCTGGGTGGGTGGGACTAGAGATGGCTAATGTCACCACAGTGGTCGGTTTTCACAGGAGTTGAGGTGCCCAACAACTTGCCATCCCCTTTCCCAAAGACACGATTTAACTAACATGCCACCAACACAGCCATGCAGTATTCAGGGAGTCAGAGCTGAGGCTGTTTATTCTCCTAATATCTACTGAGACTCTGCCGCTGCTGACCAGGTTCTGAAACACACAGATCAACAGGGCCTTCAAGAGCTCATGCTCGGGTAGGAGCACTGATAGCATGAAGTGCAAAGTGTGGCGGGAGTGCAGAGAATGCAGCTAACAGGGAGGGAAGCTGGAGAAAGAATGAGATCTGAGGAGGATATGGGGGTGGGATGGCCCCAAAAGAGAAGATTTCTCTCTTAAAAGAGAAATAGAATTCCCCTCAAAATGGTTGCTTGAATTTTACCCTCTTACAACCGCCTCACTGGTATAGCTATCTGGCTCACAGAGCAGTACTTGACAGGAGCTACATAAACTCATTCTCAAGTGCACATCCCGCCAATGGACATCAGCATGTGCAGTGGATGCCGTGGTCTGCTGGGTGCTGGGATGCTCAGCTAAGAACCTCTAGGACTGTCCTCCGGTCGGAGAGAACCACCTTTCCCAAGATCGAATTCTTTCGGGTTCTTCCCACAGGCAATGACTGATTAATGCAAGGGTATGAAAGCCCAGACCCCTCAGCCTCCAGTCAGGAAAATGCTGAAGGCCAACCCAACTGGAGAGCTCCCTGAAGAACTGGCTGAGGTCTTTGTAATGACTGCACACAGTTCAGCCCCTCCTCTTCTGCTCTCACTTCCCCAGCACAGGCGGAGATTTCCAAAGCACTCCCTTTCAACTTCCGAGTCTGCTTCCCCAGGAACCTGACCTGTGGCAGCATGCAAGGCACCACAACACCCTGTACACACACGGTGTGTAAACTAGCACAGCCCACCACTGCTGTGCTTCCACGCACTCCCTAGGCAGAGGCAACAAGCAGTGCATTTCTCCCAGTTCATCAGCTAGAAATGAAACGAGTCAGCAGATGCAGAACCAGATTATCAAGCTGATCCCTGATAAGGTGCTCACCTAAGAATGCAGCGCAGGGCTGTGAATCAACTAGGTTGAGAACTCCCAACCCCCCTCAGATCTAGCCCGGAGGCAGCCCTGATCCAGGAAAATTCCCAAACAAGGAGGTCACAGGAGCGTGGAAAGAAGTGTTCCCTTCTAACTTCTGTGGTTTCTCATTTTGGCATATTTTATGCTAACTGGAGAAAACCTTTGTTAAGTGTGGGCTTCTGTTTTTGAAGAGGGTACCCAGTAACAACTGCCATACTCACTGATATTTACCAAAATGGCATAAGGTATGGGGTTTTCAGACTATACTTTCATTAAAGAAGCCACAGTCATTCACGAAGAAATTTTAATTGTGTATACTGTGGTGTTAAGCTACACGGAGATAGTAGTATTTACCAAGGAAACTCTTGACAGACACCATTCAAACTATAAGATGGAGTATGTATTTCATTATTTTATTCTGTTATGTTATATGCTGCTCCAACAAACACAAAACTCACGTGACTCAGCACATTCAGGAATATAACTTCCACAAACCCAGGAGCCATTAACATCACAGAATTTAGAGAAATACGCAGCAACCAGAATACACCTCGGGGGAATCTAGTCCCAAATAAGAATGCCTAGTGTAGGTGTGACGGTAATCCACTCAGAACAGGGTCTGGGTCAGGCTGCTCCGTATTTACAAGACGTCAGCAGCTTTACCATCCATTCATTTATAGAAAGAAGTGTGATGGGGTGCCTGGGTGGCTCAGTCGGTTGAGTGTCCGACTTCAGCTCAGGTCATGATCTCACAGTTTGTGAGTTCGAGCCCCACGTCAGGCTCTGTGCTGACAGCTGACAGCTGACAGCTCAGAGCCTGGAGCCTGCTTTAGATTCTGTGTCTCCCACCTCTCTCTGTCCCTCCCCCATTCATAGCTCTGTCTCTCTCAAAAATAAAAATAACCATTAAAAAAAAATAGGGAGTGTGAAACAGAAGCTATATGACAATAATAGTTTCTCCAGAGAACGGGATGCTTAGTTTCTCCAGAGAACGGGATGCTTATACTTTATTTTAAGCAATAAACCTGTATTATTATGTATTATTATTACCAGCATCATAAAAATGTTAAAGTCACTGGATTTGGCTATTCTCAGTCTCAATACTATACAATAAGAACAGCTGGGCTTTCCAAATGACCTGAATCAACTAGCTTTTCTTCATCTCATGTTAGGAGAAAATGGACAGAAGATCACTTATTAATGTTTTAAACTCCTAATCATTTATCTACAAAGTTGTCTTTCAAAATGAGAGGACACAGAGCTGGTATTTATATATAGGGAGAGAATAAGTGGACTTTCATCAAACAAATTACCATTTTCAAAGAACGACTCATGAACGATCTTATGCTAGAGCTACTGAGCTCCAGTCATGTGGTCTTGTGTTAATAACCGAATCTCCACAGACATGAAATTTCTTTGCTACATATAATAATTTCCATTTAGAACCCAGGAAGTAAAGAAAGGTTTTTTTTTCATATTTTGAATCTACATGCACCTTTTCAAACTGGGGAAAGTATTCTTTTTTATGTATTATGATAAAAGAATTGTGTATATAAAAAAAGTATGCTAAAAAGCAGTGGGACTTAAAATTGTCTGGAAAGTTAACAAAAGGAGTGAAAATGGATTTTAATAGCCTTGAGAGTTAATCATGTGCCTTCAGAGCAGGAAAAATTTATCAATTTTATTTCACAGTCTCCTTTGGATTCCTCTCATAATAGTTGTGAATCATAACATCATCTCTTTAATATTAAGTATGTTTTCAAAACTTAATCTATGAAAACTTTTAAAGGTCAAACTATCATCTACATTTATGGATGTCTTTTCACTTAGGGAACTGATTAGGGATTTGTAAGAAAAACAGGAGACAGATTCGTACAGAACAACAGGAGTAGTCTTAAGCTCATGTGGTATGTGTTAACAAAAACATTTTCAACAGGCAGTCATTAAACCAGATTTCGCAGCTCTCCCAATACAATGTGGTACTACAGCAATGGGGGAATAACAGAAATCGACCCAAATACTATCCGATGTGTTCCTCAATATGCCACAAACAGATGTGACACAGAACTCAAGGAAAAGAAAACGCATTCAAAGTAAAATGAGCAATGTGGGTCTTGACATGATGTAGCTGCCATTGTTTCCAATCTACCTGGTTGTTTGTCTGGCAGAGAAGCTTGATTACTTAAGAATGTGCCGTTTGTTTTCTTTTCTCCCTTACTGATCAAGAGGGGTCAGGTGAGAAGTGACTGATCAGCAAATCCAACCCTACTACTACATAAACCAACCAACTCCAGTCAGGAGCTAGTTCATGTATACAGAGTAGCACCGCTTTCTAGCTTTTTACTCACATTCAGGTCTTTTGTGTGGTTTCCTGACTTTTCTTCCCAACCATGCTGCTGGGATTTTCCCGCACGCTAATCAGCATGATGGATATTATCACGCCATGCAGTGCTGATGAAAGAGAGGACACAGGTGATGAGCCGGGGACATGCCAAGTCTGGTTAGGAATCCACCCCAGGACTGATATAAAGACAACCACTCAGCCACTCCCGTGACGAACAGAGAGAATCATCAGTCTCTGGGAGCTAGTAGAGAGTGCATGGCTCTCTGGTACAGCACAAGGAAATGAAGGCTCACTAATGACACACTCTGACAGCCTCCAGCTCAATTACTGAAGTTAAGGTCAAGAGGACAACAGTCCCTTAAAAATGACACACAAACTGAACATGGTGGGAATTGTCATGAGCCCCTAAGCCCCTTAGTAACGTTTAAAAATGTTTATACGTAATGGTTTCCTATAACAAAAACATGTTCCAAAAGGCCTGAGCATGCCCGTCTCTGCTCCCGAGCACTGCCTGGCCCTGGCACAGTGCTGCACCCAAGGCAACGGCTTATTGGGCATCTGGGGAATGAATGCAGGAACTGGGCTGACCAGGAAGAAAGCTGCTGGACAACTGCTGCTCCAAGTCCAAACTACCCAACGAAGACGGGGCAGGTGAGGCAGCATTCCCTGAGGGACAACTGGACAATTACTGTGTAGGCTTCATCAGGCAGAGCTAGATGCACACCGGGCCTCGAGGGTCTTCATGTGCCTAGACCTCAGCAGGGGGAGGGAGGGGGAGGAAATTAATGTTGGCTTTGTGCCCACAGGGTCAAGCATCAGGCAGTGATTTTACATGTTAATGTAGTATAACATGTGTATGTATAAAATAGTGCAACATATACGTACGTTTATAATACGTGTATAATGTACGTACAATATATAAATGTCCACACAAATAGACACATATTTGAATTATTAGGGATCACAAGTAAACATATAAAAATGGCAATAGGGATATGTGATAAACATTAAGATTAGGATTACCTTTGTGAAAAGAAACTTTTTTTTCAAGAATTAGCTATGACAGAATTAGGTTCTCAATATAGAATTCAGCTAGATGGTCACAAAGAGGCTGGGCATTTTCTCCTTAATCCTTCCTAAAGGTACCGGATACATTTTCAGAATCTTCATCTAGAGCACCCTCTGCTGGGAAAAGTGCCTCAAAATCTTGATTTCCTTGTTCCCCCAAATGCTCTGCAAATCTTTAAAATAAAATAAAAGTAATTTTTTCCTGATCCGGTAGAATCTTCTAAAACATGACAATTTCTATTGTCCCACGACCCTGCCTTCCAACTAAAGCCTCACAGTCTATGTTAAATAATTGACACCACTGTCCCTTGAAGGCAAATGCTAGACAGGTTTCACATTACCCCCAAGGGAATGAGGGAGCTGAGGGGACGGAGGGCCAGAGGGCCTTGGCTGGCAGGTGAGGAGAAAGAACAGTGGTGACCACCACCCACCTTCCAGGATGGGGCAAGCCCTGGATGTCACTTTCCCTGGAATGAGAGGCACCGGGAAGGTAGCTGGCCTCCAGACATCTTGAAAGGTCTCTGCAGAATAAGGATGGAAGAGGGGAGCTGCAGAGAGGCGCAATCCCAAGGGAACCCTGCTGGGAGCAGAAGCCTTGGGAGGCAACACAAATGTGAGCCAGAGAGTTTATCGTCCACATCACAGAACAGAATTGAGGGGATCTCACTACAAAAGGATGCCATGAGGGAGGCGGCACCAAGACACCCATCATGACTGCAAGTAGACTGTGGCAAGGAGATGCTGGCAAACAGCTCCAGAGGAGCAGAAATCCCCTTCCCCTCCTCTGATTCCTCCTCCTTGCATGGCCGCTGGAGAAACTAATCCATGATGAATAACTGAGGTGAGATACCTGGAGTCACCGTCATTGCTGGGAATGGCCTCACCTGCACAACATCAATTTCAATGTTCCAGTGTGATCGTCCTCCAAAGTTTCCCTCTGCCCCTTCATATTCCCTCCCTCCAATTCCCCACCCCCATCCCCAAGCAACCACTGACTGTTTTGTGCCATTATAGACTAGTCTGAATTTTCTAGAGTGTTCTACAAATGGAATCCAACACCGTGTACTCCTCTTTTCTGGCTTCTTTCACTGAGCATAACTGAGATTCATCCCTACTGTTAAGTGTATCAATAGTTTGCTCCTTTTTACTGCTGAGTAGTATGCCATCATAGAGATGTACCACAATTAGTTCATTCATGCACTTGATGATGGATATTTGGGCTATGCTAGTTTGGGGCTACCTTTAATAAAGTCTTAATGTGAAAAAAAAACAAACAAACACCAAGCTGGGGGTTGAGTAGTCCCTCCCCCCCATCCCCCATGTGCTCACCAAACTGGAAGGAGGGGGAAGAAGCATGTCAACTGGAGAGACTGCTTTGGACTACAAACAGTTCTAATACCCAAAAGCATCCACAAAGTTATGGGTTCTGTTGGATAGAAGTCAGTCATCCTGGGGAGAGGTGCTGTCACAGGCAAGGATGCAAAAACTAAAGCCACTTCCTGATTACAGGTAATGGACTGCTCAAGCAAGAAAGACCTGTTCCTGCAGGAAGGCAGAGGAGCTATCAGTGAAGGAAGAGTCATAAGGAGATAGTATCAAGGATAAAAGGGAAGTCCTCAGTGAACCTGGACTGCAGCAGCCCAAGGAAAGAAGGATGGCAGCTCACCAGAGAAATTCACACACATCCACACACTCAGCCACTCACCCCAGAGGGCCCTCCAACCGTACCCACAATGCCCAAACTGCTCTCACATCCAGCAGCTACCACCTCGCCCAGGAAGCCTGCCTCAGCATCTATGAGATGTTGTGCTAAATCCTCTAGCCCAGACTTTCAGAGCTAAAAAAGCCCTGGAGGAAATGAAGGAAACATATCTGGAGAGAAGTGATGTACTCAGGGCTACGCACACAGGACCAGAATAAAACCTCCTACTTTGTGTTACAGCACACCATCACCATAACACCAGCTCTGCTCAGATGCTGGGACAGTGTTGAAGGTATTAACCAAACACAAGGTTCAAAATGACGATCTTAAAAGCAACTCCATGAAAAGTGAAAGAGCAATGCAGCACAGGCACTGGTGCATGGTTATGAAGCAACCAATGCTAGCAAGTGGCAGGGTGACACCTGTTGTAACGAGACTCCCCTGGCAGCTGCAGTACAGCTTCGAGGGAGACCACATCCAGCTTGTGTTTACTAACCCCGCTCGCTCTCTTATAGACTTCCTCTGCATCATCCACTTTTGAGGTTCTGATCCAACATCAAGTTCCTTAGGACTCACCATATAGGTCTTTAGTTCTTGTTTTTTTTAACAACTTTAGTACCTCTGTGCAGTAGAGATGCATCCCTTCAGTCACTGCTATCCTTTCAACAATTATTGTTGCTGTTTTTGCAAGAGCTCTTTCCTTTTGACCAAAGAGGCTGAGCATGTGTGGTTAGGAAGACACAGGCTGTGGAGTCTAACACACTCAGCAGGCAGTTCCAGCCACAGGCTTGCAAGCTAATGCCTCTAGCAGGCATTTTACTCCGTCCATGCGATGGAATGATCACCTCCTTCGCAAGGCTCTGGTAAAGATTATATCAGACAATTTATATAGAGTGAACGTCTTTTTAAAGAACGGTAGAAGGATCACCTCAACTACTAAAATCTGCTTTTCTTGTCACTTGCCCGGTAGAACTGAATATACATATGTTGAATACACAGATGATAGATCTTCACTGTATTTCTTGAAAGCTGGATTACTCACAATAACGCTACGGAATGCCTCAAGCACCCATCAACAGATGAGTAAATAAAATGTGGTGGGCAACACAATGGATTATTATTCACCATAAAAAGGACGGAAATTCTGACTCGTGCTGCAACATGGATGAACCTGAGGACTTTATGCTAGGCCAAATAGCCAAGTCACAAGAGGACAGATACTGTATGATGACATTTATATGAGGCACCTAGAGTAGTCCAACATAGACCAAAAGTAGACTGATGGTCAGCAGGGGATGGGGAGAGCCGGGGAGCCAGGAAGCTGGGAAGCTGGGGGGTTACTGCTTTAGCAGGCCCAGTTTCAGTTTTGCAAACTGAAAAAAGTTTTGGAGACAGATGCTGGTGATAGTTGCACAATGATGTGAATGTACTTCGTGCCACTTAACTCTATGCTTAAAAATGATTAAACTAGGGTCGCCTGGGGGCATGGTCGGCTGAGCCTCGGACTTCAGCCGGGGTCATGATCTCATGTGGTTCATGAGTTCGAGCCCCACCTCAGGCTCTGTGCTGACAGCTTAGAGCCTGGAGTCTGCTTTGAGTTCTGTGTCTCTCTCTCTCTCAAAAATAAACTTTAAAATATTGATTAAACTAGTAAGTTTTGTTATGTCTATTTTACCACAATTTTTTTTAAAGTAAAAAAAAAAATTGGGGCACCTGGGTGGCTCAGTTGGTTAAAAGTCTGAGGGTTGATCTCAGCTCAGGTCATGATCTCACAGTTTGTGAGATCGGGCTCCATGCTGATGGCATGGATTCTCTCTCTGCCCCTGCCCTGCTTGTGCACGCTCTCTCTCTCAAAATAAATAAACTTTAAAAAAAAGTAAAAAAAGAACCTAACTGCTTCATCCAAACGCTAAGAGAGATCCAAGCAACTTGAGTTGCACATGTATTTTACTATGAAGTTTGTTTTCTTTTAGACCACTATGCTAAATCATATAAATATTCTGGCATTTATTTCCAGTACCCATGTTACTGTATCAACCAAATAAGATTACTTTAATTAAAACAGTTCTGCTGTAATGAAATTATTAGCTTTGAAGCATAAGAATTTCTCTAGAAGAGTATGTCTTTGATTTTATGAAGAATTCAGAGGGAATAAAACTGATTATTAAAATATACTATTTTAAGTTTTCCCCATCAATACCTTCCCCCCCACAAAAGGTAAAAAGAAACACATGAACTGACATTAAAATGTTTTGGAGCAGCATATTTATCTCCCTAATTGTTACACCTGGATGACAGTAAAGATGTGTATTATTTTATAAACAAACACCTATTATCCATAGTAACTAGAAGACTTATGCAGGAGGAGAAGCTGAACTAAGAAGAAAAGAGTAGAAGCAATCTCCACATAGAGTCAGAAAAGCCATTAAAAATAAATAGGTGAGAAAAATGACAACAGCAACTACAGACGGAAAGCTCATGGGAGGCGGCACTTAAGTGAGAAAGAAAAAGCATGAAAAAAGGACACAGTCTCAGAGAATGTAACTCCTAGAAATTCACTTTTAACACACTGCATTAAAGTCTGACAAGTTTTGTGGTTTTTTTTCCTATGAAGGGCCAGAAAGTGTTCCCAGCTTTGTGGGTCGTGGGCCTTTTGTAGCAGCTACTCATCTCTGCTACTGAAGTCTGAAAGCAGCCACAGACAGTACGTAAAGAAATGGTGTGGCTGTGTTCCCTGTGTTCCTCAAAAATTTTATTTACAAAAGCTGGCAGGAGGCCAGGTTTGGCCTGAAGGCAGGCAATAGTTTGCCAACCCCTGGTCTACGGAAACAAAATAAATAAATGTAAGGACAACTTGGAATAAGGTGTATCAAGGCACATGAGCTCAAATACTGTGGATTCCTATTCTACCCCCTAGTCAATCAGACCCATGGGCTGAAGTTTAAATATAAAATGTTCCTTTTTTACCAAAAAAGGTAAGTGGTTCCATGAGCTAAAGACTTCCTAGTGGATTTCTCACTCCCATTAAAAATGGGCCGACAGCCCACCTATATCAAAACATTTAGAATGTTTTTTTCATTTAAAAAATATTTCTCAGTATCCAGAAATGAACTAACAAGAGTTACAATTTTACTCCAAGCACCTCTAAGTTTTTCCATAATTGATTCTCAACATACAGAGTAAAATCTAGGCCAGTAACTTCACAAACTTCAGTACAGTTGATTATGGTCAAGACCCCCAAGGTATACATCAACTATCTATATATATGATGGGAAAATGTCCAAAAATATACATTTTAATGTAAAAGGTGAATAAAATATGAAGAGGCAAGCTGTGTAAAAAGGAAAACACACACACTCTTGCTCCCCACATTCTCACTTAAACAAAGAAAATGTTTGGAAGGATATTCTCCTCGCCTCTGAGAAATAAGATTCCGAATTTCAAAATGTTTGTGTTTTGCTTTATGTGATTCTGATTCTGTACTTTCACATTTTCCACCATAAGCAGGTATGGTATTAAAGTTTTCTGTGGTGGTTGCAGTTAAAAGGTTTGTCACTTTCAAAACTAAAAGTCAGTTTGAACACCAATATTTTTAGGAGAATATTCACTCACAGGACTTATCCATAAGGATCACAGAAGAATATTTATATACACAATTCATGTGACATCATTTTTGTGGGGCAATTTCACAGTAGCACAATACCTCAGCTCCACCCATCCATTTGGGCTCATCAGGAAACTCAGCACACAAAATATCTTCTGACTGATCAGTCCCCAACACGTGGTAACAGAGTTTTTGGTGGAGATTGGTGGATGTCTCTGTACCTGAAGAAGTTAAAAATGTATACACTGAAGTGGCAGTTGACAATTTTAAGAAAATCTATTCCACTGGTATTGTACAATGCTAGAAATATTTAAAAACTTACTTATCTGGTCACAGGATACAAAGTTAACATGTAAAACTTAATTGCTTTCTTATACACCAAGAATGAATAGTGGAATTTGAAGTTAAAAACACAATACCATTAGGGACGTAATATACACCATGGGACCATAGTTAGTAATAGTAATACTGTATTGTATATTTAAAAGTTGCTAAGAGAGGACAGGTTAAAGTTCTCATCACAGGGGGCCTGGGTGGCTCAGTTGGTTAAGCATCTGACTCTCAGTTTTGGCTCAGGTCACGATCTCAGGTTTCGTGAGTCAGGCCCCCATCGGGCTCTGGGCTGGCAGTGCGAGCCTGCTTGGGCTTCTCTCTCTCCCCCAGTCTCCCTTCTCTGCTCACGCTGTCTCTGTCTCTCTCAAAATAAATAAATAAACTTAAAAAAAAAGAAAAGTTCCCATCACAAGAAACAGAATTTTATAATTATGTATGGTGATGTGATACATGTTAACTAGATTTAAATGATCATCATTTCATAATATATACAAATATTGAATCATTAGGTTGTATACATAAAATATGTCGATTATACCTCAACAAAAAAAATTTTTTAAACACATTACCATTTACATAATACCCCCTAAAATAAAATGCTTAAGTACAAATCTAACAAAATATGTGTTAAGACTTATATGAGAAACACTACAAAACTGATAAAAGAAATCAAAAAAGAACTAAATAAAGGGAGAGATGATCCATGTTTATGGATAGGAATACTGTCATGTCAATTCTTCCTCACTTGACCTACAGATTCAATTTAATTCCAATAAAAGTCCCAGCAAGTTATTTTGTGGATACCGATGAGTTGGTCCTTAAGTTCATGCGGAGAGGCAAAAAACCCAGAACGGCCAACACAGTATTGAAGGCAAAGAACAAAGTTGGAGGCTGACACTACCTGACTTCAAGATTTACTGTAAATAATCGAAACAGTGTGGTACTGGCAAAAGAACAGATAAATCAATGGAACAGAGTAAAGAGCCTAGAAACAGACCTACATAAATACAGTCAACTGATCTTTGACAAAGGAGCCAAGGTAACACAATGGAGCAAAGATGGCCTTCTCAACATATGGTGCTGGAACAACTAGACATCTATGTGGAAAAAATGAATCCAGACACAGACCTCACACCCTTCACAAGAGAGAATTCAAGTTGGATCACAAATCTAAACATAAATGCAGAACTATAAAACCCCTAAAAGATAACATGGAAGAAAATCTAGACGACCTCTGGTTTGGCAAGGACTTTTTAGATACTATGCCAAAGGTACCATCCATGAAAGAAAGAACCAATAAGCTGGATTTCATTAAAATAAAAAATTTCTACTCTGTAAAAGACGCTGTCAAGAGAGTAAGACATGTCACAGATGGGAGAAAATATCTGTGAAACACACATCTGGTAAAAGGACTATTACCCAAAATTTACACAGAACTCTTGAAACTCAAAAATAAGAAAAGAAACAATCCTATCAAAAAAATGGGCCAAAGATCTTAACACAAACTTCACTAAAGAAGATATGCGAGGGCGCCTGGGTGGCTCAGTCAGTTAAGAATCCGACTTTGGCTGAGGACACAATCTAACAGTTTGTGGGTTTGAGCCCCACGTCGGGCTCTGTGCTGACAGCTCAGAGCCTGGAACCTGCTTTGGATTCTGTGTCTCCCTCTCTCTCTGCCCCTTCCCCGCTTGCACATGGTCTCTCTCCCTCTCTCAAAAATAAACATTAAAAAAATTAAAAAAAAAGAAGGTATGCAGATAGCAAAGAAGCATATCAAAAGATGGTCCACATCATAGGTCACCAAGGAAATGCAAATTCACACAATAATATACAACTATACTCCACACGCCCCCCCCAGAACAGAATAACGATAGCAACACCAAATGCTGGTGAGGATGTGGAAAAACAGGAACTCTGATTCATTGCTGGGGGAATGCAAACTAGTGCAGCCACTTTGGAAGACAGTTTCACAGTTTCTTACAAAACTAAACATATTCTTCCAATACAATCCAGCAATCACTCTTTGGTATTTACTCAAAGTATTTGAAAATTTATGTCCACACAAAACCTGCACACAGATGTTTATAGCAGCTTTATTTGTAACTGCCCAAACTTGGAAGGTACCAAGATACCCTTCAATAGGTGAATGGATAAATAAACTGTGTTACATTCAGACAGTGGAATACTATCCAGTGCTAAAAAGAAATTAATTATCAAGCCATGAAAAGACATGGAGGCAACTTAAATGCATATTACCAAGTGAAAGAAGCCAATCTAAAAAGGCTACATAGTGTACGATTCCAACTATGTGACATTCTGGACAAGGCAAAGCTATGGAGACAGTAGAAAGATTAGTGGTTGGGGCACCTGGGTGGCTCACTCGGTGGGTGTCTGGCTCTTGATTTTGGCTCAGTCATGGTCTCATGGTCATGGGGTCGAGCCTGGCCTCGGGCTTTGTGCTGACAGCGCAGAGCCTGTTTGGGATTCTCTCTCTCTTCCTCTCTCTCTGCCCCTTCTCCGCTTGCTCACTTGCTCTCTCTCTCCCTCTCTCAAAATAAATACATAAACATTAAAAAAAGAAAGAAGATGAGTGGTTGCCAGAGGCTAGTGGAGAGGGAGGTGAATAGGTGGAATACAGCATTATGAGGCCGGTGAAATGGACACTACAATGGTAGATAGATATCAAGTAGCATACATATGATTAATCAATCACATTTTACATTTGTCTAAACCTACGGAATATACAACATGAAGAGTGAGCTGTAATGTAAACCCTGGACTCTGGGAGAGTATGATGTGTCAATGGAGGTTCATCAATCTTACCTCATCTGGAGAGGGATGTTGATAATAGGGGAGGCTCTGCATGTGGGGACAGGGGAGGTACGGGAAATCTCTGCACTTCCTCCTCAGTTCTGCTGTGAACCTAAAAATGCTCTAGAAGGTAAAGACTTTTTTTTGTCTTTTTAAGTTTTGGTTGGGCATCACTCTGGAAGTAATTCACACATATCTGCTGGCTTTGGAGGCTGTTGTGAGACTGAATGATTCTTTTTTTCATTATGAAAAGGCACCAAGCTTTCAGGACAATGAAAAAGGTAATACCATACATAATATAAAAGAAAGTTGTACAGAACTTGGTGACTTTCCATAGCTTTCCCAGGAAGCACATGGTCAGAATTGTTGAGCCTCATTGTAAGTCCCTCCATCACACAACCTGAGTGGCCGTTGAGGTCCTCGTGACAAGAGGGCAGCAAATTACAGCTGGCAAAAGATGGTACCTTTCTGAAACCAATCACAATAACTAATCTTCACTATTTTTGCCACTGAAAGCTGAGCCTAAATAATAATTTTCATGTTTTTCACAAATAACATTGTTCTCTAACAAGAAATGGCCAGTGAAATACTTTTTTGGTCTCCCACCTGTAAAGACCAACCAAGACAACAGGAAAACACTCCATGCCAGAGATGGTAGAGCATGAAGAAGGTGGTGTTGAAAGCTTGTATCAGCAAGGTTCAAGGTACCTGGCCCTTTCTATCTGGGAAGATGAAGAGTAAAGGGGGAAAGAAAAGAGACTACTTGAACACAATAGGATCTCTGTGCAAGTGAAAAGAAGAACAAAGGTATGTCCTGCAAGTTAACAAGGAGGAAAATGTCACGATGCATCAACCAGGTGACCCATAACTCCTGATCAGAGGAAGAGATACGATCACCACAGTAGGAAAATTTCATAATCACTCAACGTCATTAAATAAATTGGTTTTGCAGAAAACAAAAAAGATCCATCTTCTCCATGACTCCTTGGGAGATATAACACATCTGTAAAGGACTGATTGCAATAATGGCTCCGTTTGTCATGGGTCCTTATATCTGTTTCTCCACCCCTTGAACTGGGGCTGGTGGCCCCATGACTTGCTTTGGCCAACAGAATGCAGCAACACGATGCAGTGCCAGTAGCAAACCTAGGCATCAAAAAGGCTTGTGCCTTTTGGCTCTCCCTCTTGGAATCCTGCTGAGCTGCCATGCAAACCAAGTGGCTAGCTTGCTGGAGGATGAGAGACCACATAGATCAGAACCCAGGCCCCAACACAGGAAACAGCCAAGCCGAGATCAGCCAACTGATCCACAGCCGAACATGGAAACATGACAGAACTCAGCTAATCCAGCAGAACTGCCTGGCGAACTCACAGGCTCACAAGCAAAAACAAACAAACAAACAAACAAACAAACCCAAACATGGTTATTATTCTGAGCCACTAAGTTTTGGGGCAGTCTGTTACACAACTGATACAACATCCTTTGAGGAAACTGGGTTCTACACCAAACAACTTCTATGTAGGTTTAGCTTTTAAAGTCATATGAAGTCACACTTCTAGTTCACGAAAAAGGTGCTTCACCTGATACCTTAACTTACCATCACTTTTTCCATCCTGTTGGGGATATGAGTTGTAGAACATCCCCTTCCCATCATGGGTCCAGGCCATACAGCTGAACTTGACTCTCTCAAGCACATCTGGAAGCTCTTTGGCACCATCAACTTTCATGAACTTGATTGTCACCCAGTCTGAGCCGCTGGCACTCAGACCATAGGCAAAATATTCACCATCTTCACTGAATGCATAGCCTATGGGACACAGGATAAATCCTCAGTGAACTTGGGGACACAACCCCTAGCCCTGCCCACTGCCCTCCGTGCTGTCTGACAACGTTCTCTGCCAGATGTGCAACAGAAGGAGCAGGAAACCTGCAGTGAGGAACCCAGAGGGCTGAGCCCAGGCCTTACAGGGATTCGCCTCACGAGCTTGGACAAGTGTCCGAACCTCTCTGGGTCTTAGTTTTTTTAACCTGTAAAATGACATCTTGGATTATATGACCACTAAGATACTTTCATTGTTTATATTTCTATAATTCAATAAGCAGTTCGGTTAAAAGCAGAGCTCATCTGAGACTTTCAACATATTTTATTTATACTCTAAAGAGGAAGGGGAAAAAGAATAAGGAAACTACTTTTAGAGTATTGACTGGATTATGACACGTAGCACGTAACAGAACTAAACGGAAGCCGTTAAGTAATTTTTGGAATGGATTCCAAACTATTTGAAATCACTCTTTACAACCTCATTTTCTGAGCATTGCTGGCACTCAAGGATTAACATCCACACCACCTGACCAGCACAAGCCCAGGTAAATAAAGCCCAAGGGTTGCAATGAAGGCTCATACAGTGCATATTCCAAAAGTGACCGTGAAAAAGAAAAAGCAACACCATTTATGAACTGTTACGCATGTCCAATTCTTTAAGTCCATGACAGAATGTTCTAATCACTACAGAATATGTGTTGAGAAATTTTATATGTTTATATCAGCTTTTATAAATATAAAGTAGGTATAGATAGCATTTGTTACCAGATACTGACACTAGAGATTTCCTCTTACAATGTTTGCTACACTTTACTAGGGATTGAAAATTAATCCTCAGAAACTCAACTATTTTCAGAACTGCCCTACTATTTGACATGGAATTTCTATTAGTGGTAAATAAGTTTAAAATTTCACAAAATCTCCTTATTAATCATTTTTGATTCCTATGAAGTATGCAAGCTCATCTCTATATAAATACAGAGAAGAGTCTAGAAGGTGATGGAGAGAAAATACTTCTTACTCTATATAAATTATTTCTATATAATGAAATTTTTCAAGAAAAATTTAAATAATTGATTTGAAATGTATAAAAAAATCACATGCTATCAAAACAATCAGTATGTTTACCCACACTGTAACCTCCCTATAATATCATTTTCAGAAAACTTGAAGACTGAGGCCAGGTCCCATGTCTAATTTCCCTTTTCATCTATCAGGACCTGTATATGGCAGGCATTCCATTAAAATGTTACTGGAAAGAATTTTCAGAGACTCTCCTATAATGAAGTTCTTCTGGATGAGTTACAAGACAGACTTTAGTTAAAATTAAATGATATCCTACACAGGATATGTTCTTACATACCGAACCAGTGTATTAACTTCATTTACAAGTGCAAGCTCAAATTCACGGGAGGATATTTTTGGTTAGCTGGCTGGCATCTTAGTTTCAATACTGATTACTTTCAACACGAGTTAGGTAAAGGACCATCATTTACATACACAGCCTATTTAGGAAGAAGAGGGGAAGACCCATGAAGTGGCTGAGTGGCTCCACAGAAGGGTCTTCTCAAAGCGCTGCTACAACAGGGCCTTTTGATTCCCACCTAATCGATTACAGGACGACCGTGTTCCAATTGCTCAATTCCGCAGGCTGAACCCCCACCTGTGCTTTCTCTACAAAACAGAGGATGCTACAGCCAGGGAACTGCAGGGAACAGTCAGGGAAATGCTGAGTCAACTTCATTAAGATCTAGGATACCAACGAGAGATGATTCCCAGAGTATACAACTATTAAAGCATAGAACCAGAGAAGAACCAACTTCCTTCCTTAGAACCAGTGCTCGTGGCACAAACCAACAGTAATGGTTATGGACTGTGGAGGTTATCTTGGGGTGGAGTTATTGAGGAGACATGTGGTCACTACAGGCCAAACTTAATGATTTGGGTTTTAAACTTGCATCTTCAGGCAACAGGGTATCAACCGGTCTAATTTCTACAAGACTGTTTTTTTTTTTTTTACTTTTAATTCTAAAATACTGACAGCTAAAGTTTAAAACTCTGATCACTTCCTCCCCACCAAGGAAAGAGATCTTGTAAATATTCTTTCCTATTTTATATTTATAGTCGGAACATTCTTCGTAGAGCTTAAATTACTTACAGAAGATTTTTTTTTCTAAACACAGATAGGTCTCAGGGATGTTAGAAGCAATGATGTTGGTACTTAAATATCTCAGAAGCCCTGGAAGCTAATTTGGGTCCAGTGTGAATTATTCTCCAGTTCTGCTTCATGCCACCAAAACACGTGGCTACTCATGTATTCCAAAGATACTGTGCAAAAATTAGCTTTCCTGATACTGCATGTGCATCTGTTGCACAATATGGTCCATCCCGTCTGGTATTTCAGAGGTGAGGGGACTGCAGCAACGTCAGAGCCGTGAGCGAAGGCCCTGGGACTCCTGTGGGCTTGGCTGTGTAGCACTCACCTCGGAGAGCCACCGTGCCATCGTCAGAGAGTATGTTGGGGTCGAGGAACACTCTGGCTTCACCTTCTAAGGAATCCTGTACGTATAATACTCGCTGGTTCTGCAAACCTGTATTGTAAAAATAGAAATACCTGCGGGACAGAGATGGTCTTTATTTAGCAGTAGAGTTTTCCACTTGTGGGGTACAATCAAATACACACAAGCAAAAAGAAAAACAACACACAAGGGTTCAATTGCAAATGGGCTATGCCAGGGACATATGTACGTGGGGACTAGGATGGAAGGTCCCACCACCTCCCTGTGCCTAGAGTTAGTTATCTGAATTGTTTTAGGTACTCAAATAATTTATCATAATTCTGCATATTAACTAAATGGGAACAAATAAAGCCTGCTTCATTTGCTAAAATGAAAACTGATAATCAAAGAAAGCAGTAATTTTTTTTCTTTTCAATGGAAAAGAACACAGGTTTTCTAAAATGAAATGCTGGATCCTTCCCTCGGCAAGCCGCTAGGGCAGGGGTGGACAAACCCTTTCTGTACTGGGCAAAACTGCAAATGTTTTAGGCTTTGTGTGCCATAGAGTCTCTGCTGCTGCTACTCAATTCTGTAGTTGTATAAAAGCAGCTATGGATAATATGTAAATGAATGGACAGGTCTGTGTGCCATTTCAATTTTATTTACAAAAACAAGCGGCAGAGGGGCATGTAGACGGTACTTTGCTGATGTGTGTGTGTGTGTGTGTGTGTGCGCGCGCACGTGCGCACTTGTGCACATGTGTGAAGGTGGCGGAGGGGGGGGTCTAAGAAATTCTCAATAAATTTATGATGATGGTTCCAGAGACTTAAAAAAAAGAACAAGAGAATATGTCTAAGTAGGTGTGAAAGGGAGAGGAACAAGAGAGGTGAATTAGTGATAGGTGCCGCCTCCTGGCCATTTCCATTCCTGGGTGAAAGACACCCATACAAGAAAATCCTTTCTAGCAATATAAGCCAAAGGGAATCTTAGAGGCAAACGAATCTCCACTGCCATCTGCAAATCATCCTATCTCACCAATTACTAGCCATAAGACAACAATAACTTCCTATAATCTAGATTTTTTTCCCTAGGAAGTATCTCTACTAAATTTCTTAATTATAATTTTAAGAATATGGACAACAGACCAAAAGTTTTTATTCTCATACTCAAGCACAGAAATGATTTGACTTGAGAGTGAATTAATTCCATCAATGGCAAGTTATTTAGAATTTGTATTTCAAGATTTAAAGAAAGCATTCAATTAGACAAGTAAAAAGAAAAATAAAAGCAACCTCACATACCGTTTTCCTTTCTTGAAGTGGCAACTATACTTGGGATAATCATACAGTTCAGTCATTCTCTCTTTGTATAAACCTCTGATAGGACATTGTTCAAGAAATGGAACAGTAATCTTGTTCTGGGCCTCAACAAAAGCCTATAGAGAAAATTTAAATGGAAAAGGCAAGTCAGACATAAAATTTTCCATATGGAATTTTATCCACTGATATGTATCCATGAAAGCATATTTTTCCCTCAATAAATGATAACTAGTCCTTTCATGGCACTAACTACATACTGTTAACTCATTTAGAACTCACAATTATCTTATGGAGAAGGCTCTATTATCAGCCCAACTTTACAGAGGAGAAAACTGAGTTTCAGAGTAGATGAAAAGCTGCCCAACATCAGACAGCCAGGCAGGGGCAGAGTTTACTCTTGAATCTGTTCCCTTAATAAACACAGTCTGCTGTACTAAGATCATGCAGTCAATCGACTACGTTCACACACTGCCAAGGTGCCAGCCTTCCTAGTCAGTAGTCTGAGATCCCACAAACCATCAGAATTAAAGAAACATATACAAAGGTGCTATTTTACCAATTTTGCTTTTGCCTATGCTCTCTTCCTAAGGCCTCCTACCTTGTCAACTTCGGAGAACCTTGTTAAAATTTGAAACTGAAGAATATTCTTTAAAAATTGGAGAATGGGTGACATTAGATAAGAATATCAACAAAAACAGTTTGTAAGAAGGGCAAGAAATGGTCTGCAGGAAGTCAGGGGACCCTGGCAGCAAAGGGAGGGCAAGGGGCAGGTTTCACAACAGATCAACTATACCCAAGCCTACCCTGTTTGTAAGTGAGCAATTAGAAAGTTCTTCATACTATGAAAACTCAGACTCAGAATATTCACCTCTGGCTATTAGTAAGAAATGAAACAAGAATAAATATATTAGCTCTAAATTCAGTTGAAGGTTCAATCTGATGTTTACAAATAGGTAACTTCTCAGAGGAAAACTTCAGGAAATTAAGAACATAATATATTTTGAATGACAGATGAAAATGCGCTATCATTGGCCTCTACTTTTGGATGGATCATCAAGGTCCAAGGGCCCACCCTAACTCAAAATGGTCTTCAAATGGGATCTCCTACAATAACCACCAACTGTGCTCTGGAAAACCATGATTCTGTGTTCAGAGAAAGCTGTTCTAAAATTCACTGATATTTATAATGTGCTTGAGAATATGAGAGAAAGAGTAGAAAGTAGGACTAAAATAATGAACAACCCTTTTTGCAAGATGATCCATTCAAGAAAAAAAAAACTGTTATGGGGGTACCTGGGTGGCTCAGTCGGTCGAGCATCAGACTTGGCTCAGGTCATGATCTTGCAGTTCGTGAATTCAAGCCCCACCCTGGGCTCTCGGCTGTCAGCACAGAGCCTGCTCTGGATCTTCTGTCTCCCCCTCTCTGTCCCTCCCCTGCTCGCCCTCTCTCCCTCTCTCTCTCAAAAGTAAATAAACATTAAAAAAAAAACAACAAACTTGTTATGGGTCACATTTCTTATTTCATTCAAACAGAAAACAAATGTATTGAGTCCCAAAGAAATATAATGCCAAATGCTTATTGCCAAGGAACTGGCAATTCACCCTGGCCTGCCTTCCTATGGCACTTAAGCTAACGATAGTTTCTATACTTTTAAAGAGTCGGAAAACAAAAACAACCCAACAGAGGCCTATGTGGCTCTCAACATCTGAACCATTTAATACATAGTCCTTTATAGAAGAAGTTTGCTGATTCCACTGCGCCTCATTAAAAAGAGTGTCAAAGAGGAAACGGGCTTTTATTTTGGTTACAATATCAGTGTACAGCCGCAAAGCCACTCAGGGGCAGGACTGTGGAGATCACAAAGTGTGTGCAAGAGCATTACTGATTTCATGATGGAAGGAAATGCCTTGTCTACTTTACAGACACAGAAACTGAGGCATGCAGTATTGAAGTCACCCGGTCAAGGTGAACAGTGAATTAGCAAGAGCACTCAAGCAGAATTACAGTTGACCCTTGAGCTACATGGGCTTGAGCCAGGCAGGTCCACTTATTTGTGGATTTTTTACAGTACTATAAATGTATTTTCTCTTCCTTATGACTTTCTCTGTAACATTTTCTTTCCTCTAGCTCACAATAGTTTAAGAACACAGTACATAATACAAAAAACACACAAAATACATGTTAATTGACTGTTTATGTTATCAGTAAGGCTTCCAGTCGACAGTGGGCTATAGGTAAAGTTTGGGTGAGTCAAAAGTTATAAGGGAATTTTCGACCTCACGGGGGGTTGGCACCTCTATCTCCTACATTGTTCAAGGGCCACCTGTACTCTATTCCAGTCACAGTAGGAGAGGCTGAGGCCGGCTCCATGCCTGATTCCGGATGTGGGATGAGTAAGAGCAGACACCCGGGGGAGAAAGGAAGCCAGGCCTCCTATGATTTTCCCCCCGCCTGTGTTAGGTGGGGCTGGACAGGCACGTCAGGGTCCTGGAGCATCGGAAAGGACTTAAGAAAAACCTCATGTGCATCAGCACTGATCTTGGCATTGTGGATGGAGAGGTGACAAGTCCAGGACAAGCTCCCTGCCTTCGTGGCGCTAACACTGTACTGGGGGAGACAATACACAAGCCAGAGGGTTACAGAGAATGGTTAGTCCGAAGGCCACACACAGGGTAATCATGAGCATCTGCAGCCTGTGCTGGTCCTGAACTGTATGCCACCTGCCCGGGATGAGGCCAGGACAGAGCCTGAGAGGGAGTGCTGTGAGCAATGTGACATCGCTGTGCCATCTCTGCTATGTTTTACAAAAATATCAATCCATACCAGTTTGGAAATTTAAAAACCAGTCCTTCACCACAGAGCCTGGGAAGCACTGGGAAGGAGGAGGGAGGGTGGCCAGGGAGGCCCTTCTGAGGCAGTTCTGAATTAAGGTAGGCTAGGCGACAGGGAGCAGCCATGCAAAGACGGGAGAAGTGCTCCAGGTCAAGGAATGGCAAGCGTGGGACCCTGGGAGATGGGAGCTCCCAGGTGTGAAGGAGAGCAGGGAGGGCAGTGAGGCTGGGAATGAGTGACAGGGAGCAAAGACCCAGGCGGGAGCTGATGGTGCGGCACCTCATCACGCGGCACCTGGTGGCAGTTATGAAGTTTGAATCTTCATTCTAGGGGCAAACAAGCTATGACTGGGAAAGGAGGTAGTTACAAAATCTGGCTTATCTTTTGAAACATCTACCCTTGCTTTGGATGAAGAATAAACCAGGGAAGCAAAATTAGAAGTCAGGAAGGTGGGCCAGTGGTCCAGGGAGAGCTGAGGCCAAGTGAAATGGCTGGTCTCCAGAAGCAGCAGGAACGACCACTGTGATGGGGCACAGAGAAAAATGGGCACCGTGTACGCTCGTGTGTGGATTTGATGGCTATTTCCCGGAAGGGCCTCATCAGACTGCTCTAGCTCCTCGGGGCTCCCACCCTGGGATCCCAGTGTGCTGAGGCTCTTGGCTGGCCCCTCTTCTTCCACTGGAGGGGCCTCTGAGGAGGGCACTGTGCGGGCTCTGTGTCCCTCACCCTTCTGGTTTGTGTTTGTCTGAGGCTGATCGAGGCCCTATTCAGGCTCTAGTAGGACCAAGGTGGGCCCAAGACACACAGGTGTTCAGTTCCTTTGCTTTGGAAAGGTGGAACCGTCTTCTTCAACTGCTCCTTTATCTTGCATCACTTCTTTTAGACGTCTCGTGGTACAGACACAACTGCGGCCACCGAATCCATCTCACAATGAAGCAGACACTTTGGCTTTTCAAATGTTCATAAGACTGTCATGCCAGGCATAATGCTACTAAATAATGATACAATTCTAGGACTATTACGACCAATTTTGTCACCCCACCCATCCACCGATGATAGTCAACCAATTACTCTAAACAGAGCAGTTTTTAAAGACTATGTCCTTCCAAGTCAAAGACCTACACGTAAAACCAAACTGGTCAAATGCCTCAGAGTCTCAAATTCTTTATAACTTGGGCAAATCCTTCTCATGCTCAAGACAGCAAATGTTCTATAAAGGGGCTTTGTGAAATTTAGGGTTCTACAGACTGTCAATATGATTTCTGGTATTTTAATCAGGAAACACCTTCTTGGTCACTTACGGATTTAACAGTTTGGCTTCTTGGTCTAGAAATTAGAACAAATTGGGGGAAAGGGAGAAAAGGGGCAAGAAGAGACGAACAAAACTGGAGGACATCCATGATGATAAAGAAGCGGGGTGAGGAGAATTAGAATTCTCTTCGTTCCTCAAGAAGCTTTGGCGTCCACAGTCGATTACAGAGTGTTGTCCAAGTGACTGGAATCTGAAAGCCCATTAATGACACCTGCAGCTGAGCCTCTGAAGAAGATCAACAGTTTGGATTTTATAGCAATGAATGGATGTGAACGCACTGAATAGCTAGCTGCCCAGGACTAAGAAACTTGGCTTATACCTCCCTCTTCCCTTGAAGATTAGAAAGCTCCACAGCAAGGCAATGTTTCAGTTATACACACGGAGTAAATTCTAGAGATGTGCTGCATGGCACTGCGCCTGTAGTTAACAATACTGTACTGTGCACACAAAACTCTGGTAGGAGCTCATCTTTTTTTTTTTTTTAAGTTTATTTATTTTTGACAGAGAGAAAGAGAGACAGAGCATGAGTGGAGGAGGGGTAGAAAGAGGGGGAGACACAGAATCTGAAGCAGGCTCTAGGCTCTGAGCTGTCAGCACAGAGCCTGACACAGGAGCTCAAAATCACAGACCATGAGATCATGACCTGAGCTGAAGTCAGATGCTCAACCGACTGAGCCACCCAGGCGCCCCTGGTGGGAGCTCACCTTAAAGTCTCACCACCATGAAAGAAAAGGAAAGAAGAGCTAGCTGGCAAAGGGTCACTCAGGTTGGGAGCTGGAGATTCCTTTACCCTGTCTTCAGAAAGAATTTCTTCAAGTTGTCCTCACATGCACTGTATTTTAATCCACAAAATACCTCACATCCTTTAATAAGCATAACTCATACATATATGAGTAAAAATGAAGCATACAGTTACTTACTAACTAGCTGTATATATATAAAACACCACAATTAACATAAGATTAAACAGATGAATCAGGGATAAAGGGAAATGCTACAAGAGAATAAAGGAGAAACTATTTCCAGGATGAGGCAGGGGTGAGAGAGAGTGGGGCAGGCAGGTGTCAAGATGACCAAGAGGGAGTCTTAGGTAGGACATTAACTTGCACACGGCTATCAACCTCCACTCTTCCCAAATAAACAACAAAAACTAGGAATGGTGCTATCCATCACCATCATCTGAGGAGTTTCTGCTGCAAATTATACACACAGACATATGCATGAGTGTATATGACCTGGTTAAAGCAACTTTCAGGGGCTTCTGAAGAAAACAGGTTGGTGTCAGAGGAAGGTCTGGCAGAACAACACGGTCCCAGCCATGAGGAGGCTGAGTGCTTCCTGGAGGCCAGAGGGAGATGCACATGTGGGTCCCCTCTCACTGCTGGGAGTATGGCAGAATTCAGATATGACTCTCCAAGTGCAGAGACACCCTTATAAAAAAGAAGGTAAAGCTCATCCATGAGGCTCCAGGACTCAGGGCCCGGAGATTTGGACAGTCACACAGCAAACTGAAGGCAGGTCATGCCAAACAGAAAATTAAACGCAGCTGCTTCAGGAAACAGGTCTAGAAATTGAGACTATAAAGGAATGGAAATAATATATTTTATAAAACTAATATGAGAAATATATACAAAGAGAGAGAGAGAAATGAGTATCCCATATTTTCCAGTACTCACCGAACATTTTTAAATAATTAGCAGTACCTCAGACAACAAAGGAAATCATAAATTCCAAGAAAAAAAGGAGATTCAGGTCACAGTAAAAGCACAATGCTACTTTCTTTTCCCGGCCCCATAAACCCATTACTTACTTATTCCCCAGGAGGAGAAAGAGTGAATTCAAGTGGTAAGAGCCCCAACTCTATGGGGCTTGTCTTTTAACATTAAAACCCCAGAGTGGGTGCACCTATTCTCTCTGGGACTGTCTGCCCTCAGGCAAGGAAGGCTCACACTGAGCTTCCAGCTGCATGTGATTAACAGTACAGGTGGGGCCTTCCAGAATCCCAGCCAGGTCTCTTTTCCACCTCCTATGCCCATCCCATATGGGCAAATCAGTTTGACCTTACAGTCAAGTCTTGTTCTCAAATCCAGTCACTACTAGGAAGTCCATTCAAAGCTGAAACTTGAACTCCATTTGGCTTGGTCCTTTGGGGCACATGCTACTAACCAGAAACCTGGCAAGGACAGACAGTAGTTCAAATCTAAACCTAACTAAAAACCTGATCATGAAGAAGTTAAATGCATACACATCCTCTCTTAAATAACTATTTTTTTTCAATAAGAGAATCCAAACAGCAACAATAATATTTAGAAAACAAGAAAAATAAGACTATTAAAGAGTTAAAATTCATGAGATGTGGCAAAACATTTGAAGGTGATATCTGTATCTTGGTACCCTTGAGAAGTCCTACTGATAGAGTGGGGGAACAGTGTGTGACTTCTATTGGCCATTTGAGCACCCCAACCCTCGATCCAGGGACTGATCCAGGGCCAAGAAGAACACCCATACAGGATGAGGCTTGCACTGGGTCCAAGGGCTTGTTCTGTGACTTATGCACACAGTGCTGGTGTCTGGGTGTGCCTTGTCCTGAAGGACAGCAATCACACTGTGACGGTTGAGGTATGTCTGGCACAGGTGAGGTGCTCTGCATTCGAATAAACAAGCTGGGTCTGGAAAGTGACAGTTATGCTTTCAGGATGTTTGTGTTTTACCCTCTCTCTCCATCAGATTTTACTGTTTTTGAGTACCAGTAGATTGCACCATCTGTCATATGACGTTACTGCTACCTCTGTCTGTATTCTAATTATGCTAACTCCTTTCTACATTCTTTTTTTTTTATTAAAAAAAATTTTTTTTTAACATTTATTTATTTTTGAGACAGAGAGAGACAGAGCATGAACGGGGGAGGGGCAGAGAGAGAGGGAGACACAGAATCGGAAGCAGGCTCCAGGCTCTGAGCCATCAGCCCAGAGCCCGATGCGGGGCTCGAACTCACGGACCGCGAGATCGTGACCTAAGCCGAAGTCGGACGCTCAACCGACTGAGCCACCCAGGCGCCCCTCTACATTCTTTATATAGGAAAACCCTATCGGATCGCCTGGGTGGTTCAGCTGCTTAAGCGTCTGACCTCGGCTCAGGTCATGATCTCACGGTTCGTGGGTTCAAGCCCTGTGTCAGGCTCTGTACTGACAGCTCAGAGCCTAGAGCCTGCTTCAGATTCTGTGTCTCCCTCTCTCTCTGCCCCTCCTTCACTCATGCTCTGTCTCTCAAAAATAAATAAATGTAAAAAAAACAAGAAAGTGAAAAAAACAAAAAAAACCCCTATCCATTTCTGTAAGCAGTCTTTCCATCCATTCTTCTCTATAGGCAAGTCAATAAAGGAGTCATGAACCCAGGCAAAGCAACCAGAATCCTTTTTCAGTGACAGGGATGCATACTGGCAGACAGAAGTTATCTTATCTTATGGGATTTGGGACCATGAGGACTGAGTAAAACTGAAAGAGACAAGGCCCATCTTTTCCTACCACATGGAAGAGGCTACTGGAAAACAAAACAATCAGAGAAAAGCAGATGACCTGAGAGACAGAGAAACAGGTTTCCAGAAATATCATGTGCACTCCTGGATCAGGCTGTGCCTAAAGGCTCTTACACCCTGGTTGCCAATCACAGCCACTTTGCTCCTTTTTTCACATGAGCTGGAATGACTTGGGTTTCAAGTACCACTAATCCGGCATCCTAACAGCTCTTCCAGGAGTCCTGCCATCTGCTGAGCAAGGTGAGGCTGGTAGAACATGAGCAGCCTAGGAAGAGGAGGAAATGACCCAAAGTTTGCCCAAGTCCTGGTGGGCGGAGCTGAGAAAGGTGTATCTACACGAATGGTGTCTTATCAGTACATGAGAAAGTGAAATGAAACTAAGCATTCAAATCAAAGTTTTAAAGTAACAAAAGAACATGAGAAGAAATTAACTAGAAAATTAGAAGAGTATAACTTCTAAGTCCTCGAATGGCTTCTTTTAAAAACAAAATTTAAAAAGGGAAAAAACAGACTCAACCAAAGCTCTGGCTAAGCTAATCAAGGAAAGGGGAGAAATGTTGCAGAAACTCAATATTGGAAATGATGAAGAAATATAGCCACAGACAGGGAGAGTAGAGTTGAGGACATAAGATATATTACACTAACCCCATGCTGGTACATTTTAGAATCTCAATGATGTGGGCAATGTTCTAGGAAATACAAAGGATAAAAATCGATCCAAAAAGAAAGAAAGATCTGAACAGGGCAATAACCATGAAAGAAAGTGGAGGAAAAGAGCCTAAGAATTAACTGCAACAAAAGAATTTGTCCCACATAGCTCTAAATTATCAGGCAGATAATTTCCATGCTATTTAAAGTGCTCTACAATAAATGCAGTGGCAAACATTTATCAAGCACTTACTTGTGTCTACCATTTTGCTGCATGGTTCAAAATTATCACTTAATTTTCACCACAACCATACAGAGTAGTTTGCTCCAAATTATAAATCAGAAAATTGAAGTTTGGAGTGGTTAAAAAATATGACCAACATCACATCTGATGAAATTGTGGCGTAAAGATTCAAACCTGCCTTTCTACCTCCGAAGCTGCTCATTAAATGGTCCTACCCACTGCCTTCCCATGAACATGCAGGTTCCAAGATCTCTAAGGGTTCCCATTAGTTGTTGGGGGGAACAGGGTAGAAAGAAAATCTTAGAAGGGAGACAAGTTAGGAAGCTACTGAATGTCTAGCACAACGGCAATGCATGCCTGAACCAGAGCAGTGTCAGTAGGAATTTAAAAAAAAAAAAAAAAAGAAAGAAAGAAAGAAAGAAAAAGGAGAAAGGCATGAGATTTTATAGAGGCAGAACTGGAATTCCTAAGAATCATGTGTATGATTAAACAGACAGCTGACAGAAATGGTCAGTGCCGTACAATATTACGTAGGAGAGTCCCTCAGGTCTTTATTCTAACACTTGCCTTGATATCGCCCAATGAAAACGTCAGAACCACAAACACTGTCCCTCCGATTTATAAAGATGCTATAAACAACAGTGAGGCATCGACTAGGACTTTGACTGCTTGAAAGTGGTGTTACTATCAAAGGTGTTACCACCTTTCTCTAACCACGTCTAAGCATTCTCTAGGGCAGTTTTCCCAAGCTTTCTGGACCTTAAGAATTATCTGGGAGACAGAGATTTCTACTGAAATCAGATGCTCCAGAATTACAGTTTGGAGACCTATATTTTACTAAGTGCCTAACAAAGGTGGTTTTTATGACTAAGTGCTTTGTTCCCTGGAAATGGCAGCATGGGGTGGTGAGTGGATTTTAGACAGCTAAGTTTGGGGGCAGTGGGGAAGAGAGGCCGGGAGAAGTCAGAGTTATCTCAGTTCTTCAGTTGTTAGCTCTTTACCAATGGTTTTCCCAAACATATCTGAGACCAGCATTTCTCATAGGAACACCATGATGATTAAAAATCAAAGTCAAGTAACTGCCCACAGGCAAGATGTCATTAAATGTATTCAAGCACGTTAAGCATTTTGTCAGTGGTCTGGGGTCTGCTTTTCTAAAATGAGACTCAGGATGTGTCTGAGCCTCTTTTCAGCACAGAACTCTAAGCAGCTCGAAGGTTAAGTGGCTTGCACACCCCCAATCGCTGGTTCTCCTGTGCTAACACGTAAATTCCATGCCGGCAGGGGCCACATCTGTCTGGCTTTTGACAGAGTGTCTGTTCCTCCTCCCAGTTTGATCTAATGCTTGCCACAGTGGACACACAGGTAAGCTTGGATAGGAGAGGAAAGACAGGGAACAGGGAAGGGAACGAACACATATGGAGAAGGGAGAGAGGATGAAGCCAGCAGACCTGTGGCATTTCGGGTCGCCGGCATCCATTCTCCCTTTCCAGTGTCCTCCCTTCTTAGCAGACAGTAATTCCAGGTAGCTTCCTGATGGTACAAAAGCCAAAGAGGGTCCCTGGGGCTTCTACAAAATTTCCCATTACCACAGTTCGGCCAAGGAGTGAGCACACATTTGGAGTTTGGCCAATCAAAACTCCCTCTCCTGGGAGAGTCACTAAACAAGGGACAGGCAGTTGAAAAAGTGAAGATCATTTATGCCATTAGCAGTGCTGGGTGAAAATTAGAATTTCTGCACTAGAACTATCTGGTTCCTGTCTGTGCCAAGCCTAGCCCTTCAGTCTACCCCAGGAGCTGGGCTCATCCTTGCCATAAATTCCCTATTTGCTAAAGCTGGCCAGAATCCATTTCTGCTGCTTGCATCAAAACCCTGGTTACACGGGTGCCTGGGTGGCTCAGTCGGTTAAGTGTCCGACTCTTGATTTCGGCTCAGGTCATGATCTTACAGTTCATGGGTTCGAGCCCCACATAGGGCTCTACACTGACAGTATGGAGCCTGCTTGGGATTCTGTTTTTCTCTTTCTCTCTCTCTCTCTGCCCCTCCCTAGCTCATGTGCATGCTCTCTCTCAAAATAAATAAACCCTGGTTATATAAGGCATGAGAAAAGAGAAAAAAAGCCAGTAGCACTTAGAAAAGAAGATGGTCCAGTACCAGCAACTTCCTCATACTTCCGATGATTATCCCATCCATACATCAAAAGGAAGTTGTTTCCCTAATTACATATTTCCACTGTGGATTTATAAGAAGTGTATTTACAAACTACAATAAGGAAAAACATTTCCAAAGGAGGTGATGAGTGAGATATTTAGGAACCTGAGATAATATGTGGTAACATATTTACCTAAAGCGCCTCCTGTTTCCAATCAAGAAGGACAGCACAGTAGTAATTCCCAATCCAGGTCCTACATGGAACAGTAATGAATGGGTGAACGAGTGTTTCACAGGCCAGCTTTGCCAAGGGCGTTCACAAGGCCCCAGTTAAAAGAGGTACTACCAGATAGTTTGAAGGTAATCTCTGCCCTAGTTTAATAATCATGCTTTAGAACACGGGAACCTCACTTAGAAGTCACAGTCCCATGGAAAAATACCAACGCACAGAGCGTGAGCCTCTTTATCTTAAACACCTAGGATTCGAAAGGAAAATCCTTCTTAGTTTTCTGGATGAAAATAGAAGAGTCTTTGAAGTTGGACATTCTGACTAAGCGGCTGGAGCACTAGCGTCTGAAGGTCTATATCCCGCTACGGTTACGCAGCAGTGCCCCAAGCTACACCATCTTTGTGCAGACCTCTGCCAGGTACGGAAAATGAATTCTTCCGTGCATTTTCTGAGGTGAAGGTCAGTAAAACCTTGGAAGTGATTTCGATAATACTCATTTTATAGGCGAATAAAATGAATCCAGGCTAGGTAGCCTGCCATGGTCATAGAACAAGAAAATGGAAGGACAAGAGCTCTGATTTGTGTGTTCTGGCTTCCAGTCCCATTTGTCAAATATTCTCTGCCTCCACACTGCTTCCCAACAGAAGTAATATGAGGAGTGCCTGCAAGCGCACAGGATGAAGAACTATCCACGAAAAGGATATTCAGTGTGTCTTAAAGTCTTCAAAGAACATCATAAACCCAAGCCAATTAATTTCCAGTGAACTTCATCTGCTGTCTTTTGGCTCAGAGACTAGCCCTTTAAGCACTGGAAGTCCTGGGAGCAACCTTCAACTCTGCTGGCTCTGCAGCCTGACAGCGCGGTGGCCTGCTGTAGAAATGCGACTGGACAAATGAACTCTGCTCACCCAGCTCCAAGCCACTTCTTCCACAGGTTGGCTCTGGTTCCATGCTAGGGAAAGCCCAGTGTCCAGGGAGATCTGGGCCAGACTGGTACCGGAACAGAGCAGAAACTCCTCACACTACATACGTTTAGGGTTAACCTTTAACAATGAAAACAAAAGCTAGCAAACGAACAAGAAAACAGACCTCACAATAGGCAGGAAGGATGCCTGAAAGCAGGTGCTGACCTCCTTAAACTTTGTTCTCCATTGACCTCTGTGACACTAAAATACCTACACTGAAATCCTAGGCTGCTTCAATATCCTAGAGATGATCAGAAGTCATTTAAGATTTAAATCTTCCCTGCCAGAGAAGGAAACAGTGTAAGGACAGGGGAAGGGAAAGATAACATGTCCAGGTTTCTTACTCTGAAAGACTGAAGGACCCCTGCTCTCCTCCCTACGTTTCTCAGCCTCTTCTCAGCAGGTGTAATGAGCTATCTCCAACTAGTCAGCCCAATGGGAGAATGGGAAGGGAGAGCAAATAATGTCCTAGAGAAGACCTATGTTGTGTATTCCTTTGATCTTCTCTGACACAGATGGCAATTTTATTTTATCAGAAGGAATGAACATAAACTAAAACAACTGTTTTGTTTTATTGTTGCTGGTTCTCACTAACGTTCTTCTCTCGTGAGATCCACCAAGGAAACAGAGCTGTTTGCTGTGGCTCTCATTTTGCCTAGGGCCACTCTCAGGGAGAAAACAAAATTAGTCCTTAGGTATATGCAGATCATATTCTACACTTAGCTACTGCTGTACCAAAGTCCCAGGACAGAGTTTCTGTGAAAGGCAGATTTGACAATTAGTTACAATTAAGAGGGCTATCCCTTGAAAGGTATAAATCCCTCCATTCTCTGTATCTCCCCTTCAGTAACTCAGTAACAACTTCTGGCATATGCAACTAAGAAGTTGGAGCCACAAAACGTGGGGTAAGACGGAGAGCCTCCTGAAGAGCCTACAAGGACACTGCTTCCGTCTAGACCTTGGGGCTGCAAAACCAAGCCCAATGATGGAGAGAGAGGAATTTATCACACTATCAGGAAGGGGAGCAAACAGGGTGGAATGACTGCACCGCAGTGAGTGGAGAGGCCAAGACAAATACTCGTTTAGTAGTGTCAGAGTGACCTCAAAGTGAGACTGCCATCTCAGCTGTGAGAGCAATGGAAGCAGAGTCTGGGGACTTGGGAGTCAACGCAGGGCCAAATGGCAGAGCAGTCTGCTGGACAGGACAGATGCAAGTCTCCACCACTCCCCCGAACATGTGGTCCACGTGCACAGTGAAGAACATAGGGTTGGGAAGTTTCTGGATTTGAGGAGGTTGGTCTATGTTGATGGGCAATATTACCGGGTATGGTGACAAAGGAAGAGGGTCAGCTATGTGACGGGGCATGTGGAGTGACTCCTGGCCAGAGGAAGAGAGGGAGATGGCACATGGTAAAATCTGAAATAACAACTGACCAGGGCACCCCTGAAGGGCCAGGACACCAACGAAGAGGAAGAAAGAGGTTGAGAAAAGCTACACAGAGGGTGGGGTTTGGGGTTTGTTTCTTGTTTTTAGGAGGGAAATCTAGAAAGTTAAAGATGAGGATGTCAATCATGTGCACGTTAACGTCAGTGGATGGAAGACGGGAGCAGAGCCTCGTTATTAGATTGAAGGCTCAAGTTGACCTCAGCATCAAATACGGGTGTGCAGGAAGACTGCTCCAAAGTGCCTCCTACGATCTACAAAGGACATGCTGGAAATGCCTGTTGAAAGGAGAGTAGGAGCTAACTGCCTGTTGGGGCCCGCCTATTTAGTCTCCAAATCATTTTTAATGACTGCAAACCTCCCTCTTTAGCTCTTTATGCTGAAAACTTCCAAGGTCACCCGGGTGTTCCACTTACACCAGTGAGATTTCACTATGGTTCAGATGCTTCAAGAGTCATACTTAGCTCCTCTCTAAAGTGCTTTTAACCCAGAACTTTCCCTTTATCTGATTTTTGTTGTTTAGTTTCTATCCCTATATAGATTCTCCTACAATCATTTTACAAAGGTCGTTTTTAATGTTGTAACCATTTGGAGCACCGCAATTTTTATCCTCGCACTTAATATTCTACCACAAGCACTTTTTCATGTTAGCACGCAATCTTTATAGCCCAACATTTTAACAGATGCACCTATTACTTCATTGAACAGATTCAACATATTCTACTTAAACACTACACTATTGTTGGAAAATTTTCACTATTAGAAATAACGCCCTGGGGCGCCCAGATGGCTCAGTTGGTTAAGCATGTGACTCTTGGTTTCGGCTGAGCTCATGATCTCGCATTTAATGGGTTTGAGCCCCACATCAAGTTCTGTGCTGACAATGCAGAGCCTACTTGGGATTCTCTCTCTCTCTCCCCCTTTCTCTCTGCCCTTCCCCTGCTTGTCCCCCCCACCTCAAAAATAAATATACTTAAAATTTTTTAATAAAAAAAAAGATATAACACTCCAAACTGAGCCTTTGAGAAATCTCTGTATTTTCAAAGTGGCATTATTACTTTCCCAGTAGGCACGAAATCTCTTTCTCATTCCCAAGTGTTTGTTTTTTGTTGCTCTCAGATGGGTTAATTTCTCATTACTGATGGTACATATAAGAGCTGACAGTTTTGTATTTCTTTTGTACATACTATTTTATACATAATCACTTTATGGAATCATTAATTCTGGTAAGTTTTCATTTGTTTCCCTTAGGCTTCCTAGATACATGATCATATAATCTACAATTCATGATTTTTACTTTCTTCTCTCCAAATTTTGGTTCATATTTTCATGTACTGATCAAAGCTTTGTGAACATATAAGAATTGTAGTAACAGAGACATTTAGCCTAGTATTTAAGGTGCTGTTTTGAATGAGATGTCACCTTGATAAAGCACTGTAATTCCAACTGTACTTTTAGATTTTAAGTTTTTAAAGTTTACTTACTTATTTTGAGAGAGTAAGCAAGCAAGAACAGGGGAGGCACAGAGAGACAGGAGAGGGAGAGAATCCCAAGCAGACTCCGCGTGTTGTCAGTACGGAGCCTAATGTGGGGCTCAAACCCACAAACCATGAGATCATAACCTGAGCTGAAACCAAGAGCCGGACGCTTAACCGACTAAGCCACTCAGGCACGCCTTTAATTTCTTTTTAATATTAATTAGGATAATTATATAGCTTTATTTAATCTATTTCTATATTAAACTCTTCCTTAATTCCTGTGATAAATTCAACTTTCTTTTAAATCTACTAACATTCATTGATAATTCTTTATACTCACAAGAAAGGTTGGTCCTTACATCTTCATTGTCCCACACAGGAGCCACTAGCCACATGTGGCTATTGAGCCCCTGAAGTGTGGCTGCTGTGAACTGATACATGCTAGGGGTGTAAAATAGTCACTATATTTCAAAAACTTCATTGCAAAAAAGAGGAATATATTTTAATAGTATTTTATATTGATTACCTGTTGAGATATTAATATTTTGAAAATACTAATTAAATATAGTACTATAAAATAATTCCATTTGTTTCTTTGTACTTCTTAAAATGTGGGTACTTGAAAAGTTTGAATTATACACGTAGCTGGTATGTATCTACTGGGTAGGACTGGTCTGTACAAAGTATCTCAAGTTTCCATATCAAGGTTGGATTTGCTTCAGAGAGTCAAGTGAGTTGTTGTATAGGATCTTTTACAAACTGGAGCATTTCTTATAACATAGGATTATATGGGCCTTGACAGCTTTAAGGGATTCATCTAGATTCAACAACCTCCTACTTTTAAGTTACAAGTCTGCTCTGATATTCTTTTATAAGGGATAAAGCCTTAAATGCCAGTCACTGTCAGGAATGGATAACCCATATTACATACTAGATTAAATCAAAGACCTCCTGATAGCATTTCAGAATTTAGTATAAAAGAGCTACAAATGTTCTTCACTTCCTGACTGGTTTTTCTTTGTTTTGGAGGCTATGTGAAGATATTCCTCTTTACATCAAGGTGTGACTAATACACCTTTGTGTACATGTGTCTAACCATGAGCAGGAAATATTCGCGCTGCTCTTCTGCTCGTTAGAAAAACACATTAGAAAAAAATAACTCCTCAGAAACCAGATGATATTACTGGCCTTGGTCATTAACGAACCTGTCTGGAAAGGAGGGAGATGGGTGTGTGGGAAGACTGCAGGGAGGAGGCAAAGGTTCAAAGCCACTCTGACACCGGAGGGCAGCTGTCCGCACAGGCCAGTGTGGGCACAGCGGCCACAGCCCATGGTCCCCGCAGGAGGATGGCCAAGTCCACGGCAAGCACTGACATGAATATATTCCCCCCAAAGCTATTACACCCAGAGTCTTTTCCCTTTTATTAGTTTTTAACATAAAGTTGATAACCACCTAGCTACCTCCACACTTATTAGCTGAATGACCTTGGGCGTGTTACTTAATTACTCAGTAACTCCATTTCTTCATCTGTAAAATGGGGAAAATAAAAAGCTCTGCTTTAGGCTTTGAGAATTAAATGATAGGGGATGCAAAGCTACGGATGAAGTGCCTGGCACACAGTAAGCACCCAATAAATGTATACCATGAAAATAATAGCGTATACTCATTAGCTTCTAGCAAATGTGAACTGTAAGATCACTAGCAAAGTTTTTCATCTACTAATAAGTGGCTTGTCAACCACAGGACCAGCCAGTATCAATTAAGGAACAGCAAAGCATGTGTTCATTAACACACAAGCAAAAACTGGGTCACTCTGACACTACTGAATCCCTCAATCACCATCAAAGCCTGAAGAAATTCAGGTTGTAGCCAATACCTCAAAGTAATCATCACAGAGACAGTCTTTGGGGCAGTTTTCCAAGAGATGCACGCAGGAAGTTCACTCCTTTCCTGGTGCTTCCCATCCATTACAGGTTAGGTAGCTGCCTGTGACTCTCCATTCCCAGGCTCCATCCCTGTCTCGGCTCAGGGCAATGCCAAGTGATCAAGGTCATTCCTGGCAGGGTCAAGGTAAGGAGGCAGCCCCACATCTGCTCCCTAAGCCTCCTAGCCTTCCCTGCAGAGTTAGAGCCCCACCCACTCTCAAAGATCCCCATCTATTTCTCATTGTGGAATCTCTATCCATCCACCTTTGTAACTAATGTTTCATGAAAGAGAACTGAAAACCCGAATACCAATAATTCTCACCCATGAGACCTTTGTCTTTCTTGAGGAGTCAGTCGGGAAAGGGAGATAAGAAGGACTATAGGTATAAGCAAAAACCATTAGAAAATCTCAAAATGGTGGTGTACTTACTTCAAGGACAAAAGGTAGGGATGAGGTTATAAGGGTTTCTACAGTGAGCCAAAAAGGACACACCTGCTGGAAAGAAGAGGAAAGGGTGGAAGAAAGGAAAGCAGGCAAACTGGTGCATGGGAACGAAGGAAGAAGAAAGAGACGACATGAATTTTACTCCAGGACCACCTCTTCCTGCCTCTACTTTCTCCTCTTGCACAGACTACCGTGCCTGGCTAAGCCCTTTGCCCCATTCCTTTCCTCGTCAAGCTCTTTCCCAAGGATTTAAAAGTGGTGGAATCTGTTACCCCACAGACCGACCAGGCAGGAATGGGAGGTGGGAATGGGAGGTGGGAATGGGCAAGGGGAGAATCCCAAGCCCACTAGCCAGACCCACATTGGGAGGGAATGCTTTCCTGGCAAATCTGAACTGCCTTGGAAACCTGAGTTGACTTCTCCAGAGAACACCGGTATTTATGGTGGCAGGGGACCACAAGACATAGGAGGAGCTAAGACATAGGAGGAGCTAAGACATAGGCTTATTGGCGGCAGGTCTGGAAAACCACCCAGAGTGCATTTAGCGTTGCTTTTTTAAAAAATGGAAATGTACTCTGGGATTCTAAAGAAGTTCAAATAAATTTCCGGAATAGTGAGCATATTAGAAATAGCATACATATTCCCATGCACTAAGTAATATGTAAATATAGTTATAAATTAAGAGTCAAGGAACTTGCCATGGATTGGAGAAACACGATCCCTTCACCCAAGCAAACTTGATTAACAAACTTACAGTATATGTAAGGATGAATCCTACATGACAAGATCTGGGCACTCCAAGGACAGAACATCTGTGGGACATAGCACTCAGGGGTACTTTCATTAATGGAATGAGACTTCAGCTCAAAATACTATGTGTTTCTCCAAAAGAACAGTAAAGATTTGCATTGTTAGGCAGAGCAGAAAATTCTCCCTTCACCCCATTACTTCCATAAAATATAAGAATGTTCTTATATTTACAATTTGGTTCATTTTGTTTTTGTTGCATTAAAATCAATAAGTGATCCAAGACCAGCACTCAGTTTTCAAGACCTGGTATCTGTTCAACATACAGTTGACACTTGAACAACAGAGGTTTGAACTGTGTGGGTCCACTTGCACATGGACTGTTTACAGTATAGGACTACAAATGTATTTTCTCGACCTGACGATTTTAATACCCTTTTCTTTTCTCTATCTTAATTTACTGAAACAATACAGCACACACTACTTTTAAAAAATGTGTGTGGACTGTTTCTGTTATTGGTGATGCTTCCAGTCACTATTAGTAGTTAAGTTTTTGGAGAGTCAAAAGTTGTAGTTGGATTTTCAGCGGGGGGGGGGGGGGGGGGGGCTTTGACCCCACCCCCACCCCTCCTCCCACACTGTTCAAGGCCCAACTTTATAAGATTTTTTTTCCTTTGGAAAAAATATTTTAGGCAACGTTTCATTCACATAGTTTTTCTCTAAGTTTTCATTTTTACTTGGTAAAATCAGTTTTTTTCTTTCTCATATTTTCCTTTCAAATTCTTGCTTCATCAGTGTTACCATAAACCATAAACATTATTGCAAACATTTTCTTTTCTCTGGGACAAAAAATGCTTTCATCTTTTTTCCCATGGATCATTTGACAAAAAGTGGTAGCACCAACAGTTATATTCACCATCCCACAGCAGAAAACACAGGAAGATGCCAGAAAGGAAAAGCTATAGCTACTGAAGTCTAGGGTTTGGGGCAAGGTACTAAGACCACCTTATCTTTAATTATAAGCCCCAATTACCTTTGTCTGCTCGCTGTCTGGATCTTCAAGCCAAGCATAAGGGTCGTAAATTTTATGTCCATGATAATCCTGTACCTGCAAAAGACAAAATGTGGTTTTGGACAATTAGAGTCTAACCCCAATTAAATTAGTATTTTCTGAATGTAACAGAGGAAAAATAGGATAAGGATAGGCAAAATACTCCAATTGGCTCACTGGCAATGTGTCTGCCCAAATTACCACATGAACCAAAGCTGGCAGGTTCTCAAAGGTGTCAAGCCACCCATCATGAAAAGAATGTTTTAGCTGGAGAAGGAAGAAAGATGAAAGGTCAGAATAGGGAACTGCTCTGTCTGTACAACACAAAACAAAGGCCTGCCGCTGTGCTAAAGAAACTTGAAAATGTGTGGTCAGTGGCAAAGCACGGAATCACACAATGCACCAGGGATGCAAGAAGGGCATGTTTGTGAAGGAACCACCACGCACGTGCTGATTTGCTTCTTTTCTGTTCTTGCTGAGCTTACTAATGATGAGAAAATCTCTCTGCTATATATAACATGATTGGTTTTTGTCTTTAAGTCTAAACTGCCAAAAAGCAGGTTACCAACGTGCGGTAGAATGATTCCAGTTGATAGCAGCTTTAAAAAAGCTGACGTAAGTGCAATGAAAGAACATTTCTAAAACTGCAGCCTTTCTTCCCTTTTGTGTATTGTTACAAAATGCTTACAAAAAGAGGCACAGAGGCATCACCCATTCAGACTACCCTGGTATTTGAAGAAAGACAACTGCTTAGTACAGCAGGGCCCAGCAGAGGGGAAGGCTTCAAGGAGCTCCCGCGGGCGGCTGAGCATCAGAGACACCTTCGAGCTCCTGAAAAGCCCAAATTCCTGGGCCTGGCCTCGGAAACTGACCCACACACTACAGGAGCAGTCGGGAGTCACCGCTTCCCAGGTGATTATGCCTAAAGAAAATTTCCAAAGGTAAAAATCATCACAAAATCTCTCCATTTCATACTATCCTGATTAATGTCACTGAAAGCATAGGGACATCTCTCCAGTAAATCTCTTCTGAGCAACTCCAACATTCCTGTTACAGTTTCTCATAGGTTTTTGGGAACAAGAATGCCAGGATCTCAGATGAATTTTTAATCTGTCTCCTTGCTTTGTCGATTACATCGAAAGGTAAGGGCTATTCCCTAATAGAGGCAAATAATCTCCCAGAAAAGGAAAATCTGTTGTTTCCCCAGCTGGTCTAAGTTCCAGTGTGGCTGCTGGCCAGTTTAAGAAGGACCTCTTGGTGCCTAAAACCCCAGGCTTTCTGCAAAGGGCCTTCATCTCTCCTTATCTGGTACCAGATGAGAGAACACCTGGAGAAATGCACACCTGGAAGCATGGTCAGTTAAGGCGGAACACTCAAAAACTGTTCTCATTAAACAACTGACAAATACAGGTGACATAAAACCAGACTAGAATCTCTCCTGACAAATCCTCATAAAATCACCAATTTTGAACCCTTAAGAAAACGCTCTCTAAATATTAGCTGATTGTGGGACGCCTGGGTGGCTCAGTCGGTTAAGCATCTGACTTCGGCTCAGGTCATGATCTCGCTTGGTTTGTGGGTTTGAGCCCTGCATCAGGCTCTGTGCTGACAGCTCAGAGCCTGGAGCCTGCTTTGGATTCTGTGTCTCCTGCTCTCTCTGCCCCTCCCCTGCTCACAGTCTCTCTCTTGCTCTCTCAAAAATAAATAAATGTTAAAAACAAAAAAAATGTTAGGGGCGCCTGGGTGGCTCAGTCGGTTGAGCATCTGACTTTGGCTCAGGTCATGATCTTGCTCGGTCTGTGGGTTTGAGCCCCAGGTTGGGCTCTGTGCTGACAGCTCAGAGCCTGGAGCCTCCTTCAGATTCTGTGTCTCCTCCTCTCTCTGCCCCTCCCATGCTCATGCTCTGCCTCTGTCTCTCAATAATAAACAAACGTTAAAAAAAATTTTTTTAAAAATGTTAGCTGACTGTTACCACTCAATGAAAATTTTGTATCTTTTCTTATCTGCAAGTCTTTCACATTTTACACACATTGAAGTGGTTTTAAATATGCTTAAAACAACCTTCTTTTCCTCTGACAATAAGAAAGCAGAAAAATTTAGAGTTGTAAAGGATCTTCCAGTCCAACATTTTTAGGAGCAACAGCAGGCTCAAGATGGCAACGTGCCCAGGGCCATACCGAGTTCAGAACCAGAGCCGGGACTAAAAGCACACTGCCAACAGCTTTTCCCCAAATATTCCTCAGAGGTGACACACCAGACACTTTAAAAATGTTCCTCGATCATGATGTTCCTAAAACTCAGACGTATCCATTAACTTGTCATAAGAAAGCAGAAAAGATTCACAGGAAATCACGTTAGTTTTGTCTAATACTAGATCCAAAGCAACGAACATTCGCTCACTATCCACACTATGGTGCCCAGTGTTGTAAAGCAACCTTGTGAGAGGGTGGATGATATTCCTATTTTTCAGATTATGGAATGCAATTCAAAGAGGTTAGCAGGAGAGAGTGAAGGCTGCAGATTTACGGCTCACTTGGAGAGAGCCGTGCCATAGACTTCAGCCATGGTACCTCACTGTGAAGCTATTACCAACTCATTTTCCAGGTGAGGAAACTAAAGCTGGAGAGAGCTAAAGCAACTGTCAAAAGTCAGGTGGCTAATAAACAGTAGAACCCGTGACCCTCTTTGAGCTAACCCCAAAGCCTGTGGGGCTTGCTACTGAACTACAACGGGTGTAAACTGGCAGGCCCACACCTGGACCCTAACTCAGAACCTCCCGAACGGTGTGTATGGTCAGGAAACCGCTCCATCTTCCCAGAACCAGCATTACCATCTGAAGCCAATTAAGGGCAGGTGTTCAGCAGGCATTTTTAAACAGGACAGGAAACTGATTCTCTCCAGGGCAATCCCACAGGCAATCCCAGGAGCCTCGTGCCACCACTGTACTCCCCTGCCCCCCCTACTTTTTCTTCTACAAGACCGTACCCTACAGATGGGGTGGTCTCGTAGCCATATCCCCTGAACTCAAGTTGGGCAGTACGTGGTTCTCCTTATGATTTAAGTTTGCCAGCCATTCCTCATCTCCCCAAAAGCCTTTAAAAATACAGCCCTGATAAGGCACTGTTAGCATTCAATATTTTACTTGTACCATTCAATAGCTCACCTGCTGACTTCAGGATAAACCGCAGAGTCCTACACAAAGTAGGCAGAGCCCATCAAACCTGGCCCCGCTTTTTTTTTTTCTTTCCACCCCCCACCCAAGCTTATCCACCCATGGATGGTCACAACAGCCTTACTGCCATCCTGCAGACAGTGCAAGTCCACGAACGTCCAGCCCTACATGACCATGATTTATTTTGGTCACACAGCCAGGAATGTCCTTTCTACCTTATCCAACTGGCCAACTTCCAGGCTCAATTCGCATATGATCTCTTCCCCTGATGGAAATTAATCCCATTCTTCTCTGTGTTCTCCACTCACCCTACACACTCTTCTAACCCCTACAGCAGGCCTGAATTTCCTGACAGCACATGCTGCCAGTACAGACAATGGCATTGCATTGGAAGCATCATGGTTTCCAAGTTTCTGCTCATTAGGGCGGAAATTCACCAAAAACGGTTGTATGCTCCAACCCCACAGGTCAACAGAAGACTGCCTGGTATTCGGCTGAAAATGTTCAAGTGACAGAGAGGGAGCTACAGCAATCTCTAACACCTGCTGGAGAGAGACAAACCCAACCTAGAAAAGAAGGCGACAATTTCAGCCAATGCCTAAATCTAGCCTAAGGTTTTAGTCATCAGGACCCTGTCACAGTAAAAAGATACTTACTCCATGTAGGCTATCGGGGCTGGGATACGTACACCGTGGGATCCACAGAGTAGGGTCCAAGCCAGACCTGAGCTATATTCCCTTGGCCATGAGGCTTAGGGTTTTCGTGAGTTCTCCGATGAGAAGAAACTGTAGGATATCAAAATCTGTGGAACCTTTTGAGTTAATTGTTCGTAATCTTTTGGACGTCTTCATAAAAGCCTCACTTAACCCTTTCAAGAATGGCAGGATTTTGATAACCCAAATAGGGAAAAACTAAGCAAGAAGCAATCTCAACTAAAAACACAACTAAAATGACACTTATCAAGTCACACAAACGATAGTTCTTTCTACTTTTAATCTATCCTGAAAACTCAAAGATCCTTAAGAACCGAACTGACATAGTCACAGGTCTTCTGATTACTGAAGTCTGGCACATTGCAGGGCCAGACTGTCATGGGAATAAATGAATGATGATAGTCTTACTGCAAAAGTCAGTCCTAAGCCCTGTGATTGGCCAAGCCAGTACTAACATTTCATATATGAGAAAGAAGGCCCATAACAGGTAAGCGATCTGCCCAAAAGCATCCAGCTAGTGAGTGACAAAACCAGCACTAGCACTCAGGTCTTCTTACTTGGTCTGCCCTCTTTTCCATTCCAGCAGGATCACTTTACTCCCATACACAAAGGGAACAACCCTTTGAAACACAGGAATACAGCTTCTTGGGCTGTTAAAGTAAATTTAATAAGCAAGCAGTTGAATAGACTGAGAAAACATGGTTACCAGATGGCCACTGGTCAAAGAAACCATGAATGCATCAGTGCCACTTGGAAGTCTTAATTTAAAACAATATGTCCTTTACTTTAAAGCCTCAGTACCTTTTAACCCAAAGTGAAATGTGCTTTGAAGTACAGACGTTCTGGCATAAATCAGGTCAGAGGAAGCAGAAAAACAACACAACCACCACCACAGATCTATATATACAAAAAATTTTTATTCTGATTCTATTTTAAGTAATCTGAGATATTTGGCTATTCCTCAGAGAATCAAGCCCACATTTGGATTCATTCCAGTTCTTAAGATGCCAAATTGATTTTTACACAAAAAGAGTGTTTGCCCAGATTTCCACCCACTAGATCTCAACAGTTACCCTGAGCTAATCCACAGCTTATGTAAATGATGGCTAACCCTTCCACTAAGCCAAACAAACTCATTCTGAAAAAGGCCATCCCCTGTCCCTTCTAAAGCCCTCGTCTCACCCGCACCAACTCCTTCTCTTGTTTAGGAAAACTTGGATCAGCACTGAAACACTACGGGGTCACCGCTCCACCCTCCCCATTCCACGGTCTTGTGTCTGCAACCCCGCACCACACGCCCGGTACCCGGCCCGGGGCACGGCAGGCGCTCGAAGCACGTTTTAATACCGAATGAATGAACTTCAAGGATTTTAAATTTGGAAGTTTAAAAAGTTTGCCTTTGTTTTTGAATTTTACATCATCTACATACATCCACACTTTCTCCTACCACCATATTTAAGCAGGAGCCTCCTCCAGTCAAAAAACAGTGACACGTTCTGTCTTCCCCATCCCGTCAAACGCCCATTCCTACCTGGGTGTCTGCCCTTGACCCCATTGATTTTTAGGAGGCGGCCAAGCGGCGACTGGCCTCGGGCTCTGCCGCCTCTAGGCGGCCAGTGACGGCCACCATGGCCCCCGCGGCTCGGGAGGAGCCCGGCGCCCCTGGCCCGTATCTCGCAAACAAAGGCCGAGGGGGAGGGGAAGGACGCAGGGGGCGAGGGGCTGCGGGGAGAGGGGCCGCGGGCGGCGGCACACGCGGCGCCCGCGGCGGGCGAGGGCTGGGGTACTCACGGCGGTCTCGTCGCGATACACGTCGGGGTACTGGAAGGACAGCATGGCCAGGGGCGGGCGTGGGGCGGCGTGGGGGCGCGGACTGCGGGCGCGAGCCGGCCGGGCTGGCCGCGGGGCGAGGCTGGGGCGCGGGCAGGGGCCGAGCGGGCGGCGGCGGCTGCGGCGGGCGGCTCTCGGCCAGGACTCTCACGACCCGACCGGCGGCAAGCGGCGAGGACGTGCTGGAAGCAGGAAGCAACTGTCGGCGAGGCCGGGAGCCCCTCCCCGGCGGGCGGGCCCAGCGGCGGCTGCGGCGGCAAGAGGGAGCGGGCGGCGCCGTGCGTGCGCCGGGCCGGGCGCACAGCTCCCTCTGCAGGAGCGCCGGCCGCGCCCGTGCCGCCCGGGCACACGGGCCACCCCGCCGAGGCCGCGTCGCAGCCACGCCGGCCCGCCCGCCCCGGGCTACCCGGTCCGGCACCCGCCGGAGACGGACCCGCGCGGGCCGGGGACACCCGCGCGGGGTACACGTCCGGTCTCGCCGGCCGGGGCCACCACGCCTCCACCCTCCCCTTCCCGAAGTCCCTCGCTGTCAGTTTAGCCGTTGCCGAGCTTGAGAGCGAACAGGCGGGTTTGCTTATTAATCGATTCCCCCATCTTCCTGTTCCTGGGCGTGGTGGGGAGGCAGAGAGAGACCTTGGCTCTCTCCAGCCTTAAGAGCAGTGGGCTTGAGGTGGCCTAATTTTTACTGGCTGCGACTCTGGACTTGGAAGGGAAGGGATAATGGATCATGATAACCATGAAGGAACCACATCTCCCTTCACTCCAAGTCTCTGGTGGGCACTGGGTGGTGGGGCATCCAGATTTTAGAGGTGTTGGTAGGACAATGGGTAAGCCCTTATCTGAGATTTACCAATGAAGAGAGGACCCAAGTGGGAGCATCGGGGTCTTTTGTTCATCCTGCCAGTTCCTTAATTCTGTTCTTGCCAATGTGTTTGTTTATTGAGCACCTACTGTTGTCCCTGTGGGGGAAACAGTAGTTGACAAGGTGCTTGACCTCAAAGTCATGACATTGTAATAGTTCTAATTCTTTTTCCTTAGGTTAGTGATATGTGTTCTGGTCTTGCTTTCTGGACCATCAGGAAGAAGCTTTATAGCCCCAAATCTTCACAGCTGTGGTGTGTGTTCCATGTGTTATGTACTCCTGGCTTCTTAGAAGTCATGGGAGGATGGCATGGGTATGACCACAAAGCCCTTCCAGTCCTGAATTCCACATGTATATGGTAATGGTTGTAAACTCATGTGTTCTGTTTCTTTTGTATTATCACCCCAGTTCCGTGGCTCACACATCATAGTTCAATTTCTCTTCATGGCAGGGTAATTGATAAACATGTCTTGCATTGGTTTCCCAAACCCCCTCCTTGGGCAACCTGAGAATCTTCAGTTTTGGGAAAGCTCACAGTTGGGGCCAAACTCAGTGCAGACAGACACAGACAATAGTGCTCTGCAGTCCAGCATTCCTGATCCTAGTTACCACCCCCTGCCTTGCCTGCCTGTCACCTGGCCTAGGGACTGCCAGGCATTTCCTAATGCTTCTGCCACTTGTGTGTTTGGGGGGGTGGGGGGTGTGGGGGGAGGATTTTAAGAGCAGCCCAGGAGCACATGACCCAGCAGATCCCCTAGTAACAACGACAGCAATAGTAGTTAATGCTTACTCAGTGCTTCTTATATGCCAGGAAATTATCTTATTTAAACCTTATAAGATAACTAATCTTATCCCAATTTTAAGTTTTATTTATTTTTTTGTTTTGAGAGAGACGGAAACAGTGCGAGTGGGAAAGGGGCAGAGAGAGAGAGAGAGTGAGAGAGAGAATCCTAAGCAGGCTCCGCGCTACCCACACAGAGCCTGATGTGGGCCTTGAACTCACAAAACCACAAGATCATGACCTGAGACAAAACCAAGAGTCAGACACTCAACTGACTGAGCCACCCAGGTGCCCAGTTTTATAGTTGGGGAAAACAGGGGCTGACTTTTGCCCAGAACTTCACAAATATTTATTAAAAAAAAAAAAAAAAATAGAGCCAGGATTCAAACCAAGATCTCTCTGATGCCAACACTCAGTCTTAATCACTCTTTTTTAAAAAAATGTTTATTTATTTATTTTTGAGAGAGTGAGAGAGAGCCCAAGTGGGGAGGGGCAGAGAGAGATGGAGACAGAGAATCCCAAGCAGGCATCTTCACTGTCAGCAAAGAGCGTGACCCAGGGCTCACTCCATCCCACAAGTTGTAAGATCATGACCTGAGCCGAAATCAAGAGTTGGATGCTTAACCCACTGAGACACCCAGGTGCCCTTTAATTACTCTTCTTCATGAATAAATAGGAGTACTCCATGGTCTACAAGGATACCCATAAATAGGTGACATTTTCCCAGCGCTTAATTTTAGCAGGCAAGGTAGAAATTATGAGAATTGTGGTGCCCAGAGGACAAATCAAACCTCAGGTGTTATCCTCTGTTCATCTCTAGGCAGTTATCCTAGTGCCCAGCTCCTCCAGGTCCTGAAAGGCAAAGGTCTGTATGTGGCACAGACAGTGCAATGTGCTGCCAGCAATAGATTGTCTGCGACTGCAGCGAGCGAAGTGGAGATGAAGACCCATTCCCCTCTTTGTGGCCAGATTGCTTGTACATTACCTACCTTTGCCACCTATTAGATATGAGTTGTCTGCTTTAATCCTCCCTTAAAAAGCCCATTTTACAGACGAGGAAACGGAATCTCAGCAGCTTTAAAGGAATTTGTCTGAAGTCCTCACACAGCTAAGACAGCCAAGGTTCAAATTCGTCAGTTGACTGCAAAGCCCATGCTCTACCTTGCCCACAGAAAGTGAAGAGAAGGGAAATATTTGAACCGTCGCAGAAATGGAAATTCTACCTCCAGAATAAACACCAGAGTGCTCTTTGACTTCTAACATCGCACACTATTTCCAGGAGAATTCTAAATTAACTCTGTAAAAACTCGTGCTCTAACCTACAACCATTCCCCAAACACAAGGCCCCTGGGGGCAAAGGGATAGCAGAGACATAGAAGGACCTCCAGGGAAGCCCGCAGCCTGTCCTCTATTGCCTGACCTCCAACTTTGTACCCCACTCTGTTAACCAGAGTCACCATAGTAAGGAGGCAGGTTAGCGATATTTACTACCGCTTGCCTGTCTCAAACCCACTCCAAGTACTTGTCGCAGCATCCCTCCCAACCACACATAGTACCCTCCAAGAGAGGATTTCTGGTAATTAGCCAAGGGGGTAAGTGTTGGCTGAAATCCATCTTTCTCTCTACTTGCCACACTGTGCACAGGGGCACTGGCTGCCTTCAGCTGGAAAAAGGGGTGCCCATATTCTCACAAAGGTCCACTGACAAGAGGCTGCATCTACCCAGGGGAAACAGTTCTAACTCACACAAGAGTGCCATCTTGTTAGCACTCCTTAAGCCTGATGCCTTGGGTGCTCGCCTGGAGAATCCTTTCATTTGACTGCGGTTTCCAGGTAGCTAGCTAACCTACTGATTGGTGGGGTGCAGTCATTTCCAGCTACATTTCCTTTAAGATGTGTATAATTTTTTCCAGTATGATTTCTAATGAAAATTCTGATATACTCCTGTATATCTAATCTCCACAAGGCATCATGAGGTGTGAAACAGCATCTAGAATAAGAGTGAGGATCTCTTCCCGGCCCTGCCACTATTTCCCTGGCTTTGAATGAGTCCTTACATCATTGGTTTGTTTGTTTTTTTTTAAAGATTGAATAATCTCTGCACCAAACATGAGACTCACATTTACAACCCTGAGATCAAGAGTCTCATTCTCTACCCGCTGAGCCAGCCAGGCACGCCATATCGTCAGTATTTTTTCTCTATACCATGAAAGAATTGGATCAGGTGGTGTCCAAGTTTCTTTTGTTCAGGAAGAAATAAAGTAGAGATGTAGGAGCCTCAAAACTATCTCTGGAATTCAAAATGTAATTGCCCTGGGAGAGTGCTATCCATACGTCCTGGGCCGATGGAGGGGAGGGTGGGCAGTAATTATCTACTAAAAGGGCTTTCTCCATAGTTTTCTTCTGTTTTGAAACCATCCACGAGCACAGATTTGGCTCCAAGGCCATGGCTGGGTCTGTGGTACTTACTCAGTTCATAGATTTTATCTTCCCAGGAACTGTAGCTGTTCCCTTCTAATACCCTTCTCTTGATAGAGGCATATGGTTAAAAAGCTAGGGGAGGTGTCTGGCACTACAGCTGTGAAATCTAAGGTCTCCTCCCCTTCTCAACTTAATGTCCAACTGAGTTAAGCCCCAGAATGAGAGGCTAAGGCTGAATTAAATCCAGGCTAAGAAAGAAAAAAAAAACCCTGGGGCATAAAAAGTGGATCAAGAATTAATCTGGGGGCGCCTGGGTGGCTCAGTCGGTTGAGTGACCGACTTCGGCTCAGGTCATGATCTCGCGGTCTGTGAGTTCGAGCCCCGCGTTGGGCTCTGTGCTGACAGCTCAGAGCCTGGAGCCTGCTTCTGATTCTGTGTCTCCCTCTCTCTCTGTCCCTCCCACACTCATGCTCTGTCTCTCTGTCTCAGAAATAAATAAACATTAAAAAATTAAAAAAAAAATAAAAAAGAATTAATCTGGAGTATTTTTCTACTTTAGTTTGTAGAATTTATTTATACCATTTCTAACGAGACTCCCAAGTTAGGAGTGTTTCCAAATCAGGAGACAGGGATCTTTTTTCCTCTTCTATTATTAGAAAAAAAATCAGGGGTGCTCCCACATGTGAAATGAAGTTATTTTATTTACGTAAGGAAAGATGAAATAATCCATTCATTGGTTTAACTTTAGAACTTAAAACTATTCAGCAAATGCAATATGCAATACTCAAAATGTGTCAGTTCAAAATTATTGGCTATAAGAACAGAAAGGAGATTAAGAAAGAACAGGAAGGGGAAAAAATGATATATATAAAGCAGGAAAGAGACACAGCATCCCAGATTTGTTAATATTAAGAAAGGTGAAGATAAGCACAAAAAGATAATATGGAATCAGACAATAAACACATGAAAACACATGCATAAAATCAGAGTTAGATGGACAGAAAGCTAGTCTTGTATGGAACAACACTTCATCTTATAGCCTTTAAAATAATAATGTTACAAATGTTAAGTTCTATTGGAACTTTTGCAACTCTGGGATAATTAATGATGAACCCCTTGATGTTTTCTGCATCAGTTTAAACCAAGCAGTATATCTGATCCACACACAAGAGGATCTCCACCCTGTTCAGTGCCTCCATTTTCTCTAGAGTTACTGAGTAACAACCAGACTGTCTTTCCATTTATTCTTTCTGTCATGCAGTCCTCACAGGTATCAACTTGAGTCAGTTAATGCTAAAGAACTGAGCCTATATTCAAGTTCATTGAGCTGGTCTTATTTGACATTTATAGTTTCACCATTTCACTATAGACCAGTGTAGTAGTATAGCCTCTAACAAGTAACATGTGCTGTAAAGCTTTAGTCTTTAGTCCATTACGCTCTGCCCTTTCGGCGATTTAGTGTCCTATAAAACCTAGAGTTGGGTGCCTGGCTGGTAGAGAGTTTGCCCCAACTCTTAGGACAATCTAAGGTCTCTATGTTCTCTCTGGTTGATAGTGCAAATTCTACTGAAAGATAGCTGACAGAATTCCCAGTTCTCTACTGTTCTTACCATTTTTTCTCCTTTTCTGAAGGGGGCGGGGCCAGGAAGAATCACCTTATTGTTTTTATAAAAGTACCACAGGAAATCTTCAGTTAGGACAATAAGGCAGACTAGATATGTCCTGCTAAAGAATGAAGAATTATTAAGGCATTGCTAGGCTCACAGAGACACCTCCCTCCCTCCAAACAGATTAGCCATAAAAAAAATACAGGAGAATGTGAAACAAAAGGGTCACCAGGATAAAGAACTCCAAGGAGGCATCATTTACATTGCCTTCTATGTAAATGCCTCCTACCCTCTGGAGTTGTACAACTAGTTTCCCTGTAACACCCTCTGGAAAGATTGCCTGAAAACAAATGACTGCATCTGACTTGTCTATCACAATGGGCCATTTTGGAAGGAAAGCATCCTAAGGTAGGCCCAGAGGCCTTCCACTGATTAAATCAATCACGACTTAACTTACAATCACAGATCATGCAAGGAAACGATATTGGTTTTTAGTCTATTACCATTTGGCGACATTTTCATACCTGTTTGGTATGGGCCTGTATTGCAAGGGCCTGTGAACCTGAAGATTGCATTTCCTAAATGCCCTTGTCAGCTGATTTCTGACTACCTTCTATCAAAGGAAGAAAACAGAGATGATTGGGGGTGGAGGAGAGACACTGCTTTTCTCCTTTTCTTGGGTTCTGCACAGTTGGATCAGTGGTGGGGAACCTTTGGTCCCCAAAGCGTCAGCAGCAAATTTGGCAATTTCAAAGGCACTATGGCCTCCTATGTTCTTGCAGCCAAGTGCAGGCTGTGGGCTTCCTAAGGAGTATGGCAGCAATTAGCGGCTGGGGCTGGTGCGGCATCAGTGTCATTATGCTCATAGGGGCTGCATGAACTACTGAATCTTTTGTTTCTCTAATCTTAAGAGAAAGACTGATTTCTGAATCTCTAGGGAGCATTACCTTTCCTTTTTCAATCTTCCATCCCACTTGTATAACAAATTTCTTATATTAAATCCCCTCTATATGGGGCGCCTGGGTGGCTCAGTCGGTCGAGCGTCCGACTTCGGCTCGGGTCTTGATCTCACGGCTGGTGGGTTCGAGCCCCACATCGGGCTCTGTGCTGACAGCTCAGAGCCTGGAGCCTGCTTTGGATTCTGTGTCTCCCTCTCTCTCTGCCCCTCCCCTGCTCATGCTCTGTCTCTCTGTCTCTCAAAAATGAATGAACATTCAAAAACCATTTTTTTAAATAAAAAAATAATAAAAAATAAATCCCCTCTATCAGCAGTAGCTACCATGGTCCTTTCTTTTTTTTTTTTTCCCTTACCTAGACTTTTTTTTTTTAATGATGAGTAAAAGTAAGAAAAAGATAACATACAACATATTTAGACCCTATGAGGGTTTTAGGTACTGGAAAGATCAAATATATAATATAGACTGCCAAGATATGAAGTATTTCAAGGAAAAAAGTCATCCCCCAAAGAGTAAATTGCAAGAATGTATAAAAATGACCATTGGATTTGGAAAAACAAAATATAACTTTTAGAAATTAAAAATAGTGAAATTTTAAAAAGTCATGGAGAGGTTAAATAGCAAGTTAGAAAGCTAAAGAGAATTAATGAACTTAAAGGTTGCTTTGAGGGAATTATAATAAATGCAACACAGACAAGGAGATGGAAAATATGAAAGAAAAGAAATATAAAACATGAAAAAAGTAGAAAACCATTTGATCATCTCTTTACATTAAGAAAACAAAATCCCATACTCATTGATTAAAACAAAACAAAACAAAAACAAAACACTCAAGGAAGGGCGCCTGGTGGCTTAGTTTGCTTAAGCACCCAACTCTTGATTCCAGCTCAGGTCATGATCTCATGGTTCGTGAGATCCAGCCCCAATAACAACACAAAGCCTGCTTGAAATTCTCTCTCTCCATCTCTCTCTGCACTTCTTCTCCCCCACTCATGTGTTCTATCTCTCTCAAAACAAACAAAACACTCAAGGAAAAATAGGAATAGAAGAGAACATCCTTAATCTAATTAAGGTAAACACAAAGAACAGAAACAAAGACTGAAATATCTAACCCTACCACAATCATTTATTTATTTATTTATTTATTTTCATCACAATAAGTGCCCTCTTTGATCTCCATCACCTATTTTACCCATCCCCCCACCTCCCCTCTGGTCACCACAGGTTGTGCTATATTGTTAAGAGTATGTTTCTTGGTTTGCCTCTTTCTCTCCCTCCCTCTCCTTTGCTTGTTTCTTTTGTTTCTTAAGTTCCACACATGAGTGAAATCATATGCTATTTGTCTTTCTCTGACTGACTTATTTCATTTAGCATAATACTCTCTAGCTCCATCCATTTTGTTGCAAACGGCAAGACATATATTCTTTTATATGGCCGAGTAATATATCCAATATATGCATGCCACTTCTTCTTTTTAAAAAGTTTTAATGTTTGTTTATTTTTGAGAGACAGAGAGAGACAGAGTGTCAGTGGAGAAGGGACAGAGAGAGAGGGAGACACAGAATCCAAAGCACGCTTCAGACTCTGAGCTGTCAGCAGAGAGCCTGAAGCAGGGCCCGAACCCACGAACTACAAGATCATGATCTGAGCTGAAGTCAGTTGCTTAACCGACTGAGCCACTCAGGTGCCCCTATATGCCACTTCTTTATCCAGTCATCAATCAATGGACATTTGGGCTGCTTTCATAGTTTGGCTATTGTAAATAATGGCTCAAGAAACATAGGGGGGTATGTATTCCTTTGATTAGGTGTTTTTTGTATTCTTTGAATAAATACCTAGTAGTGCAATTGCTGGATTCTAGGGTAGTTCTATTTTTAATTTTTTGAGGAAACTCCATACTGTTTTCCAGAGTGGCTACACCAGTTTGCATTCCCACCAACAGTGCAAGAGGGCTCCTTTTTCTCCATATCCTCACCAATACCTATTGTTTCTTGTGTTGTTGATTTTAGACAACCTGACAGGTGTGAGGTTATATCTCACTGTAGTTTTTTTTTTTTTTTATTATTCTTTTGAGAGAGAGAGTTCAAGCAGGGGAGGGGCAAAGAGAGAGGGAGACAGAGAATCCCAAATGAGCTCTGAGCCACCAGTGAGGAGCCCATGTCAAGGCTTCAAACCACAGACTGTGAGATCACCACCTGAGCCAAAAACAAGCTCCAGATGCTCAACTGACTAAGCCACCTAGGCTCCCCTCATTGTAGTTTTTATTTGCATTTTCATGAAGATAAGTGATGATGAACATTCTTTCATCTGTCTATTGGCCATCTATATGTCTTCTTTAGGAAAATGTCTGTTCATGTCTTCTGCCCATTTTTTAATTGGATTATTTGCTTTTTGGGTATTGAGCTGTTTAAAAAAATTTTAATGTTTATTTTTGAGAGAAAGAGAGAGCAGGGGAGGGGCAGAGAGGGGCAGAGAGAGGGAGATACAGAATCTGAAGAAGGCTCCAGGCTCTGAGCTGCCAGCACAGAGCCTAACTCCCGGCTCCAACTCATGAACCATGAGATCATGACCTGACCGAAGTGGGACATTCAACCAACTGAGCCACCGAGGCACCCCTGGGTGTTGAGTTTTATAAATTCTTTACTTATTTTAGATACTAAACATGTAGTGAATATGTCACTTGCAAATATCATCTCCTATTCCATAGGCTGCCTTTTAGTTTTGTTGATTGTTTCCTTCACTGTGCAGAAACTTTTCATTTTGATGTAGTCTTAATAGTTTATTTTGACTTTTATTTTCCTTGCCTCAGGAGACACATCTAGAAAAATGTTGTTTTAACCAATGTCAGAGAAATTACTGCCTATGCTCTCTTCAAGGATTTTTATGGTTTCACTTCTCACACTTAGATCTTTAATCCATTTTGAATTTATTTTTGTGTATGGTAAAAGAAACTGGTCAAGTTTCATTCTTTTGTATGTGGTTGTCAAGTTTTCCCAACACCATTTGTTGAAGATACTGTTTTTTTCCCATTGTATATTCATTCCTCATTTGTTGAAGACTAATTGCCATGTAATTGTAGTTTTACTTCTGGGTTTTCCATTCTATTCCATTGAACTATGTGTCTATTTTTATGCCAGTACCTTACCATTTAAGTTACTACCACTATGTAATATAACTTGAAATTCATAATTGTGGTAACCCCAGTTTTGTTTTGCCAGAGATTGCTCTAGCTATTCAAGGTCTTTTACAGTTCCATACAAATTTTAGGATTGCTTATTCTAGTTTTGTGAAAAATGCTACTGGTATTTTGGTAGGGATTGCACTAAATCTGTAGATTGCTTTGGGTAGATAGGCATTTTAACAATATTTGTTCTTCCAACCTATGAGCATGGAATGTCTTTTCATTTCTTTATGTCATCTTGAACTTATTTTACCAGTGTTTCAGACTTTTCGGAGTACACGTCTTTCACCTCTTTGGATAACTTTATTCCTAGATATTTTATTGTTTTTGGTGCAGTTGTAAATGGGATTATTTTCTCTCTTTTTTTTAACTTTTTATTTATTGGGATGCTGGGTGGCTCAGTTGGTTAAGTGTCCAACTTTGGCTCAGGTCATGATCTCATGGTTTGTTGGTTTGAGCTCTGCATTGGACTTCATGTTGACAGCTCAGAGCCCGGAGCCTGGAGCCTGCTTCAGATTCTGTGTTTCCCTTTCTCTGTGCCCCTCCCCTGTTCACGCTTTCTCTCTCTCTCTCTCTCTCAAAAATAAATAAACATTAGAGGAGGGGCCAAGATGATGGAACAGCATGGGTGTTTTTTTGCATCTCTCATCCCTGAAATATAGCCAGATCAACACTAAACCATCCTGCACACCTAGAAAACTGATTTGAGGATTAACACAACAAACTGTACGACCTGAACCAGAGAACTCAGCAGGTATGTGGTGCAGAGAGGTGAAGTGGGGTAGAGAGAAGTCAAGGGAGGGCAGGGAGCTGTTTTTGCTTGCAGAGAGAGGATGGAGACAGAGGAGAGTATGTAAGCAGCTGGAGAAAAAAGGAAGAGTATGCAAGGGACTGAACAAAAAAGGGAGAAAGGAGAGGGTTTGAATTCCATTAAGACTCTATAAACAGGGGGAGTTCAGAGTCTGAAACTCTGCAGCTCGATACCTGGTGGTGCTCTGGTGGGAAGGGCTAATCCCCAGGAACAGAGAGCAAGGTCCTTGGAGTCCTCAGCCCACACAGGGAGAGGTGGTTCCCCTGCTGGGAGGACATTTGGTAGAGGCTGTGTGGCGCCCCCAGAGCCAAAGATCCCAGTGGACCCTGGAGAACAACCACATTTGCTGGTACTGGAACAAGGTTGTTAGGGGTGAAGCCTTGTGCCAGATGTGTGTTGTGATTTTCCATAATCCCTGAAATGCTGCTGCTACACAACTGCATGAACTTTTTAGGGGCGGGGTGGGGAGCTGGCACCCAGCTGCAGTCTCTGGGCATTGGCAGCAGCATGGTCCTGTGAATGTTCCTGGGTGCAGCTGGCACCCAGCCATTGCTCAGTGAGACCCTCCCCAGAAAGTCTGAATGGGTCAAAGCTGCAGTCCTGATGGCTTGGTCATGGACAGTGGGGAGTGGACAGAAGCCAGATACAGGAGTGGTGTGTGATTGCTGGTTGGGGAGAGCGCAGAGTTCTGATACTACAGACTGGGTAGCTGGGTGACACCATTTTCACCCCTCACACGCATACGCATACACACCTACATGCACCACTATAGCTAACCCCAGTAAGCTAAGCAGCGCCATCTAGTGGAGAAAGGAGCCATTACACTAAGGCTCACCCAACTGGGCCAACCTCCCTCTTCAGGAACACAAGTCTCTCTGCTGCTTAGTTTCTGGACTATAAAGAGCTTCACAGTCTTACTTCTAGGGGAAACTGATGTAATTTCAATCATATGTCAGTCTGTTTGCTGGTCCATCTATTCAATTTTTTAAAATTTCTTTCATTATTCTTGAATATAGAAAGAGAAAAAAATTTTTTTTATTTTCCATTTTTATTAAAAATTTTTTTCTTTAATTTTTCTACTATATTTTTTACCTTTTTGTAAAATTTTCAAATCTATTTTATTTCCATCATTTTATTCTATTCTATTGCATTGTATTCATTTTTTCAAATTTTCAAACATTTTATTTTTTTTCTTATCTTTCCTTTTTTTCTCTAATCTATCAAGCTCCTTTCAACAACCAGACCAAAACACACCTAGGATCTAGCATCCTTTATTTGAGTTTTTTTGTTGTTTTTAATTAAAAAAATTTTTTTTTACCTTATTAATTCCTTTTCTTCCTTCAAAATGAGAGAATGAAGGAATTCACCCCAAAAGAAAGAACAGGAGTATATGACAGCCAGGGACTTAACACAGATACAAGCAAGATGTCTGAATCAGAATTTAGAATCATGATAATAAGAGTACTAGCTGGGGTTGAAAACAGACTATCTCCCTTCCTCAGAGGTAAAGGTGAGTCAGGATGAAATAAGAAATGCTATAACTGAGCTGCACTCTTGAATAGATGCCACAGCAGCAAGGGTGGATGAAGCAGAGCAGCGAATCAGCGATATAGAGGACAAACTTATAGAGAACAATGAAGCAGAAAAAAAGAGGGAGACTAAGGCAAAAGAGCACAATATAAGAATTAGAGAAATCAGTGACTCATTAAAAAGGAACATCAGAATAATAGGGGTCCCAGAGGATGAAGAAATAGAAAAAGGGGTAGAAGGGTTATGTGAGCAAATCATAGCAGAAAACTTTCCTAACCTGGGAAAAGACACAGACATCAAAATCTAGTAAGCACAGAGGACTCCCATTAGATTCAACAAAAATCGGCCATCAACAAGGCATATCATAGTCAAATTCACAAAATACTCAGGCAAGGAAAGAATCATGAAAGCAGCAAGGGAAAAAAGTCCTTAACCTACAAGGGGAGACAGATCAGGTTCACAGCAGACCTATCCACAGAATCTTGGCAGGCCAGAAAGGAGAGGCAGGATATATTCCATGTGCTGAATTGGAAAAACATGAAGCCAAGAATTCTTTATCCAGCAAGGTTGTCATTCAAAATAGAAGGAGAGATTAAAAGTTTCCCAAACAAAAATTAAAGGAGTTTGTGACCACTAAACCAGCCCTGCAAGAAATTTTAAGGAGGACTCTCTGAGGGGAGAAAAGACTGGAATAAAAAAAAAAAAAAAGACGAGAAGCAACAAAGACTAAAAAGGAGCAGAGAACACCACCAGAAACTCCAACTCTACAGGCAACATAATGGCAATGAATTTATATCTTTCAGTACTCACTCTAAACATCAATGAACTAAATGCTCCAATCAAAAGACATAGAGTAACAGAATGGATAAGAAAACAAGATCCATCTATATTCTGTTTACAAGAGACCCACTTTAGACCTAAAGACACCTTCAGATTGAAAGTAAGAGGATGGACAACCATCTATCACGCTAATGGTCAACAAAAGAAAGCCAGAGTAGTCATACTTATATCAGGCAATCCAGACTTTAAAATAAAGACTGTAACAAGAGATGAAGAAGGGCACCATATCATAATTAAGGGGTCTATCCCCCAAGAAGACCTAACAATTGTAAACATTTATGCTCCAAATGTGGGGGAACTCAAATATAAATCAATTAAACACAAACATAAAGAAACTCATTGATAATAGTACCATAATAGTAGGGGACTTCAACACCCCACTTACAACAATGGACAGATCATCTAAACAGAAAATCAACAAGGAAACAATAGCTTTGAATCACACACTGGACTGGATGGACTTAACAGATATATTCATAAGGTATCATCCAAAGCAGATCAATGAAACCAGAAGCTGGTTCTTTGAAAGAATTAATAAAATTGATAAACCCCTAGCCAATTTGATCAAAAAGAAAAAGGAAAGGACCCAAATAAATAATATCAAGAATGAAAGAGGAGAGATCACAACAAACACAGCAGAAATATGAACAATAATAAGAGAATATTATGAGCAATTATAAGCAATCTGGAAGAAATGGACAAATTTCTAGAAACATATAAACTACCAAAATTGAAATGGGAAGAAACAGAAAATTCGAACAGACCCATATCCAGTAAAGAAATCGAATTAGTAATAAAAAATCTCCCAAAAAACAAGAGTCCAGGACTAGATGGCTTTCCAGGGGAATTCTACCAAACATTTAAAGAAGAGTTAACACCTATTCTCTTGAAGCTGTTCCAAAAAATAGAAATTGAAGGAAATTTTCCAAACTCTATGAAGTCAGCATTACCTTGATTCCAAAACCAAAGACCCCACTGAAAAGGAGAACTATAGACCAATTTCCCTGATGAACATGGCTACAAAAATCCTCAACAAGATATTAGCCAAAGGGATCCAACAATACATTAAAAAAATTATTCACCATGACCAAGTGGGATTTATACCTGGGATGCAGGGCTGGTTCACTATCCACAAAACAATCAATGTAATTCATCACATCAATAAAAGAAAGGACAAGAACCACATGATCCTCTCAATAGATGCAGAGAAAGCATTTGACAAAATACAGCATCCTTTCTTGATTAAAAACCTCAAGAAATTAGGGATAGAAGTCTTAAACCTTAAGATCATAAAAGCTGTGTGTGAAAGACCCACTGCTAATATCATCCTTAATGGAGAAAAACTGAGAGTTTTCCCCCTAAGGTCAGGAATGAGACTGGGATGTCCACTCTCACCACCGTTATTCAACATAGTATTGGAAGTTTTAGCCTCTGCAATCAGACAACACAAAGATATTAAAGGCATCCAAATAGGCCAGGAAGAGGTCAGACTTTCACTCTTTGCAGGTGACATGATTCTCTATATGGAAAATCCAAAAGATTCCACCAAATTGCTAGAACTTATCCGTGAATTCAGCAAAGCCACAGGATATAAAACCAATGCACAGAAATCAATTGCATTCTTTTTTTTTAAAATTTTTTAACGTTTTTATTTATTTTTGAGACAGAGAGAGACAGAGCACGAACAGGGGAAGGGCAGAGAGAGAGGGAGACACAGAATCGGAAGCAGGCTCCAGGCTCTGAGCCATCAGCCCAGAGCCCGACGCGGGGCTCGAACTCACAGACTGTGAGATCGTGACCTGAGCCGAAGTCGGACGCTCAACTGACTGAGCCACCCAGGCGCCCCTCAATTGCATTCTTATACACCAATAATGAAGCAACAGAAAGAAAAATCAAGGAATCAATCCTATTTACAATTGCACCAAACCCCGTAAAATACCTAGGAATAAATCTAACCAAAGAGGTGAAAAATCTATACACTGAAAACTATAGAAAGCTTATGAAAGAAATTGAAGAAGGCACAAAAAAACGGAAAAATATTTCATGCTCCTGGATAGGAAGAACAAATATTATTAAAATGTCAATACTACCCAAAGTAATCTAAATATTGAATTCAATACCTATCAAAATAACACCATCATTCTTCACAGAGCTAGAGCAAACAATCCTCAAATTTGTATGGAACCAGAAAGGACCCCGAATAGCCAAAGCAATGTTGAAAAAGAAAACCAAAGCTCTTAAATATGGAGAATGAACAGACAGTTACTGGAGGGGTTATGGGAGGGGGGGATGGGGCATTAAGGAATCTACCCCTGAAATCATTGTTACTGTATGTTAACTAATTCGGATGTAAATTTTGAAAAGTTAAAAATAATTAAAAAATAAAAAAACCCTCAACATTCATTCATGAGTTATAAATAAAGATACATGATTATTTATATACGTAATTTTTTAAATCTATGCATAAATTATTAGAATTAATAGAATTTAGAAAGCTGCTAGCTACCAAGGGGATATATAAAAACCAATTGTATTCTTTAAAAAAAAATTTTTTTAATGTTTATGTTTGAGAAAGAGAGAGAGACTGAGAGCGTGAGAGCATGAACAGGGGAGGGGCAGAGAGAGGGAGACACAGATTCTGAAGCAGGCTCCAGGCTCCGAGCTGTCAGCACAGAGACGGACGCAGGGCTCAAACCTACAAACCGCTAGATCATGACCTGGGCCGAAGTTGGACGCTTAACCAACTGAGCCACCCAGGTGTCCCCAAAACCCAATTGTATTCTTATATACAATGAATTATGCTAAAATAGTTGTATCTTAATATGCAAAAATTAAAATTGGACTTGTAGCTCATATCATTTATAGGAATAAATTCCAGGTAGACTAAAGACCTAAAAAAAAAGGAAGAATGAAACACATTTTAGAAAATAAAACAGGAAAAGTATCCTCTTAGCTTTAGGATGGGGAAGCGTTTCTTAAACAAGAGCACCAACCATAAAAGAAAAGAATAATTTTTACTATATCAAAATTAAGAACCCATATTCATCAAAATACATCATTAAGAGAGTAAAAAGAAAGCCTATATTAAGATAATATCTATAGCATGTACCACTATCAAAATCTAGTATGCCAATATCCCTTAAATATTCTGAGAAATCAGTAAGAAAACATTTATCAACCTAGTAGAAAATGAGTAAAAGATCTATATAGGCTATTTATGAAAGAAGAAACCTAAACGGCCAGTTAACACATGGAAAGTTGCTTAACTTCGTTAGTTATCAGGGAAATACAAATTAAGACCACACGGAGATAATATTATAAACCTCTAGTTTAGAAAAATAATTCTCAAAATATTAAGTGTAGGAGAGCGTGTAAAGCAAGGGGGACTCCTCTCAGGTACTACTTAGGGAAGTGCAGACTGATAAAACCACTTGGGAAAACAGTTTTGGTTTACCTTGTAAAGTTGAACGTGCACATGCGCTACACCTAGCAATTTCACCATTCTCTGTTATTTAGAGAAACATACACATGTGCACCAGGATACACACACAAGAATGGCTAAACAGTATTTTTGCAGAATATCACCAAACTAGAAACAAAATATATGTCCATTAACTGTAGATTGAATAACTAAACTATGGTGTACGCCCACAGTGGATTATGTACTACATGTTACTTTAAGATAACTTTAAAAATTAATATTTGCTCGACTTTCACAGAAGAAGAAGAAACCAAAGTAGAGCCAGTGGGATTGCCGAAGCTTTGGCAGACATTTCTTTAAAACTAGAGGTGTTACTTCTCAGAAGAGCTCTTTGAAGGTAAAGGGGTAATATGAAAAAAAAAAACAGGTCTGTATTTCCCCCCCACTTCCCAACATTTTGCAGAGGAAGCAGTTAAATAATTAACTATAGTTTGAAGAATCAAGATGGTATAGTTTTTATAGAGTTTTCATGTGTGTATGTAAGTATGTGTTGTTATATGTAAATTTAAACCTCAGGTAGTATTTGTTGATTCTTTATTCTCTGTCCAGTCAGCTGAAAGTCATGCTAGGAATAAAATGTTTTAAACTCCTATTTAACTGACCTTGAATTTCCTGGCATAGCCCTAATACCAGAGACACAAGAGGCCCAAGACTACTACTCTGGAGGTTTGTCAACTCACCTGCTGAATACTGGAGGGAATCTCTTCACTAGATAGCCCATTGAGCTGGCACCAACTCAGAGTGTGCTTTGTGGGTTTTGGGGAACAGACACTGGTATTAAGTGGCAAGCAAAGCTTAAAACCACACTATGGGACAAGATCCAAGAATCTGGTTAGAGTTTGAGGCCTGCCAAATCTGACAGGTCCAAAGACCAAAGTCAAAGTTAGGGCATGAGACTCAGAGTTTGGGGCAAGGAAATTAGAGCTTGTGTGAGTGACAAAGTGTAAAATAGACAAGGGTTTCTCCAAAGAAGACATATAGATGGCCAATGGACACATGAAAAGATGCTCAACATCACTCACTAATCATCAGGGAAATACAAATCAAAACCCCAATGAGATATCACCCCACACCTGTCAGAATGGCTAAAATAAAAAAACACAAGAAAGAACAGTGTTGGTGAGGATGTGGAGAAAAAGGAACCTTCTTGCACGGTTACGGAGAACGCAAACTGGTGAGGTCACTCTGGCAAACATTATGGAGGTTCCTCAAAAAATTAAAAACGGAATTACCATATGATCCAGTAATTCTACTACTGGGTATTTACCCAAAGAAAATGAAAACACTAATTTCAAAAGATATATGCACCCCTATGTTTATTGCATTATTTACAATAGCCAAATTATGGAAGCAGTCCAAGTATCCATTGATAGATGAATGGATAAAGAAGAGTTGGCATATGTATACAATGGAATATTATTCAGCCATAAAAGAATGAAATCTTGCTATTTGCAACATGTTGGATCTAGAAAGTATAATGCTAAGTGAAATAAGTCAGAGAAAGACAAATACCATATGAGTGTACTCATATGTGGAATTTAAGAAACAAAATAAATAAAGAAAAGGAGACAAACTAAAAGACAGACTCTTAACTACAAAGAAAATTGATAGTTACCAGAAGGGAGGTGTGGGGGGCATGGGTTAAGTAGGTGATGGGAATTAAGAGTACAATTACCATAACGAGCATTGAGTGATGTGTAGAATTGTTGAATCACAATATTGTACACTTGAAGCTAATATAACACTATATGTTAACTATACTGCAATTAACAACAACAAAAAGACGGAGATACAGAGAGGGGCAGGAAGGCTTGGAGAAGTTCCTGAATGATTGATGACTACTCATAGTACATAGAACTTTCACAATCAGCTATTACTTATGCCTTATTTCGGGGCCCAGCAAGATAGCAGGGCATAAAAGTTCAGGGGTGAAACATTAGTTAGTGTGTTGACTGCAGTGTATGTAAGGGAGGCTCCATTTTTATAAACAAATAGTATCCTATAGCTTGCCTAAAGGGAAGTTCCTTTGAGCCCTCACTGAGCAGTTTCCCAGAGCCTCAGGATGTCTTTATGCACACATTTGTTTTTAGGAGCTAGTTGCTGTCCAGTGACACTTCTGGGTTTATACTGATGTCTTAGTGCTCCAGAATTCCCCTCTCAACACATGCTGTCCACTGGGTTCAAGGAACAGCAACTCTGGCTGCCCCCAGGACCTCTTTCCACAGCTTAAATGGGGTTCTGGGCTCAAAGAAAAACTTTCATAGTAAATACAGCTCAGTTGTCCTCCCTTTCCAGTCCACCTATGAGGATAAACCAATCTCTCATAACCATGAACTTCTCTTTAAGATAGAAACCTACTGATTTGAAGCCCAGTGGATAAAGAATGAAGCAATGTCTTCATACTCTGCCTTGGGGCAAGGTAGTATATACTCCCAGCCCGACGGCTGGCAGTAGATACTGGGATAAGGACTTGATAGAGGTCCACAACATCACAGATTTGGTAGGCCTTAAATTCTAACCAGGTTCTTGGATCTTGTTCCATAATGTGGCTTTAAGTTTTTCTCATCCTTCCAGACTAGTCTGTGGTCTCCAAAGCCCCCCAAAGGACACTCTAAGTTGGTGCCAGCTCAGTGGGCTATCTAGTGAAGAGGTTGCCTCCATCGCCTGCTAAGCCTATGTTAAGAACGGGTGTGTGGGAGGGAGTGGAGTGTCAGGATCTCACCTGGGCCAGAAGGATCCGGGGTGCCAGTTTCAGATTCCTGGAAGAGTGCCACAATCTGTTGTAGTCCTTCTCTCTTGTCTCCAACATCAGAAACGGGCCAACTGCTAATGAGTCCATATACTTTGAAGTGAAGGTGGAGACTAATTCCTAACGTTCATACTTCTAATGTCTACTCATCAGAAGTGTGGGCTTGCTTCTGTTGGTTTCTTTATCTTCTCAAGGCAGTCCCAATTTCACAGTCAATCCCTACCTCTCATTCACTAACAGGCGCTGGTTCATCCTGGCAGCTGCAGAACTGTCTTAAATCCCAGCTGGTTTCAAAGTTTGCTGCTCTGCCCTCTGCTGGCCTGACTCATATTTGGTAGCTCTGCTTTGACTCCCAAGTTGAGGTGGCTCCTGTAGTTAAGTACTAGACTTGTATGAGAACTAGACCACTTTCTTATGCCATACACAAAGATATATTCAAAATGGATGAAAGACCTAAATGTGAAACAGGAAATCGTCAAAATCCTAGAGGAGAAAATACCCACTAACCCCTTTGACATCAGCTGTAGCAACTTCTTACTCATATATCCCCTGAGGCAAAGGAAACAAAAGCAAAAATAAACTATTGAGATTTTTATCAAAATAAAAAGACTTCTGCACAGCAAAGGAAACAATCAACAAAACTAAAAGACGACTTATGGAATGCAAGCAGTTATGTGCAAATGACATATCTGATAAAGGATTAGTATTCAAAATCTATAAAACACTTATCAAACTCAACACCCAAAAAACAAATAATCCAGTTAAGAAATGGGCAGAAGACATAAATAGACATTTTTCCAAAGAAGACATCCAGATGGCTATCAAACACATGAAAAGATGTTGAACATCACTCATCATCAGGGAAATACAAATCAAAACTACAATGAGATACCACCTGTCAGGATGACTAAAATTAAAAACACAGGAAACAACAGGTGTGGGCAAGGCTCAGGAGAAAAGAGAACCTTCTTACTCTGTTGGTGGGAATGCAAACTTGTCCGGCCACTCTGAAAAACAGTATGGAGTTTCCTCAGAAAGTTAAAAATAGAACTACCCTATGAACCAGCAATTACACTGCTAGGTATTTTACCTAAAGGATACAAAAATATTGATTTGAAGGGATACATACACCTCAATGTTTATATCAGTGCTATCAACAATATCTAAATTATGGAAGGAGCCCAAATGTCTATCAAGTGATGACTGGATAAAGAATTATATATATATTATATAATTATATATTATAATATATATATATATATATATATATATATATATATATATAATGGAATATTACTCAGCCATAAAAATGAATGAATGAATGAAATCTTGCCATTGGCAATGACATGGATGGAGCTAGAAAGTATTATGCTAAGTGAAATAAGTCACTCTGAGAAAGATACCATATGATTTCACTCATATGTGGAATTTAAGAAACAAAACGGATGAATGTGGGGGGTGGAGGAAAGAGAGGCAAACCAGGAAACAGACTCTTAACTATAAGGAACAAACAGGGTTGAAGGAGGGGAAGTGGGCGGGGTATGGGTTAAATGGGTTCAGGAGTGCACTTGTGATGAGCACTGGGTGTTGTATATAAGTGATGAATCACTAAATTCTGCACCTGAGGGGCGCCTGGGTGGCACAGTTGGTTAAGCGTCCGACTTCAGCCAGGTCACGATCTCGCGGTCCGTGAGTTCGAGCCCCGCATCAGGCTCTGGGCTGATGGCTCAGAGCCTGGAGCCTGTTTCCGATTCTGTGTCTCCCTCTCTCTCTGTCCCAAAAATAAATAAACGTTGAAAAAAAAAATTCTGCACCTGAAACTAATATTACACTGTATGTGAACTAACTGGAATTTAATAAAAACTCGAAAAAAAAAAAAAGAACTTTACCCTAGATCAACTGCTTGACCAATTCCCATTGCTCTCGGGTCCTTTTTCAATCCACAGAGAACTTGGAAATGCTTATGCTATTATACAGTTTCTGCAAATGTTGCATGAGGCTTCTGTAAAAGGAGACTTCCTTTCTTAAGGCTGATCACCTGCTCATGGCTTCATCCCTCCAGTGAAGTCTGAGTCTTATTTTACTGTCTAAATCACTGATTCTCTCTTGGTCCTCAAATATGTTGCCCAATACTTTACTAAGATTCTTAAAGTGGAGTCAGATATCCTTCCCTTGAGGTACTATATCCTGTAAGCTTGGTGTGATACCATTTTCTTCTGGTCTATTCTGATCAGAACTGTCTCCATGAAAACATGTGCATACCACTTACAACTGCCCAAAGCACTCATCCTGTGTATACAACCCATGACTATCTGCCTCCATTCTAGAATGTCTAAATTTTAAAAGTATGTTATCTACTACAAGACAATTTCTCATCACGATACAGTATGAACACAAGATATGTTATTGAGAATTTACCTGGAAACTCAAGATTGCCAAAATAATTCAAAACCTCAGTAAGAATCAGATTTGCTTTGCTCTCTATCCCATGTTAACCTTCCCAGACTTCGTTCTTTAGAATCCATTCTCCCAGAATACTTGAGTGTGTGTATGTATGTGTACACATTTCCATAATTGAAATAAGCTTCTTTCTAACAGACTTCCACAAATCTGAGTTCTCAATCAGATTTTTAATCTGCTGGCTACAGGATTTGACAATCCACTAAAATCTTCTACCCTTCATATTAAAACATTAGCTTCAATTCTAATCCTGGCCTGATGTTGCTCTACTTATCAAAAGTATTTCTCTTGCATTTGTATCAGTTATCAGGCATATCCATTCCTCATATATATTTCATTGTTTCAATTATTACATTGATATTTCTGGAATTTTTTCAATTATCATTTGTAGGAAAAATTTACCTCTCATGCATATGGAAGTGCAACCAGGAAAATGGAAAAATAGTCACTTTTAGGATAAAATGCAAGCATTGGGTCAAAAATTTGCCCAATTCTACTTAAATAGCAAAATATAAGTCTTTCTTAAAGAAGAGTCATTTAATAGGTATGTATAGGTAACATCCGTGTATAAGGGACTGAATTAAAACAATAATTATAAAAAGATACAAAATATGTTCTTATTCTCAAACATTATTTCAGGTTATTAGGATTCTATGGTCACTTCAGAAGGTCTTTCATTTAATAATAAAATAGTATGTACCATGTTCCAGTCACCATGCTAGGAGCTGGAGATTCAGTTATAAATATGACAAACATAGTTCATGTTCTCATGGAGCCTAGATTTTGGACTAGTGCAACAGGGTCTACAGGATAAAGTGCTGTAGGATGACAGAGGTCACCAAGCTGAGTCTTGGGGGGATGCACAAGGGTTCCGAAGGTAGTAATGTCTCAGCTGCAATCAGCAGAATGAGTAGGAATTAACCAGGTACAGAGCAAGAGGCAGGGGTGAGGTGGGAGGGGCAGCTGAAGGATATTTAAGGGCTTATCCTACGGAAATGCTTAGAACTGCAGTAGAGAGAGGCATTTGAGGGAAGAAACATGAGACCAACATTCAGTATGGTGAAGCATCTAGAACAAAGCTTCTAGAACAATCTAGAATACTCTCTGGCGAGTGCAGAGAGATGAAGCTGTAGAGGAAAACAAGTCAAATCATGTGAGTATCCCACATTCATTGCTGATGAGGATCTAGGAGAGTTGTGCACTGGTTTTATAGTAAATAACAGTACGTGAGTCAGATAATGTCATAGATGTGATAAAAACGATACGAGTCAGGGTAGGCCTTGCTGCAGTAACAGAGATCCTAGAAATTCAGTGACTTAGACATCAAGAAATGTATTCCTTTCTCACTTTGCAGGACTGAGTGATTTCAAGTCAGCAAGGGGGAAGGCTGGGCTCTACTCCTTACAGAGACCCAGGCTGATCGCAGCTATGCTGTTATTACTGCATGGCTTCCAATGTCACTGCGAAGTCAGCTAGAAGGAGGAAAGGGGATAGTGAGTAGGTGGCTTTTTTGTCCTGGCTTAAAAGTGGCACACAGTGCTGCTTCTCACATTCCATTAGTCAGAACCCAGACACATGGCCACACTAACTATAAGCAACCTGGAAAATAGTGCCCAGCTATACACCTGGAAGAAGAGGATTCTGGGGGAGCAGCCAGCAGGCTCTGCCACAGTAATAGAGAGAAGGGCTGGTCGACTGAATCAGAATGGTTGCTCACACTTTCCCCTCAAAGCCCTTTGTCTGTTTGCCTCAGATTATCTCATTGTTCTCATCTTCTCCCTATTTCTAACCCCTCAGGCAGATGTATATAGGCCCCCTGGGATTATTTATCTCCGCTCAAGTCCCCAGTCTCTACAACTACAGTGGATACTTTGATCCAGCTCCTCTCACTCTCGGCCCAGAGGCTGTTTGCTTGCCCAGCTCAGCCTGCTTTAGGCAAAGCGGCCAACCTTGCTGGTCACTTGGAGTAACCAGAAATGCCGGTTGGTGAGTCAGCAGGTGGCACTCTGTGTCAGCAAGACACCAGTCCCAAAGCAACACACACATAATGAGTGCAAGGATGTAGTCACGCTCAGGAGAACACAACATTGGCTCACTTGATCTACTTCCTTAAGACTCAACTTTCAAAAAGAGTAACCACACCCAGACTGACCAGCGGTTGTTAAAAACAGGGATGTCAACATGCTCTGAACCGACTGCCAACAAAAATATTTCCTTTGTGTGGATGCTTTCATCATATTGCACTCAGGAAGGGCAAAGAAGTTCGACCTGTCTGGATTGGAAAGCACCGTGGACTGCTCTCCCTGGGCTTCTCTTGGGAGTTACAGAAAGAAGCATGCGTGTTGTTTTAATGGGAATCGGAGCTACTAGTTTCATGACCACTGTTTAGGCCTGTTTGCTGTTAGGAAATCCCAGGCCTCTCCGTCAAAGGCCTCATTGTTTGGTTATTGCTTTCTTTCACTTGCGTCACCCTGGTAAGGTACCCTTTCACTCAGTAATGTCTTCTGGGTCATTTTTCGTAACATGCAAAGGTGTGGGCGAAAGTGGTTAGTTAAAGATTTGGAGGTCCCTTTCCTCATCGAGAGTTTAAAATTGATATCCAGGAGATAGGAGAAGGGATGGAGAACTTGTTGATGAAGAATTAGTTTTTATTTATGTCCCTTGCGTCTGTCTCCCTTTTGTCCAAGTTCAGATATTTTAAAATCCTATATGTGCGGTCATGATTCTTGGAGACTTCTGCTGGCATGATAAGTAAAAACAGGTGCTACCTAGAAAAAGGAAGTCTATATGTTAGGCTTTTTATTTCTCCCTTCATTTAGCATACAAGCCTTATAGAGAAGCAGGGAAAGAATTGATTTTCCTTAAAGCCAACTTAGGTATCATAGTGCATGACAGATTAGTATTTTGATGTTACCCAAAGATTTCGCATAGCTGTTATTGACCATCTGATTCTGAACCGAATATGAAACTCAGCTAGCTACTAGTTAGATGAACATGAAAGTAATGATACTAACATCATTAGTAATGCTCATTTCTTATCATTAGTCTTTTTTTTTAACCTTTCCCGAAAACATCTTTATTGAGAAGCCTCCTTTCAAGCATGGCCATGTTACCCAGATGGTTTCTTTTGTGTTTTACAGATGAAAAGCTAGGCCCCTGGATCAGAATAGGCCAGGTCGTGTTGAGGTTAACAATCCCTAAATCCCAGCAGCTTAAATCAATAAAAGTGTATTTCTCCTTCATCCTCCATGTCCAGAGTGGATCAGTCAGGGCCTCTGTTCATGTGTACACACTCAATCCAGACCTATGGGGGCTCCATGCTAACACGTGTTCCCTGATCACCCTGTTAGGGTAAACAATGTATTGAGATACACTGGCTTTTAAAGCTTGTGGCTGGAAGTGGTGGGTCACCTCTGTTCCTATTTTATTGCCCAAATGGTCACAATCAACTGCAATTCAAAAAGAAGCAAAAGATAGCTTAAATGAACAAACACTACCTTCTTTTGGAATGCCTTACATCTTAAAGCACTTTGTCAGACATCTCAGGGAGGTATGAAGAGTGGGTTAATAATTTCTCATTTTACAAGTAAGAGAGCCAAGGCTTAGAGAAATCAAATAATCGAAGGTCAAACATCTTCCCTTTAGATTATCAGGGCTGCTAGATTTTTAAAAAATTAGTTATCTACAGTTTTTCAACATCATATTTATAATGTTTGGATTATAGGGGCGCCTGGGTGGCTCAGTCAGTTGAGCATCTGACTTTGGCTCAGGTCGTGATCTCACAGTTTTTGGGTTCAAGCCCCGTGTTGGGCTCTGTGCTGAACAGCTCAGAGCCTGGAGCCTGCTTCTGTTTCTGTGTCTCCCTCTCTCTCTGCCCTCCCCCGCTCGTGTTTGTCTGTCTGCCTCTCTCTCAAAAATAAACAAATATTTAAAAAAATTAAACTCACCTTTAAAAAATATATAATGTTTGGATTATAATCATGAATTACTGATCTTCCCCATTAATATTAAATACTAGCCTGGTGCTCAGGGTAATAGAAACCAAGCAACATTTCCCTTGCTCTGTTGTCAACAGCAAACAAGAGTTCCCGTGCTTTTAAAGTCTCACTTTTCAGCTAATTCTAGGAGTCATAGGGGATATTTACTCTGTGCTAATAAATATGATCACCCAGGTGTCATGTGGTCCCTCTGTCCTTGCCTTGACTCCCTGGGGACGGCACCTTGATGCCTGTGTTAAAGGAATTTATCTCTCCCTTCCAGAGAGATGACGGTACCTGTGAAATGGGTTGTGAGGTCTCAGAGGAGTTGTTTCCTTTCACTTAGGAAGGCGGCCCCAACAGTGCGACGAGCCCTTTTAGTTTTTAATGCACTCTATGTTTCAGCTCTTTCCCTTTCAGACTGAAACATGAGGCTTTTGCCACTCTGGGACACACATTAACCAGTACCCAGGATCTCCCATGTCCTTGTGGTCAGACGTAAGGGCCTCGATTCTATTCTCTCATGAATGTAAACTTTTCCAGAAGGCCCTTCAGTCACTCAGGCAAACAGACACCAGGTGAGGCTACCTTGTCCATCTTCCTTCCAGACATGCCCGTACTTGTTTGAATGTCACATCACAATGGACCTGTTTGCTACAGTATTTTTGGAGAGGCATAGGCTTGTTCCTCCATGACATGGCAACAAGCATTACTGGTGAATGTAATGGATTTAAGCATATGAGTATTTCATGATGTGTGTCAAGGGCACCACGCATCCCAGGTGTTCTGTCTCCCCAACAAGTGGGAATCACTGGTAGAGAGAAATAAACGCTGAACTCCAAGGCCCAAACCTACATTCTAGTCTCAGGTCTGTCCCCTTGGAGTGACATTGGGAAAGTCACTTAGCCCCTCTGAGCCCCTGTACCATTCATAAACCAAAGGAAGTAGGATGGATGGATTACTAAGGACTTTTGCAACTATGCGAATTTGTGATTTGTGGAGACGAACTTTATTATTTGCAATTATTGTCAACAGGTGGCAGCAAAAACCCAATCTTTAGTGAGCTAAGAAAGACTGGCTGCCTTTGGTTTATTCTCAGAATTTCAGAGAACATTTAGTTAATTACGTTCATTTCAAACATGATGAGCAAAGGAAACCTCAAAGATGCGATGGAAGAAAGAAAGTTATGTCTAACATATGCTGTAAAATGAACTGAAAAGCAGGGCTTTTAAAATGAAAATATTTTGTAAACAATTGAATTTGGTACTTTTCTTCCATTTTTTAAAAAATTATTTTTCTAACATGTATTTATTCTTGAGAGACAGAGAGGCAGAGCGTGAGCAGGGGAGGGGGAAAGAGAGGGGGGAGATCTACAGAATCCAAAGCAGGTTTCAGGCTCTGAGCTGGTTGTCAGCACAAAGCCTGACACGGGGCTCAAACTCAGGAACTGAAAGACCATGACTGGAGCTGAAGTCAGACGCTCAACCCACTGAGCCAGCCAGGCACCCCAATCTTCCATTTTGAATGCGGCTGTGACTAACGGTGTGAGGATACTAAACTACCACATAAAGTGGTATTCAGAATGGGCCTTTATATCCTTATCTTTAACTTAGATATGGAAGGATAGCTTGAGAGCTTCAGGAGTTTCTTTTGCATGTTGTACACAAGTTTGGCATTTTTGTATTAAGTGTGCTGGGAAAAAGTGAATATATATGGCAACATATGATGTCATTGCATTTTACATTGTATCAGCTCAACTCATTAAAATAAATTCCAAAGAGCTATTAAAAAGTAAAATCTTGGGGCGCCTGGGTGGCTCAGTCGGTTAAGCCTCCGACTTCAGCTCAGGTCACGATCTCGCGATCTGTGAGTTCGAGCCCTGCGTCGGGCTCTGGGCTGATGGCTCAGAGCCTGGAGCCTGTTTCCGATTCTGTGTCTCCCTCTCTCTCTGCCCCTCCCCCGTTCATGCTCTGTCTCTCTCTGTCCCAAAAATAAATAAACGTTGAAAAAAAAAAAAGTTAAAAAAAATAAATAAACTTAAAAAAAAAAGTAAAACCTTATTTATTTGTTGAATTTGGCTGATTTTAATGGTTAATGGACCAAACTCGTATACAACATGCAAAAGAAATTACTGAAGCTCTTAGTCCATCCTTCTGTTTGTGGAACTTTGACCTTTTTAGTATACATCAGTATAATTGCAAACCAACCAATTTAAAAATGCATATGAATCATCTATAAAAATGTCAATGCAAATATATTAATGTCACTAGATTTATCTCATTTAATATTCTTTTTTTTGTTTAAAAATTTTTTTTAAGTTTCTTTATTTTTGACAGACAGAGTGCGAGCATGAGCTGGGGAGGGGCAGAGAGAGACACACACACACAGAATCCAAAGCAGGCTCCAGGCTCCGAGCTGTCAGCACAGCGGGGCTCGAACTCATGAACTGTGAGATCATGACCTGAGCCGAAGTCAGACACTTAACCGACTGAGCCACCCAGGCGCCCCTCATTTAACATTCTTAATAAAACAATGACATATGGAACTGGATAAAATGCTCTGGAAAAGACTTAACGATAGCTATGTTGCAGGAAGTCTCTTAAAGGACTTTACAATTTTAATAATGTGAATATTTAGATATATGTTACTCTTTGAAAGTTAAAGAGAGAGTATGCAAATTATAATCTTGAACTCCTCCTGAATTACAGACTTGTACATTTAACTGCCTACTTGACATCTCTACTTAGGCTTTGTATGGACAAAATAGGCTTACTATGGACAGGAGGAGAACTTTGTGTAAACATGTAACTTTAAGTGACTTAAGTGACTTAGATAGTTAGGCCTCCTGGTCTGGATATTTAGTTACATTATTTATTAGCAGTGTTTGAATCTTTTCTAAAATTCTTTAAACCAACCGTCATCAAGTCATTATAGTGCAACCAATAGACAGAGAAAGACTAAAGAAAATATGAGGTACAGACTCCTGTTGGTTGATTTGGAATACGTGATTCATATAATATTCTGAAAAGTACTCCTAAACTTTTACTGAAGTACATCCTTCTTGTGTGAATCACAAATTCCTATTTTACAGTTGAGGAGATTTAATGGTAAAATGTCTTCACATTTATTTTAGGGGGGACTTAAACTAGCACTTACCATACTCTTATTTTTTCTAGAGAGGATACAACCCAGTATCTTTAGCTGCACTCCCCAGTGACTTACCCACTAGCTACATGTGGCTACTTAAATGTAAATTGAATACAATTAAAATTTAGTTCCTCAGTCACACTGGCCACATTTCGAGTGCTTAGTAGCCAGCCACAGGTGGCTAGTGGTTACTAGATTGGTCAGTACAGATACGGTACATTTCCATCGTGACAAAAAATTTTGCTGAATGGCACTGGTCTAGGATGTGGAATACTATGGCCCTCGATGTATTCATTTGTCCTGTGTATAATTCCCAACTTTTACAAGTGGCTTTGAAACTGCTCTCCTTACCTGATAATTTCTCTTTGTATAGCAAAGTTTAGTGTTAGCTATCATTTGGCTGGGGTATGTCGCAAGAAATAAAATACCATGATATCTTTGAAAGAAAATGTCTCTTGATGAAATCCTTTTCTAAGGTAACTTTGCATTACCTAATACGGGAGAATTCTTTTTCTTCTATCTAGAAGAGGTTTGTTATTTTCTCTTCTAGCTATTACTGGACAGTTGTGCCACCAAATAGAAAAGTTAGGCAGTTATGGTGCCTATAGGCAGTAATAGGTTACCCTTTGATCTAATTCATCTTGAACTGTCTTGGCTGCCTGTATATAAGAAATACAGGCACAAGACATTTAATCATAGTCGACCCTGTGATATCATAGTAGACCCTGTGGTATCTGGTTCCCGATCCATGAGTGAAACTTGACAATGTGACTATTATACTTTAAAATAGTTATAGTGAGTAAGTCAACTCAAATTAGCTATTTATTCTCCTTTAGGGACTTGGGTTGTGGAAACATGTTAAATTGAAGTGTTTTTTTCCACTCAAAGTATTATATGCCACATTATAAAATTATAAATAAAATATTACATGCTACATTATAAAATATACTACAGGGGCGCCTGGGTGGCGTAGGCGGTTAAGCGCCTGACTTCAGCCAGGTCACGATCTCGCGGTTCGGGAGTTCGAGCCCCGCGTCAGGCTGTGGGCTGATGGCTCAGAGCCTGGAGCCTGTTTCTGATTCTGTGTCTCCCTCTCTCTCTGCCCCTCCCCCATTCATGCTCTGTCTCTCTCTGTCCCAAAAATAAATAAACGTTGAAAAAAAAATTAAAAAAAATAAATAAAAAATAAAATAAAATATACTACATTACTTTGTGTTGGTATGATATTCTAGAATACTTAAGGACACCATTGTCCCCTTTTATAGACAAAAATAACTCAGCGAGAAGCTCTCTGTAAGGATAAATACATCTTTGCTGCATGACAAAATAGTTCTAATATTTCAGATATTAGTGCATGTGTGAGCATACTCAGAATCTTTGTATCCCGTACTCCATATTGTGCATTTTCCCCCTGATAAGTAACAGTGGCTGACTTTATTTATAATTTGTTTGAAATGTTGACGAGTAAAAAAATAATTCCAACAATTACCCAGAGTACTGGATCAGGAGTCAAAAAACCTGACTCGTCTCTAGCACAGATTCACTGTGCTGTTGAGCTGGAGTGTTGTAAAACCTAGTGATCTTGCCTAAGCACCATGATGTCCATACTTATTTGTTTGGGAAAGCAGGAGGAGTTTAGAAACCTTGCTGGGCATACAGAATTGTGAAGGAATATCAAAGCATACCTCCTGTGTCGTGAAGTCAATTACTACCTAACAGCATGCTTTCTCCGTGTGGAAAAGGTAGGCAGCAAAGAGCTTTAGCCATCTGTCACAAAAGCAGAAGGAAATATAAACACTCAGACCCTTTGTCACTTTAACAGTCACTTCTGATTCATGCCTGGCTCAGTGTCAGTCCTAAATGGGATAGTCACTTATGGCTGTGCTTGTTGTACAATGGCCAACATGCACAACTGTAAAAGATTATAACAACCATAAAAGGCCTTGATTGAGGAATTTGAATTACACAGAGAGCCCCAGTCACCCCAAGAAGTGATGGGAGAGTAAAGAATAATGTTCTTTCCTTGAAGACAGTGTCTGCATTTCTTTGAGGTCACTGAGGAGGGGCATATGTGGCTGAAAGGTGGGGTAACCACTTTCTCTAGGATGTTCCTGGATATATGTTGGAAACATACTTGCTGAGATTTTAAACCAGTAGAACTCTGGATATACCTGCTCTAACACTCTAGGGATCTAGACTAGCTTCAATGCACCTGGGATATAGAGCAGCTTTATAGTTAAGAAATCAGGAAATATCCATGACTTTTAAAGTACTACAGTAGTCCCCTCTTCTCCAGGGTTTCTCTTTCTGTGTTTTCAGTTTCCCACCATCAACCAGCAGATGATACTCCTTTTGACCTATCCTCAGAAGTTCAATAGCAGCCTAATGCTGTGTTGTCGCAATGCCTGCATCATGTACTTCATTTCATTTCATCATGTAGACACTCTCTCATCTCACGTCATCACAAGGGTGAATACAGTACAATAAGATATTCTGAGAGAAAGACCACATTCTCATAATTTTTATTACTCTATATTGTTAGGATTGTTCTAGTTTATCATTAGTGATTTTTGTTAATTTCTTACTTCACTTACTTTATGAATTATACTTTATCATAGGTATGTATTACAGGAAAGAACATAGTATGTATAGGTCTGGTACCATCCATGGTTTCAGGCATCCACTGGGGGTCTTGGAATGTATCCCTTGTGGATGGGGGGACTACTGTATATTCAGCTATGCTGACATCTGTATCACTTTAAATTTTAAGTTATTAAGTTGTTGGGAAATAGTGTGCACGTATACCAAATTTCTGGCTGTGAGGCTAGTCCTTCCTTAGGAATTAAGTGATCAAAAGTAAGGGCAGGCTGAGAGAAGACTGGTAGGTTATCTGAGAAATAGATTACTTGTGTTCAATTGGCATTTTGTTGTAGGGGGTCTTTGTAGTTTGAGGGCATAGAGACAGGACACCTGGGTTTGTCTTTTGGCTCTGCCTCTCAGTTCCTTTTTAGCTCTTTCATAAAATAAAGAGTTTGGGTGAGAATATTTCCAAGGTCTCTTCTAATCTTGAGATATAGATTCAAATTTATTGAAACTTGGTTTATTCAAATTTATTGAAAGAATATGTCATAAAAGAATCTTTTTAGATGAATACTAATCCATAAAGACTGGAATATATTTCTCAATCAGAATTTTCATGCTTGAAGAGATCTTTAACCTCAAACATTAGCATTTTATTTTATTTTATTTTTTTAATTTTTTTTAACGTTTTATTTCTTTTTGAGACAGAGAGAGACAGAGCATTAATGGGGGAGGGGCAGAGAGAGAGGGAGACACAGAATCTGAAACAGGTTCCAGGCTCTGAGCCATCAGCCCAGAGCCCGATGCGGGGCTCGAACTCACGGACCGCGAGATCGTGACCTGAGCTGAAGTTGGACGCTTAACCGACTGAGCCACCCAGGCGCCCCAAACATTAGCATTTTAAATTGCTCCTCCCTTATCCCTAATTTTCTTTTAATTAAATTTTTAATTTTGGAATAGTTTTAGATTTACAGAAAAGTTGCAAAGACAGTAGGGAGAGTTCCCATCCACCTTGCCCCTAGTTTCTATTGTTAACGTCTTACATTACTATGCTACTTTTGTCATAACAAAGGAGCCAGTTTTAACATATTGACATTAATTAAAGTCCATATCCATACTTCATTCAGATTTCCTTCATTTAAAAAATTTTTTTTAATGTTTTTATTTTTGAGAGAGAGAGAGAGACAGAGAAAGAGACAGAGCATGAGCAAGGAGGGGCAGAGAGGGAGGGAGACATAGAATCCGAAGGAGGCTCCGAGCTGTCAGCACGGAGCCCGATGCGGGGCTTGAACCCACAGACTGTGAGATCATGACCTGAGCCAAAGTTGGATTCTTAACCAACTGAGCCACCTAGGTGCCCTGCGATTTCCTTCATTTTTACCTAATATCTTTTCTGTTCAGAATATATTATATTTAGTTGGCATGTCTCCTTAGGCAACTCTTGGTTGTCATTGTTTCTCAGACTTTCCTTGTTTTTGATGACCTTGACAATTTTGTGGAGTATTGGTATTTTGTAGAATGTCCCTCAACTGGAATCTGTCTAGTGTTTTTCTCATAATTAGACTGGAATTAGGGGTTTTGAAGAGAAAGACCATAGAGATACGTAAAGTACCTGCCCTGGCATGTTATCTCAGGTGTACATGCTCTTGGCAAGACTTAGCAAAGTTGCTGTTGACCTTGATCATCTGGGTGAGGTTGGGTTTGTTGGATGTCCCACCGTAAAGTCAGTCTTTTTCCCCTTTCCATTATTTATTCTTGGAGGAAAATCACTTTGCGAAACCCACACACAGGAATGGGAATTTTTAATTTATTTTCAAGTCACCATAAATTGACTTTTGAGTGAAATCTCCTCAACGTTTAGCCAAATTTCTGAGACTATTAGGTATGTTTGGCAGCAAACAGTCTTGAAAGTTCTTGCTAACCTGGAACAAAACAGCTGGTGAGGAAGAAGAGAAGGGCTATGACTTGTCCTTCTAATATTTGTCCTCTCTTCTCCAGAGGAGAGTTGTGATAACTCACAAAAGGTGCAAAACAACATGATCCCTTGCCTCTCTGTCCCCCAAAGTCGGGGGTTAAAAAATCTATTACCTTAAAGGTGGAGGAAAACAAGCTTCTTATTAATTGCTTTTTCAAAGTATTGGGGAGATCTAGGTCAACGGCATTTTTTCTCAATTCTAGCTATGTGAATCTTAATATTTACATTAAACAGTTTCTGTGTACCCCTGAAACTCCCTTCTATCTCTGCCTCTTTAGGAGCAACAGATTCCTAAAATAGAATGTTCATGCCCCAACAAAACATTTTCAGCCCAATATCTTATCTCCTTTTTTAAGTTACAGAAGTAACGTGTTTTATGATAAAAAATTAAAACAATCCAGAAGTATCTAAAATATAAAAGTAGAAGCCCTGCATATGATAGAATTTACTCCATTAATACATGTTGAATTCTTTTTGGCTTTTAATTAAAATCCTGGTGTTGTTTTATTGAACAAACTCTACTATAACATAGTATATAGAAATTAGGAGAGGAAAAGAATTTGTTAAAAATCTTTGGCTTGGTCTGTTCATTTGTTACTTATTTAAACAAATAATGATTAAATGCCAATCACGTGTTAGGTGCTAGCATCTATGTGGGGGTATAAATGAGGCAAAAGCAAATTATTTGTCCTTAAAGGAACTTATAGTCAAGAGAGAAGGGCAGGCTTCCATAAACAAAGAAATAAATGTCTCTATGTAGGCACATTTGTCACATACAGAACTTTAAAATACTAATTTTTGCTTTGTTAGTAAGATTTTGCCCTACTCACAATGTATTTATTAGTTTTATTTGTTTGTTGATTTGGAACAATATTAAAAGCTCTTCAGCTGATTTTAAAAAGGAGTGAGAACTAACGTGCCTGGGTGGCTCAGTCGGTTAAGGATCAGACTAAGGGTGGTCTGATCTCATGGTTTGTGAGTTCCAGCTCCACATCAGGCTTTCTGCTGTCAGTGCAGAGCCTGCTTTGGATCCTCTGTCTCTCCCCACCCACCTCCCTGACCCCGCCTCTGCCCCTCTCCCACTTGTGATTGCTCTCTCTCTCTCCCTCAAAAATAAAAATTAACATGGGGCACCTGGGAGGCTCAGTCGTTTAAGCATCCGACTCTTGATTTTGGCTCAGGTCATGATCTCACAGTTCTTGGATTCAAGCCCTGCATTGGGCTCTGCATTGACAGTGTGGGGTCAGATTGGGATTCTCTCTTTCTCCCTCTCTCTCTGCCCCTCCCCTACTCCCTCGTGTACCCTCTCTCTCTCAAAATGAATAAACTAAAAAAAAAGAAAAATGAGTGGGAATGGATTCTGTTTAATTACATGAGACACTACCAGTATTTTTCTGAAAGTGCTTATGGTAGGAATTCTGTTTTTGTTTTTTTAAAATGATGAAAAAGATTTTTTCTACTGATCATGCCATGAAGGAAGGATACTGACTCTAACATCCTAATCTTTTCAAGCATATCGGGTATACTACACTTGAAACCTTTGATGATAAGAGAATTTCTATGGAATGAGTTTGGTGCCTAAACTCACCTAATACCCCCTTGTCTAGAATGAAATAAGAAAACGTACCCTTGCCAACAATCACTCACTCACTAAATATGAATTAATTTTATTGTAAATTATCTGTGATTAAATCAGGTTCAAAATATTATATCAGAAAATTCTGAAACATACACAGAAAATCCATAGAATTCATGTCCATTAATTTACAATATGCATAAAAATTATCTTATTGTTGTAGTCTTTTATATATTTGTAGAATTTTAATACTAGCTTTTACTTTATGTTTCATAAATATTACTCTGCCTACCCATCATACTATTTTCATGGTTGCATAATATGTATAGCATTGATATTTTATTATTTAATTAGCCTCTATTGTTTAGTTATTATTGAGACAGAGAGAAAGAGAGCATGTGTGCAAATGTGGGAGGGGCAGGGAGAAAGGGAGACAGGATCTGAAACAGGCTCTGTGCTGACCGCAAAGAGCTCGATGTGGGGCTCGAACTCACGTGAGCTGAAGTAAGTTGTTTCACTGACTGAGCAACCCAGGCCTCCCCAGGTAGTCTCTATAGTTGGAAATTTATAGATTCTTTCCAGGTTTGGGTATCATATCGTATGTTACTCTAGTTGTATCTCTCTATTTAGAGATACTTTCCAAAAATATGATTTTCTCCTCTTAAATTATTTCCTTAAGACATGCTTGTGAAAACAGGATATTGTATTGCCTAGTATTTGATATGCATTATCAGGTGGTTCTCCAAAAGAAATGTTACCTAATCACAAAGCTTAGAACAGTAAATGGATAAAACTCTTTCTGAAGCCCTGCAAGGACTATACTGATAAAATTCCATCAGTGCCAGGCAATAAACTCAGATTTATTTCACATTTTACTGTTAAATCTTGGACTTACTTGGAAATCTCTCTTTACTAACTTAAGACACATGGCATCAATCCATAGATCATGCTCCTAATGCTAGGACTATGTTCACAAAGAGCAAAAACTCAATGCAGGCGACCTAAGAACCCCCACTGAGACTAGACCTCTTACCTTCCTTATCTTCTTCCCTCCCTGCCTGCCTCTGACTCTTTCTTTTTCCCTTTCTTTCTCCCTTTTTCTCTCTTTTTCTCTCTCTCTCTTTCTTTCTTCCTTTCTTTCTTTCTTTCTTTCTTTCCCTCTTTCTTTCTTCTCTTTCTTTCTCTTTCTCTTTCTTCCTTTGTCCCACTTCCCTCCATTACTCTTTCCCTCTCTCTGTCTCTGTCTCTCTTTCTTTCAAATTTGATTCTCTGTGTATATATCTAAAGGAAACAAATCACTATCTGCATCCCCATGTTTATTGCAGCATTATTTACAATAGCCAAGACATGGAAACAACCTAAGAGTCCAATGATGGATGAATGGATAAAGAAAATGTAACATATATATATATATATATATATATATATATATATATGTGTGTGTGTGTGTGTGTATAGAGAAAGACAAATATATGATCTAATAAGTGGAGTCTAAAAAAAAAAAAAACCAAAAAACCTAAACCAAACTTGTAGAAAAGGAGATCAGACCCATAGTTACCAGAGGTAGGACAGGGTGGGGGTAGGCATTGGAAGAAGGTGATTGAAAGGTACAGATTTATAATTATAAGATAAATAAGTACTAGGAATATAACGTACATGATGACTATAGTTATCAAATATGGCATAGAGTTTCAAAACTATAAACTATAGTTTCAAATATGGTATATTTGAAAGTTGCTAAAAGAATAGATCCTAAAAATTCTCATCACAAAGAAAACATTTTTAAAATTTTTACTATAAATTTTCGTTTTTGTATTTATATGAGATTGCAGATGTTAACTCAACTTATTGTGGAAATTGCAAAACATGTAAATCAAATAATTATGCTGTAGACCTTAAACTTACACAGTCCTGTATGCCAATTAGATCTCCATAAAACTGAGAGGAAAAAAAATAAATTAGGTTCTGATCTGAATTGCTGAAACTGGAATAGGACCAACACAGGTGAAAATAGAATAGTGAGCACCAAAGTGATACTACCTCAAAGAACCTTGGACTTCCTGAAAGTACCTGTAATTTTTTGGTTTTCTACAGGGACAGGGAGAGGACGGTGCCATCTTCCTAGCCCTGGTAGCTTTGCCTCATGAGAAGAGTCAATGACCCTCTTGTGGTGGAGATCTCCCACATGACCTTCATCTCCCTCAGTGAACACGCGTATGGTCATTGGTGTTGCTTGGAAAAAGAAGCAAACTAACACAAAGGGAAAAGGGTTCCAGGATCCACTGTGATCAAAACAAATAGTTTCATAAAGTATAAACAATATGAGCTCAGACTGCCCAGAATATTCCACTGCTACTCAAGTACAACAGGTCTCCCTTTGCAGAGGCAGTTTTCTAAACAGAGCTCTAAAGTGAGTCCAGTAGGGCTCACACTCTGAACTTCGACAATTATGTGAAATCAAAGACAAAGAAAGGGTTATCAATAATAATAATTTATCAGCGGGAGTGTGTTCTCTACCTTTCAATGTGTCTTGAACCCTTCAAATGGCACCATTGTTTCCTTAGATGGAGCTGGCCAGGCAATCCCTCCCGGGAATCTTTGTTGCCTTCCTTGAAAAACATTGAAAACAAACAAGCCTTTTTCTCTTCCCATAGAGAGTACAAGCAATATTAATGGTTATCTACCTGGGATAAGCACAACAGTCTCATTTTTCCTGACTTGAAAGGGTCATCTGTACTGTCAAGCCCAATTAACTTGTCTTATTCTCACACAAAGAAGGAAGGTTACCAAAAGGCCAAATCTTGCCCTACATCTTGGCCGCTCTGGTACAATGGCCTGATCAAAAGCCATCAAAGCATCAAGCCAATAAAGGCAGACCCTGCTTTTTTTGGATACTGGCATAGTGCCACACATGGAAGCCTGTGGGTTCTTACTGAAAGGCTCAGACGCCAAGACAGGATTTTATACATACACAGCCTCCTCCCAATTTTATAACATGGTTATAAATAATTGTGGTACATTTTAAGTGTGTATGGTTAATAAATTAAGGCTCTTAATACAAATGCAATGCAATGTAATTGGGCTTTTCATAAGATAATTATGGGATTTATAAAAATATTTAAAGTGCACTATAGGCGGGGTGCCTATAATGGGACGGAAGCTTAAAATTGAATGATCAACATCTTCTGTCAATCAAAGACTTCCTTTAAGGAAAAAAGCAAGAATCCACACTCCTGGGGAAATAGGAAGTGTGAGTCAATTATAATTCAATGACTCCGCTGGCAAACTCAGAGTAGGTCCTATATGTGCATATTTGAAGCAGGTCACAAAACTCAAATTACTTGTCTGGCAGTGCTAAAAATCTACTCCACACTCAAATATCTGTTGGTATATTTGGTGCTGTTTCAAATATTTCTAATGATAGAAGGAAGTAAACAAAAAAGTCATTTATTTGTTCTCCTGTTTCTAGGAAAGCTTGACTCTAAGTCACCCTAGATGCTTAGCTACATATGCATGCCAGTGTGGTTCATTTTGATGTTTATGAATTTGAATTTCTGAAGCAAAATTAAATGGGACTGGGATTATTTGATCTAGAGAGAAGGGGAATTTGGCAGGGTTTCCAGATGTCCCATATGGATGGAGTTTGCCAGCAATTCTGTTTTTAAAAGAACACACACACACACACACACACACACACTCAGTCACTTATATGCACTTACAGACAAAATGTCTGAGTCCAGATTAGACATCACAGGGCATTATTATCAGCATAAGTCTTGTCAAAATACATATCATATTCTCTGGATTTCAATCTGGCAAACATAGCAAGGATGAACATTGACAAGAGTCTTTAAGTATCTAAACATCTTCTGTATAAAGCTGAAAACCAGATTTTAAAAAATACTTCTAAGAATACAAAAGAATAAATGGATTTAAACGAGGTTGGACCAGGAGTACATTCCAGACAGAAGAACTGTTAAACTTCAGAATATATTATCAAGGCAATTCGTGGAGTTGCATCCTCTGGTGGAATGAGGATCTTATAAACAAAACAAGATCATTTTCTCTGATGTAAGTTGTTTGAACATTACTCTGACACGAAAGAGGAATGAATGAAAAAAAAAATCATTCAAAGTCTCTCAGAACTTTATAAAGTGCAACTTAAAAATGAAATTTACCTTTCCCTAAATATGTCTGCTTTTTGTTGTTGTTGTTGTTGTTGTTGTTACTACTTTCTGATGGTCCTAACTCAACTGGATAGACTGAGTCATGACCTGAATTTTGATAGTACTTGAACGTATCTCTTCTCTGGTAATGAGATCGGACTTGGAGTTCTGTTGTCTTGAGGCATTTTGGAGATGAAAGTTCAATACTTAGAAAGGAGGGAAAGCCAACAAGAAAGAAATGCACCTGGGATTATTACAAGCCACTTTAGCTGCAGTATGGAGATGGCAAACGGGCATGGTAGAGCTCTGCAGAACTTTGTGCAGAAGCTCTTGGTATTCCTTGGAGCATGACCTGTTGGTCCTTTTGAGCACGGAAAACCCTTAATGTACATGGTAAAGACAAAGAACAAATAGTTGGGTGCAGAAGCTGAAACTAAAACATATTGCCGGGACTCTCTTTGTCTTCTTTCCTTGCCTCTCTCCAAGTTAGTAGGCAGAACTACTGTTCCAGGTAAGCGCCGACACCACGTCTCAATAATTTTAGTAGAAAATTTGCACAAAAGAGGGACTTGTAACCCAACTAATCAGTGGATCTGTCGAACAAATGATTTTAAGAATGCCTTTTGGCACCAATGTCTACTCTGGTAGGTAGAATCAGGGTCCCACAAAGATGTACACATCCTAATTCCTGCAACCTGTGAATATGTTACCCTACATGTAAAGGGAAATGAAGGCTGCAGGTGGAATTAAGGTTGCTAATCTGCTGACCTTAAAATAGAGAGATTTTTCTGGATTATTCAGGTAAGCCCAATATAATCACAAGGCACCTTATAAGTGGGAGAGGGAGGCAGTAGAATAGGTTAGAGTGATGTAGTATAAGAATGAATGGACCCATTTTGCTGGCTTTAGGGAGAAAGGCAGAGGATCTGGATCCAAAGAATGTAGGTGGCTTCTAGAAGTTGGAAAAGACAAGGAAACAGATTTTTCTTCTATAACCTTCAGAAGGGAATTCTGCCCTGTCAACATGTTGACTTTAGCCCAGTGAGACCCATGTTAGACCTCTGCAGAACTGCAAAGCAATGAAATTTTCACTGTCTCAAGCCACTAAGTTTGTGGCAATTTGTAACTGCAACCCTAGAGAACCACTATACCTACCCTGCAATTCCACACAACATTCCTCTCACCACACTAAGAAGTCCATCGGAGGAAGAACACCAGACCCACGGTTGTTTAGTAGCCTGTATGCATGTGCCATTCACCCATGGAAATGAAGAGTGTTTGCAATACTCCATTCTTCCATTTCCAAATATAGACACTAATCACCCTTACAGCAAGATATACTTGCCTCTCCCAATTACAACAAAAGCCGTCCTCATTGGCCCCTTAATTGGTGTTTTCATGTTCCTTTTGGTCCAGAGCACACACGATAGAAGGTTTTCACATGCGTGACACATTTTCTTGGGAGCTCTCAGGGTCAGGCTCAAATCCTTAAAGTGGGCTGTGACTCCAACTGGATTCTGCTGTGACTCCAACTGGATTCCTTTATTTCTTTTTTTTAAAAAATGTTCATTTATTTTGAGAGCGAGACACAGACAGCGAGTGGGGGAGGGGGCAGAGAGAGAGGGAGAGAGAGAATCCCAAGCAGGCTCTGTAGCTGTCAGCACAGAACCTGACGCGGGGCTTGGACTCACGAACTGTGAGAACGTGGCCTGAGCCAAATGAAACCAGTCAGACGTTTAACAGACTGAGCCACCCAGGCGTTCCATGTATTCCTTTATTCCTGATTCAGGATTGGGAACACAGTGAGAGGTGAAATTAATAGAAAAGGCCGTACTAACTTAAACAAAATGCAGATCATGTACAACAGATACCTACAACCTTGCATTCTAATCAGAAAGTGAATAATCATTTAGGACATTTAAGCAGTTGATTTATTTTCTTATCCTTTTAGATTTTTTGCGGGTACAGTGTTGGTTCACTGAATTCACTAATATGTACTAGTGAGAATGAAAAATTACCTTTGTGGAAGGGATAAGGAGCTCATCCACCAAATTATTCCCCAGTTTCCTTTCCTATAAAATAAAAATGAAAAATTGTGTGCTTTAGTGCAAGGAACTGTTGGCAAGGATAGCAATGCTTTTGAGTCATGTCATGTCCTTGGGAAATAAGATACTCCAAGATACGCATTCGGAATACCTCCATCTACCTTTTATTCCTACTACTTGTTACATATTATTACTCTCTCTAGCATTTTTGATTCACTCATAGCTAAGGTTTATTGTGTATTTACATGAATTATTCCATTCAACCATCCCATGTTACAGATGAGAAAATGAAGCAAAAAGAGATGAAGAAACTTGCTCTGACCATGAAGTTACCACTTGGTGAAACCAAGATTTAAACCCAGGCCTGTGGGACTTCACAGCCCTAGTTCCTAACCACGCAACTTTATCACATCTCAAAGGATGCCCTGTACTTGAGAAGAGATAAGCTTAAGACACAGTGATCTTGCGCAAGATACCTTCACATGGGCAGGTCCTCTTAACCAGGAATGTTCCTAACTTTCTTCTCCACCTACCCATACCCTGCTGAACCCGTTCCATTTCCTTCCCAAGATCTCTTTCCTTACCTCTGCAAGTGGATCTATGAGAATCCAGTACTCATCGTTAGATCCTTTGCAACACCCAGAACTCGCCTTTGCACATAGTAGACAGCTGCTGGGTAGTGGAGATCCCCCCGTTCCTCATCTTGGAAGAGAGAGATTGAATCTCTGCTTTCCCACCTACTGGCAATGTGGTCTGAGATTCAGTGACCTCATCTGTAAAGAAAAAGTAAAAAGAAAAATAAGTAATATTCATCTCACAGATTCGTTATGGAGATAAAATGAGCTATTGTGTATAAAAGTACTTTGTAAATTAAAATACCATTCAGATATGAGGGATAATAGGATTAAGTCAAATCAATTTTGTATTGCATTTCTTGAACTAGTCCTGAGATCGTTGAACTGCGTCCAATTTCGTACATGAACACATTATCATGAATGCATTATAGCGCTATTGAGGAAGGCTGCAAGATCAGAATCGTTTGCCCTGGTAAAGAGAAGGCTGAAGTGAGTTTTCAAAACAAACTCCAAGTGTTTGTCTATTCAATAGACAATTGTGAGCAACTCCACGGAGTCCCTGGCCTCAAATTAGAGCAAAAAGGGATTTGGTCCAGACATAAGGAAATGCTTCATGAACATAAAGACTGTGAAACCTACTATTAAGGGAAATTGTGGAGACAAATAACAGCCACAAATAAGTTACTTCATGCTGCCAAATTGACCAAGGAGAAGAAGAAACATGTTTATTTTTCAAAATGTGGAGGTTCTGAAGCAATTAAATATCTCCCCTCACTAAATTGACATATTTTTGGTCTTGATGGCACTATAAAATTAAATTCTTTAGAGGAGGTTTAAAATACAAGACATGGCATCTCTTCTGGGGGAACAAAACACAATGAAGAGGCTATTAAAACTAGAACTATTCAAGACAATGTATTTGTGGACTACTCTAATGACTCGTGTAAAGAGGAAATGGCCCCAGTGAAATTAAAGCCATCCCATATATACCCGTTCTGTCTCCCCCTCAGCTTGCCTCCCCCGCTTCAACAATCACTGTCTGTATTTGAGCATCCACGTCTACTCTGCTGAAGCTGGGGGCCCCAACACCCTTCTTGTCATAGCGAATGGAAGGCAGCGTGGCCCTAAATACCGATATGGATGTTATGCAGAACAGGTCAAAGCCCTAATGCCCTCATAGGCATAGTTTCTGTTGAGCTATACTTTGTATGAATCTTTCAAAAGGTTGGGGCCTTTCTGTGGCGACTGAATACTGACAGCAAATGTAACCTGAGTCCAGTTAGAGGTCACTGACCGTGCTCCATGCTCTACAATAAGCTTATCGGGGCCATCTCTTGAAATAATAGTCACTTCCAGGTCTCCTTCATCTTCTTCACTCTTTGCTTTCCTCCCTCCTCCCCCACCAAAGCCCACCCTTCCCTCTCAGGCATGGATCCTTCAGCAAGGTTCTCTCTTTTCTTGGGCTTTTCCTGTTGCCATCACAAAGCCCTCAGTGTCCTTTATGGAGTATCTTCATCTAACCTAGAGTCAAAGGCCATTCTTGCCTCAGGAAAAAAAAAAAGTTCTAATTTAAATGTTTCCCCCAAAATATAGTTTAAAAATGCATGTTAAATACATGTAAATAGGGTATAGTTTTAAAATACATGTTAAATTAATATATGTTGAGGAAAATTGCTAGACTGAGCAATGTCACTTCATAATTGACTTAGGGATTCTGAGAGTGACACGTGTTTCTGTGAGTATGTGGAATCTGTCATGCAAGGCAGTGCTCCTTTGCAGTTTCTGGGTAATTGACTCAGGACTCAATTTTCCTAAAAGATAGAAGTAGATTATACAACAAATGCTTCTATCGAACTCTGCCAAAAGGATTACCAAAATGGACTGGTGCCATCATTGTTCCAGGGTTTATGACATTTCAGGCACTTCTTAACCTTGAGCAATCACATTCTAAGTTCCAAGGTCACATGCAAATAAAAATGATCAGCCTTTTATCGTAGCAAATGTAACCAGCTGATCGTCAGAGACAAACTTATCTTTGCAGAGTATTGCCATACTCTTTAAGGAAACTTTATATAGGTATTTTTCATGGCTGGATATACCTAAGGCAACTGTTTAGAGTTTATTCCAGAGTCATTTATTTGCAGTTTTATTAAGCAGTCTCTTCGCAGGGTGTCTGCAGTGGTAAAGCACCACACTGGACTTGGGGTGCGTGAGACCCAGCCCCTGTGCTCAGTGGTCAGGAAATGTCCTGAGAAAAATGAAGCAGAGTTCTTTACTCTAACGTATGAGACCTGAGTCATCTAGTCCCCAAACCCCTCTCTGCCTGCATCTTCAGTGATATTCCTCCGGCTTTGCTGTACTCTAGCCACACAGGTCTCCTTTCTGTTCCTTAAACTTGCAAAGAGTAAGGCCCTCCTCGGGTCTTTGTCCTTGACAATGTGCCAGCCTGGCAGTTCCAGAGCCATACTCGTGGGCTCCTGCCTCACTGCATTCAGGTCTCTGTTCAGATTTCTCCTCCTCAGTGAGGCTCTTCCACCATCCTGAGAGTGTCCCTGTCACTCACCATTCCCTATCCTTGCTTTAATCTTACACACCTTACACACCTTATAGATTTTATTTTATTCACAGCTATGTCCTCAGTGCCTTGCACAGTATCTGGCACTCACTTGGTGCTCAGTAAAATTCACTAATAAATGAACGGATGGATGGGTGTTCAACCTAATAGGGTGATTGGACAGATCCACAGATAACCACATACAATCACTACTAGAAGCCTCATACAGTCACTACTGGAAGCTGGAAAACTCAGCAGTTTTCTTGGAAGATTCAAATATAAGCCAGGCACTCCATCTGCACAAGCATTCAACCTAAACAAGTTATATATGTTGGGAATACATGCAATGAGACTCAAACTTTTAGTTCCCTCCTTTTTGCTAAGTTCTTATCTGAGTAGGTTTAAGCTGGAACCCAACTGTGACAACAATTTGATGATCTTCTCTGTGAGAATTTTTGAAACATCTCCAAGGCTTGAGTAAGGCAAATAATATGCCTTCAGGACATTTAACTACCATGATTCCTGAGAAAGAAGGATCAGAGAACTAGCTAGCGTTTATTAAGTGCCCTCTGTATTCCATGCACTGACCTGGAGATTTAGAACTTCACTTAAGTCTACTGCAGGATTCTTATTATGCATTTCTTGAGAAAGCAATCAATACCAGTAGCCTACGAGTCTACGTCTAGCACTTTAGGCATCTCAAGAGATCCAGAAACATACGTGCTATCTCTTGAAACGACTTAACATATTAGTGGGATGCCCACAACTGCTGTAACCAAGAGCCCATGAAATGCACCTGTTAAATTAGAGAAAAGTTATTTCTTTTTCATGTAACAGCCCAAAGAATAGTGTTCTCAAAGGGCTGGAAAGGCAGCACTGCCCTGCAAGGTCACCCAGGAACCACTGCTCTGCAGGGTCCACCCAGGAACCAGGGCTGTGGGTGTGTTCTGACAATGTCAATATAGTTAGATCCAAGGCGGCTGGTCCAACTGAAGAAGGAAGAAGAAAAGAGAAGGTAAAAAGGCTAAGCGTTGTCATCTTTAAGAAAAGATTGAGGAGTCACACCTGCCACCTTTTCTATCATCTCATTGGTGAGAATTTAGTCACATGGTCACACTTGAAAAGGAGGCTGGGAAATATAGAGTCTAGCTGAGAAGCATGTATCCAGTTGAATTTGGAGGCAGTCATCCTACTAAGAAGAAGAAGGGGAGAATCGTTCTTGGAGGATGGTTGGCAGACTTTTACCAAACTAGGTTATTAACTGGTTGAATTTTAGGCCCAAGGAATAAGTCCTCTGGGTGACGTGATGGACATTTGCACATTTTTGCCTGCCTAGAACCTTTTGAACAGCTTTCCTGAGTGTGGAGAACTTCCCACTTTACGGCCCCTGCCACCCCATGAGTAAAGGCGGTAGCTTGTTTTTCCGGCATCTCTTGTAGGTAGGGCCTGAGCATGTAACCCAGGCTCTGCTCACCTGACACTGTGCAAAGACTTCAGTTCAGAGCAAGCAGCATGAGGAGCTTTGCGGAATCCATTTTCAGGTGGGGATGGAAGCCGAGGCATTTGATTTGGGGACAGCAGTGGCACTGTTTCTGGTGTCAGTTACTTAAGCACAGTTAACTAAGAAGAGGAGGTTTGGTTGCTCATGGCCAATTAAAAGTTTCCTTCCCAACTTTTGACTTGGTTTGGATTTGCTTTGCTTTTCTGTGTAGTCAGAACACAAACAGAAACTGTATGTTTATTATTCCCCTCGGGCTCTTCCTACAGGTAAGGGTTCTAACTTGGGATGGGGGTTTTGGTTAACTTTTTAATCAGCTGGGTCCTGGTAATGTTTTTTGTGGGATGAAAGCTCTACTGGTATCTCAGTCACCACGGACAATGAATGAATTTAGGACTTTGACTGAGGTTTTTTATCTTCAGAGATTAAGGCAGGAGTTTCTGAATAATTTTTTTTTTTAAAGATCTTGCTTAATTAAAGGGCTTCACTAGATTGTGTTCGTCGTTGTCAGAGAGCCTCACCTCTGGCTGTTATTGCCTGGGTCAAACTTCTTCTCGTCCCTCAGCTTTGCACTAGAAAAGGGCTCTTTCTCAGCCATGGCTGCTCATACCTCTTGCCAACTAGCACAAGTTGGACAGAATGTTAAAGATGACTCAGAATACATACCTGGGGTGGGAAGATCTAAGGACTCTCATTACGTTCTGTCTTGTTTAATTTATGTTTTTTCATAATCTATGACTACTATTCCCTTTGAATCTTCCATAGATTCTAGTCATAGGCCAGACTCATAACTCAACCCAAATTATTGAACATAAGAAGCATAATAAGCATTAAATACATATTGGTTAAACTGAATTAAATGAGATTGAAATATACCACCAAGACATAGACCTCTAGGGATTGCTTGATTGCAAAAGCCAGAAACCTACATGACGAGCTAAAGCCAAAAAGGGAAATTTACTGCAAGGATACATGGACTTCTTTAGGAGGGAAATGAAAGACAAGTGGAAACTTACCAGGAATGAGGGAGAATGCTCTTAAAGGTGCTAAGTTTGCTCATTTCTGAAAATTAGCTCTATTGTTCTCTCTCTTTCCAGACTGACTTTTCTGACTTCTCAATGTAATGACAGAAAACAGCATTCCCAACCTCATGTGAATTCTTGCAAGTGCTCAGTATATGTCAACTATAGTTACTGTGTTTCCATCACATGCAACACCTGGGCACTGGCTTTCTTTCAAGTGTCGGACAGACATCATTGTCAAGCAGAATTCTTTCTCACTGACCTTGGATGTTGTCTCACATTCTTCTTCTTCTTTTTTTAAATTTATTTATTTTTGAGAGCGAGAAAGACAGAATGTGAGTGGGGGAGGGGCAGAGAGAGAGGGAGACATAGAATCCGAAGCAGGCTCCAGGCTCTGAGCTGTCAGTACAAAGCCTAATGTGGGGCTCAAACTCACGAACTGTGAGATCATGACCCGAAGTCAGACGCTTAACCCACTGAGCCACCCAGGCATCCTGTCTCACATTCTTTTAAATATAGAGCTCCAGATAGCCATGGCAACAACTGGTAATAAATGTTTGAGAATGACCATCTGTGTTCTAATTCCTCTTTCATAGGATAGTCCTCTAAATATTTTAAGGTAGTTAAAGGGTCTTCAGTGATTATGTTGCTCTAACACTCAGTATCTATAATTCTTTGAGTTATATGACATGGTTTTGAGCCTCCCTTGCTCTCTTAGTAACAGTGGAGTTGTACCAAACCTCATTTAACTTACAGAAATTCAGTGATATCTGTGTTGCACCAAACAACAACAATTAAGCGTTGATGGTGGGGGGCAGGGACTGAGTGGCTTACTACGTTGAGCATCCAACTTGGGCTCAGGTCATGATCTCACAGTTCATGGGTTTGAGCCCCGCATCAGGCTCTGTGTTGACAGCTTCAGATTCTGTGTCTCCCTCTCTCTGCCCCTCCCCCACTCGTGCTCTGTCTCTCTCACTCTCAAAAATAGATAAACATCAAAAATAAAAAAAAAAGGGGTTGGGGGAAATTCCTTTATCCTCCCTCCCTATTTACACTCGAACGAGAAAAAGGGAGTCCATAGACAGCATACACAGGGCAACAAAAAGAGTTAATTTTTGGCTGTTGTTCTTTACATGACCCAGGTGCTGGCAATGTAAAGTCAATTCAAGGAATTCCAAAGATAAAGTTGACCATATGTGATTTGTACTGTGGTGACTTTAGAACTCGTACCCCACTGTCTTCTCTTCTGAAGGTGGTCCTACTTGCTTTTCTTTCACCTAGAGAACAGTCTTGAGAATTTGAAGCCGGACTTCCAATGTGGTCTTTACAGAGAAGACAATGTAGTTCTCACCTCATCAGTTCTAATTTTACATATGCAGCATCTCAGCAGTATGGGGCTCACTGAACACCAGAAGTCCTGCCACTCTTCACATTTGCTGCAATAAAACCCAAAATAATGTGCCTCCTCATAACATGAATGCAAATACAGTGCATCAGGCCAGCTTCTGTTCTCATTAACCTTGCATTATCTTACCCCACTAGGTAAAAATGATACTCCAAGGGTGTGCTTGTACTATAACTTACAAGATAACTCAAGGAAAAGCACACTGAAGGGGGCACAGTATCAGGAAAATACTCAGCAAATGTTAGCCTCTTCCACTCTCAGCAGCTGCTTCATGACACATAGGTGAACGTCTTTGCTCGAATCACTAGTATTTTTTGTTATTGTTTCTGGTCCATAGTTCAAAGCTGCCCCGGTCTTTCTGGTCCAGGTCCCACCATATAATCTGTTTGCTCTTCCTCCCTGGTTTGCATGCTTCTCACTTGCCAACTGACTTCTTGACAGCATTTTCTTACCTTTTCACATGTTCAAACTGGGTGGGAGATGGAAAGGTAGCACCCACCTGGAGCAAAGTGCAATACTGGTAGTTACACACTTCTCTCACGCTGTTTTAGAGTGCCACGTGGTTAAAAACATTATAACATGTTAATGATTTTTTAAAAAATCACACGTGTTGAAATAACTTTCTAGGCTCAAGATGCAGATGCTCCTGCCCAGGGCTCTGTGTCAACAAACTGAGACTTTGATAACTTTTCTGTCCCTGTAAATGTTCAGTTTGACCAGAAACAAAGTATATCCAGGCTGCCAATTCCCAAATGCCAAGCCAACTCTGGGTCCTCTCACCCCAAACAAGGTTGGCTGTGTGGCACCAGAAAACTAGATCTTTCTTATTTTTCTCTTGTTTGTTCTTGATTCTTTATCTGATAAAAGTTTCCTGTCTTCGGCTTCATTTAGCAGTTCTTGGAAAGGAGACTGTCTGCTTCATGAAGTGTAAATAAAGTTCATCTGTATCACCTAAATTATCTTCTTTCATCATTTTTTAACACATGTAGCAAGTTGAAACAATAGAACACCATCCTATGGCTGATCTTGTTAGTAAAGACTCTCAAGTAGCAGAAGAGAAATAAAGGAACAAGAGTTACTATTTTGTTATGGTTCATCCACTTTCTCTCAAGTTTGAGATACACTGAGTTTAAGAATCTGCTTCATTGTAGGGCTGGGTGGCTCAGTTGGTTGAGTGTCTGACTCTTGATTTCAGCTCAGGTCATGATCCCAGGGTCATGGGATCAAGCCCTGAGTCGGGCTCCGGGCTGAACGTTGAGTCTGCTTAAGATTCTCTGTCTGTCTGTCTGTCTCTCTCCCTTGCACATGAACATGCACATGTGCTCTCTCTCTCACACACGCATTCTCTCTCTCTCTCTCTAAAATAATCTATTTCACCACACCTCCACATCTGGCTCTGCTTCCAACTGCTTTGGTTATAGTCACACCTGTACTAAAGCAAGAAACTACAAAAAAAAAAAAAAATCACAGAAGGCTCTATCAGAAGATCTCCCAAATGATTAAGAATGACAACCCCATACAGAAAATGAAGCCCTTCAAGAGGTTTGAGATAACCCAAAAGAAGAGAGAATTTATTTACCCTATTTCAGGAAGGCTTTTGATACCATGTGATACAGAAGAACAATGTCCAAGTACAGGATAGACAAGAAGAGAAAGAGAAAAACGAAGAGAGAGGGGAGCTGTAAAGAGGACTACCAGGTGAGCTCAGGCTTAAAGTGACTCAATTTGCATACAGATAATCTAAAAATAGAAAACAGAATAGGAACATGAAGCCCTAATGTGCCTTCTCTCCTTGCAATTTCCAAAGGTGAAGGTCAGTATTTGACAGAGGTTAATTAAGAAACACACATGCAAACAATGCATATACACATATTCATAATATTTTATATACATATTTATTTTATATATATTTATGTATACAAAATACCACCTACAATTTTTTGGCCTGATCTCTAATGTACAGCAGAGCAGTGTGGATAGAGAACTGTTCTAGAATAGGGCATATCCTGGGACAGAATATCCCAATTTGAGTCCTTACTTGACCACTTGCTGTTTACCTTGACTAAAATTTCCTGAGTCTCAATTTTCTCATATTTGAAACTGACACAATAACAGAGAAGTGACAACATGTTGTGTTCTTTAAAGTCTAGGCAAGTTATTCATTATTAGGAAACACCTGACCATTGACTTTATGGCTCCCAGCCAAATACTTCCACAATCCTACCAAGATCCATGGATGTCATCTCCTTTCAATTATTTACTAGAAAAATGAGCATAAAGAAAAATCCCATTTTTTGAAGAGTTCCTGACTGTGCTGTTTGTGTTGATTTCACTGATTTTTCAATACTTAGGAGAACAGGAATAATGGAAACATCAACAAAAATAACTCAGAAAAAGTACAGTGGCAGGGCTCCTGGGTGGCTTAGGTGGTTAATTGTCTGACTTTGGCTCAGGTCATGATCTCACTGTTCGAGGGTTCAAACTCTGCAACTGGGCTCTGTGCTGACAGCTCAGAGCCTGGAGCCTACTTCGGATTCTCCCTCTCTCTTTGTCCCTCCCCCACTCACGCTCTGTCTCTCTCTCAAAAATAAACAAAACATTGAAAAATTTAAGAAAAAAAGAAAAAGAAGAAGTAGGGTGGCCTGATAACCAATTCTAAAATGTATTTTCACACCTCAGAAAAAGTAATTCATTGTGTGATGCTATGGTGGGACCATCCCCTGGGCTCCTCTGTCCTAGACAAGTTACATTATTATCAGTTCAAGTTCAGAGTTGGAAATAGAAATACCTCCAAATATTTTAAGGATACAAGAGTTTTAATATAGGGAAATGGGTACTTATGCAGTGGTTCCAATACTCACCCTCCTCTTGATAGCTTTGCTTGTCAGCAGGGAGAAAAAAATCAGGAATTTCAATGTGTTACTAAGAGCAAGTGTTCAAGGTCCCAGGGGGAATGCTCATGATGGTTGGATCTGAAATCCTGAGCTGATGGTGGTACTTTGTGTTGTAGGGAGTCAGGAAGACACAAATACTGGATTGCTTTTTTCACTTATGAACCTTTTTAATGAGCGACACTAAGGTCTGATGCCACCACTCTGGCTATTCAGTGTACAATTTTAAGAGCGATGAAAATGTTTTAAAAAGCAGAGGTGAAACAAAAATATTCTCTGCCACTAGAGAGAGAAACAAACACACAAAAATAATTATTTAACTGCCATCTCTCCTTTTTATTATAGAAATTTCCAGATGGGCAATTTTGGTGGCCTTTAAAGCGAAGTTGAGGGAACTTCAAGATGATTACCCTGACTTGAGACTGGAAAGTACCCTTAGCACTGTTCTGGATGGAGCTTAGAGTGCCTGACGCATGCAGCCTCACTGAAGCTGAAATTGAAAGTTGGCTCTGAAATAACGGATTTTACAAAATTCGGTAGGTTGAATCTTAAAGGATAAAAAAATTTCTCTACATTTTTTATATAGATGTATTCTATGATTTTACTATCAAGATATTTGTACTAAGATGTATTCTATGATTTTACTATCAAGATGTTTGTACTAAATACTGTTTCCTTGCTGGTACCTTCTCCTCCAAGGCTTGACCCACTTGTGCTTAGTGTTCCTCCTGTAATCCTAGGCAAACAGTTACTGTTTTTCTTAGTTGACAAACATTATTTGAACTGCCACCCCTATGGTGAGAGTCCCTATGATGAGAGTCAGGTAAGGAACAGCCTGGGGCCAGGCAGGGAGGGAATCCATGCGCATGTATAAATTTGCATCCCTTCCTGTTCTTGCTTCATGCATTTCACAGCAAGTAATGGCAATGGGAGATTGGTCACACACTCTCTCCATCTGGTACATGGGTATCTGCTGTTGTCAGAGTGGTTTGTTTCTGACGGTTACAGCTGCTGGATCAACACTTATTTTTTTCAAAATGACTCAGATCTTTATGTTCTGTTGCTTTAGGGTAATACCTATGACAAATATTAGGATGTGATGGTGCAGGGCTAGAAAGAGTGGACGTGACAACCAGCACTTACTTTTAGGAAGTAGTATCTGAAGACCATAACTCTTGATGTCTGATGACTCAGCCACCCAAATTCCAGATACCTACGTGCCATATTCCTATAAACATCTGACATTTCCCCCTATAATGTATCGTTGTGTTAGAAAGGTGAAACAGTCGAATGCTATGACAAAAGTTTTGGCATCTCAAGAATCCCTGTGCTGGGACTACGAGGTGTAGTTGTGGTCAATTCTAAGCATGGATGGCACTGGTATTAATTGAGTGTATCTATTGGGACTTACAATGTCCCAGGCTTACAGGTTTATGTGGGACAACCCTATGAGATAGGCACTATTTTTCTAATTCCCATTTTACAACGGAAACTGGTGCACAAAGCGGTTCAGTAATTTGTTCAAAGTCATGCAACAGTGGTATCATCAGAAACTGCATCTCAGCCTTTGGGATCAGATTTCTTCCTAAATTTCTGTTAAGGTTACTACTGTGCTTGTTCTGATAACCCAGCTTCAAAGCATTGGATCTGGGAGAGATTGGAGAAGTTTTAGAGCTACCCATTCATTCTAGGGTTGAGGACAATGAAGACAAGAGAATGTTAAGATGACTGTCCTGAGGCTCCATATCTGGGTCATGGCAACACCAAGACCATCATCAGTGTTGTTTTTTCTATTACATCACACTTTGGCTTTTCTCTGCCCATTGTTCTTTATTGCTAATGAATCACCAAGTCTTACCTGCTTCCTTCCTAGCTTTTCCGATCTCTGTCTCCCCCTTCCTCTCCCCACTGCTGTCACCAAATCCAGGCACTGGTTACCCTCCCCTAGAAGATTATGATTGACCAGCCTCAGGACTGCCTGTCTCTCTTTCTTCAGCTGGGCAGCTATGAAAACAAAAGTAATTAGTAATTACAAGCTCCACCTTTCAAAAAAATGTGTGTCTCAACCATTCAGTCATTTCCTAAATGTTGCCCAGTTTCTCCTTTGTAATTGTAATTGTTATTTTTTAAAACATCTTTAAACATTATTAATGCTCATTGCAGCAATTATTAAAACACAGTTTATGCTAAGCTAGAGCTTTGGCATTGTGCTGCGTGAGCCACACATCCTTACTAACTTGTTCCTTGTCCTTGACAAAAATTACATATTTTATTACTTTTTCCCAACCTTAAAAAAATTTAGACATAAAATATGTTTGTTACAGACAACCCATTGCATATAAATAATTACAGAAGAAATTAAAATACTTAGAATCATATTCATCCAAATCAGAGCTAACACATTGTTGTGCATTTTTTCTTATTTGTAAATTTTTCTTTTCTTAATATAAAAATTTGGGAAATCCTAATTTTCCTCTCTGGCAAACTGTGGATAGTAAACCTCTTTCACAAGTTTGTTGGATGGATGAACTGAGAATATATATAAATATACCTGATGTATAGTATTTGCTCAATAAACGGTGGCTATGAGCTGTTTTTATATTTAACTCTCCATTCTGGAATTAGGTTTTTTTGTTAAGTTTATTTATTTATTTTGAGAGATTGGGGGAGGGGAGGGGCAGAAAGAGTGAGAGAGAATCCCAAGCTGGCTCCGCACTATCAATGCTGAGCCTGGCAAGGACCTGATTCCACGAACCATGAGAACGTGACCTGAGCCGAAATCAAGAGTGGGATGCTCAACTGACTGAGACATCTGGGCACCCGTGGAATTAGTTTTGATTTCAAAAATGAAATAGGGGAATAACTTCATTTTTTCCCAAATGGTTAAGAAATTGATTTGGAGTGCCTGGGTGGCTCAGTAGGTTAAGCATCCAACTCTTAATTTCGGTTCAGGTCGTGATCTCATGGGTGGTGAGACCAAGCTCTGTGGTGTGGACCCTGCTCGGGATTCTCTGTCTCCCTCTCCTTCTCTGCCCCTCCTGCCTGCACTCTCTGTCCTCTCTGTCTCTCAAAATAAATAAACATTGAAAGAAAAAAGAAAGAAATTGATTCAATTTTTTAAAATTAAACTTTCGATTTTGAGGTAATTGTAGACGTGCATGTAGTTGTGATAAATAAAACGAGAGATCTCCTGCACCCCTTTTCTCAGTTTCCCCCAGTGTACTGCAGTACAATACCAACCAGGATACTGACATTGATACAATCAATATACAGAACATTTATTTCTACCACCAGGAAGATCCCTCCTGTTGGCTTTTCATAGGCACACTCACTTCCCGCTCACTTCCCTCCTGCTCCCATCTACTTCCTTAACCCCCTTCAACCATTAATCTATGCTCTGCTTCTATAATGTTGCCATTTCAAGAGTGTTATAGAAATGTACTCATACAGTATGTAACTTTTTTGGATCAGCTTTCTTCACTTAGCAGAATTCTCTAGAATGTGCCCATTTTAAGTGCAAAATTCAAGAAGTTTTTACTCAGACTGTTAGCTGTTTTGTTGTAACAATTATTTCCTTTACAGCTTACTTTAGGGAGAATAGGCCCATTTAGAAATCACAATGTCTCCATCAATTAGTCTCTTTTCACGTTCACGGAAGTGTTTTGTCATTTTACTGTGTGTTATTTGTTATATTTATTTTTGTGTAATATATATATAATATGTATTTTGGAACTCCCTAACTTAAAATTTATTGGAAATATATTTTTTGAGCATGGTCTGCAAAAATTCTTGATTTTAAAAAGTGCCAATTTCTCAAATTCTCTAAAATAGTTAAGTTTACTGTTCTTAAAGGTTTTTAAATTTTTCTGTATTAAATTCTCATTTTGAATTGCCTGTTAGGACATGAAGGGATATATGGGGCATTTATTGCCTCCTTGTCCCTATAGATGCATCCCCTCCCATGCTGGCTTTATTTTAATAGAAATTTAATTACACATCCTATTTGGTAAGAGAGAGAAATGAATGAATCTTGCTGACAGAAAAAAACATTGAAGAATTATACCTGTGGCATGACACATTTGGCTGATATGTCCTAAAGATATAACACATTGCTTACATTGGCAAGGAGGGAAGGATAATTTATGTGGTGCTCTCTAAATATTGTGTTTGTTATAGTTAACTATTTGTGAGATTTATTTATTTTGCACTTGAAATCACTGTGTGAATCTTATGACCCCAAAGACATAAATAAACTCCATATTTCTGGCATTCTCTTACTAACCCTGATGACAATGGTCCTAACTCCAGAATTTGTGGGGTTTTTTTAATTTTTTAAAATGTTTATTTATTTTTGAGCAAGGGAGAGAGACAGAGTGTGAGTGGGGGAGGGGCAGAGAGAGAGGGAGACACAGAATCTGAAGCAGGCTCCAGGCTCTGAGCTGTCAGCACAGAGCCGGATGTGGGGCTCGAACTCAGAGACTGTGAGATCATGACCTGAGCCGGTCAGACACTTAACTGACTGAGCCATCCAGGCGCCCCCAGAATTTGTGTATTTATAAATACAAATATATAAAATCAAGTTTACTGAAGTATAACTTAACACACAACAAAATGTGCCCATTTTAAGTGCAAAATTCAAGAAGTTTTGACAAATGTATATATCTGTATCACCACCAGCACAGCCAAAATAAAAAACATTTTCATCAGCCCCAAAAGTTCTCTTGTATCCCTTCCCAGTCAATTTTCTCACCCACCCCCAGCCTCTGGAATCCACTAATTTGTTTTCTGTCATTATAGATTAGCTTTGTCTTTTCTAGTGCTTTATATAGATGGATTCATACAGTATGCACTCTTTTGCATCTGGTTTCTGTAGCTCAGCATAATGTTTTTGATGTTCACCCATGTTATTGAGTGTGTCAGTTCTAGGATTTGTATTTTTATTAGGGCTACTCATGCATTCATTCAAGAAACATCTGCTATGTGCTAGGCACGGTTCTTGACGATGAAACAATTGTGAATAAAAAGAAGACAAATTCCTGCTTGTGGAGCTTGCATTTTAGCAGAGATTCGAAGCAAAAATTTCCTATATGTACACACAACTGGAATGATTGCTATAGAGAAAGACAAAGCAGGAAATGAATATTAGGGAATGCTTGGAGCTTCTAGAAAATATTATCTGGGAAAACATCACTGAAGTGTATTTTTGAATATAGAAGGAGATGAAGGAGCAAGCACAAAGATATCTAGGAGAAGAACGTTACAGGCAGAAAGCAAGTACAAAAATCTTGACACCTGCCTGGAGAGTCTAAGAAACCCAGATGGGCTGAAGTAGAAAAAGGAAGGGAAGGGAAATGAGACATGAGGTCAGAGACATGGGGGTGAGCATTACAGGTTTTTTTAAGGACCCAATAAGCAGTGTAAGGGTTCTAACTTTGAGTGACATGGGAGACATTGGAGGCTTTGAGTGGTAAAGTGACATGGTCTGACTCACATTCTCAAAGGATCACTTTGGTTGCTGTACTGAGAAAAGACTGTAGGAAAGTAGGGAGACTGCTTAGGAAGCAGTTGCAACAATCCATGCAGCAGACGATGATAGTTTGGACGGAGTGACAGTGGTGCAGGAGTAAGAAGTGGCCCCATTTTCAACATATTTTAAAGCTAAAGTCAACAGTATTTGCCAATTGACTGAATGTGTAGTGTGGGAGAAAGAAAAGAGTTAAGGATGACTCTAGGGTTTTTGGCCTGAGTAAATGGAAGTACAGAGTTAAGACTAGGAAAGAAAAGACAGAAATTAGTTGTGGTATGCGGAAGAAAGACACGAGTTCACTTTAGACATGTTAAATTTGAAAAGCCCATTGTTGAATGAGCAGATATGAGCCTGGACTTTAAAGGAGAGATTAGGATTAGAAACATGCATTTGAGGTCAACGGCAGCATGTAGATGGTTTTTGAAGTCACGAGAGTGGATGATATCAACAAATGTGTGCAGAGGAGGAGGAGTCTATGGATCAAGTTGTGAGACAGTCCAACTTTTAGATATTGTGAAATGAGGATGAACCAGTAAAGGAGACTTAAAGGAGGAGCTAGGGTAATGGAGGTAATCCAAAAGAGCATGCATCTTGGAAATCAAGTAAAGATAGTGATTCCAAGAAAAGGAGTATCAACCATGTCAAATGATGCTGATAGTTCAAATTAAATGAGAATCGGCCTTTTGATTTATCAACTGGAAGGGAGGTCATTGGTGACTCTACAAATCATTTAGCGAAGTGGTTGGGTGAATTCCTTATCAGAGTGAATTTTAAAAAGAATAGGTGAGAGGAAATGAGACCTTTTTTTTTTTTTTTTAGGGATTTCGCCATAAAGGGAGCATCAATATGTTAGTATGATTGGATGGGAAAGTGGAATCAAGGGAAGGAGTCTTTGAGATGGGAGAATTTTTTTCCTAATGGGAATGATCCAGTAGACAGGGAAAAATTGACGAAGCAGAGAAAAAGAGGTGCTAAAGTGATGGAGAATGGAATCCAGCACAAAAGTGGAGGGTTTGGCACTAAATAGAAGCATAGACCATTGATCCAGAAGGAAAGGCAGAGTATATGGTCCCAGATGTAGGCAGGTGAAAAAGGAGAGCTTAGTGGAAGTTGTCTTTTTGTAACTTCTATTTTAAGAGTTAAGGAAGGAGCAAAGGTGGTAAAGCAGAGAGAGAGGGTGGAGGATGAGACCTTGGCTATTTGAAAGAGACAAGGTAAAAACTTAAGAAAGTGAAAGGGATAGCCAAGTGAGTGCATAGACTAGAGACACATAGCATTATTATTCAATAGCACTAAGTGCCTGCCCACTTGAAATTTTGGTTATGCTTTAAGGGAGGACCAGTCAACGGGGTCCTGTGCTTATCTTAAGCCTCAGTCATCTATGAGAATGTACCTGTGCCATATATGCAAAATGGAAGAGTTGTGTTCATTTAGAATTGAGGTGTTTCAGTTATCTTTTGCTGCATAACATATCCTCAGCCATAGCAATTTTAAAGCAACAATTTGTTATTTCTCATAAGTCTGTGGTTTGACCTGTTGTTTCTTCTGTTTCACAAGGGATCAGGCAGGGCTATATTAACATGGTGGATTTGACTGGGCTGGAATGTCCACAATAGCTCCCTCACAAGTCTGTATCATGGCAAGATGGCTGGCAGACTGGGCTGGGATGGCTGGACTTCTCTGTCTCTGTGTAGTCTCAGGACTTTTCTCTTCCACCTGGCATCTCCAGCAAGGAGTCAGACTTATTGCATGGCAGCTCAGGGTACCAAAAGTAAAGAAGCAGAAGCTTCTAGCAGTTTTTAAGTCTGATGCCTGGAACTGGCACAGCATCACTTCTACCACATTCTGTTGGCTACCCTGAAGCTGTGTTACCTTTGGGGCTATTGTTGGAGACTAGCTATCAGAATCTATCCTGTGGCTTTCACTGATTCACATCTCTTCCATACATAAAACATATTTATTCCCTTCCCAAGGCTTTAAAACTTTACCTTATGATAGTGTCATGCTTGGGCTTTTAAGTGTAGCATGCTGTCAGTGGGTGTGTTTGATGCTCCTTGGGTGTATCTCTTCTGGATCCGAAGATGTGTAGAGAGACAATTTAAAGGTGAGTGGGGCAGGAAGCAAAAGAGTCACTGGTCCATAGCAATTCTAAAATCCAACAGGGCACGTAACCAATTTTCTCCATTCCAGGAGTGAAAAATACACATTTACTGAGGAAGAGATTTGCTCGCTGGGAATAGTTCTCCTTGTGTCCTTGCTCTCTTCTTTGAGCTCTTGGCTACACATAGACCATCCTTCCTTTTCCATAAGACATGGCCATGTTTGCATCTCAGCCTGATTGTTGCCTGTTTTATAAGTTGGGGCCTAAAAATCTGTTTTCCTTTTGAACTATTTGTCCTTTTAAGTCCAAGCTGATATAATTCCTTTAAAAACTTGGCTGGTTTTTAAATTATCACTTATAACCCACTTCACTGAACAAAAGCCTTGTTCTGTTTGGAAATCTCCTTAGCAAGATTCACTCTTCATTAACTACCCTTTCTAACTCTCATGATAAAACAGGTGACAGTGTTTTCAGTTGATTGGCTAGTACATAACCCAGGTCCCCTGTTTTCCAGTTCCCAGTAGCAATTTTTTCGCTGTCCTTCCAATCTTCACTAATGGTGTTGCTAAGGCTCTTCTACCTTCTGGTCACACAGATAATGCCACAGACAATGCCACCAATTTTAGGTTTCTGTTAGGTCAGCACAGAACTTGTAGGAGCAAATTTCTCTTTGTCTACTACTGCATTGTGAATAGCCCCAAAACATAATGGCTGAAGGCAACAGCAGTGTGTTATTTCTCATATTTATGTGTATTGACCCTACATCACCTGGTGTTAGCTGAGGCTGCTATCATCTGGGGCTCAAATGAGCTGGTGTCTTGGCTCTGTGAGACGTCTCTTCTCCATATGACCCCTTTGTGTGGAGTCTCCACAGAATCACTTGAGCAGGGTAGCTGAATTTCAATCAGTAGCTTAGGGCTCCCCAAAATGCAAGCAGGAGGCTGCCAGACCTTCTTAAATCATAGCCCTGGACTGGCACAGTATTACCTCCACTGTACTCTGTTGTTAAACGTGAGTCACACAGCAGCCAGGTTCAGTATGGGAGGATATAACCGGACCCTGGAAGGTATGTTTCACCGGGAGCTGTCTTTGAAGATCCAGACACCATCCCAGATGGGGTGAGTGAAGTGGAGGAGCCAAAGAAGCGGAGAAAATACGTAAGTGAATAATTTTAATGATGAAACATGGAATTTAAGCTAAATAGGGAGAGAATGAAGGGTTGGTGGGATGGGGAGGATCGGTGTAAAGGTGACAGAACCACTGGGTCCTCACAGAGTTGAGAAAGTCTTTTATTGAAATACGACAGAGAGAGAGCTGGAAAGTTCGGAGGTACTGTATGGAGAACGAGAAGCTGAAAACTGGATTCTGGAATGATTACAGGGAAGTAGATACCAAAGACTAAGGTAGTGGTTCTCATCCCTGGCTATACATTGCCATCACTTCAAGATCTTTAAAAAGTCACTAATGCCTGGGCCTCTTTCCAAACCAGCAAATCATGATCTCTTCAGGAAATCTGAAGCATCTCTCTCATCTCCTTTTTAAAAGATCTCCAGGTGATTCTAGTATCCACTTAAGACTATGGACCATTTCTTGTAAGTAAGGCACTTAAACAAGTCCCTATCAGAGTATGTACCAAGCATAATCCTAAATCTTTACTCACACTTCCTCACATAGTATTCACTGAATTCTAGGAGATATGTATTATTATTCCTATTTCACAGATGAGGAAGCAGAGGCTCAGAGGTTAACCAGACCTGCCTAATACCAAAGCCATGTTCTTAACCTCCTAATTTATTTTCTCCAACAAATGTGTGGGTCTGGGGTAGAATAAAAGCTACTAAAAAGCTCTTAGAAATATTTTTAATTTATGCTTCTTAAGCAAATATTTATGCAGATTGAACGTATATTATTTCTTTAGACAAAATTGCTTTATGACCAGATGACATCACTTCTTCTTAGTTCAAACCTCATGAAATTTGAACTCAATTAGACAGAAGGGATCCCAGGAGCATTCACACCAAGCACCCCTATCCCATACACACACATTAAAGTTGTGCCCAAGTGCTGTTAGAGAAAATCTAAAAAAAATATTTTGTCTTTAGCACACATCTACCTTTTAAAAGAATTACTCTTATCACAGAGATAAAATGAAAATACAACTTCTCCTTGTATTCTTTTAAATAACACTCTTCTGTTTGGATTTCCCTCTAACAAGTATTTTTAATGCAAGGCATTTTTAGAAAGTAAGGAGCTGGAGAAAAACTTAGAACAGGAAATAAAAACCATGTAAGTGCTTAGGTTTGAATTAAATTTGACCTGCACAAACAGCTGACTCCTTATGTACTATAGTTATTTTGGGTTAAATCGCAACTCAAGACTAACATTTGACACTGAAATTTTCATTCAAAAGGACCAAGAACTAAAACTAAATTTTTGAGAGATAAGAAAGGGCATTTCATTTAAAAAGATTCTCTCTGGGGGTGCCTGGCTGGCTCAGTGGTTGGAGCATGTGACTCTTGATGTCAGAGTCTTTGGTTCAAGCCCCACATTGGGTGTAGAGACGACTTAAAAAGAAGAGTCTCTCTTGGCAATCTATTGTAGTGCTGTGTTTCCTATTAAACCTTGGCTCAAATTCTACCTTCCCTAAAAAACTCTGTTGATATACCGTATCCCAAAAGGGTCATTCTCTTATGTTGTGTTGATTCATATTTATGCCAAGACTTTTTTTTCCAGTTTCATTGAGAAATAATTGTCATATATCATTAAGTTTAAGGCATACAGCATGATGGGTTGATTTACATATATTGTGAAATGATTACCACAATAGGTTCAGCACACATTCAGCTTCTCATGTGGGTACGATAAAATAAAGGAAATTAAAAAAAAAAGAAAAAAAGGAAAAAGATTTCTCCTTTTTATGAGAACTCTTGGGAACCACTATCTTAACAATTTTCCTTTGTGTCATACAACAGTGTTAACTATAGCATGTTGTACAGTATCCCTAGTACTTACTTATCTTATAACTAGAATTTTGCACCTTTTGGCCACCTTCCTCCAATTTTTCCTTCCCATGTCCTCCACCTCTGGGAACTACAAGTCTGATCCCTTTTTCTCTGAGTTTGTTTTTGTTTTTTAGATTCCACAAATCTAAAAAAGTTAGATAAGTGAGATCATACAGTATTCTGTTTTCTGTCTTATTTCACTTAGCATAATGTCTTCAAGTTCTATCCATGTTGTCACAAATGGTAGATTTTCCCCATTTTTTATGGTTGAATAAATTCCATTGTATATATCTACCATATTTTCTTTCTTTTTTTTTTTTTTTACCATATTTTCTTTACCCATTCACCCACTGATGTACACTTAGGTTGTCTCCATGTCTTGGCTATTGTAAATAATATGCTGCTATGAATATGGGGGCACAAATATCTTTTTGAGTTAGTTTTTTTTCCTTTGGATATATTCCCAGAAGTGAGATTGCTGGCTTATATGGTAGTCCTATTTAATTTTTTGAGGATCCTGCATAATGTTTTCCATAGTGGCTGTTTTAATTTACAATATCATTAAGAGTCTACAAGAGTTACCTTTTCTCTATATCCATGCTAGCACTTGTTATCTCTTGTCTTTTGACAAGATGGCTTCTCTAGCGGGTGTGAGATGATATCTAATTATGGTTTTAAATTGCATTTTCCTAATGACCAGTGATGTTTGTGTATCTTTTCATGTACCTATTGACCTTTTGTATATCTTCTTTGTAAAAATGTCTATTTAAGTGATTTGCGCATTTTTTAAATTAGATTTCTTCCTTTTTTGCTATTGAGTTGTATGAGTTCTTTACATTTTTTGGATATTAACCCCTTATCAGATATATGGTTTGCAAATATTTTTCCCATTTCATAGGTTGTCTTTTCACTCTATTGATGATTTCTTTGGCTGTGCAGAAGCTTTTAAGTTGATGTAGTCCCACTTGCTTTTTATTTTTTTGCTTGTACCTAGCTGTGATATTCAAAAAATCATGTCAAGGAAATTTATTCCTATGTTTTCTTCTAGCAGTTTCATGGGTTCAGGTCTTACATTCAAATCTTTAATCCATATTGAGTTAATTTTTGTGAGGCGTGCAAGATACGTGTCCATTTTCAATCTTTTACATGGGACTATCCAATATCCCAGCACCATTGAAGAGACTCTTTTCTACATTGAATATTCTTGGCCCCTTGTCAAATATTAGCTGACTGTATATGCTGGGGTTTATTTTTGTGGTCTTAGTTCTGTTTCCATTGGTCTATTTTTCGGTTTTTATGCCAGTACCATACTGTTTTGATTACTGTAGCTTTAGAGTATAGCTTAAAATCAGGAACTGTGATGCCTCCTGCTTTGTTCTTCTTTCTCAGGATTTCTTTGGCTATTTGGGGTCTTTTGTGGTTCCATATAAATTTTAGGAGTGTTTTTCCCCCACTTTCCCCAAAAATGGTAATGGAATCTTGATAGGGATTGCATTGGTTTTGGTAGTATTGACATTTTAACAATATTAATTCTTTCAATCCATGAACACAGGATTTTCCTGTGATCTTTCCATTGATTTGTGACTTTAATTCCCTTTATCAATGTCTTGATGCTTTCAGAACAGAGATTTTTCACCTCTTCAGTTAAATTTATTCCTAAGTTGTTTTTTTTTTTTGAGAGAAAGAGGGAGAGAGCATGAGTGGGGTAGAGGGGCAGAGGGAGAGACAGAGAGTGAGAGAGAGAGAGAGAGAGAGAGAGAGAGAGAGAATGTTAGGCAGGCTCCACACTCAGCACAAAGCCCAATGTAGGGCTTGATCCCATGACCCTGTGATCATGACCTGAGCCGAAGTCAACAGTTAAATACTCAACTGACTGAGCCACCCAGGCGCCCCTATTCCTAAGTACTGTATTGTCTTCAATGCTGTTGGGAATGAGATAGAATTCTTTATTGCTTTTTCAGAAAATTCATTGTTAGTGTATAGAAATGCTACTGATTTTTATTTTGTATCCTACAACTTTACTGAATTCACTGATTAGATCTAAGAGATTTTTTGTTGAGTCTTGAGGATTTTCTCTATATAAAATCATGTCATCTGAAAATAGGGACAATTTTACTTCTTTATTTCCAATTCTGATACCTTTTATTTATTTTTTTTAGGACTTCTAGACTATGTTGAATAGGAGTGGACACCCTTGTTCTGTTCCTGATCTTAAAGAAAAAGTGTTCAACTTTTCACCATTGAGTATGTTAGCTGTTGTCTTATTATATGTGGCCTTTATTACGTTGAGAGATAATTTTTCTATGATTTTTAATTTATCAAGAATATTTGTCATAAGTAAATGTTGCATTTTGTCAAATGCTTTTTCTGTACTATTGAAATGATCATGATTCTTTTCTTTTATTCTATTAATGTGATGTATTGTATTGATTGATTTGCAAATGTTGAACCACCCTTGCATATCAGAGATAAATCCCACTCTATCATGGTGAATGATGCTTTTAATGTGCTACTGAGTTTGGTTTGCTAGTATTTTGTTGGGAATATTTGCATCCATATTCATCAGGGATATTGGCCTGTAGTTTTCTTTTTGAGTAGTGTCCTTTTCTAGTTTTGATATCAGAAAAATAGTTTCACAAAATGTGTTTGGGGGTGTCCTCTTCTCTTCAATTTTTTGTAATGGTTTGAGAAGGATTGGTGTTAATTCTTTAAATGTTTGGTAAAATTCGGTAGTAAAACTATCCGGTCCTGGGCTTTCATGTTCAGAGATTTTTGATTACTGATTTAATCTCCTTACTAGTAATTGTCCTTTTCAGATTTTCTATTTCCTTCTGATTCAGTCTTGACAAGTTTATGTTTCTAAGAACTTTTCTATTTCTTCTAGGTTGTCTAGTTTGTTGGCATTAAGTTGTTCAGAGTAGCCTCTTATGATCCTTTTCAATTTCTGTGGTATCAGTTGTAATGTCTCCTTTTCCATTTATAATTCTGTCAATTTGATCGCTCTCTTTTTTCCTTGGTTTAGCTAAGGGTTTGTCAGTTTTATCTTTTCAAAGAACTGACTCTTCATTTGGTTGTTTTTTTCTATTGTTTTTCTGTTCTCTGTTGCACTTATTTCTGCTCTAATCTTTATTATTTCCATTCTTTTGCTTACTTTGGGCTTAGTTTGTTCTTCTTTTGCTATTTCCTTAAGGCATGGAGTTAGCTTGTTTATTTGGGATTTTTCTTTCTTCTTAATGTAGGCATTTATTGCTCTGAACTTCCCTCGTAGAACAATTTTTGTTGGACCGCACAAGTTCTGGTACTTTGTGTTTCCATTTTTGTTTGTCTCAAGAAACTTCTTAATTTCTCCTTTAATTTATTCTTTGATCCATTGGTTATTCAGGAGAGTGGTGTTTAATTTCCATGTGTTCATGAGTTTTCCAGTTTTCCTCTTATTATTGATTTCTAGTTTCATGCCATTGTGGTTAAAGAATATGCTTGGCAGGATTTCAATCTTCTTGAATTTGCTAAGATTTGTTTTGTGGCCTAACATATGGTCTATCCTAGAAAATGTTCCCTGTGCACTTGAGAAGAATGTGTACTCTGTAGTTGTTGGATAGAATGTTCTATGTAATATATCTGTTAGGTCAATTTGGTCAGTGTTGTTCAAATCTGCTGTTTCCTTCTTGATTCTCTGTATGGACGATCTATCCATCATGTATCATTATATAAGGACCTTCTCAGTCTCTTTTTACCATTTTTAGTTCAAAATCTATTTTGTCTGGTAGGTGTTTAGCTACCCTTGCTTTTTTTTTGGTTACCGTACACTTGAAATGTCTTTCTTTACCATCTCACTCTCAGTTTATATGGGTCTTTAATGCCAAAGTAAATCTCTTGTAGGCAGCATATTGTTGGATCTTGTTTTTTGTTTTTAAATCTATGTAGCTACTCTGTGTCTTTTAGTTTGAGAACTTAATCCATTTACATTTAAGGTAATTATTGATAAGTAAGGCCTTACCATTGCTATTTTGTTAATTGTTTTCTGGTTATTTGGTAGACCCATTTTCCTTGTTTCTTATCATGCTGACTGTTTTTTGGTGTTTTGATGTCTTTTGGTATTAGTGTGCTTTGACTTATTTATCGTATTCTATTGTGTAGTTACTACAGGATTTTCCCTTGTGGTTTTGCTCTGCAGGCAGGGGAAATCACAGGCCATGTTCCCTGTTCAAGTGCCGCTTTGTGTGGGGTTGTTGAATAGGTATGCAACTTCCTGTGTACTCTGGTTGGGTTCCTGAATTGGATAGGCTAAAGACTGTATTCAGTGATGGGAAGAGCTATGAATTAGATTCCCTGCCCCAGTGAAGCAAGAGAAGCAACTCTAAAACTGGTAAAGGTCTTTGTCTATTGTCTTAACTAAAGCCAACCTGCACCCCAATTTCTCTGACCAAGCAGGGCCACTAGCTTTGCTCTGCAAACTATTGGCTCTGCCTGCCTGCCTCTCAGCTTAGTGCTGCTGGGCCAAACAGGTTCCTGGAGTTGTCACCAGCCCTTCTGTTCAAATGGGGTTGGAAGGAACTCTCCACGGAGGGTAAGGCCATGATTTAGCTCCTTGCCTGGGTGTCAGCAAACCGGACTCTCACACTGCCAAATCTCCTCGTTTAAGAATCCACATCAGGCAGATCTGCACTCCATTGAGTTCCTTGGTCGGAGTTTGCCCCTGAATTGGTTCTTCACATGAACAAAACCACCAGTTGGGGTACTACTTGGACACTGCAGATATGACCATGGTCTGCCATGATTCCACATGCTGGTTGTTGCACCCCTCCCCCCTTCCCCATCATAGTCAGATTCCCAGTGGCTGAGCCCCACAGAATCCCATGTAATTCCCATGGGATGAGATCAGAGTAGGGGCTCTGTCAAAGTAAAACACAATTTTTTGGCAGTGCTGGTTGTCTCTCCTGGGTCCTCTTTTCCCACTGGAGAAGTCAGCGGTTTAGGGGAGACCTCTCTGCATTTTGCTACTGACCTGGGGAAGGGGCACAGAGTCAGAGCTGCTTCTCTTACTCTTCTAATGCAGTCTGTCTTGGTCTCTGAGGTGCATGGCGGGGTGTCCTTGAGCCTTGCCCTTATGTTCTAGGATTCTCTCAGTAGTGTCTTATTCTTGAATATTTGTTAGTTGTTCTTATGAGGAGGAAGGAAGACAGGAACAACCTATGTCATCACCTTGGTGATGTCACTCCTTATGCCAAAAATTTTGTGACACCAGTCCATCCCGTAATTTGTATGTTTCTGCAACCAAACCACAAACTTCTTGGGAGTCAAAAACCCTATATTTTTCTTTTCTTTTTCTTCTTCTTTTTTTTAACATTCTTGTCTTGATGCTAGATATAATACTAGGCCAATAGTTAGCACTGAACTAATAAATGTGTTGAATGAATGAATGAATGAATGATATATTGGGGACTTGGAAATATTCCTAACCATTGAGGATCACACTAGGAAAGAATGGCTGGGCACTTCTACACACAGAGCTTGCTTTAGTCATCACCATTACTCTATGACAGAGGTATTATTAATATTTATATTCCTGTGTTAATAGGAAGAAACTGAAGCTTTGAGACATTAAATGATGACTGAGTTTGCATGGCTGGGGTAGTCATGATTCAAGTGCAGAGCTGTTTGCTCCTAAGCCCTTAGCCCTTTCCACCACTATGAACCAATGCCATGTTAGTCAAGGCTTTTTCTTTGGCACAGCTGATGGAAAACCAACTTAAACTAGCTTGGGATAAAAGAAGGCTTTTATTGGAAGAATCACAAAACAACGGGAAGGTCTACAGAAGCCAGTGTTGCTCTGGGAACATCAGAAATAGGAACTGGAAAGAAGAGACTGTCAAGCTAGGCTGTCTTTACTCAGGCTCCATTCTCTCCTCGTGAGAAGAGACTTTCTCTGCCTGTGTGTTGGGGGAGAGAGGCATGATGACCACTAGCCATCCCAGCCTCATATCTTTCCTTTTTCATGACTGGACAGGTGCTTGTGTGTGTGTATTATCTCTGAAAATCTAATTTACCCACTGATTTAAAGTGCATTGCAGAAAATTTCTCTTGAAGAAAGAAAGGCAAACTATTAGATGGTTTTAAAGTACATGTCAAGGAGGCACAGTGCTGGCCTGGGTGGTAAATGGCTAGCATCCTACCCCGAAAGAAGACAAAAGTGAAGATCGACCACATCCTCTTTGCCTTCATCCAATATGACTCACGTCTATTTGCCAGATCTCTGTGTTCATCCAAATAACTATTTTGTTATGATTAATTGACAGGTGTCTAGAAGGTCCACATAGAGTTTAAAACATTATCTAATATGCTGGTAACAGATAACCAGGTTCTTGATGATGCTTCAAGGATTACGCTGATGATACTTTTGTTTGTTATAATTGGCGTTTTTCTCTCAAATGGATTAAGTTGATTATTAGTACTGGAGAAACACGACTGAACTGATATTATCACCATGCCAGTATTTTCTAGTCATCTTAAGCCAGTATTGTATGTGGGGCAATTGCAGTGGTTTTCCACTTTTTTCCTTCTTTTTCTTGGCATAAATCCTGTTCAACTACAGATGCATCCAGTTTCTCAACAAGTCAAGCAGATAAAAGCAAGACTGTTGTTTTCCCTGAGGGAATTCAGAATGGGGTGTGGCATGCCCGTTTGCTCCCCTGCAATGCTTCTTTTAGGTGGTCTCAAAGGAGGTTCCTCAGGATAGAGTTGGTATCCCCTAGTGGATGGGACAATCCCGTACAGGAAGCCAGAAGATCTGATTCTGCTGGTAATTAGTCGTGCAACCTTCAGCAAAACATTTAACCTCTATCTTTTTCCACTGAAATAATTGGGATAATAATATTACCTATTCCAACTTCTGGGGTTGTTGTTAGGATCAAATGACACAATGGATATAAAAGTGTTTTGCAAATGTCAAAGATTAGTATAAGCATGTAAAAGGCCTCATTGCACTTATATATCAGTAAATATTTGTTGATGCAGACATAACTCTGTAATCTGGGACAGAATTTGTAAGACCTGTCCATTTAAAAACTTTCTGTGTCTCCAGTAATTTTAAGATAGTTACATACAGGAATATTGAAATGGAATATCTTTTTAGCATCCATAAGCAAGCAATGCCAATTCTACTAACCATCTAATATTAGCCAGGTGTCCTACCATGTAGGTGCTTAGTCCTGAAAACACTGTAAGGTAAGTCAAAGGAAGAAAAGATGGAGAAAATTCTGGAGCACAAGGGTAAATTGTGTGAGCAGTAATGACAAAATCTCTAAGCTTGAGGGAAAAGACCACTTGAGTTAATTGGTATCCCCATTAATCACAGGCTGCTGATTGCTCTAGGAACAGGGCGTAAATCCCATGAAATGAAAAGTGGGGCTGCAAAATATAAATCTATTTTCACCCACTGTTAAGAAAGGCAATGAGTAGCACCGTTCAAATGTTGTATTTCCTCTTGCCAATTCCAACAGTTAGACCCGCACTTTCATGAACTAATCCGTGAAGTGAACAAATCTTCTCTTTCACAGTTTCATGTCATTGGTTCAAATGGTGTAGTGTTTCTTACATAAAGAACTTAAGGAGAATAAATCCATTAGGGAAAGTGGGGGAATTTATTGTACTCCAAGGCTGTGCTTTTAAACAGACCTCAACTGTACTAGAACAAAAAATGCCCTTGTGTTGAAGGCTTGTCAATTCCAGGTTTGCAATTGGCATTGTAAGAAACCAACAAACTGGACATGGGTTCATTTCACATCCCCTTACCCTAGAAACTATGCTGCTTTGTGTTTGTATCTCACCTAATGCCTACTAGCCTGTTCCCAGGAGATGAGTGGGACAAGACGTGTTCCCCAGTCAGCCACTGCAGTTTAATCGCTATTTATTTTCCCAGTAAAATCTGTACTTTCTTAATTTCTACAACTGTGGTAAAAATAAAATCTGTGAGCTGACACATCATTTCTGTTGACCACCTCAGAGACTTCCTGAAAACACCATTTATAAATGATATCATTTCCTTCAAATGCACAGATTTTTTTTTGTCTCCCTTCACAGAAGGGGCTAAAAAGAATCCCACTTTACCTTTTCCATAAATATCAACAGTTCAGTGGAAAGCTGTTTCTTTTTCTCCAGAAGCACATTAATGCTACCAACCAACAACAGAAGCTTTTCAAAACTCAGAATGCAAGGCTAGAAGGAGCCAGTATGACTCTCCAGGAAAAACAAACAAACAAGTGCTTTTTTACCTCAGACTGTTTGTGAGAAAGGATTTTCCTTTTTTCTTTTAGGGCATCTTTTTTCATTCACTGATATTACCCCTAACTCTATTTCAGAGAGAATAAAAAGGATGCAGGGACACTTTAAAGTTAGGCTATTGGAAAGTTAAACACGTTAAACTATAGAACGAGAGTTGCATACAGCGGGTTACGTTTCACATCAGAATAGATCAAAATATATTTTTCCACAGCCTCTCCTGATTGGGTAACTATTTAAAAAATAAATTTAAATAGCAGTGCCTGGGTGGCTCAGTCGGTTAAGCGTCCAACTTTAGCTCAGGTCAGGATCTCACAGTTCGTGGGTTTGAGCCCCATGTCGGGCTCCCTGCTGACAGCCCAGAGCCTGGAAACTGCTTCAAATTCTGTGTCTCCCTCTCTCTCTGCCCCTCCCCTGTTCACACTCTGTCTCTCTCTCAAAAATAAACATTAAAAAAAATAATAAAAATAAATTTAAATCTACAAATTAAAATAGATTATTTTTCTCATCAATGTTTGGGAATATTCAGGCTGTAGCCAGAAAACTTTGTGCCTTGTGCTAGGAAGTCCCAGCTTTCAGGCAGGAATTAACTTTGATCTCCAGGGAACAACTGATCTCTTAAGTTCTTTAGCTATGCTAAGTTCATAGAGTTAAGTCTCACACTGTGGATTATGGCCATAACCTACCAAAGCCAAACTGCACATATGCTGGTCATTCCAGAAAAGAGAGCTCTACCATGGGCGGGCAGGCAAAGTGTTCGACAGCAGACCCATCGTTATGAATCCACCCTGTTCTTTACCACCTCAGTATCTCAGTGACAATTCCTGTTGTCTTCCTTTATTTTTTATTTTTAGTTTTTGAATAACCTTGAATCCTTTCCTCTATCTTCTCCATTCCTAGGGTTGTGTTTTCCATCAATTCCAGTACTGACAACAGTTTTTTACTAAAATTCTGAAAGATATTCAGAAAATTCACAGACTAATAAACCCAACAAGTTGCTAAAACTCTGAGCAAATCAAGTAGGCAAATGGATTTTTCTGAGGATACACAGCTAATTTTTGCAAAGTCACTGGAAAAGCCCAGATTCCAGGACTATGCCAGTCCACTGCTTTTTCCATCATTGTAAGCCAACCTATAAGATAATCTGTGGGTTTAAAACGGGACTCTTTTTCTACAAATACGGACTTTTCTCCCCTGTATGTCTCTCTACCCTCTGGATTCAGATTAGAGACCATAACTCATCCATCTTTTCATGCCCAGCATCTTGTATAGTACCTGACACGTGGTGGGTGCTCAATAACATTGTGTTTCACTCCTACTTAGTATTCATACATCTCTAACTGGCTGATGAGTATGTCTCCCCAACTTGACTAAAGCTCTCCAAGGGCATAAACTATAACCTATTATTTTGAAGATATTATAGTTCCTAGTAGTATTTAGCACATGTGGGCCTTTTTAACAATTGAAAGCATTGAAGAGTGTCATAGAATGACATCAACCCAACTTTGTGAAGAACTGTGGTAGGCTGAATAACGGTACCCCAAATATGCCCATGTCCTAATCCCTGGAACCTGTGAATGTTGCCTTATATGGCAAAAAGAACTTTGCAGATGTGATTATTTTAAATCTCAATTTGGGAGAGAATTGTGGGTTATCCAGGTGGGTCCACTGTAATCATAATGGTCCTTATAAGAGGAATGCAGGAAGAGTCAGAGCCAGAGGAGAAGACTCTCCTATTGTTTGAAGACTCTCCTGTGGTTTGAAGATGGAGAAAGGGGACACAGACCAAGCAATGTAAGTGGCCATAAGAAGCTGAAAAAGACAAGAAAACAGATTTTTCTTTCAGAGCCTCCAGAAGGTACCAGTCCTCCCAACACCTTGACTTTAGCCCAACACCAGAATTCTAATAAATTCATACTGTTTTAAGCCACTAAATTTGTGGTGCTTTGTTATAGCAGAATCATGGGAGACCAACACAAGTACCATGAAGACAGTTTCTGCAGAGAAAAGTAACACATACTTGACAAACACGCTGAGTAATAGAATTGGAAGGGAATTTGAAAAATTATTCTTTCTGATACCTGACCTAAGACAAAGGGCAGTCTGTAGGACAGATAGTGGATGTTTGTGCATTATGTAGGAACAATGACTACATTTTATTTTGTTTTGTTTCTTCAGCCCTGCAAGAGATAAAATTCTGCTTGCCTTTCATTCATTTGAAAGACGTATAATTTATTTTTTATTTTATTTTTTTGGTTTTTCCCCAAGAAGAAAAAAGCTGAGCTGTGCGGCTGGTAGGCAGGCAACTTCACCTGCAATCTTCCTGATAGAGACTGAATCTGGAGATACAAGCAGTAGCCATCAAGCAAAACAATCCTATAAACAGATGGTTTTGGAGGCAACATATCTAGTTTTCTTTAAGCCAATTCACTTCAGCTGTGGTCTCACCCTGACCTCAACTCTACTTCCTAATCCCACAATTCATGGCATGTGTGTGTGTGTGTGTGTGTGTGTGTTATTCATCTGAACTAAGCTTACCCTTGGCTTATGAAACATGTGAATTGGAAAGCTGTTCTCAAAATGAGCTCCCTCCTGGAGGATTTCCCAAAGCGTGGCCTGCTTTAATGACTTAACCAACAAGTTTTCAATGAACTGTTTTGAACCTGGCATTCACAATACACTTGCCTTGTCCTGAGTGATAGCTTTATGACAGGAAGCTTTGTTAGCTGGACCACCCGGGGAATGGGGCTTGAATAGAATATGGCTGCCTGCAGGCTCAAGAATGTGAGCTCCTCTGGACATGTCACACCTGTGTTCCCTCAGCTGCCCCCGACTCCTGTTCATTTCCCGTGAAACTCAGGGTGTTGAACCTAATCCATAGAGCCTTGCATCAATAGCTTCATTGATGGGTCTTTCTCAGGCCCTGGCTATGCTAGAAACCCCTTTCCATGTAGTCTAACGGTGCTGGAAGGCTGTGCAGATCATGCGTCTAAATGACATCTGAGATATGATGGAACTGTGTTTATGCAACAGCTCCAAAATAGCTCAACAGTGAAATATTTAGGATTCGCTGAATAGCACATTTCAGGGTTGACTGAATTTACCATTTTCACAATCAAAAGCAAAATAAAAATATCAATTTAGGTGAAAAAACCAAACTGATTTGAACATAATTTCTCATTCTGATGGGGATTCCTATAATTTCTCCCCATTTGGTTAGTGTTTCAAACACATCAACGACCTCAGCTTGCCTCACCACACTCCATTCCTTCCAGCAATGCATCTTTTGGTTTAGAACCTACTCCTTCCCCAATTTTGTGGTAGGGTGGGTCCTAAGGGTACAGCACATTAGCCAGATTTAAATTTTATTCCTTTGGTCATAGTGATTGGTTCAGGGGCAAATGTCTGATCTAAGATGGACCAACCAGTGTAAATGTTGGGCTTTTGCTGAGAATGCTGGGACAAAGATGTTTGTTCCTTTACATAGATTTAAACCTAGAAGAATGTGGTCCTGGGATGTGCTCTCAGTCATCTGCAGCCATGTGTGACCTAAGAATGGAGTCAAAACTGACACATGGAACGCTACTGAACAAAAAACTGATTCCTGGTGACACTGTTTGAATCCTGAATCAAGTCTTTTCTGGACAGTTTAGTTTCATAAACCACTAAGTTCCCTTTTTGTTTTCGTCGCTTTTCAGTTGGGTTTCTGTCACTTTCAACTGGAAGAATAATAATTATTACAATAACATTAGAATGATACTGAAAGTTCAGATATTGTTCAAATCCAGTGGCTTAGTGGTGTCTATAAAAGTGTGGTGCTTGTATTAACTAAGTCCTAAGTCCTTGGATTTAAGTACTTTCCAGGACTCTCAAAAATCAGGGAAGTGAGAAGTTTGCTATTGTTAGCATACCTAAAAATATAAAAGCCATCTATTTAGTCCAAAACCTTTAAATTCTTGAAAAAGAATTCACATGTAAATACATAATTAGCTCCTGTGGGAAAATGATTTAAATGTTTGATCCTGTTTGATTAAGCCGGTCTCATTTCTTCAGCAAGTATATTGGATACTCCAGTATTTAATGCATTCCTGCTGCAAAATTCAAGTATGGAAAAGATAAAAATAGCAGGGAAAAAGTAAAAATATATTTGTATCTATCTATGGGCATTCTCCTCAGGATTAACACATAATAACTAGACCAATGGTGAGTTTTTAGAATACAGTTATGCAGATTTTGTATCTGTTTTCTTAATTATTGTTTCCTATTGAATATTAGATTAGCTTTTAGCAACAGAGATGTAAGTTTTAGTGTTTCCCTTTAAGGATCTGAAATTTTGAAATTTTGAATGGATCTTTAGTTGACAGTTTATTTTGCCTTCCTTCAAAAGGTGGATAACAATGACTCTGTCAAACAAATGTGCAGTATTGTTGCAATACTGTTTAAAAAAAATAACTGTGGTTTCTTAGATTCAAAAAATTTTTAGTAGGTAGGATGGTTTAAAAACCAAGTGAATAAGAACCAGTAACAACATAACTATGTGGTGATAACAAATTTTTTTAAATGTTGATTGATATATTCTGCTAACAAATTCTAAAAATTAAGATAATGTTAATGAGAAAATTGTTTTATTTAAAATTTTATTTCCTCTTTGTGTCTAGCTCCTACCCAGCTCTCTGGCCTATCTCTCCTTTGTTTTCTGAAACGTCTTTATTCTCTTTTCATTCTGCTAATTTCTTAATGTGTAACATAAGAACTTGTCATTTTCATAGGTTTAAAAGTGGTGGAGAGGAGCCTGGGAAGGTCAGTTGGTTAAGCCTCTGACTTCAGCTTAGGTCATGATCTCGAGGTTCATGGATTCGAGCCCCACATCAGGCTCTGTGCTGACAGCTCAGAGCTTGGAGCCTGCTTCAGATTCTGTGTCTTCATCTCTCTCTCTGCCTCTCCCCTGCTCACGCTTGGTCTCTCTCTCTCTCAAAAATGAACAAACATTTAAAAAAATTTAAAAAAAAATTTGAATTTGGAAATAAGGCCGTTACAGAGGACATCAAATTAGAGTGAGATCATTAGGGTGGGCCCTAATCTAATATGACTGATATCCTTATGAAAAGGGGAAATTTGGACAAGAGAGAAGCCCAAAGACTATGTGAAGACACCTAGAGAGAAGATGGCCATGTGACTGTGGTGATGCATCTACAAGCCAAAAAATACCACTGATTGCTGGAAAATGCCAGAAGCTAGAAGAGGCAAGGAGAGATTCTCCCCATGAGAGAGAGCTGTCAGAGAGAGCATGACACAGATGACACCTTAATTTCAGCTTCCAGGACTGTAAGAGAATACATTTCTGTTGTTTTAGGGCACATAGTTTTTGGTACTTTGTTCTGGTATCCATAGGCAAGGACTATGGAAACTTTTGGCACCTGGACTTTGCAATGGTTTATCAGCTCTCAAATGAAAGATTGATATTAAGTAACAACTTTTTTTTTTTGTCTCCAGAAATTGGAGGAGAAATAGCTAAATAAGAAAAGGCCCTCTTGTTCAGTCCCCATAAGATAATTTCTTTTCAATATTATTTGAAGGAATATGGCATGGAGTTCTAATGACTAGTCTTTTTTAAAGACTCTTCACATTAAAAGATATGGCCTGTAAAAGAAAATGAGACTGCTTATTTGAGACCAATTTTTTTTTAAGCCCTAATGTGGGGCTTGAACTCACGACCCTGAGATCAGGCCTGAACTGAGAACAAGAGTCTGCCACTCAACTGACTAAGCCACACAGGTGGCCCAAGACCAACTTTTATTTATGTATTTAAATGTTCCCAATGTATAAGGAAGATTTTAGTAATAAAAAATCATTTTAAGGAGCCCCTCAGATCACAATAGACACAGAATCTAGTTTTATGGGTACAGAAAAGTATCAAACTTTATGTTTTCTGAAAATTAAGAGAAATTACATTATAACTATATTAATGACTGAAAATTTCATATTAGACAAAAACCTGTAACTACTCAAAATTACACATGCCTAGTCCAAAAACGTCAGTAAGAAGCAACTGTAGATGGGCTCAAAATAATAAGTTCTATGACATTTAAAATTGAGATTTGGCATGTTTTTGAAGTAAACATAATGAGATGCACATGCGTGGGATTCTTTCCTCTCTTCTTACTTGTACTGTAACTACAAGTATCGATGACAATAATACGGCTACAGACACGAAATAGTTTCTCTTCCTTTCTGTCACTCTTTTCTTTCAAGTGTTCACATTATTTTTTATTGGTACCAATGTTCACATTTTTGTACCTTTCCCAAGTATATTGAGAAAACATGTCAATAAAAATTTTAATTTAAAAAATAGGTAGCCTGAGGTCCAGATAATAAAGACACATTCTTTCAAAAACAGGTATAAGGAGTACAGAATGTGGGGGAGGGGGCAAAGTTCTAGAACTGAAATCTTGACCTTAACAAACATACTATATATTTCTATCTCTTGTGGGCTGGACACTGAGACTTACCAAGGCCAACATGAATTTATTTATGGAGATACAACTTGCCCTTCTATAATCGTACTTTTGTTGATAACATATTTCAACCAATTTTATATTTTCTTTGGATCTCTGAATTGATTTGCTAAAAGTTATCTACTGACCAAAAAGCTAAAACTCAGAATCCTTAAGTCATGAGACTTGTTCAGAGTCCATTTTTATTTTCTTCCAAAATTTTGTGCAAGTTGCAAGAGAGGAGACACAAATTATCTTATTAATTCTACTAAAATATGGATATACTTTTTAAATACATGGACAAAAAGTAGTATTGATATAATCTGTATATTCTTCTTTTTTACTATTTGACCTGACTCTATTTTTCTTTGAAGAGAAGTCCCAAGAAAACTTGTAATACGTGAAAAGTCAATTTCTTTAAAAATCGTCACCAACTCAACCCTGGTTTATCAGTAGGAAAAGCTATCAATTATTAAAAAACTAGTAATACTCGCAAGGTATCTACTTCTGCTACAAAGAAATTAAGAATTAACATTTTACTTGGCACCTTGAGTCTTGTGGAAATCAATTTAAAAATCCCCACCATAGTGGGAAGTTATTTGAAAATGCATATAAGGTTCAATAGTCATTAGGAAGGAATTAATCAAAGGTAAAGACAACAATGAAAAGAAAATGTTTGCATAGTCTCCTGCCTTAGTATCAATCATCTGTTTTTGCAAATTTTCACAGTTACTTTCAATATCTCAGGCAACTTCCTCAGTCATTATCATTCATTATCATTTAGCTCTGATTCTATCAGTCTGTGCTAGAATAGTAAGAGGAGATCAAGCTAAATGCATACCAGAAGGTATAGTCATTTGAAATGCATTCTAAAATCAATCAGAAATTAACTTGGGTTATCAGTGGAGGTAGAAACACAATTACAGGCAATTGAGAATTGACTGTGTACATTGTGTTCATATGCTTGTGTTTTTGTACAGGCTGATATGATTCTGTGAAATGAGGCGAAGCTCTTAAATGATTTGGCTGCTTCTGCCTTATTTTATGGTTGGGCATTCAGTTGACATCACAGGTTACAATATGAAGTTTAGACCTGCTAGGTAGGGTGCAGCTCTGTGTTCCCTCTGATGGTGGTATGGCTCACCTCCAAAACCTTTCTTATGAGTTGACCTTGTTATTTTCACCTGCATGTCTCAACCTATATTGGGCTTAAAATGTATCAACTAAATGGAAATAGAGACTTTCCCCCTTTCTGTCCTTTCTCCCCCTCTGCCTCCTCTGTCTCCTTTACTTTTAGTTTGTTTTTTGTATGCATATGCGTTATAATTCTTACTGGTCCAGGCTCCACACTGAACTTTGACAATGCCTGAAGAAATCCTAAGTCATTAACACATAGGGAACAAAAGTGGCCTTCTTTTATTTCTGGGCTTTTGCCTTCTGGAGAAAGAACGAGAAAACTCCTTATTCGAGGGATTGCTCATCCTTTTCTAAATTGACTTGCAGATTTGCTTTTATCTAGGACATCTCGTAAGGTGTATGGGCGTCTGCCTCCCTGACACCCTAAGTCAGATGAATGGCCTCTTTTTCAGTAACTTTCACTTTGATATACATATTTTTGAAAGCTTTCCCCCTTTCTTCCTTCAGAAAATTGGATGTGTTAAATATGCCCTGCCTGCTTTAGCATTGCCTGTCTGGCGGAGTGCTGGAAAATTTACATTTAAACAGCACCTCCAACAGCTCTTAATGATGTGCTGAAAGGCGGCTGGCTTAAGTCCAAGTCTGGGGTTTTACTGCTTAGGCAGGAAGGTCAGTTTAGTCCTAAGGGGAAGGAAAAAAAGTACTATACTCTGTGTATCCTGCAAAAGAAAACTTACAAATTCAGATGTAATATTTAAAATACTTCCTTCTTAATTTCAAAGTAATTGCTTTCAGTAGGCAGTGAACTCCCAATGGTTAAAATTATTAGCTTAAGACGTTTTGCTTTAGTTTAGACAAAAACCTCTAAGTGGCCTACTTTCATTTTCGTTTGGTTGAACAGTTTGTGGTTATAATATTTAAAATAAACTTTTAAAATGATCTCGTTAAGGGGGTAAGGGAGTTTAAAAAAAAAACCCCACCAAACCTCAATTTTTGAAACCTTTATCCTGAAGACCTCTGCCTAATTGTTCCAATAAAGATATAAAAACTTGTATCAATTATGTGAGTTTAGTATAGTCTCAGAAGCAATAGAAAGCCAAAAAAAATGCAGTCACGTTATGTTTTAAGTCTTAGATTAGCTACTCATTTTGTTTTTCTTGAATTTTAAAGACATGGTTATGCCTACCTGAGGTACCTTAATAGCTCAGAAGGAAAATCTTAGTGACATAGGACTACCTGCCAACTGACAAGGAGATTACTTATGGATGATGTGTGCTCTTTAGTTATCCCTGAAACTCCCCTGGTACAATTAACTGGTTGGGAGGTGAAGGCTAGGACAGGCAGATTAATGTAACAACTTTCCTTCACAACTAAGTCATTTGTTAAATAAAATCTATGGGAAAGCTGATGCCATAAAAGAAGTTAGATAGCATCACCATGGTGTTACCCTTGAACTCTAGAGACTTAATGATCTTCAAATAAGTAGTATTTAAACAAACCCCTTTACAAACGAAATGAAAGACTAGAGTTTATTTAATAACCACCACAAACATAAAGTAAGTGGTACAAAATTCCATTTTCTTGACTTGATTTTGATAATAATTCAATGTGCTGAGTAAGCCTTCAAATCCTGAAGTTAAACTCCTCCCCCTCCCCCCTCCCCCCCCCCCGCCCCCCACATTTTCCACTGCTTCATCTATTGAAAAAAATGATTGCTACTGCTCTTGGCTTTTTTGAGCACAAACCATGTTGTCTAATGCATACCAAAGAAAGCTGGTTAATGGACATCAATCAGTTCAGAAATTGCTCAAAGACAGCTTGTACATTATGTTGAGGTTTGAGGATGGGACTATACCCCTATGCCATCAGAACAGTGCAAAGCACAGTAGGAAACTTCTTGTAATTTTCTGCCCAAGAGTCACTCACTGCATGAAAACAAGATGGCTACAATCTGCTTTGCGGTATACTGAAATGTTTTGTATTTCTACTTGGTTTCTCTAAGAACAGAATTTTATGAAGTCTGAGATCATTCTGAGGGGCATCCATTAAAATATGACTGTCTGTGTGCAGATTTCTCTATAATGATGTTTCTTATTCTTCTTTTGGGTTATAACCCCCTTTGAGAATGGGTAAAAATTACAGAGTTTACAAAAAATGCACACATGCACAGAAGTTGCATATCCATGAAGTCCCTCAGCATGTCTTGGAGCCCCTGCTGCACACAAGCTACACTTGATCTGATTGATGAATTCATCTTACATTTTTATAACCTTTCTAGGCCGCCTGCATTTTACTGGTACTTTTTGGTAAGGGAGCCAAGATTCCTTTAAAAATCCACACACACAAAAATGAGATTCCTTGAAAAGGAGCAGTAACAGACAAACAAAACTAAAAACCCAACAACCCCCAAGATTCGATTCCTCTAGGAAAATCTGTGTCATTACTTTTCCAGGTGTTGCTATCTCATTCCAGCTCACTGAGGTTCTAGTCCTTTCTTTCCCATTGCTGTTTCCATGTGCTCTTCTACCTTCCCCTCACCTGACCCCAACATGGACACATTCTTACGCATTTTATTCCAAACAAGTGACACCTTTGTAACTGCACACTCGTTTAATTTGTGTGACCAGATCCCTTCCCTTCCAGTGTATGCAATTTTGTGTCACAGAGTCTTTCTTCTGAAAAGACTTCTTCAGGAAGCAGAAGTTCTGAACTGAAGAAATGCTCTCCTTTCTCAAATTAGAATTTGAGATTAGCTCTGGATACAGTGCGTTGACTCATTTCAAATTTAAGAGATTATACACGTTTTCATCGGTACCAGTTTTCTCTTTCTACCTTAATGAGCCAAATATTAACCAGTTTCACACCTCCCTGCCCTTTTGCACCTTGCCCTTATCTCCACATTCCAAAAAGAGTAGCATCTGTAAGATCCTGTGGGTTTTTACCTGCGGGAGGGAAGACTCGCGGTTATCTCCCATGTAAATGGTTTCTCTTTAAATGCAGGTTTCCAGTTTTCCACTAGTTGGGGCTCTATACAAAGGAAAGAACACCGAGGCGCTGCTTCAGAATTACTAACACAACAACGTTTTAAACGGTGTCTCTGAACTATTTCCTCAGTCTCTGAAGTAGGCTCCCTAATTTTCGTTCCAATGTACCAATCGCTAGGTTGGTATTATATAGCTGGATCAGTTGTGTTTGCTTCGTTTACCTTCATCAGAGAAGTCTCAACCCAGTTGATTGCTTTTGGTATCACTTGCAGGGATCCAGTTCACCCTGTGCACAGTTATTACAAAACAGGAAAATATAAAGTACACAGATAAAACATTCAGTACATAAACAGCAAGAAGGTCTTTTCTGCAAGTTTTTTTTTCTAGGGCGGGGTAGACCCCAGTCTTCTTTTAAAGCTCAAATGGCAAAGTTCTGCATAAATTAGACCCTTAATGAGTATGGTTTGATTTCTGTCTCTACTTAAGGACCTGAGTTTGGACAAGATTGTCCACTATCGGTTCTCTTAAAAACCCATTGGAAAACTGTCTTGGTCCATGCTAACGTTTGGCTCTCTCTCTTGGCTTTACTTACTCTGTGTCAGGTTGAAAGATTACCTTGGGTAGTCATATATAATCAAGGTCTCCCAGTGCTTTGCTTACCCTTGTGTTTTGTTTTGGTTTGTTTATCCTGTCTCTTTCCACCTCCCCGGAGATCCTTTGGCAAATCTGATAAACAATGCCTTTTTCTTGCTCAAGGCAGAAAGTCCGATCGAATACAATGGGAGGCCAGACTTGGCTGAAATACTGGCTGCAGGTGTTCTCTGCATTGTGGTCTTGTAAACCAGATGCTGGGAGGCCAGCTCCTGCTTCCCTTCTCTGCCTACACTCCGGAGACCACCACTCCTGGGTAGGACCAGGTTGAAGAGAATAATGTACACACCACAGCATCCTTCTGACAGATAAAATGAGTTGTCCTAGAAACATTTCCACAAAGTTCTCCTTGAAGTTCTCAACCACATACAGTTTGATTGGTTTTCTCCCTCCCTTTCCTGATCTGACACGGCCATCCTCTCAACACACACGCGCTGGACAATGTAGTCTACTAGAAGCAGATTCTCAGTGGCAAGTTTATTTTTCTCTGGATTATATTATCTGGAAAGACAAGACCGGCCATGGACAAGAGGGTGATGATTTTTATGGTTCTGATAACAATGACACAGATGCCAAAAGCCTTGCACAGCCTCAGATTTTATGAACATTTCTATAGGTGCCATAAATCGCTGAACCATCCAGAAAGAACATTAAATCTTCTATGTTGAATGTTGAACATTAAATAAGAGATCAGGGAGAAATCGGTCCCTGTTGGAGGGTGACTATGCTATAAGCACTGGCTGCCAGAGAGGTTGGTTCTGGTATTTTTATTAAGCTGATTCTATGTTATATTATTTCAGTTCTAAACATTAGTAATAAATTGACTGCATGTGTATTCGAACCTTAACAGCACACCTGAATGAATTAAGTTCTGTTCCTGCTGTTAATATTTTTATTTCCAATTTCAATGTTACTTTTTGTCACAAATGCCTTTCTGGACAGAGTTAATACTTGTGTTCATACAGAGGGATATATTTTTCTCTGTGTATCCCTGTACAGTGTTCCTAAAAGCCAACTGCAAAAGCTTTTGCCTTGAGGATTAAGGAACTGACCCCACTCTACTCTGGAGGCCTCCATGCAAATGCCTCCAGTGAGGGTGTGGGGGCCATGGCCTGGAGGAGAGGCATGTTACTGGGCCTTCTCAACACCACCATCTCCTCATCCAAGAGAACCTGGTCTCTTGTCAGTGAGCCTCTACTGACACGACAGCTTAAAGAAGCCCTTTAGATGTGCTTCCTGTAGCTCTGTAACGCGTGGATATAGTTTTGTTCCTGCATGTTCAGACCAAGTCTAGCGTGAAGAGAATACTTTGAGATGAAGAATCTGGGGTGGGTCTGTGGGAATGACAGGACAAGAGAGGGGGTAGGGTGGGGGAGGAGTGACAAATCAGAACTAGTGGGGTTGACATGATATGAAGGATATGTGGTGTTTGCTGAAAATTCCTTGAAATAAACCAAAGGGTTCACAACACATTTTCCAAAAAAGGGACAACTTCAATTCACACCCATCTTCTTGTCAGCCAAAGCCTCATTAGAAGAGGCACCAAAACCCAACACAATTAGGGGAAGAGAGAGGGGGGACTCTGGTAGGTGAGAAACTATGGAGAGATACCCTGACCTGCAGATGTGTTGTGCCCAGAGTTTGGAATCCACTTGGGGGCGGCCAATGGGGCACAGGGGGTTCCTTAGATGGAGATGAATATGGAAATGGAGATTACAACCTAAGATAAACAATGCATCTTTTATCGAATACGATTGGAACTGTTTTCACTTATCTGCACGGCTCTTTTGTGCCTCTTAATTTGTCCTTGAAGCTCTGTATCTAATCATTAGCTGAGCAACCAATAATTCTCCCTCGGTCCCCCACCCCTTTTTACAACCAACTTTAATCTTTTGACTCAGTGAAAAACATGTTTCCCCTATCATAACTGGTTTAACAAAAATTCTCTTTCAAGTTTAGATTGCTCAGATACAATGCTTTCCTGCAGCTTCATGCTGGAGAAAGGAATTTACATTAGAAAAGAGAGATTTATGATAGCATTGAATTTCCATTTGAATACGGAGAGTTAATAACATGCATATGTTTTTTTATTATTATTATTTTAAGGTTTAAACTACCCCATAGGCAAGAGGAAAGCTGGAAACTTCAGGGCTGGCAGGACTCAATGAATAATTTAATCTGGATTTCATTCACAAACAGCAGCTCACTCCTAGGGAAAGGACTGGTGTGCTTCCCCAGATCGGAACTGGAGTAAGTGCCAGGATTTCCTGATTTGTTTACATTTCTCAAAAAACTTTTCCCCCCCGGACCAGGACAGAATTAGACTTCCTTTTCCACTTTTGGCTCCTTCCAGGCTATTCTTGCTCAAGGTATTCTCTCCCCTTTCCCTGCATTCTTCTTTGTCGAAGTCTCAGCTGGGTTCTTTTGTCTCCCAGAAACACTGGGAGGCAGTGAAAGATGTTGGCGGAAGAACCATGGTCATCGCGACAACAATGCGCCCACTGAAGCCTGCTTTTCCTGGACCTTTTCCTGGACCTTTCCTGGCCTTTTGCTCCACCTCTGCATCTCAAGTCTTCTGATCTGTCTCTCACGAAGCCTAGGAAAGCAGTCTGGGAGGCCTGGGGTGTGATAGGCATCAAGTGACCTGGCTAAATCGTGAGGCTCCAGAAGGAGAAACTGAAATCACTTCCATTCACATGCACTCTGCTGGTGAGACCTGTCCTTCAGATAACACAATTTCATCCAGATCTAAGCGTGGGGCACAAATGTTTCCCTTTCAGGGGCCAAGTTTCTGGGACCCGTGGCTAGGGGCTTCTCTTTCCCCCTGTTACCCTTTCTACTCCACTTTCACCCTCTTGACCGTCTATAGTTGTTACAAAAGCTTGTTTTGAAAATTTACTCTACGTTCATCTGTTTATAAATGTTTGGCAATCGGGGATTAGTACCATTTCCTAACAAGGGAAAATGTAGGCTGCGCTCAACGGCCTATGTGCATGTACAAAAAGCAGGCAGATCTTGCAGGGGCAGGGGGGTGGTGGTTGGCACAAATAGGAATAAGTCAGAAACACACCAGCTGTCGGAGGGAGAGAGGACAGGTTCATTGAAGGAGAGGTGTAACTTTCTTGTTTATTTGCTGTTCTATTTCTTTTTTCCTTCTCTCTTGTTTCTGGGGCTAAAGGTCTCTTTTGATTTCACTAGTTAAGGTCATCTCTGTTTTGAAACAGGTCTGCCTTTTTGGCCCTAGGGATAATTGTGACAATTGTCTTGAAGCAACCCTATCCTCCCTTCTTGGATACCTTTCTTCCCCATTTTGGGTTCCCTGGGGCAGCCACTGTCATCTGTCCTTTTTGCTTTCCTAGAAATCAAACCTAATTCTCAGTAGAGAAGCAGATCACTTTGTTTGTACTAGTGTATGGCTCTTTAATTAATTAGCACCATCCCAGTGTTATTTGCATCATAACAGAAGAAGAAATTTGAAGTAAAGGAATGAGTCTCTAGTGGTGAAATTTATGATACCAGTGGAGGTCCCCTAAGCAATATGTCTTCCAAGTGCTCCTGTAATCACATCATATTGAAGGTGGATTATGTTTAAAGTAGGGCCAAGTCAGGCACGTGTGTTTATTTATATCCTTATATATAGGTATGTAGATCTACACACAAACAGAGCTTATCACAAAGATCTTGCTGGTGCTGCTGTGCAGACTGATGAATGACCACGAGCCTTTTCTGAACCATCTACTAAAATAGTGGAGCTATGCATCAAGACAATATTTAGCTATTCTGAAATGTCATTCATGGCGTTTGTTTAATCACTCAGGTAACTGTGGGGATGCCTACCTTTTAGAAGGCCAAAATGGACTCTCTTCTATGCTCTCCTACAAAGTAAGGCTCACCAAATGGCTATGTTTTCACTATAAACTAAACACACATTAAGATGCACCCCGTGGGGGCACCCGGGAGCTCAGTCGGTTAAGCGTCTGACTCTTGATTTCGGGTCAGGTCATGATCTCATGGTTTGTGGGTTTGAACCTCACGTCAGGCTCTGCGCTGACAGTGAGAAGCCTGCTTGGAATTCTCTCTCTGCCTCTCTCTCTGCTCCTTCCCCACTCATGGACATGCATATGCTCTCTCTTTCTCTCTCAAAATAAATATACTTAAAAAAAAAATTTAAAAAGATACACCCAGTGAACTCATGTGCACAAAGAGAGTTTAAATGGACACCGGCATATCTCTGGACAGCAAAAGAATACAATTTTTCTTTTTTCTCCTACTGGTTTCAGAGACAGTGCTGTAGGTGCACATGTTACAGAAAGAAGCGAGGTTTAACCTTTTGATGATTTCCTTCAAATCTTGCTTTGGATTATATTCTACAACAAGCACCTAGGAAATGATCAGCTAACAAGTGTAAGTGAATGTCCTCATCAGAGTTTAGAGAAAGATAGAAAATGAGTAATGACATGAGGTCCAATATGAAATGTATCTTCTAGGGGAACTCCCCCCACCCCAACAAACATGTGTGATGGGAAGGGAAAAAAACAGGTTTAGAACAATGTTAATAGAAAACCTAAAAATGTCTGAAATCACATGAACATATATGCAAACTAGATTGTAGAACAGAATACATTTATTTTTTTACTCTTTCAACTACTTCAGTGAGCTATGATTGACATAGAGAAAGCTTTGCATATTTGATGTCTGTGGCTCCATGAGTATGGGGGAGAATATGGTACGTTTTTGTACTGTGTACACAGGTACTGCGGCTATCAGTATTTTCCAGTATGTTTCATACAACGTTGCATGTTCTTAATTCCAGGTCTTCATTTCAAGAGAAGACCAGAGGTAGGCAGCTTACCTCAGACAGCTTTCCCTATGTGTATGAATATATCCAATAATCTGTAGGACCTTCAGATTCCTCTATTGTTAGTATACAAGACCAACTGGCTCATCTGAAGGGAACCTTGGACCCTTAGGAATTCCGGCTTGAGTACTCTGTAGGCGGACCCAATGATTCTTTTGGGCTTGTCGCCAGTACTAATCTAGACTCCTGCACAGAGAAAACACGGATAGGCTCCAAGATGGCCCCAGCGTGCCAGGCACCAGAGGTGCTGAAGACGAGCTAATTTCCATGTAGCAAGTAAACGTACTGGTTTTGCCTTGTGATTGTCAGAAGCCTGAGTGGGCTACTGTGCCAGGCACTCAAGAGTAGTCTGAGTCCTGGCAGACTGTATTACCTCCCTAGCCTGTGAGGGGAAGATTTTTCCTCTGCTGCAAAAGGTGCACCTGTCGCTTTCTCTGCAAGCTGGCGATGCTGAGAGGCTGCAAAGGTACACATTTTCTAGGGCCTGATTTCTGTCTTCTTATATACCATGTTCTTAGTTCAATAGCTACAAAGCTACTGTATGTTGAGCAAGATGTAAAAATACAGTAGTCTCCAATCCTAGAAACGTTTTCTTTTAATAACTGCCACACTTACGTGACTTCAAATGTATACATGGTGGGTGAGTAGCTGAGGTCAGATTCCAGTTATATATAAGTGACTTCATTTTCTTTTTAAAGAGGTATTTTGTATTTGGTACCTGTCATGTCTCCACCACAGCTTCTGAGTCTTCACAGCTAGGTTCTCCTTGGTCTTTAGGGAGGTGCTGTAGACATGTCTGCTGCCTTCTAGGTTCCCAAAGATGCCTTAGAAAGAATCACTGCCCAAAGCCATGATTTCTGGGTAGTTTTGTTCACTGAGAGACCAGCAGACTGTCTGGGCCATCAGCTTGGGGTGAGGTGGGGCTGCACAGAGTAAGTTAGCAGATCTGAAAAACCATGCGATTCTGACCAACATGCAGATTTGGCCTATTCCACACTTGGCAGAGAGTGTAAAGACCTCTGTTTCAGAGGAGGGAAAGCTGGGACATACAGGGAGGGTGTGATCACTCAAGACTACTTTGGGATCCACTGGTAAAACAAGATGAAACCACCCAGTTTCTGACTATGGGACCAGATGAGCCTAGGTATTTTTTGAGCCAATGGCAGAGTTGTCTCCCTTATTTCCTGTACCCCACCCCACCCAGCTCTGATACCTCTTCCTACTACTTAAGCTCAACATTTTTAGATCCCCTGGAGAGCAAGGGACCTTGGCTGGGACGAAGTCCACACCCACCACGCCCACCCATCTTGGGCCATCTTGTTATCTCTTCTTGGAGTGTGATTTAGTTCCACATGACGCTAAGATATGATAACCTGAACTCTCTATTACTTTAGGGAAGACAACAGAGCAAAAAAATGCATGTTGGAATAGCCCTGCTGATTATAGCTAGCAGGTGTTATCTTGGAAGAGGACGGAAAATGACACAGAGCCAAGAGTTGTTCTGGATAGCTAAAGTGAATTCAAAAATAGACGAAGATCTGCCCACACGTTAAGAAAATCCTCAAAGACAAGACAACTGTCAAGGTTGCACTTCTTAGCAGTTATCACCTACTTTTTGTTTTCTGCTTCATCAGCTATATAACCCTGCAAGTTTCATTATTAGGATTTTCTGCTACACCTTTAGTTTTCAGTTACAGATTGACTAGGGCCTGCCAGTATGTCTGGCCTACTGATGTTTGCTGGTAGATTATCCTTGTAAAAGCTACTATCGCAAGGGTTCATTTTTGAAAGGTAATGAGGAATGACAACTCAAATAAATTCCACGGCCTCATTGCTAGGGATGGTCTAACGACTATGAACAAAACAGAAAGATGGACTCATTTTAAATAAACCTTCGTGTTTAAAATACAATAGCAAACTAAGCAAACCAGCCAAAAAAACACCCCACAGTTGAATTTACCAACCTGAAGAGTTCAGACTTTGCCCAAGTCAGGGACCGCCATCTAGTACAGGGATTCATTTTCCCTTTTCTCAATATTGAATGGAACTCCTTTTTTAAAGGCTTATGATTTATTGTCTAAAATTGGAACTGGGACAAATTCAAAGCAGGATGAAAGGAAGTCTAAAACAATAGCATTGAAATTCTCCCAGGGCTTTTTCAATTGTGAGAATGTAGTGTAATGGAGTTGCTACACTGTGTCAAGGCAGAGGACTCCATAGAGTTGCCACAAGCCCAAGTGTTGTATTTTTGAATTTCTGTCTAAGCAGGTGGCCTCCATTGATGGAATGAACATTGATAGGGTTTTTTTTTTTCCCTCTATTGTGTTGAAAATATTCTACAATTTTCCAGGGATTAAACATACCTAGGCTAAGCAATGAACATGAGAGTCCGTGTTCCAGTCCTCAATATAAAGCTTCAACGATCCTGTGTGCCAGGGTCTAAGCCACACATTTTGCATGCATTAGTTAATTTGAACTTCACAACAATCTTATGGGCACAGGTACTATTACTGTTTCTATTTTACAGATAAGGGAATGGAGAGGTTGAGCAACGTGCCTAAAGCCACGTGGCTTGTGAGTGGCAAAGTCAGGATTTGAAGCTGGCTAGTCTCACTCCATTGCTACACTCGTAACCACTTGGCAGCATTGCCTCCTAAGAAAAGTAAATTGCCCGATTCAAGAATGTTAGTAGGCTTAGTAGGAATTGATCTGTTGTCCAGAGAAGCCTGACATGTATAGTTTTTGAGATGAATCCTGATATTTTCTGCCACTGACTAACGAGGCTGGATAGGCAGGGTCCTGCTATGTTTTACTACACAGCTGATAATCCCGATTCAATTTCATTCTTGTCCCAGCCTGCCTGTTTCTGACAACGATTGACGTAGCTTACATGCACTGATATATTTTTCTTCCAGGACTCTGCAGAGCTCCAGTCTCATTTCAACCACTTCCTAAACATCACTGCTGAATCCAAGCCTTCAGGTACCTCCACTATCTACACTGACCGCTCTGGCTCCACCCTAAACTCACTTTGTTTGGATTTCTCCACCTCCCTAAGGTGTCGCCCAGTCACCCAAACTTGGAAGCGCAGGGTAAGATTCATTTCCCTCTTTCCTATACCGTCCTGACCCATCCCCTCCACAAACACATGATCGATTAGTCATCAAGCCCTGTGGATTCTCTGTGCCGCATCTCTCCCTGCATGGCTCTGTTGCGAGGAACCAAACTGCTAAAATCAGATTTTGGAATAAGTTTCCAGCTGGTTTGCCCCCGTTCAGGCTCTCTGTCCTTGATCTAACTACCAGACTTAAGTTGTGAACCGACTCCTTTAAGAATTTTTCGTGGTTTGTGAGGTGCCAGGCACTGTTCTAAGCTGGACACATATCATCTCTCTGCCTTGCTTCTTGCTGTCCCTTCCACTTGGATATCCATCTTCACTCTCCCTCTTGCCAAAATTTCTGCTTTCAGCCACCACAGAGTTCTCTGCTTTGCCAATGGATGAGGTCGCAGTATGCACACATCCTTTCCTCCCTGAGCTGAGGCAAGAAAGATTTAAAGAGCTCTTGCCTGACACCTGACTGTGGTAGAAAGTCTCTTGGTACTGATTTAGCCTGTTCACCCTCCTCGGTTTCTGCTTTGATTCTGATGCCCACCTTGGACCTTAGTCTTAGTACTTGAATTTCTGCTACATGTTTGTTTTTTGAGTTCCTCATGGTAACCTTCTATTTCATACGTTTTCCACAGTGTCCCCTTACTATAACCCTGCCCATACACTCCATCCCTGTGAGACCCAACTTCCCCAAAGACTCTGCAGTTTCTGATACTCTACCTGCCTCTTTGGAAACTAAATATTGTGGTTCATTGGTTCAACAATGAATAAAGGTTTATTAAAGGCCCTCTATGTGCCAGAGGCCAGTTACACAACACATAACAGGAACGATAATTTCCTCTTCCCTTGGAGTTCATTCACTCTCTCACTAGGGCAAGCGGTTACCTCAAGAAGATGATTTTGGAGAACAAGAAAAACCATGGAGCAAACAAAATGGGCTGCTGAGATGGAGGAAGAGGAAAGCAGAGGCTGGTTTAGATAAGATGCTAAGGGAAAGCATCTCAGGTTGAACTTGAATGTTCAGAAAGAGCCAGCCATGTGTAAAATCAGGGAAATTGTTCCAAGCAGAGAAGACTGCAGATGAGAAAGATCCTACTGGGTCCACCAGCCTGGCATGCCCTAGAAACAGAAGAGAGGCCAACAGATGAGCAAAGGAGGGGAAAGTGGAAAGAAAGGTGGCCATAGGGGCCCAAGCACGGAGGTCTTGTTGCCATGTCCCTGAGAGGTAGTTTTGTTGGATTTTCCCCAGTTGTTGGTTGCCTGACCCTCCAGATCTTTTGCACTGTTCATCGCAATGACCTTCCCCTTAGTCCCCTCTGGGCTGATTTGTCCTCCCCCAACCCCTAGACCTATTTCGGTGGCAGGATATGGTTATGGACTGTTGGATTCCACTCACTGCCCATCTCATGGTCATTACATGGGCAATACCCAGTCAGCACACATCCAGGGAGGGATGGTGCCCAACCAAGTTCTATTTAACTTTCAAAGCCCAATTCCCATACCAGTTTCTTCAGGATGTTTTCCTAAATGATCCTAGCTAGAGAAAGACCCTTTCCCAGTACCCTGCCTTGGTCTGAGCCATCGCATGCTAGTTTATACTGTGGCGTCACCTTCCCTTGCAGATTGTATGCTTTTGATAGTAGGGACCATGTTGGCTACGATTTTGTTTCGCTTGGATTAAACAGCATAGTGTCTTGCTCTCAGCAGCCATGTGACGATAACTGTGTTTTGAAGAATAAACTCTTTGTGATGATTTCTGGCTACTGTCATGAGGATTAAGAATATCTGTAAAGCACCTAGAGCACAGTGGTTTCTAAATAAATCATAATACTGTGATCATTATCCTAATTGTGTGACCTTGGGCATAACTCTTTATGTTTAAATGCTGCTGCTGGAAAGAATGATTTCTGGGGTGCCTGGGTGGCTTAGTCGGTTAAGTGTCCAACTTTGGCTCAGGTCATGATCTCACGGTCCGTGAGTTCGAGCCCCACGTCGGGCTCTCTGCTGACAGCTCAGAGCCTGGAGCTTGCTTTCTATTCTATGTGTGTGTGTCTCTCTCTGCCCCTGCCTTGCTCACACTCTGTCTCTCTCTCAAAAATAAATCAACGTAAAAAAAAATTATAGAAAAGAAGAATGATTTCTAAAATGTTTTCTGGTTCTAAAATTTGAGCACGAACTGAAGAATCTCAGGAAAAGACAATCTTTGGCTGGTGGGTAACATTTCCCCAGTGGGAAGGCTTGAGGGCATTGCAGGTTCTTTTATAATATTGGCGGTAATTCACAATAGGTTATTTTCAACAGTGGCAAGTGGGTATTGGCTCTTAGTCATATTTCAGATGTTTTGAGTGTATAAACAGTGATAGTACTTTTTTTCAACTGTGTACCTGCAGTAGTGAGCATTGTCAGAGAGGTGGGTAAACAGAAATTCTCACATACTTCTGTTGGGTCTGTATGTCAGTATACTCTCTTTTGGAGGATTAGAAAATAGCTAGGAAAGTAAAAGGTGCATATATTACATGATCCAGCAATTCTGCCCCTAGAGAAACTGTAGCACATTCACCAAGAAGCTTATTTTCGCAATTCATGAGAGCTTTGCTCGTCATAATAAAATTCGAAGCACCCCAAGTGTCTGTGAACGGGAGGGATAAATACACGGTGGTGCATTTATATAGGACCATTAAGATAAATGAGTTACATACACAAATGTCAACACGGATAAATACCAAAACCACAACACTCAGTGAAAAATCAAATTGCATAATCATAATACCTTTTCAACCAAGCTAAAAACATGTAATATACAGTTATGGATATGAACATATACTGTAAAAGTATTGCAACGTGCACGGGAAACGCCAAATTTAGAACTCCAGGAGGGACAGAAAGAGGGGGAATAACATTAGGAGAAGGGTATGTAAATGGCTTCAATTGAGTAAAGAATATGTTTTTTTCCTTAAAAAATAGTTGAAAGAAATAGGGTAAAATATTAAGATTTGACGAAGCTGGATGCATACATCAGTGCTTATTATTACTATATTCCTTTGGTAGACATGTAATAATTAATAGAAAAGAAAATATAACGATTAAAATATACTTGGAAGCAGCTGGATTTGAAAGAAAACAGGTAATTTAAGCAACTAGTGAAGTGGCTGTCTAAACCCTGTGTCTTAATGCTTGTCTTTGTGTTCGCCTAGGAAAAATCCCTGGATTTGAGACTAAGTATCAATAATCACAGTAAACATAGGGGGCGCTGGAGGGGCTCAGTGGATTAAGCATCCAACTTCAGCTCAGGTCATGATCTCGCAGTCCGTGAGTTTGAGCCCCACATCGGGCTCTGTGCTGACCGCTCAGAGCCTGGAGCCTGCTTCAGATTCTGTGTCTCCCTCTCTCTCTGTCTACCCCCCCTCCCCCCACTCATGCTCTGTCTCTCCCTGTCTCTGTCAAAAATAAACATTAAATAATTGCAGTGAATATAATGAAAATAATTAAGATGACACATTTTGAAAAGTATTTCTTACTATTACATCCTGGAAGTGTTTAACATTATTTTCCTTTAGACAGATTTCATCTTACCAAATGCCCACTGAAGTACTTAGTTGTGGACTGTCTTTTACTTTCATTTAAATATTTCATGTGTTTATCTTATCTTTCCAGCTGAACTGAACCAGAACCCTGATCATCCAGGTTTTAGTCTGGAGTTTTTCTTGGCAAAAGCACACTGCTCTCCTACTCAATAAGTGCTTTTTGAGGGGACGAATAAATAACCATAATTTTAATGCACCAATCTCTCTTGTAAAAGAAACCCCGGCACTCTGAGCACAGCAGCACCGTTTACCTACTAAAGAATCTGATGTGTCTCTAGGAAGTAGGACATGACAGTATTCTTTTCCCAACACGCAGGTATCCCAGCCTGCAGAGCCCCACAAAACAACCAACTGACCTGATTTTTATTCCAGAGTTTATAAAAATGCACACTTCACTTCTTTCTGGAGAAGGCTGCTGGCCTCCCCTCAGGCCCCGAGCACAGAAAATGGTCCCTGCCACGGTCTCCGGCATCACTCAATCTCATGCAGGAAACATGCACCTGGCTCACCTCTGTTCTATTTTGATTGACACTTGTATTGCTCAAAGGCAAAAGTCAGATTTTAATATTCAGACATAAATACTTACTGAATTCTCAATGATGGCAGGAAAAAGGAGAGGACATAGGCCAAAGTTTTTCAGCAATGTGGACGAAAGCAATCTTTATTTTTTTCTCTAATACTTGGTCCAGCTTTGAGGTTCTCTAGTTCCAGCAGATAAAACGCCAAGCCTTTGTAGTGTGTTTTGTTTTTTTTTTTTTCTCCTCTTTTTTTTTTTTTTTTTTTTTTGATGTGAGCTGGCATCTCTCATGAAAAGATAAAGGCATCAATTAAGTATACTACCAACCCCCAAGGATAAAAGCTATTGTTGTGAACAGGGGTTAGGCACGCACATGGTATCAAGTAAGGGCCTGGAAACAGACGCTGCCAATGAAAACAGATGTCTGTCTCCTTCAAGGAGCCCAAATTATGTGTATATTAGCCATTGCTAATCTCCTGATTGACTTAACAATGATGGTACCGATGAACTAATTTGGTTGAACACAATCATTGCCATTATCATTGTCACAATAAAGTTTTAAAATGATTCAATCAACCAGTAACAAACAACAACAACAATGAAGCGAGAGCCAAAGAGCCATCCCAAAAGAGACAAGGATGCATGGACTCCAGAAATGATAAAGGGTCGGACGGTCTCTGCTTCTCCGCTTTGCCGTAACAGCAGAAGTCCAGATGTGGGTAGGAGAGGAATTCCCCCACAGAACAATGAGTAATAACGACTAACTCACAATCATAGGATGCTTGAGACAATGATGAATTGTATATTTCAAGCCTATAGAAGACAATCAAAATGGTTACTTTCTTCCTAGTGGAATATACCAACAAAACTGGGACTGAAAGAAAATTCCACTTGAGGTTTTGTACACTGTTTTTCCTGTTTTCCTGACATGGTTATAAATAAGAAAAAGTGCAGATGTTCAGATTCTCTTCACAGTCCCATGACTGTGTTTCATTCTTTTATTGGGTTGTTCTTATGGTTCCTTTTGTTGTTGTTTTTAAACTCCCCTGCACATGCTGTCCTCAAGACCTTTCTCCTTGCCCCCTCTTTCTGTCTTCCTCCTTCATTCCTACCTTTCCTCCCTCCTTCTTTCTTTCATTTTTTTCTTCTCTTCCTCATTTCTGATGCCTCAGGATTATTGAGAGAAGAGAGGCAGGCATAGATCATGAGCCAGAATCAAGAGAAGCAACCTGAGATAGAGGGCCTATCTAGAAAAGAGAATGCAGTATGTCCTGGCAAAGCCCAGTTGACGTTCTCTGTCTTCTTAGAGGCTGGCTCAGTCCTTGTTTATGTTCATACTAAGGGGGCATATCCAGAAATAGGTCAGCTTGAAGGTCAAATAGCTTCAGCATGACCAGGCGGGTCATGAGAACATGAAAAAATTTCTGAAGTCTGTCTAGAAGGTCAGCTTCACTCTTGGGAAGCAGAGGGTCCAGTTTAGTAAGTGATGCCTGCTATCAATACAAGATTAGACTCAAACTTTTACTTGCTTCAGAGGTGAGGTCCCTGCTGTCCCTTCCCAGAGATTTGAGGGATGGACATATAAAAAGGTTCACTGGCTGGGAGAGAGAATGCAAAGTCATTTGAGCTGCAGTGGGCTTTGTCATGTGTTTCATTTCTTTGTATCAGTTACTCTGGCAAAGCCCTATTACACTATGTGTTTACCTCCAAGCTCTTTCCACTTTTTAAACTGAATCACTTTACTCTCATGAAGGTCTTATGAAATTCCTGCAAACAGGAAAAATGATGCCCAAGTTCCTGGTTTTCACTGCCCAGTGGTCCAAGGCTGTTTCTGCAAGACACAAATACCTAGGTGCTTCCAGATTTTGGATGTTGGTCTGCCTGATGCCAAACATCTGGATGTTTGAAAACATCAGGATGTTTGGCATCAGGCAGACAAAACATCTGGATGACTGCTTGAGTTTTTCACTTTTTCCCTGGATGTTTGGTGTCATGTAGACACAAGCTGAGGTTCTGGCTTCATCCTGTAACAGCTCCCAGGCTGCCAGGCTGGCTCCAGATTCCTTTTATTGCAACTGACATTTTTACAAGGAAACTTTGCATTCTGTGTGATGCCTGTTGCTCTTACGCTCAGAAACAGACTCATTACTCACAAAAAAACAGCCCAAACCAACCCCCAAATACAACATGCTCGAGTAAGGGTTTGAAGAAGCTGGAGAATTTCAGAATCACCACTGTCTTTGTGAGCAGAATCATGACACAGCTTTAATAAGAGGGGGTGGCTGGCAAGAGAAGATCTCCAGAGTGGTAAAAGTGCCAGATCCATTCTACTAGCTCATTCCTATTTCAGCCAAGAAATATTGTTTCCATGCTGGCACAGGTGGTGCTTCCTACATCGCTGGATGTAGATTAATGACAAATGGCCAGACATTCCATAAAATATCCCAGTGATTCTACAAATGCAACAGTGGGGTAGTTTAGAAAGCATTTTCTCCAGAATTTTTGCAAATAAGATGCTCAACTGTGCCTCATTTGAGTTTCACGATCAAATGAGAGCTTATGCACATCCCCACTTTGGAACAGTTGTGCTAACGATGAAAGCAAATTATCAGCAACTATTTATTGACCACCTTCCTTGCCCGGCTGTCGTGAACTGCCTGACTTCACACCCTTTCTCATCTCTGCTCTTGCCAAGTGTACTTATTAGCTTCTCTGATGAGCTCATACTTGCCCACTTGCTGTGAGCGCCCTGTTCTGAGGCACAGAAGGATCCCTGGCCTTAGAAAGCTATTGGAACGAGTTCAAGCTACACTCCCTCTTCTCCCTCCATGCCTGATATACAAGATCCCTTGCCTGGGACACCTCAGTCTTTGGCCTAGGTTATTTGTCTCCATTTGAATCCCTCATTTATTTTTTAGCCTCGGGGACTGGATTCTTTAACTCTGGACTCCAATCGCACCAACTCTGGATGATGCTTATTAGCTATTGGAATTACAGGATTTGCTGCTTCCTGCCTGCCTTAACAGCAACCACTTGTTGAGTACAGGATCTAGCACGGAGCTGACCTTTTTCATAAATTACCTTATTAAATCCTCACATGAGGTCAGTAGTGTAAACTGCTATTTCACAGAGTAGAAACCAAGGTTCAGAGCAATTTAACAACTTGCCCGAGCTCACACGGTAGAAGCTAAGAGAAGCGGAGGCAGCATTCAAACCCAAGATTGATGCCTAAGCCCAGACACAGAATCACTATTCAGTGTTGCCTCAGTTTGTCATCTAGACTTGACCTTTGCTTGCCTGGCCCAGGTACATCTCTACCTTCCACACTTTGACTTTTCCTTACTTGACTGACTTTATTTGCTTTATGCCTGATGTGGATTCACTCTTTCATTTATTAGGCAATATATCTGGAATATCCACTCTGTGGCAGGCACTGTATTTTGTGCTGAGAATAAATGATAAGCAAGATAAGACCTAGGCTCTGCCCTTATAACTTAGTGCCTGGCGGGGAGACAGGCAAGGAAAAAGACAATTTTAATGTGGTGCAATGAATTTAGTGACCCAGGAGCTATTTAGAGCAACTGGTGGCTAAATTTCTGGTCCTGGGCCCTTCTGGTTTTCCCTGCTTCTGGTCCCGTGGGGTCCTCTTTTTCTCTCCCTGACTTAGCTGACACTGGGTTTTCTGAGTCCCCTCCCAGCAGGCTCACTCCCACCCTGAACTTAGGCAGATGGAAGGTCAGCCATCTCGGGGCCACCATCTGGGGGAACATAGACTTGGGTTCTGTTCCCCAGATCTGACATTCAGGCAGAATTCCCAGGCTCCTACAGCTCCCTCCAGCCCTCTTTTGCAGCCTGGGAGGTATTGGTTCTGGGGTTCTAGGTACATGCTGTCTCATTGCTAGCATCTTCCTCGGAGGCTCATAAGGTCTATAAGGATTCAACTAAAAGTCCCAAGATTTTGGCTAAGTTACCTTCCTCAATATTTTCTAGGTGTTCTCCAGGATTGGGGCCATAGTATTCCTTCACCCAGGGCAGGGGTCCTATAACCTAAGGAATACATGACTTTTGGCTTGGACCAGTGTTCAGAATCCCTTTTTGCCATGTTTCACCTCCTGGATGGGACCTCCTGAGATCAAGGTCATCAGAATCTCACGTGCTATACGTCAATCTACGTTAGGCTTGGGACCGCTGAGCTGCAACTTCCAGGTTCACTCACTGTAGTCTGGTCAATTTAGAAATTTTCTTAGAAATATAGAAACCTAAAAGAAAACGTCATCTCTCTCTCGGAAAAGTGATTATACATCTAATTAAATGCTTAACAAGTATTTGTTGAGTAAATGAAGTAAAGTGAATACAAGAACTGGTACCAGCACAGATTCACACATATTGGTCGCCCAGTAACCATTTCCTGATTTGAATTTGTTTGCATTGCATTGAACTACAGTCTATCTGGAGAGATAAGATTTATAGGTATGAAACAATTAAGAGCAATAAAAGACAGCACACTTTGGTGTCTCTGTATCGTATCAACTGTCCTGTGGATAAAGGAGATAGCCCTGGGGATCAAAGCTGTCAGCAAAAACTTACAGAAGATGAGGGGCTTGAGATGGACTTTGGGCTGCTAATGCATTTCACATTTTTCCAAGTGAGTTTTTCAAATGGTTCCTTAGTAGATGTAATACCCTCATTTTATTTAAAAAAAAAAAGTAAAAAAGGGTTGAGAGATTATTTTCAAAGTGTTCGTATATATGGTAATACTTTTGTTCTACCTTGGCAAATATTGCCTACTACATGCCATCCTTTATTGCCAAGAATTAGTCATATGACATGGACAAGAAAGGCATGGTGTCTCCTTTGGAGCACCACATTGGTGTGTATAGGGTATAAATTAGAAATTAAAAGACAATGCAATAATCTCTAAGAAAGAATTATGTAACATGTGCAATAGGAACCCAATGAATGAATGTTATAACCTGCCTTTCTGGCTATGACAAAAAAAATGGGAAGACATCTGTAAGGAAATATTGTGGGCTCTGAGTCTGAAAGACGACCTTTAGCTCACTGTGCTGGGGAGAGAATATCAGAGTGGCGATGACTTCTACTGGGAAAGAACCTGGCATGCATGGATGTTGACAGAGAGGTTAAGAACAGGTGATCAGGGGTGCCTGAGTGGCTCAGTTGGTTGAATGTCTGACTCTTGATTTAGGCTCAGGTCATGATCCCAGGGTTGTGGGGTTGAGTTCCATTCGGGCTCCATGCTCAGTGTGAAGCCTACTTAAGATTTCTCTCTCTCTCTCTCTCTCCCTCCCTCCCTCCCTATTCCTTTCTACCCTCCCCTCCAAGAAAGAAAGATAAATAAATAAAATAAACATTAAAAAAAAAGCACCTCCATCATCTTGCTGAGGTGGCTGAAGAGGGATTTCTGAACTTTGTCCTGGCCTATCCTTCTAGATCATGGACTCTAGAGCATTTTCTCTCTACTTTTCTTCTTCTTTCTACCTTAGCTTCCAGACCTGTACTCTTTCTGCTTGGTTCTTACTGCCCAGATTCATTCACATGCCAGGACCAGCTCCGACAGAGTCCAAAGTAGGACTGCCGTCCCCATCAGCTCTCCACAAGGTCTGTGACTGCAGGCCATCTCTAAGAATCTTTCCCTGTAGTTGAAGTCTGCCTTTGCTTTCATGGAGAAATCTAAAAGAAGGATGTCCATGACCTTCCCACAGAGTCAGAATAATTGTTTTTTTCACACATTCCTTATGATGTCTGGAAAAATTCAAAACTGCACACAGTTACTGCATAGAAGGGACAGAGCAGAATATGGTACACCACCCCACCCTAGTGTTCATTTCTGGCTCCTGGCTGCAGAAGCACTTATTTTTAAAGATGGTAAAGGATCAAAGCCAAGCATGTTGGTTATACCTCATATCCTATTGACTTGCGAATGCGATTCTTTTCTCCCAACTATTAGGCAATTCCACTTTGCATTCTGGCTAGGCAACAGATTTTTAAATTCTTTCTTTTAGCAGTGGAGTGGCCGACCAAAAGAATCTCAAATTCAGTAAACCACACAGAGTATCATCCTTCCTTTTGGCCCTATGACAATGCACTCCAAGAATCCCAGGTGTGTCTTTCTATTCTGGGAGTGGGCTCTAGTTTGGAGATTTGCACAGTCCCTTAAATCATTTCTGTGTCCTGCTGAGTCTTCCTGCCATGAGCCCAAGCCCTCCACATGAGCATGAAGCTGACAGAATTCCCTGCTAGGAAAAACAGAGCCTTCACCAAGCTCAACCTGTCAGGGTTTCACTCTTTTCACAGCATTTTAAAGGAAATGGCACATGTTAGGGACAAAGTCAAGATTTCGACTTAACTCCCTGCAGGCCAGACTTGGGCCACGTGGTTCACAAAGCCCGTCCCAGTACTGACTGAGTTTACAAAACGACGCTCTCTCTCCTCACGGATTTTTATTTAAAGGAAAAATACGCTTTGTCCTTCTACATTAACTGTATTGATTTTTTTTTTATTTTCCCTACTATATTTTCCTACAATATCTCCTAAATATTCCAAGTTTAAGGTTGCACAGCCAGGTTTCTAGTGTCACTTGACCTCTTACCCAATGCTTCTCAAACTGAATTTTGGGGTTTTTGTTAAAGAGCAAGAAGTTCTGAATCAGGAGATTAGGGTGGACTTGAGATTCGGCATTTTTAACAAGCTCTCAGGTGATGGCGCATTGCATTCGGGGTAGCGTGACTGTAGAATATTGAGCTCCTTCCACAGACCAGGCATCGGGAGAAGAGGACAGAGGACACTTCATATTTTTATAACCAGCGTACAATCTCAATCAGTTAATTAATGAAACCTGAGTTTATTCTCGATTGAGAATTATAAGTGACCAACAGTTAGACTCTTTCATCTACACTTATCTATAGATTATTGATTTACTTACAGGCGGAGTCTTCTAACTTTCCAGGAATTATAAAGTGGTCACCATTAACTCTGATTCCCTAAGATTTGCCCCCCCCCACTTTTGGGTAAGTGGAACACATAATGGTTTATCCTGAGAGGTGATAAAGGTTATCTCAACCTTTTTAATTTCATATCATAGGGAAATATAATTGGTATGTTACCCCAAGGGAAGCCGTTTGCCTCTGGTGTGGCTAGTAGACGTTGGAAAGCAGCTGACCCAGGAGGGGCTGCCCAATGGAGATGAAAACTGGTTGCCTGACAGCAACCCATACACTCAGCCGCCTGATTGGCAAGCTCTGTTTTTTTGCTACAGCACTTCAGCTTCAGAAAGTCATCTTTAATATATAAATGCCAAGGGGAAGAGTAATAGCAAAGTCCCTATCGGCTAAGAGTCTGGTGGGGATTCACTGAGAGCTAACCCGAGTAAAGGACCTAGTTAGGACCTAAACCATGTCAAGGGAAAAGAGGAGATGCATAGGGCAGGACAGGAGAAAAGGGATGTTAGAAAGACATCAAAAGTGAATTCCTCTTCTTCAAATTTTGCCAAAGGCCTGCCTGTTTCAGTAGTAATCATACTTGCTCCAAATATTTCCCCTTCTCCCAGCATGGGCTGTGGGTCTACATGAAGACCAAGTGAAAAAAGTAAAGTAAAGTAAAAAGTAAAGTGATAAGAAACACAGGCAGGTATCTGCTTTTGCATAGAATATATATTTTTTTCCCTCAGTGAGTTGAAAGTCAGTGACTTTAAAGTTTATTCATTTTGAGAGAGAGAGAGAGAGAGAAAGAGAGAGAGGGAGAGAGGGAGAGAGAGAAAGAGAAAGAGAAGAGAGAAATTCTCAAGCAGACTCCATCCACACTGTCAGCACAGAGCCCAACATGGGACTCGAACTCACAAACCACGGGATCATGACCTGAGTTGAATTCAAGAGTCTGATGCTTAACCGACTGAGCCACCCAGGTGCTCCAGAAGGCAATGACTTTATATAAAAAATTCTTTTGAAATGTTTCAATGATAATTAGCATCCAAACCCCTATAAAAGGATAACCGCCTCCTACAATACATTTTCTTCCTTGCAGACCAGAGTCAGCACACATTTTCTATAAAGGGCCAGACAATAACTATTTTAAGCTCCGTGGTCCATGCAATATCTGTGGCAACTATTCAAATGTTGTAGCACCCATAAACACTACATAAACAAATGAGCATGAATGTGGTGCAATATAACCTTATTTTGAAAATCAAGTGGCAGGCTGGATTTGGCCTGTGGGCTGCAGTCTGTCACCCCTGTTATAGATGTAACCTTATATATTAAGTAGCCAAAAATAAAAGTTGAAAATGGAAAAGAACAGTGCATATCTACTTGCAGGGTAAGGTAGAGAATCACAGAAGCATGAGGACAGATCTCTTCTGAACACCAGATGCTGAACACAAATACCCTCCCATAGCTTCTAGAAAGTGGTAGTGTGTCCGGCAAATTGCCCAGGAGTAAGATATAAGGGGGAAAACTAAGACTTAGTTGAGACAAATGTTCTATAAAATGATCTTTCTGGGTGAACTTGGTAGATAGATTTGAAACTCCACTATTTTGCATAATTTTTACTTTTTTAAGTTTTCCACCCATTCTTTGCCATAGCAGTTGTCACACATGACATGGCACCAAGAAACAGTTGTCTACGGAAATACTACACAATGGGTACAGGTTGTGTTTTTATGTTTTATTAAAATTCTTCTTTGAGCACATACCGATTTATCTCCATCTTGGAGCCTGTGACACTATGCTAATTTGGATGCCTGGTTTATGAAGTGGGACCATCTAGCAGTTTAAATTGTAGTCTCTGAATTTCTCAAAAGAGGCCACATACACACTGTAAATATTATGATCTCAAAATACAACAGATAGATAAATGAATTTTTTTTAGGATCCTAAAATATGTATGTACATTTACTGCACATAGTATTCAAATAGGTACATATTCAGAAGTCAAACTTTTCTTCCTGTGTGGCCCTTTCTACATTAACTATTAAACTGCATTTTAAATGTAAATTAAAGGTATCCAAATGCAAGCACTTTTATGTTAATTGCACAAGTAACAATTTACTTCACTCAATTATGTTTCCATTTTTGTTTTGTTTTTACAGGAAGTGAAATCCCTGTCAGATAGAACAGTAGGTAAGACTGGGATTTCTTGTTTGTAATAAGTGTGTTGTTCACATTATGCCTTTTAACATTTATCCTAAATCAACCCTTTAATCTAGGAGTCTTTGATCCTAGTTCCTTTCTAGAGTCTTCAATACCAGAACTTCCCCCGAGTTATTCTTGTGTAAATCGATATCATGGATGTTAGAAGGCAATAAATGAACAATGCCACATCTAGTATTTATAACAACAGGGATTATTAACTTAATTACCTTATCCTTTTGAAATATCTGAAGAAGAATTATGACCTCTGGGACACCAGCAACAGTCACCTAATCTATTTCTTAAGTTATAGCAGCAAAGTCTCCAGCAGGCATCCCTATGTGGTCTGGCTTATTGCAACCACTATTGGGCAGTTAGACTGTTCCAAAGTGGATTTCTAAAGGCAGAGTGCCGACTGTAGGAGCCTTGACTTTCTTTATAAAGTAAAATTACGAAGTTAAGTTTGGGGACCAATCTGGAAGTGTTTACTTTTTATTTTGTCAAGTGAGGACAATAAACAAAATTCTTCCATCTAGCCTATCTATAACTTCAAAAAAGCAAGGACATTGGAACACCAAAATTTTAAGAAGGAAATCCTCTCAAACTGAAGTAACAGATCTTTTTTGAAAAGACCCGCTACATTGTTTTCATCTTTCCCATTTTAATGTAGATTGGGAAACAAATGCACAAATGATAAAGAAGATGGAGAAAATTAGAAAATCTTAAAACTTTAAATAGATTTAGAAGGGTTATTTTCTGTGTTTAGACTAAATCATTTGGAACTGTTCCTTTATAGCAAGTGAATTTAAAAGAGTGAAGGATTTAAGAGTTAGGAAACGTCTTCCCCTCATGCACTTCAGGCTCTGTAATTCTATGGGATATGTTCCTTTAACAGGATAGGATCTTTCTTAGAATATCATCCCTGGAATTACAGTACAGGAAAATTTATCTCAATCTTTGCTAAACTTTTCAGGTGTCAAATGAAAGCCATTATTGAAGAGCTATTAATAAGATGTTTTTGACTGCTAGTGATAAGAATAACCATATACAAATATTAAAGAATGGCCATCCTTCTATATAAAGCAATATTTCCTGGTAAATCTATTTTAAAAACATTTTAGACGGAAAATTACCATACCCCACATGACAAAAAATTTGCAGAAGATGTTTCCAGCTCCTTTCCTATCCAGTTCTCATTTCCTGTCCATTGGACTCGGGGGTATAAAGCAAGTAAAATTTCAAAAGCTCTTGGAAAAACAGAAGCTCTGTGTGTGTGTGTGTGTGTGTGTGTGCATGTGTGTGTGTCTTGGGGAGGTAGAAGGATGGTAAAATCAAAACAGATGAAAACTGTCCCTTTTTCTGTAATTTGCCTATCTCTTCCAAAGGCACAGACACACACATGCTCTGGGTTTGTGAATTTCCCTGCGATAGGCAGAGGCTGATTGATAATGTGCTGTGATGAGGGAATCCAGTGGAAGCATTCACTGAAGGAACATGAATGGTTTGGGAGACACCAAAGTTATCTTATCATCAGGGTTGTCAATAAAGCTGCTATAAATATCAACACTTAATTCATTATATAGTAAAAAACATGGATGATACAAACTGGGACCTGGACTGGGTATGTCCTACTGATTCAATACCCTTTGGAGTTGGAGGGTCAGGCTGAGACAGCACCACAGAGTGGAGCTGGAGAGTAGAGATGTATGGGAGCAGCCGTGCCCAGAGTTATGAGTCAGTGTATGTTGAGACACAACAGTGAGCCTGGCTGTATGGACGGGCTTACGCTAAGAGAGAAGAGACCATTAAAAAGTGAAATCCCTGCACCGTGAGATTCTACAGCAATACAGGAAATCGACATTAGGATCTGTGGTTTCCTGCAAATGGGGAATCTAAGAGAACATAACAAAGCCACATGTTTCCATTATCAATGGAGATGTTACTCAAAGATTTCTCACTCTGTTAGTGTTAGGAACAAACATGTGGGATAAAACAGGAAGTCGGAGAATAGTAATTCTAGAAGATGGGAATAGGATGTGTGTAAAATATTCTCAGAACATCCTTGGTAGCCTATCAGGAGGAGCGGGGCTGGTTAATGAGTTAATGAAAGAAGAATAATGAAAATCATAGCTCATATTTACTTGAGGAATGATGCTGTTTCAGTCACTGTGAGCAGGACTCTATTCAGTTAGCTACTAAATCTGTGCTCCCAAAAAAGCACAGGGTGGATTAATAAGGACATCAGTCACGGGTAGCTGCCTTTTGTTATCGCCACTGGCAAATTTACTATCTTTATTATGCATTCCAGGTGACTAATATCAATAGATTGTCCTCTGCTTATTAGAAAGAATGAAGTCTAAATACTGAAAAAGGATAAACAACATACAGATAAATATTTTGAAATAACGCAGATTTGGAAAGTCCTAATACATTGCCAAACTTTCAACATTTTCCTCACCACAGAATGACTCCTCTGAGAACAAAGTAATTGCTGACTTCAAAGAGCTCCAAGGAAGTTCAGTGGATGGAAAGAATTTGGCCAGCAACTGGGTGAATCAAATCTAGAGATTTTCTTTCAGTCACTGGTGTGGGTGCATGTACGTGTGTGTATGGGAAGCACATGAGTATTTCTACAAATTTTAACTCACTATCGAAGTATTTCTCAAAGTCTAAAATTCACTGGAGAATGGTGATGCTGCCTCTGGGCTGCTCTCAGACAGTTTAATTATGGGCACCAGTGGTTCCCAAACCTAGCTGGGCCTCAGAATCGTATGTGGAGCTTTAAATGTATACATTCTGTGGGGTGCCTGGGTGGCTCAGTTGATTGAACGTCCAACTTTGGCTCAGGTCATGATCTCATGGTTCATGGGTTCGGGCCTTGTGTCGGGCTCTGTGCTGAGAGCTCAGAGCCTGGGGCCTGCTTCAGATTCTGTGTCTCCCTCTCTCTTTGCCCCTCCCCCACTCACACTCTCTCTCTGTCTCAAAAATAAATAAACATTAAATGTATACATTCTTGAGTCCTAACAGCCCTACTCAACCAAGCTCCCCAAGGGTAGAGCTGGCATATATGTGTATATATTTATACAAATGATTCTGATACCAATTTGGGTGTACTCTTACATTTAATTTAGGTTGACAGGAAATCTTGTGAATTGCCCATCAAAACAGCTCCATAGACACTCAGCTGAAGTGGTTGTTCCTATTAAGTTATTCCCTTAATAACAGCAGATCTGGGTAGACCTCAAGGGCTTTAACTTTAATGGATTGACCTGTCCATCCTGCCAAATGAGACCCTGCTTTGTATTCTTGTCTATCAAAGAACATGCTCCATCATGAAATCCTAAAAGAACCTGGCCAACCTCACTTTGGAATTGCCTGGATGTTGGGACTGATGCCCCCCCCAAATAGATTTAGGGACCATGTCTTAATATCTGCCCTCAGCAAGATGCCAATATGGATTCCTAAGAAACAATTCAAATGGAAAATCTCCCAAATGCCACACGAGACATCATAAATAAGCTCTTAGTTCCATTGGTTCTTCTTTTAGTTTTCTACATTTTATAGTCTTTTGGCTTTAGAACTCTCCCCACTCTAAATTCAGCTTATCAGGCATTAAAGCTATCAATGGACAGAATCACACACAAGGGACTAGGGCATCAAACTGCTAGCTTAAAAATCCTGAGACCACAGCTGCTTAAAATTTTAAGCCACTAAGTCTCATTGGAGGACAGCCCACTTCAATTACTGATTTTCCTTTTTTGAAAATTATTTTGGTAAACCAACTTCCACTTGCATCTCATATGGTGTGTTTGTGAAGTTGGCAAAATAGAACAAGGTGTCTTCAAGATCTCAGACTTCATTCCTTTCCCGGAGAGACAGGGACAGGGACACTTGTTCTTATCCCTGAGAAATGGTCCCTGAGTCAAAAATGCTTTGCTCTTGGCCAGAGCAGCTTTAAAGGCACATAATTTCTGCTTCTTACTCCAATCCTTTCTTTCCTTATGGGTCTTAGCAGTTACGGAAGGTGGGAAGAGTGCATTATCTATTGAGCAATTCACCTCAACGTTTATCTCTCATTGCTATGTGCCAAGCACTTTAAGGGATATAAGGTGAACTGTGGAGAGAATAAATTATAATTTCTCATGCAAAGTAGAAAGTGAACATGGAAGAAGAACATAAAAATTGCCATCTGAATTTCATGGTTACAGCTTATATATCTATCATATAATGGAAGAGACGTTTATTAGGGAAGGTTTCCTTTCTTTCCCTCCTTATATCCAGTCCCCAGCTCTTCAGGATGTGGTATAACAACTCCTGAAATGGCTTTGAGTTCTGGTGTGTCAGTAGTCTCTGTTAAAATGTCAGCATCCATGAGGTTGATGGGGACCAAGGCTGGCTTTTCAGTAGAACACCTCAGATCACCTGGGAGCTTGTTGAGAATGAAGACCCCTTCTTGCACCACAGAGGTCCAGATTCACCGTCCTGGATTGACTCCCTCATGCCATCTCCAGGTGCATGTGCAAATTTCTCCTGGGGATTAGGCCAATAACTTCTCATTGAAACAGTCAACTCTTTAAGAGTCAAAACCCTGATTTAAACTGGTTTTGTTTCCAATAATCCCTAATCCACAAGGAGACATGAAGGAAAGTAAAGCTGAACGTCTCACAGCAGTCACTTTGATGGCATTTAATTTCCACTGACACCTATTTCATGGATGTGAAGACAGACTGAGAAAAAGAGCAACTGAATGACCTGAGGTCATAGAGGTGAGTGGTAGAACCTGGCTCTGGACTCAGATGTCCCTCCTCTAAGTCCAGTGTTGTGTCCATGTTGCCTCCTAGGGCACATAGTAGTTAGTACCTGCCAAATGGAATTGACTCAGAAACAAAGTAGTGCTTCCAGAGTACTCAACCACGAGAGCGGCTTCATGTATTTCTTTTGGCAATTCTATGAGTTTGTGCCATGAGCACCAGTGAAGAGAGCTGTACTCTGGCACCTTTCCCTGTGTCAGGCCCCCAGGCCTTGGCAATGTGGTGCACAGGTGACCCAGACTCAGCCCATTCGGTCTGCAGCCAGTGGTGGGGGTGATGGAGCCCCGTCCAGCCCTGCCGGAACACCTTATCCCTTCTCAATTTGGTAATCGTAACAATGGCTGAGTGGCGACACAGCATGCTATTGGCAAGAGATCTTTTTCTGGCCTACTCTTTGAGACAGAGAAAAGGAAAAGCCACCTTACAAGGTTCCACTGCTTTTTCCTCAAAGTTACCTTTATTTGTCAAGGTCGCATGAGCAGGGCTCATACCGTATCGGAACCATCCAGAAAAGGCACAATCATTCTATCAGTCATCAAGGTAACTGATAAGTTTGCACCTGTAGCCACGGTTGAGTTTTCTGCAGTACATATCTATGATGTGGTTATCTTTTGAGATATTAACAGCCACTTTTATCTTTAATTTCATGTAACATCCACTAGGCAAAGTATATTTTTATAATAGTCTACAAATTAACTGCAGTAGAAAGAATACAAATTGACTATTGCTACGTTGACTAAGGGCTACATGGAAAGTTGTGGCTTGAGGTATTCAGATGAAAACTCTTTTATCAATTTAAACTATTATTAGTCTTATCAAATATTTTCTGGGCTCTGAGATAAAAAAATGTTTATAAACTTTATTTTCCCTTCATGGCTTAAAGCCTTTATCTTGATTATTTGGACCTTTTGGCTTTCTTTTTCAGTGCTGTGATTCATTGGTTTCCTGTCACTTCACTCAGCAGTGTCTGGTTTTCCCATTGACAGCCTGCCATATATTCTCAGCAACAAGAATTAGCCTGAAGTACTTTGGGGCCAAGACAGTGGCTCCCTGACTTGTTTGGGTCTACGGGGAGATGTGGCCACGACCAAACAAAACAACAACCAAAAGGAAGAGCTACCAGGTCCTCCTGTATTTGGACAGTGCAGATGTTATTTACAGCCTTGTTTATGAAGTATTTTCTTGACCCTGCTGGCTAGGATCCACACATTTTGTCATTTTAGAGCACACACGTCCTGTCACATGGTAATGATGTGCCCTGAACAAGTAAACAGGCGAGAAGACTATTATAAGGGTAGAAAAATCTTTGAACATAACATTGGGCTTCCTCACCCCACTTCCAAAAAAGACAAAGGAAAGCAAAGACAACTGAAAAGTGTTGTATTTTTAGATTTTTAATTAGCCACAGCCAACACAGCCATTTTGAAACTCCCACTATGTGCAAAGTGCTGCAAACAAAGAAGCTGAATAATTCACGAGCCCAACTCTCAAGGCCCTTAAGCTCCCAGTTTAGTGAGAAGTAGATATTAATAAACACGGTGAACCCCAACAAGCTAAAGGTACAGTTGTTGTCATACCTGAGAAGGGTGCAAACATTCATTTTAGAGTTATTTATAATACTGAGAATGTAGGGAATATCACATCCCTCAGATTAAGAGAAGGATTAATTAATTAAAGTCTGTCCCTACAATGGAGGGCTGTGCTGCCCTGTTCACTTCCATCACTATTCGAAGTCTCCCTGACCAACTCTACCTCTGCTCCCCTGGCCTCTTGTCTCCCACGGGTGTATATTTTGTAGTCTGATCCAGTCTCCTGCTGTTCTGATCACTTCCCAAACTTCTCCACCATGCTGTTATTAGCAGAATCCTCTGCACACCTTATTCGGATTATGCTCTGAACATTCTCCGTTTACCCCAAACCTGAATGTTCCCTGAGGACAGTGCAGCCCACTGGTCACTCTTATGGGGAGACTGTCATGTTCTCTGCCCCAGTTCCCACAGCATCTGGACGTGGGTGGGTATCCTTCTTGCTCCTCCCTCCAAATCTCCACTTCTTTTCATGCTTACCTGCCATTAGGAGCCAGCTGCTAGCCATCCTTACTGAAGTAATTAATTGACAGTCCAGTCATTCTTCCTTAGTCACTAAGGAGTGTAGCACGTGAATTATTACCTTTCCATCTGGCACCATCATTGGGGACTTCATCACCCCCATAGACAATTTAGCTAATCTGCTGTCCTCACAGTTCCTCAGTCTAAGTTGTGATGTTCTTTTCCTTTATAACACCTCCACCAACCTCTTTCATGGTTATGCTCTAGAATTTGACCAAAATTTTAAGCTTTTCATGCTGTTCACCATCTCTGCTTTTACTGTAGTAGCCTTACTCCATTTCTTTGACCAAATAGGGTCCACCAATCTATCAACCTCACCACCTTTCAGTTCCCTTTATCTGTACCAATACATATCCCAATGTCTCTTTCTTTACCAGACTCTATGGCTCATTGCTATCATCACTTTTTTGCATATGCCCTCAACCTTGGTAGTGAGTTGAATAGTGTCTTCCAAAAATTCATGTCCACTCAGAACCTTAGAATAGGACCTTATTTGCAAATAGGCTATTAGTTAATTACAGATGTAATTAGTTAAGATAAGGACATACCAGTTTAGGGTGGGCCTTAAATCTAATGACTGGAACCTCGTAATAAGAAGAGAAACACGTATAGCGACATAGGCACAGAGAAGATGGAGGTAGAGAATGGAATTACATTGTGCCACAAGGCAAGGAATGCCAAGGACTGCTAGAAACCACCAGAAGCTAGAAGAGAAGTATGGGATCGTTTTTTTTTTCTTAGAGCCTTTGGAAGGACCCAATCCTGCTGACACCTGATTTCAGACTTTTGGCCTCGTGAACTATGAGAGAATATATTTTTGTTGTTTTAAGCCACCAAGTTGGTGGTAACTTTTCTCAGCAGCCCTTGAGAGCAAATGCAACCCTCTGTCCCTCTGTTATACCCATATGGCAAAAAAACAACACTGATTAAACCCAGTTCTTCACTTTTTCTGTGCGTGCACCTAACTGGAAGGTTTGGGTTGAAAGAAAACACACAAATTTATTAAGTGATTTCACTTGACAGTTTGACCACAGGTCTTATAGACTCTTGACATCTTCCAGTTATTCAACTACATTTTACATTTATTCTTTCTATTTCCTGGGGCAAATACTTCTTACTTTTTCCCACCTTCCATTCTGGTGACTCTGCCGCTGATTACACTGAGAAAATGGAAGTAATGAGAAGAGAAATAATTATTCTTCCTTCCACCAAATCTACTAACCTACCTACATTTGTACACATATTTGTCTATTGTTCTTCCTCTTCCATTCATTTAATACACAAGTGCTTATTAAATGGGTATTATATTCAAAGCAATGTTATAAATTCGAAGGATAGCAAACAAAGTCCCTTCCCTTTGGTGATTACATTCTTGGGTAAAATACAAACAGTAAATCAATAAACACATGTTCAATATAATATTAGGTGCAAAGTGTGTTATGATGGGAAGCACCAGAGACTGAAGTCAGAGCTGTGGTCAGGAGGTAGGATACAATTTTAGGGGAGGTGTTCAGAGAAGACACCTCCCTCTAGGTCTGAGCAGAGTTCAGAAAAAAGTGAAGGAGGGATGAGCTGTCTGTGCTACTTTCTAAGGCTTTATAACACTTCGTGCTCTGGATCCCATCTGACTTGTCCTACTTGGAACCTTTGTCTTACAATTTCCACCCACATTCCTCCTGTGTTACTAATATCTCCTTTATGGGATCATGCCCATCAACATACAAACATGGTACAATTTCTGCCATCTTGTAAAAAATGCCCCTGGAATCTACATCCCCATTACCATGCTCCCCTTTATTATAAAACTCTTCCAGTGGCACCTGGATGGCTTAGTCAGTTTAAGCATTGGACTCTTGATTTTGGCTCAGGTCATGATCTCATGGTCTGTGAGTTTGAGCCCTGTGATGGTCTCTGCTCTGGCAGTGCAGAGCCTGCTTGGGATTCTCTCTCTCTCTCCCCCTTTCTCTGCTCCTCCCCCCTCACCATACTCTCTCTCAAAAAACAAAACAAGGCAAAAAAACTTTTCCCAGTTTCAATATTAGCTGTCTCGTTATGAATCACTCCCATTATGTTTTCATTCCTACCAATAACTTCCATCTTGTGAAGTGCAAAGTCAAAATTTTAGCCCTCATGTTACTTGATTTCTTAGCAAAACTGAAGCAGTCACAAACCCTCTGTTAAAAATCATTTTCTTCTATTATCTGCTCAGATAACCTAAACTCCATACCCTCCTCTACCCCCACCAAACTCTCATTCTCAATTTCTAAGTGTCTAAATATTGGAGCATCCCAGGGTTTCGTGCTCAGAGCTGTTTGCCTCTGTATCGACACACATGCATTAGGTAACCTCATCCTGTCTCACTGCTTTAAAAACCATCCATATGCTGCTCATGCAGATTTTATCTGCAGGGCCTCAGAGCTCCAGGCTCATGAGTATCCAATTTCCTATTCAACATTTCCACTAATAGACATATCAAATTTAAATGTGTACAAAACCAAACTTGATTTCCTTGCCTAACGAGTTCAATGCTCTCCCACTCTTTCCCATCTCATTGACCCCTGGTTGCCCAGCCCCAAACGTTAGATAGTCATTATCCTGAACTCCTTTATGTATTTCTATATCCAGGTCTAGCACCAAATCTTGTGAACACTACTTTCAGATCATGTCTTCCTTTCAGCTCCTCTACAACTGCCTCTCCTAAACCTCCACTGTCTCTCTCTGGGCTGGCAATAAGCTTCTCCAGTGGCTATCAGTCTGACTTGCTTACTTCCATCACTTATACCCAATACGTTACCCAGAATGGTTTCATTAATATATGAGCCAGACCACATCATTCCCTTCTACAAAATGCTCCAGTCACTTTCCATTATACTCAGAATAGAATCCAAAGTCCATATCATGACTCACAAAGGCCTACATGATTTGGTTCCTACCCATCTCTCTAACCTCAGTTCTTAATGTTCTGTTCCAACCATCCATACCTTCCCAGTGGTCCCCACCAGGACATGTGTGTTTCTAACTCAAGGTCATACTTGTACTTCTCTGCCTGGGAGGCTTTTCTCCTCTATTCTCATCTACATGGCTTGCTCGCTCATTTCATTTAGGATTTAATTCAAATGATTTCCTCTTTACAAAGGTTTTATCTGATTACATTATTTAAAATAGCACTGCATCTATATCCTAGTCAATCATTTTCTATCTCCTAACCTGCTTTATTTTTCTTTGTGGCATTTACCAGTATCTGATATATATTAAAATATAATATATGTATATATATATTTGTATTTATTTACTTAATGGTTTATTTCTGCCTTTCTTACTAGAATATAAATAGCAAAGGGTAGGGAGTTTGTCTTCACTTGCTATTTTAACTCTAAAATCTAGGAGGATGGTAGTCATTAGATAAATATTAGTTTAAGTAATTGAGTAAAAATTATTTTATGGAAAATTTAAGTGCATGGAAAAATGTATAAAATAAGATTAATAATCAAAATAAATATTTATTACTCATCAGATTCTAGGCAGTTTGCTAAGTGCTTTACAAATATGATCTCTTTAATCCCTATATTAACCTGAGAGCTAAGCGTATTGTAGTATCCATTTCAGAGATGAGGAAATAGAGTTTTAAAAGTCTAAGAAGTCTGCCTAAGTTCATATACTAGTAGGACAAAGCGCTGGAATTCAAACCTAAATTTGTCTGGTTCCAAAGTCCTAGGATACTAAATTGTAATTATATAAATGTTTATTTTTATTCATGGCAGAGAAAGGGCTGGTGCTATTTCAAAAGTATCCTGGAATAGATACCCTAGATGACATTCTAGATTAATACAAATTCTTGGATAGAATAAAAGTATTTCATTGAGCTGGCACAAAAGCAAGAAATTCACCAAGCACATAAAAGAAGAGAAACCTGCAACTCTGGGAGATGAACAAATGCTAAAAACAGGTTCCAGACATGATTTGGTCTACACCTGGAAACTTAGAACTTCTGCTCTGACTACCGCTTGGAGTTCAGGGAATGAAAGATAAACATCAGCTCCACCAAGGTAGGAAATCCTTGCGTGAAATGGGAAGTATCTCAAACAGCTGCATCCCTTATAAAAGGGTGAATAAGAAATGAACTGTACCATACAGGAGATGTACAAAATAGCTTGTAGAATCTCTGGCTCTGGAAGGGAGGAAAAATACCCTTAGTGAGAATCCATAATCATATTATGGAAAGATTAACTTGGAATTCATGCTTTCAAGCTGAGAATTTAATTTAAATACTTTCCAGTGGGTAGCACTTCCAGGTAATTGGCAGAAGGAGACACAAATCTACTCTAGAGAACCAGAAGTTCAGTGCAGGCCTCAAAGGATTCTTATGGGAAAGTTAGCAACCCACATTCACAAAACACACTAAAACAATGGCATGAAAGTTTTTCAAAGAGCAGATATTGGCAACAGACTCTGAAAGATTTAACTTTGATTTGTCTTATGCTGAATATAAACTATACTAGATATGTTTGAAGAAATAGAAGAGGAAAATGTGAATAGAGAACAAACATAAAAAATTTTAAAAACCAGTAGAATGTCTAAAAATTTAAAAAGGTAATGCTTGAAAATAAATTTTGGTTGATCACTTCATCAGCAGATTGAATACAATTGAATAGAGAATTGCTGAGCTGAAAGATGGAACTTTAGTCCAGAAGGTTATGGGGTGCACTGCTGAGCCATCAGGCTCATTAGAGGAAGTCTTGGAGAAGTAGAGGACAATCAGCCAGGGCATTCTAGCAGGCTATGGGAAGCTGCAAACATCAGATCTCAAGTTGCCCCAGCATGGAAGCCATCAGGACAAATACTTCCAGATGAGAATAGGCAGCTCTGAAAAACAGCTAATACTATCAGGAGTCACCAAAGGACCAGCATGGGACTAGGATATCCTTTCTCCCTAATCCCACAAGGACCCATAAGCCACATCTCTCCCTCTATACACTTGGGTCCCCTATTAAGGGACAGTGGTCTCTCTGAGGATTCAAGGATTTTTACCCAAATCAGATACTATTATCCAATTTTTTAAAATGTTTTTTTATTCTTTTTTTTTTTTATTTTTGAGAGAGAGACAGAGCATGAGTGGGGGAGGGGCAGAGAGAGAGGGAGACACAGAATCTGAAGCACACTCCAGGCTCTGAGCTGTCAGCACAAAGCCCGACGCAGGGCTCGAACTCATGAACCATGAGATCACGACCTGAGTCGAAGTTGGATGCTCAACTGAGTGAGCCACCCAGGTGCCCCTATCCAATTTTTAAATAATTAGCAAATTATACTAATATGAAATTACATTGAAATGTAGTTAATTTTTATCCACAAAGTAGGTGGGAGTTGTGAATAAAACTATATTAGCTGTGGACAAAACCACAGAGCTACATTTTCTTAATACATCTAAATATGTGACATTACTCCATTTGGATAATCTTTTATTTAAACTGGTTAAAATCCCATCTAATGCCATTGAAATCTAGTCAGTCTCATTCCTTCTCCATGTATAGTACAGATTGGAAGATAAAACTAAAAATATAGGGAAAAAATGGTTTTGTCACAAATTTTGTTGCTTCAGTGCACATGACTCTAATGCAAGGTTTACGCAGCACTTAGATCATCTATTAAGTAATAAGTTGTTTGATTCCTTGTGCCTTGTCTAGAGACTTGGCTTCAATAAACCTTTTACATAATTCTACCAGTTTAGCAGGGGGAGGAGAGAGCCAGAACTAAATAATGGTTCTCATTTCTGCTGCTTATGTGAAAAATTCCTGGCATCTAAATGTCAAGAGAGCAAATCTCCTTTGGGAATGGGCCTGGGGTAAAGGTTAAGACAGTAGGGCAGTCTCAAGAATACCCTGGTGGTCATTTTAACCTCTGTTTCAGGGCAATGATTTTGTATGGAAGTAAAGGACAACCAAGTGGATAGTGAAAAGATGGGTCTTTACGCCCCAAATATGCACCCATAATAGGTGGTGGAAGGCTAGCCAATGTCTAAAGACAGATGCTGACGTAGAGGTGCCAAGTCATGATCTGATGAGTGTGATCTGATGAATGATCCATTTTGCTGACTCATTGAGGCTACCAGTTTTGCAGCCATGATTGGCTCAAGGGCTGAGGGCTGATTAAGATATGACTTGATCCAAAAGAGTACAAAAAATTACTTCCAGCAGCAGAGGGATATGATGGGAGGGAAAGGGTTTTCCTTTTGGCATGGACTCTGGTTGTATGCTGAGTCGGGAGGAGAAACCAGGCACAAATGTTAGCAAGTTAGCTCATATATTCCATATTGCTCTCATTCCTGAGTCAGAAAGAATGGCTTACAGAAGAACTCAGGCAGGTCAGACTCTTAGACCCATACTGTGGGGACTGGTGGATGTTGTCAAATCCAGCCTCTCTCCTGCAATAAGAACTTACTCCTGGCACCATGCCTTCTGCCTCATATAGGACTTTCTCTCCACCAGCCCCACCATGACTTGGAGCACGCTCTTTCAGGAAGGGACGTGGGTTTTTTTTTCTGGACCAAGGACTGTCATTACACAGGGGCGCCTGATGCTTGATTCATGTGACCTGTGTCCAGCTTGACCACTGGGATCACCTGCAGTCAAGTTTTTAACTCATCTAAAGAGCATTCTTGTCTTTACCTATATTCTCTCCTCTATGTATAATTGTTATCTCTGTTGACTTTTTAATATAACCTGTCCAAATATGGCTCACACTCTATTAGAATTACCTTTCCTGACTTGTGATTTTGTTGCTTGAAATTTCATCTTTACTCTGTTAAAGTCTATATTAAATGCCACCTTTAAAAAACTTATCTCTAAAAATTATACTAAGCAGCAATTGTACTACTAGGTGTTTACCAAAAAAATACAAAAATACTAATTCAAAGGGATACATGCACCCCAACGTTTAGGGCAGAATTATCAACAATAGCCAAATTATGGAAACAGGCCAAGTGTCCACCAACTGAGGAATGGATAAAGAAGATGTGGTATACACACACACACACACACACACACACACACACACACACACACAATGGAATATTATTCAGACACAAAAAAGAATGAAATCTTACCATTTGCCACAATATGGATGGAGCTAGAGAGTGTTATGCTAAGTGAAATAAGGCATTCAGAGAAAGACAAATACCATATGATATCACTCATATGTGGAATTTAAGAAACAAAACAAATGAGCAAGGGGAGAAAAAAGAGAGAAAGAGAGATAGAGAGAGAAACCAAGAAACAGAATCTTAACTATAGAGAGCAAACTGATGGTTACCAGAGTCAGGGCGGGGGATGGGGATTAAAAAGGGCACTTGCTGTGATGAGCACAGGGTGATGTATGGAAGTGTTCAATCACTAAATTGTACACCTGAAACTGATACTACATTGTATGTTAACTAACTGGAATTTAAATAAAAACAAAAAAATTTTAAATGATACTAAAACATTGATAATGTGTCAAAAATATGTATAATAAATTTGATCTAATTCATTGCAAACTTAATGTTAGATTTACCACACACTATAAGGAATAAATGAACAAAATAATTAAAATCCCCAATAAGTGAAACTTACATCTAACTGAAGACAAGGAAGATTAGCTCCTTCTTCTTTTTTTCCTTTAGGAGGAAGTCTAACAATCATTTCTTACCTCTTTTTGGTTAATGACTAAGTCTATTGAACTTCTTAAACAGTTCTAAAAATGTATTGCTACCTCTTCATTCCTACCATGATTCTTCATTAAGATTTTATCATCTCTTGCCTATATTCTTATGAAATTAAAAGAAACCAAAGAGAAAGAGAGCAGTTATTGGAGGTAAATTATGTTCTGGAAAGCTTGTCATACGGAGGATATAGGAAGGAATAAGACACAGTTCTTGTCTTAAAGGAGTCATAGTCTAAAATGGTAGACAGATATGCAAACAAGTAATTATATTGAAGTATGATTAGGACAACTAAAGCAACGATATGAGACATAGCATTAGCATTGAGGAAGGAATGATTAACTTCTGTGTAGGGGTGTTAGAGAATGCTTTCCAGAATTTACTCTGAACTGCCAGTTAAGGCAGTAGGGCAAGACATTCCAGGAAGAAGGAACAGCAGCAGATACCTGGCCTGCTGTGGATGATCTTGGTCCTGACTACATTTTCCAACCTGTATCTCATTCTCATGGGCCCAGGCACTATCAAACTGCTTATGGTTCCCCCGTACATTCCATGTGGTTTTATGACTTCCTACTTTTGTGTTGTTCCCTTCGTTTCCTGCCTTTATCCTGGAAGTGATGGCAGCTAGGGAAGATTTTTGAGCAAGGGAGAAACATAGTCAAACTTTGTTTTAGAAATATTTCTTATGGCTCTGTTGAGGCTGAATTGAAGGAGAAAAAATTATAGTTAGAGAGACCATACAATAGTACTACAAGAGTCAACAAGACCCTAGTCTAGGGCAGTTGCAGTAGAAAAGAGGACAGAATGGATATTAAAGATGTTAAAAAAAAGTGCACTCAGAAGTGCTTGATGATTTTTTGGGTGGGATGAGTAGGGGGAAGAAATAGGATGAGGTGAGAGGAATCTGTGATGTCCCTTAGGTTTCTGCCTTAAGGTATTGGGTGTTTGGCATTGTCACCAGCCAAGGTAGGACATACAGGTGGGACAGCACAATTGAGGACAAGATTAATTCCATCTCAGGGAGTCTTTTGGGTAGAAGATAGTAAGTGGCTAGATTTCAGGAAAGAGGACTGGGTTAGGGATTTACATTAAGAGAAATCATCAGATAGGGGCTAGTTAAAATAAAGAGAATGCATTTAAAAAGTGGAGAAAATGTGGGTGAAACTCATGGTTGGCTTGTAAGGGGGAAAGATTCACTGGGGTCACTGCTATGGTAGAATCTTTTCTCAGAGTTGCCCAAATGGACAGAAAATGCTGTAGTTCCCAAAATAAAATGAGTGTCAGTTTCTCCAACTTGAGGTGACTAACAATGACCTATCCAGTGTAGGAAAGGTCCATATTCTCAGACTGAGGCCCTTAAGCACTTGTCAGCCTGAAAATATTATCTGGGTGCAGAAAGCCTTATTGGATGTGCATCTGACGATATGCTTTACAGTTTAATGAATAAGGTGATTTCCTCTCTAAGTAATTACAGTAAGACTTGCAAACTTAAGAAAGAGAACAAATTGTGAAACTATTTTGAAATAAAGGAACATGGTGTACTAACAAATGTGAAAAAAAAGGGTAATAGTCTTCACAGTCTGATAAAAAAGACGTGCAGAAGAATGCCCATATTTCCCCAGTTACTATCCTAGATAGTATTTTTTTAAGTAAGGTTTTACTGCCACAAATATCAGAAAACGTTTTTTATTTCAGATTCACTTTCTTTGTATGGCAATAGTCCTGTCTAGATACAAGAATGTAATCAATGCTTTTATGATAGAAAACCAACCAAGTGGAAATCTTTCCTTAATTCCAAAGCTAAACATTGCATTCACTTACTGCCATTGTTGATTTTTCCAGATTCAGGTTATCTTTTTGATGGAAAAAACCTTGGGCTTAGTTTGAGCAGACTGTTCATGAATGTCACTGGAATTGGGGTTGGAAGGGGAGAGGCTTCTTAGATCATCATAAGAAGCATTGTGCCTGACAGGAAGACTAGGCTCAACAATAACCAGCCCTGAGAACAATTTTTCAGAGAAGGGTGGGTCATAACCTCAAGGGAAAGCACCCCTGACAACAGACACACAACCCCCAAATCATACACACATTGATGCTGGGGGAGATCCATGGCAAATGTTGTCTTGTTCAGTGGCAGCATAGTCCATGTATAAAAAAAATATATATATCATCTATTCAGGAAGCATCTCATATCATTAAGTAACCTGGAAGGAAAAGGGGGAGTTTTTAGGAAACATTTGTAAGATGCCAAATTAAAACTTCTGAAGGATTTTCTACACATTCCTCCTTTATGACGACTTGCAGCTTACAAATTATTAAGATTTCTGGGCATGGTTGATAATGATTCATAAGACAAACTCAGAAGAAGAAAGATAGTCATCAATATGGATTCACATTCACAAGATAATTCACATTATCTACACAAACATATGCATATTCTTTCACTAATAGGAGGGGTGATCAATAGTTATGGAAGAGCTCCTATATTTAAAACTTTCCTTCACAACTGGAGGTGGTGGTAGATTCATCAGGGTCTCAATAGGAAATCTAATGACATATTTAAAAAATATTTACCTGAAGCTAGTTTAAAGAAAGGATTATTTACAGTGGCATGATCAAGATTAAGGAAACCAACAAGGAATGGCAAAATGCCAAGGGACTGGAAACAGAAGGAGAGTATTATCATCATTGTGTCTGAATGAACAAGGAGAACAGTGTTACCAGAACATGGGGGCCCTGGAGATGTGGGAGTCCTTCCAAAGGAGCTGTGCTTTAAGAGAAACTTGGGGAGGCAGGGAAGGAGCAGTGATGGGAGTAGGAGGGTGTCTTCATGTCTTCATTCCCAAACATCAGATCTACTGCTGGTGCTTTCCTTTGGCCCAACCCACTGGGAAGTAGAAAGCAAGAAATTGGATAATGCAGCCCACACAGTTAGTGCTTTAAGACCCAGAGCAAAGCAGAGAACAGATTTGGGGAGGTAAATGGCAAATAACATCTCAATGGGAGAGAGAGCATACACAGAAGAGTTAACTAATTACACAAATCTGTATATGGCAAACATCAGAGCTAGAGAGGACAAGCAATGTGAACAATAGGCCAGAGCATAGCCTAGTAGTTAAGAACATGGAATTTGGAGGTTGGCAGGCATTCCTTCAAATCCAAGCCCTACCACCTACTACTGTATCTGTGACTATGGCAAGTTACTGAACATCTCTGTGCCTTAGATTCATTCAGATGTAAATTATAGTGTCTATGACATAGACTAGTCTTATCCTAAGACTAAAATGGAATAACATATATAAAACTTTTGGTTTGGTAACTGGCACATAGTAAGCTCTCTATCAGTGCGAATTACTATCATCATCATTATCAATAGAGTAGCTTAGCAGAAGAACTTACCAATGGCTACTGGGGTGAGAGAAGGATGGATAGGATTTGGAAAGGTAGGAGAGGAAGGAATTCTGGAAAGGTTTAGTGGGGAGGGATTGCACGAACAGATTAGGAAGCAGGGCATATTCATGAAGTTATATCAGGAGCATTAGATTTGGATTGGGAGAGACAAAATGTAGGAGGGGATGGCCCTTGAATGTCAAGTCAAAAATTTGGCTTATACCTTGTGCACTGTGGGAAACAACCAAAAAAATTTAAAGGGAGTGGCAACATAAGAGTACTATTTTTAGAGTATGATATAATGTGTGTGTTTATAATAGCAGTGTGTTCATAATGTGGCAAATTTTTGGATAAAATTAGGTAGGAGAACTAGTCAGGTTTAACAGTGAATTATCAAATTCTTTGAAAAAACATGGGAAAATTAATATAAGTAAAACGGCTGATTAATATCTATTAGTCACTGTAAGTACACCTATCCATTTACCCTCCTAATAGTTACTGCTACCTTTGTATTTTTGGGGTCTTGGATACTGTACCCACTAAAATTTCAGTGTGTTCTCACATTTAGTGATTCTAGTCTTAGTAATGTTTGATCATTCATTTCCCACAACTTAAAATTTTTAAATAGAATAGTTATTCTTTGGTTCATAGGGGAAACAAGGGCTTTTTGTTATGAAAGCATATCCCCTAGTTACCATGTTTTTCTTACAAGTTTAATGCATTTAATCTCCACAATAATCTTATGAAGAAATTCTATCACTATTTCCATTTTGAAGGTGAGAAAATTACAGCCCACGGCATTTAAATGACTTATGCAACACACACACTTAATAAGAACTCATAGTAGAGCCAGGTTTGTACAAAAGTAGCTGTGATACATGTTTCCCCAGAAAGACACACACAGAGTGCATAGCCTCAATTACTAAAGTTTGATCTCAATGACATCATTTCATTTTGAGCTACATTATCTACAATCTGTGTATCTTATCATTTGTTAAATTTTCAAAGTCCTTTACTATTTAAAAATTTAACATCCATGATCATCTCTGAATGTTACCATGAAGAAATACATTTGAAGGGGTTAGTGAATTTGTTCAAGGTCTCCAACTAATAGGTAGCACTGTTGGGACTTAAAGGCAGATCTTCAGACTCCAAATTCTGTATCATTTTCATCAGTCAAAAGAAGTTTGATTAAGAGCAGAAAATTTAAAAGAGGCATCTGTTTATTTATGTCTTAATAATTTACAAAGTACAAGTTGTATTTCTGAGAATATCCTGGATACTAATACAAAGGAAAAAGTAATCTCTGCCCTTAAGGTACTCATCACTTGGAGGGGAGACAGAAAAGCAGATGCAGAATTTGGGGCTCTCATCCTGTTAGTACAGATAGTAGGTGAGTACTAGGAAAGGTGCTGCTTGGCTTGGAGTGGGGAAAAGTTTCACTGCAGAAGTGACAGGTGTTGAATCGCAAAGAACATGTGTGTGGCGGTGGAAAAAGCAGAAAGCTTGGGCAAAGATTTGGAGGCTTAGAACACAAGGCACTAGGGAGGTACATGAAACCTGACGTGGGGGGAGCACAGGGTAAAGGGAGGAGGTTAAAGACCAAATCCAGGACCTTCTGCTCCAGGGTAAGGAACTGGGTCTTCAGCCCATCTAGTAGGAGAGTCATGTGCTCAGATATGCATTTTAACAGCCTCACTTTGGAAGCAATCTAGAGCCTGAATTGAGGTTGGAGGAGGTCATGGGGAGGACGTGACTAGCAGTTGCCCTGCAGACTGGACCTGGGCAGTCAGAGGCTCCTCACCCCTTCCCTTGTCCTTGGAATATATGTTCTCCCCACCATTCCCATGGTGGCATCCATTTTCAAGGATGCAGCCTTGACAGAGTCAGGTGTTGTTGAAATCATCTGGACTGTATACATGACTGTAACCACTTAAGATTATTAAGATGAACTTTTAAGATTCTGGCAGGTGGGTGCAGAAATCTAGTTGTCTTGCAACCACCCAGGACAACCCTCCTAACTTCCCTTAACTGTTAAACCCCCCACCTCCCAGTCCAAAGTGGTCTGCATCTTTCTTTGGTCTCTCCTTGTCCTCCAGCTACAGGCGCCAGTTTGCAAACCAACAATTAGAGGCTCAGACACCATGTAACAGTCCTGAGAGAAAGCGTTGCACGGAGATGGAGAGGATGCATGGAAGGGGAGACAGATTTAAGAGTGAGTGAGAGGTAGAATTTTCAGGTCTGTGATACCCTCGATGAAAGAGTATGGGAAGGAGAAGGATGTCTAGAATGGTTTCCAAATTTGTGACGTGGGCAACTGTAGAATTTAATGGAAGTAGAAAATACAGTGATGATAAAGGGGAGGGGTCATGTGGTAACGTTGAGACGTGTTCTGCACATTCTGTGGTTGAGACAGATGACTGTTGAAAATCCAAGTCGAGCTTTTTCATAGGAAGTTAGATGTATTTGGAGGTAGAGAATAGTATGAACAGATAACAGAGGTCAGTGATACATAATTGACATTTAACAATAATAATAGTTCCAAATATTAGTTGATGACCATATGTTAAGCATTAATTTTTCTGGGCATGCTGAACATTTTGTCATCTCATTTAATCACCATAAAAATTTTTTTATGAAGGAAATTATTTTCCCCATTTTATGGGAGAGCAAACTGAGGTCCAAAGAGTTTATGATATTAGTATGGAAGTCATGAGGATGGATGAATTGGGGAGATTATGTAGAAAAGAAGCTACAGAGAACAGATTGGTGGTTGGCAGAGGCAGGGGAAAGGGAATGGGCAAAATGGGTGAAGGTGGTCAGAGGTACAAACTTCCAGTCATAAAATAAAGAAGTCCTGGGGGGTGTAATGTATAGTGCAGTGACTATAGTTAAGAATACCGTATCATAGGGGCACCTGGGTGGCTCAGTGGGTTAAGCATCCAACTCTTTATTTTGGCTCAGGTCATGATCTCATGGTTCATGATTTCGAGCCCCGTGTCAGGCTCTGCTCTGACAGTATGGAGTTTGCTTGGGATTTTCTCTCTCTCCCCTCACCCCCTCTCTCTCTGCCCCTCCTGGCTCATGCACATGTACATGTGTGCTTTCACTCTCTCTCTCAAAATAAATAAATATGAACTTTAAAAAAATAATACCACACTGTATAGTTGGAAGTGGCTGAAAGTAGACGTTAAAGTTCTTGTCACAAGAAAAAAAATTGTAAACTATGTGTGGTGATGGATGTTAACTAAAATTTTTGTCGTAATCATTTCACAATATACACATATTATCAAATCATTATGTTGCATGCCTAAGATTAATGCAATATATATGTCAATTATATTTCAATTAAAAAAAAGAAGAGACGAGAACATACAGGTCAGAATGCTAAGGAATAACAAAAACAAATACTTATTGAATGTCTGTTATGTGCCAGACATGATTCTAAGTGTTAGAAAATTTTCCTAGAATGGAAGCAAATAGTTCCTTAATTAAAAAAAAACCCTACTTCTGAAAAATCTCCAGATATTCTTTTAATTAAATATTTTAAAATGCACCTGGTCAGAATTCAAAGTGGAAATTTGTGTTTACCTGTTTACCAAATTATTGGCAGGATTTTGAAGAGTAAGAAAATGTTAGAAAATTAATGCCAATTTATTTATTATTAGGAAAAGAAAGATTTTAGATTTGAGTTAGATGTGAAAGCCCTTTGGGGTCAAGTTAGCAGAGGATGGTGAGGTAGAACCCGGCATTTGAGCTTTTTCTCTACCCTTCATTAACTTGTCTTTACTCTTCATTAGCTTTTTCATTTACTAAGTAATCCACTTAGTAAATACCCAATAGGGTGGTAGTATAGAGTGAAATAATACCTATAATAATACATCATTTGGTACAAGGTAAACATGAAACTGAAGATAGATATTGCTAGAACCTACCTGAATCATATGTAATCTTACATGGCATTCAATGTAGATTTCTTGATTCCCAATACAATAGATATCACTTATTGAAGGCTTGACCATATGCCAGATCCAGGATCAAGACTGTTATAAACATTATTTCATTTATCTGCCCAGTGATTGATGGTTCTTGGCCTCATATCATGCTTAAAAGATTGTTATTATTTAACATGAGGATCTGGAGTCTCATAAAGGTTAAATAACTTGCCCAAAGTCATATAGCTAATAAGTGGAATCTAAAGAAATGATGATACAGTTCCATTCCAGGTCTTCTCAGAGACAGAAATCATCAGTAGGCAGGTCAAAGAAAGTCCTTCACAAGTGTATCTAAAACCACTTGCCTGTTTTGCCCACACCTTATGCTTTTCAGCAAAAGGACTTTGTATATGTGCCTTATTTTTTTCACCTCTTGACAAAGACATTTCTGTCATCTTACTCACCATCATCCTCATCATTCTCAAAATATGAATGTCATGGGCAAGGCAAGGCTGAATCAAAAACAGGAGATAAACAGACATGGCTGTGTTTCTCACAAACTTATAGCCTAAGAGGATATAAAAATTACTCAGACTGTCCACTTGTCTCTGTGTAGTTAATAAGTCGAACATTGTGCAACAGGAAGAAAGTATGTCCTAACATACAAATTAAGGGGGAAAGTGAATTCAGAGGAAATGACAGGGCTGACTTAGCTAAGGGTACTGTCAATTCTTCTAAGCAGTTAGTATAAAGGATTTCATGGAAGTGGTGGAATTTCAGGAAATATATGATAATGTCACATTTCACTGTATGAATCATTGTTGACTGGCTTCCACAGGATTTGTATGGCAATACAACGCTAGCTTTTAAGAGAAACAAACAAACAATAAAAACCCCATGATGGTTATCTGTGGTTTCCCCAGGGTAGTAAGTCGACTACTCTCTGGTTTCCATAATGCTCACTCATATAGGTTATCTGGATTATAGTATTATAGCAGTGTATTGGATAAAATATTTCTGGTCAAATATAAAGCACTTAATCTCAGTATTTTCTATGTTTCTATTCAACAGAGTGAGTTTCCTTTGTCCATTATTTAGTACAGAAAACAGTTTAGATGGAATATATTATCATGGGAAATATTATCCATTACAATGATTAAGATGGCTAACTTTTCTTGAAGCCAGTGCCTTTTCCCTGAATTGCTAGAGGAACTTTGCAAATACTTATGATCTAGAAAACAATGTATGTTTTGCATTTAGCTTTGCTACTGCAAATAAGATTAATTTTAGGGGCACCTGGGTGGCTCAGTCAGTTGAGTGTGCGACTTCGGCTCAGGTCATGATGTCTCAGTTTGTGAGTTCAAGCCCCACGTCAGGCTCTGTGCTGACAGTTCAGAGCCTGGAGCCTGCTTCGGATTCTGTGTCTCCCTCTCACTATCCCTTCCCTGCTCATGCTCTGTCTCTCTCTCTGTCTCTCAAAGATGAATAAATGCTAAAAATAAATAGATTAATTTTAAATGTTCATAGAGTCAAAACTAGTTATGCTTACTTTTTACCACAACAAGCTTGACATTTTCTCTTTTTAACACACAGATATTTGTTTTGGAATTAATTTGCACAGTTTAGAGAGTTTTTCTACATTAGATTAGAAGGAGAAAACAGAACCCCAAATATAACCCAAACCAATAATGCCATTAAATGTCTTCGTGGACTCACACTCAACCATTGTGTGATTATAAAACTGTTTCTAATATTATATATATATATATATATATATGAGTATATACTATATTATATATATGTTTCTAGTATATATATAAGTGTAGCTAAAGATATGGCCATATACTTTCTTCATATAGCTATATAAAATTACTCTGAGAATTAAGTGATATAAGATATTAAGCATAAAAATAGCAGCAAGTATTATTTTTTTCATCATTATCATATTTTCTTATCCAAAGACTGATTTTCAGCAACTGCCTTTTACAGATGAGAAATGTGCAAAGTCACTTATTAGGATAATGCTTATACTTCTTGTTTCATTACAATCATCTGTTGGTTTTAACTGAAATGTTAAATTCATTACCATCTTCAATAATGTGCTTACATTTCACAAGTATGAGTGAATTTCATTCTTTGGCAGCTCCTGGCAGAAATTTGCTCAATATGTTCATACTTAATTGTTGCAATCATGGCAAAGCATCTTCTTAAAATTAAGAAGTTATTATCCTGTATAATGTATCTATAGCAGGATACTAATTATTAACAATTCTTTTTTTTAAAAAAACAATTCTTGATCTTTTATGACCTTCATCCTCATTGGTCATTGGTCTCCAACAACAGATTCAAACATAACAATAGATTTGCTACTCATTTGTACTAGGTTTAATACAAAATCATCTATGCATTCAAGTCTTTTCACATTTTTAATTTCTGAATCTCTAAGACTGCTTTTCTATTTTAATTGATTGTGCTACATAATTTCTCAGCAAATGAGTGACAGAATATTATGAAATGAATTAACTATAGATCTTAGTGTCTTGGAAAATTTTCTTCTTGGACACATCGGCTGTGACTTTTAGTGAAAATGGTTTGAAGAGTTTCCCAAGGAGTTTAAATCGAATGAAATATGGCTGTCTAAAGGCCCTTTAGATTCCTTTTCGAGGTGGTATCTATAGCAAGATGTTCTCTCCAGAACGACATAGGTGATTGCCCAGATATTGTTTCAGACTACAGTAAAGTAGGGATAAGATCGTTTCCATTCCTTCAAAATATTCAACCCCAAAGAGCTGTTCTGAAGAACTGCAATGACTGAGCTCAGTCTGCACAAAGGGCAGGGAGTGGTGCTATAGATATGTTATAAGCCAGTTCTTCCTGGGAAACTCACCTAGAGTTAAAACGAAAGGAAATAAACCATGTCACAACTTGAATGTACTGTCATAAGTTTCCAAGTAAGAAATACTTGGCTACCAGACAACTGAGTGAGACTGAGACTTTCAGCAGCCTACCTGAATGGCTTCTCTGAATAGCTGCACACTCACACTCTTGTCAATACTTAAAAAATATTAGTGGCAGAGTGCCTGGGTGGCTCAGCTGGTTGAAAGTCTGACTCTTACTTTCATCTCAGGTCATGATCCCAGGGTTGTGAGATCAAGCCCCATATCCAGCTCTGAGCGGAGTGTGGAGACTGCTTAAGATTTTCTCTCCCTCTCCCTCTGCCTGTTCCCAAATCACGTGTATGTGTGTGTGTGTGTGTTCGCGCTCTCTCTCTCTCTCTCTCAAAAAATACTCTCCAATAAAAAAAATATATTAGTAGCAACACACTTTGGGAAAAGAAATTCTCAACATTTGTTCCCATCAAGTTATATTTTCTCTTAAGGAACTATAAAAAGATTGAATATCTCCGCTTTTGGTAATATTAAATGGTGACAGAAATAACATTACATTATTGTTCATTAATGATTTGATGTTATTCTGAACTAATTTTGGCAGACTGGGGCAGTAAAGGGGAAAGAGAAGAAGATTATACAGTTACACAAAGTTGAAGATTTTTGAATTCATATATTGTCACATTTGAACACTATTGCTGCAACTTCTCTATTAAAATGTCAGTGCAATGCAGAAAAAACTTTTTCTTAAAAAAATAAAACATGGGATGCAAGGGCATGTTCTCAATAAAAAAAAAATGAGCGGGTAAATTCAATATCATGCAATTACATGAGAGAGGAGAATATTGTGGAAGTTTAAAATCTTGCAATCCAAAAAGGCTAGCAGACAGAATCCATGAATGGTGCTGCTGCTTTAATGGTCAAAGTTGTATGTGTGCTGATGTGTCAGATATGATGACCCACATATGATTCCAGGAAAATATCCTAATCCGTCAGCTACTCAGCTACCTCCACGACCCACCCTGCCCTCATTAAATCTATAATTTTCTCCCTTTTTTAATCTAGAAAAGGCTTTGAAGACTGGTAGGGCTTACTGGAATATTGAAGGTTTGCCCCCAAACCTGCAACTGATAAAATTATTTACATTTGATAGAAATAGATCTCACGTAATGCACTTTTTTCCATTCATCCCATGTGCCATACATAGATCAAATCAATGTTTGATTCATGCTAAGCCACAGGTACCCATCTTTCAAGATTCAGCTTAGATATCAGCCCCTTGGGTAACTCTTTTCTTAATAACTCCGATTTGGTTACCTGTACCTTCTATTTACCTTAACATTCTTGTTCTGTCTGTATTTTGGTTACATTTTATTTGCTTGCCTTGGTTCTAGACTGCAAGTTTACTGAAGACAGTGATTCCCACTATTAATCACTTTCTCTCTAGCACTGGAGGAAGACTGCCACAGGGTAGGTCCTCAAAACATACAGATATAAGAATTCTGACAACCATAAAGTTGGGTGTTATCATTCGCATTAAGGTTATTTTTCCAGATTAATAACACTAAAAATGACTTTGAATACTGGAAAAGTCAGAACAAAAAATTAATAACATTATCAAATAAAATTAAATTATTAAATTAATTAATTGTAATTATTAAATAAATTAATTAATTACATTGTTATTAAATAAAATTAACATTAAAAATGACTTTGAAGACTGAAAAAGTCAGAACAAAAAATCATTTGATCTTGTTTTTTTAAAAAATTTTTTTAATGTTTATTTATTTTTGAAGGAGAGAGGGACAGAGCCTGAGTGGGAGAGGGAGAGGGGCAGAGAGAGAGGGAGACACAAAATCCAAACCCAAAGCAGGCTCCAGGCTCTGAGCTGTCAGCACAGAGCCCGCCGCAGGGCTTGAACTCATGAGCTGTGAGATCATGACCTGAGCTGAAGTCAGATGCTTAACTGACTGAGCTACCCAGGTGCCCCTGATCTTGTTTGTTAAAAGCTTGGAAAATCAGCAAGGAAAACAAGGGCTTATCCACAAACTTTCTAAGGTACTTTTGATACCAAAGTATATGTCATCGTGTGAGAGCTCATGTCCTTAAAAAAGAATAGATTTGCCATGGGTGCCTAATAGGAAGGTGTGCTTTGAATAGCTGTTTTAAATCCATGAAGTGACAAGAATTTTGTCACAAAAAGAGTAAGTGCCCAATTAGATGACACTAATCTGGGCAAAATATTTCCTGGGGGATAGGTTCAAATCTGAATACTGAAAACTCTGCTATTTCATTTTCTGATAACCAAAGCTTGTGAACATAACTGTAAAAGGCAAATATGCTATGACATGAGGTAGAATTACACCTGATGTGATGTGGAGAGGCAGTATTACTCACTGAAGAATGGTCAGTCTTAGAGGCAAACCATTCTGGGTTCAAAATCCCAGCTCCAAACTTTAACTGCTTGAACTGTTTTTTTAACGTTTATTTTTTAGAGAGAGAGACAGAGTATGATCGAGGGAGGGGCAGAGAGAGAGAGAGAGAGAGAGAGAGAGAGAGAGAGACAGAGAATCTGAAGCAGGCTCCAGGCTGTCAGCACAGAGCCTGATGCGGGGCTTGAACTCTGAAACTGTGAGATCATGACCTGACACAAAGTTGGATGCCTAACCAACTGAGCCACTCAGGTGCCCTTAACTGCTTGAACTTTTTAAAAGGTGTTCAAGTTTTTCTTAATTCCCAAGTTTCTTCATCTGTAGAGTAGGAAAAATAGTACCAATTTTGCAGGGCAAAACAAACAAAACAAAAATATAAACAGGCCTTTGCACATAGTATATCTTCAAAACATATTACTTATTATCATTTTGCTTTAGCCCATTTGTCCTGTTAATTACCAACAAGGATTCAGGCACATATCTTAAACACTCTTTTTTGGATCTCAGTGTGAGAAGCATAGTTAAAATGATAACATCTGATTAGAAGGATGATTATAAGACTTTTCAGGGTACCATATCCGTATGAAGCCTTAAGTATAAAGGATTATTAAATATTAACCTGGAAAATATTTTTTAAACTCAAAGAATAGAGAATGAAAATTGACAATCACAGAGGTCCAGGGAAGGGACCAAGTTGTTATGAGTTTATTTACTATACATTCCTTTTTTGGGAACATGGATAACTTATTATTACAAATTAAAGGAAAGCCACATTTAACAGTGCATTTCAAAATAAGTTAAAATACAGACTTCAGTCTGCATGCCACATAACCAAAATAATATATATCAGAAACCCCCTAGACATCAAAGTTTCTGTTCAGTAACTAGTTATCTTATCTGTCTTGTTGGGAATCCAGCCTGTTTGCTTTAACCAGTGATCCCCAAATTTGTTTTCTTCTTTCTTATTTCAGCCAATGGACAGGGGTATTTTATCTCCTGTGTTTCTGGTGGTTCTGAACCTTGGCTCAAAAATGTACTAAGGTATAAAACAAAACTTTAGGTTCTATCTCAGACACATTATGAGAAACAGAGAGACCATGTCCAAATGTCACATTGAGATCTTTAGAGAGATTGTAAAATTTGATGTCAGAGAAGCCCATCTCCTGACTTGTGAACCCACTGTGCCACAACAAAAAAGTCACCCAATTTTTCTCTTATAATTTCTTTTTTTTAATAATGAAAATAATAACTAACTTACATGCAAGTTTTCTGTTGAAGAGATGCTTTCGCACTCATGATTTCATTTCTTTCTCCCCATTTCCCTGAGACAGAACAAGGATTATTCCCACCCCATATTTTCTAGGTGAGGTCTTAAGATTTGTCCAAGTGACACCTATCAAACTGAAGGACAAAAATTTAGCCTGAAGCCCTTCTGAGTTAGATGTTGAGCCCTTCCCCCTGGTGACTGATAGTTTCCAAAGCATATTCCACTGAATACTAGCTTTATGTGATATTATAGGGTAAGCAGTTCCATTGTCAAAGATAGGGACCATTACATTAAAGAAAATTCAATAGTTTATTGCATTGCATTCCCCTGTGTGTGTTGTCAAGAGGAAAGAAGGAAAAATGTACCTTATTTCCTAAACTTATTTGACCAGGATTAATTGCAATTAGTCAGATAAGATGAATACACATAAGTGAAACTGCCTTACACCGTGCCTAGTGAAGAGCATAGATGTTTCAGCAATGTTTAATAATTCCAAATTCTGATTTAGCCCCTGGCTCTGCTCAGCAGCTAGCTGCCATATTGCACCCCAAATCCCCCTGACAATGAAGAGTCCTAATGAGTTCACACTTGCACAAAGACCCGAGAAAGTGGTGAAATTTATTTTAATTTTAAAATATTATAATTTGGAGAAAATAATCTACAGTTTTGGCCATGTGCATCATTTAAAAAGTTGTCTTGCTTTAGCCTTTAGTACAGAAGTCGAAATAAGCCATCCCTTATGTTTTTGAGTTGTATTGAATCTGTTTGGGGAGCTTTTTGGGGCATTTTGGAAAAGGGAGATGGATGTCACCATGTGGAAATAATAGTGTTTTTGGAAAATTAATTAAAGGAATATTATTTTGTGTTATGTGCACTCATTCCCAAGGGACCTATTCAGGAAAATAAAAAAGAAAACCTTCCCACCATTGGTGAAGCAAATGAAAGATGTTGTTTTCACTGGCTTACAAAATAATCCCCCAAATGTTTAGCAACAGTATTTTTATTTCTCTCATTTCAAATGCTTCGTAGGGATAAAAGACTGAATTTACAAGTGGAAAATAGCCATATATACAGTTTCAAGCATTCAAATTGAAAACTGGTAGCATCCCACGTTTTTAATGAATAACATTGGTGCCGCATTCACATTTACTCATATGGGATCAATGCTGGTGAATGTGCTATAATCCCATTCCAAACAGGACTGCCAGACAAAGAAAAGGCTACAGAGACAGATGCAATAGATATGTTTCTGTGATTATAGTTTCAGCCTAAGACAATTAAAATGCAAAGCTGGTGTAAAGGAACCATGAATATAAGGCTGCGCCCATATCCTAAAAGTCGACAGCCAACTTGAAGGGATACGAACCTCCCCCCTCCCCTCCCCCAATGACAGGGCTGAAAATGATTCAGCTACTTAACTGGATACCCAGATGGTCCTGGGTCTGAATCCTGGTCCTGCCACTTACTAGTTTTGTGACCTTTGGCATGATTCTTAAGGTTTTTCTCAGCCTCTATTGCTTGTTTGTAGGATGTAGACAATCATGGCCATTTCCCAGAGGTGAAGTTAGGATGAAAGGTCATTGTATGTAAAGAGTAAATGTTCTGACATGGTCTAATAACCCAATAACGATTCTCTTTACCTACATCAAAAACGGGGAGGGGAGAGGGAGGCTGGTAACCTGAGAAACTTTTTGTAAAACGGAGGAATCTGCCCTGTATGGTCGAGTCAAATAAGCCATGATCCCTGGAAATGCTCTGAGAAACAGTGCAGTCTATTTTTATCTCTTTCTAGAATATTATCCCCATGTTCACCATAAGGATTATCTATCAAGACACGAGGAGAAAAGATCTGTGGCCTACTTCTAAGTTTGACATTTATAGTTTACTTGATATTCCTGGTGAAATGGCTGAAAAACAAAACAAAATGAGAAAGTACTCTCAGTCTGAAAAAGCAGAGGTTGAGGAGGGATTTGTGAAATCATCCAAACTGTAGGGGCAGGGGGGGAGGACATAGATTTGTTTTCAAAATCTGATTTAATAGGAGGGGGAAATAACCCGTAAAACTCCAGAGACAGAAACTGAGCTCCAACAAGAACAGACTCCCTGTGAATAGTCTACAGATACTTGTTATCCTCAAAAGATAGTTTAGACTGAAATATAAATCACTTCGTAAAGAATTAGCTAAATTCATGGAGGATGGATCCATAATGTTCTCCTGAGAGAAATTGGAATGCTTGTGGTTTATCTGGAGTCTTTTGAGGTCAGGATGATAGTGGGAAGGCACCACCCACAGAACATCTCTGGCCTACCACGGTATTAACGTTGTTATTTTTAAATTTTAATGCTTTTACTTGAAGGAGAGTTTTGGCCCATTTTCAAGTAAAGTTTTGCTGTTGTCTTAAGATGAGCAGGTTATCAGGAAGACAGTCGTGTGTTTGACTATGTTCTGGCCCTTCTACTCTCCATACACATGCTGGGTTAGAGATAAGTTACTCAAGTTCCTGGAGACAGCTGATCTCAGCCAAGAAACCATAACTCAGTTTCTACTCAGCAAGCTTGGAGTAGAGTGAACAGTGCATGACAGAGAACATTTGCCACCCATGCTGATTTATCATGGCCAGAGGATGGGGTAGCAATTCGTTTGACATTAGCCTGCTTATTTAAAAAAAAAAAATTTAACATTTTTTTATTTTTGAGTGATAGAGAGAGACAGAGCATGAGCAGGTGAGAGAGAGAGAGAGAGAGAGAGAAAGAGAGAGAATCTGAAGCAGCCTCCAGGCTCTGAGCTGTTTGTTAGCACAGAGCCCAACACAGGGCTCAAAGTCACGAATTGTAAGACCATGACCTGAGCTGAAGTTAGATGCTCAGCCAATTGAGCTAGATGCCCCTACATTAGCCTGCTTATTAACTGATGTTAGCCTAACTTGGACCTGAAGCTTGGAAGTGAGACAATGAACTCCTCTAAGAACAAAGAGGTAAGATAAACGTCTTTTCTCCTGAAGACACCTGAATTGCTCTAGAGTGTATTTTCCCAAAAAAGTTGGGATTTGCCTTGGACTAACTTTACCACCACGGATAATCTTTTTTTTTTTTTTTTTTTTTTGGTTACATTATGCTCTTGACTGAATGGTAAATACCAGCCTTTAAGATGGAAACCACCATGGTAATGCACGAGTGACATTTCTCATGTGATTGGTTCTGTGGTCTGATGGCCCTGAGGGCTGGCCTGGGAAAGCGGGAAGGCGATTGTTCACTCCCCCACTCTATTTATATACAGCTATTGAAAGTTAAAGCCTTTCTCCAGGGCTTGGCCTCTTTAATTGGAGTGCAAAACACAATTCCCATTAAGATACCACTTGAAGCAAGGAAACCGTATTCATATCCTGTGAGCCGATGTGGATTTTTCCACTGATGCCCATTTAAATGTCTCAGTTCCTGAACGCAAGAATGGGGGTGTCAGAAGCTTAGCGTTTCCAGGATTTGGGATAGGGGAATCCTGTGAGCACTGTCTCACAACTTGAGAAAATTTATCTATTCTGAGAAACTCATAGTTATTTATCCTTATAATAATTACTCATTTCTAATTTGAGAAAGAGTCATTTGGGAGGCAAGAGTCTTGCTGCAGTGATTCATTTTCTTTCTTTCATGGGGATTAATTACACTATTGGACAAAGCACAATGTGAGTTGCATCATTTCACACTACAAACGAGAGCAATATGAGATATTAAGGAATGGACATTTTCCAAAGTCAAATTCTGCTTTCTGTCAACAGCAGGACTAACTAACTTTAAGGGTGTTCTTTTTTTTTTTTTTTTGCTCTCCTTTTTTCCCCCTTAAGTATCTTCAATTCTAATGTCATGTGCAAGGAGCTCTCAGAACCAGTAGAAAACATGTGGTACAACCTCCTGTTTCTAATCCACAGAGGACCCTTAAATGGTGGTCCTTTGAGGTTGGCCTTGGTACGAATTGTGGGAACAAGGCTTAGGGACAGGGACTATCCTTAAGTAAAGAAGCTCAGACCATCTGTGTGCATAGACACACATGACACATGGTGACCAGGTAGAACCCGAACACAGAACTGGCAGAAATGAAGACAGCTTTATGAAAAGGAGACTAGGCTTATGAGACAAAGGTGTGCATGTGTGTGTATAAAATTAGGGACCAGAAGCATCGGAAGCCAGATGGTAGATGTAGAATAACAATACAGAGAGGAACCAAGAAAATATGAAGAGGTAAATGGAAACACAAAGTTGCAGAATTAGTAGAAGACAAATGCCTTCAATGAGTACAGTTTATTTTTCTAGAGCTCAAAGCACTTTGTATGCCCTTTTCATTATTGCAAGAAACCCTGGGAGTTAAGTGGACAGAATTATTGCATTCCTTTTTATCACCAGTAGCAACTTGTATTGGTTTAGGAAGAGGAAATCTCTCAGGGGTGCTGGTGGTTGAATGGATATTAAGATATAAAAGTTTTTATCCTGGTCTTATCATTTGATAAGTCATTTGATTTGCTGGGCCTCATTTTTCTCATCTGTAAAATGGGTTAATGAATTCTAAAGTTCCTTCTATTACTGAGGTAATCAACATACACTTACTATTTTAAATTTTTTAAATGTTTGTTTTTTTGAGAGAGAGAGAGCACAAGGAGGGTGGAGCAGAGAGAGAAGACACAGAATCCAAAGCAGGCTTCAGGCTCTGAGCTGTCAGCACAGAGCCTGACACGGAGCTTGAACTCACAGACCTTGAGATCATGACCTGAGCCAGAGTCAGAAGCTCAACCGACTGAGCTTTAAAATTACTGCTTTAAAAGAGCAATTTTGACCTTTGTTCACATAAGAATGAATGTCTACTCATTCTTCTGATTCACTTTAACTTCTATATATTTCCTTCAGGACATAACTGTAAAAGTTTCTATTTGTTTTTCAAAAAAGCAGGCCTCCATTTTAAAGATAAGATCTTCTGAAAATGAAGCAAATAGAAGTATGTGGATTTGGGATTACAAATTGGCATTATTTCTGTTATCTGATGCTTTTGTTATTTGTTTCCAAAATTTTGCATTTATGTCTAATTCCTTTGCATTACTAGATTTCTTCCTGCTCACGAAAGATAATTTTTCTCTTTCTTGAGTTACAGAAGGAAGAAAGGAAGGAAGGAAAGAACTATGGAAAAGTTTAGGATGTCTATTGTTAGAATTTTACATGTCTCTATCATTCTGTCACAATCATGCTACAGCAATAAAACAAATGACAGTGTTTCTTTTGGGGTGTGTGTGTGTGAGAGGGTGTTACTTTACCCCCAAACAGAAACACACAGGTGTGTAGATTTCCTAACCACTCTCTCCTTTTCTAAAGGCAGAGCCTCATGCAAGGCTACACTTCTTGTTTCCATTTCCTCACCTCCAATGAACTCCTCCCCCTACCTGCAAGCTGACTTCTGCCCCCACCCGACTCCTGAAACTGTCCATACCAAAGGACCCAATGACCCACCTCACTTACTCTCTACAGCAACTGACACTATCAACCACGTTTTCCTTTCTGAAATTCACTCCATCCTAAGATCCCATGACCCCAATCCTGCCTGTTTTTTGTTTTCTCTACTTGTCATCTATTAGAATTCCTCTTTGTCTGCCCAGCCCTTAAATGTCTGTGTTTACCAAGGCTGTTTCCCTGACTCTCTTTTTTCCTCACTTGCTCTTGCTGGGGGATTTCCCTCACACAATGTTTTTTAATCTCAAGTCTAGATCTTTTCTCTGAAGCTCCAGGCCAATGTGTCCAGCTTCCAGAATTCTCTACCCACAGGCATCTTACATGCAAATGTTCAAATTCCAGCTCTCTATCTTTTACCAAAACTTACTTCCCTTCCTGCAATTTCTGTCTAGTTCCATGCCCCCATCATCCAACTTAATCTGGAAGCATCTTCTCAACCCTCACTGCTGTTCAATTACCCAGTCCATCCCTTCCTCTCTGCATCGTCAAGGTTCAGGACTTGGCCATTTCTCACTTACTGAGAAGGTCTCCTATTTGTAACTCTGATTCCAGTCTTTTCTGTGACCAATTCTCTACCATGCAACCAGAAAGATTCTTCTAAAACCAATCGTCTAACAATGTTATTCCACTGCTTCCTTCCCATGGCTTGAAAGCTTTATTTCACTCGCGTTAAAATCTAACCTTTTTGTCCTGACTTTCTAGTACTTTGTTACCTCCCTCTTGTCTATCTCTTCAGTTTGTCTTCTGCATAAACTCTGCTCAGCCAACTTGTATTAATCACGAAGCAGCCATGCTCTTTCAAGGGCTGTGTTTTACAAATGTTCTTTACTGACTGTAGAGTGACTTTTCTTCTCAGAGTGGTGGGTGGATTATCTGATAACTTTTACCTGCCTGACAAGGAACTGTTCACTGCTCAGGAGGAGGCCTTGGTCTTACCTCTCCCACCCAGTGCTCTAAGCAGTTCTGAACAAAACAAAACTAGATACAGGAGCTGAAATCTAGCTTTTCAATTTCAACTGGCTTGTAGAAGTTATTTCAAAATCGATTAAAACATGCTCTGTTTCCTCTTCTGCTCTTAGTTTTATTAAATTACATAGTTACAGCTTTGCTTTTCTGATAAAAACTAAATTTTCCTTTATTCCCATGTCAAGTTCCTAACAGACGTACTCAAACCGTCTCCTCTGAGGACCATCTATAAATTCTTTTACAAGATCCTAACCAGTACTCATGAATTGTTCAGTACATTTTTCTTGTCTATTCTTATCATAGTATAAAAACTTAGCCACTTGCTATTAAACTAAGGAATAGGCAAATTATAAATTGTCACATAAAAAGTCTATGGGTAGATTTTCTTCCAGGAGAATTAGATACTTAAAATTCCTCTGGCTTGTTTGGTAACTAACACCGCTTCTCAATTTATTTTATGGATAATGAACAAAACTCATCACCCTTGATTGCTTCTGCTCAGTTGTTAGCCTATCTTCTCCTTTCTCTGCAAGTTCTGTGAGGGAGGGACCATGCCTATCTTTTAGATGCTGTGTCTCCAGCACCAAGACTTATCCACAGTTGGCTCTTAATAAACATTTTTAAATGAATGTTGAAATATTTAGTTTTTGTTTTATGTGCTGTCTTACAAAAGTCAACGTTAAGCTGCCAAAGATGACAGAAAATGTTACACAAGGTCACAAAAATTGCACTAGGCCAACTTTTCATCATGAAATGGCAAAAGAGGTTTGTTTCTTACCCTTGCCCCATTTCTTGTCATTCTAAACTTAATTCTTACACACAACTAGTTGAAAGTTTAATAATTCAAAGTAAACTTTTGGTCATAGGCAGTCCACTAAATGAATCTGAGATGAGTTTAATAATGATTAAACTTGGCAAATATCTCTGTGGGAAACAAAGAACAACCAAGTAGATCTCTGTCTGAGAGGCAAAGACATACTTTTCAAGAATTACTCTTGAATTACTCTACCTACTCTACCTACAACACAGACATTGTGTTTAGAAGTATCCATTAATTCAAATAGATTTTCAACAATAAACTCTCCCAGTATCATGAAATAAGTTTTCCTTCTGCAGTTTCTTAGTGATCATTCATCAGGAAGTTGTACCACATCAAGGGATGCCCATAATAGACTCAATATTCTCCATATAATATCATTTAAGTGAGCCTTTGTTTTCACATTTATGGTTGATAAAAAAGAAGGGAATCTTTTCAAAGTATGTGCATCTGGTTAGGAGAGAATAGGATAAACCCAGAGTTACAAAAAGTGACATTTTTGTTTCCTGATTCAGCACAAAGAAAGCCAGAATCTGCAAGTTCTGAGTTTTCCTTGGTGTGGGACCCTAGACTCCAAGCCCTGATCCAGACATGGGTATTGCAAAAACGCAATGAGATATCCTGTTAAGGTGGCAATGCTCGGAACGGTCAAAATAGATTCCATCTTTCTGGGAAATGTCACTACGTTTTGTAATAAATCTGGAATGACTTCCCACCCAGGATGCTGTCAATGAGGAAAAGCATGGACTTCTAGTTCTCCAAATGCAAGGAGAAGAAAACAAGCTAGATAACTGTTTATAAAAATGAATCCACTGAAAATGGGGTGCTATTGACAACAAACATCTATTTTATTCTGTCTGTTATTTTATTTAGTGTGGGAAAAGAGCACATTTAAAGTTGGCCAAACATGGTAAGTATTAGTCTGCAGAGTTCTTGAATCTTGTGTTGAGAGGGTGCTAACTAAATTTTTTCTCTTCTGTTCCCAAATGGATTAACAGCAGGCTGACAGAGAAAAAAGCGAGGGCAAACTAAAATAGCATAAATATTGGCACACTGGCTGTGCATCTTACATGACGTCATCTCCCTTTTCTGGTTCTGTTGTCTAAATTCTATCTAATCTCAAAAGCCAATTCCTCTCCAACTCAGTTAGATGTCACCTCCAGCACCTTGGACTCTCAGACACACACACCTATTCTGCCTATATGACTATCACGTGTGCATTTACCTTTTGAGCTCTGGGCAGACATCCTTGCTTATCTCTTTAATACTCAGTGTAATTCCTTGCCGGTGGAATCATATATAACCTTGAGCAATTGTCCCTTTAATTTTTTAAATCTGTAAGCATTTGATACTATCATTGCTATAAATCATATTAAACTATTATAATGAGACATATGTAATATAGAAACATTTGATGATATCCTTAAAGTGATTTACATAAATGAGGATAATTAACATGAAAATGGCATCATTATCCTCTTTTCTCCTTTTACTTTTTTGGTTCCTAGGCTCCACAATAAGCATTTCTGCTAATGATCTTTCCTGCTACTGTGCACTGTTGACATGTAATGGTCACTAAGTGATTCTCATGTAAGTCTAGTATCCTCCTCACACATCCAGGGTTCTCTTCGTTTCAAATCCCTCTGCTGTTCCTCCCCTAGGCATTCCATTCACATGTTTCATTCACAGCCACATTTTTCACTTGGTTTGTTCTCTGGTTCCAAGTACTCAAGGACTCCTGTATCTTAATTCAGAGGTAAATATTTGGATAATGAGTGTTCGCTACTCTGAAACAGGAGACCCAGGTTAGTGGTGACACTGCACTGCAAGGAAAGAGAAATAGACAGGATTCAAGGGAATGAACTCTGGAACCCCAGGATCTGATGTAAGAAGAGCTAAAATTACGAGAGGCTTGTTGGAGGAAGTGTCATAATCCATATGCCTTCAGCTATGAAACTTGCTGCAGTTCTTGCTGGAGAAGGGCTTAAGCACAACGACGGCAGTGGGTCCTGGGAGAAAGTGCTGCCAGCAGTGGGGCCAGCCTCTAAGAAGGGTAGCCGGTAGAACCCTGCTGGCCAGCCTCTAAGAAGGGTAGCCGGTAGAACCCTACTTCAGCAGCTACGGGTTAAACTCAGGCAGGAGGCAGGCTAGAACCCATGAGTAAAGTCAAGGTTAGTAATTAGGAAGGGCAAGGCTGCAGGTATCTCTAGGTGGGGTTTGTGCTTCTTTCCCATCAGGGACAGATCTTTCTGTGCTAAGAGGGAGCCCCTGAACAGCAACTGCCTGAAGGTTTGGAGATCTTTTAATGTTTATTTATTTTTGAAGGAGAGAGAGACAGAGTGTGAGTGGGGGGAGGAGCAGAGAGAGAGAAAGAGACAGAATCGGAAGCAAGGCTCCAGGCTCTGAGCTGTCAGCACAGAGCCCGACGTGGGGCTCGAACTCACAGACCGCGAGATTATGACCTGAGCCAAAGTCGGATGCTCAACGGACTGAGCCACCCACGCACCCCTCGGAGATCTTTTAATACAATAGAGGAGTAGAGCGTAAATTAGGACCCAGAATATGAATCCACCCACACAAACCAAGGGACTGGGCTGGAAGATGGAGGGAAGCTTGGCTCCATGCACACAAGAGTAGCCAGGGTACGCCATAAACCATACTGGGAAGAGGGAATGGCTGTCAGCCCCACCCCCCTCAGGGCAGACAGAGTTGGAGTTCCCAATTTGTTTCTTTCCTTCCTGTTCATGGGCAAGGCTATGATCACGGGACCTTTGGCATCTGTGTTGCATGACTCAGGGAACAGGCAGGTATGGACACAAGTTAGGATGATGGGAGTTTGGTCCAGGTTTTGGACACTCCTACTGTCCCAAAGAGCCAAAGGGCCTGGAGAACTCCAGTGTACTGCTCAAGTCCCAGATGTGACATTTCTGTCTCACAGAAGCTTTCCTCAAATTGCCTCCACGATGTGGCCACTTGAGAAGTGAGAGCTGCCACCACCTTCACCCCTACTATTATTTCCCTCTGGGTCAATGCCAGCATGTCAGGAATTAAATGAGAACCCCTGTGCTCACTTAAAACATCATGTTCATGACTGACTGACAGTGTTTTTAAAGTGTTTTCATTACAAAATTAGACACACCATATTTTTAATAGTATATAACTTAGAGGCACATGAAAATTCTGTGAATGGTATGTAAACTATAGATGGGGTGTATCAGCACAGATGCTTTCGGATGTCTCAAACTGGCTTAAATAATCAAGGGAACTAATTGGCTTTCCCCAGGGAGAACTCACTTCAGGTGGCCTGGTCCGGTGACTCAAGGATACCACCAGAGAATGGGGTTTCTTTCTTTCCTTCTTTCTTGCCTCCCATAGTTGGCTTTTCTCTGAGGTAACCTTGCCAGAATTGCTAGGCTACGGACATATTTATTTATGCACAGCAGGAAACAGAGTATCTTCGCCTCAGCATTCCTAGAAAATGTCTGGCACTCCACCATGATTAGATCACTCTCTGGGCCGTGCCCACTCAGAAACCAGTCACTTTGTTGATTGGTTAAGCAGAGGTCACATGCTCTACCCTGGCTACTGGGGTGATGCATGTTTCCCCAGAACCTCATGAATCCTCAGGTGGAAACTGGAGCAGCTGGAAAAGCAAAAAGGAAGAATGGATACTGAAAGAATTACCAGTTAGGGTCTGAAAGTACAAATAAGAAACGAACTCTAGTTCAAAAAAAGGAATTGGTTAGGAGAACCTCAAATACAATGAACCAACAGAAAGGCTGGAAAACCAAGTTGGGTAAAAGTGGATACATCATCTCTCTAGGGCTGCTGCAATGAAGTACCACAGACTGGGGGATTTACAGAAAGAAAATTCTCTCAAAGTTCATGAGCCTAGAAGTCTGAGGTCAAGCTGTTAGAAAGGCAAGAGGGAGAATCTGTTCCATGCTTCTCTTTCCTAGCTTCTGGTGGTTTGCTGGCATTGCTTCGTTTATAGATGCATCACCCCTGATTTCTGCTTTCAACTTCATGTGGTGTTCTTCCTGTATGTGTGTCTGTGTCCAAATGTCCTCTTTTTAAAAGGACACGGTCATATTAAATTAGGGTCTGCCCTAGTGATCTTAACTTGATCATCTGTGAAGATCCTGTTTGTATACAAGGACCCATTCACAGGTACTGTGGGTTAGGAGTTCAGCATTTTAGGGGGGTGCACAAAATCCAACCCATAATGATGCAAGAATCACCTCAGACCATGACAACCACATGGGTAGGCATGGCTTTGGCACCTTAGCCACTGGATGTGTGATATTGCTTCTGCTGGCCCTAGAGACCCATGAAGCCATCTAGGCTTCACAGCATTACTGCCTGTGCTAGCTCCTTGGCTTCCCCCGGAGGGGGAACTTCCGGCTCCTTCTCCTTCCCCTCTCCTCCCCCAAGATTCACGAAACTGGGTATTCTCCCAGCACGGGACAGTGTTTTGTTGCTAGGCAACCAAAAATGAAACCTACCCACTACAGGTGGCAACCTACAAACTACCATGTAGCAAAGGCAGATTCTTTCCTCTTTTGGTATAAGGAGAGGGTTGGGGAAAAGGTATGCGCTGAGTCCGAAAGGGGCCAGGGGATCTGATGCTGATTAAAAGTAGAAAGGAACAGAAATGGCAGGATGGAAAAGCCAAAGACAAACAACTTCTGTTCTGCATTTTGTCCTTGAGATGACTCTGTTTATCTTCCTGTACCTGTGGATGTAAAGAAGCTATGTTCCGTGGCTGTGCTCTCCTGAACAGGGCACGTGAGCAGAGCTCAGCTAAGGCACACTCAGGAATGAGGGTCTCCGTTCACAGGGCTGCAGAAGAGCAGCAGAGCCCGCAGTCAGTTGTCCTGCTATCTGCACACTGACAAACTCATGGGACATCTTGATTAGCCCCAGTCCAACGCTGACCCATTTGCTTTTGAAATAACACTAAGATGCCTATGTATCCAAGATAAGCCTACCCAATGATAGGCTGTTTTGTGTTCTAATAAAGCTATGATTTACTCCCTTGTGGTAACACATATCATGTTGTAGCCTTCGGGAGGTTAGAGGGGATCTCATTTACTGTAGTATTCTCAGGGCCCAGGATGGCACGTGGCAGGCACATTTTCGTTTGTTTGTTTGTTTGTTTGTTTTATTTGAGAGAGAGAGCGTGCAAGTGGGGAGAGGGGCAGAAGGAGAGAGAGAGAAAGAGAATCTCAAGCAGGCTCCATGCCCAGCATGGAGTCCAACATGGGGCTCAATCCTATGACCCTGGGATCATGACCTGAGCTGAAACCAAGAGTCAGATGCTCAACCAACTGAGTCACCTGTGGCAGGCACGCTTTTGATGCCCAGCAAATGTCAGATGAGATAGTGAACGGATGGATAAAAACATTGTGTGTGTGCAGTGATTTTGAGGGCGAGGCAGGGACAGGAGAAGATATTAAACAACTTTAAAAGGCTCAAATTTTGAGAAGGAAACTTCCTCAGAGTAGTTCTATGATCTATGACCTTGCCTGATTTGTATCACAGCCATGATATATAGTTAAACAACAGGAGATACACAGAGGTAATAGGATGTATACTCAATCTCTTAGAAATGTAGGGCTTGCTTGGTCTTGTGTTTTTACCTTAGCAGAGGTTTGTAACATAGGATCATTAGACTAATTCTGCTCCTTCCACAATGAGAAACCCCGGAAACTAGCAGAGATTTTTGCCAACTTACACTTCCATAAAGTCACCCTGAACTAGGTTTTCATTACACCTGTTCCAGATTGATACTTATTGGTAATTTTTTTTTTACTCATTTCCTGGAAATTAAATACAGAAGGTCCCTGACTCATGATAATTCAACCTGGGATTTTTCAACTTTACAGTGGTGCAAAAGCGATACACATTCAGTAGAAACTATACTTTGAGTGTTGAATTCGATCTTTTCCTTGGCCAGTGATATGCAACATGATCCTCTCTCATGATATTGGGCAGAGGCAGCTGCAGCCTACGGTCAGCCATCCTGTCCCGAGGGTAAACAATTGATACACTTCAAACCATTTGTACCCATACAGCCATTGTGTTTCTCACATTCCGTCCAGTAGTCAATAAATTACATGAGATAGTCAACATTTATTACAAAATAGGCTTTGTGTTAGATGACTTTATCGGATTGTAGGCTAATGTAAGTGTTCTGAGTATGTTTAAGGTAGGCCAGGCTAAGCCTGGTAGGCTAGGTGTATTCAATGCATTTTTGACTTACAATATTTCAACTTCCATTGGGTTTATTGAGCTATAACCCTATTGTAGGTCAAGGAAGATCTGTGTACATTTGTAAAAAATAAATAAAATGCTTTAACATCTGGAGTGAGAACAGAATTTGAAATGTTTTAGCCTATGTTATGGTCACCTCTGAAAACGCATTAGCTTCGCCTTTTGAATTTGAGTTCCTTCATAGTTACAGAAGCAAACAAGAATTAATTTCAAGCAAAAATCTGTCTTTATTTGAATTATACAAGTTTAAACTTAGTTAGAAAAAAAAACCCATGTTTTTTAAATTAAATTTCCTTTGAAAAACAAAGGCTTAAGTTAAGGGGAAAATGTCTTGGAAACTTGAAGTTTCAAAAAACAAAACTTGAAGGAAAATAAAAATGGTTTTAGGGCTTTCTGAAAAATCCCTAATACCGCTGAATCTCCTTCCTTTGTTAGTAATAGGAACTGGTCTAAACACTATTGCCTCCCCAACATGAAAATGTAACCCCTTTAGAGATACCAGTACAGTGTTAATTGTTCTTTTTCATTATTACATTGATAGCTCTCTTCTACCCTTGTTTATAATTTTCAATGAAAATGAAAATAATTTGGCATAGCATATTTAAAAATTTCAGACATCTACTTCTCAGTGTGGAACAAGTGCGTTTGAATGTCTTCAAACTAAACACATCCAACACCACTTATCCTAAATTATTCATCTGAAATTTTTTCAAATTAGAACCACACAATAGCTAACTGATCTACAATTTCTTTAAAATAAATTTTTTAACATTTATTCATTTTTGAGAGAGAGAGACAGAGTGTGAGTGGGGGAGGGGCAGAGAGAGAGGGAGACACAGAATCCAAAGCAGGCTCTAGGCTCCCGGCTGTCAGCACAGAGCCCCACATGGGTCTCAAACTCACAAACCGTGAGATCATGACCTGAGCCGAAGCCGGACGTTTAACCGACTGAGCCACCCAGGCACCCCAATCTACAATTTCTTAAAGAATCATATTTTAGGGGTACCACTTGCACTCTGTCTCTATCTCGCTCAAAAATAAACATTAAAAAAAGAACCATATTTTAAATGTTTACTTAAAAAAAGAAAATGCTTATTTAACCAGCACGTTATTGAGTGCTCACCAGGTATACACCATCTTGCCAGGTGCATGCCTGATAAGAAAGGTTTTAAAAAAAAATTTTTTTTAAATGTTTATTCATTTTTTGAGAGACAGAGCATGAGCGGGAAAGGAGCAGAGAGAGGGAAACACAGAATCTGAAGCGGGCTCCAGGCTCCCAGCTGTCAGCACAAGAGCCTGACGCAGGGCTCGAACTCATGAATTGGGAGATCATGACCTGAGCCGAAGTTGGACACTCAACCGACTGAGTCACCCAGGTGCCCCCTGGTAAGAAAGGTTTTTAAAAGATATTCCTATTCATCTCTGGTGTGTAACTTTTATTCATATCTTACTTCAGACCCAGCTCCTAGACATCTAGAATAATTTTCTGCTTCATTTTTATGCAGGTGTTCATTTCTCCTGTGTAGCATCTATGATTTTTCCCTATTCTAAAAATCTCCCATCCATCAGTCTCATTGCATGTATCTTCTGCCTGTTACACTATGCAGCCTGTACTCAGTGAATCACCAGCATGCTCACTAGTTTATAGGAATGATACAGATTCTGTATTTACTATGAAGTCTCAGGATGGTCTGGGGAGAGGTAAACCCAGATGCATTTATTGGCTAGAAGGGTAAGAGAAAATATGAAATAAAAAAAAAAATAGTAAGGATTAGTGGGCTTTTGGCAAACAGGGGTGATACGTGGTCTGCCTAAAAGTATTCAAATTCATTTAAGAACGTGATGCTAGCCCAACAGAACATTGCTGTTGAGTATTTTTTTTGTTTATTGAGTTTTTATTTTCTTAACATTTTGAAAAATGGTGAGACAATACAGACCTCCCCTCCTTTAAAACACAAACACAAGGTGTCTGGGCTCTGACGGTTAAACATCCGACTTTGGCTCAGGTCATGATCTCGTGGTCCATGAGTTCGAGCCCTGCACTAGGCTCTGTGCTGACAGCTTGGAGCCTGGAGACTGCTTTGGATTCTGTGTCTTCCTCCCTGTCTGCCCCTCTCCTGCTCATACTCTGTCTCTGTCTCTGTCTCTGTCTCTGTCTCTGTCTCTCTCACCCCCTCCCTCTCTCTCCAAAATAAATAACATAAAAAGGTTTTTTAAAAACATAAGCACAAAGATCTGTGGTCTGTTGCTTACTCCTGAAGATGATAAACAGAAGCACCTTAAAATGTTTTCTGATGAGCGTGCTAACTAAAACAATAAAATATACTAATAACTGAAAACAAATTTTTCATCTCTAGATTGATCTATCAGAACCACATGGCACATTGAATTCCCAGTAACTCTTAGGGTTGTATTGCTCTTTTAAAATTATTATTATGAATTAATTGAGAGCTCTTGGCCAATTTTTGCTCTGTGTATTTACTAGGAATCATTGGGCATGGTGTTTGTTTTCTATAGTGTTGACTCTCAATTCAACCGGCACTATTCAAATCATTATCCCTGGATTCAGCCCCAACTCAGCAGGAATGCTCAATTTACCACCACAGAGAGGTTGCCGATCTCAGAAGAATGATGGGAAAGCACAACAGCTGCTTTAAACAAATCTTACAAACACAATTTAGCACAGATACAGAACAGGAAGAGAAAATAAAGACTGACTAATTGCCAGTGGACCAGGGTGTGCCCTGAAGCCCTGAATCTGGAAATTATTAATTCTTATTTTTGCTCTCACCTCCCAAAGGTTCAGTGAGCACACTGATGTCTGGAGTAAAATCTACACAAGACGCATTTTCATCACGGCATCTGGTTCTCTGGGAACTCCATTGCCTGCTTTCTTGCTGCCTTTAACCTTTTTGTCTGAAGTATGTTCTGGCAGCCAAAGACATGTCTGAGTTACTTTGTGTTTTCAGGAATCCCACTTTCTCTTCACTCATAAAATCTGCAACCTGGTGTAGGGATGTTTGAAATCTGTTTCCTGAGTCCATACATTTTGGGGGACGATAATGGAGCTGTTTGCTGCACATCCACCCACCTTTCAGTCGTCATCCTACCTAGAGGCGGAGGTTTCCTTTTGTCAACGATCTGTACTTAAAACCACAAACCTTGTGGTGATCAGTGAAACCATGTCTTGCCTGATGAATGGGGTAGCTATTAGATCTCTGTTCTTTTGTGAAAAGAATATAAAATAAGTGGGCATAAAAAGGAAAACTCATACAATTTTTAAGAGCAAAAGGACTCATGTTTGAAAAATAACATTAGATTTATTACACTATTGTTGGCATCAAGCCTAGATGCTTTGTTATATAAAAACATCTAAAAAAAAAAAAGCAATCATTTTAAGAAGAGTAAAAAGAGCCTAAAATATGGCTCTCTCAAGTGTCTTCCTTTATGGAGCTGGAACCAAATATGTTACGTTATGTGAATGAGATAAAACCACAGTCAGTGGCCTTCCTCCTCCAAATAGAGGTGACTTCTCAAAATGGCATGGCGCCATCACACCATTTTCCATGTTGAGGATCATTGGCTAGATCGCAGCCACAATGATGAAAGTTCCCGAAGGAATGTTTTATAAATCCTTGTGGCAACATTTTCTCTAATTCCAGGCTGTGGGAGGTTACTAATGGCTCAGTATTTCTTTTTTTTTTCAATCTCAAATGGTATACTCCATTTTTTTTAACATAGAATATTCAGGAAATGATCCTCCAGCAATCTGAAGAAAGTAGTTAGGTCCATTAACTTCACATTGATTGATATGTAAACGTAGGGAACTCTAGATAAGGACATATGTTCTTAGAGAAGCTGATCTGCATAACACTATGCAAATCCATTCTCCCAATAAAACAGGATGGATGGTGTGGATATGCAGATATTTGTGAATGGGGTTTGCTATCACATATAGGTATTAAGTTAAAATCTACCTTTGTAAGGTTTGTATGTGAACCACCTATGCAAGGTAAACAACTGTATTTACTTGAAAAGAAAGACTTTGTATCTCTCAAAGCACTTGAGCAAATCAGGAAATAATACATTTAAATTTTTTTTTAAAGTTTGTTCTATATTTGATGGTAGGATTGGGAATCTTCAGGCACCAATTTTACTCATTCATTTGTATGAAATTATGAGTAAAGCATCAATTTAGGCTTAACTTCATTATAACTGTTTATCCACCACTTTCACTTATCCTATTTGAACCTCCTGTATAGGAAGAAACTTGAGCTCAAAAAATTTGAGTGCTGCCCTTTAAGGTCATTGAGAGTAATAGATGGAAATAGGATTAAAATCTCAGTATCTGACTCCAGAATCCATGGGCTAGCCCTTAGAACTGTGGTTTCAGTGACCCACAGAAAGAAACAGATTTAGACATTCATATCTGAGTTACAAGTTTTATAAAATAATGCTTATCCTTATTATATATAAATCACTATTATTTTAAAATGGTGTGTATATTCAAGCTGGCTGTGACGCATGGCTACAGTGATTTCACAACCAGTGGATCACACTTCACAAATGGCCCTTACCATTTATTATACTTTGAAAAGCTGTCACAGGGCCCTTTACTGAAGGTCTGTCTCATGCAATCTCTATAGTGGCACAGGGTCCCATGCTCAGAGGGGCCCTTGATTTAATGCTCTGATGTCATCTTGAAATTCTTTGTGATTTTATCTCTGAACTTGTGTTTTGGAAGCCGAAGTCAAATGGGACAATGGAATATGAACTTGAGCAGAGATACATGAACTCTGTATGTCTGCTGTATCTTGCCACCCACTCACATCCAGCATTCAGGATGCCCTATGAGCACAGAATTCCAGTGGACCCACAATGCCTGGGCATTCAGCAAGACTCAAAGTGAGTACAAGGTTAGTGTGCTATGCCTATGACTGAGTAAATAAGGGTTCTCACAGCCTTGAGAAACCATGCTTTCAATCTAAACCTGAATTTGCTTCAAATGGGAAACAAGGCAGTGACACTCTAAGAAACATAAATTCCAAAGTGGCCTAATCATATCCTTTCTTACATATATTACTTCCCTGTATTAGCCAACCACTTAGGCTGAAAAGGATGATACAGAAGGAAAGAGAAAGATGCGGCCACCCAGAGTTCCTTTTCCTTTCAGTTCTTCCTTAATCATCGGTGAGACAGAGAGAGGGTTGGTAGAAAGTGTGTGTGTCAAGAAGTGTAATAAAAACGGTTGATGTAGTTTTGTGCAGAGTTCCGATGTTCTGGTAAGAATGAAATACATATGCATGTATTAGTTGCGAAATACAAATTGTGTAATTTTGGTGATTCTGCATATGAGCTAAACACCATTATATCTGCATTTAAAGATCACTGCACAGAACAAAGATGATCGATAAAATTCACGCAAATAATTTAAATTTTCTTAAAATGACATTAAATAGCAAACGGAAAGCCATGACAAGTCACAACAAGGAGACCACCAAAGAAAAAAGCTTGTTAGTACCTTCAAAGGCATGGTCTTCCTGGTTTTCAAATATGGGCCTGGCACCTTCATTTTGCTCTGGGCACTGCAAATTATGTAGCTGGCTGTAGTGGGTTAAGCAGTGGCCCTGCAAATGGCACATCTATTCCTAATGTCTGGAACCTGTGAATATTACTTTCTAAGGCCAAAGGGTGAATATTATTTCATATGGCAAGAGATGTGATTAAGTTAAGGATCTTGAGAGGAGGAGCTATGTGGGATTATCTAGGTAGGCCCTAAATGCAATCATATGTATCCTTAGAAGACAGATACACAGAGAAGAGGAAGAGGCAATATAACCTTAGAGGCAGAGGTTGGAATGATGTGGCCACAAGCCTTGGGCCATCAGAAGCTAAAGACACATGGGGTAGAATCTCTTCTAGAGCCTTGGCATGGAACGCAGCCTGGCAGACACTATGACTACAGACTTCTTGCCTCTAGAACTGTGAGAGAAAGTTCTGTTGCTTTAAGCCACCCCCTGCCTCCGCCTCAGGCCGTTTATGGTAATTTATTACAGAGCCCTAGGAAACTAATACCCTAGCTCTGTTTCATTGAACCCCTTTTCTCAAACAAGATGTGTGGGCCTTGCTCTAGAAAAGCTCACACATGACAGTGGCCGGTGGAGAGCTCTCTCTTCTCTTGACGGAGTTGTACTTCATCATCCCTAACCATGAGGATGGTAGTGTCTGATCTTTCACACACTAGTTTTGCTCCCTTCTCTTGAGTCTGGACTTTTCATTTCCCCTTGGAAATGAAGAGCATATCTTAATGTCCATACCCTCTAGACTGTCTTGAACAAATGCTAATTTCATAGATAATTCCAATGGATTCCTGTTGATTGACTACAGGCTTGAACCGCTAATGAGGTTTTATTTTTTTCTATTTAACATTCAGAGAACTTATACCAGGGAACTAATCTCTTGTCCTTATTTGAAATGAACAGAAACCTTTAGTAATGAATCACAGCAAATATACTTTAACAAAGTGACCCTTATACAGAAACCTAAATGTGATTTAAATCCAAGAGGTCTAATAGCCTTACTTTGGTTATTGAAGAAGGCCAGTCCCAAGTGTCATGTGTACCAGAGGCTTTTTTCTTGTTTTTTTTTTAATGTTTATTTATTTATTTTAAGATAGAATGTGAGTGGGGGAGGGGCAGAGAGAGAGAGGGAAACAGAGAATCTGAAGTAAGCTCTAGACTCTCAGCTGTCAGTGCAGAGCCCAATTCTGGTCTCGAACCCACAAACTGTGAGATCATGACCTGAGCTGAAGTTGGATTGCTTAACCAACTAAGCCACCCAGGTGCTCCTGGAGGTCTTTCTTCTTTTTCTTTTCTTTAAAAAAAATTTTTTTTAATATTTATTTATTATTGAGAGACAGAGACACAGAGAATGAGTGGGGGAGGGACAGAGAGAGAGGGAGACACAGAATATGAAGCAGGCTCCAGGCTCTGAGCTGTCAGCACAGAGCCAGACGTGGGGCTCAAACCCACAAACTGTGAGATCATGACCTGAGCCGAAGTCAGATGCTTAGCCAACTGAGCCACCCAGGCGCCCCCAGAGGTCTTTCTTCTATGTCAGATATTGCTCCTTTGATTATATGTGGTGCAGTTGAAGGCTAATAGGGGAGACATCTTGGGACAAGGATTTTATCTTTTGGATTAAAACTTGGAGCAGTCTGCATAGCAGGCACAGAACACAAGACTTGTTTACAGGATATATGGACCTTAATTTAAGCTTTCTTGTAATTTGTGGAATTTAATTTCTTTTAATTTTAGAAGATGGCCCATATTAAATTTAGCTTAGCAAATATTTACTATCTTCCCTGGAAGAAGCCCTTCCTAGTAAGCTGTGGGATCTACAAAAATGAGTAAGACACAATTCCTATCCTGAAGAGATGGACTCTCTAGTAAGGTCAAGCAATTTCATACATAACTTCAACCTGGTAACTGAGTCTATTAAAATATGTGCACACACACATATACACATACATACTCATGTACACCCCCCCCCCCCATGTGCGCCAAAGGCATACCAAAGAAGAGAGTAATTAGTTCTGAGAGGCATGGCTGGGGGTGGGTTCACTGGAGATTGTGATATTTGGACCACCTCTCAAAGAATAGAAATTTTGTCACTAGCCCAATAATTTTGAAGGGAGAATATTCTAGGAAGAGGCTCCGCACAAGCCAGAAGAGTCTAAGCACTGTGGTCACTGCAGGGCTCTGCTAGTATATCGATAATGTTTCTGGAGGTAGTGTGTGTGGGAAGATGTGGTGGGAGATGTGACTTGAAAAGGTATTTGAACTCAATCACTAGGAGACTTACACATCAGGCTAAGGTCACCCTTTATTCCATAGGATGTGAGAAAGTTGGCAGGTTTTTGAGCAAAGGAAATATGTAACCCAAACTTGTGCCATGTTAGTGAGGTATGGATTGAAGAGATAATGAGTTCAGTTGCAGACACAGCTATTACAAAGGTTTAAGGAAGAGTGATTGGTCTTTTTTCAAGATCAGGTTTATTGAAGTATCAATTTATGGAGTAAAATTCACCCTTCTTGGTATATATAGTCCTATGACTTTTGACGTAGTTAATGTCTCCCCACACCCACACTCCTGGGCAACAACCAGTTTTCTAATCCTATATGTTTGCTTTTCCAGAATGAGTTATAGACAGATTCATGTAGCCATTTGAGTTCGACTTCTATTATGCATAACATACTTGAGATTCATCCAAATTATGAGTATCGATAGTTATTTTTTATTGATAAGCAGTATTCCATTGTGTGGATATACTACAGTTTGTTTATCCATTCACCAGTTGGGTTATGTACACTTGGGTCATTTCCAGTTTTTGTTGATTATGAAAAAAAAGCAATCGTAAACATCTGCATGAAGATTTTTGTGGAAAACATAAATTTTCATTTCCCTTGGGTAAATAGTAAAAAGTGGGATTACTGGGTAGTATGGCAGATGTATATTTAACTTTACGAGAAACTGTCAAACTGTTTCCCATCTGCAGTGAATGAGAATTCTATTCCTCTGCATTCTCTCCAGCACTTGGTATTGTTGTTGCTATCTGTTAGGTGTGGGTGGTATCTCATTGCAGTCAAGTTTTTGTGTGTGTTGGAACATGTGCATTCATGTGAGAAAAGGGTCCATAACTCCACCAGGTTCTCAAGGGTCCATGAACCTGAACCTGAAGGTAAAGCATCATTGAATTACAAACTTGGAGAATGAGGAGTAGTCAGGAAAGCACGCCGAGAAAATCGAAGAAGAGTTTTAGAATGTAGGGCTTGCAATGCCAAGGGGGAGAAGAAAGCTTAAAAGGTGAACGAAGGAAAGGACACTGTCATCAGCAAGGGAAGGTTCCTGGTGATCTTGGAGAAGCCAATTCAGTGGAGTGGGAGGGGGGAGAGGTGAAAAATAGGAGTGTGCTGGTTTGAAGCACAAATGAAAAGTAAGTAAATGAAGCAGCATATACAGATCATTCCTCTAAGTATCATAATAAAAGAAAATCCAAACCAACTCCTGTTGCTAGAAAAATCACTTATAGGGAGCCCTTGGGGAGGTAATTTTGACAACAGTGAACAATGCTACCGGTACCAACATTAACTATTTTTTAAGAAATGTGGTCCTTTAGGGGCGCCTGGGTAGCTCAGTCGGTTAAGCATCCGACTTTGGCTCAGGTCATGATCTCATAGTTTGTGGGTTCGAGCCCCGCATCAGTCTCTGTGCTGACAGCTCAGAGCCGAGAGCCTGCTTCAGATTCTGTGTCTCCTTCTCTCTCTTTGCTCTCCACTGCTTGCACTCTGTCTCTCTCCCAAAAACAAATAAAACATTAAAAAAATTTTTGTAATAATAAAAAAAAAAGAAATGTGGTTCCTTAATGTGCATTGGATTTTATGGGCATTTACTTCAAGTTTCCCTGAGAAGCAAATTCACTTTACCACGGATGCCACTGACTTGGCTGGAAAGAACTTTTGGGCACATGGAGTGTTGCTGTGGCCGTAAGAGCTTTCCCCAAGTACATGTCCGAGGGTTTTACAACATGCAATAAGTGTGCTGTCAGGAAATTTTACAAGTCAGCTGACGCGTGCCGCGGCGCCTCAGTCACCCTCCTTTCCCGGACTGCGAGCTGCTGTGTACGACCTCAGCTAAGCTCTCTGGGCATCTGCCTCCAGCACAGAAAAGATGAGTACACTGAAATAAGGAAATCAGCATGTGGTCAGCTAGGATTCACCACTCCACTTTGTCTCTGATTACGAGAAAAGTTGTGGAAGGAGAGGAGACGAGGCTTTACTAAAACTCAAACATATGAATTCAGAGAAGTTTTCTTTGTCATGAGGAAAAATTTAAATGTCAAAATGAACTATTCCTGTGTCTCCTTTTTTTTATTCCTGTGTCTTCTTTGAACACATCGGAGGAACGGGGAAGCAGGAAACACCTAAACTGCACTGTCCCTACCATTTCTCCTCAGCCTGTCTCTCTCTCTCTCTCTCTCTCACACACACACACACACACACACACACACATGCACACATACACACACTTTGTCTCCATATCTTGATGCACACTACCTCAATATCCCATCCTTCAGTGCTTTTGTTTGGCAGCTACATGGTTTTAGGGCTGTGAGTAGCTTGTCTCCACGAGTGTGTCTTTTAGGGGGCTAGAATGAGGATAGCACTTTAAAACCATTAGAAGACTGGAAATCTTATCTAATGTCAGCTTCCTCCCCTTGTCTGAGATCCTAGATTCACAATTCCACTGGAATCCTTTATAAGTCAATGCTACTCCCTAGAATAGACCATAAAATGGATTGCTGCAGCAACTGTGGTCCTATGAAAAGTACAGAGGATGTGGAATCAAAGAGATGAGTTTGAGACACAGTTTTGTCACATACTAGCCGTGTGACTGTCAGCAAGTTACTAATTCCTTTTCTGCCTCAGGATTTTCATCAAAAAGATGGAAACAAATAGCTCCTAATTTATAATTTATCTTGTATTGGGCATCTAAATAATGCTGTGAAAGCTCATACAAACTCTAGAGGGTTTGACAGTTATTGGGCATTGCTATTATCACCCTTTACAAACCGGAAGCCATTGTGTCCATGCGGCGTGCTAGAAAACTTGACGGGCTCTGACGGTCTTGATTTCACTCTGCCCTTCCTCCCTGGGAGATGCCATCAGAGCGGTCCTTGCCAGGAAGTCTGTCTCCCTCTCCTCTCTGCCATGCCTTCCTTCCATCTTCCAGACTAACTCATCTTGAAAGCTGTAATTCCTACAGCAGTGAGTTACCATATGTTCTGGGCTCTCTAGCTCTCTTCCTTCCTTCACTTTCATATTATGAGAAAAGATAATTTTTTCAAAGTAACTTCTCCCCTACACCATCGAACTACTCCTTTCCCCATAGCATTGACTTCTGTCAATTGGTGGGATACCCTTGAATAGAAAATTTAGGGAAGCACTTGTCCAAGTGAACCACCCCTCTGGCTATGAGGACGTGAACTGTGGATCTAACTGGTATCTAACTGGGCAGATGGCTATTTTCCTAAAATAGGTGGTCTTTGCCTGACACCATTACTCCACAAACATTCCCAGGATCTGCTCAACCATTTTCTGATCATGTTTCATCTGAATTTACCTGATATCAAATAAGGCACACACACAAAAAAAAGCTTATGCAAACTAAAGCCCTTATCATCTCAGAGTCTTAGACAAAGCACTGTGTAGTCAGACTGGTAGAAACGGAAAACTTGTCAAGGTGTGTGATAGATAAGATAAGTTAGCTTATGAGAAGCCAGGACCTAAGATAATGTCAATGTGAATCATGTTTGTTTCTGGCAGAATTGGGGCTACAAACTGCCCTTTGCCTGTCAGAATATATCCCACTTCTTGGACCAAGGACAGATGTGGCCCTTAAGGATTTCAAAACTGAGTGAAGACTTTGAAATAATGGTTGAGTAGCTGGTCAATATGTTGCTCATCACATGACTGAGTTGGAGACTATGGTCTCTTCTTGCTTCAAAGTTCCCTTGAGGAACGATGTGTTTTTTTGTTTGTGTTCTCTGATCTGCACTAAGTCAAAAAATAATGTAAAAAATGGAAAGTGGATAGGATGATTATGTACAGAGAAATTGTGTTATCTTTGCCTTTTATGAGACAAAACTGGGTAAGTCCTCTTTCTTTTAAACCCTGATTTTGTAAGTCCTATTTCTACGTACAGAGCCTAGTAGATAAAAGGCCTTGGTAAATATTACTTGAGTGAAATAATATACGATATTGGCTTTTATAAGTGCCAGGAAGGTCTGTTCTGTGACACTCACTTGGCCTTCTCCCCAGCTCTCTATTTATAAAATGATTCTTGTGCCATTCCAAATCCCAATTGGAGGGGAAAGAATGAATAGGCCCTTAAAAGAAGGCACAGAGAGATGCAGATTCCTAGCTTCTCTCAAATCTTTAACAATTATCTTTTCCCATTTTATCTGCTTGTAAAATCTCCAGATTGCTCTGGGATTAGATTGTTCTGAGGTCAGCCTGTAGCCCTGGCAGAACGGATACCAGCTCCCCTCAAGTTGGGGCCTCTTAGAGATGTGCTGTTCCAGTCCTTTTTTTACAGAAGGCAAGTGGACCCCAGAGAGGTGATTGTATTGGCCTTTCCTTGGTCATCTAGGTTTGGAAGATTTTCATTTTGGATAGTCAGTGACTGTTTAATTAAAGTGGCGATTTACTATATTTACTCATACTCACTTCCCAGGAGGAAGGTGCCAGGGTTTTCAAGTCCACAGCTGAACTGTTCTGTGGCAACCCCATTCACTAGTCAAGCTTTCTTTAGAGGCTATTTGCCAGCACGGTGATCATCATAGGAGCTTGCTTGTGGGTGCCCTGGCTGATCTGCATCCCTCTCACCCAAAGGGCAAACCCTCTTTGGCACTGCAGAAAACAACAGGTTATTAATTGGATGTAAAATGAATAAATGTCATTATGGAACCTACTTCCTTAGGAGCAAAATATCTTCAGGTACATAATTCAGATCAGAAAAAACTATGTATCAGCAACGAAGATAAATACCATAGGCTGTGCATTTTCATCTGTGCTTGACTTTATGGGATTAGCTTTATTGGATGAACTCAAAGGAACTTCTCAAAGCTCAGCTGAATTTTATTTTACAGTCAGCAGGGAGTACATAACATGGAAAATTAGTTTCTGAGAAGAGATGATTCATGAATAAACATAGACACAGAGCTATCAAATGGTTAATACCCATGCTAACTACAATCCAGGGCCCTCATTTATGGTATGATTCATGAATGCCAAATAGAAGGAAAAAGTTCACTTTTAAAACCATTAGCCCAATGATAAGATCTTTGAGAATCTCATCCAAAGCACCATTCCCTGACTATTGAGAGTTTCTTAATGTTTGTGGGAGATAACCTCTTGACTTTCTTTTTCTGCAATAAGCCTTGTCTGGTGAACCTGGAGTTCGGCGGAAAAAGATAACACCTTCCCTCCTGTGGACTTTGACAAATGACAAGTTCTGAGTCTACTGGAACCACTTTATTCTTATCCAGAGAAATCTAACTGTCAGCATGTTCTTTTTAGTTAAATCACTCACTTTCTAATTTTTGCTTCACCTTTGACATAGCATTTTGTTATGTGGCTACAGCTTGAGCAAAGATTACGGTATTGTTAAAAGGTTAAATTCAGTAATGATTTTAACCTCGTGCAGGTTTGTGAAATTCAGAGATAATGACTATACCAGCTACCTTGTGATTCAGGGGCAGGGAGGCAGTTTTCACATATGAAGCTAATATCCCACAGCTACCTTAGTAGCACATTTAACACACAGGTAACCAGGGTGGTGTTATATGACCAAACATGGAGCTTGCAGTTGCACTGACCAACATTCAAATCCCAATGCTGCCCCTTTCTGGCTGTGTTTTCTGTTTGACAAATTACTCAATTTTGTTAAATTCCATTTTCTCATTTGTTGAAATGGAGCCACATTCCTACGTCATAGAGCTGTCGTATCGGTGAGATGATATGTGAAAAAAAAAAAACCCAAAACTACACATAGCACTTGATATGTAGTAAGTACTCGATACATGCTGATTTTCCAATCTTTCCACCTTGAGACCAAAGGGGCTTGAATTATCAGAAGGTCATAATTATTATATGGTTTCAACTATCCACTCATCCTGGAATATAAATTTCAAGGGCAGTAGGAGAATAAAGCTCACATATCCATAGCTTCAAAATGGATTAATTATTTATGTTAGCATAATTGTGAAAACCTACAATGCCTTGGAAACAAAAGTTTCATACCACCTTAGAAGAGGACTCTTTGTGGAAGCACATCTTTCCACTGCTGAGAGAGTCTGCCTTTCTTAGCCATTCTTTTTTCTCTCCAAGTAGCTTGGGAAGTTAGCCTCATTATCTCCTCTAGTACAAAAGGCCTATAATCAACAGGAGAAATTTCCCTGCTACATGAATCCACTAATGCTTTCTTTCCTCACAGAAATGAAGTGGCATTCATTTATGACATGAGGATTGAAGAGGAAAAGAAGACACATAGAGAAAGTAATGGTATTAGCATCAGTCATGATAAAGATGGCTAATGTTTATTAAGCTGTATGTCAACTATTTTGCAACCATCTCTTTTAATACCTGCAACATCCCTATGAGAAGAGTAATATTATCAATTTCATTTACAGTTTGAAGAAACTAAGGTACCTAACCTGTCCAAGGTTATCTCTCTAGGAGCGCGGAGGTAGAAATTCAAACATAGGTCATCTGAAAGCAGAACCATGTTCTATAAACCATTACACTGTTGGGAGCAGTGAATTAACAAAAGGGAGAGCTACAGTGGGAGCTCACTCATCATGTTAGTCTAGCGGGCAATTCCCCAGCATGATGTCCCCCTGGGGGGACATCATGATACCTCATGAGGTTCCCAGGGGATCCTTATTGTTCTTTAAGGAAAGTGAAGATTGTATCATATCTACATCTACTGTTACACAAATAAAGAGTAGAGTTTGGGAAAGTATTACTTGTCAATATCAATTTATCCTGGTAAGACTGAAAGGTACTTGGGAATCACCAGTACCTGGCTCATGACTTAACAAATAATAAATTTCTAACAATTGAAGAAATGGTATGTATGGAATCTCTAGTGGTTTCCTGATTAGATGGGATTCTGCCTTACTCTGAATCTATCATTTCTTTCCATTGCATGTAAAAACAAACAATGTAATTTAAAAATGGGCAGAGAATATATTGTGCCTATAGAATAGAAGAATTAATATTGTTAAAATGTACATACTACTCAAAGCAATCTACAGATTCAATGCAATCCCTATCAAAATACAATGCACTTTTCACAGAACTAGAAAAAGTAATCCTAAAGTTTGTATGGAACCACAAAGCAAAGAATAGCCAAATCAATCTTAAGAAAGAAGAACGAAGCTGGAGGTATCACACTTCTTGATTTCAAACTATACTACAAAGGTATTGTAATCAAAACAGTATGGAACTGGCACAAAAACAGATCAATGGAACATAACCAAGAATCTAGAAATCAACCCATGCTGATACAGTCAATTAATGTTCAACAAAGGAGGCAAGAACATACAATAAGGAGAAAACAATCTCTTCAATAAATGGAGTTGGGAAAACTGGAGAATGAAACTAGACCACTTTCTTTATCATATACAAATATGAACTCAAAATGGATTGAAGACTTAAATGGAAGACCAGAAACCTTAAAAATCCTAGAAGAAAACATAAGGGGAACAAATGGGACCACATCAAACAAAAAAGCTTTTTTCATGGCAAAGGAAACTATCAGTGAAACTAAAAGAAAACCTACCGAATGGGAGAAGATATTTGCAAATGGTATAATTGATAGGGGGTTAATATCCAAAATATATAAAGAATTCACATAAATCAATATAAAAAATCAAGTTAAAAGATTGGCAAAGGACCTGAATAGACATTTCTCCAAAGAAGACATACAGATGGTCAACAGACACATGAAAAGATGTTCAACATCACTAATCATCAGAGAAATGCAAGTGAAAACCACAATAAAATATCACCTCATACCTGTTAGAATGATTATTATCAAAAGACAAGAAATAATAAGTTTGGCAAGGATGTGGAGAAAAGGGAACCCTCATCACTGTTGGTGGAAATACAAAATGGTATAGCCACTGCGGAAAACAGTATGGAGGTTCCTCAAAAAATTAAAAATAGAATTAGCATGTGATCCAGCAATCTGACCTCTGAGTATTTTTATTCAAAGAAAATAAAACACTAACTTGAAAAGATATCTGCACCCACATATTCATTGCAGCATCATATATAATAGCCATGATATGGAAACAACCTATGTGTCCATCAATAAATGAATGGATAAAGAAAATGTGTGTATGGACACGCACGCGCACACACACACACACACACACACACACTGGAATATTATTCAGTTATAAAAATAAAGGAAAATTTGCCATTTGCAAGAACATGTATGGATCTTGAGGACATTCTAGTAAATGAAATAAGTCAGACGGAAAAAGACAAATACTGAACGATCTCATATGTGGAATCTTAAAAAAAATTGAGCTCATATGTACAGAGAACAGATTAGTAGTTGCTAGTGGTGGGGTTAGGTAGGGGATGGGCAAAATGGAAGGGGGCCAAAAGGTACCAACTTCCAGTTGTGAAATAAATAAGTCATGGGTGGATGTAGAGGGTATAATGCTAATTAAAATAGGTCAGTCAGAGAAAGACAAATACCGCACAATTTCACTCATATGTGGAATTTAAGAAACAAAACAAAGAAAGAAAGAAAAAAAAGAGAGACCAACACCACCACCACCAACAAAAACACACCAGACTTCAATACAAAGAACAAACTGGTGGTTGTCAGATTAAGACAGGTAGGGGGACAGGTGAAATAGATAAAGGGGATTAAAAGTGTCTTTATCATGATGAGCACTGAGAAAGTATAAAATTGTTGAATCATTATGTTATAAAACTGAAACTAACATAACACTGTATGTTAATTATACTTCAGTAAATAAATATAAGTCACAGGGATGTAATGTACATCACGGGTAACTATAGTTAATAATACCATATTGTATATTTGAAATTGCTAAAAAAAGTAGATCTTAAAATGGTACTAGGGGTTCTTACCTTTTTGTGCCACGGAACCATTTAACAGTCTGGTGAAGTCCTTGGAACCTTTTCTCAGAATAATATATTAAAAAAATTTTTTATGTCTGTATTTATTTTTAAGAGAGAGTAGGAGCAGGGGACAGGCAGAGAGAGGGGGACAGAGGATCCAAAGCAGGTTCTGCACTGACAGCAGCAAGCTTGATGAGGGGCTTGAACTCATAAACCACGAGACATGACCCAAAGCGAAGTCAGACACTCAACCAACTGAGCCCTCTGGGAGCCCCCCAGAATAATATATATTAAATACACAAAAGATATAACGCTATAAAACAAACTAATCAAACTTCAGTTATCCAAGTACTTTAAAAATCAAATCTGTAATTAGTAATAAATGCATTAAATAATAAGACCTAAAGGTAGGAAATTTCAAGTTTGTGGTAAGTATAAATGTTAATTTGAGATAGCTAGTATAACTGAATGGAATATGAAAACATCTGAATCCCAATGGTGACAAAAACAAACGTGCTGGTAATGCTATCAAAGTTTACTGCTCATGTCTATATTTGAAAGAAATGTGAAGTTCCAGTCAAAGTTTAGTAACAATTTTTCATTGGATTTATTTTTTCGTTTAAGTTCAAAGACCTCCTTAATTCAAGGCTCATACCTTGGCCCCAGGTACAACCTTGGATTGATATCAGATAGGGTTTAGTATAGTGTGGCTCATAGTGAGAACTCTATAAATTACTCGTTATGCAAAGACTTCCTCTTAGGAATTGAAATGATGTAATTCCAGTAGAGTGAGCCACATGAAATTGCAAATTTTGTAGGTAAAAAAAAAAATCAAATTTGAGCAATTTCATGTGATTCAATCTAATATAATTTAGGAACCATATAAAGTAACTTGTGAAACTATTTTAATTCTTTAGTCTATGAGGTTTTTTTTCTTTCCTAAGAAAGTGTATATTAGCTTAATGTTTTTTTGAAAGTATAAACTATTCAGAATCATGTGTTTGCCTGTTTCTGTGGGTTCTTTCCAGTATTTGTTGACAAAGACAGATGGGTATTTGGGTATTTGGAGATTTATGATTCTTCTTAACATACATCTTTATCTTCTTAATTATAGAACATTTGTTATGCCTGTGATTTACTCATTCCTAATGATTCATTTAGACCTGAAAAATCTCTCCTAAATTGCCAAAAAGTTTAGCCTTATTAATCTAGAGGAAGCCCATGACCTAGGCGCGTTTAGTTTTGACATATTATTTGGAAAGATAATTTAAGGTTTTTCAGTCACCCATAAATGGGTGTCAAGTGTAGTCACAGAAGTAAGGTACCCTGCGCAGCACTACACTGTTTCTGGATTGAAAGAACGGAGGCAAGGGGAAATTTCAGTTACTTGATACAAATTTAAGTTCTTAAAACAGTGTTTCCATTGCAGGCTTCCTTCCCTATAGCCCCGATTAGTGGTAGAATCTGAGGGTAGAGATTCTCTTTCTCTTGTGCATTGTAATATCCTGGCACAGAGCAGACATTCAATAAATGTTTGTTGAATGAAAGAATGAAGAGATGATGAAATAAAGAAATACTAGCCCCACTAAGTGCTCTTCTCACCTCTGGCTGATAAAAGAGAAGAATCAGTATATTATGTTTCTGGTTTGGTTTGCCATTAACATTCAAATGTTAACTTTACACTTTCCGAAATATTGTCAATTCAATAAAATATAATCAAATGGGAGAGAAATAATTAGCTTTGTGAGCATATTAAAAAAACATTGCTTTTAAAGATGATTCATTCTTTTTCACACGATGCACAATAAAATCAAGCAAATAAACAAGACTGTGGAGTTTGACTTAAGTAAAATACGCCACCTTTGAAGCATTACCAAGTTCTTTGGAGGCATCTGTGTCCATTCAAACTACTGACCATATTATTAAAAGTTTGGTTGTTTATTATGGAAAATATGCTCACAGGAATATTATGGAAAATATACTGATAGGAAAATACTAAAAACACATGGCACATAGTAGGCACTCAAAAATAACATGCTAATCGGATTGATTAATCTGATAAAAATACCATTTTGTTGTTTTAGTTTTTGTGTTTTAAAATTAGTGACAAAATGAGCATCTTTTACATGTTTATTAATCATTTCTTTTGCTCTGAGCTATTTCCTTTGCCCTTCTTATTAATACTGGGCTCTTCATATTTTTGTAATTGATCTATGAGAGCTCAATCTTTCATCCTAAAAGTTGAAAATATTTTTCCTAGTTTAACAAGGTCTTTTGGCACTGTGTATGTGTGTGTTTGCCATGTCAAGAATGAATATTATTCTATTTTTTAAAAGGTCTTTTCATGGGTCACCTGGGTGGCTCAGTCTGTTAAGCATCTGACTCTTGATTTCTGCTCAGGTCATGATCTTGCGGTTTGTGAGGTCAGGCACCACATCAGGTTCCGTGCCTGACAGTGCAGAGCCTACTTGTGATTCTCTCTCTCTCTCTCTCTGCCCCTCCCCTGCTCATTTTCTCTCTCTAAATAAGTATTTAAAAATTTTTTTAAAAAGGTCTTTTCGCACAATATCATAAAAATATTTACAGCTTTGTTTAATTTTTTTACAATTTAATTTTTTTACACTCACATTTTTGATCTATCTAACTTGGGGATAAGAAATTTGTACAGATATAGCTTTATTATTTTCCAAATGGCTATCTAGGCATCCCTGATTTTTTTCACTGTAAACCTGTTTTTTCCCCCACTCTCTGGAAAACCCAGCTTTATCAAAGTCACCCTGTCATAAACTTGTGATTATTTCTGAGTTCTTTCCATTGAACTTTCTATTGTTGCAAACCACAATTACAGTTGGTTAATCCACACTTGCTATTTTCTTTCCCAGAATTTTCTTTGCTATTCTTGCATGTTTATTTTTCAGACAAACTTTACAGTCATTTTGCAAATTCCCATGAACTCGTGACTTTGATTAGAGTTGTATGACCATTTAACCCAGTGCCTGATACATAGTGTGAGCTATAACAGTAGTTTTAATACAAATTATGATTACCACACCAAATATAATGATAGATATGAAGAGGATTAACATCTTTACAATACTGAGTCTTCTTATCCAAGAGAAAATTTGGATACTTTTCATTTATTTAAACTTAAAAAAAAACCTACCTCAGTAGTTGAATGGTTTTCTAGTCTACTCACTGCTTACTCTAGCTCTTCTCTCTTGCAACAATTATTTTACACCTTCCTTTTTTTCCTTAAATCTCCTTTTCCAGTGTCTATACTTTTATAGAGAAAGTCGATATGACCTGGTTACACACAGCTCCTTCATCTTCCTCCAAATTAGCAAGCCTACCTCCATTTACATTCCTTCTCCCCTTCTCCACCCCAGTTACGAATGATCTTCATGTTCCTAAGTCCAGCAGTCATTTCTATGCCTCATTCGACTTGACTTCTCAGCAGATCATTTAACATAGTCGCTATTTATTTCTTAAATATTCTCTAACTTCCTCTTCCCTAAGATCATTTTTGGGTTTTTAACTCCTTTTGACTGCTCCTTCTAAGTTTCCTTGACCTTTAAATGTTCAATTTCATCAGGAATTTCCTCTGGGCCTCTTCTTTTCTTTCTCTTCCCTCTCTCCCTTAATGACTGTAGCTACCCCCTTGACTTTAAATATCATCTATATGCCAAGACTTAAAGCTTTATCTCTGGCCCATGTCTCTGTTTCTGTGTTCCAGTTGGACATACCTACTTGACCTCTTGAAATTCCCACTTGGAATTCTTGCTGGCATCTTATCCTAGATTTAAAATTGAACCAAACTACTCCCTACCCCACTTCCAATTTGTACTTCCTCTAATCCTCCCCACCTGAGAATATGGCTTTTCCATCCACTCCACTGCCCGTTCCAAAATCCGGGTATAATCTATGCCATCAACAGCTCACATTCAAATCGTTACCAAACCTGTCCATTCACTGATTCCCATCTTCACCACCCCCACCCAATTCCAAGAATTGCATCACTAACCTGGACTCTATGAGAGCTTCCTTTTTTCTGCATATTTGTAGGTATCCTTTCCAACCAGGTTGTTCTCTACCTGTAAGTCAAAGTAATAGTTTAAAAATATAGGCTGAAATTATTAGTGCCTTGCTTAAAGCTTTTTAGTGGATCCTCATTATTCTCCAAATAAAGTTACTATAATTCCAAGGTCCAGTATGTTTTGTTCCCACACTCTTTCTTTAGCATTGTCTTCTGTCAACCTTCCTTATGATTCTTTGCTGAAACCCCACTCCCTGAAATGCGATGATCTTCTATTTTCCTCCTCTTTTTTGTTTGACCAATTCCTATTCATTCTTAGGCTTAACTTTAAATGTTATATCATCAGGAAGGCCTTTTTTGACCCTTTAGTATAGACTAGATTCTAATACTGTATGCACTTACAGCACCTTATACTTTTCCTCTATGTTATAGTAGTTATCGTATAGTTTTTTTTTATGATCTATGTCTATTATTATATTGTATTCTACATGATGTCAGGGACTATCAATTTTTAAAAACTTTTTATTTTAAGTTAATAGTAGAGTCCTATGCAGTTATAAGACACAGTACAGAGAGTTCTTGATTTTCTCTAATGGCAACAACTTGAACAACCAGAGTACAAGATCTCAACCAGGAAATTAACATCAATAGAATCTTCCAACCTGATTCAGAGATTGCCAGTTTTACATGTGCTAATGTGTGCTAGTGTGTGTGTGTGTGTGTGTGTGTGTGTGTGTGTGTGTGTTGTTCCTTCACGTTTGATCACATGGAGATTCATGTGACCACCATAGCAGTCAAGATGCAGAACAGTTCAGTTAAAAGGATACCTCTTTATAGCCACACTCCCATCCCTCCCTATGACTTCTTATATTGCAACATGTCTAGGACTTAAGATAGAACTTGGTATCTAGTGGATATTAAAAGTATATCTGTTAAATGAATAAAATTCATAAATTACATAATTTATTAAAGCTGAAAACCATTAAAAGAACAATTAACCACAACCCAAAAGGATTTGGGAATTCATGGAAGGAAAATTTATCAAAATAATATCCCATTACAATATTTTTAAAAAGAAGAGTTGATAGCCAAAAAATTAAAATTTTGTGTCAATCTCAAGATAAAGATTTTTTCAAAATACATAACTATTCTTTTTCTTTTTCTTTTTTTTATATAGAGAGAGTGCAGGTAGGGGAGAGAGACAGAGGGAGAAAGAGAATCTTAAGCAGGCTCCACGCTCATCATGGAGCCCAATGAAGGGCTTGATCCTACAACCCTGGGATCATGACCTGAGCCCAAAAAGAGATGCTCAATGGAGCAAGCTGCCCAGATGCCCCTAGAACTATTCTTAATATGGTAAATGAAACTGCTCTAAAAGGAAAGCAAGTATTAATACATGGTAAAACATGTTAGCCCCTTTGAAGAGGAATGTTTGCTGTCACTGTTATTATTCTTTGTAATTTTAGAATCTTGTCAATGTAATAAGATTTGAAAAATAATTTGAGCTTATCACTCCTCGCAGGGAGAGAGAAGGTTTGCTGGAGAATGAAATGAATGGTGAATTGTGGAGTGTCTCAGTTACAAGGTATTGGAAAGGACTTAAATAATTTGGCTTGTGTCAAGTGACTTTGGGGCGGGTTTAAGGAAGCAGGGCTTAACAGTGGACAGGATGTGGTCATGAAATGGGGATAACTCTATGAGTGGCTACCTTAATAAATCTTTTCTAGAGGTATAGGAGACTGGGCCAAGGCTAGAGCTGTAACTGGTAAAAATCAACAATCACACATATTAGTCAAAATAGGAATATATTTGGTATTTTGTGGCTTGGACATTGTTCATGTTTTGTCTGTGCTCAGACATAATTACAGAGTGGTCTTGTTTTTGTCTGGATTCATGATAGTCACAGTATGGATGTGTCTGATGCTAATGGTCTATGAAATTGTGGATATTTAATGGAAGAACACCAAAGCCTGACTTGTAGTACCAGACCAGCTCCAGGATGTCAGGGATTATTTTTTTTCTCAAGGCAATTATCATTATTTGCAAACTATATTAATGTCTATACATAACCACTGTAATAAGAAATTAACTTTATCAAAACAGTATATTATTTTGGTAATATTTGTATGAAAGACAAAGGCAAGCTATCCATATCATCTATGTCAGCAATAGGTCATTAAAAATTTTTTTTGAGTGTTTATTTATTTTTGAGAGAGAGAGAGACAGAGTCCAAGCTGGCGGTGGGGGGTAGAGAGAGAGGGAGACACAGAATTCAAAGCAGGCTCCAAGCTTCGAGCTGTCAGCAAAGAGCCCGGCGTGGGGCTTGAACTCACGAACCATGAGATCATGACCTGAGCTGAAGTAGGACATTTAACCGACTGAGCCACCCAGGTGCCCCAGGTCATTTTAAAATAATAAAAAATAGACTTCTTTCATAATAGAAAACAGATATATGAACTAAGATTAGACTTAGTAAGATATGTTAAGGAATTTAGTTAGAGAAAACAAAAAAATTTGTACTCATACATAGACGATGACTCATTTAGAAATGTTCTTAATAAATATGGTACCCTTCTTTTTGTATATTTTGTAGCACTCACCTACTTCAGGTATCTACTTTCCCGTGTATCAGAATGACTTATTATGAAGGGAAAGCTGTAATACCAAGAGTTCTTTGCTAAGTGCATTTGAGTGACTGGTCTATCAAATGAAAGGAACAGGAAAAAGCTGGTGAGACACTATAAATCTTTGTATTTTCTAAGAAATCAATTCTAAGGTTAACTTAAGAAGAAGAAAAACAAAAGAATGTAACTTCTAAACAACCATAGCTTATCAATAGGGACTGGCATGGGTTATAAATGAAGCAATACATGATCTCATCAAATCATGATATATTAGTGATAGGGGAAAGATTTTTTATTAACCAAGATATGAATAAAAGGGGGTAAAGTGAGAAATGACCCCAAAATCCAAAATTATTTTATCATGTGATAACATAAGATCCTTCCCTTGTTCTATGAGAGGCAACAGTTGTGGAGGAAGGAGCATGTTTATGGAAATTAGATTTCTAGCTACATATTCCTTCTCTTCAATTTACCAGGCTATGGAACCTTGAGCACGTTATTTAAATTCTCTGAGTTTCAGGGGCACCTGAGTGGCTCAGTCAGTTAAGCGTCAGACCCTTGATTTTGACTCAAGTCATGATCTCACAGTTCTTGAGTTCAAGCCCTGAGTTGAGCTCCTAGATGAGAGTAAGGTGCTGGTTTGGGATTCTCTCTCTCCCTCTGCCCCTCCCCTGCTGGCAAGCCCAGGCTCTCTCACTTTCTCTCTGCCCCTCCCCTGCGTCCAAGCTCACATTCTCTCTCAAAATAAATAAATAAACTTAAATTCTCTGAGTTTCAGTTTCTTCATCTGGAAATGTGGTATATGTGCAACACATGGCACTTTACAATGATCACATGAGACAATATGTTAAAAATAAAAACTACCTTACTACTGACGCAGAGCAGTTCTCAGAAAAGAAAATGCTGATATCCTACATATACATTCCTCCTCTCCATTTTCTCCTGAGATTGACTTAGAAGAGAAATTTAGATTATAGTTCTGAAAAATATCTGACATTAAACATTATGAACCCTAATGCCTAACTCTAAACACAGTGTAAGTTTAGGAACTGTGCCTTATGGTGATAAATTTAAAAGACTTTAAAAGAGGGGGACAAAACGTAAGAGACTCTTAAATATGGAGAACAAACAGAGGGTTACTGGAGGGGTTGTGGGAGGGTGGATGGGCTAAATGGGTAAAGGGCATTAAGGAATCTACTCCTGAAAGCATTGTTGCAACTATATGCTAACTAACTTGGATGTAAATTGAAAAAAAATAAAATAAAATATAGTTGAAAAAAAAAGACTTTTTAAAAAGGCATTCAGGGGTGCCTGGGTGGCTCAGTCGGTTGAGCATCTGACTTCAGCTCAGGTCATGATCTCACAGTTTGTGAGTTCAATCCCCACGTCGGGCTCTGTGCTAACATCTTGGAACCTGGAGCCTGCTTCAGATTCTGTGTCTCCCTCTCTCTCTCTGCCCCTACTCTGCTTGCACTCTGTCTCTTTCTCTCTCTTTCTCAAATAAACATTAAAAAAGAAAAAGACATTGAGACAACCACTTTAAAGGGGTTCTGGTCACCAATTCCAATATGAGGGGAGTGAGTCCTACACAACACCAAGCAATTCTCTGGCACCAGATGGGTGTCTTACAAATCAACTCAATTTTGACACTCTCTACCTGAATAGAGCATCAGATTGCACAGGTTAAGGGCTCAGTCCCACAAGACCATCCCACCCCTTCAGATGCTAATCACAAGCCCAGATGGTCACCTGTACATCTCACAGGTTGGCTAGACATCAGAGGTTCCTGCAGCCCCCTTCAAGGGTTCAGTTAAGAGCTTTATACACAGAACTCAGGAAAACATTTTACTTACTAGATCACAGGTCTTTTTAATAGAGGGATATAATTCTGGAACAGCAGATGGAAGTGATGCACAGGGGAAAATGTGGGGAAGGGGCTCAGAGCTCCCATGCCCTCTTCAGACATGTCACTCTCTTCTCATCTTCTTGTATTTATTAGCTCGGAAACTCTCTGAACCCCCTCCTCTTTGGGGTTTTTATGAGGGCTTCATTACACAGCAAAGATTGATTAAATTATTAGCCACTGGTGAATTGAATCAAGCTCCAGCCCCTCTCCCTTCCAGGGCAGACGAGGGAGGTAGGACTGAAAGTTCCCACCCTCTAATCATGGTTGGTTCTCTGGCAACCGGCCCCCATCCTTAGGTGCGTCTAAAAGCCACCTCATTAACACAAACCCAGTGATGGTAGAAAGGGGATTGTGAGGAACAAGATAACCATTTCACTTTTATGGCTCTGAAGCGTTTTCAGGAACTGAGGACAAAAGACCAAATGTGATAATAAAAGATTGCTCTTATTGCTCTGAAACTTGCAAAAGGGAGCTGAGACAGGATCTGTGGATGAATATCAAATATAGGCGAGAAATATATTTTGGTAACCTGAATAACCAAATACATAATTCTTATAAATCATCCTATCGCATACCTCTTCTGAGCTTCTTTAACGTGAGGCCATTCTAAGACTTTCTGCTGCTCCTGGTGAAAAGATAATGTTCCACCTCTGGCCCACTAGCAGTACAATTAAAATACCAGATGACAATCACAGCTGTTGGAAAACGAAGCCCCTGGTGTTTCTTAATTGAAATACCAGCACAGAAATGTGACTCTTACTACTTTCTACCAGGCTTTCATTGGAGACCTGATCAAATACCATCAGAGAATTGTCTCCCTTGATTATCTTGTGAAACTCCTGGGATCTGCCATCACACCCTGGATTTTCCTCAGAGAGGAAAGGGTTTCCTCAGAGTCAGAAAGGATTTCAAAGCATTCTTCCTCAAGGGGTGGCTTCTAAAGCACCGCCCTCCCCCCCCACCCCCTTCCCCCTCAACAGGTTAGGATTTGCCTGTGGCTATGAGACACACTATTAAAGGCCAACTTGCAGTTGTCACTCAAGCCTTCTGACTCTACCCACTCCCCTTCTCTATCTGGTGACTTGCTGCCTCTAAGACAGAGACTGCTGTTTCCCTGGGGGGGAGGAGAGGCGGGGGGGGGGGGTGGTGAGGGGGTGGTAACCTTGTCTGGTGCTGACTTAGTGGAGACTTTGCTCATCTCTGCGCTTCTCTAAAGCTGAACACACACCAGAGACATTTACAAACCCGACTGGGAATGAACTTGGAACCACGAAGTTCAAGTCTCTTGTGAGCCAAATCATTATTTAATCAAGTTGGTGGATGTGGAAGAAAAGAGCAAAACCACTTAAATGTGGACGATAATAGTCCCTGACTTCACCTCTACTTGTGAGAAATAATCATTCTTCTCAGTGACACATACAGTAAGTCAGAAGATTGCCATTTACTGCTCTTGCTTTTAGTGTATTCCTCATCATTATATATGGCATTCCATCATCAGCAAAACCTTAGATTTCATTGACATATAGGTTATAAATTCATCTTGGAAAAAATAAGACTACTTTTCTGGCATGAATATATAATATGTGAGTATATACAACTTAGTTCAGTCTTAATTTAATTATAATATGCAGTATCTCATAACTTATTTGTGTTTTCATCTTATCCACACTTTTTTAAAGGTCCATCTTAAAAATGCATCTCTGATGCATGACTTTCTTCCTATTCAATATTTTTTTAGTTGAGATTTTTAAAAATGAAGGCACTATTTTTGTTCATTTCTCCTTAAATATTGCTGAATTTTCCTTGAAAACATTAATTACTTATTGAAAGAGAAATAAATATAGGGGAGGAAAAGGATTTTTATTGTAAATATTTGAATATTATAAAATCATTACTAATTGGCCTACATGAATATTAAGGTTCTTCAGCCCTAAAAAAAAGTCTAGACTGTAAATATATGATAGCTATCACTGCAGTTTCTTTGCCAGAAGCACTTTATAGATATTAATCTCCATTTATCTTCACATCACTCCCAATAAGGTAGATAATGTATTTTAGCTATTTTTAAAATATATGATGCACTTGAGACTTTTAAAAAGTGAAATACATTTTTCAAAGTTACACAGCTATTAGTGACAGAGCTAGGATCCAAAATTATATAATAATTCATTTTTAACATAGTGAGATAGCTTTTTTCCCTTCTAGGATGTGATAGACAGTAATTTTACCAAGTTTACAATTAGCAGATTAATCAACTAAACAAATGTAGCAGCTATAAATTTCAACATACTCAGGTGTGCAAGAACAGCATGTTCCCTATGGATTAAAGCAGCTTAATTTTTGATTGTTAGTCCTGTTATTCTCAATATTTCTAGCATCCTCACCTACCCCAACAATGCATCTCATACTGTCCAGGGACCTAACATGATACCATGAGAAGAGGGGCTTTTTGTAAGACCGTCCCTAGTCAGGGGTGCCTGGGTGGTTCAGTCAGTTGAGTGTCTGACTCTTGATTTCAGCTCAGGTCATGATCACAGAGCTGTGGGATTGAGCCCCACATTGGGCTCCAAGCTGAGCGTGTAGCCTGCTTGAGATTCTCCCCTTCACCCTTTGCCCCTTTCCCCCACTTGCATGCTCTCTCTCTCTCAAATAAGAAACAAAGTAAAATAATAAAAAATAACTAAAAAAAAAAAAGACTGTCCCTATTCAGTCAGCCTAGGGGACTGGGAATAGTCCTTGTATCCATTCCTCTTTGAGGGTTTGCTACCTCCTTAGAATTATTGCCTTCTAGGCAGGATCGGAGTCCACTCTAGTCACAGACTAGAAATCTCTCTCTATTCTCCACATTCTCAGCCCCATCTTTTTTTTTTTTTTGAAGCTAAGGGCAGTGAAAAAAAGACTTGACAATCATCTGCTCTCCCCACTTATTCAGTTGCTCTGTCTATACCTAGAAATCCCATTCTTTATTTACCACACCAGACTTTCTCCATTCACTGTTCTACTCCTGCTGCATACCTGGCCTCAACCTTTCTCTGAGACAATGAAGTTTGCAGCCAGCTGCCATATTGAATGGGAGTAAGTGAGGGGTGGGGGAAATTCAGGAGAAAATGTAAGTTAATATTTCAAAATATAATCAAAATCCATAAATATTTGGGGAGTATGGGAATTGTCTTTAGTCTGAAGAGGCATGGGGATAGGATAGAGGATGCTAAATAAATAAAAGAAATTATCCCAATCCCTAGGAACCCCCAATCTATTAATAATTAAAAGAAAAGAAAAAAACAGACCAAACTATTACCTGTAAACCATCAGAGGACAACAATACCTAACTGTGCAATAGGAATTCAGACAGGAGAGAACTGAGGAGAAGCTGAAATACAGAAATATCAAAGTATTTTAATAATACCTACTGCCAAATTAATTAGATATTACCAATGGAATTCAAAAATAATTACTAAACATCTATTATGTACCAAGCACACTACTAGGCACCAGGAATACAAAAAGCGAACATAATTTTATCTTCCAAGTCAGGGGTAGGGGGCTGAAGATGGGGAGGAAAGGAGGCAGACATTGGAAAATGCTTTTTAGTGGATGTGATTTTGAGTTGGGTATTAAAGAAAAAGTAGAATTTTGCAATGGAATTATGATTAGAGAAAACACTGTGTGCAAAGGCAATGATAGAATTAATCCTGCTTCAAGCTCTTCCTTTCCCCTAGGCATGGGACTGAGTTTTGTTAGGAATAGCAAACAGCATGAGTAAAGAGAGGGCAGTTTTTCATCAGATATATCTGGGTGAAAGGCCTCCTCACACAACACGAGGGAGGGTTAGTTTAGATTCCCTTATATAGATTGAGGATAAGAGCTGAAGCAAACTGTAGCTTAAAAAATAGTCTTCACTATGACTAGTAAAGTAAGCCAATGGCCTAAGGTCAAATTGTACAATACATCTTGGTTCAGGTCCATGGGTTCCAAGATAGGACCATCGATAGAATGAGGTATCAGTAAGTCTGCAAAGGTCATATGTTCTAAAAATGAGACCACTGACTATTTCAGTAACTTGCCTGGTTTACAACTTCGGAACAATCCATGCCAAGACCATCTTAAGACTAATTCCAGCCCCCAGGTCCTATAAGTACTGTACCCTAAGCTCCTCTTTTGACCCAATCCACAGTTCCTCTGCTTTGTATTGTCTCCTGTTCCAGTAGGCTAAATCAACCTAATTTTTTTTTTCTTTTACTACAGGCATGTTCCTGGTAGTCTCCAGACAGAGTTTTCACAAACAGATGATCAGGAACCCTTGCTGCGATAGAGACACACTCTTACTGATAACCACACTTTGGTCTTGAGTCTCCACTGGTTCAAAGCCAATCTACCTGTCTCACCACCAATGTGAGCTCCAAATATTTTGTTGCGCCCTTTGGTATTGGTCTTATTTTGTCTTATGGATAAGATCTCCCAAGACATTTTGGTTATTTGATTATATATGTAGTCATTCTCTTAAAGCTATCCCAAAGTATTGATTTGCCATTCCTCTACTGTTTGCGTATTGACACTCTTGTGGTACATCTGAGAGATTCATACGGCAAGAGACAGGGATAGGCCCAATGAATTTGCATTGCAATTTGATGGTTGGTGATCAAATATCACAGTTTTATGAAAGTTTTGTTTGTTTTGTTTGTTTGTTTACTTCTTGGAGCAACATGGCTTCTTGTCCTTTGGGGGATGAAAATTTGTTGAATCATTTGGCATGGTAGTTCCTGTATAGTAAAATTTAATACTCTGAAGATCACATATTTGTGTCTGCAACATGGACAAACACTAAGACAAGAATCATAATAAAAATTTAAAGTATGTTTCATATGTCTCATAATCAACTTGGATTTCTTTCTCTCTCTGGGGGAAGCCAGCTGCCATGTCTTGAAGATACTCAAGCAGCCCTGTGGAGGCCCGTACGGTGAGGAACAGAGGCCTTCTGGCAAGAACCAGCAATAACTTGCCAGCCATATCAGTGGCCACCTTGGAAGTGGATCCTCCAGCTCCAGTCAAGCCTTTAGATAACTGCATCCTCCAGAGAAACACCAACACCAATAGCCTAGCTAAGCCACTCCCAAATTCCTGACCCACAGAACTCTGTGTAAGAGAGGGAGGCAAACCATGATTGACTATTAAATATGGAGAACAAACTGAGGGTTGCTGGAGAGGAGGGGGGTGGGCTAAATGGGTGATGGGCATTAATGAGGGCACTTGTTGGGATGAACACTGGGTGATATATGTAAATGATGAATCAATAAATCTTACTCCTGAAACCATTATTACACCGTATGTTAACTAACTTGGATTTAAATGTAAAAAAGGAACTCTGTGTAAGAAAACAAGTATTTGTTTGTTTTAAACCATTAAGTTTGGGAAAAAATAAGTAAACCATTGAGTTTTGGACAATTTGTTAGACAGCAATAGATAACTAATGTAACAGGTAACTATACTTATCAGATCATTGATATGATAGCTAATGTCAAGAGGACTTTCATTTAATTTGGATATGGATGGTTTATCTCTGCCAATGTCTCTAGGATTACTCCAACATCTGCTAATTGTCAAGAGCAATGGTTTTGGAAGTACCATAACCACTGGAGAGGAGTATCTACTAACAATTTAGAATCTTGAACCAGTAGAAATCTGAAATACTGCCTTTTACTGAAATCTTCTACTATTTCTTCCAGAAGACTAAATTTCTGATTATCTCTGGGGCCTTTAAATTAAAAAAAAGAAATTAAAAAAAAGAAACAAAGAAAAAAAAGAAACAAAGAACTCTGTGGATGATAAGTTGGTAGTTGGCTTCTAATATGGCCCCTAATGATCCCTGCCTCCTGATATTTGTGCCATTATGTAATCCCCTCCATTCAAGTGCAGATTGTATCCAGTAACTTGTTTCTAAGTGGTAAAATATAACAAAAGAGACAGGCTATCATTTCTAAGGTTAGAATACAAAAAGCACACGGCTTCTATGTTGCTTGCCCTTTTCACCATCTTACTGGCATATTCTGAGGAAAATAGCTGCCATCTTGTAAGCTGCCCAATAAAGAGGCCCACTTATATGAGAAAATGGTATCTCCAAACAAGAGCCACCAAGTACCTAAGTACTCAGTCCAGTAGTCCATAAGGAGTTGAATCCTGACAATGAGTGAACTCAGAGGGGATCCTCCCCCAGTTGAGCTTCAACCAACATCTGGACTGACGCCTGTAAGAGACCTTGAGCCACAGATATGCAGCTAAGCCATGCCCAGATTCCTGAACCATAGAAACTATAAGATAAATGTTTGTTGCTTTAAGCCATAAAGTTTTGGGATAACTTATTACACAGCCATAGACAACTGTGTTGAACAGTTAGATAAAATAAGACTAAATTGTCCTGGTTTATTTTTATATTAATAATTTTTATTATATGAATACAATATTATATAGCAATATGAGAATGGAGGTTTTCTCTTCTATTGAGGTTTTATACATAATCAATTTTATAGGGATTTAGTCACTAATTATCCTGCGAATAAGGATGTATTATGGATAACGAGAACATTGAAAAATCATTAATTTAACGCATAATGTCTGTTATAAATGTTACCATTTGACAAGGACATTTAAACCTACAGGAAAGAAGTCTTTTTTTCCTCTCATTATTCTGTTGACAGTTATCATACTAATCTTTGTGCATAAGCATGAGTATACCTGTTTCTAACCTGAATCATGTTTAAAGTAACATTTTGCCAAACTTCTCATTTGACTTGTCAAGTTTTTGTTTCTTTTATCATACATTTGATTAATAAGAGAACTACCATAATCACTTTGAAATACTTTAAGGAAAAAAAAATTTTAATGCTTATTCATTTTTGAGAGACACACAGAGAGAGAGAGAGACAGAGTACAAATGGGGGAGGGACAGAGAGAGTGGGGAGGGACACAGAATTGGAAGCAGGCTCCAGGCTCTGAGCTGTCAGCACAGAGCCCGAAGCGGGGCTGGAACTCACAAACTGCGAGATCATAACCTGAGCCCAAGTCGTTTGCTTAGCTGACTAAGCCTCCCAGGTGCCCCAATTTTGAAATACTTAAAATTTAATTTTTGTTATCATCTTTCATTTTATAAAACAAAGAAGCAAACATTAGTATACAGATATCATTAACTGCTTTTCTTTGGAGCTCAAATTTGGTAAAGACAGAGTCAAGAAGAGCTGTTTTCAAAAAACAAAATGTGTTACCAAAGAGTTATCTCTCAAAAAGACACAGGGTTCATTTTACCTTCCAAGAGATTCTTTCAAATATTTAAGAAACAAATTTATGTTATATAAACTCATGGGGAATGTAGAAAAACAGAGAGTATGCTTCTTATATAAATTTATGAAGTTAGAATAACTGACAGCAAACTGAACAGAATGAATGGGCATGTTGATGGCCGCAGAAATAAGGGATTCAGAGAGCAGGGCAAGAGATTCTGTGAGAGCAACAGAATGAAGAAGGACCTCCAGGAAATTCTTACTTGAGAATCCAAATTCTAATCAAGTGTCTGCTGCAGAAGCTTTTGTGCTTGCTGAGTATGATAACGGGCAGCTGAACCAGTTCTCATGCTTTTGAACTGTTTCCACTTGGGATCTACCTTTCTTCCCACTTGTGTTCTTCCAAATGAAATGGAGGGGCGCCTGCATGGCTCAGTTGCTTAAGCGTCCAGCTCTTTCAGCTCAGGTCATGATCTCGAGGTTTGTGATTTTGGGCCCCATATCGGGCTCTGTGCTGATCGTGCAGACCCTGCTTGGGATTCTCCCTCTCTCCCAATCTCTCTGCCTCTGCCCCACTTACACATGTGCGTTCTCTCTCTCAAAATAAATAAACTTAAAAAATAAAATAAAATGCTAAATTCTGGCATCACTTACAGAATCTGAGGTTTTAGCTCTTTATTACTGAACAAAATAAAGGGAGAGATTTCCCTCACAGCCATCTTTTCTTATTTTATAGCTATTCCCTTGGCTTGGACCTCTAAGGGGCCGTTGGTGGTTTCTATGGAAGCTCTATGGAAACCAGCTAAATAACAAGGTAGCTATGTAAAGTTTTTTTCTATATGATGCAATTATTTTCATTTAGAACACAATCAGCTGCTGTCGCACCTTTGCCTCTGCTTTTAAAAAATTCCTAGAGGGGCGCCTGGGTGGCGCAGTCGGTTAAGCGTCCGACTTCAGCCAGGTCACGATCTCGCGGTCCGTGAGTTCGAGCCCTGCGTCAGGCTCTGGGCTGATGGCTCAGAGCCTGGAGCCTGTTTCCGATTCTGTGTCTCCCTCTCTCTCTGCCCCTCCCCCGTTCATGCTCTGTCTCTCTCTGTCCCAAAAATAAATAAATGTTGGAAAAAAAAATTAAAAAAAAAATTCCTAGAGTCTTTGTGTGTGCCATGACTAACCTGAAGAAGAAAACACACACAAAACTGAACAACGGCGAAAGAGAGGGAGTGAGAATTTAGAGAGCCCATGAAGAATCATTTCAGAGGATTGCTGAGTCCTGGGAAAGTGAATTCTAAGGGATCAACATGGCAGATAAATAAAAGGTTATTTCTGGCTCTTTGGTTTTTAACATATAATCGTCAATATCCAGCTGACTTGGGAAAAATCACAAGAAATGATGTGTATCAGGTACCAAATTCTAGTACACATCCAAAACTCAGCTGTGGTCTTTCCTTTCTTCTCTTTCTTCCTGTCCCTAAAACCCCAAGGCAAGGAATCAAGGCTTCTAGACACTGCCGGATGAGTCAAGGTACTGCGGCCCAGACAAGCTAAGCACTGGCCCTGTCACCACACAGACACAAAGGCATTCAAGAAACCACAGCCTTCTGGTTTTGTGGCTCCTGTCTTCTTAATCAAGTCGACGCACAGTGTGTATGCAGAGTTCACCCACAACACACGCAAACACCGTGCAACACCTTGGGGCGGTTGGCTGGCAGAAATGTCCATCGAGCTGTGATTCACTGGGCAAGAGGAAGGCCTCTGGGGGCAGCCAATCAGAGTCTGGCCCAGGGGAAAAATCACTTGGCTTTTCCAGGAAGCCATCTAATTATGTTACTGTAATCCTCAGGCTTGCATTTTTCAGCCTCCTCAACACGAACTCACAGACTTCACTGATTATGTAATTACGGAAAACTTCACAACAAACATGAAGATTCCTTCTGGAGGCCACATTGAGGATCGGGATGTGCATTTGAGCGTGGGAGGGAAGCACACGGCTCACAAAGGGAAGAGCAAAGAGATTTATTGAACTTAAAAGGCCGCAGTTTAAAAGAGGCCTCTACCAGACCTCCCTTTTCGTGTGCACATTTTTTGCACCTGCAACTGTTTGTGGGTTGGAAAGCAATAGCCCTCCCCCTTCTCCCAAGAGACCATGCTTTAATGCCTTGGCCCCAAATGTGTCATTTTCCTGCCGGGGGGGGGGGGGGGGAATCAAAAGAAACTAAGTTTTTAGAACTTTGCTGTAAAGAAAATAATAGTTCTGAAAAGGATTGGAGCCACATTTTCAGGTTAGACACAGTTGTTAGAGATATGTCAGAAGGGAAAACATTCCTCTTCACTTTCTTTCCTAACTTGAGCTCAAGTTCTCCATTTCACTGGGTTCTGTGTGACATCTGTAGCTCCCATTCCAGCGGGGGCCGCACCACACTTTCCGCTCTGCAGTGCAGGACTGTGTTCAGACCACAGTGTTCAAAGTCTAGATTCCAAATGGACCTTCCTGATTCTTCACAGAGGAGATGTTGTATAAATTATTTCCACTGAAACAAACCTTTGATACCAGAAGTGAACGGTGGCATCTTAATTACGATGCTCATGAATGAAGTGCTGACAAATGATCTTGCTTTGGATGGTGTTTAGATGGTGGGTGGGGCTTGGGTTAGAGCTGGGATCAAAACTTGATTTTGGCCATTGATCCACTTCCTCTCTCCCCCACCACCCACCTCATATGTTGAGATGAAAGTTAAGAGTCGAAAGCCTCTTTTAAGCCATTATGAACTGTTTTATTCAAAGTGGCATCTGTGAATTCTTATAAGACTGGCCAAGATTTGCCAAATTATTCCTCCAGGGAATAGAAAGTTTAAAATCAAGGGTCATAATTGAAGCAAAAGCGCTATGCTCGTGTGAGATAGAATGCATCGCTAAAGAGACGGAAGATATGACAAAGCCCCTCACTCAGCATATATAATAATAGCACAAGGATGAACTTGAATGGACAGACTGGAGTAGTAGATGCAGATCAAATAAGCCCAGTCTTCTTCAGTTTAACTTGGAAGACATTAAGGATTTTCTATATGGTATAAACCTTGATGAATATTGATGATATGGGCGGGGTGGTTCTTATATATCTTATAAGATGCTAGTGTGCCGTGTGGTCAGGGAGCTGGAGATTTTAAAGAGTAGATATATTTACTCTCCTCAAAGAGTGGGAAATAATCATCTCAGCTACAGAGTGATCATTTGCCTCTCAATCTACTGTCCAAGTAAATGTTAACATTTTTGAAGTGGGTAGGTTTGGGATTCCAAGCAAACCCCACGATGGTCTTCAGTTCAGTTGTGTCATGGGGAGGATGCAAGAGAAGGCTTAAGTGGTTCATTGTCATTGAGGTACATTTATATCATTTTTATATTTATATTACTGAGTTACATTTATACAGACAAAATGATGGTATGGAACGAGGTGGGGCTGGTTAAAGGGAAACACGGGAAGCCTGGGGTATCAAGAATACAAGTTAAGGGATAAGGGATAAGAGAAGATGGAAGAAAGAATAGAAAAAGGAACAAAGTAAACTCAGGAGCAAATAGTAAATTACTTTGGACCACTTGGTGGAGAAAATGAGCAGTTTCACCTAAATAAATATATCCTGGCCTGACCTCACTGTTCTCAAAAGGGACAGTCAGAAAGTCTGCTAGAAAATGCAAGATAGGAGATTTAGAGCCAAAGGGAAAAAGGACCAGGATTCTAGGAGGCTTCTTATCCACACAGATTAGTTCCCCAAGAGAGCCTTATTTTAGACTTCTGTTCTCAAATAAAATAATGCCTCCTTTGATGGGTTCATTTCCATGGGAGGGAAAGGGTGAGATGAAAGTTCTATGTCAAGGGCAGAATAAGGTCCACGGAGACCATTAGCCTAGGAGGAAATTTTTGGAGGACCTGATACACTTAAGAGTTAGAAATCCATATTCAAAGATCTCTGCATTTCATCACCGTTTAGATTCCAAACACGCGGATTTAGGTGTCTGTGTAGAATTTTATCTGGCAGTGGGATCTGAACACATCTCTTTGCAAATCTTTTCCTATGGATGACCTTGACTTGTACAAATGATATATATATTTGGAATAAGGGCAGTGGAATGAAACCTCGATGCCTCCCAAATAGTTTCAATTACGGTTTCATTTAGAGGAGAAAAATAATTTTTTTCCATTTTATTTTTCTTCACTCCTTGAGAAAGTACATCATTGAGTTTTGTCTTCTTTAGCATTTTGGTATTTTAAATACCTCTCCCCTCCCATACAGGCAGGGCTTTCTTCCATTGAGAGGGCACCCCCCTAGGCGCTCCAGAGGCACGGTGCTGGCACTTTGTGCAGAGGCCCTGGAAAGCTCTCCCACATAATGCAGTGCACACTGGGGGCCCTGAGCACCAGCAGCAGGTTCTCCAAATAAAGCCCCTTCTCCAAGTAAGTGAACAGAAAAAGGACTTAGAGCCTGACTGTTTTACTTCCCACTCAACAAATAAAGTGTGCCAAGGGCATAAAATTTGCTCACTTTCACTATAAAGTGTGAAAACGAGAGACAAAAAAAGACGGCAGTAAAGATATACTAGGAGTGATCTCTTCCTTCCATTATTGCAGACACCATTGACCTGTTCGTTTTTTAATTTTTAAATTTGAGTAGAGTTGACACACAATGTTACCCGAGTTTCAGGTGTACAACATCACGATTCAACTTTTCCACAAGTTGTGCTGTGCTCACCACAAGTGTAGGTGCCATCTGTTGCCACACAACACTGTTACATTATCAGTGACTATATCCTCTGTGCTGTGCCTTTTATTCCTGTGACTTACTTGTTTCATAACCAGAAGCCTGGATCTCCCAGCCCCCTTCACCCATTTTGCCCAAGCTCCCAACCCCCTTCCTTCTGGCAACCATCAGTTTGTTCTCTGTACTTACAGGACCATTGACCAGCTTTTGAATTATACTCTTTTAGTTTGAGGTCATTTCTTTCTCTTTTTATTCCAGCGCCTAAGGGCTGTGGGGGTTTAAAAATTAAGTTTCTTTTGGAAGTATTACTGGGCTTCCTCTAGTCTTGTTCAGGGAAGTGAATCCCTTACGATGGTGTGCCCCTTCTGAGGACTTATGGACACTCTCTGTCATAACCCAGAGGTGATTAGCAACTCTCCACTTGCCCCAGCTACTAGATTATCTGTCTGCAGTTGGGAAATTCCACTAGCCACTTCCTGAAAACAAACTTTCTACTCTACGGCTATAGATGATAGCTGTAGAGTGCCCAGACAACTCAGTAAGCACGGGTGGGGAGAAACACCGAAGCCTCTTTGCCCGGCATAATCGCTGACCCCTTCTCCCTCCTATCTAGCCTCTGCCCACTTCATGGATTTTCCAGGGTTTTCCCTGATTTACAAGTTACAGCTATTTCTGTAAAACTTAAGCAGACATTTCCTCAAATGTTGCTAGTAAGTAAGTACAAAATAAAAAGTAAATCATTGTGGATGTACAGTTCAGATTTTGTCAGTCTGTTCATAGTATTTATTGAGTGACCAATGTATATTGGGAAAGCCTGGCAGGAAATACTTGTGGGGGATTATAAAACAGCAGTTACAACCACCAACAGATTAGGTGCCTTGCTGCAAGATTCAGAACACTCAGGAAAAGAAAACTTACGGAGGTTTCAGAAAGTACTCCTTTATAGTCTAATACATTGATACACATAGATCTATATAGTCTAATGCCTGTAGTCTAATGTTATAGTCTATCATAACATCTATATAACAAAAGAAACCCTCTCTAAAACATGTCATTTTCTTAATGTTTATTTTTTTTTGTTTTGAGAGAGAGAGACAGAGACAGAGACAGAGCGGGAGTGGGGGAGGGGCAGAGACAGAGGGAGACACAGAATCCAAAGCAGGCTCCAGGCTCTGAGGTGTTAGCACAGAGTCCAATGCGCGGCTCAAACTCACGAAATGTCAGATCATGACCTAAGCTGAAGTCAGACACCTAACCGACTGAGCCACCCAGGAGCTTATTTTAACTGAGCCTCCACAAGTCAGTGTACATAGTTCAATGTCATAGAGTGTCATAGTTCAATGAAATGTTCTTTCGTTTTACCTACACACATATCAACATAAAAAGAAAAATAAACACATAAGATTTGGTATTCATCTATTTGTCACCAAAGCTAAGCTCTTAAAAACCTGGTATACTAAATACATGTATTTTTATTTAAAAGTTTTTTTAGTGATTATTTTTGAGAGAGAGGTAGAGCATAGTGTGAGCAGGGGAGGAGCAGAGCGGCGGTGAGGGGGTGGGCGACACAGAATCCAAAGCAGGCTCCAGGCTCTGAGCTGTCAGCACAGAGCCTGATGTGGGGTTTGAATCCACAAACTGTGAGATCATGACCTGAGCCTAAATTGGACACTTAACTGACTGAGCCACACAGGCATCCCTAAATACGTGTATTTTTAAAACATAATGCTTCTCTGTCACCTTACTAATAATAGACTCAAGGGAACACTTAAATTATATTGGTTTGTCATCTGTACGCTTCTGAATCAGAAAGAATGTTAATGAATGAAATATAAAGAGCATCCTAAAACTCTTTTGGGCCGGGAGTGACCAGCAGATCCAGCAGGAGGATTTGCAGAACAATTGCTCAGACAGGCAACAAAGATAAAGGAGAGAAAGTTCTGGAACTTGTTGGGTAGAATGAAATATTGAAACCTAAGAACTTCCCTCTGAGGAAAGAGTCTTTTCAAACACATCTGTCTTGGACAAAATTCAAACTGCCTTCTCTCAGTGATTCATTTTCCCATAATTTTATATTTGTGCGTTTGCCACGTGAGGAAAAGAAGCAGAGTCTGTCAGACTTTTAAGGAAAAGTCCTGGTCAAGTTGACTCCTGGGCCCCACCAGCCCACCCCAGTCTTGAGATCAAGCCTAGGCGAAGGCAGGAGGGACCCAGGGAGCTTGAAGGGAACTCAGCACCGATGCATCGGTTAGGTTGTCCTGCCAGATCTTGATTCCTTGTTCCAATGTATGGGCTTCTGCCTTGTGTGAGCAGCCCCCTTCTGTAGTCCCTGACTCAGGGCTGCACTATTCTTGCAGCTTCTCTGGGCTGGGTTCTTGGCTTCCTAGAGAGTGGAGAACCACTCTGTTTCTAATGCCTGCTACTTTGTGTTAGATTGTGTGCTGCTGTCTGCCTCCCCAAACATCTACATACCCTCAAGATGCCCCTTTTGGTATCTAATAATCTTAGTCCTCTTTATTTGAACATTCACCTTAGAGCAAGCCCCATGCTGAGCAACTCACATGCATTATCTTAACTTAAACCTCACGAGTCAATTATTTCCATTTTACAGAAGAGGAGCCCGAGGCTTTCAGAGGTCAACTGGTTATTAAGTGGTGAAACTGAGATTCAAACCTACATCTGTCTTACTTCTGTCTCCTCTCCTTGGAGTTCTAGTCTATGTGGGTCTCCCCTCAGTGGAAGACAGCCCTCGTCTAGATCTTTCTCACTGCATGTGTGTTCTGAAATATGATGGGCTCCTTTGGACTTTTCAATGCATTTTATAAATAAATGTACTTTTGTTCATCAACTATCCTCTCCGTTTCTTCTCTTACTGCTACTGCACTCATAATCTAAGTGGCATTCAAGAATCTAAGCAAAATCCCAGAGCATCACTGCCTCTTGGACTTCTAACGGTCCCGCAAAGGACATCATAAAAGGAAAAGGCTGGAAAATCTCTGAAAGGAAGTTTTCGGAGAGTGTTTACGTGACAAAGAAGTCAGGAAAATATGGTATTGTTATGATTCTCTTCATCATTTCAGGATCTGAAGTGTTCAGAAAGAAAGACATCCAAAAGGAAGATGGACTTCCAGGGGGGGATGTGACTCATAAGGAAGAATATGAAAGAGAGAAAAGCGACTTGTCAGATGGACAATGGGCTTTTATTTGAAGCATATGGAGCCATATGGAAGACTACAGAGAGGTGGAAGTTAGCAAGGAGGAGACAGAAGAAGATGTTCCTGGCTTGAGCAGGGTGAGGGGGTGGGGCCCGGAGACGGAGAGCAAAGGAAATGAGTGTGGAAGGACACAAATACAGGAGACCTTTGTGTGCACAGTAGAGAAACAAATGCCCCACTTTTAGCATCTTGAAAAACATTGGCTATTTATTAACAAGAATGAAATAAATTTCTCTAATGCTTTCTTCCAAATTACTCAAAGAGCCTCAAAATCTTCCTGCTTATGCCACACGTTAACCAGGAGAAAATCTCAATCTTCTCTTCTCTGATTGATGGAATGATAGCAGAAAGAGTTCCAGATTCATAAAAGGATGGTTTCCAGAGAGAGACATGATAAGTGTGTTTCCTAAAAGATACCAAAAGTTTATTCATTTATTTTTTTGTTTTGAGCCTGCCTATGAACAGTAAGCCTTAAGGAAACCAAAGAAAACAAACCCAGGCAGAAGAAGGGAATTGGCTTCCTTGTCTGGCTCACGTCTCCACAAGGAATGGTCATGTGTATGTGGCTTCCTTTGGTGCCACTTATCAGTCCTCAAATAAAATTCTGCGAACGACTTTTCTTGTCTCCGAGGAAATGCCTGTATCAGAAATCTCTGTTTATAATACCAAGTACCTCAGAAAATGCCATCTGGTGCTCTTGAACTTAACATTCTTGTACAAGTTTATCCTGATGAAATCCTTGGCATTTTCCTGAGGCTTTTTTTGCCTTCCTGCCAAATGTTAATTGGTACCTGTTCCTGTAAGTCTTGAGTTCTCCTTTCCCAGCTGTAGAGATCAGTCTTAAGGGCACTTTTTTACTTCAAAATTTTTCCTCTGAAACTGTCCTGGTTTCCAGCCCTGACTGGAGCCCTCTCCCCAGGCTCTGCATTGTCCTGTCTCCTAGCGGTCCTTACACTGGATTCTTCCACTCTTCCTCTGGGGACCTCCACTTTACAGAACTGACCTGCTGTAGTAGTATTTAAAGGTTTGCAAACTACATTAGGAGGTGCTATGTTATATCTACCTAGTGTTTGTCAGTCACCATAAGTGCCTAAACCTTCCACAGAATCTCAGATGGCCATCCAGCTCCTCCCAAATAAAAGGCCCATACATCTCTTCCTTCAGTATTACTTCCATTATTTCTAGCTTTGTATATAAGAGCTTAGACCCTGGAAGAAACATGATAGAGGAGAAAAAGCATTGACTTCTGATGCCAGAGAGATCTAGTTGTTTTTTTTTTTTTTCTTCAACGTTTATTTATTTTTGGGACAGAGAGAGCCAGAGCATGAACGGGGGAGGGGCAGAGAGAGAGGGAGACACAGAATCGGAAACAGGCTCCAGGCTCTGAGCCATCAGCCCAGAGCCTGACGCGGGGCTCGAACTCACGGACCGCAAGATCATGACCTGGCTGAAGTCGGATGCTTAACCGACTGCGCCACCCAGGCGTCCCAAGAGAGAGAGAGAGATCTAGTTTTAAATCCCGGTTTCCTCCTTTTTTTTTTTTTTTTTTTAATTTTTCCCACTGAACTTGGGCAAGGGACTTAATTTCTTATTCCTTTATCTTACTATTTTTTAATGCTTTTTTTTAATTTTTGAGAGAGCAGAAGAGCATGTGTGAGTGGGGGAAGGCAGAGAGAGAGAAAGAGAGAGAATCCCAAGCAGGCTCCCTACTCAGCACAGAGCCCAACCCAGGGCTCTATCTCACGAACTGACCTGAACTGAACTCAATCAAGAGTCAGATGCTTAACCGACTGAGCCACCCAGACACTCTATTTCTTTATCTTTAAAGTAGGAGTAATGGTGGCAGGTGTAAAGATTAAATAAGTTAATGTGTTTAGGTGGCTGACACATAGTAGGCGCTTAAAACATTTGTTGCATAAAAGAATGGATGAAATTAATGAAAGAGAAGGGCAAAAGAAGAAAAAAAGGAGACCTTACAGTTTTTGCATATCCACCAAGTACAGGCTTTATGATAAGAGTCTCTCAGTTTAGTAAAGAAAACAGATACCTATGCACAAAAGTACCAAGCAGTGCAGTAAGTATGGATGATGGAGGAATGCAGAGGAAAGGTGCCTAACCCAGCCTTATGAAGGAGGAGAGTCGGGGAAGAATCCAGGTCTTACCTCTTCTAACAGATCTGTATCTTTTGGGTGGAAGCTTTGCCCGCCCCTTGTATGGTGATCGCTTACCAAAGTATTAACATTTTATGTAACAGAAGACAATGACTCCATGTCATATATCACACCACAGAAGTTCAACCAACTTGGGTGGTGACTTGGTGAGGTGATGAAGCTGAGGCATATTAAGGGTGTCTCAGGAAATATTCACACTTTCTTTTCCAGAGGTACAGAATATGCTTTTTGGAGACTTGATATGAAATGCCCATATAAGCCTGGAACACAGGAAAACGGAGTCGGTTCTACTGGGACAACGGAATTGGAAATGGTCTTGGTTCTATTTCCTATACTGTGTATCGTTTAGTAAGGCAAAGCCCCCAAACCTCCACATTCCTTAGTTTTGTAGGCACCAAATGTCACCAGAAATATCTGTGCACTATTGAGACAGGGTTCATGATGAGCACCTTGAAGAATCTTGGACATGTGTCCAAAGTTAGCCATTTCTACAGATAGATTAATTCCTAATCATGGTGGAGTTATTGGTTACCTCAATACAATCAGAAAGCTTACTTTTCTTTCTTATGAAGTTTAAAATGACACATTTTCTCCATTTTATTTCATTTACTTAAAGTTTTTTATGTTTTATTTATTTTTGAGAGAGAGACAGAGTGTGAGCGGGGGAGGAACAGAGAGAGAGGAAGACACAGAATTCGAAGCAGGCTCCAGACTCTGAGCTATCAGCACAGAGCCCGACAGGGGGCTTGAACTCACGAACTGTGAGATCATGACCTGAGCCGAAGTCAGGTGCTCAACCGACTGAGCCTACCCAGGCGCCCCTCATTTTCTCCATTTTAATAAAGAGTTTCTCCTAAATGAAAGTTTCAAAATACTAAGACTGACCCCACAAAATCAAATGATTTAACAACCTGGTAGTGCTTTCTGATAAACATTTCCCCCTACAGTTAGAGAATAACCCTGTGTTGTAGATCAGTACTGTTCTCCTGTTTTACAGATGAGAAAACAGAGGCAGGAGTACAACATATGATCTGCCTAAGCTTTCTCAGCACCTTAAGGAAGACCTTAGAATCTAGTCCACAATGCACATGTTTTTAAGTCTATTGTTTAGTCACGAGATATAAAGCATCTCAAGAACTACCAAAGTCATTAAAAATGTTCTCTTTGTGGAGAACATGCTTCCCTTCCCCGGATGTAAAATGTGATGAACGGCAGGGAGGAGAACAAACCACCTCAGACCAGAAAACCACACTGGAGAGTAGTAGAATCTCACCCTCAGCTCTGAATATTATTATTTGAGAGTTGGAAAATTATGCGACATGACTGCAATGGGTTTGGCCACTCTTCAGTAATGTCTGTGCTATTCAAACACTCTTATGCAAACTCAATTTCTAAAAGTTATGAAGGGAATTTTTGTTCAACAAAATGTTCTTGTAAAAGTCGTCTGCTATTAAACTCAAGACACAACTCCAAGGAATCTTTTACTAGAAAGCAATGCATTATTCCAACATGAATCACAGGCTAATTGACTATTTTCCCAGGATATTATAACCGACTGCTGTACTCCACTGGGAACTGGGATACTCTATGACATCTGTGACTGAGATGCCCACTGAACAAGGGTCTAACCAAACCCGATTTAATGTGAGTTTGTTGTAAGTAAAAGGGAACCTAATGGGATGTGGTTAGGGAAACGTTGAATTAAAAAGACTACAAATTAGATAGAATGTGTACAGAGGACATTAATCACCACACGTTTAACTTACATTTCAAGTGGATCTATCAAGTGCTTCTGGAACATTCTGCCTTTTTCCATTTGGATGTCAGGTGCAATAAAATTCCAGCCTGGAAAGGGGAAGTCACTCTAGAATCAAGCCTTGAGGGAATGAATCTCTTTGTGTATGCAGGTGGATCATGACCACCACATAAGACTCATTAAGTGCCCAGATGCCCATGGCACTATAATTGGCAGCGCCTGGAATAGGAATGTACTTTTAATGCCAGTCTCATCCCAACCACAATTTTTATTAATGGCATTTGGGAGAGAAGGAAATCAGGAGAAGGTACTATATTTTTAATGAAACCATCTAGTATTCAAACAGTGCTTTGTTCTTTGAACATTTTATACATCCCTTCCTCACAAGAGCCAAGTGCATTAGCTCAAAAGGCATTATCATCTCCACTTTTAAAATTAGAAAACTGAGACCCAGGTAAATGTAAGACAAATAGTAAGTTAGCAGCAGAACTTAGACTAAAATCCAGATTTCTTTTTTTTCATGTTTATGGTTTTTGTTTAAGTTTTTAATCCTGCTGTACAATGTTCTCTATGAATTTTTTTTAAAGTTTATTTATTTACTGAAGTAATCTCTATACCCAACATGGAGCTTGAACCCAGGACTTCAAGATGAAGAGTCTCGTGCTCCTCCAACTAAGCTAGCTAGGTGCCCCTCTATGAACTTCTAAACAGACTTTAATACTTCCTGATCTCAAACAGTAAATGTTTGGCAGATATTCTACACAAAAAACTTCTATCTTGGTTCTAGGAATGGAATACTTGTGGCAAACTTTTCCTTATGTAAAAACATTAGAAGGATATTTATTTCATTGATTTATAGAATAAAAAAATTTTCAGTAGAAACATGAAGCCCTTTTATTGATTTGTCTAGGTTTTAAAAGTTATAAAATAGATAGGGAGGGTACAGTAAGTAATATAACAAATATGAGTGTATCCAACACATTGTATTGGCCAATGTCGACATGTCTGGGTTTGCTTCGTGTATAAATATGAAGCTGATATATCTCCCCGCTTATTTGTTTTCTGTACACTTTAATAACACAAAATCCAGATTTTTGACCCAGAAGCTGGAGAGTGTGAGGTCACAGAGACCACGTGAAGACAGAAAGCTCCTCTCCACTCCTTGGGAGAAAAGCTTAAATTGTCAACAGGCCCCTCCCCCAAGTAAAACAAGCATAAGGCTGCTGGTGTTTTCCAGAGGGAACTGGGGAGTTATTATTACTTGCTGCATTTTTCTAGAACCTTGTTTCTAAAGTTTTAGGCAGCACCTTGGTCCATACTCAGCTTTACAAGGGCTTCTGAGTAATCATTCCTTGAAAGTTATTGATTGATTGACCGGATTGTTTAGTACCTCCCAGTGAAAGGAAAAGGGTTTGGACACAAAGAGTGACTGTTACTGTTACCTGTGCAAAGTAGAAAAGTAATTAGTTGTTTCCCCCTGTCTATTCAAGTTCCTCAGATCAGTTCTTCTGAAGGGTAATAGGGGTAGCATGTTGAGAAATTTAGGGGAAAACTGAGGTAACGCAAGACCGTAGGGGCTTTTTGTTGTTGAAAGGTAAATACCATTTTATATTCAAGTTCTGTAATGTATGTGGCATATGGACTGATGGGTGACTCATTTGTTGTTGGAAACTGAATGAACTTGCCTGATGATATATTTTTCTTTTCTGTGTGTGTATGTGTGTGTGTGTGTATACAAGTGTGTATATGAGAGTGTGTGTGTGTGTGTGAGTATGTGAGTGTGTGTGAATGTGTTTCCTTTCTGGGCAATGCCTCCCTTGGATTCATCTCATATTTTGAATTAAGGCATTTTTTTTAAACTGACAAATTCATTTTCAAATTGTTTCCACCCATTCACTGGTTTCTTATCATTTTACTTATTTTTAAAATAATTTAAAACATTTATTTATTTATTTTGGGACAGAAAGAGAGCACAGCTGGGGGAAGGGCTGACAGAGAGGGAGAGAGAATCTGAAGCAGGTTCCCCACTGTCAGTGCAGAGCCAGACATGGGGCTTGAACTCACAAACTGTGAGATCATGATCTGAGCTGAAATCAAGAGTAGGACGCTTAACTGACTGAGCAACCCAGGCATCCCTGGTTTTTTGTCATCTTAGATACGTGGCTGAAGCAACAGAACTACAAATGGAATATGCAAAATTTGTTAGGGACTTGGAATATAGGTGACAAATCAGAACCATGCCAAAAGGGATATTACTAAAAATCTATACTTCAGGACAGATTGATATTTAAAAGGATTGTCTAAAAATTAAGAAATATTGACAAAAGTCCTCTGCTTCATTAACCTAAAGTATTATCAACACAATATAACACGCTATAACGTAATATCCAGTTTATGATGATAATTCTTTACTTCCTTATACAACTCTTATTTCTTTTTCTTCTATTTTGGGCTCCCCTTTTTTTCTTGCTTGTATAATTCACTTCAGTACTCTGCGATGAAATCAGAGATAAATGTATAGGTTCTGGAATCCAAAATCCTCAGTTTCAGTGAGTGCATTCAGTTGGGGCCAGCGCCTTCTTGACTGATAGGTAGAAAAGATGAACCCAGTAACTGGCATCCTTATTAAAGCATCGGGGTGTTTTTTGGTTGCTGTCGTTTTTACTCATCAGTTTTTTCTTAGGGCTCTTGGATTTCCGTGCCTTTCAGAGCTTTCTGGAATTCCATTCTGTGTTCCACTCTGCCACATGCATCCTTACCCCTGTGTGTGCATCTCTCCACCCTTCTGAGGTGTTATCTACCAACTCATCATCAGGTTGCAAGGCACCAACATGTGAAAAGCTTTAAGTATATCTTAGATTATTGTTTTCAAGCCTCATAGTACAGAGCAATGGAAAGTCTATTCCATAAATAAATATTTGGAAAGACTCACGAGAAGTCTGGCTCTTCTAAAAGCAAAGGATGATTAACATGCCCAGATAGTTTTTTGCATCTTGACTTGGAAAAAAGAATCTATGACATTCTCCAAAACACTAAGTAGTATTAAATGAATAAAGTTGCCTTTGTTGGCATATTTAAAACTTCGTAGCTTAGAGACCACAACATATCCCCAAAGTCTGATTTTTTCAAATGAATGAAAAGGTCTATCTGATGTGTGTGTTCTAAAAACTTCATTAATAACATAAATGATGTCCCTGGTACTCTTATACTTTGACTATTGATTTTGGTCCCTTTAGAGATACTTGCTTTTATTCATAGTCTTGCTATTTGTCCTGTGATAAGCACTCACATGATTTTGTCAGCAATTTCGTGGATAACTGACTTCTTGTTTTTCAGGATACCAATTACCCTTCCCAACTTGCATCTTGTGTGGGCTTGGCAGGCATCAGCTCCTAGCACCTAGAAGGCCCTTCCTTCTCCAGACTAACTTCACAGAAACAATGTTTCTGTTGCAACTGGCTGAGGTTGGAATGAGCTCCTGGTCTGTCTGCATTACAAAATAAGTGAAGACTAACGAGCCCAGGCAGGTTCTCTGTATCCTTGGATTGATCTCTTTGCATTCTCTTTGCCTCTTTTCAAGAGCTCTTGCTGTAAAATAGCCAGACTGCATCTAAATTTAACAATGCGATATGGTACAAACAGGCTTTCATGCGTGCTGTGTCATCACGGGGATTTCAGGATTGTCTAATTGGTCTGCCTTGATGAATCTGACGCAATCTCCCATTGGTCTGTACTCAGGAATCTGGGTGGGAAGTGAAAGTACAGACAAGCCAGCCTGGGCCACCTCTACCATGTAAGAACTTGCCGCTGTGTGTGGGTCTGACAACCCAGATTCAGGCCAATTCAAAATGAAAAGCTTCAAATGAGTGCTCTGAAAGTAAAACGAAAACTGAATTTGCTCACTATATCTCAGTGAGGCCTCTGAGACAGCAAAGGTTTTGGGGTTCAAGGTCAAGCTGAAGGGTTAAAGACAGAAAGGGCCTTTTGCCCCTCAGACTGATGAAGTAACCTCTCCCAGGGGTATGACTGTGGAAAGGTGGCACAGAGGAAGGTCAAGTGATCTGCACCGGATCTAAATTTCCACTGCCGGACTGCACCTCATCCAAGCCTTTCTCTACGACACCCCCACAGAAGGACCGGCTCCAAACTGAGCTGAACAATTATATGAAATCCTTTCTGCTTTAGGACTTACGAGGGGAAAAGAGAATGTTTACGCTTAAAAAAAAAAAAGCATTCTTTGCTCCAATATTCTCTAAGTTATTTTTATTATTGAAATGAAAAGGAATTAGCTGAAGTGGTTTGGCATAAAACATATCACAACATTTTTTACTTAAAAGATCATTTTCTTCTGACCATCAATTCATGCTCACTGAAAAAGTAGTCAAATGTCACAGAAATATGCAACACAGAAAATGAGAGGCCTTCCCCTTCAGTAGATCCCCTGGAGGTAACTTCCCACACCAATTTGTTTTATATCCTCAGTTGTTTCCCCACCACCAATTATCTATCTATCTATCTACCATCTATCACCTATCTCTCATTTTTACAAGAATGGAATCTTCCTTGATACACTTATAAGTTGCTTTTTCATTCTATTCAACAACACACCTTTCCGTGTTTGTTTATAAAGATATGCCTTGACGCCATGTTTGGTGTTTGAGACAAATTTCTTTAAAATTATTTTACACAGAATAAAAGCCAAGAATATAAGAGATATATTGAAAATAAAAATGCTTCCCTTCTTGGGGCTCCTGGGTGGCTCAGTTGGTTAAGCGTCAGACTTTGGCTCAGGTGACCATCTCACGGTTCATGAGTTTGAACCCCAAGTTGGGCTTGCTGTTTGTCAGCATGAAGCCTGCTTCAGATCCTCTGCCCCCTCTTTCTCTGCTTCTCCCCACCCTCCTCAGAAACAAGTAAACATTTAAAAAAATGTTTCCCTTCTCTTCTCCGTTCTACAGCATTACTCTGGCCTTTGTCATGCTTTTTAAGCACATACAAGTGTATGCATATGTACTTGTTTACTCCTGTGTTATTTTTTTCACACCAATGGAATCGCCCTATAAGCTTCCATGTCTCCATTTTTAAATTTAGTAGTCGAATTTTCTCTCAGTTGTACCAAATGGTGTTTAACTTAAGTTACAAGAGCTCACTTCCAGTGGGAAGAGACCACATCTGTCTGGTCCACTGATATCTGGACTTTACCTGGCATGTTGTCAACACATGTTCTATACATGGAAGCCCTGAGGGTCTTCTCCCGTCAGAAAATCTCAGAGAAAAAAAACTACCCCTCAGCTCCAAGTGCTCAACAGATCCCAAAGAATCTCCATGTGGCCTTCCTCTGGTAGGCACCAGGCAGCTCTGAGCCCTGTTTCTGGGTGTAGGAATCATTTGTTGCTCCAGAGTCAACAGGGGAGTGTGCATACCCGGCTGCAGAGGGAATAAGGAGGTCAAAGAGGTCAGCAGACCTTGAAGGAGCTGTAGTTTCCCTCAGCAATGTGTAAAATATACCCAATCTTTGTAGGAACAGAAAATCCAACTTTGATAGCAGAAAGTGGATTCTGAGTAATCAGTAAGATTATGAATAAAGAACCTTAGTAAAATTCTCAGTGGATATTGCTTTAGTAAATTTCAAAATTGTGTGTGTGTGGTGGGGGGGGGGTACTGAAATAGCCAAGTAACAGTATTAAATAATGTGTGTATTTGAACTCTTATGCACATTACAATTGCTCCAGAATATTCACTGTGTGATATGCCCCCTCACCAAATTTTATTTTGGTTTTTAATTCTTCAGTGCTAGGAAAACAAAGTGATCCTTGTCACTGAATTTGAGCATCATATCAGGCTATTAAAAAAAAACCCAGTAATTCTATTTGAGAAGAATTTTAATCATAGTTTTGTGGTTAATAGAAATTAAAACCAATATATGGTAGCCCTAAATAAGAGCAAAACTTATCTACTGGAGAGACTTCAAAGGTCAACACATCCCAGAAAGGCTCTAACTTATAACAGGAGACATTTATTATGCACTGACTTTGGGACATTAAAACGTCACTGCTAGAATTTATGGCTTTTGCAAAATGTGTACAATTTCTGTGGGGAATTTTCCTCATCCCAAAGGACAGGGATAATAGAAAGGAAGCCTTTTATTAGGGCTTACTTTTAAAACGTTCTAAAAGTGGTAAGGAGTCAGGATGACTGTTGTCCAGCTGGCTACAGGCAGTTGGTACATAAATCAGAAGGAATTGGCCTTAGTGAACCTCTGTATGGAAAAGCTCACATAAACTGGCAACCGATCATTCCCTCTCCTTTATTTCTGTATAAACTGTTTACAGAAAACTATGTGGCAGAGTGTTTGAGAATAGTGATGTTCTAATCCCCAGTAATTCTTAGGAAATGTAATTGTAGGAACGGATTTCATAAAGTGCCTTCAATCTTATATAAATCTGTGTAAATCACAGAGCCCTGTAAATGCTGTGTGGACATCAGAACTCTAGCTGGGACCAGAGCCTTCCTCCCCTCTGGAGCTTCCCAAGGGCAACTGCTGGTTCCCTAGTGGAATATTTGCCTTCTGAGCTGGCCACATCTTATCACTGCTTTCGGGGGTTTCTGGGGAACTTGGGGCAATCTCACCCCATTTGCTGTGCTAAAAATTTGCCCCCCTGAGTTTTAAAGGCATCTGCCTTTCATAAGGAAAAACCAACCTTCTGCTTCTGACTCATTGGCACAGAGACTTGCAGATGCCTAAGTTAAAGTGATGGCTTGCTGTGCCTGGCTGTGAACAGGCTCTGTCTCTGTTGAAAACTGAAAACCTATGTGGTAGATGGCATGAGTCCTGTTTCATGGTGCTAGCCTCCCCTCCCCAAGAGCACTTTTAGCATCGAGAAAGCACGACAAAGTGAGGCTGGAAATGTGTTGCTCCCGGCTTCCAAAGCTGATGAGAATCAGTGAAAGAGCCTCTAGGAATGCAAGGAGTCCAAGTCTCTCTTTCAACTTCCCTAATGTGAAATAATAAGTGGCAATGACAATCTTAAAGATACAACTCTGGGAACACAGAACAGGGAAGGTTCTTCCCCAGTTATTCATGCCAGAGAATCGAACGGACCAATGTAGGCGTGGGCACTCTGAACTTGGTTGTTACCTAACTGGATCCACGCCGTTCTCCAAAATATGATTCCAGTCCTGCCCCCACTTCTCCGCTTGTACATCACTGTCCCACCCTGGACCTCGAGAAGCTCTCACCTGGATTATGCCTGCAGCCCCCAACTTGTTCCTTTGATTTTAATCTGGCCTCCGCTAATTTATTTTTCCTCTAGACCACTGTCAAAATGTGATCCATCTATCACCTAAATCTATTAGGTCATTCCCCTATTTATAATCTTTTGAAATTTTCCCATCGCCGACAGAATAAAGTCCATCTACGTTGCCTGCCTGCTGCTCCGGGCCCCGCCTCACGTGGCCATGCCTCACACTGGACACTCTGCCAGCACATGCCTTCCTCACGCTCCTCATTCCCTCTCGTCTCTGTGCCTTGTCGTGTTGCCCTCTCTACCATGGTGTTCTCCTCGTTCTCTTGACTGGGGTGACTATTGTTCATTCATTAAGATTCAACTCATATACTGTCTCCTCCAAAGATCCTTCTCTGACCCAGATAAGGGTGGATAAGGGACCCACTGCTCTGTGGGCTGTCTCCTTCTACAGGCCCAGCCCTCATGGCACTGACCTTATTACAACCTACTAGGCTCGTTGTGTGTCTTCTGGCCTCTGAGCTGCTTGAACACGTGAACTGTGACTTAGTTGCTATTGTGTTCTCCCCCGAAGTATAGCACCATATTTATCATATATTTGATACCCTATAAATGCCTGATGAATGAATGAATGAATGAATGAGGTGGAAAAGGAAAAATGAATAATAAGAAGGGCTTATATTTTTATACAAGGTTTGCAAGGGTTATATAAAGTTTACAGTAGGTTTTTTATAAGACTGTTTAAGTTTTTTTTTTTTTTAATGTTTATTTATGTTTGAGAGACAGAGAGAGACAGAGTTTGAGCAGGGGAGGGGCAGAGAGAGAGGGAGACACAGAATCCGAAGCAGGCTCCAGCCTCCATGCTGTCAGCACAGAGACTGATGTGGGACTCGAACTCATGAACTGTGAGATCATGACCCGTGCCGAAATCAGACGCTTAACTGACTGAGCCACCCAGGTGCCCCAAGACTGTTTAAGTTTTGTTGGTAGCATATATATTTATGAATAAGTAGAATAATTTAAAAAATAGGGGCGCCTGGGTGGCTCAGTCGGTTGAGCGTCCAACTTCGGCTCAGGTCACGATCTCGCGGCTCGTGAGTTCGAGCCCCGCGTCAGGCTCTGGGCTGATGGCTCAGAGCCTGGAGCCTGCTTCCGATTCTGTGTCTCCCTCTCTCTCTGCCCCTCCCCCATTCATGCTCTGTCTCTCTCTGTCTCAAAAATAAATAAACATTAAAAAAAATTAAAAAAAAATAATTTTTAGGGCTGTAAGAGACTTTAGAGAGCATCTAGCCCAACATTTTTCTTTTACAAATGGGGAAACAGAAACTCAGAGAAGTTACGACCAGACTAAGGCTCCACGGTAAGGTAATAATAACTGTGAACGGGTCTACACAGAGTATTTATGGGGTCTACTGTACGAATTGAGGTCTGTATTATATACGCTTTAATATTTATGTTCCAGGAAAGAATCAATATCATGATTCACAAGCGGTATATTTAGCCCTATCGATGTACAAATTTAAGAGTAATACAAAAGTGTCTAGGATTGCAAAATCCTCAGCTACCATCTGCAACTATGGTGAATATTACACTAACTCCTATTCCAGAATCACCAATTGGAACCTTTAAAGGAGCAAGAAAATGGGAGCTCAGTGCTACCAGGAAGTTGTATTTGATGTTGCAATCTGAAAGGAGGGACTTGACTAAATTAATTTGTCTTTGTCTTTTCTTATACCCAAGGGCTTTTGCCACCTATACCTTCCATATTCCAAAGCAGTGCCCATCTCTGATGCCAGCAGTGGCACAGCCCATCAGCCTGGATGGCATTTGGTCAGTCCTTTTGTCCTTAGGGACACAGAGCAAGAGAAGTGCAAGAGTGTTTCCCTGGGGCCTGGGACCCAGTCTCCCTGGGAGCAGTGTTAATCATCAGAGCAGGTATTTAGGGGTGTTGGCTGTGTTGTACCAGCACCAAGCACTTATATGTCGCTTAATAAACATGGGTATTTGTAGTATGTGGATGTGGTATCCTCTAAAGCTAAGGGACCAGGGCAAGAGTCCCTCTTGCCTTGCTTTAAGAGTGGTATGAACTTTGAAAGAAAATCATACACAGTAACCATCAAGCTCCCTATCAAAATGTCCTGTGATGGTAATAAGGCATAAGGCAATGGCCTACTGGGTCCTTAATACAGGGTTTCTTACATTCTTATGGCATTGCATTTAGGATCTAAAGTATAAAGGTCTAAGCAGAAAGGCCAAGAAACTGGGAATTTGCAGTCTTGGATTGTTTTCTTAAATCTACTAATTACCTACTGGGTAACTCTGAGAAAACACAACCTGTTAAAGGTTAGCCATTTCAGTCTCTCTACCCATAAAATAAGCCATAGATTATCTATACCCTTGCAGAAATACTGGGAGAATAAGTGCTCAAACAAAAGGTATTGTATAAGGATAACATGGTTTTACAAAGTTTGAAAGCTATTCTGGCCTCCACTTAAATAGTTAGCAGGATATCAGGCTCTCATGGACAGAGTTCCCAACATAACTAGTCTTAGATGCAACAGTGTGTTTTCTTTGAGCCACTGAAAAGAAAAACGTTTTCTAAATCCAATCTATTTTCTTGGGCAAATGAATTAAGTTTGTGTGTAACATGAAACTGTCATTTGAAAAGAATCCATCATGAAAACAAGACTGTTGCCTGGGAGCCTCTCCTAGTCTGTTCATGGCCCATCTGTCATTACCTGTCCTTTTCTGAGCTGCTAGACATTCCTGTCCCTCTTTGGCTTGTTACAAACTGGACAAATAGAGTCATCTGCCTTCCAGTGCCACACTGAAGCCGATTTGAGTCCTTGGGCCTCCGAGAACAATCTGTGATTTGGATTAAGGATATATATCAAGTGACTCAAAGACCCTGAGACAAATGTGGTTAAAAGCTGATAATTTCCTGATTTAAATGAGGGACTAATTTCACAAGCTTGATTAAGGAGGCATTCAGAAACCCAAACCATCTAATCCTGTCTTGGAGGGCTATGGGATCCCTGCTGCATGGCTGGAGTCAGATTCCTTCACCAAGAAATTTTATGCTTCAGAAGCAGAGAGAATCCCCCCTCCCACCGACAAACAGCACTGAGCTGGTCTCCAGGGACCCAAGGACTCTGGAATCACCAGACAGAGCATAGTCAGGGTATGGGCTTTGGTGATCTGTAACTTCTTGGGGTTCTAATTTGAAAAACTAGCCCTAAGAAATGGGAGATTTCTGGGAGGTGGATGGTTCATTTGTGTCTCCCTTTACCCATAGTAAGGAGGCTCTTCACCTTGAGAGAACCATCATTCCAGTGGTATGTGTTTTCCATTTTTAAAAGCTTATTTATTTATTTTGAGAGATAGACAGAGACAGTCCAAGTAGGGGAGAGGCAGAGAGAGAGGGAGAGAGAGAATCCCAAGCAGCTCCACATTGTTGGTGTGGAGCTCAATGCAGGGCTCAAAACAGTATTTGTTGAACAAGTAAACAAATAAAATATTACTTCATTATTCTTCCCTTGGTAATTATTCAATTAAAAAAGTGATACCCTACTTACAAGACCCTCAGAAGTATTTTCCCATCCTAAATTTCCCAGAAATCCAAATGGAAAAAGTATTTCCATTTTAATTTTTAAATATCAGAAGAATGCAGTGACCACAGTTTATATTTTCCCTCCTATTTTCCTCAGGGCCTGAGTTGCTCATTTAAATGCAATTTGCTGCGTGTTTGGGTCAGTGACTTAAGTCAGGAGGCTCTTACGGTAACTCAGCGCTGTGGAAATCCCAGACTTTTGGCTGGGGTCTGGAGAAGCCTAGGATGGGTGGCTCTGAGGACCACTGTAGTTCAGCACCAGGCAGAGTTGCTGGTCCACTTAGGGCAGCAGGTCTCCAGCTTCACCAGTTTGGTTTTGCATGGAATCAGTCAGCAATGCCTGAGAAGGCCAGGAGCCCAGTCAGGATGACTAGGAAGGTTATAAACCAGAAAACTTCCGCCATGGTATTTGAAAACCACACAGTATTTTACAACATTCCTGTCTATTAACTGCTGGGAAGGGCACTACCTTATTGCCTTTTGCATAATGGAACCAATCTTTCCCCTCAGAGGCCCTCGTGTTGCTTTGATCAAGTTCAAAAGATGAGGGAAATGATGACTAAGAACCTTGGGAAACAGACTGAAGACTCTCACAGACATACTCTCAAGGGTTTTTTTTTTGGAAATTGTTGTTTGTTTGTTTGTTTGTTTTACTGATGCATCATTTTGGTAAATAATTCCTATAGTTAGTGCACTGATCAAATTCCTTACCCAAATATTTGTTATTTATAAAATAATCAAGGAAACAGACTTGTGTTTATTATTCTGAAATCAGCAGCAGTTTGATGAATTGAAAACAGTCTTACTTTTTTTCCTTTTTCCTCTCCCTTTACCAGCCTCTTGTAAAAGTGCCAACATTATACAACCACCCCTCTAAACAGTAAAAATGAAAAATAAAAGTGACCTTGGTGAACTGTACATTCCCTCTGCCCAGGTTAGACTTTGGGCCAAGAGCCCACTCCCCTTAGCATCAGAGGTAGATATTTGGAATCAACTGAGTTGGAAAGGGATACTGTAAATGTCTGTTTCCGGTTCACAGGGCCCTCAGCGTCACTGCATAGTTTGGACGTCTGACTAGTTTCCTGACTTTGAGAGTCTCCTACTTTAAACATGAGGGATTGACCCTGGAAAGGAAAGGAAAGACACGCACAAGTCTGCCACTGACTCCACCAACCATTACTCTCAGGTCGGGTTTCTCCCGGTGGGATTTAAATAGAACTATTGTGACACGGACAGTGCTTTCTGTTGCTGTCCTGAGGCAGGGTGGTGGTGAGGTCGTGGGTCTGCTCACATGGTGTGAGTGGGGAAGGCCAGGTCTGGGCCAGTTCTCCACAACATAGCTTCCAGGAAAGCCCCACCTCCACTCATTGTGACCAAAGAACACAGCAAAAACAGACACTTCAAACTCAGAAAACCTTGGTAAGACTGATTCTCCTCTATATTGTCCTTAAGTGGTTCTATTTATATTTTACAAATGAAAAAGAAACACTTTGTAAAAAGGGGCACAGATCTAAACATTCCTTTCCAAAGAGCCAAACTTGCTAAATCATCACGAGAAAGGAACTGAAGCATTCCAATAATCCTTTAAAAAAAATTTTTTTTAAACAGTTATTCATTTTTGAGAGACAGAGAGAGACAGTGTGAGTGGGGGAGGGGCAGAGAGAGAGGGAGGGAGACACAGAATCTGAAACAGGCTCCAGGCTCTGCAGTGTTGGCACAGAGCCCGTTGTGGGGCTCGAATTCACAGAGCCCAAGATCATGACCTGAGCCAAAGTCGGATGCCTAACCTAATGAGCCACCCAGGCGCCCCTGAAGCGTTTTATTTTAAAATAACTGCAGTTATCCTTTACCAGACTAAAACTCTAGGGCCACAGTAACTTCAGCTCTTCACAGAGTTGCCACAAAGCTTAACATACATGTTTAAACACCTGAGCTGTCTTTAAAGTCACCATATTCTTGAATGTCCTCAACTTTGTCCTTATTTTCATGACTATGTTTCTACGTTAACAAATTCAATGGCGACTTTCACCTACCTCTAGAGGTCTTGGGTTAGATTGCTTCTATTCCTTTATAATTAATATGCTGAGCTGGCTGAAAAACAGATTGTTGTCAGTCAAGGTGCGACTGGTGGTTGCTAATTCCTGAGGCCAATGGACTCCTGTTGGCACGATGGTGGAGAGAGGCCAAAGAATCCAATTTCCCAGAGGAAACACAGGAATGGGGAGAGGTGCCTGGGGGAAGGGAGTGGCAGGGCTGGGTTGGGGGAGGGTGGGACACTAGCAATGAAGGCCTACCAGCATTTGCTGGGGGAAAGGGTGCATCATGTATTCATAAGTTAACGTTTCATATTCATGAATAAAAGTTTCATTTACCATTATGAAAGTAAGAATTTATGTACATAAATAAAAACTTCAGCAAATAATTTTATTATACCTAGGGGATTCTACTGGCAGGAGTCACCTCACCACCACCCCCAACACGCCCCCAAATGAGAGAAGGCAGGCAAGAGCCCTGGAAGCAATGCCGCTGTCAGCTGTCAGTCGCAGGCATCCCGCCAATGGAAGTCCAGAGAAGAGTGGGAGGGGGAAAAAGCTTTTGTTTTCCCTTTCTTCCAGCCTTATGAAACAACAAACGAAGCTTGTCCCTTAGGATTCCACTTAAGTCTCGCCCAAACTACTTTCTCTCAGGAACTTTTGCCTCGAACCACTTTTAGGCACTGAACTAGTTCCTTCTTGCTGGAAGAACGTTATTGTATTGTCTGAAATAGCGCATGCTTCCTTCCAGAAGGCCGGCGGAAAACCCCAATGATGCCTTTTCCCACTAAACTATTAGGATTTCTCCTTCCAGTAAGTGCAAAAAGAAGAACACGCAACCGTTACTAACTGGCAGCCTAGGAATGTTTTTTGAATTGTAAAGTTACATTTTTTTTAACTTAAAATTTCTATTATAAGCTTAGTCAGTGCAGAGACCATGCCATACATCCTTGTATCCCCACAATATCCACTATTATTTATGCACGTAATTGGAGATGACTAATGATTTTTTATGAGAAGGAAATTGACCCCCAAATTTAAAGCCTTTTTCATGCAGAACTTTGACCAAGCAAAGGCCCGTAATATCTGCAAAGGTGATAGAAAAGCAATGAGGATAGTCCTTATCCCAGTCTAGTATGAAACTCTAGATTGATGAGTGGTTTTTCCTTTCACTGTTTTAATGAAGCAAAGGAGGAATGTGAATAATTGGAAAAACAATTTCCAATTCAAACAAAATTCATCTGAATTTGGTTTTGATTTGTGATAAATCCTGCACCTCTATAGTGACCATGATCCTCTTCTATTTGACTTGAACTTCAATCTCTGTCTCATTGATCAGGTCCTGGCTAGAAGGAGGACCCAGAAGATTCCAGACATCTAAGGAAGATACTCTGTGGGAAAAAGAGGAGAGGTGGGAGAAAGTGCTGGACTAGAGGACCCAGCAGTGGTCGTTGTTGACGCTCATTTCTGCCGCTAAATCACTTTGTGTCACTGAGAAATGTTTTTTCCCTTTTAATGCCTGAGGTTTCTTCTTGACAACTGAGATGAATGGACCAGATAATGTGAAAATTTCCTGCTGGGATGGTGATAGAAATTCACATGTAAATAAAAGTTCATAGGATTTTGCATTTTTGTGCTGAATGTGGAAAAAGCTTATGAATTTAATAATAAAAACTAAAAATGGATAAACTGAGTCAAACAAAGAATTATCAAAACTCAAAGAAATTTAGGGACAAAAATGGAAACAAAGTAAAACATTTACATACTTTTAATTCCAGTGTTTACCACTGTTTCCTTCTACAGCTTATTTAAAGGCACATTTCAAAGTTGTAATAATTTTGAGTAAATCCCCTTGTTGACTTGAATGTATGTAAATCTGATCTTGGTCATTTGAACTTGACACAATTCAGCAATTTTTGAAATTTGTATTCTAGCTATTCAAGTAATGAATAGTGTCATTTGCTTATTTGATGCGATTAAAAAAATGGGTCCTTTGAGAAACTGCTTCTGGGTATCAATACTAAAATGAAAACACTGGCTAAAATCATAAAAGCAAGAAAATTAATTTCAGGGCATTTTAAGCTCCCCCAGCTTCCTGGGCTCACAGGGCTTCAGAAGTTGAGAATTGCTCTCTGATGTCACTGTTCTCTGAAAGCTGATCCATTCAAATCCATATGGTGGACATCTTTGAATCACATACTGCTTACATTTTTCAGTGCCTCTGAAAAAGAATTTCCCCCTTTTAATCCTCAAAACCAAACTCAAATGAATTGTTTTACCCACCTGCAGCTTCCTCTGAGGAATATAAGTCTTTGATTCAATCCATCATTTCCTCTATTCTCCAACCCCCAAATTATCCAATTTTAGTTTTGAATTCAAATCATTATTACTGTCACAGATTCTGAGCTGCAAAAACGGAGGGTGGTTTTTTGTGATGCATCACGGAGATGTTACACAAATATAAGCCAGGAAATTTCTCATTTCTTTAATTCTCTACTACAAGCTACAACTTTATTAATTCAACAGAGTTTCAACATGGTTCTGTAGACTGAAAATCCAGATACAAATTCAAAGACACCTGGGCAGCTCAGTCGGCGGAACATCCGACTTCAGCTCAGGTCATAATCTCATGGTTCATGAGATCGAGCCCCGCGAAAGGCTCACCGTTATCAGCGCAGAGCCCACTTAGGATTCTCTGTCTCCCTCTCCCTCTGCCTCTCCTCCATTCGTGCTCTCTCTCTTTCTCTCTCAGAAATAAATAAACATTTAAAATTAATTAATTTTCTCTATGAAAGAGAAAACTATCTGCTGAATGACAAAGTCCATACAGAGGAATGGAGCATGGACCCCATTGGTTTGTGCACATAGAGGACACTGTTAGCAGGAGCCTAGAAGAAGACTCTGTGTAACACAGAACTACTGCTGGCTCAAGAAGCACTCAGACAGTGCCCAAGGGCAGGTAATCAACAAATAGTTGATGGACAGTCCTCTCCTGGCCTCTGACTCTTCCTTTGCACCCAGTTTACATGCCAATATTCTATCATTGCCTTGCTTCAACTAGACTTCAAGCTCAGCTTCTGTCCCACCCCAACACTCATTCATGTTTTTAAATATCTTTCTTACTGGGGTGCCTGGGTGGCACCAGACTCTTGGTTTCAGCTCAGGTCATGATCTCATGGTCATGAGATTGAGCCACATATGGGGCTCTGCACTGATGGTGCAGAGCCTGCTTGGGATTCATTCTCTCTCTCTCTCTCTCTCTCTCTGCCCCTCCCCGACTCGTGATCGCTCTCTGTCTCTAAATAAATAAACTTATTAAAAAAAAAAAGAAATAAATATCCTTCCTACTTGCATACATCCCTATTTTGTGTCATTGTATTATAAGGACATAAAGCATTGTAGAATTTTTAGAATGAAAATAAGATGTGGTTCTAACAGTACAGAATGTCACCATATACTCGCAAGTTCTTTGTTTGTTTTTTAAATTTTTTCTTAAAGTTTATATATTCATTTTATTTTGAGAAAGATAAAGAGAGCACGTGAGTGAGGGAAGGGTTGGGGAGTGGAGAGAGAGAATCACAAGCAGGCCCTGCATGGTCAGTGTGGAGCTTGATGTGGGGCTCAAACTCACAAACTATGAGATCATGACCTGAGTCGAAACCAAGAGTCAGACACTTAACCGACTGAGCCACCCAAACATCCTATATACTCAGGAATTCTTAATTTATATCCTGTTCCTTCTGTGGGAAGAGCCCACCATTTGCACTCAGGTCAATTGCTATATATCCTGGTAAGACCTGGTTACTCCTCAGATGCCTTGTGAAGCCTCTCTGACTGTCCCCCTCTTCTGTGCTTCCCAAGCATCCTGAACAACCTCTATCATAGTTTATAATAGACTGTTATGGACTAAATTGTGCTCCCCCCAAATTCATATGTTGAAGTCCCCATCTCCATTACCTCAGAAGGCAACTGTATTTGAAAATAAGGTCTTTAAAGAGGTGGTTAAGTTAAAATGAAGACATTAAAGTGAGACCCTAATCCAACATGACTGGTATCTGCATAAGAAGAGGAGAAAAGCCAGAGATACATGTACAGAGAGGAGGGGCCATGTGAGGACACAGCAAGAAGGTGCCATCTGCAAAGCAAGGAGCGAGGCCCCAGGAAAAACCAAAGTTGCTAGTGATGTGATCTTGGACGTCTAGCCTCTGGAACTGTGAAAAATGAATTTTTGTTGTTTAAGCCAGCCAATCTGTGGTATTTTAGCAGCCCTAGCAAGATAATACACTGTTCTGCAAACTGTTACCTTATCCATCTCTGCTTCTATATTGTGAAGACTCTCAAAAGGAATTGTATTTAATCTCACTAGTCATAGAACCTGGCAGAGTACCTGACATATATACAAAAAAAATTTTTTTTGCTGAATGAAGAAAGGAAGGCTTTTCCTGACTCAATTTGATCATCAACCTCTAGTCACTTGGCATCTTATTTTGCTCCCTATTTTTATTCATCCTCTTCCATCCTAATTCTAATGGTTTGAATACATGTGCCTGTTTTGCACCTAAGTCTTTAACTCTGTCGATTTATTCCTAGTTTTTAGAGGTACCACACAGGACACTAGCAATGTCTGGAACCACCCCTCCTGCACTGGACATACACATAGCAGTTGGGCGCTATGGTTTCTTGTGAGGGCAATACACCCAGCCAAAAGATGCCAATTTACACAGTACAAACAGTGAAACGATGGCATACAGGCCCATTTTCTAGAGTCAGGCTGGTCTCTCCATCTCAAAGAGGCTGAAACTGTTCCTAAGTGGAGCCTTTTCTGACTGCCAGTTCTGATGTGATCAGAGTAAGACAGCAGGGGCACCTGGGTGGCTCAGTTGGTTAAGCATCTGACTCTTGGTTTTGGCCCAGGTCATGATCTCATGGTCGGTGAGATCAAGCCCCATGTCAGGCTCTATGCTGACAGTGTGGAGCCTGCTTGAGATTCTCTCTCTCTCCCTCTCTCTCTGCCTCTCTCCCTCTGCTCTCTCAACATAAATACACAAACATTAAAAAAAAAAAAAATAAGAGAGGAGGTCACTGGCACAGTGACCCAGTAAATGTTTAAAAGGGTGGGAAGTCAGCTTAGCAGAATTGGGAGCTGCCTCACATCCTGAAGTAATTACTCGAATAAATCACTCTTACGTCCATATATATATATATATATATATGTTTGTTTCTCAATTAAGGGATAGCTACATAAAACAACTCAGAAAGATCCCGCTTGTGTGAATAAAACCTGATTGTACTTTGAAAACACTACATTTCAGCGTTCCTCTGCTCCAGTCTCCTGGGTCCCAGTAAACTTTGAGGAAAGAATGGCAGGGCTGGAGTATTTACACATCCATAAAGGCTTGTATTTGTTTTCATATATACTTGCTGCTTGGCTGCTTGCCTCTGCTTTCTTGCTTAAGAAACATAATGTCGAAATGGAATGATATTTTATGTGAGGGTGCGTGATGAGTACTCTTATAAAAGAGTAGCCTGTCCTGATGCAAGTAGACTCAGACTGACCTACTTCTCCGGACGTTGGTTAGCAAAATTTGTAGTGGACGCTGTTTGAACCTAATGCGTGGAAGAATGTTTTCTCCTGTAAGATGGTTTGTAATGGCAAATTATTCTATCCCCAGGTTCTGTTTTGTATTGTGCATGTGTGTTTTTTAATTCCCAGTTTAAATGGTAAGTCTAGCAATTCTGTACTTTTCCATAAATAGAATGTTTAATGGTACAGAGTATCTTAATGTTACAGCTATACTGAAATACTGTGGACCAGTTTATTTTACTTTCCAAAGAAGTGTTGCAAGGCAAATTACACATTTAAAAGAAGAAATGGTCTGAGATTTAGCCCTAGATGCCTTGAGGAGAGAAATTAAGAGCCAGGAGCTCATTTGTGATGAGATAATGATGAAGATTCTGCAGTAAATTCCCAGGACCGCCTCTTCTAGACAGTTAAGTAAACTCCATATTAAATGTCCATTGTGTGCAGGATACGATGTAAATACCTTGAGAGCCATTAAGGATTAACATCTTTAAAAAAATTTTTTTTAATGTTTATTTATTTTTGAGAGAGAGACAGAGCACAAGCAGGGGAGGGGCAGAGAGAGAGGGAGACCCAGAATCCGAAGCAAGCTCCAGGCTCTGAGCTGTTAGCACACAGCCCGATGCGGGGCTCGATCTCACAAACCGTGAGGTCATGACCTGAGCCAAAGTTGGATGCTCAACCGACTGAGCCACCCAGGTGCCCCAAGGATTAACATCTTTTAAATGTTTCTGGTCCTCAAGGAGTTTACAGCAAAGTTGGGGACAAAAATTTGAATCCTGATCAAGGCAAATAGAAATAAAATATTTCAATATTAGATCTAAATAAAAAGAGATGGCATTTCCCATAAGGCTATCCATGGTTAATTGCTAAATGAGTTCAACAAGCAAGCAATGCTCTGAGGCCCCAGAGAGAACAGGCTTGGGAAGGTATCATCAGGACAAGTAGATGTAAATAGGCCCAGGGGAGGCCAACAAACCTACCTAGTTGTCTCCAGATTATGAGACCAGACAGACCTGAGTTTAGCTCCACTGAGGATGACCCGGATCAAGTTCTTTTCTGTGCTGAATCTGTCTTCTCAGAAGAAAATAAAGATGATAAACCTACCCTTTGAGCTGTTGTGAAAAGTAGATGAGCTCTGTGTAAGTAAATTCTTGGTGTAGACTCTCACACATATTAGGATTTATGAGAGCCAACATCATGTTATGTATCAACTCGTCTTTTAGTTTATTGTCTGTTTCCCCACTCAAAAGTAAGCTCTTTGCAGGTGGGGACTCAGGATTGTTCTGTCCTTGGATCCACAGTGTCTATATCACTATCCAACAAATAATAAGTGCCTAGTACATATTTGTTGAATGAGTTAATCAATGAATAGTTAATTTAACATAAAAAAGTAGATTAGCTAATATTATTGTTCAACCCGGTCTTTTTCATATTTCTTCTTATCCCTCTTCATTGTCTTTAACCTTAGGAGCAACAAGAGATGTTACAAGCCTCAAGCTAAATTACAAATGAGCAGGATCATTTGGAGTTTTTAAGTTGTCCCTATAAGTTCAGGCTACTGGAACTTGCATTATTTTGCTTTGAAAAGAGTAGACAATGCAGTGGGAAAATAAAGCTTTTCTTCGTGTATCTCCTTCCTCCTCAGCTTTTCCTCACTGAATCCTCATCAGATTTGTGCCCCTTGTGCCCTTCTCATGCATCAATATCTGAAAATAAGGAATAGAGACAAATCATGGGGAGGAAACAAATAATTTTGCACATAGACCTTCCATCTCCCATGGAGACAGGGTTGGAACGTAACTTGCCCTTTCTCCAACTCAACTCAATGCCCATTTTTAAGCCCAGGAAGGCTTCGTTAGCCAAAGCCTGCCAAATGAAGCATGTCTGTTAGAAAACTGTTGTGTTTGCCATAACACTAGGTCAAGCAAAAATAGACATCTAGTGTGAGATCACTTGGCTTTGTGCAAAAGTCCCTGTCACTGCCACCACAGACAGACTTATTTTGACCTAATTTTCAGTTCTGTTATGATTTTATAGACTAAAATGAAATTTGGTGTGTTTTAAGAACACTGACCAGGGTTTCTATCACTAGCAGGAGGGAAGGAATCAACAACCAACATTTTATCATCTTGTGTTGGTGTGTGACCAACTGGCGCGTCTCATTAAAATCTTATTTGCAGGAAATGGACTCATTTACAGCTCCCCACTCAGTAGTATGTTTGTTAATAGTGCAGAAGGGAGGTAAAATGAGTCACAAAAGGTCAACTGTGGATCGAGTAAGTTTCCTCCCAGACTGCAGATTGCTGACGCCTCACTATGTTTTCCGTATGTGACACAAAGCTGCGATCCATGCCCAGGGTAGCCTCTTAGATAAAATGCTATCCCCAGACCTGCAAAACCCATTATTGCCTAAGAAAAGCCAAAATTACTGAATGTTTTCCTTTTTTCGGACTTAAAATGCACGTCATCAACCACGTAAAGGAAAAAGAACAACGTGCAAAGTATTCTCTGGGGTTTCTCACCCGTTCTAAAATATTCTCACAATGAGTTCTCAGCTTAAAAATGGTTTCATCAGAAGATTTTAATGTCCCTGAATGAGCATTTCAAGAAATTCAAAGAAATGAAATCTAAACATTTCAGGGACATCTTGTGGAGAGGTTGATGCAAATACTTAGGTATTTTGCTTTTCATATGAAAAATATCTTAGAATCTACATAAGGGTCTTAATGGACCTTAAAAAATATTTTTTGTAACATGAATACATTAGTCAGGGTCCTAGTAAGAAACAGAATTCACCCCAGAAGTTTCCAGTGAAGACATTTTAATAAATAAATACAACAAAGGTGTGGGCAGGTAAAAGGAACAAACAAGAGAAGTTGAGGCACCCAGAGACCAGAGACAGTGGGAAGCTGTTATCGCTATTGGGTCTAAAGGCCAAGGGGAGGGAATGGTGCTACTTGATTCCCCTGCAAGCTGGTAGAGGCTACAGTCGTTACCAAAGACCCACCCAAGGAAGACAGGGAGCCAGGAAGAAACACCCTGATCACCATCTCCCTCCCACCACTGATCTCCTGCTGGTGCTTCCTATTGGCCCAACTGAACTGGAAGGCAGTGGCAAAGGAGACTGGGTGATAGAGTCCCTAGGGGTTAGTTGGCTAGCACATAGAACAGAGTGGACAAAGGCAGAGGATTAATCTACAAGGGCGAATGGAACATAAAAAGCATAATGTTTTTCATAGGCAATGATTTTGCTCAATATTTATTTATCTATTGCTGGTATTCATGATAAATTTGCAGCTACTTACCCAGGATTTCTCTCTACTCTGAGCCCCTTTGAGACTCTGTAATCTGTACTTATATTCCAGGCCATGAAACAGAGTCTCTCTGTGCAATGCTAACTCTTCCCTATTGGGATTAATTCTTATCTCCATGTCAATGAAATTTAAAATTATGAAAACTGGGAAGACCATTCTTCACCTTTATGAATCTTTAAATTCATAATCTCTTGATTTGGCACAGTTTCATTCTTTCAGGGACATTAAAACATTTTAGTTTTGTTATCTCATTGATTCTCGCCATATCTCTGATGGGTAGGCATCCTCGTATGTAGTACCTAGTACAGTGATACATGGAAATAGACGCTCAATAAATGCTTGCTGACAAGATGATCACCATCGAATGCCTCTTGTGCAGATAGGAGAGCTTACATTGAGAAGTTAAGCAATTTAGCCAATGTCTCATGATGTGCCAATGGGAATAGAAGCCAAGTCAGAGGGTTTACCCTGAATATGCTTCCTCTAAGTGGAGATTTTGCTAAGCAGGGCAAGAATTTGAACAAGAGTTTATTTTCTCCCTGTACTTTGACCCAATCTTAAGAAAAGTTGAGAAATTCAGGGCATAGTTTTTCAACTGATTTGTTTCCTAGATTGCCAGCAAGATGTACGCCCCATTATTTATTCTTAATCATTAGACATGAAACATTCTTGACAGCAGGAACAAAAAATCGAATTATTCTCTTAAAGGAAATAACTAAACTACTATACATTTTTTTGTATTATTTCTGGGATGGGAAGGAGATGAAACCCGAGAACTACGTGTGAAATCAGTTACAGCAAACTCTTATCGATGAAAAGGATAGGAATAACCTGAAACACATAAATGTACATGGTTTTAGAAACTCTATAGTTGTACATTCCAAAGTTTGAAATGGTAGTTTTTTCTTGGATATCACTGTTTTCTTGAATATTCCATGAAGGGTTCATATAGAGAAGGAGAAACAGAGGGGCCTGGCTTCACTGCAAGTGAGATCAACTCTTTGTGAAATAATATTAAATCAGGTAGATTAAATTTTGTACATAAGGTACGTCATTCATCAACATGAAAACATGTGGTTGCAGGGATGATCTATAATTTTGGAAGCCTGTGTCACGACTTCTTTCAGAGAGTGTATTGCCTACCCGCTTGATCTATAGATGATACAAGCTCTTTCCCTAGATCTGTCCTCCAAGAAGGGACCAAGAAGGCATGTGCTCACTGCTAGATCCAAGGACCAGCCAACACAGCTATTTATGAAGCATATGGACAGAACTTGTATAAACAGGCTAGACTGTCCATATGAGTGCATGCAAAGTGTTCAGTGATGAGCAGGATTAGGAGGAGAAAGCAGAAAGGCAGAGAGCTGGGGGATGGGGCCTCAAGGATTTAGAGAGTTCTAAAGTTGAACCTGGCCTTCTAGGTGGTTATAAAGGTATTATTAATCATGGTGGGAGGATAGATCATATTTTGACATTTGCAACCTTGAAATATTTAGACATATGTCAATGTGAGCCTCCATTTGTACTCTACTCTGAGCCTCTATAACTGTTAGGAGACTGATTTCTTGACTAGTACAGTGCACAACACATAGGAGATGCTTAATGCATGACCAAGTATTGGCTTACAATAAAAACATGTGGAATAATTGAGACTCAAGGGAAATAATTGTGCAGCATTTGAGTAAGAGAAAATAATAGAAGATGTTAATTATAGTTGAATTAGCAAACTAGTTAATATACTTCCTAAGAATGTTTATATTCAAAGGCCAAACTTAAACATTCTTGCTAGGAAGATGTTATTTACCAAATTAATAGCCAATTTTTAAAAGCCTCCCTTGAATTCTCCAGCATTCTTTGTATTTCCAAAACACAACACTAATCTACAAAGCACTCATAGATGGGTTAAGAACGAAGAAATAAAACATGAGTCAGATAGCAAGTTATACTCCATCCAAAGAGGAAGAATTAATAAAAACTAGCAACAGGGGCACCTGGTGGCTCAGTCGGTTAAGTGTCCAACTTCATTCAGCTCAGGTCATGATCTCATGGTTCATGGGTTCGGGCCCCACATTGGGCTCTGTGCTGGCAGCTTAGAGCCTGGAGCCTGCTTTGGATTCAGTGCTTCCCTCTCTCTCTGCCCCTTCCCCGCTCATGCTCTGTCTCTCTTGCTCTCAAAAATAAATATTAAAAATATTTAAAAATAAATAAAAATTAGCAACAACATTTCTTGGAACCAGCATTTCAGGTCTCCGTCACTTAAATGACCCCTTTATCCTTCATAGGCAGATACTATCATTCCTGTAAGTGAAAGGAACCTCTGTCTTCTCGGTGGAACCTTGAGAACTAAGGTCCTGCTTGTCACAGATTTGATAATTTAAATGAACATAGGCATTTTAACTTTTTTCTCCAGTATAAGAATCAATGGTTTGCCATGTTGAGTAACCAAGAACTCTTATCTCTTTCCTAAAGATAATACTTTTATTGTCACATAAATGTGTGTTACTAACAACTGTAAAGAAATTCCAGGATAAAATATGTATCTACATATGCTTACATGTGTGTGCATGTATATATGTGTGGAAATTGAGGGGGAGGGAGAGAGAATCTATTTAACCTGGAAAATCAACTAAGAAACGTCTATTGAGTGACTTCTTTATACTCAGCATTTGCCACTTTATGCTAAGCATAGGAGATGAAGAGTCAAGGTCTTCAAACAACAATGAGATACCAGTGTAAAACTATTAGAATGGAAAAAATTTGGAACACTTCCAAAATTTGGAAATGTTAGACAGGATGTGGAGGAAGAACTCTCATTCATTGCTGCTAGGAATGCAAAGCTATTTTGGAAGATAGTTTGATGGTTTATTAAATAACTAATATACTTTTATCATATGATCCATCAATTTTTCTCCTTGGTATTTGTCCAAAGGAGTTGAAGACATGTCCACACAAAAACTTGCACTTGAATGTTTATATCAGCTTTATTCAGAATTCAGAATTTGGAAGCAACCAAGATATCCTTCAGTCAGTGAATGGATAAACAAACTGTGGTACATCTGTGGTAATGGAATATTATTCGGTGCTAAAAAGAAATGAGCTGTCAAGCCATAAAAAGACATGGAGAAAACTTAAATGCATATTATTAAATGAAAGAAGTTCATCTGAAAAGGCTACATATTCTATGATCCCAACTACATTCTGGAAAAGGCAAAACTATGAGGATAATAAAAATATTAATGGTTGTCATGGTTGGAGGAAGGAGAGGAGGAATGAATAAGCAGAGCACAAAAGATTTTTAGGGTAGTAAAAATACAATATTATTGTGTCATTATACATTTTATTATGCATATTATTATATATTTGTCTAAATCCATAGAATGTACATCAAGATTGAACTGTAATGTAAAATATGGACTTTGAGTGATTATGATGTGTCAATGTAGGTTCGTCAATTGAACCACTCTGATGTTATGGTTGGGGAGTCTGGGGTGTTGATAATGGAGGGGGCTATGCATATGTGGGGGCTGGGAGTATATGGGAAATCTCTAATTTTTCAGTTTTGTGGTGAGCCTGAAACTACCTAAAAATTGAGTCAAGAAGAAGGAGAAGGCGGAGGAGAGGGAGGAGGAGAGGGAGGAGAGAGAGGAGAGGGAGGAGGAGAGGGAAGAGAGGGAGGAGAAGAAGAAGGTGAGAAGGGGAGAAGAAGGAGGAGGAGAAGAAGAAGAGGAGGAGGAGGAAGACGAAGAAGAGGAGAAGGAGGAGGGAGTCATCATAGTACTAGTAGTAGTAATACAAGGTCTTGTCCCCAGGAAAGTTTACAATATTTGATGAGAGTTGGGTCTGGAGCGATGAGAGAAGTACTGCGGTCATATGTTGGTAGATGTATGGGCACAGATTTGCCTATTACCTCCCATGAATAGACACTGTGATTAGGTGTGTTATATTAGGGCATCTCATTTAATTTTCACCAAACCAGTGCATGTAAATACTATCCCCATTTCCCAGATGAGGAAGGTTTAGAAGAAGAGCTAGGGGTGCCTGGATGGCTCAGTCAATTAAGCATCCACTTCTTAATTTTGACTCAGGTCATGATGTCACGGTGATGAGATCAAGCCCTGTGTCAGGCTTGCACTGGGAATGGGGTCTGATTGAGATTCTCTCTCTCTCCCTCTGCCCTGTCCATCTACTTGCATCCTCTCTCTCTCTCTCTCTCTCTCTCTCTCTCTCTCTCTCATAAAACAAAGAGAGAGAGAGAGAGAGAGAGAGAGAGAGAAGAACCTAATGAAACAGCAATGTAACTGAGCAGTTTCCAAAAGAACTATTTAAAACTAACTTATAAGAATGTAAATTGGTACCATCACTATGGAAAACAGTATAAAAGTTCCTCAAAAAATTAAAAATAGAACTACTATGTGACCCAGAAATCTCACCTCTGGGAGTGTATCTGAAGGAAATGAAAACAGGATATCAAAGAGATATCTGCACTCTCTTGTTAATTGCAGAATTATTTACAATAGCCAAGGTATGGAAATAACCTAAATGTGCGTCAATGGATGAGTGGAAAAAGACGTAGTTCGTGTATATAGTGGAATATTATTCAGTCACGAGAAAGAAGGAAACGCTGCCATTTATGACAACACGGATAGACCTTGATGCTAAGTGAAATAAGCCAGATAGAGAAAGACAAATACTGAATGGTGTCTCTTAACTCTTGGAAAATCTTTAAAATCTTAAATAAACACATTTTTTTAAAAAGCCAAACACTTAGAAAGAGTATATAAAAGTGGTTGCCAGGGACTAGGGGTAGGGGAAATAGGGAGAAGTTAAAAAAGGATACAAACTTTCAGTTATAAGATGTATAAGGTCTGAGGATCTCATGTCTAACATGGTGACTACAGTTGATAACACTGTATTGTATAATGGAAATTTGATAAGAGAGTAGAATTTAAATGTTCTCACCAAAAAATAAAATAAAACAATTATGTGAGGTAATGGATATGGTCATTAACTAGACGGAAGGAATACTTTCACAATGCATATGTATACCAAATTATCACAATGTACACTTTAAATGTCTTAGAATTTTGTCAATTGTACTTTGATAAAACTGAAATACATAAACTTGATCAACTGAATCAGATTCCTCATACAACTCAATTATGTTGTCAAAGACATAAGTTGGTCCCTCTCAATTCATGGCAGGGTCTTCAAATGGAAAAAAATGGATGGATTTCACAGGGTGATCTTGGCTTCAGAAACAGTGATTACATGCATTGTGCTCACTTAGAGCTAGTAATGCTCAAAATCAAGAAAAAATTTAAAAGGAGAATCAAATTAATTCTTACCTATATCACAGCATCTCTTCCTTCTTAGTTGTTTTATATTAATTTTTTGGTTTTGTTTTGAAAAACATTCTACTTGTGCTTAAGAAAGATGTATAGTCTCTAATTATTGGGTGCAGGATCTGTATATATGCCTATTAGATCATGTATATTAGTTATGTTACTCAAATGTTCCATATTTGTTTGGCTTTCAAATAATTGGGAAAGATGTATTGAAATCCAGTAGATATATTGCATTTTTATATTTCTCCCTATAATCCTATGAATTTGCCTCATATATTTTGAGGTTATTTTAGAATTACTAAATCATCTAAAAGAGTTGAAAAAACACAAGGAAAGGAATTTAAACATTTTGAAATTTATTGAGAATATGGTGTCTGTTAACTCAGAATAGTTTTATCCCATGGTTTCTTATATAACTGGTGAAATGTAAATTGGCCCCACTTCTGCTTAGCACATGTATTTATCCCTCATTTGAATTTAATCAAATAACAATACAAAATTTACATACATATTTTAACAATTTCCTTACTGCCTTATTCCTCACCAGATAAGGTCTGGTGCTGAGCCCTGGTTCTTAGGTTTGTTGAGTTCAAGGAAGAATTTACTCCCAGTGAAATGACCTTTGACATAATTGAAGACTTTTATTATTCTGTAGAAGGAAGGTGCAAGTTTAGAGAGAGAGCAGAGAGATAAAGTTAAGTTACTCTGCAAAGAAAGTGAGAAAGATTTCAGAGGGCAGAAGACCTGTGAACAGGGTGTCAGAGCTGGGGAGGATGGGCATGGAAAGAGAAAGGGCAGGGGAGAAGAGGCTTGTGAGAGGGCTATATCCAAAGGGGCTTTCTTAGGTAATGTGCTGTGTGGTTTGCAGTGTGGACCTTCTCCTTATGTTCTTCTACTTCGTCTTTAATGAAGTCTACATGGCCCATTAATGCTTTTGACTTGAAAGAGCCAGAACTATAGGACAAGGAGATGGACATATTGTTTAAAACAAAGGTATACTGAATTTTCATTAGTAGAAAATAGTTTATCTACACCCTCACTAACTAAAGATAAATATTCAGACATAATCAATTTTAGGAGCAGCTGGTGATCGTCCTGGCTGGGCCACTGACTCCTCTGAAAGGTCTTATGTCTGGTGAAATAACCAGGCTAGGCAGCCGGCCATTGGCAGGGTGGGGATTCACACCCAGCCCACGGTTTCTTTGTCTGAACTTGGAGAGGGGAAACTTAGTTGTAAGCTTCAGCTCTGCTACTTATTAAGGCTTAAATTAGCACAATTGGGTTTAAATGAGCCTCTCTGGATCTACATTCCCCATCTGAGGAATGTGAATACTCAAAACTTTTCAGTCCACCTCATCAGTCAGGCTTAAGGATCAAACAAGAAAACAAATGAGGAAATATTTTGTAGACCGTACAGAACTTTGATTGGGCCAGCTAACCTCACAGAAATACCTGAATCATCATGAGCGTGCCTGACCCGAAGGAAAGGTCCTAGGTTCAGCATACACTGATATTACCAAAAAGTATTAGTCACTTGCTAAATGCGAAAATGACTGGAATGCAAAACAACGAAAACCACCTCCCCCCAAACAAATGAATCCAGTCAGTATCAAAGTTTTTATAGTCAGTATCAAAGTTTAATCATCTGACTTCTTAAATAGTTTAATATTTTCTTGTGAACTCAATTTGGTTCCTGGGAATAGAGTGGGAAGAAAAAAAAACCAAAAAACAAAACACTAGAATTCAAGAAAGTGTTTAGCTGAAAGTTCACTGGGTTGTACCCTCCCTCCCAGTAACTAGGAGAATGCTGAAAGTCAGTTTGAACAGTTTGAATGGCATGCCTTCTGGGTTTACCAAGCTTTTAAGGGGTGAAGGATCCCACTTTGGTGTTCTGAGCAGGTGACAAGAAGTCCTCAGCATCCCTTCCATCCTGGTACTGACAGACCCATTGTAATCGCTCTTGACCTTAATTTTTGTGGCCTGACCTTTTCCTCCCCATTTTATAAGAGTTTCCAGGTATACAAAATATAAATACTTAAAAACACAAAATCTAGTTTTTATTCCTCAGAGAGAGGAGAGCAGTGCCAGCATGAATTTATTCTGTGATCATTCATGTCCTTGTTTCCTCAGACATAATGGTCTATTGAGTCAAACTAATAACTAAGTTAGCGCTTCCCTTCCCTTGATCTGCCAAGAAGATAAAAGAGGTGTGGAGAAAAGCCATGCAACATTGTAGGTTTTTAATGTTATATCTTACAAATCCTTCTCCTTGTAGCTCAGGAGATGTTAGTACCAGGAATATTTAAATCTCCCTCAGGCACATATTCCTAGAATAGACAATTTCAGATTTTGGAAAAATTGTGCTTGTCCCAAAACATCTGAAAGATAAATGAATCAGCTTTGTGGTCCCACTCCTGGGGATTGTGTTTGTCATGAGAAAGGATTTATATTGCACCATCTTCAGCTCCAGTTACAGTTTACATCAGGAACTTCAATATTCATGCCTAGCATATTTGGAGACATTTTCACTATGCTCCTAATTGAGAAAAGGCTGAGCTATCAACTGTCAATTTGGACGGCTTTGAAGAACTAGAAGACAATCTTCATTCACCTGCTTCCAAAGCACTGTACTGAGGACATGAAAGCCATGACCACCCAAGCCTTCGAGAACATGCTCTGGGGTTGCTGGGACAAGGTTTTCCACCTCTTGTGTCTCCAACAGGGCTGCTACAGAGTTGACAATTATAAGATGTCAATAAATGCCAAATTGAATCGAATCAAGATTGTCAAAGGAGATTAGATACAAGAAAGAAGTCAAAGCAACATATGAGAAGCAGAATGTCAGAGAAATAATAACAGAAACCAAAGTATTCTTTAAATAGGAGATACAAAGGGTGCCAGTCAAGTCTATCCTACTGAACCCATGTGGACAAGTTTCTTTTCCTGTTGATCTCTCTACCTCATCTGTTCTTCCATTGGTGCTGGTGACCTTGACCAACTACCCAACTCCAACCCATCCTTTAAGGCCTACCTCAAAATCACCTCTCCTGAGAAGGCTTTTTTTTTTGGCTCCCCAGACAAAATGAGTTGCTTCCTTCCCTGTGGAGTTTGAACCTACCCAGCACTTTATCCTTAGCTTTGTTGCACCACTTACCTCACCAAACAGTTATGATTTGTTGACATATCTGTCTCTCCCCTCCTCCTCCCCTCCAGACCCAGACTGTAACCTTCTTGAAGATGTTACATTGTTTGTCCTGTTATCTATGACCATCATCTACGTATCCATTCCCAAACCCAGTCCCTGGCCACAGGAAATGGTCAGTAAATGTTTAGTGAACAATGACCAGTGTAGCTTCCATTTGTGGTTTTCATTAAAGCATCAAAATGCAAAAGGAGCCTCTTGAATTCCTGCTTGAACCTCAGGAAATTTATAGTTCTTTCTCAACAGGGAAGAAGAAAAGCACTTTCGACACAGAAGGAGTGCCCTACATAAATATCATTCCTCATAAATGTGTAAGCCACAACTTCGTACCCTTAATGGTTCACATCTCTCTAGAATAAACTAAATCAATAGACATTTGTGATAGGCAAGTTCTTTCAAAAGATCCACTGCCCCTGCTTCACAACAGGAGTCCACGTGGAATTACTTTCTATGCTGCTTTCTCAAGGGTCTGGTCTAATCTGGTTTTAAAATAACCACTAAAGAGGAGGTCCCATTAATTCCCTAAAATGGCTGTCTCCTGGATTAGTAGACTTCTAGGGATCTCTTGTACAAATAAACAGTTTGTGACACTGAACCAAGGCTGGCCTGCTTTGGTATTTCTCTATGTGAAGCTTAACTGAAACATAGCTGGACTTGGAACATGTTTATACAAACTAACTAATCCTTCTAGATCATCATGACCTGCAATTACCCTGCTATTCCCAGCATGTACTCAACTTGTGCCAAATGAGGCAGTAGTTTCATAATGAAAGAAAGAGTTTCCATTAAAGAGACAGGTCGGACCCCTACACTGCTTTCCTGTTCACTCCAGTGTCCCAAGTCTCTGCATACCTAGCATTTTCAAGGAAACAACGTTTAGGGCACCAGCTTCCACAGGGCAACTGTACTGAACTTGAAAGAAAGCTTCTCTTTGTTACCAGTTGGATCAGATGTCAAAACTCTTGAGTTTCAGGTGGGCCTCACCTTCTGATAGCAGCCATTTTGCTGAAATAGGACCTTACGGCTCAAGGAGTTTTACTCCACTCATGATAACTCTAGTTACTAAATAGTTCACTTGTATACATATTAATGAAACAATATCCCTACAGGCTTGCAGAGTCAGACTTCAAGCTCACAGAATATTTTCAAATATTCTACATTTGGTATCTGATGGAACCTCAACTATATTTTCCCTCAAATATCTCCTACGAACAGTCTGAAGATTCTACGGGGATATTAATCCATGTGTTTCTAATTCATTTACGCTCATACCATTAAAACCCTGTATTATAAGAGCTAGCTGATGTTCAAGAAACCAGTTAAACTTTTAAATAATCTTTGTAAAGTCTTTCTTCTTAACAACAGGAAGATGTGTTTGCCAAAAGAAAATGAACTGAAACACTAGAAAATCTGGGTTTGATTCAAAACTAACCCGGGAGGTTTAAAAGGGCTGTAAACTTGGTGAGTGAAATGAGTTTAGTTTCCATATACTACATATCCATATGCCGTGTTGATACTTGGTGTGCACACACTTAGCTCACACGTGCTGATGTGCAGTGTTAACATTTGGAAAGTCAGAGCCAGTTGGCAGGTTAGGTTGGAACAGGGTGCTAATGAGGTCAACATTCCAGGCCCAGTCTTCCTGAGGATGGGGTGCCACTTCTCTTAAGCCAACCACTTGCCACTAATGAGCTCAGTGGCCTTGGGCTACTCTGATTCAAACTAATTTAACAAGTTTATTGAGGCCAACAAAGTGCCGGCACTGTACTCGGCACTGGGACTGCTCCCAGGGTTAGCAAGTAGTCCCTACACTAAAGGAGGTCACAGTCCACCAGGTGAAACAAGTAAGTCAATGTACCAGGGCAGCGGAGTAATACAGGAAACAAGTAGGCCTTACGATCCTTGCAGGTGAAGGAAGCCTTCACGGAAAAGGCTTTCCCGTACCTTTCAAGGCTCAGCCCAAGCATTATAGTTTTCTGTGCAGATTTCTCTGAGCAAACATAGGTGCTCCTTTCTCTACAGTCCCAATGTCCTTGGAAGAGACTTCTATTAAGGACACTCAGGAATACTTGGCAAATAGATGGTGGAGATTATACAGGATTATAGACAGAGTTTGAATAGAAAAACAGCATACCAGATAAAGGAATGGGGGGAGGGGGAGATTGGTAGGAAGAGCCAATGGATGAAAGAATAACAGGGGATGAGACTGGGGAGGTAGAAAAATAAGATGCAGCTCTTAAAGAGTTTACATGCTCTACAGAGAGGCTTCAGTTTCATTTTATAGCCTCTGAGGAGTTATTAAGGGTTTTAAGAAGAACTGGACTTATGTTTTAGCAAGACCGATTTGGTAGACTGCTTGGACAGGAAAGAAATGAGCCCAGAAACACTGGGATCAATTGGGAACCTATTGCCACCTTCTAGGCAGGAGCCAAGGATGGTCTGAACTTAAGCGGTAGTGAGGAGGAGGAGGAGGAGGAGGAGGAGGAGGAGGAGGAGGAGGAGGGGAGGGTGGATCCCAGAGATGTCTTGAAGGCAAACTCAGTGAGACCTGAAGAATGATTGGGTGTGGGGTCAGCAAAAGAGGAGTCCTGCATAATCCCAAGCTTCTCCTTGGGGAGATTAGGTGGATAGTGGTGTCACCAGTTAGCATGAGCAATGTGGAAAGATATCTGGGGCAGAGTAGGGGAAAATGTAGGAAGTTCAACCTCAGAAGTAATGAATTTCAGTTGTTTATGGATATTTACAGGGAAAGTGTCCATTGTCCAATAAAAGATAAGCTATTTCTTCAGGAGCTATGGAACTGAGATATAGATATAAGATGAGATAAAGATGGAGATGGGGACAGGTATCCAGGTACAGCAGGTAGAATGAGAAAATAGGAACAAAATAGAAAAACACTCAGGGATCCTGATATTTGAGACACAGACAGAGAAGGTCGATCTAACAAGAATTCTTAGGAAGAGTGTTCAGATACAGAAGGTGAACCAAAAGAGGGTGGTGTCACGGAAGACAAAAGAGGCGGGAGGGAGTGGCCAGTCCTGCCAAATGTCCTAGAAAGATCAAGAAAGGAAGAAACTGAGAAGAGTCCACAGACTTTGGCATCAGGAGATAATAAACAACTTTACTGAGAACAGGTGTCATGAGTGAAGATGTGTTTCCAGGGGAGTGTGTGAATAGACTTGAGCCATGAATGGTGCCTACTGATGAGAAACTTGAGGAAACACAAAGGAGAGCACTGAGATAAGAGCTAAGGGCCATGCTGGGAGGGCTTCCCTTCATGTAGTATGGGCCAGATTTACAAATGTGAGAGGCTGCAGTTAAAAAGCCCCTCAGGAAGGAAATAGGAAATACAATGTCCCCAAGAAGGAAGGGACATGAACAAGGGACCAACTGGCCTAACCAGGAGGCCTAACACCTCAGCCACCATAGAAAAAGTTCTTACTCAGCTTTTGGAGTATTTTGATGTTTTCATGGTGAAATCTTTTGTTCCATTATTCATCTAAAACTCTTTCCATATCCCCACTTAAAAGCATCCTTGACCTTTGTCTTTGGATATGAGAAGTAATGAATTTCAGTTGTTTATGGATATTTGTAGGGAAAGTGTCCATTGTCCATTATGGCATGACACTGGATTGGGAGGCATGGTTGTGGTATAGGGAGATTGGTTTATGGGGAAATGTGCAGGTTGGAGTCCCAGCCCTGCCACTTGTACGTTACCTGGCCTCTGGGGACCTTGTTACTTTACCGTATCCTACCTATTCAACAGGGCCCCTGCAAGGTCAGCTCAGTGAAAGCTCTTGGTAAACTAGTGCAAGACAATGTTAGCAAGGTTAGCAGTTGTACTTGGTTCCCTGGCACACTATATCTGTCTTCTGTGTGACTTCCAGGGCCTTTTGTTTTAAATGAGGTAATATATGCACACAAAGCCCTTCAAAGCTGCTTGGCACAGGCAAGTACACGATAAAAGTTCACAGTTATCAAGCTCCTCCTCCACCTCCCCCTACTTCCATTGCCATGGTGTGCCTCAACAAGCCATCCATAACGGTGAGGCTTTCACATTTTTCTTTATCCCTTCCAGGAGCTTCTCACCCTCCCCAAAATGAAGGCTCACTGGTGTTGTGTTATGTTTCCTCAGACCCACCTCTTCTAACAGCTATTAAAATAAAACCTACTTATCCAATTCTCACTACAGTGGTGATGACAGATAATACTACTTTAAATGATTATTTCTAAGAGTACTTACAGTTTAGTATGGTAGAACTCTTTAGCCAAGGAATGAAACCTCTATCGGTAAAATATCAGCTAATATGTTAGGCAGGCCATCACACTGCAAGTTAAATGGAGTTCAGTCTTGGTATATCTGAGATAACAAACATTTTTTAAAGTAGATGAGAAAATGAAGCTGAATGTCCCTTGAGAATGTCCTATGTTAGAATTTTCATCATTCATATTCGCATTTGTGATTTACACTACAGCCCTTTCTTAAAAAGACTTGAGTCAGCTTATAATAAAGTATGTATGTCTAAAAAGTTTAATCAAAATATAAAATCAAAACTATGTAGAGGAAAAATATAGAGACAATGTTTCAAATATAATAACTTGTGTATGTGTATTTATTTATATACGTAAATGCTACAAATCTGACTTTGGGCTTCCTTATTGCCTGGACATAAAAAAACAAACAACAACAACAAAAAAAAAAACCAGGAGCGTCTGGGTGGCTTAATTGGTTAAGCGTCTGACTTCGGCTCAGGTCATGATCTCGCGGGTTTGTGATTTTGAAACCTGTGTCAGGCTCTGTGCTGACAGCTCAGAGCCTGGAGCCTGCTTTGAATTATGTGTCTCCCTCTCTCTCTACCCCTCCCCTGCTCTCTCTCGCTCTCTCTCTCTCAAAAATAAGTAAACATTAAAAAATTAAAACACACACACACACAAACCAAGAGGATTCAATTCTGTAAGGGGGATTATAGCAGCTCACCAATGTCTATTTCTTTCTAAAAATGATATCTCACATTTTTCTTATAGCTAACCCAGCCATAAGATTAACTTCTAGGCAATGGGTTATGAGAGGAATTTATAGTTGCAGTTGATAACTTTAGTGTAATGGACATGAGACAGGATACAGATGAAATGGCAGGAGATGCAGTAGTCATTTAGAACTCAGAAAGGCTGTGTGTGTTCAGGATGGCAGAATGTCTGTATGAGCCCTGAACTGTTTACCTTTAGGCTGCTATTTTGCTAAAGCTACTGCAGTTTTGGATCTTTTTGTTTCGTTAGCTTAGATTGTACTCTACCAATACAAAATTTGGTATCTAGAAGTGGAATCCTGTAGTGACAACAGAAACCCTGAAATAATAATTTCAAATTCAATTTCAAATTCAAAATTATTGAATTTCAATAATTCAAAAATAATTGCCTTAATAATCAGGCAATAGACATTGAGAACAAAGATACTGAAATAGGTAAAGCTGTTGATCATTGTCATGCCATGATAAACATTTGATAAAACTACCAACAGTGATAGATGACTGGTAATTGGCAACGTTAGCAAAGCCTTACAACAGAGCTTAACTCAGGTGATAGCTAGTCAGCTTGCAAGCAGATGTCTGCTCAAGGAAGTTTTCTCTTGCATTCAGTCTGCAATCTAAATGGAATGAAAGTCTGGTAATTCAAAAGGTTGAAAATGCAGCTGCTTTTGTACCACCAAATACACTTAAGCCTTCCTCAGAGCTAATACAGAGTGTTCCCTACTAGACAATGGGGTCACTCTCAAGGTAAAGATTGAGGCTGTTACCTTGTCATTCAAGCCTCCAGGGAGTTTCCAGCAATATGAGAGGGAGAGGTATGTTGAACATGGAGACCAGGAAATGAAAGAACAGAATCTTCTGGCTTAAGAGGTATGGATAGATGAGATCTTTGGCAGTGGTTACTGGCATCTGGAACTGACAGGAAGCAAGTAGACCGTAAGTCTATCAGGTTTTAAGGGAATTGTATTGCCAAAGAAACCACAAGGCTGTCCTGCAAAAGCTATCTGAAACTTAAAGTAATCCTTAGCCTCCTAAACACCAGCAGGCAATGAGATATGCTCACGTCATATGTGGCCATCAAAAGATAAAGACAAGAGGGGCACCTGGGTGGCTCAGTCGGTTAAGCATCCGACTTCGGCTCAGGTCATGATCTTGCGGTTCGTGAGTTCAAGCCCCACGTCGGGCTCTGTGCTGACAGCTCAGAGCCTGGAGCCTGTTTCGGATTCTGTTTCTCCCTCTCTCTCTCTGACCCTCCCCTGTTCATGTTCTGTCTCTCTCTGTCTCAAAAATAAATAAACGTTAAAAAATATTAAAAAAAAAAAAAGATAAAGGCAAGAACACATCCCAGTGAACCAGGGAGGGCAGTAAAAAGGGGAGTTGCTCCCAGCCTCCCAGCCTCAACAGGGGGCCTCTGTACTGCCAGCACATGGAATCTGCAATTTCTGGCCAGTGGGGTTTGACAGTGGCTATGGACTAGTGACTGTAGTATATTTATCATTTTTCACCTTTCTAATGGGAGTTGTTGTGGTTATCCACAATCAAATGGTCATAAAGCTCTATTTGTTGTGGTATTGGGGGTGGAAGGTGGGGATGAAGGTAACTTGTCTCTTAATTTGTAGGTCTAGAGCTAGACCTGATGGAGAGGACTGTAGATTATGCAGATTCTGAAATGTAAACCTGATGGAAAATGTTCCATGTGTGAGAAGAATACACATGGATGTCTGGGTGGTTGAAAGGGCAAATTCTGGCAGACTCTGTCCACCAATATCAATGCCTCCTTTCTCTCTTCTCATTTTCCTTCACAGCCAGGCATGGCCATGAGAATAATTTCTGTCCACTGGGAGATAAACACAAATAAGCTAGTTCTGGGTTCCCTTGTCCTTTGTCCCTTGGAGCAATCACTTTGAACCCAAAGATGGAAGTCATGTGTTGATGATGGCAGAGCCTCTTATCAGCTCTAGACCTCCTATCTGTGGAGTTTTACACAAAATAATAATAAACTTCCTCCTGTTTAAGCTACTGCGATTTGAGATACCTTTATTAAAACAGCTAGGTTAACACTCTCTACGTATTAAAAAGGAGAATGTCCACCAGTTTTGTAAGAAAAGCCTTTTTGTTTAACCTAGCTCTCAACCCAAAAATAAATTTCTCAAGTGTACCTTACATTGAGTGTCCTATAGACTTTATCTTTCTTTGACAACACTTTATCACAAATCAGAAGCAATTTGCACATGGCTATCCCCTGCACCTTTACCCTGTTGAAGTGCTAAAACCAAAAGCATAACTTTGGAGAGCAGCTCAATGAAAGCAATTCCTTAAGAGCTTCCACTGGAGTATTTCAAACATGGAGGCCTCTGGGGAGGAGGATGCAGAGCAAACTGGATTCAAAGATTTACGACCTTCTGGAGTAGCAGAATAACAAGTACTTCCCAACCTAAGTCATTTTAAACCTCTTCAGTAAACTCTAGCAATAGCAACTAAGGTCACGAGGATATGTATTTATGTCAAGGATGGGCTGTTGAGTAGATGCGGGGATTGACATTCCATAAGGAAACTGGAGAAGCATGGCCAGTGTTCTCTAGTGTATTAAATCTTAGCTCATCCGCATATGAAAGAGACTAAAGAGGGCCACCTGGGTGGCTCAGTTGGTTAAGTGTCCTACTTCAGCTCAGGTCATGATCTCACAGTTCGTGGGTTCGAGCCGCACATTGGGCTCTGTGCTGACAGGTTGGAGCCTGGAGCCTGATTCAGATTCTGTGTCTCCCTCTCTCTCTCTCTGCCCCTTCCCCAATCACACTCTGTCTCTCTGTTTCTTAAAAATAAATAAACATTAAAACAAAACTTTTTAATAAAAAAAATAAAGAGACTAAAAGAGCTGCTGACACCTTGAAATCAGGAGTTTGCTCAGGAGGGCTCAAGAGCAGGTACTAAAGCTGTCTTCTGCAGCAGGCTTCTTTCCACACTGAAGTATCACACACCACTCTGTGGGCCCACAAGCAACACATGAAGCAGCCCTATGGTTCTTAAGTCCTTTAAAAACAAATCTCAGTACCCAGGGCTGTGACACAGAAAGCAAAACAGCTCACTTTTGGAGCACTGGTCTTTGACGTGTGGCTACCCAAAAAAACCTTCAAAAGCCAATCCTGTTTGTTTCACTGTCACATGAAAGCAAGTTTCTATCCTAGAAATCAGAGTGCTGGGGCGCCTGGGTGGCTCAGTCGGTTAAGCGTGTGACTTCAGCCGGGTCACGATCTCGCGGTCCGTGAGTTCGAGCCCCGCGTCAGGCTCTGGGCTGATGGCTCAGAGCCTGGAGCCTGTTTCCGGTTCTGTGTCTCCCTCTCTCTCTGCCCCTCCCCTGTTCATGCTCTGTCTCTCTCTGTCCCAAAAATAAATAAATGTTGAAAAAAAAAAAAGAAATCAGAGTGTATTTTATAGTAAAATAACATAAAACATTTTATCCATATTCTTGATTATCTTAGAAAATGATTGGGTTTTAAGCTGAAATATTTTAACAACAATTAAGAAAAACATACTAGAGGCTCTAGGTAGACATCCACTCATGGGCACATATAAACCTCTACTTCTATATCACAGCAAGACATGGATGATTCAGACCTGGAATATTTTCTTTTTTTTTAATTTTTTTTTCAACGTTTATTTATTTTTGGGACAGAGAGAGACAGAGCATGAACGGGGGAGGGGCAGAGAGAGAGGGAGACACAGAATCGGAAACAGGCTCCAGGCTCTGAGCCATCAGCCCAGAGCCTGACGCGGGGCTCGAACTCACGGACCGCGAGATCATGACCTGGCTGAAGTCGGACGCTTAACCGACTGCGCCACCTAGGCGCCCCAGACCTGGAATATTTTCCAAATGAGTATTATAGGATGCCTACTTTGCCCAAAGAGCATCTATGATATTTGTGTGGATTTCAACCTAATAGCTAACCAGTGACCTTTTGGATATCTGAACATGTAGGCATGCTTTATGGGGTTATTTGGTTTTACACAATTTAAATACACAGATCATCTACTTGTGACACTGATTTTAGAATCAGTATAATATTCAGCCACATTCTTTGTTGTGTATTTAATATCTGACTATTGGCTTCTTTGGGCCACCAGAAGCTTTGAGGACAAAAAACAACTGATTCAAGGATTCATCTTAATACCTTCTGGAGTAGCAGACTATACAAGTTAATTCCCAACTTAAATGATCTAAAACCTCTCTAGTGAACTTCAGCAATGATGACAAGGGTCTAGAGGGTGTGCGCTTTATGATACTTTAGGTGCCTGTGAAATGGATGAGGGGTTGACATTTGATCAGGACATCAGAGAAATCTCCTGATCATAACAACACTGTCTAGGAGGCTCTTTGCTTTCTGTTTGTTGCATAGGATAAATGCATCTAATTGCTGTTCTCAATTCATGTTAACTGAAAAAAGCCAGATACAAAACTATACACAAGGCATTTGTGTGTGTGTGTGTGTGTGTGTGTGTGTGTGTGTGTGTGTGTATTTGGAAGGTGAAATTGAGGGCAATTTTAATTTTCTTCCTAGTGTATGTTTGTATTTTTGAATGAAGCACACATTACTGATATGTTCAGAAAAACACTTTAAGACATATCCCTCTCCAATCTACCAGAATTTTTTAACAGACATATTGGGCTGACATTACTTAATCCCACTGGCTTGGCCAGTTTTAGCACCTTTAAAACGGTGATGATCAGACAATATATATGCTTTTTGACGTCAGGCAACAAGACACATATATCATCTTCCCATGAAATATTCTTGCCATCTTGCCCCCAAACCCCCTCCAAAAAAAAAAAAAAACCACACAAAAAACACAACAAACTAATGCTGAATCAGTCAAGACTCAAGATCTAATTTCCAGTTAATAGGAAATATAGGGATTAGAGAAACAAGTTGAAAGACACTACAAGGAAGAAATCTACCAAATCTAGGATATGGAGATATTCTATAGGATAAAGAAGGAAAAATGACATTAAAAAAGGAGAATAATGTCAGAGTTTATAAGGGACTTATGAGAGTCAATAATCAAGTGCAATGTGTAGACCATGTCTAGAAACTCATTCAACTATAAAAAGACACTTTTAAAGAAATTGGGGAAATATGAATATTGAGTGGAAATTGGATCTTTATTAAAAAGTTAGTATGAAATGTTGATTGAGAAAGAAAAAAAAGTACAAGGAAAATAACTGTTAATCTACAACTATATACCTAAACTATCCTTCCACAGGAAGGGTGAAATGATATTTTCAGTCATGCAAACTCCTTATTCCCCAAAGCACTATGGCATTAAGGTGAAGATTAAGAGCATGAGAGAATTAAATATAACTTCCTTTTACATCAGTTGAGATGGTGATCTAATCTGGAAGTTTCCGTCCTGATGTAATTCTTGCAGAGGCATTAAAATCCAAGTACTATAGCAGTTATCACCATCGATAATGTACATTGATAATGTACAGAATACATTGTCCTTGCAGGGATGACTAATGTCCAAAACACCAAAGGGAAACAGCGTAGACAAATATGATAATAAAGTAATAAACAAAAGGTGAAAACAGATTCATGTTATTTTATTTAAGATGAAAGGGAATATAATTTTAGTTAATATATCAATACACTTGAATTCCAATGGTTCCTCAATTAAAATTTTGGGCTAAGAGATGTAAACTTGCCTCTGTTGGGAGAATCCTACCTTAGAGCTCAGCCTTCCATAATGTATTCCCTGTTGGGGGGCAAAGATCCCCAGGAAGCAGCTAGAGGGTTAGCCCCACAACGACAGAGATTTTTGTGTTGTTCAATGATGCATCCCAAGCATCAAGAGCAGAGACACACACATAATGAGCGGTCAGTATTTTGGGCTATAATTTTTACATGTGTACCACATAGAGAAAAAGAGATCATGAAAGCCAGCCTGGAGCCTGGGGCCATCAAATAGCAAAGAAGATATCAGAGGAAAAGCCCCAGAGGGTTGCTCTGTGCTTATGTGGGTAGACCTACTCTGAAGAGCTTTTAAGATAAAAAAGAACACCATAGGATTGTGGTGGAGGGAAGTGATATAAAATGAAGGCATTGTATATTAATTGACTTGCTGGGTAGAGCCTCTAGGCTTCCATAACAGTATCTTATTCTCCCTTCCAAAGATGAGGTCAAGTACTATAGAAGAAGGTTGTTAGCTCACTTCATTCTGAGGATTTCTTTGTAAGAGGGTGAGGTTCATGGTCAGTGCATGTAGTGGTAGGATTCCTGTTTTGTTGGAAAAATGGAGATCTGGAGCAGTCCAAGTTAGATAAAGAGTATATTGTATTTTAAGTGAATAGCCTAAATAGGAGTACCTGTCTCTGTGCTACAGAAACCTATGTCTTAGCCAGCATCGTACCCATGGTGATAAAGAAAGGGCATATTTACATATGTGTCTTGATTAACATCATATGCACATTCAACCTGCATCTGCAGACTCTTAGACCACATCTGTGGTCCATCCAAGCCTACTTATTTATATTGTGATCTGTCGACTTCATAGGGAAATCCACAAACAAGGTTGATCTGTTCTTAAAGGGTACCATCATACCCAATGAACTCAACTTGGAAAGCTCAGTATGAAAACTCCTAGGGGATTAGGAGAAGATCTGATTTGGGCACATCTCAGCACCCAACAGTCCCATTGTTGGCTTATCCCTGATACTTTAACAATTTTAAAGTTCTCCCAATTTGTGAATCATTTCAAAGATGTTGGAAAATAACCAGCATGGACCTGTTTAACATAAACATTGTATTTCCTATTAATGTGAAGCCTTTTGTATAAACATCATGGCCCTAGCAATGGCTGCAAATGTCATTAATTTTCATATATATATATATATATATATATATATATATATATATATAATAACTCAGTTTGTGCTAATTTAAAGGGGTAAAGGCCCTTTATAGCCTGGTACAATCCAACTAATCATTCTACCTTGATTCTCCCTAGCTTGTGCCAAAAGGAGTTTTCATTTTAATGGGTGTGGGATAAAAAGATGAGGGAAGTGCCCTTCTGCAGTTCTTGGAATGTTTTTGTCATTCAGTTTCCATGAATGTCTTGATTGTACCATCATGTTAATAGTCTGCTCTGAATTAGGAGGAAATTTTATTTCATAACACTTGTCACCAAAGACAAGCACATCTCACCACCCATCCATAACATGTATAAACATATGAAAAATCAAATCCAGGTGTACAGTTAAACCTGAGATCCTACGATGGAACAGGTTAGACTGGTAGAAGAAATTTTATAGGGCTTTGATATTCCTACTTTGCAAAGTGTAAATAAGAATCTGTCACTTGACATTTCAATAAAGAATGGATTATATATAAATTTACAAGTGTGGTCAAGCAGTTTTTAATAACTAAGAATTAATCTGGGTGAGAGGAAAATATATGCTATGAGATAACAGGACATTATGAGGCTATGTTAATTAGATAAAAGTAAGTGTTCAGGGACAAAAATATAAGTCAATTGAATGCAGAGTTTAGAAGTATATGAAAAAAATATATAGTTTGAGAATAAGAGAGAAAATAAATGAATCATGTATATAAATTATGGCCCCCAAAGAAGTGGATTATCAAATATCTAAAACTCTTCTATATGGCTGTCTTCAATAATTCTTCACTGTATACTCAGGTGTTACTCAAGGATGAGCTTCCTGAAAATGTGTGTTTATTAGAAGCGAATATCAAGGGCACCAATAATAATAGCAGAGCACTGAGAGTCCAATATAAATTCTTTTGATTACTGACTTATACTTGGAGACTTAGAATCTTCTGAGTACCTTGTGGCAATGAAAATCACATAATATATCATGCAAGTTGTGATGCTGTGAAGAACAAAAGGGGAATTTTCAATAATTATTCTGATAGAACACACATAATTCTGGACCATCCTGGGAATATCAGGTCATATAGTTACCCTATACATGGCCATATAATGCCAGGGATTGCATATTAATTCTAAAGCCCTTGGGAACACTATAATTTCCAGAGGTGCCCCAGGGATCCAGACTTAACTTTGGGTGGATCTGTATGTTCCATCTTGGAACAGAGAGTGTGGATGTATTTGTTCCAAAATTACATCAATCTTTTTTTTCTCCATGCCATACCATCTTTATGTTCTTTCAGTTTGGGGTTCCCATCTGTAGGAGGCAGGAACTGGAGTACATTACTCAGGTAGGAAGATGAACTCTTGATCCCCTTGTAGCCTTCCCAAAGTGACTGGAAAGACAACATTTTCTGGAACTAATCCATTCCACCCTGATTTGAGTTAACCTGGCCAAAAAGATAGTTACAATTTTCTACATATGTTATGTGATTTTATCATTTTAAGGCCAAAATGTTTTAAAGCTGGTAAGACTCCTGGAAGCATAACAAAGGAGAGAAGGGAGTCAGTGGGGAATTAACACTTTCTGAGCACCTAGAACATGCCCTGCACTGGGTTTGATGCTTTATAAAGATTATCTCATGTCAATCATCCCAGAAACTCTATGAGATAGGTGTTCCATACTTATTTTTAAGGTGGAAATATCAAGCCTCAAAGACGGTAGGTAATTTGCCTAATATAACACAGCTAGTAAGAGCCATCTAAAGGAGCATTTGTTACCTTATGCTTTCCCACTTTCACCTGAGTTTCTTCATTTCATTATTGGCTTTACCCTACTCAATGTTCCAAGTGATAATGGTGAAACTTTGTTGTAAGAACACAACTATTGGAGGCACATTCAATGGAGAGGAAAATGCTGTATTTCCCAGCACCGAAAAGGCAGAAACATCATCATATAAACTATTTAAAGAAAGAGTCATACAATTTAGCTTTATTGCCCAGATTACTATTGGACCTAAATGGGAATTTTCTATACTGACAACAAACTTTTCTCTACCGTGACTTCAGTGTATGTTCTGATTTCTCAGAAATCATCATTTTTCTTTTCACTCTTTAGGGTCTGTCACCCTAGTGGTGAGTCTGTGCTAAAAAGCCAACACTCCCCTAGTGTCAGATGTGCTGTTTACATGTGACCACATTGGTCGCTTTGATTCTCAGTTTCCTGTGCATCTGGCTGAAGAATGGCCAGATGGAAAGTTGGAGGATGCAGTTGTGCACCATATTATAGCACACAGTGGTTGCAGCATGCTGAATTACACACAAAACTTTTAAATTGCATTCTAAAGATCAGTTCACATTCTGTGACAACTCACCTATGTTGGATTCAGGGTGCCCTGAGCCGGGCAGATAAATTTCTGTGCTTTTTTTTTTTTTTCTGATAGTGCTTCATCTCTGATAGTGCATCTCTACTTTCAATTCACCTCTCCTTCTCTCTGTCTCCCTCTCTGTCAATTAGGCTAGATCACACAAGAGGTATACTGAGCTTAAAACAAATGTTTATGGTTAAAATTACAGGATTATCCATTGTGCTCAGAAATTACAATTAACAGAATACTTGACAAACAAGGATAATGGAATCATAGAATAGTATCATTGTTCATTAGAGAAAACAATGACCCTTATGATGCTGTGAGTGTGGAGAACTACATTATCATTTATTCCAAACACAAGCACAAATATGGAACAGACAAACTAATGAGTTGAGATGTCATCTGAATTTCCATGGGTTATACTTACAGCTTAGAATTGTAGCTTTATTGAATGGTGCCAAAACATTCTTACTTTATAATAGTATTAGTGACAATAGGATAATCCTATTTGTTTTCATTCATTTTAATGAGGTAGCTTGGGATGGTAATCTACAGAGGAAAACTTGGGAACAGGTGACAGCATGATTTGAAATGCCTCTTGAATTGAAAGGTAGTTAAAAGCTGAACTAAATGCTTAGATGCACAGTGGTTATCCAGCACTATATACTTTATTCTAAAAACAGTGAGGCTAAAGTGCCAATTTTAAGAACATAGGACTTTATTACCTTTTAAAACTTTCCTGCGTGGATGAGTGGATAATAAGGACTAATTTGCTGCATTTTTGTGGCCTGTTTCCACATGTTTGCATTTCCCAATAATGCTTTCTTTATGGAAAAGAGTATGCTAGGCACAACACATTTTTTTCCATGCAGTGATCATATGTCTATGATTCATTAAATCCTTCAATATATACACACAGTCAATAGTGATGCAGATGGCTAACGGGTATGGATATTTGCCAAGCCTTTAGGTGTCCCAGCTTATAAAAGGGGTTTCTAACATTGAGAACTTCAATTATGTCACTTAAACCCATCAACCCTTTTCCCTTGCCTAATGCTATAAATCTTTCCGATCTCTTATTTCTGTAACATCTGATGCCTGGAGTGAAGAGAACCCTGCTGACCATTTGAGTTTTCCATAGAAACTTTGAATGAGAGAAATGGAGACTTTGTAAGTCTTCTTTATCAATTAAGAATGAAAAGGCTTTCCTCATTCCATCTATGCAAAGGCTAACTAAGCTAGTAAGTAGACCTCTCACATCTTTTGGGGCCCAGGATAGGAACTCATGCTAAACTCTAGTCTTTTAGACCCAGTGAATAAATAGCAATAAGGTATTCCTACCCAAAGAACACCATTCTCAGCATGGCTTCAGTACACCTTGCAAGATTTAGTCAATGTCCAAGTGAGACACCTCTGAGATAATGGAAAGAACCCTTATTTTATCACTTCAGGACTGGTCAGAAGACAAATTAAACCAATGAAGAGAATTTAATAAAAAGTACACAAAGAATTATTTGCTGGGTATTAAATTACCGAACATGCACAAAGGAAACACCAAGTTGTGATGGAAATAGGATAGTTACCACCTGTAGGGCCAGGAAGCATAGGAAGAGATAAGAATTATTAAGAACAGAAGCTTGGAGAAAGGGTCCCAATGGATCCAACACTGAAATGTCTGAAGAGAGAGCACGGCTCTAATGGTGCTGGGCTTCAGACCTTAGAATATGAGCCCTGTGGAGGGTAGACTCAGACCTCCCACTGGGAGGTGGCAGCTGGCTGCTGCTGTGGTCTAAGGCCCCTAAGCAGGGCCTGTGGTGTTGGCCCAGACACCTAAGGATGCTGCCAACTGAGACAGTATCTCTGAGGGGGTGGCATGAGACGGGTTCTACAAGTTTTGAAAAACTGCACACTGGTATCACCTCCTGCTTATTGGAATGAACCGCTGTGGCTTGGGTAAAGAAATGTTGCTGGGTGATACTGGGGGAAAAAAAAAACCAGCCAGCAAATCTGAGCTCAGAGGTAGCAGGAAGGAAGATAAACTTTCTCCTCCTCTAAGCTTCTGGTCTCCCACTAGCTTCTCTTATAGGCACAGCCTAACAGAGAACTAGCAGCAATCGAGAGGTAATTGTTTTGCAGAGACCCAGCATCCCAAAGCAGAGTATAGAAGGATGGGTTTGATGCTGGGAGGCAATAACTTCCCATTAATAATGAGAGACAGTAGCTTTAAATATTAAAAATATATATTGACCAGAAGCATGAAAACACTTTGTATTTCCCCATTCCCCACCAGGTCAGCTCCTTTGGCTAAGAGCATTTATACATTTGGTAAAACTTGAGTCCAGACTTTTCTTTCTAATTTTGTTGTATTATTTCATCAGAACCAGAGTGGAATCAATTAGAGAAGGTCTTTTATAGAGGTTATCTAGATGACTTTTACTTCAGAGAGTTGTTTACCATTGTGAGGAAGGGTTTTTTAAAGTCTATTTTTACTTAAGGAGGAAAAGCAAACCCTACTTGGGAAACGATTTACCATGGAGGTATTATTAATGAACTGAGGCAGCAGTAAAATCCCACGTATCATGCCCTAGACTGAAATACCTGGTCACCCTCCCTGAGTGTGGAACAGAACTTGCAAGGTACATGGCTGCCCCTTTCCAAATCTCTAGGCTTCTTAGCCTTACTTGCCAGTTCTGAGTTGAGTTAGATAACAGAATGAGAATGCCCATTTGTCTTATTTTTTTAAGTTCTATTTTTTAAACTTTGGAACCCAACCCATTACCCAATAGATTTCCTTCTTAAGTGTATAGAGATTGAAAGTTATCTTCTAACAAGATAGCAGAACAACAGCTGGATTTTGCTGGTGACAGGGACTTCAGTTGCTGAAATGAATCTCTGATTCACATCAAGAATGACCAATCCCCTGCCACTTGGCTTAAAGAGAGTGCCTAGCAAATCCCTGGAGGCTGACTTACATAACAGCCTCTCACAGTAGAAAACATGAAAGCAGTACAGAGTGGTATTGTTTTCCAGTGATTCCCTTTGAGAAATTAGTTTGCTATCTGGCAAGAGGAGAGATGTGCAAGTATTCCTAGAAATAACACTTTACCTGTGTGCTTACTGGCACTTCCACCATGGAAGGGGGTTTCTTTGTGATGGGCAGGTATTGGTTTCTGGCCTGCAAGCGTGCTAGCAGAGGGCTGCTCAAAGGAACTGGGAAAGAGTTACTTAGGTCTCATCCACAACATGAATCTGATTTTGAACCAAGTTCTAGGAAGAAGTGACTGCAGGTATTGTAAAAGATGTTTCATTCAGCAAACTAACTGAAACAGAACCACAGGCAAGATTTATGTGCATAAGAAAGGTAAATGGATATGGAAAATTGCAATCTGAGAATATTTGCAAATTACAAAAATAACATCAACAAGTGTGAGAGTAACAAAAACAATGAGGCCAGGCCTGTGCTGACATGACAATAGGAACACCATATTGTTTACTTTGGGATGGAGGAGTGTTAGACATTGTTTATTTCAGTTCCCATAAAACTCATTTCCTCCAGAGTACAATTGGTCCCAATTGCATATTTGTTCTGGCATAGGCATTGGGCTCTCCCTAAAGTTTGAAGAGTTCAGATTACTCGTCATCCCCAAGAATAAACCTGGGACAAAGCTGCAGTTTCTAGCATGAAACAGAGGTCTTCTATATTCCTGTTGTTGGGTAAAACACCTGGAGAAGTCACAAGACAGTCTAAGTCTTAGGTGACTCTTCAAGAATGGTGCAGTCACCCAAGCTTCATAAGCTTCATAATCAAAGAGCCACTCGTGGATCCCTCACATGACCTCAAGCCAGAGAGAGAGGGGCTTTGTGAGACTCTCTCCTAGGAGTGCAGAGGTGGTGTGAATTCTGTTAACAACCTGGACAGAGCTAGCCAGACCAATACATTCACAAACATTGAAGGTTCTGAGAGCCTGTCTGAGACCAAATGCATTAATAAATGAAAAAACCTGTAAGTAACCTTCCCACCAACATTAACCACACCAAAAGTGAGCCAAACCCAGGCTTCTCATAATTGGTTCTCGTTCCGACACAAGGGTGAGAAGAGCCATTTGCTGTGGCCAACGGTTACTGTCGCTCTCCTCTGTAGAAAGCCACTGTCTTCGAAGAGCTTACTAAGGGTCTCCACTAAAGAACAAAAAAACATGGGTAAGACTGGTTTCCTCTCAAGTTATGACTCAACTTTGGTCACCGCACTTCCACTTGGGCCTATTAACATTCGGTGGCCAGAATGTCACTCTTCTTAATTGGCTGCCCTAGCAAACAACAGCCTTGCTGCCTCTCAGTCATATAGAAAGCCACAAGAATATTTCCTTTTGACTCTCTTCTCTCCACAACAGACCCACAAGTCAAGCTATTGCTGAGATCTATCTTCTCACAATCTACTAGAAAGTGGCCTGCCTTGACTTGCTTACCCTGCTAAAATGAGAGGCAAGAAATAAACAGCTTAATGTGAACTATATAAATAGAGGACCCTGGTTACTGAGCCTGCCCATAGCATAATGGAAATTCAAGGAAGCGTTCTGTTCCATCTTTGCTCAAGTTGTGCCTTCCTCCTCAGGCACCAGGGGAAGCAATGTGAACCCAAGCAGAAGCATATGGTGGGATCTTCATGACTCCTCAGGGACTCCTGCACTTGGGAGTTGGGTCAGAGAAAAAGAAAATGCTATTGTTTTCTTTTCTCCATCCTTCTTGGAAATCAGAAAACAATAGTAGGTTGTGAAGATCTATAAGGTCCACTCATAGATGATCTCCTTGGTGGTCATGTGTATGTACAGACTTTACTAATGTTGCTTGGCTTTGAGATTCTATTATTGTTAATATTATTTATGATTATATTAATACAATTGATACAATTATTATTAATACAATTAATACAATACAATATAATGATTATATTAATACAAAATTAATCATTAAGATTTATTGGGGCCAAGTACTAGGATAAGCATATTCAATATTTTCATTCTTAAACTTCATAACTACCAGATGAATTAGATACTAATATTAACCCCAATTAAAAATCAGGAGCTTGGGGGCGCCTGGGTGGCGCAGTCGGTTAAGCGTCCGACTTCAGCCAGGTCACGATCTCGCGGTCCGTGAGTTCGAGCCCCGCGTCAGGCTCTGGGCTGATGGCTCAGAGCCTGGAGCCTGTTTCCGATTCTGTGTCTCCCTCTCTCTCTGCCCCTCCCCCGTTCATGCTCTGTCTCTCTCTGTCCCAAAAAAAAAAAAAAATGTTGAAAAAAAAATTAAAAAAAAAAATCAGGAGCTTGAAGCATGAAGTGATAAACTTGTTGGAGACCATGTTTCTAAAGAATGGCAAGGCCAGGGTTCGACCGTAAGTCCAGGGCTCTGGGGAGAGCCCATCTTATTATCCACTCTGGGTCAGTCTTTTCCCCTTTAAAACACTTAACTGTTTATGTTCTCAGCAAACCCAAATGCTTGGCTTAAAGAGCAGAACAAGAGTAATTATTACAAATGCCACTGTTTGGTTTCTCAGATGGTACATCTTAGGGTTTTTAAATTTAATCCCTTGTCCATTTGCTCCAATAGTGTCTTGGCTCCTTGGGAAATGTCCCTCCCATTTCTTACACCATTTCTTCACAATCCCTCACCCTACCCCCTATTGTCATCCAGGCTGTCCGAAATGCACTCAGCTTTAAGGATATAACTCAACTTCCACCTCTCCCCAAAAGGCTTCTCCAACTCCTGTAGCTCCTACCTCTGAATTCCTATAAAAATCAGTGTTTATACTACTTATTTGATATTTATGTTTCACTTTTTACTGTCAGTTGTATTTGAGAATAATCCATCTTCAGGCTGAATTCATTGATTACTCACAACCCTTGAAGGCAAGGATCATGTATTAAAACACTTTTATATCCATACCTACATATCAAGCTCAGACACACCATAAATGACCACGGAGAGCTGGATTAGAAAGCCTGCTGCAGCCTGGAATCTGAAACAGGCTGGCTTGGTAGAGAAAGCAGCTACTCTGTCTTCTTAGAGCTCTAGTGAGTACTGTAGAACGCATGTAAGAATAAAGTCTAAGGACCCTTAGGGGCAGAACACAATCCTCTGACCCCTCAATTCCAGGCCTCCCATATTCCAACTTCTCTCACACAGTCTGTTCAGACTCCTAAATTTTGAACTAAAAGTATATAGAGTGTCAGACTCTGGAAAACAACACCAACTTTTACTTACCAGTTTCACTGAACTTCACACCTGTGGTTTTGAAGGTGTCAAATTTCCTCTGAAGTCTTTCTGCAAAGCTTTATTTTTCCTTCATTTTCCCCACCCTGCCAGTCATCCCTGTCAACAGTGACAATCTCTTTGTCAAACAGAAGTCACTTGAGCTATCAATTTTCATTAGCATCTGGGTTAGGATAATCCTTGCTTCCTACAAAACTGTTTTCCTTCTAGGAATTACTGGTTTCTTTTTATTTAGGGTTTCTGAAACTTCTCTAACTAAAGCCCCCTGCCCAGATGATTTCGCATGGTTTTCTGAAAATCTTCAGCTAAAAAGATGTGGTAAAACTTCATTTTCTGTAATTTGAATTATGCAAAAATTTGGTATGTTACTTTTTCCCCCACCAAATGGTGGTACCCCAGAGAGTTTAATATGTCCTAGAAAGTGGTATCTCCCCTGAAATAACTGTTCAAATTACTTTTCATTTTCAATAAGATCTGCTTCCTTATCTCTTTCATTTCCTATCCAGAGCCCATCCTTTGAGGACTTGAGCTAAGTGAAAAACCTTTTGCCAACCTCAGAATCCTGTCATCTATTTTCACTGAGATTGTTAAATTCACTAACCTAGAGGAAAGCCATAGATAGTAAATGTAATTATGCAAAAGGGCCCCCCTTCCTTCAGTGTGTGTGAGTGCTAATTTTGGGAAGAAGGAAACAAACATCCAAACCTGTCTACCTCAGTTCTCCCCCAAACCATGTTTCCATTTTCAGGGCACCAATTCTTCGTCCTCAAACCCAACATTTTAGAGAGGGTGAGTTTTAGGAAGGGATAAGTAGCTCTTCATCTTCCTGTGAGGTTGAGGTGAGCCCTGAGCTTATTGTCTCCCAACACCCACTCACTCTTACCCACTCACCCATTCCCTTTCTATTTCCATTTCCTATCCATTCACTGGGAATGAGCTGTTGGAACAGAGCTGTAGGTAGGAAGTGACAGTAATGATACTACACGGGCAACCTGGACTATCCAATGAAGGTCTAGAAGCAGATCCCTTTTCTCTGGGGGTTTGGTTTTCACCTGACCAAAATTAATGCAAAAGAACCAGGGTATTGGAGTAGCCAGATGTGTGAACCAATGCATTCTCATTGACCAAGTGCCTGGGCTGTCTGTGTTAATGTCTGAAGACAACAATTCATCTTAAAGTAAACTGTTAGAAATTTCTTTCTTTTTTATCTTCTGATTTCCCTGAAATCAGCTAATGGCAAGCAGAGGCTCTGTCTTCCTTCTTAAATCACAGAACAATCAGTCTCAAGAATCAGAAGATACATGTTCAAGTCCCAATTCAATAAGAGACTAGCCATGCAACCTTGGACAAATTATTTAGCTTCCCCAAATACCAGTTTTTCTCAAACATAAAGCACAGATTTTGCCCCAACTATTCCACAGGTATATTGTGAGAATGGACTGAATTGATATACAGAAATACTTTATAAACTTCAAACTCTACATGTGTATAAACTCTATATAATATTATCATTCTGTTTTTATTTTCCTATCAATAATTCTTGATCTCCTGCCATTTCTCAAGTCCATTCTCTTAATATACCAATGATTCTTTTCTGGAATACTGAAAATTTTTTTTTGTAGTTTGAACCCCATTTCTAGTCCACTGCAAAACAAAATCCACCCCCAAAATCCAGCTCTTTCTTAAATTACTTCTGGATAAATATTCAGGCATTCTGGTCTTTCAATTTTTAAAAATAACTAAGGAGCTGATTTTCTTGTGAGAATTTTTGAAAACATTCTGGGCCCACGAGGAGGCTGAAATCTCTTTAAACCTATTCAGAGAATGGGGCACCTGGGTGGCTCAGTTGGTTAGGAGGCTGACTTCAGCTCAGGTCATGATCTCATGGTTCGTGAGTTCAAGCCCCATGTTGGGCTCTGTGCTGACAGCTCAGAGCCTGGAACCTGCTTCAGATTCTGTGTTTCCATCTCTCTTTGCCCCTTCCCTGCTTATGCTCCGTCTCTCTCTCTCTCTCTCTCTCTCTCTCTCTCTCTCTCTCTCAAAAATAAAAATAAAATAAAATAAACCTATTCAGAGAATATAGGGGCTTTTAGTCACAACTCATATTACATTGTTATAGCATCAACATCTGCAGATATCAAGAAACATTACAAACACTATCACCTCAACTGTTGCTTTGTATGATTACTAATTTTTAGAGCTAAAAAATGTGGATTTTAAGTAGTTGGCAAAAGCCATACATCCTACTATCATGTTCAAAAGCTCAAAATAAATGGAAAAATGATGATGGTTTGGCTAGAAGAGGAAGAAAGACTTTAACTTGGAAAAGGAAACTTGGAGGGGGTAAGACACCATCACTGAATTCATCACTCTCATTTGGTGATATCTGAAAAACTTAAACCTTTTACAGTACATTTTTCTCACCTTCTATTGGTATATCAGCTTAATAGAGAAAATCTTCTTGAATCAGCAAAATTACCATGTTATCATCTCAAACTTACCATTAATTATTTTTCACAAATATTTAATAAAATGACTAGGGCTAATGAGATTTACCTAAGCCTGAAATAGACAGTTTGTACGATTCAATCAAAGCATTTAATTTTGTAAAAAGAAAAAGAAAATAAAAAAGAATCTGGACAACATAATCAAAAGATTAACTTCTTCCTGAACTCTTCAATTGATTGTGGCATTATGTAGATACAGTTCCATTTAGAAATGACCCCAGGATAAAGCCATAAATCAACGCTAGCATTAATGCTTATTAACAATGATGACTCATTGTTCCCTAAGTTGATGTTAAACTTTTTACAGGGGTGGAGATGTTGTTAACCAGACCTTTAAAGAACTCACATATAGAAGCTCTGGAGTAGGCAAAAGGTTTGAGAGTGAGATGAGTTTGTGGTACAATTACAATTTAGGGGAAAAGCTGAGGGTTGGAAAATGCCAAGTAAAGGCTTTTCTTGTAAATTGAGTTGTCATTTCAAATGTAAAAGCTTTTGGCTTTAATTAGGGATACAAAGCTCTCCTGAATAGAAGACAATTTTAATGACACTGTATTGCCTGATAAGCCAACTACCCATGCAAGATGTATCAATATGCAGACATATCAATTCATTTTCTTATGATAGACTGCATTGAATATTATCTACAGAAAATTGTTCTGTCATGAACAGAGAAAAGTGGGGAATTTTCATAACCTTTTTGTGAGACAAGGAAGAAACTACTCTGTAAAGTGTGGTAAGAAAAGAAAAATACAATAGGAAAAAAATGTGATTTATATAGGCATATTATATAGGCATACCCCGGAGATACTGCAGGTTCACTGCTGGACCACTACAATAGAGTGAATGTTGCAATACTGCAAGTCAAATGAATTTTGGGGCTTTCTAGTACATGTAAAAGCTACGTTTACATTATACTGTAATCTATTAAGTGTGCAAAATGTTATATCTAAAAAATGTATATTGCTTAATTTTAAAATACTTTATTGCTAAAAATGCTAATCATCATCTTTGCTTTCGGCAAATTGTAATCATTTTGCTGGTGGAGGGTCTTACCCTCCAGATGGTGACGACTGTTGACTGTTCAGGGTGGTGGTTACTGAAGGTTGGGATGGTTGTGGCAAGTTAAAAAAGAAGACAACAATGAAGTTTGCCACCTTGATTGGCTTGTTCTTTCATGAACAATTTCTCTGTAGCATGTGATGCTGTTTGATAGCATTTTATCCATAGTGGAACTTCTTTCAAAATTAGAGTCAATACTCTCAAATCCTGCTGCTGTTTTATCAACTAGTTTATGTCATATTCTGAATATTTTGTTGTCATTTCAAGAATCTTCACAACATCTTAACCAGGAGTAGTTTCCATCTCTGGAAACCACTTTCTTTGCTCCTCCATAGAAGCAACTCCTCATCTGCTCAAGTTTTCTTATGAGATTGCAGCAGTTCAGTCCCATCTTCAGACTCTGCTTCTTTTTTTTTTTAATTTTTTTTTACATTTTATTTACTTTTGAGAAAGAGAGAGAGACAGAGCACAAGTGGGGGAGAGGCATAGAGAGAAAGAGACACAGAATCCGAAGCAGGCTCCAGACTCTGAGCTGTCAGCACAGAGCTGAGGTGGGGCTCGAACCCACAAACTTCAAGATCATGACCTGAGCCAAAGTCAGACACTTAACCGACTAAGCCACCCAGGTGCCCCTAGACTCCACTTCTAATTCTAGTTCTCTTGGTATCCCCACCACATCTGCAGGACTTCCTCCACTGGAGTCTTGAAGCCCTCCAAGTTATCCATGAGGGTTGGAATCAGCTTCTTCCATACTACTGTTAATATTGATATTATGACCTTTTGCCATGAATCACAAATGTTCTTAATGGCATCTCGGATGATAAAATCTTTCCAGAAGGTTTTCAATTTACTTTGCCAAGATTATTCAGAAGAATCATTATCTATGGCCGCAGTAGGCTTGCAAAATATATTTCTTAAATAACAAGACCTGAGAGTCAAAATTACTTCTTGCTCTATGGGCTGCAGAGAATGTTGTGTTGGCAGGTGTGAAAACATTTATCCTGTTATACATCTCCATGGGAACTCTTTGGTGACAAGATGCATTGTCAATGAGCAGTAATAGTTTGAAAGGAATCTTTTTTGTTTGTTTGTTTGTTTTTCTGAGCAGGAGGTCTCAACAGTGGGCTTAAAATATTCAGTAAACCATGTTCTAAACAGACATACTGTCACCTAGGCTTTATTGTTCCATTTCTAGAGCACAGGCAGAGTAGATTTAGCATGATTTTTAAGGGCTCTAGGACTTTTAGAATGGTAAGTGAGCAGTGGCTTCAACTTAAAGTCACCAGCTGCATTAGCCCCTAATACGAGAGTCAGCCTGTCCTTTGAAGCTTCAGATCAGGCATTGACTCCTCCTCTCTAGCTATGAAAGTCCTAGATGGTATCTTCTTCCCATGTAAGGCTCTTTAATCTACATTGAAAATCTGTTATGTAGTAAAACAGACTCATAAATTACCTTAGCTACGTCTTCTGGGTAACTTGCTACAGCTTCTACATCAGCACTGCTGCTTTACCTTGTACTTTCATGATATGGAAATCAGTTTTCCCCCTAAATCTCATGAACCAAACTCTACTAGTTTCAAACCTTTCTTCTGCCCCTCCCTCACCTCTCTTAGCCTTCACAGAATTGAAGAGAGTTAGGGCTTTGTTCTGGGTTAGGCTTCGGCATAAGGGAATGTTGTGGCTAGTTTGATCTTCTATCTAGACCACTAGAACTTTCTCCATATCAGCAATAAGGCTATTTCACTTATCATTTGTGTGTTCACTGGAGTAGCATTTTTAATTTCCTTCAAGAACTTTTCCTTTACATTCATAATTTGGCTAAACGTTTGGCACAAGAGGCTTAGCTTTTGGCCTATCTTAGTTTTTGATATGCCTTCCTCAATCAGCTTACTCATTTCTAGCTTTTGATTTCAGGTGAGAGACTTTACTTCACTTGAACACTTAGAACAATTGTAGGGTTACAAATTGGTCTAATCTCAATATTGTTGCATCTCAGGGAATAGGGAGGCTACTGGGAGTGAGAAAAATGGGAGGAATGGCCAGTTGGTAGAGCCGTCAGAAGACACACAACATTTATGTTTGCCATCTTATATGGCCACAATTTGTGGCTCCCCTCCCCCCAAATTATAATAGTGAGATCAAAGATCACTGACCACAGATCACCATAACAAATATAATACAAAGGAAAAAGGTTGAAATATTGTGCAAAATACAAAAATGTCACAGAGACATGAAGTGAGCAAATACTGTTGGAAAAATGGCACCAGTGCACTTGCTCGATGCAGGGTTGTCGCAAACCTTCACTTTGTAAAAAAACACAGAATCTGTGAAATGCAATAAAGCAAAGTACAATAAAACAAGGTATGCCTGCATTCTGACCGCACAAAGCAATTTCACCTCTCTTGGCTTTCATGCATCTTGAAAAGTAAAAATAAATGGGTGGAGTACACCTTTTATTGAGAGCATTCCTAAAAGCATGTGAATCATAGTTCATACATTTTAATTAGTTTGAATTAGAAAATGTATTCTTCATGGCCAATTATTTCTGACTCAGTTGTTTACTTACTTACTATGAGAATGACCTGTGGAATCTTTCTTGAGCCAAGACAGATATTCTGAAAAGCTCTGCCTTATAAATTAGGGGCACTTCATGATGAAGTGTTCTTTCTGGGACAGCATAGTGACATCTAGATATATAGCTCAATACATTGAGGCCATTTTGAGTAATTATACATTACCTAAATGATCATTTAATATCTAGGTAACTTAATTTTCTTCCTGTAAGAATTACTCATAAGGTGTTAATTCTCACATCATCTTTGAGAGGAAGGTCAGTATCATTAGTCATAGAAACTAAAGTTAACTTTGCCAATTTACTCTTCAAAAACACAATGCTGAAAAAGTTAAGAAAGCAGTGGTCACAGTAGTAGCAAGTAAGTCATTTAAGCCTTCTTGGTTCTCCTTTGTTTAGAGATAAGAAGGAAGAAAAAAAATTGAAGAAGAATCTGGACAAGATGAAGGTCTAGTTAAGAAAAGACAGGATAAGAAAACATGGAAAAATGAAAGTTAATAGATTTGTTTCAGTGGAAGGTAAATCTATAAGTTCTGATGATGCTCTGAACCTTTGATTCTGATTTGTGATTTGGGTTAGTCCCTGAAAGAAAATACTTTTAGAAGAATTCAGGAAATGTCTCCAACTCTGATTTCCCAAACATAAAGAAAGAATTTTTCTTTTGCCGTATTAGAAGCTTAAAATACCTAGATATGTGGGATTATTCATTCCAGAGACTGCTCTTTCTAGAAGTTAAAACAATTAATGAGCACCTCCACAGTGGGATGGAATCTTTAGTGACTCCCATCCTTCTTTCCACATAGCCAAATCCAACGATACAACACATTTCCAGAAATATCACAGGTTACCCATGGCCTTGTCCACAGGGGAGTGTGGGGAGAAAGGTTTAGCCTGGCTGAGATGAGTGGCAGCATTTAGGCCAGTCAGATACCATTCCACTGTCTACACAGGAAAAAAATGAGAGAATGCAGCATACACTCCATTTTCATGACAGTCATCTGACCTATGTTCACATGAGACCCTATTCTGCCCCATACTAATGAGATCATCTTATCACTTCAGAAATCATCTCTCTCCTTGCAGTCACCCCTATGGACATGCTCCCAAGACACCAGCATCACAGCACAATATTCCTAAGCACAGGGGCCCAGAGGCGAGCCTTAGAGCTGTTCTGAGAGATGAGGGGCATGGCAGGTAACAATTTGTTTGGAGTGGAGGATTTGTCTGTAAGATCACTTGAACACAGCAGGAACAGTTTAACCCAAACCCAATAGAAGCACCAAAAGAGAGCATCATGAGGCCAGCTTCCACTTGTGTTTCCTAGGATGTGCTTATTAACAGTCACTCCCTTCAGTCCCTGGCAACCACTATTTAACTGACAGCCACTATGGCTATATCTATCCTGGGCCTTTCATATAAATAGAATCACATAGTATGTGGCATTTTGTGTCTGGCTTCTGTCACTTAGCACGTTTTTAAGGTTCATCCATATTGTTACATGTATCAGTAATTTATTCTTTTTTAATGCTGAATAATATTCCATTGTATGGAATTACCATATTTTGTTTATATGTTCATCAGTTGTCAGATATTTGGGTTGTTTCCACATTTTAGCTCTTATGAATAATGCTGCTATGAACATTGGTGTACAAGCTTTTGTGTGATTATATATTTTCAATTTTCGTGGGTATATAGCTAGGAGTGGACTTATTGGGTCCCATGGTAACTCTATGATTTAACTATTTGAAGCAATGACAAACTCTTTTCCTAAATGGCCACACAATTTTACATTTTCGTCAGCAATATGTGAGGATTCCAATTTCTCCATATCTTCTCAACACTTGTTATTTTTCATTTCTTTGATTAAAGCTACTCTACTGAGTATGAAGTGGTATCACATTGTGGTTTTGAATAACATTTCCCTAATGACAAGTGATGTTGAGTGTTACTTTATGTGCTAATTAAGCATTTATATTTTTTTGTATAAATATTTATTCAAATACTTTGTCCAGGTTTAAATTGGGTTATTTATTTTCATTGTTGAATTTCAAGAGTTCTTTATATATTCTGGATAATAAATATTTGTCAGATATATGATTTGCAAATATTTTCTCCATGTCTATGGACTATCTTTACACTTTATTGGCAGCATTCTTTGAAGCATAACACTTGTTAGTTTTGATGATGGTCAGTTTATCTAATTTTTCTTTGGTTGCTTATGCTTTTGGTGTTATATTTAAGAAAACATTGCCAAATACAAGGTCATAAAAATTCATACCTATATTTTCTTTAAGAGTTTTAGCACTTACATTTAGGTATTTGATTCATTTTGAATTAATTATTGTATACAGTGTGAGGTAGAGATCCAACTTCATTCTTTTGCATGTGGTTATCTAATTGTCCAGCAACATTTGTAGAAAAGACATTCTCCCATTGAATGGTCTTGGCACCCTTGTTGAAGATGGATTCACCATAAATATTTTAATTTATTTCTGGACTCTCACTTCTATTCCCTTCACCTATATATTTCTCTTTATACCAGAAACACAAGGTCTTGACTATTGCAGCTTTGTAATTGATTTAAAATGAGAAAGTGTGAGTCCTTCAACTTTGTTTTTCTTTCTCAAGGTTGTTTTGGCTATTCTGGTTCCCTTGCATTTTCATATGAATTATAAGATCAGTTTGTCAATTTCTTCAAAAAAGGCATCTAGAATTTTGATAGAAATTGTGTTGAATCTGTAGATCAATTTGGAGAACACTGACATCTTAACATTATTGAGTCTTTCAATCCATGAATATGGAATGTCTTTCCATTTATTTAGGTCTTCTAAATTTCTTTCAATGATATTTTATAGTTCCCAGGCTATAAGTTTTATACTTCTTTTGTTAAATTTATCCCTAAGTATTTTATCCTTTCTGTTGACTGCAAATGCAACTATTTCCTTACTTACATTTTCAGTATATGCATTGCTACTGTATAGACATGCAACCCATTTTTGAATATTGATCTTATGTCCTGCAACCTTAATAAATTTATATATTTATGTATTTAGTGAATCCTTTTAAGAGATGACTTTTAAAAATTTTATTTATTTATTTTGAGAGGGAGAGAGAGAGAGAGAAAGAGAGAGAGAGAGAGAGAGCATGCTCACAAGTGAACAGAGGAGGGGCAGAAAGAGGGACAGAGAGAATCCCAAGTAGGCTCTGTGAAGTCAGCACAGGGCCTGATGCGGGGCTCGATCTCATGAACTGTGAGATCATGACCTGAGCCAAAATCAAAAGCTGGACACTTAGCTGACTAAGCCACTTACGTACAAAAATAAATAGTTTTACTGCTTTCCTAATTGGGCTTTTATTTCATTTTCGTGCCTAATTGCTAGCTAGAACCCTAGGTACAATGTTAAATTCAAGGGGTGAGATTGGACATCCTTCTCTTGGGAAAGTATACAGTCTTTCTTCATTAAGCATAAAGTTATCTGTGGGTTTTTCAGAGATGTTATCCAGTTGAGGATGTTTTTTCTACCACTAGTTGTTGAATTTTATCACAAGGATGTTGAATTTCAACAAGAGGGTTTTTTAAATTTTTTAATGTTTATTTACTTTTGAGAGAGAGAGAGAGACAGAGTGCGAGTGGGGGAGAGGCAGAGAGAGAAGGAGATGCAGAATCTGAAGCAAGCTCCAGACTCTGAGCTGTCATCACAGAACCTGACGTGGGACTCGAACCCACAGACCACGAGATCATGACCTAAGCTGAAGTTGGACGCTTAGATGACTGAGCCACCCAGGTGCCCCTCGACAAGTTTTTTTCTCATCTAGTGAGATGATCATGTAGTTTTATCCTTCATTCTACTGATGTGATGTATTACATTAGTTGACTTTGGATATTAAACCAATCTCGCATTCTTAGGATAAATCTCAATTGGTCATTGTATTAGTCTGCTTGTGTTGTCGTAACAAAATACCATAGACTGGATGGCTTAAACAACAGAAGTTAATTTTCTGGAAGTCCAAGATCAGGATACAAGTATGGTCAGGTTCTGGTGAGGTTTCTTTTCCTGGCAGCTTGTATACAGCTGCCTTCCCACCATGTCCTTACATGGAGAAAAGAAAGAGAGTAACCCATCTCTTTCCTTTTGTATTTTCTACAAACAGAAAGAACCAAGCCACTTTTTGCTTAGAAATCTCCTCAGCTAAATATCCAGCTCCATTACTTTCAAGTTCTATCCTCCACAAAATATGAGAACATGGTTCAGCCAAGTTCTTTGCCGCTTTATAACAAGAATCACCTTTCCTTCAGTTTCCAAAAACATGCTCCTCATTTCTAAGATCTCATCAGAATTGCCTGGAATATCCATATTTCTAGCATGTACCTCAAAACTTGTCCACTTTCTACCCATTAACTAATTCTAAAGTCATTTCCACATTTTCAGTTATTTGTTATAGCAGCACTTAACTCCTGGTACCAAAACTTGTCTTTGCTAGCCCAGGCTGCCATAACAAAATACCATAGACTTTGTAGCTTAAAAAACAGAAATTTATTTTTCATAGTTCTGGAGGCTAGAAGTCCAAGATCAGGGCTAGTGTTGAGACATGTGCAGAATAAAAGAAAGCTCTGAAATAGGTCCAGGATTCTGTACAAGCTGTGCTGCCACTTAGACCATACGATTAAGAAGATCTAGAGGCACTTGAAATGCCAGTGACAGATAGGGATGGTGTTTGGAGCCTTTGGCAGTTTCTGTGTATAAACTGCAGTGTAAGCCCTTAGTATTTATGGCCAAAGACTTACCATCCTCTTGGATAACTGATCTCCTTTTGAGAAGCAACTCTTGGCCTGCTTCTCGGCCTTAGTAGATACTAGACTTCATTCTTAACCATGAGCCACAAAGTTACCCTGTGATCCAAGGTGTCTATGATGAACTGGGTATAATGTGACCCACCAAATCATGAAGTGGGGCATGCAAAGCAGCATTCCATCATCTAATGGAAATGTTATATACATGATCAGGGCTGATCAGGCCTTGAAGACACAAATAAGTTGCATGAATAAGTGGCCCAAATGCCCATGGTCCCCACTTCTGCTACACTTCCTTCTTTCCCTTGACCATACCTATGTCCTCATGGGCAATTCCTTATAATCAGTTGGCAGAGGAAGAAGATGTACAGATGGCTCTGCACAATTTGCAGGAATGACCCCAAAATAGAGAGATATAGTTTTCTGGAAGGTCCCTGAAGGACAGAGGCAAAAAGAAATCTTTCTAGGATAGAACTTCAAGCAGTACACCCAATTACTCACTTTGCCTGGAAGGAGAAATGGCCAGACATGCAATTTTATACTGATTCATGGGTTGTGGTCAATAGTTTGGCTGGAGGGTTGAAGGAAAATGGTTAGAAAATCTTTGACAAGAAAATTTAGGGAAGGGGTATGTGGATAGACTTCTCTGAACAGACAAAACCCGTAAATATTTCGTGTCTCATTTTGTTACTCATGAAGAGTGACCTCAACATAGGAGGATTTTAATAATTAAATAATCAATAATTAAGTAATCTAATTGATAGGATGATCCATTCTGTGGATATCAGTCAGCCTCTCTCCCCAGCCATCTGTGTCATTGCTCAATGAGCTTATGAATATCCCAGGTGGCAGGGATGTAGGTTATGCATAGGTTCAGCAACATGAACTTCCACTTATCAAGGCTAACTGGGCTCTGTCAACTGCTGAATGTCCAATCTGCCAGCCGCAGGGAGCGACACTGAATTCCTGATATCACACCACTGCTTGGGGTGATCTGCCAACCACCTGGTGGAAGACTGATTACATTGGACCACTTCAACCATTGGAAGGGGGCAGGACTTTGTTCTTACTGGAATACTTACTCTGGATATGGATTTGTCTTCCCTGTACTCAATGCTTCTGTCCAAACTACCATCTATGGATGTACAGAATGCCTTATACACTGTCATGGTGTCCTACAGTATTACTTCCAATAAAGGAACTCACAGCAAATAAAGTGAAGCAATGGGTCCATGCTCATGATATTCACTAGTCTCAACATGTTTCTCACCATCCTGAAACAGCTAACTTGATAGAATGGTGGAATCCCCTTTTTGAAGACTCAGTTGCAGTGCCAGCTAGGTGGTAATACCTTGCAGGGTTAGCACAAAGTTCTCCAAAAGGCTATATATAGTCTGAACCACTGACTAATGTATGGTGCTATTTTCTCCCATAGCCAGGCTTCAGTGTCCAGGAATCAAGAAGTAGAAATGGAATAAGCACCACTCACTATTACCCTAGTGATCCACTAGCAAAACTTTTCATCCTGTTCCCATGAACTTATGCTCTGCTGGCCTAGAAGTCTTAGTTCCAAAGATAAGAATGCTCCCACTGGGAAATGCAACAATGGTTCCATTGAATTGAAAGTTAAGGCTGCTGCCTGGTCACTTTGAACTCCCCACGCCTCTGGACAACACACAAAGAAGGGAGTTACTGTGCTATCTAAAGTGATTGATACTGATTACCAAGGGGGAAATTAGACTACTCATCCACCAAGGAGGGAAGGAAGGAACACAGGAGATTCCTTAGGGTGTCTCTTGGTATTACTATGCCCTGTGATTAAGGTCAATGGAAAACTACAACAACCTAATCCAGGCAGGACTACTAATGGCCCAAGATCTTTCACAAATAAAGGTTTGGGTCACCCCACCAGGTGAAGAATCACAACCAGTTGAGGTGCTTGCTGAAAGCAAAGGGAATACAGAATGAATGGTGGAAGAAGGTAGTTAAAAAATATATCAGCTATGACCACATGGCCAGTTATAGAAACAAGGATTGTAACCATCATGAGTATTTCCTCCCTATTTCTTAGGAATACGTGTGTGTGTTCTTTTCTCTCTTATTCCCTTATCATGTAACATAAGATGTATTGGCTGTATATCATAGTATTCAATTACTGTTAATTTTACATCATAGTATTTAAGTTATAGGATATCAAGGAGAAATGTAAGCATCACTCAAGGACATTATCTCTTCTTCTGGGGAAGGGATTAGTGTGTTTTGAGTTGTACACAGGACACTTGTATCATGTTAGGCAAAATTATAACCTCATTCCTGTCTTTGTTTGGAGATTAAATTTGGTTTAAAGAGATATGTATGGGTACCAAGTTGACAAGGGGAAGACTTGGTAATGGCTAATTTTATGTGTCAATTTGATGGGGACACTGGGTGCCCAGATATTTGGTCATTTTTCTGAGTATACCGGGTTTTTAGATGAGATTCACATTTGAATGGTAGACTGAGTAAAACAGATTTCCCTCCCTAATGAGGTTGGCCCTCATCCAATCTCTTGAAGGCTTGACTAGAACAAAAACCTTGTCTCTCCCACAAGTAAGAGGGAATTTTTCCTGCCTATCTATTTGAGCTCAGACATCAGTCTTTTTTTTTTTTTTTTTTTTTGCCTTCATCTTAAACTGAAACATCATCTCTTTTGAATCTCAAGCCTGCTGGCTTTTGGGCAGGAACTACACTATCAGCTCACCTGAGTCACCACCGTGCTCGCTGTATACATGTATACAGAGAGGTGGGGAGGGAGGGAGTTTGGTCATTTCTCTGTATAAGCCGGACTAATACAGTCATGGTACAGAATCCATTTTATATATTGTCAAATTCAATTTGCTAATGTTTTGTTGAAAATTTTCATATCTATCTTTATAAGAGATATTAGTCTGTAGTTTTCTTGTGATGATTTTGTCTGGTTTTGTAATCAGGAAAATACTGGCCTTATAAAATAAGTTGAGAACTGTTTCCTTCTATTCGTTGAAACATTTTCAAAGAATTATTATTAATTTTTAATTAATACTCTTTTGTTTGATAGTCTTTACCAGTGAAGCCTTCTGCTCTTGGGCTTTCCTCTGTGGGATTTTTTTTGTTGCTGTTGTTACTGACACAATCTTTTTACTTGTAATAGGTCTATTTTGATTTTTTAGTTTTTCTTGAGTCAGTTTGGTAGTTTTTATCTTTCTAGAAAGTTGTTTATTTTATCTAAATGATTTGTTGGTATACAGTTGTTCATAGCATTTCCTTCTAATACATTTTATTTCTATAAGGTCAGTAGTGATGTTGCTTTTTTCATTTCTGATTTTAGTAATTCGAGTCATCTCTTTTTTTTCTTGGTTAAATTAGGTAGAGTTTGTCTATTTTTTTTGATCACTTCAAAAAACCAACTTTTGATTTTCTCCATTTTTTTAATCCCTCATTTTATTAACTGCTATTTCTTCCTGAGCCATTTTTAGTAATTTGTGTCTTTTTAGAAATTTTTTCACTTCATCTAGGCTATGTAATTTGTTGGCATACAATTGTTTATAGTATTGCCTTAGGATATTTTTTATTTCATTAAGTGGTAAGATCCTCTCTTTCAGTCCTGATTTTGGGAAATTGAGTCTCACCTCTTTTTTCTCAATCAATCTAGCTAAGGGTTTGTCAATCTTGCTGATCTTTTCAAAGAACCAATTTCAGGTTTCATTAATTCTTTCTACTGTTTTATTTTTCCTGCACCAATCTGAATTCAATTAATGAACTTACTCTTTTGTTCCATTTTATTTTTCTCTAGGAATGGTAGGGAGGTTATGAACATTATTACCCTAAGGATTGCATTATCTGGGTTCTCTGGTACTCCGGGCTCCTGTTGGGTTCAGCATCAGAAGCTGTGGGGAAGATGGAGAAGCTGGGGAGTATTCTTGCTCATTCACTTCTGCTTCAGAATCTTGGTTCTAGTAATTGCTGCACACTTCGTGTCAAGAGGTTCTTCTGTGGCTCCAGCTCACATTAGACTCCCAAGACATTGTGTTCTCTTCTTACCTCTTCAGGCTTGGGGTTGGTAAATGCTGCTCATTTTTGTGAGTATCTGGACCCTACCACATCCCTTGTTGCTCCCTTTAATGTTGCCTACACTTGTGCTAAGTGTTCTCTTAAAAATCTCATCTAAGTGTACTTTCTATTTCTCTGTGGGACCCTGACTGATACAACCAACACTCATTGACTGGCAGTGCATAATATAATCTGCTACAATATTTATCCTCTCAGCCAACAGTTTTATTTGGGAAGTTATTATCTATACCTGTGTCTAAATATCTATCTATCTATCTATCTATCTGTCTGTCTGTCAACATTAGCAATAAATTGTTTTTCAGGAAACATTTTAGAGAAAATAAGCTTATGAAAACAAACCCATAATGCAAAGCAACTTTAAAAGATATATGTAATTGTATGATTCTATTTTTGTAGGTTTAAAAAGAGGTAAAACTAGTTTATGGAACTGGAAGTTATCAAGTGACTATTTCTGGAGGAGAGAGGTTTAGTGGTCAGCAGGGAGGATGATGAGGTCATGTGAGATGCTGATGATATTCCTTTTCTTGATCTTGGTGGTGCTCCAAGAGGTTAGTTCACTTTGTGATAATTATTGAGCTGGGTATTTAGTATTTGTATGGGTTTCTGCATGTGTATTACTCTTCCATTTTGAAAGAGCAAAAATTACAAAAAAGCTACTAGTATTTCCCATTGTAGTACACAAATGAAATTTAAGAGAAGTCATTCCATCCGTTCATTACAATGAAATCAACTAAGCTGGCTTTTATGTAAGAGTTGAAAGGTGTTTTCCAACCTCATTTTTGTACAAAGTTTAGACAAGCTTTTCATTGTGTCCCAGAGTAGTAACAGATCAAAATTTTTAAAACAAAATTGAGTCACTTCTTTTTTTATTAGTGCAAAAGACTCTTTTGACTCTTTAATTCATTTAATCATTTATTCTTTCATGCAATAGCCATTTTTCTGAGTGTATAGTATGGGTTGCACCTTGTGCATATACGGGGATAGTTAACAATGAAAAGAAAGTTCCATGCTACAAAGTGTTCCTCTTTGAAACAAACCCAGTGAAATGAAATTTAACATGATTCTTCTTGTAAGAAGAAAAGAGACTCCTGGAGCCTGCAGGCCTTTGGAAGTGCTCCACTCAAATGAAGGGGAAGAATTTAGCAGCCACTCTGGAGGTAGGGGTGGGGAAGCATGGCTGAGATAGGAATCATAAAATTCTGGAAAGCCACTCCTTTCTGGGAATTCTGGAAGCCACCCTTTTTTGAAATCATTTATTTTTATAAAATACAGTTGCCAAGCTCCCCAAATGCTTGGTGCAAATGGTTTTGATTTTTGTTTTGCAGAAATACTCATTTCATTTATTGGATTTTTTAGTTCTACAATTTCCATTGGATTTTTAAGTAGATTCTAGTCCTTAGCTAAAATTCTACATCTTATAATTTAGTTTCCTGAGTGTGTTTAACAATAGTTACTTAATATTTCATGCCTGATAACCCCCAATGTTTCTATCTACTTTGAGTCTGTTTCTACAGCCTCAGTTTGCTCTTTGTTTTGATTATTTGCTCATCTTTTCCTGGCATGTCTGGTAATTTTATTAAAAGTAGGTTTTGTACATAAAAATTGTGGACACTCTGGATGATGCATCTTCCTCCAGAGGGAATTTAATATATTTTTCTGGCAGGCAGATCACCTTGCTGAGATTGAGACTGAGGCTGCTTTATTTCTGTTTTTTTGTTTTGCTTTGTTTTTGTTTTTGTTTTTGTTTTTTGCCCAGGTAGCCCTTTAAGAATCTCCGTGAAAGCCTGAGTGTTCACCAGAACTTTTTCTCCCTTGGGTGGGAAAGGGGAGATCTGAACTCTAATTGTTTTTATCCCTAGTTTTTCGCGATGGCAAAAATCTCTGAAAGTTCATTTAGCCTTTTAGAAACTCCTTTCTGACTTTGATAGTCTTGAACTCTAGTTTTTCTCTTTCTAACCCAAAACACCTGCAGTAATCTCTAGGTTGCTGCTTTCTGTTTATCCTCTGTGTCTCAAGCCTCAGATTAGAGAGCTCAGAAATAGAACTACACATATATTGTCAACTGATTTTTGACAAAGGTGCCAAATCAATTCAGTGAAGAAATAATAGTTTATTCAACAAACAGAGCTAGGAAAATTGAATATTCCCATATAAAAACATGAACTTTGAGCCATACCTGAAAACAAATAATAAGTCAAACCCAAAATAATATGCAAAATGAATCATGGGCTTATGTGTAAAACCTCAAACTATAAAAGTTCTAGAAGAAAACTCTAAGTAAAAAAATTTGCAAGCTTCAATTAGGCAAAGAGTTCTTAGGTATGAAACCATAAAAGAAAAAATTAGTGAGTTAGAGTCCATTAAAATTAAGAAGTTCTATGCTTTGAAAGTCACTGTTAAGAGAATAAAAATACATGCTACACACAGACTGGGAAAAAATACTTGTAAATTAAACTAGCAAATTGCTTGAGGGGAAAAGGACCTTGACTTTACAAGTGTTGTTGCCTGGTAACAGTTTCTTTTTAAAATTTGTCTTACAAGAGCACCTGAGTGGCTCAATCAGGTGCCGACTTTGGCTCAGGTCATGATCTCAAGGTTCTTGAGCTCAAGACCTGCATAGGACTCTGTGCTGACAGCTCAGAGCCTGGAACCTGCTTCAAATTCTGTGTCTCCCTCTCTCTCTGACCTTCCTCCACTTGCTCTCTCTCTCTCAAAAATAAAATAAATATTAAAAATTTTTAATTTGTTTTATATTGTTTCTCAGATTTATTGAATAGCATTATTGATGTACAATGAACTACTATTTAAAGTGTACAATTTTGTAAGTTTTGATATATTTTAAGCCCATGAAACCATCACCACAACCAATATAAAGTTGGTTACATTTTCATCACCCTCAAGAATTTCTTCATTCCTCTTCCACCCCTGCCCCCAAGCAACCACTGGTCTGCTGTCACTCACTATAGGGTAGTTTAAATTCTAGAATTTTCTAAAACTGGAAACATACAATATACTGTTTTGTGCCTGGCTTTGTTCACTAAGCATAATTATTTGAAATTCATCTATGCTGCTCTGCTGTGCATATCATAGTTCATTGCTTCATTTTTTTTTTACTAGTTCATTCCTTCTTATTGATTAGTACTATTCCATTGTATAACTATAACACAACTTGTTTACCTGTTGATGGACTTTTGGGTGCTTCTTGATTTTTACTACTACAAATAAAGCTGCTCTGAAGATTCATGTACAAGTCAATGGAGTAGAATGGTTGAATGTATTATAGGTATATGTATAACTTTTTCAGAAACTGTAAAACTGTTTTTTCATTGTAATTTTAATTACCATTTCCCCAATAATTAATGATGTTTAGTATCTTTTCATGTACTAATTTCCTATTTGTATATTTTTGATGAATTATCTGTCCAAATCTTTTGCCCATTTAAAAAATTGGGTCTTTTTTTTTTTAAGAATTCATTTTACATTCTAGATACAGATTCTTTGTCAGATATGTATTTTGCCAATATTTCCTCGTAATCAGTGTCTTCTTTTTGTTTTTGTATCAATGATTTTGAAGGACAAACTTAAAAAAATTTTTTAAGTTAAGTCTAAATTATATATTAGGTTTTTCCATGTCTTGCTTTTGGTGAAGTATTTAAGAAATCTTTGTCAATTTCAAAGTTACTGAAATTTTCTCCTTTTTTCTTATAGAGAATTATATATATTTCTTATATATAATTTTAGGTTTTATGTTTAGAATTCATCTTGAGTTCGTTTTTGTATATGGTATGAGGGAGGGTAGTTGATTTTTTGCACATGACTAATTGTTCTGGCATCATTTGTTGGAAACCTTATTATTCTACACTGAATTGCCTTGGTATGTTTGTCAAATATTAATTGATCATACGTTTGTATTTCTTTCTAAACTCTCTATTCTTTCCTATTGATAAATATGACTCATTTTAAGCCAATACTATACTATTCTGATTACTGTAGCTTTATAATAGTATCAAAATCAGTTGTTATAAATCTGCCAATATTGGTCTTTTTCTAATTTGTTTTGACAGTTCTAAGTGGTTTATATTTCCATATAAATTTTAGAATAAACTTGTCAATTAAAAAAACTTGTCAGTTTCTACAAAGATGTTTGATAGGACTGTAACTGAGGTTGCAATGAATCCATACATGAAGTTGAAAAGAAATTACATCGTGACAATATTGATTTTTCCAATTCAAAACACAACATATCTCTCTTATATTTAGTTCTTCTTTAATTTTTCTCAGCAATGTTCTGTAGTTTTTAAGTTGTACATACTTTGTCAAGTTTATCCCTAAGTATTTTTAATAGTTTGATTCAGTTGCATATGGTATTGTTTTTAAATTTTTAATTGCAGATTATGCATTACTAGTGTACATATATATATGTATATTTGTATATAAATATATTTAATAGAATAATTTTTATTTCAATTTTCAGTGAAATTTTAATTAAAAAAAGAACATTTTAAAATCTCAATTGCTGATTGTTCATTGCTAGTATACAAATATAAAAAATATATACTTGGATACCTGTTTGGACATTTGTATAAAATTTGTACATATACATATATTTGTGTATGCATATATTATCTACAATATGTATTTGTATATGTATGTATTCCATACAAATATATATACTTGATGTCTTGTAATCTTGAAAAACTTACTTATTAGCTCTGGTAACCTTTTTTTGTTAGATAATTTAGGATTTTCCATATAGATGATCATGTTCTTGAAGCAAGGAATTTTACTTCTTTCCTTCCAATCTGCATGCTTATTTTATTCATTTTTTTTCTTTTTGGTCATAATACAGCAAAAACACAAATTTTAAAGCTAACATAAATATTATCAAAGAAAACTATTAAAAATATTAGTAAAGACAAAGTAGCTCTAAAGAAAAATCAATTATAGATACAGGATATAAAAAGATTAATTTTTTTAAAGTTCTTTATGGATTAGATGTATGGTTGAACGCTGCTGAAGTATGAGTTTGGGATCTGGAAAATCAAGATGAAGGACATGCCAGGCATCAGAGAAGAATAAAGAGGTACAATAAAAGTTAATAAAAAGGTAAGAAAATATGGAAAAAAGAAGCTGAAGTATCAACATTTACAAAATTGAAATATCAAAAGAAAAAAAGAAAAAAAATGAATAAGATATTTGAAGAAATAATGGTTCAAAATTGACTAAAATGAAAGAAAAATATAATATTTGAGATTGCACATTCTCATAGAATATCAACAAGTATGGACAATTAAAAACCACACCTAGAAACACTAGTAGTAACACTTAAGAGCATCAAAGAAAAAATTCTAAAAGCTTCTGGAGAATAAAAGATATCACCTACCCAAGAAACAAGAATCAGATTAACATGAAACTTCTCAGTAACATTCCTTGGTGTAAGAAGAGAGTGAAGAAAAATTTTCAGTGTTGAAGAAAAAGAACTATAAAACTAGAATATTATAATCAGATAAACTATTATTTACTTATAAGAGAAAAATAAAGATTTTATTATAGCTATGGGACTCAAAATTGTTTATCACACAAAAACAGTCTGAAAACACATTTGGAAGATATATTTCAAGAAAAAAAATAAATGCAAGAGGAAACTATGTGATATGGGAAATAAGTGTGAGTAAACAACTTGTGTCTCTATGTGTCTATCTAACACAAAGAGAGATAAGGTGGGGGTAGGAGAAAGAAGATGAACAAGAATAACAAGAAAAGAAGAACCAGAACCAGAAGAACTAGAAAGAGGAGGAGAAGGAAGAGGAGGAGGAAAAAAGGTGGAGAAAAAAAAAACCATAATAATTGGAAAAAAAATCTAAACATTTCCAAAATGGTGGTTAGAAGACTGATTAGGATAGGTGTAAAAGGAGGAAAATAAGAGAAAGTGGAAAAACCAAATAAAATGAAACTAAACATTTAGATAATAAAAGTATGAAATTAGACAGCATTAAGTCCTAATAAAATCAAGATTGCAATAAATGTAAATGGCTTAAACTTTGCTAATCAAAAGACAGAGCATCTCAAATTTAATAAATTAGAATAAAATTTTGACAATTATGCAGTGAAAAGAAAATGATACATGAAAGTGGAAAGTTAAGGGACAGGAAAAGATATACCTATTTTATACCTATTAAATTGGGAAAATGGAAAAGTCTGACAAAACCAAGTGAAGGCAAAAATGTAAGGCAGTAAGAATTATTATGCACAAGGGTAGGAGTGTAAGTTAATATAAGTAGTTTGGAGAGTAATTTTATAATATCTTGTAAAGTTCCTAGGATCTAGCAATTCCACTGCTTAGTGATATTGGTCAAGGTAAATATCACTAGATGCTTGCTAGGAGCTTATGTCTCCCTCAAAATTCATGTTGAAGGCCTAAGTGTCAGTACATCAGAATGTAATTATTTTTAGAGATAGGACATTAAAGAAGTAATTTTGGTTAACTGAGGCTGTATAGATGGCTTTAATTCATTCTGACTGTTGTCCATAGAGAAAGAGGAAATTTGGACATACAAACACCAGAAATATACATGCAGAGAGGAAAGTCTGTATAAGGACACAGCCAGAAGATGACTATATATAAGCCAAGGGAAAGGCCTTGGGAGAAACCAAACTTGGGCCAATATCTTGATCTTGGACTTCTAGCTTCCAAAACTGTTGGAAAAAAATTCTGTTCCCTAAGCTACCCAATCTGGTGTTTTTTTAGGGCAGCCCTTCCAAACTACTGTACTAGTATAAAAACTACCTCAAAATATAAGTAGCTAAACAGAAAATTTTCAGTGCTCACATAAATCCCAATCTAATATTAAGTGATGGCTTTCCATCTAGTGATTTCAAGCCTAAGGGTATTTCTATCTAGTAGTATCACTATCACCCAGGCTTAAGTTCTCCACTGCATCCTCTGCATCTGGCCAGAAAGCAAGGGAAGGGAGAGGAGCACTGGAGAATCCCCTCTGGGAAGTTTTCATGAGCCAGGATTGGAAAAATCATATATCACTTCTACACATTCTACTGGCCAGAAGCCAGTCACATGGCACCCAGCTAACAATTGTAACAGACATTGTGGAATGTGTTCTAGCCACAATGTATACAGAGGAAAAGGAGACAGGAATTGTTTGGTACATAGCAGTCTCACCCACATAGATACATAACTTAAAGAAAAATATCACACATATGAACAAAGAGATATAAAGGATGTTTAATACAGCATTGTCTGAAATAGCAAATGGCCAGAAAAACCTAACTGTCCAATAATACAAAACTGGATTAAAACCAGACTTTTTAAAAAGATTTCAAAAGCATAAACACTAATGCAAAAAGTTCATAAATTCAGCTGCATTAAAACACCAATGACAACATCAAAAGAATAGTCATACACTGGGAGAAGATATTTGCAACATCTAAACTTAAGGATATATTTGATAACAAAAGAGGGTCCTATTAATTATTAGCTAGGACAGGGGCATAAATCTGGCATATAGTCACCTTAACTGAAACCAACAAGGTGGGGCGCCAGGGTGGCTCAGTCAGTTAAGCGGCCAACTTTAGCTCAGGTCATGATCTCACAGTTTGTGTGTTCGAGCCCCACTTTGGGCTCTGTGTTGACAGCTTGGAGCCTGGAGCCTGCTTTGGATTCTGTGTCTTCCTCTCTCTCTGTCCCTCCCCTACTCTCTATCTCTGTCAAAAATAAATAAACATTAAAAATAAAATAACATAAAACCGACAAGGTATTAATCACTAGAATATCCATATAACCTCTGCAAATCAATAACAAAATATGGAAAACCCAACAGGAAAGGGGTAGAGGTGGGGAAGAATGACCATTCACAGAAAGAGAAACTGAGTGTCCAGTGATTATATAAAGAGTTTTCAACTGAAATAGTAATAAAATAAATGCAAAAGAAATAATTTCTTGCATATATGAGATTTGCAAATATCACAAAGTCAGATAATATCAAATATTTGTTAGAATGCAGGGAAATGAGAGGCTTCATGCACTTCTAGTGGGTGTGTAAATTAGTAATTCCATCTGAAGATCAACACAGTAGTGTTTGTGAAATTAAGTATACATTTACTGTATGACCCAATAATTCCATTTTTGGGTATATGCTGTAAGTACACATATGTAAAGATGGTTACTACATTAAGGGTTGGAAGCACACTGGATGTTTATTACTAAGAAAAAGGAGATGCATATTGTGGAAATACTATGAAGTAGTTAGAAGGAATGAATTTTACTATATACATACATATGTACTATATACATATACATATACATATACATATATGTATACGTATACTTAATGATGAGTTTTATTTTTTCAAGAGTTTGTTTATTTGGAGAAGGAAAGAGCATGTGTGCACACGAGTTGGGGAAGGGCAGAGAGAGAGGGAGAGAGAGTCCCAAGCAGGCTCTGCACTGTCAGCACAGAGCCCCATGAGGGCTAGATCTCAGGAACCATGAGATCATGACCTGAGCCAAAACCAAGAGGCTTAACCAACTGAGCCACCCAGATGCCACCTAATGATGAATTTTAAAAAGTAAATTAGGGGTGCCTGGGTGGCTCAGTAGGTTAAGCATCTGACTCATGATTTCAGCTCAGGTCATGATCTCATGGTTTCTGCGATTGAGCCCTGCATCAGGCTCTGTGCTGACAAGGGAGAGCCCGCTTGGGACTCTCTTTCTCCTTCTCTCTGGCCCTACTCTGCTTATGTAGGCTCTCTCTCTCTCAAAATAAATAAACTTAATAAAATAAAATAAAATAAAACAAAATAAAATAAAATAAAATAATAAAAGTAAATTAAAGAAGGAAACTAATAATACAGAACCATTTATGCAAATTGAGAATAGACATAAATGCAAAATATCCTTAAAGTTTGTATGCATATCCAAGGACATATAAAGTACACAGCATGGCTGCTTGAAAAGGGGGAAATAAAGAAATGTCATAATTTGAGATGCCTTGGCTGGACTGCTGATGATAGTGAGTCTTGAACTAGTAAGACAATTATAGCTCAGAAAACTTTACCTAAAACTCCTCCCCAAAAATTAACAGGAGGGGTAGTGAGGCATGCAGGCAGGAGGGCAGACAGCCAGACTGGGTAGAAGATATGAAAAAAAGTATAAAGTCTTTCAAACTTTAGTCAGCTCTTACAAAACTGGGATGGTTTGAAAACTTAAGAACGAACAAACAGAACATTATTCTATGACACCATTGGTTTTGTAGAGTGTGAGAAGCTTTGTGGGGTTTTGGGTGAGCTTTCCTTTTTATTGAGAAACACATGGAGTGGTTTGAAATGCTAAGCATGGTTTGCCACAATGAATACCCTGTACTGTAATTAAACCATTGGATCAGAGGCCTGTTTGCCCTGTTTAACGTGCTTTGTGAAACTCAGTGTTTGCCTTTTGTTGTTGCTGAATCTTTCTGAAAAGCAACGGGAATTTTCTGTGTATTCTCCTGCACTGCACTTGGGCAAACGTTGTATGCACTGTTAATTAAAAAGCACTGCCCTACCATGCCTATTTGATTTCCACTACAAGTGTTGGCAGGAGATGCTCAAGGAGACAAAAGGTATTTAGGGTTCTGTGGCCTTTTGAGATAAAATGGTAAAGCAGCCTTGGAAAGGAGTCAGCCTAAATTAGGCCATAACCACAGCTAGCCACAGTGCTTCCACAGTCACCAAATACATAGCGCTTGACATGCTCCATTCTTTCTGTATCCTTATAACACCCAGAACCACATTCCCTGCACAAAGTTTCCTAAATGAATTTACTGAATAACTGCTAAGCACACACATATTTACACATACGTACACAAATATGAATCTCAAGTCTGTGCAATCGTATTGATGTTCTTAGAGTTCTAAAATTATTGAGAAGTGGGGGCACTGGGTGGCTCAGTCGGTTAAGTGTCCAACTCTTGATTTCGGCTCAGGTCATGATCTCATCGTTCATGAGTTTGAGCCCTGTGTCAGGCTCTGTGCTGACAGTGCAGAGCTTGCTTGGGATCTCCCTTTCTCTGTCTTTCCCCTGCTCATTCTCTCTCTCTCTCTCTCTCTCTCTCTCTCTCTCTCTCTCAAAATAAATAAATAAACATTTAAAAATAAATTAAAAATGACATAAAATAAAATGAAATACTTGGGAAGGATTAGTTATATATTTTCTTGATCAGAAAAGAGTTTGTGGAAAAGAGCACTTGACAAACACTTTGAAAGATGTAAATGACTACAAAGCGATAGATGGCAGAGTGAGACCAAGGAACCAATTTTAAAGGGCAATCATAATTAAAAAAAAAACAAAAAAGCAAACTCATGAGTGGTAAGAGAAAATGCAAAACTGTCAAAATGAAATGACTTTAAAATATCACAACAAGAGGGGTGCCTGGTGGCTCAGTTGGTTGAGCATCCAACTTCAACTCAGGTCGTGATCTCACATCGTGATTTCTAGCCCTGTGTTGGGCTCTGTGCTGACAGCTCAGAGCCTGGAGCCTGCTTCAGATTCTATGACTCCCTCTCTCTCTGCCCCTACCCCACTCATGCTCGCTCTCTCTGTCTCTCTCTCACTCTCAAAAATAAATAAAACATTAAAACATATATCACAACAAGAAATGGTGGTTCGTGAAATGTAGGAATTTAAGCACCAAGAAGTTCAACTTTTAGCTGTATTTTAAAACGTTCTTCTGGTCCCATTTACACCTACTGAAGTATTTCTCTGCTCTCTTATAGTAAAACTCCTCCAAAGAAATGTCCCTGCTCACTGTCCGGACATCCTTTTACCATTCTCTCTTGAAAACACTAACATTGAATTTTTGTTCTCACCACTCTATGACTTTGCTCTCAGCTAAATCACTGAGTTCCATGTTGCCAAATTAAATACTGAGCTCCAAGTTCTCTAAACTGACTTTTCAGCAGCATGTTTGCTCATCTTCTTGAAACTGCTTTTCACTATATTTTAAATGTCTACTTTAAAATACTTTTAGGCTCACACAGAAGTTGCAAAAATAGTTCAGAGGGTTCCTGTGTCCTGATCACCCAGCTTCCTCTAATAATAGCACCTTTCATAGTCATAGTGCAATTATGTTCAAAACTTTTAAGAACTGCTCCTGTCTCCTTTAAATTCTTTCCTCACTTGGTTTCTACTACACTGTCCTCCTGGTTTTCTTTCTTAATCTCTTATGTGGATTCTCCTCCTCTATTTCTAAATGTTGGCCTGTCCCAGGGTTCATTCTTTGGACCTCTCCTCTTTTTAATCTAAATTCGCATCTTGTGTGACCTTGTCTAGTTCTATAGCTTTAAATAGCATGTACATGAAGAAATTCCCAGATTATTATCTCCAGCCTTGAATGCTCCACTGAATGCCTGGCTTATATGCCAAACGCCCTACTCAACCTCTCCACTTTGGCATCTAATGGGTATCTCACTTTAACATGTCATAACTGATCTCATTCAAGCTCTGTCATCCAACACTTTTGCCCTCATTCCCCTTCTCAGTAAATGGTTCCATCACTTAAGCTGATCACTGGAATTGTTCTGGACTATTCTTCTCTCATATTACTGCATTCAGTCAAACAACTTATCTTATTGGCTCTGACTTTCAAAATATAACCTCTATCTGAACAGTGCTCACTATCTTTTATCTCTACCATCTTAGGCCAAACCACCTTCATCTCTTTTCTAGATTATTGCAGTAGCCTCCTAACAGGTCTCCAGGCTCCTATCCATGCTCCCCAAAGCTCATTCTCCACAAGGCAGTCAGAGATTCTTTTAAAATACAAATTATGTCATATCACTCTTCTACTCAGAACTTCTCAGTATCTTTCCATAGATATAAATACTTTATTCCTATAGAATAAAGTCCATGGCACTTGTCATGGCTTACAAGGTTCCACACCATCTTCTCCCACCAACTCTCCAACTGCATTTGCTTCCTCAGCTTGTGCAGCCTCCCGGCTCTTCCCAGAATATTTAAGCATGTTCTCACTTGTGGACATTTGCTCTTCGGCTTCTCTCTCCCAGCTATTCCCATTTAAGATTCTATTCATCCCCTCAGAGAAACCTTCTCTGACCACCTTATCTGAGGCAGAACACTGCCCCCCCTTTTTTTCTGCACTTAGCTCTATCCCTATCCAGGCTTGTTGTTCTTAATAGGAGTCTGCTATCTGGCTGACTGGCTGGGTGGCAGGCTGGTTGTTTGGCTGTCTGTCTATCTTTCTGTCTATCTCCCATACTAGAAAATAAACTCCAGGAGAACTAATACCTTATCTGATTTTGGTTCACTACTGATTCTCTGCATGCCATATAGTAGGCAATTAATAAATATTTGTTGGATAAATAAACAAGCAAAAGAGCAGTAAAGGACTGTATATAGAAATGCCCTCAGAGAACATAAAATATTTATATTGGCCATGATAAAATTTGAAATCCAGGTTAAAAATATAAGATTTTTACAAGACAAGTTGAAATTTTTGTCATTTATGATGAAACGACTTTGTCTTTGGACACCTCAGCCTCATTGCTTAGCAAATGCCATTACGTATAAATACCCTGAATTACCATGGGTAATTATAAGTATGTAAATGTCAAATATTTCAGATGTAGAATTGTTTTAACTGATTTACCTCAAATGACTTGCAGGAGAGTTGAAGTGATAAAACAAGGTCCACCAACTTCTCAGTATATAAAACTAAAGAAACATGTAAATGGTCTAATCTCTGTCTACAATATCTCCCTCTTGTGTTATTGCTCCAAGAATAAATAGAGCCACTTGAGCAATAAAGGTGTGAGGATTTTAAATTATATCCTTGGTTAGTTTAATAGCATAAATATTTTATTTTATCTTTAAGGATATGTACACATGAATTACATTTATAGTCTCCATTCTTATTATCTGTATTTCTCATTCTTCCTGTGGCAGTGTTCTATCCTTATATAATTCTTAAAGGTAAAAATCAATGATACACATAACAAAAAAACAAAATAAAATCTCCTTATCCTTTCTTATTTTCACTTTGTAAATCAGCGTACTATGCTACAATCTCTGAAAGTGTTTGGTCTGAATTATAATGATACTTTGGGGCAAAAATGGTCTGAGTTCTCTGTATCGATATTCCATGCAGGAGATAAAAGATTAATACCATTTACAGATACTGAAGGAAAGAAAATTTGGTCCTGCAACCTCATAACTAGAGGATATAAAGGATAAAGACAACAGCTTTCAACTAGCGAAAACTCAAGGACTGTATTCCCCATCAGCCCTTTTTGAGGATACTGTTAGAAATGAACTATAGTCAACAAAAGGATGGCCAGAAAAATTATAACAGTGGGACAGGAAACAAACACTTAGTATATTTAACTGATACAACATAGAATGTAAATGTTTTGACAAAATAGAAATGATACCAAAATATTGTGAGAAAAAAAGAGGGAAATTGATATCAAAGTAATCAGTAGAAAAGAAAAATGCAAACCTTCCTGAAATAATGTACACACATATATAAAATAAACAAATGACATAGTTAATTTTTTAATTAAAAAAATAAACATAACATAGTATGCCAGAACTAAGGTCAAATTTATCTATCATAATGGTAACTACAAACGGGCTTAATACACCTATTATATTAGTTAGGGTCTACACTGGAACTTCAAAGAAAACCCCAAACATAGTGGATTACATAAGTAAAGTTTTCTCTTTCTTGTAAAACTATCAGAAATGAACACTTCACGATTGCAGGAAAACTTTATTCCATAAGGCCATCCAGGGACTCAAGTTCTGACTACTTATAGCCTGGACACTTGTAGTATGATGTCCTTACTAGTATTATGTATGCTGGGTCACGAGGCCCATAACCCCAGGAAAGGGAATAAAAGAAGGCCAGAGACAGTGGCTTCCTATCTCAAACTAAAGTCACTCAATTTCCTTCTACTCATGTACCTAGTCATGTGGCCAAGTTTAACTACAAGGGAAACTGCAAAATAGTGGTATAATTTCATTCTGGCATTTCTTAGAAAATTTATATTTTTCTGAATCCCAACCCCAAAATACTTTGTCAATAAATCAGGAAAAGGGGGTAAATGCAAATGTTCTTGCAGGAATAAAATTTTTTATTAAGTAGGCTTCATGCCCAGCACGAAGCCCAACACAGGGCTTGAACTTGCAACCTTGAGATCAAGCCCTGAGTTGATATCAAGAGTTGGATGCTTAACCAACTGAACCACTCAGGCACCCCAGGAATCAAAATCTTACAATCAAAATAGAGACGTTACTCATTTGAGAGAATCCACTCATATCAAATTGAAAGCAATGACAAAAAATACTGACTTGTGGAATCAAAGGTTTAGGTGGACATTTCCAGGGAACCAGGACAGGAGCACATAGGAGAGAAGCAGTTGCAATCTGATCATGCAGTCTTTTTTCTTTTTTTTTTTTTAAGCTATTTCTGTGTTTGGAGAGGAGTGAGATAGGAGACAGAGAGAATTCTCTGGATATCTACAGAGGGCTCCTCTTAAGTCTTCATCTGGGAAATGATTAGCACATGCATGGGAGGAAATATTTAAGGCTGGAGAAAGAATCACCCAAGGGGATTGGAGGGAACATTCCTTGGGGCTCACACCACCAAAAATAGTTTATGTTCCCATTATCCAGAATGGAAAACTTCATAAATCAAGGGGCATCAGATAGACTACCCAGAAGGCAATTGCCTTAGATAGGAGAAAAATTAGCCCCAAGTTAAACGGTGTTCTGGTCTCACCTAACAAATCTTAAAAGAAAAATCCCAAAAATATTCACAATATTTCTAGGTAACTTAACTATGATCCAGAAGAAAGTTCAAGAATATTTATATGCATAAAAAAATATCAAGCACACAACAAAATTCCACAATGTCTAACACCTAATCAGTAATTGCAAGGCATACAGAGAGGCAAGAAAATATAATTCATAATGAGGAGAAAAATAAATCAATTGAAACTGAACCAGAAATGATATAGGTAATAAAATTAGTAGACAAGGACATTAAAGCAGTTATTATAAATTATTTATCCTGTTCAAGAAGCTAGAGAAAACTTTGAGAATGTTAAGTAGAAACATGGAAGATACAGAAGAGACCAAATCAAAATTCTACAAATGGACAATATATTTCTGAGATGAAAAATATACTGGGTGGAATTAATAGCATATTAGACACTATGGCAAGATTAGTGAACTTGAAGACATAACAATAGAAACTATTGAAAATGAAACACAGAGAGAAAAACTCTGAACAAATATAATTAACAGAACATCATTCAAATATACATACAATTAGGATCCCAAAGGAGGGTATAAAATACACTTAAATAAATAATGATTGAAATTTTAACAATGTGATGAAATGATAAACCCAAAGATCAAAGAATCCTGACATATAAGAAACATGAGCAAAGCTACAAAGTATATCATAATCAAACTGCTTAAAAACAGTGATAAAGAGAAAGTCTTAAAATCAGTCTTTTTTTGATAAGTAGTCTTATGGTAAGAAATAAAACCAGCCAGAAGATAGTAGAGCAATACCTCTAAATTACTGCTGAATGAAAAAAATGGCAATCTATAATTCTAAACCCAGAAATTTTTTTTCAACAACTGCACAAAAATATATTTTCAGGCATACAAAAACAGAAAGAATAACCAGCAGACATGTACTATAAGAAATGTTACAAGAGAGTCATTCAGACAGAAGCAAAAGATTAAAGATGGAAATCTAAATCTACCCAAAAGAATGGTAAGTATTGGAAATGGTATTCATGTGGCTAAACATAAAAGACTTATTCATTACCTAAATCTCTTTGAAAAATAATCGTTTAAAGTAAAATACCACTATATTGTAGGGTTTATAAAATGAACATATTCTAAATGTTTCTGCCCTAACAAGGTTCAAAATATATGAAGCAAAAACTGATAGAACTGTAATAAGAAATAGACAAATCTACAATTACAGCCAGAGATATATCCTGACCCATCTCTCAAAAATTGGTAAACAAACTTGAAGAAAATCAGTCATAGTATAAAGGATTTAGACATGATCAATCTAATTGGCATTTGTAGAACACTACCCACCAATAGCAGAATATTTAAAATAGATCCTATTCTGGGCTGTAAAACCAATCTAGCTAAATTTAAAAGGATACAAATGATACAAATTATGTTCTTGAACATTATGGGATTGAATTGGAAATCAATAAAAGAAAGATATCTGAAATATTCTCAAATATTTATAATCTAAATAATACATACATGCAAGAGTATTGACTACTCAAAGTGAATTGAATAACAAAACTTTTTAAAAACAGTGGTATCAATTTGCTTGTACAGATGACAAATAGTCATTAAGGTGATTTCAAACAGACATCCCTCAAATATTCTGAGCTATATTTGAATTGATACACATTTTCTCAAGAGTTAACTATTGGAAAAACAAAATTAATACTTTAGCACAGACTTGCCATGAGAGCTGTTATTCTTTGCCTCTCTCTCTGGGAAGGAAAATGATTCTTACATTTATCCTTGCTTTTCTTAATTGTATTCAACAATACTGGGTGCTTATGGAGCACCCAGTATGTTTCAGGTACCATTTTAATTGAGCAAGAGCAAAACACTTTTCTTGTTTTCATAGAGATTACATTCTAATGGGGTGAGTGGAAGGGGTATACAATAAACAAATGAATAGAAATTTCAGGTGAGAAATGATATATAACAAAGTGCCCAGGTAGCTAGAGATATTGATGGGAAAGAGTGGATGGAAGAAGAATGTTTCCTGACACAAGGAAACATTTTATTTTTGCGTTTTTTTAATTTAGGGTTAGTTTCAGTTGTCTTTGAATAAGGCCATCATTTAATTAAACTTTCTAGACTTTTTCAGACTTTTTTGTGGAAGCACAAATGGGTAGAACCCCAAAAAGGAAAAAATTCAAGCATTTTAAATGGCAGGTGGCAAGCAAAATCTCTAAAACAAAGAATAAAAGATGGAGGAAGCTGAGAGTTGGCTTCAAAGTCAGAAAATGGTCAACAACTTGGTCTCTGAGACTATTCTTGTTACAAGGAAGCTTATGACAAAAATCAATCTCACTTCTTTTTTTTTTAAATTTTTTTTTTAACATTTATTTATTTTTGAGACAGGGAGAGACAGAGCATGAACAGGGGCGGGTCAGAGAGAGGGAGACACAGAATCTGAAGCAGGCTCCAGGCTCTGAGCTGTCAGCACAGAGCCCGACGCGGGGCTCGAACTCACGGACCGCGAGATCATGACCTGAGCCGAAGTCAGCTGCTTAACCGACTGAGCCACCCAGGCGCCCCTCAATCTCACTTCTTAACAAATTATTAAATATTACTAAGATTCCTTGGAAGTCTCTTCAAAGAACTCTTTTAAAATTAGTTTGCTTTTCCTGATTTATAATAGTAATAATAAGACAATACATAAAACGATGAGAATTTTGGATAGTAGAGTATAGCATTATATCTTATTAAACATGATCAGTACAATTCATTTCCCTGATAAAGAGGGGTCTGGACATGTATAGTTTAGAAAGTCTCTTAATGTGATCTTATTAGCATCCTACCAAAGGACCACAGATTCTCATTTGAGAATTACTGACCTACTACATTGCCATCATAGGCATCACAAGGCTGAATTCAATGCAAAGAGGCTGGGTATATGCTGTGTCCTCATTCCAATATAGCCATTATTTGGAAGGAGAGTCAGTTTGGGGTCAGATCTGATGTAAACTTAACATACTGTATGGGAATTTGACTTTTATAATCACTTGAAAACACTTTTTACTGACAATAAAAAATCATAATTCTATAATTGTGCTTTTACTTGATATGGTTTCATTTTCCCTGTTTCCTTCAAACATTTTGAAAATTCTTGCCTTTTACCTTGGCTAGTACAGGGTATCAAACACCTTATCCTGCAAAGATCAGATGCTAGAGGAGTCAGGGATGGCTAGGAGTGTGTGTGTGTGTGTGTGTGTGTGTGTGCGCGTGCATGCGCGTGCACGCGCCTAGGCATTTAACCTAGGATTTCCATTTTTACAAATTTCACCACCACTACTACCCCACTATGTCACACATACACACACTCCCACCCTTCAATACATTCTAGTCTTTGAATTGGGTAAGTAGCCTGGTGCCTGTGTAACTGAGCTTGAAGATACCCTTCCCAAACCACTTGCCCCAGTTCATATTCCAATGATTCCAGAATATCAAAGTCTAGTTCAGCATGGCATGAATAGCCCACAAACTATTTCTGGCTGGATGACACATGCGGTGGACAGTTTTCAGCTAGTGGTCTGTGCTGCAGCCATATGAGACCTACACGTGTTGTCTAGGTGGATATGTAACAATGACAGAGAACTGGCTCTAAATGGATTTGGCATCTTCAGATGAGAACTTCTGAAATGGTACAGTAATTCTGCACATAGATGCATCTTCCAATTTTCTTTTTTCTTGGTGAAAAGATGTGTACAATAAATCTTATCCCTCAAACTTCTATAATTTTGAGGTCCTTAAAACTTACCATAAATGTTCAATATAATATTATACGGTAAATATCATTCTTGGGAAAAGTGAGATTTTGTTTTCATTGTGATAGAAATCTAGGAGCTTTTCATCATATGGTGAAATGAAAGACCCAAAAAGTTTGAGAATCATTGGATGAAGCCATGGAATTTTCCAAATGGTCAGATGTCTTTTCAAGATTTATTATAATTAAAATGAAGCATTGGCTTTTTTTCCCCACCACAATAAAAGTGGCAAAAACTTGCCTCCCTCTCTGGGGAACTGGTGGGTCCAGGTGTAGGTGTGAATCTGTACTCCCCCAAAATTAGGAATGTGTAGGAGAAAAACTAGAGGCTGGATCATTTACCAGTATCATTTACTCTGACCCAGTGCCCATGTTCTTTGTCTCCATGTGTTACTTTGTTTTGACTCTGGCAAGAACAACATACTTCATAAAGGGTTCAAAATTACAAGAAAGGGTCAGCCTGGAATCTGGGAGTTTCCTGCACCACATGAAAACACTCTGCCAGCATGCCACAGGTGTAAGTCACAGCAGTACAAAGGAAAATACGGCACTGCGAAGGGTGTGAGAGGAAAGAAACAAAGAGATACAGTGGTTATGTTCAAGAAATAAAAACAAACATTTTGACCCCTGAAAGATGACTATGACTTATCCCAAAATTAAAATCTGTATAGCTCTGAACAATTTTTTCACACACTATCTTGGTGAAAGTCACTGGGGTGAACATTGAAAATCAGAACCAGCTCACTGGTACTCTAATGTTCTGCTTACTTCTTTAAAGTTCTGGGCACCTTATCCTGAATGGGTGAGTGGCAGATACACCATTTGATTTTAACCACAAAAACCTCTGTCATAGTAACATAAAAGGGCAATGAAAAGGGCTATGAAATCAAAGTGCATGCATGACTTTGATGTGGGCAGGGTTGCTTTGTGCCTGAGAGTGCCAACTTCATAGTACATTTAACCATCTGTGACCATCAGTGGCCACCAGTGGCCACTGATCCTTATCTATCCACGTTGATGCATTTACAGGTGCAAGGTGTTTAAGTCCAGCTTAAAATGTGTACATTCACCTATGCCGTGCCTGAACCCCACCCCAGAACGACCCCTAAATAAATAACTCAGGGTAAAGTTTGAATGTTTGTACCTCACTTAGCCTAATATAGTCAATTCAAGCTATAAATTTGCCTGATGTTTTCTTTCCACACAGAACAGAATGCCTCATCTTTAAATGTCAGCCAATAGGATCATTGCTGGCTGGTTTCCAGATTTGTATGGTATCAATATAATGTCCCAAAACTCTGTCTGACATCATCAGCTGAAGCTGCTATGGCACTTAAGGGGCTGACTTCTTGCCCTAGTTCCCTAATTCACATGAAAGTTTAGAGAATATTTAGTTCTGTCACATAAACTAGAAGGCAGAAAAAACCCAATGGGTTGACATCACAATTCAAACCCAAATCTGCAATTGAAGTTAATCAGACTTTTAATCAAAGTCAACATCTATTAAAGTAGTGTTCTTCTGAGTTTATAAACAAAACTACTTTTAAGCTATTCTATGGCAGTTCCCCATGGATATGAGGGCAGTTTGAGCCTGTCTGAAGACTTCTGTACAGTCTGAATGTAGAAAAAGAGCAAAGAGAGATGGTTAGTGCTAAAAGGGGTAAGAAGACTGAGCCTTAACCAGGATATATGATTTGTGTCACTTAGAGATAGAGTGGCCAGGCTGAACCTGGATGCCAGGTCACCTCTGTTTGTAGGATGCTCTCCTTACATATTTCTATAATTAAGTTGCCTTCTCTTTATATACACTCTCATCATCTTCTGCTTGGTGCAAATTAGAAAGCTTTTTTTTTGGCTTTTGTTTGTTTTAGGAAATGACACCACACTTTCAGAACCTAAAATCAAAACACAGAGTCTAAATAAGGATTTTATGAATCAATTTATGTATAGAGTTGTACCAAGGTAAAGAAATTAAGTTACAGTTATTACACACTTGACAATTCTTCTCTACTGCCCAGGTGCTGCTTTAAGAAGAGACCTCAGAGTTGACCTTGCTAAGAGCAGTACATTATAGAGAAAGGAGTGTGGGATTTGGAATGATGAGACCTATTTAGAATCAAATGAGACCTACTTAGACCTGTCTTGGCTCTAACAGTTATTAGATGTGTGAACATTAGAAAGATCATTAATCACCCTGAGTCTTTGTGCCTTCATCTGTAGAATTAGAATGAGGATAATAAACTGTCTATTTTGGGTGACCAGCCCAGGCTTCCAAGTAAAACAGAAACTTCTTAATGTTGAGGTATAATTTCTTCTTGTTTCAGCCTTGAGGATAAATTGATATTAATGGATTTATCTGCCTAAGAAGGATCATATTCTGTCCTGAACTAAACAATCATATCAAGAACCCCAATGCTAACAAAACCAGTAATGTGGACTGTTCCCACAAACCCTGAAAACTAACAAATTCCATTTGTCAGCTCAATTAGATACATGCTTGAATTAAATATAATATAGTTAAATATAATTCAAATTCTTGAAGACTTGAGTTAAATGCAATTTTTGAAAAGCTTTTTCTGAGGATATATTTGAAGTAAAGTGTGTAGTGTTCATTTTCAAAGGACTGATAAAATTTAAATGAATATTTTACATATTTTTATACAACAGGCAATAAAATGGACCTTTCCTGAGAATTAAAATTGTTCTTAGGGAACCCATTTGTATCTGATTTATTAAAAAACTACTTATAAGGCTATAGAGAAGAAACTGATCGTTATCAGAAAAGAGGAGGGTGGGGACATGGGTTAAATAGGTGAAGCAGATTAAGAGTACACTTGTCATGATGAGCATGGAGTAATGGGCAGAACTGTTGAATCACTATATTGTATGCCTGAAATTAATATAACACTGTATGTTAACTACACTGGAATTAAAAGTTCTAAAAATTTAGGGACACCTGGGTGGCTCAGTCAGTTAAGCGTCTGACTTTGGCTCAGGTCATGATCTCACCATTTATGGGTTCGAGCTCCGCATCGGTCTTTGTGCCAACAGCTCAGAGCCTGGAACCTGCTTCAGATTCTGTTTTTCTGTTTCCCTCTCTCTCTCTCTACCCCTCCCCCACTCACGGCCTCTCTCTCTCTCTCTCTCTCTCTCTCTCAAATAAATAAACATTAAGAAAATTAAAATAAAATAAAGTGAAATAAAATTTTTAAAAATTTAGAAAAAAGGAAAAAAAACTACTAATAAGGTATATTTTAAGAACTATGCAGTATAGTGTATCCTCTAACTTTTCTAATGCAAAAGCACTGAGTTTCTTGGGAAAATAGTTTGAAAATAAAGATCATTTAATAATATTGTAACAATTCCAAACTCTCTATAAACCAAAGTTATATATTGTCATAGACAGAGATGGTTGTATCAGTTCAGATTATGGATCCTTTTTTTTCCTGTAAGGGAACAACTTCCCTATGGAAAACTAGTATAAGAAATCAAAAACGGAAGCTTATTTGTGAGGGTTGTGGTTGGAAAAACTGGTAACTATTCACTTTTTGAGGTTTTTGAAAAGCCCCTTCTCTACTCCTTATTTCCACAAAGGATGAAAAATAGACATCATGTGATTGGGATGTACACAATCGGATAATATTTTTCCAGTTAGCAAATATTAATCTGATTAGTCACTGACTCCTGGACTCTGTGTGTGTGTGTGTGTGTGTGTGTGTGTGTGTGTGTGTGTGTACAGGTATATACACAGATACATACACATATATTTGATCTGTATGTGTATACATGCATGTTTCAACTAGCATTTTTCTCTTTCATATACATTAACATGTTGTTCAGCTATTTCTTAATTATTTAAATGGACATTGTTGACCAATTTCCTCAGCAAAATCATTGCCTTACAATGTATAGGAACAAAAAGTGTAGCAGGATTTGCTTCTTGAAGACACACAAGCAAAACTGGGTATTTTTAATTGATTCAAATTGTACTAAGAAGAAGAATCTTAGTTGGAATTGATGGACTGGATTGGAAATAACCCTAGGGAGTATCTGGAGGGCCAATCATGGCAGATGGGCAGATGATTGGGCTTCCTTAGGTATCCTGTGTTTAATTAGAATCTTTCCCAAACTATTAGAGTGGAGAGGGTGGGCGTGTATATCACCCAACTGTGTGGCTCCAGGTACCGCATGCACCCAACATGATGAAAACAGCTCAGTGTGGAGACACTGGTGGAGTTTCCATCCTGCTGTCTGGGAATTAGCATCCCGGGGCTCTCTTCCTCACACTTGTCAGAGCATCAACTGAAAACTTACCACCCTCATACAAAAGGACTATTGAGGGGGCCATGAGTCAACTGGAAAACATACATGGCACTTTCTCAACTTGCTTCTTTCCATTGCTGCAAAATAGCATGTCTTTTAATTTGGATTTCCACTCAACAAAAGAAGGGCACCACTTTGACAAGCATTTACAAGTGGGCCTTAAGGCAAGGCGGAGTCTAGTTCATTAGGAACTAAATTTCTAGTAAACACCTTGATGGGCAGATCCGGTTCATAACAACAGGCCCAGTTATTTCATGCTTATTTTATACCTCACTGAACTCTTGAGCTCCTTGAAACCATGAAGATAGGGGACAAGTAGGGGGGCCTACTCTGTTTACAGTGAGAGGTCCTACTCTGTTTACAGTGAGAGGTCTCCTCGGCCACTCCTTTGAGCATTTGAGGATGATTGCTCAATAGAAACTACTCATATGCTGCATGTCACATGTGACACGTACTTGTATCTTACTAAGTCAGTGGAGTTGATTCAAAGAGCTATGTGTAAACAATAGTCCCCCCAAAAAATTGCCTCTGGCAGATTGCAAAGGGAAATTCTGTTTCCAGTTTATTCTTTTATTGAGCTCTGTGTAAAGCACATGAAGGCATTCTGAAACCCTTTTCTCCTCTCTCTCTCTCTCTCTCTCTCTCCAGCTAATGCTGTTTTCCAGTCTCTGAGCTGCCAATGTACCATGAGAAATCCACTCATTGACATGACAGAAAAGGCAGTTGTACAGCAGAAATGGTATGGTCTGTTGCAATAAATTACAGGTTTCCTTTTCATGTTCAGCACAAGAGGCGGCCCTCATGCAATTAGCTACAGCTGGTTAAAGAAAGAAACCATGCATCTGTGGACAGATCAGACTGAGAACCAACTCTTATTTTTTGGCATATATCACTACAGGAACAGAAAAGAGACCTGAGTTTTGTTCCTGAGCATAAGCCATTTTTAAAACTTGTACTTCCCCCTTCTGAATCACCAAGACAGCGCACCATTTGGGGAAACAAATCTACAGTCACGTTTTTTCCGTTAAGGTCACTGGTTATGACAAATAGCTGAGTGCCTTCCACTTGATTCTTGTCTTTTAGGCCTAGCAAGATCTTTCTTCAGAGTAGCATAGGCTAATGCTGACTCTTAGTTATACAATTGTCACTGTCTGATTGGAAACTTATATTGGTGTGCTAGAGTCCTTCTACCATGACAATTCAGTGTTTTATGTCTTTCTGCTACTCCTAAATTTTCTTTCTGCTAAAATTTTCATGATATAATTTGTAGTTGATTTCAGAAAAACTAAACATGCAGAAACTCTAGAGCTGTTCTAAGTGCACATATATGGGTGACTAGATCACAAACATATTAATAATATATTCATGACACTATTACATAAAAGATGTAAAAATATTTTAGCGCATATACCGAATGAATAGCTTGTCCTCTAAGTGACAACCTAAGACAATACTGGCTATTAGCAGTTTAAGGAAGGCACTGATATGTCCACATGATGCATGGACATTCTAATGATCTACTTCCTCATCATCCGTGTAAGACTCTAGCTATTTTTTTTTTCTGCAAATAAAGTCAGCCCTAGGAAGCCTGGAACTTCCTTCCCAGACCTTTCGATTTCAAGATAATGCAATTTTTAAAAATCATTTCAATATTTGAAAATACCTGTATTCTTACCAATCCTGGTCGAGGAAATTTACTCTATAAGTGAAAGAGGGTAAAAGTCCAGAAATTAAGACAAATAATAAGATTAAAATAGTTTGTGTTTAAAGGTCTGGAACTTTTGGGGGCCCCTATAAAGTTATTGACCATTCATTTAGACACATTCAAATCTTAAGAAAGTAAGAAGAGATTTTCTCTTGGTGTTGGTTTCTTTGTTTAGCACAGAAAAGAGAAATCATAATGGAAATCAGATGTAATTACAGACTCCCCCCTCCAAAATTGGCTCTGTTCGTCTTGCAGAAAAGCAGTTAAGCTACTGATGTTTAAAAGGGGGGAAAATAGCTTGACAGTCCAGCTAAAGATCACAGGGCATTTGTTGAGATGTCTCCAAAGCATTTGCCTGAAGATTTATTTTGAAAGTCGTGCTTAAAAGTAAAAAGCTGTTTGCCAGCTTCCCTCCCCTGTGTTGCAACCAACCTTACTGTGCCATTAGAACAAAGAAAACAATGATTCCCATATTTTTGTTCATTAGGTTTAAGAAAGGCATACAGAGCAAACAGCCTTTAAACAGCAAATCAATATTACATGTTTGGATGAAAGCAAAAGAACCAGAGTGTGGGCCCACACAACATATCTGTATCATCTCAAAACCTGCAATTTACTTGAAAATGTAGTTTCTTTGTACTGGACTCTCAGACTCTTTGTGTAATAAACGATTTAAGTGTGAATCAAAACAGGTAGAGGGGAGGGGAATTATAAGTTATGAAGGCAAACATTTGCACAATTGTGAGATAAACAGTATTTTTTGAACCTTTTCAAACTAGTACTTGTTTTCCCCTCTAGAAAGACAAATTTTGCTCGTGAAGGAGGAACAGGCTAGAGAGACTCCCAAGTACCAAAAACTTATATTCAAATGGCATCTATATAGTAAAAATCATCTCCCAATAAAAGCAAGATCACCATGCAGTGAAAAAAAGAAAAATTGAGATGTATACCATCATAAAAACCTACTGGCAATCATGGCTATTGAACTTTGAGGGGAAGTAACTAATTCATCATGTCTGGCGACATTTCAAGCTGAAGAGGACAAAGCACTAGGATCTGTATTAATGCTTACAAAATAGAATTGGTAAGATTAAAAGATCTGTCTTTTTATTTTGGAGTCTAAAAATAATAAATATTCTCTACTGGCCATTTTTTAGCATCACTCCGTCAAAGAAAGGTGACAAATTGTTAAATCAATATTGTCTGGCAGCCATACCAAATACAGAGAAAGGAGACCGCCTGAATGTACATCTTTTATTTAAACCTGAAGGAAAGCCGCGCAGAGCTTCTTGGTAACACTATTTTAATTATTTCAAAGGCAAATATAAATTACAGAAGAAAACCCTCCAACCTGGAATTTCAAATTCCCCTTCCGCAGATGACACAAACCGATAGCTTTGATGGCTATTTCCTTTTAAAGAACGCGTAAGGAGGACACTGAGTGGCAGGTGAGTATCAAAGAGCTAGATCTTACCAAAGTCCCCCTGCAAGTCTTGCGCGCGTGACCATTAAATTTGTTTTTACAGCGAAACGCATTGAGGGCTTATCACTGCCAGCCACTCTTCTGGGCTACCCTAGTACACCAGGCACACAAATATGTCTGCTCTCATGAAGTTTGTGATCTAGCTGGGCAGATAGAAGATAAACAATCAACAAAAGTAAATCATGCTAGTGGGTGATGTGTTTAAGGAAAACATCATGGAGGATGCAGGAGACTAGGAGTGTGTTGGCAGAACATTCGGGGGGAGGGGGTGATTAGGAAAAGCCTTGTTGAAAACGTGACATGTGAGCCCAGCCCAGAGGGAGGTGATTAGACATGTGGATCATTTAGTTTCTCAACCTCAGTACTACTGACATTATGGGCCAGTGAACTTGTAGCGAGGGCTGTCCAGTGCATTGCAGGAGGGTTAACAGCCTCCCTGGTCTCTACCCACTAGATGCCAGTAGTACACACCCCAACCCTAACTGTAAAAACCCAAAATGTCGCCAAACCTTGTCAAAAGTCCCCTGGAGGAAAAAACAGAGTGGAGCAAAGGAGGTTAATTTGGAACTAAGGTCAGAGAGGTGACAGGAATGATCCTTTGGGGCTTCATAGGCCGGTGCAATCCTTCGTCTTTTACTCTGAATGAAATGAGAAGCCATTCAAGAGTTTTAGAAGGATCACTCTGGCTGCTGTGTGGAGTAGATGAGTGAGTGGGAAGGGCAGAAAGAGAGACGTCAATTAGGAGGCTATTTTGATCCAAGTAAGAGATGATGGTGGGGGCACCTGGGTGGCTCAGTCGGTTGGGCATCTGACTTCAACTCAGGTCATGACCTCACTGCTCTTGGGTTCAAGCCCCGCATGGGGCTCTGTGCTGACAGCTTGGAGCCTGGAGCCTGCTTTGGATTCTGTGTCTCCCTCTCTTTCTCTCTGCACTCCCCTCTCAAAAATGATTAAACACTAAGAGAGAGAGAGACAGAGACAGAGAGAGACAGAGACAGAGAGAGAGAGAGAGAGAGAGAGAGAGATGATGGTGGTGGTGGCATTACCAAGGTAGTAAGAAGTGATCAGATGCAGGGTATATTTTTCATGTAGTGAATGAGATGTCCTATCATATGAAAGAAGGGCTTGAGAAAAAATTGAGCTAAAGATCCCTAAGCAACTGGAAGGATAAGGGTGCCATCAGCTGAGACGGGGGTGCAATAGAGAGAGAAGGATGTGAGAGTAGGTCAGGGAATGCATTTAAAAGAATTCCTTGGCTAATAAGAGGCAGGGGAAAATGCATTTCTGCATGTATCATTCCCAACTAGCCCTACTGGTATTGATTTTTTTTTAAATCAAAGCAGTGGTGGGGCACCTGGGTGGCTTAGTTGGTTAAGCGTCTGACGTCGACTCAGGTCATGATCTCTCAGATTGTGAGTTATAAATAAACGTTGAAAATTTAAAATCAAAGCAGTGGCAACATTTTCACATGTGAATGTAATATTGGATATAAGAAAGAGAAAAATCTGTACCTTAATGTAGAATCTGTTTAAATGTCTCTCTTTGGTGATCTAGGATTTTTCATAATAAGTATTCTTCCTAATACAAGAATCTCCATGTAGCCATGCAAAATGTGTGAAGCATTTCTTGCATTGAGTACATTCAAGGGATATCTCACCAATGCTACAAGCTATCTTTCTTTTTTTTCCTCAAGGGAAACTATAATTATTCCAAAATAAAGAGTTACTATTCTAACATAAGTGTTATTACCAGTGGAGTCCCAGAACACTAGAACTGTGTTTCTTTAGGACTTTGTTCTTACTTCTGTCACAGTAGTGACTATGTTGGATTGCTGTCTGTGTGAGTGGTGTCACCCCCACTGGACCTTGAGCTAGGAGCCGTAGTTTACCTGCTTCTGTATTCCCAGTGCCTATCACCTAATGGACACTCAATCAATATCAACTATATGAAGGAAGGAAGGAAGGAAGGAAGGAAGGAAGGAAGGAAGGAAGGGTTACAAAGGAGCCAAACTTTGTGCACACACATATAGCATTAGACACACAAACCAGTCTCACTGAGGCAGAAACCGTGTGTGAGATCCCCCACCTCTCCTCTCCTTCCCTCTCCTCCCGCTTGGTCTGATAGGAGGTAGAAGACGTGAAAATCAGTCAGACCTGAGTTGGAATCCCAGCTCTCCCATTTGGATAAATTACCACATAACAGGTGAGATTCCTTGGTAAACAGACAAGTCCCTTCATAGACATCCAGCAAACCAATGCCTGTGTGTCCAGAATTTTACAATCAGAAACTCTAAACATCCAAAAATGGTTATTTTAATTTCCACGTACATGCATATTGTTTAGGCTGCAGTGACACAATCTAGGGGGTGGAGGTTTTTCGAAACATGTTAATCTTGCCCTGAGACTGGCACTGTGTAGGTCCTTAGGACACAATGAATAGGACAGGTCTGTCCTTGCCCTCATGGTGCTTTCTGCCCAGCAGGGAAGGCAAGCTTTAAAAAAATAATTGCACGGATAATTACTTATTTGTGGTTGTGTTAAGTGTCAGGAAAGGGAAAAAATGACATATCGTACAAGAGGGATTCAGAAAAATTGGGGGGGGGAGGGTAGGAGGCTTTTCTGTGGAAGTCACATTTAAGCTAAAAACTGAACTGTGAGTTGGAGTTGAGGGTACCAAAGTGGGAGGGAATAAACTGGAGAACAAGAGAGTCAGGAGGGAGAGCTGGGGAAGAAAAGTACTCCAAGCTTAAAGCATTTAAGGATCCAGAAAGGGTCTGGGCTTCAGCATTTCTCCATCAATAAAATGAATACAATCCCTGTAGGAGGTACGCAGATTATGTTTGATGGATGAACAAATTCTTGAAACCCCTCCTTCTGCACTTCATACGTACTCCACACACACTCTCACCCATCCCCTAAAATGCCAACGTGAACCACCTGGCGAGAGTTCTAAGTTCTCGAGTTGTTCAGGTTCAGGTTTGTCAGTATTCAAAAGGCCACTTTGTCTTTCATCTAAGCTCTTCTAATCACTCTTCAACCCACAAGGCACTTGACAGCATTTGTGTTGTAAATAAGATCCTACCTTTCACCTGCCCTTTGGCCCTGGCTGATTCATCTCTGCTAGTGTGCATTGTCCCTATGTGACTGGTGAGCTCGCCGATTCGTTGGGTGGTATGGCCACTGTTGTCCTTATGAAATTACAGCTGGTGTCTGCTTTTATTTGGCTTTTAAAGAAGCTTACAGACTAGAGGTCTTTTTCAAAGCTCTACACTTTTTCTCTTTAGCTTGAAGGAAACTAAATGAAAAAGGTACTTCCCTTTTATTTAAAGAATCATTAGAGATAAGTGGACTCAACCAAATGAGAAAATAAAATCTGAAGACCTGTTCCAGCAGTCACGTCTTCATTCCCTGGTGCTTTCATGAGAACCCCTGTGGCTCATGTATTTATGGTAACTCTGTCATAAAACGTGATCTTTATTGTAACTAGGCATATCAAGTTTCAGCTCAGGGGCAAGTTTACTTCCCCACCAAACTACATTTGCAAACTGGTCCTTTTTGAAAACCATTCAAATATTAAAACAACTGAGACAAAATGGGGCAGATTGCATCCTAATCCATTCTATTGTAGTCACTTCAGTACTGTTAAGAAGAAAAAAAAGTCTGGCAGAGAATTTGCTCAACTCATCATAAGTTTCTCTCATCACTTTGGTAATTTTGAAAATGAAATTGCCAAGATATTTAGAGGTTTATGAATTGTTTGAATTCTTACAAGTTTCACACATTCTGTTCATGTCATCAAAAGACTTCAGAATCCCTATTACTCTGGATAACCAACTAACTCTGCACATTCACAAGCTGTCAGCTTTTCTGTATTTCTCTCTAAAATGGCTTAAATCTAATGTAATCAATCCGATCATGGGGGAGGAAGTAAGTAGCATTTTATATTACAGAGCCAACAAATTAAATAGCAAATCTGGAAAATGCAGCCACAGCATATTGTTCATTCAGTCCATATTGAGTGTGAACAGTGTGCATGCCTCTATAGGAGAACACACAAAAAATGACAATTATTCCTAGTCTCAGAAGCTTATAATTTAACTGAAGAGAGAGGATGTGCAAAAATGCTACATAGCATTATGACACTTAATTTTCTCTGCTGAGGATGATGAGTTAGGAGAGGCACAAGTTTGTCTGGGTCCTGGGTCATGACATATAAGGTGCACTGAGATTGTTGCCCTCTCACCAGCTTCCCAACTAGCCCTGTTGGTATTATACCTCTCAGCTTTGGAGATCATTCAGACTGACTTGCCTTGCATGTTTCAACAGCTCTGGCCATGAGGTGCTGCTGATAATGAGCAGATTCCGGCCCCTCCTTCCCCTCCTCATCAAGTAACCTTTATAGAACACCACAAGGAGCAGTAATAGAGGCTAGCCAGACTCAAAGGGGCTGAAGGAGTAAATGAAAAGCCCCAGATCAGTCATCTAAAAGTGTTTCATGTCAGTGACTATGCTCAGGAAGTGGAAGCACTAGTAGGCGTCCGAGATATTTCGAAACCCTCTGGGGAAACAGCAAGGTGTTTTGGCCTGATCTCAACTCTAAAAGAACCCTCACTGCTTTCAAACTCTATGCTTCTATTCTATCTCAACATGCCCCTAAAATCCTACACACAACAAAAATTTTTACCCGGCTTAGAAACATTCCTACCAGTAAGATCCTCTTGTTATGTAACAGCAGCTACTTCACCTGGAGACAAAATTACAAAGATGCTGAAAAATGAATGAAGAAAGCAAAGATGACATTGGGAAACTGGTAGAGAACAGTGTTCCTTACAGCACATTTTTCAAACTATGCTGAGATCCTTCAGTAGGGGCTGAAATAAAGTTGGTGAAACCAAATACTTAAAAAATAAATAAAATGGATAGGACAGGAGAAAAGTATCAAAGGATATCTCATAAGAGTAAGTATTTTATAAAACTTCTGTGTATGTATGTGTAAACGTGACAAATCATGATGTCTTCCTATGGATCAAGGTGAAAAATATTTGAAAACCATTATATTATACCAACGTTTCAAGATCCTCTTCCAACTAAATTTCTCAAGAATGACCATGCTGCCATTGGTATGACATTTGGACATGCTCCATGGTTATATCCCGACTCTTAGCCATGGCAGTGGCTCCAGAATGCCATTTATTCCATGAGTGGAATAAAAGAACACACTTAGACAAAGAGACACCAAATCCCAGCTAATGCTTGTGGCCAGATCACTCTGCAAATACTTTGGACATTTGTTTTTGCTTCCTTGTCAGGGAGGCATTTAGGTGTATACTCACTGAAGAGGCTTTGTACTGAATATTGGCTTTATACTACTATTATAACAACATGGACTGAGCACTTAGCCACATGTTTTATATGCATTATCTCATTTAATTTTTCACATCAACCCTATAAGGAAGGTTCTAACATTGTCCTCGTTTTCAGATGGCAAAATAAAGATTCAGAAGGTTAAGTAATTTGCTCAAGGTCTACATATTGGTGGAGCCAACACTCAAATCCAAGTCTGTCTGAGACAATGCTGTCATCATTCACGGTGTTGTTTATAGGCCATTCACTACTTGTACACCTTTTCCTTTGCTGATGAGGCCAATTGATCATACAATCAAACATTAATCGATGTCTTCTTTATCTTTTACTGCCATTTAAAAATTCTGTCACTAAATTTGCACTTTAAAGGTAACTGGAAATTTTCAATAAAGTAAGAATTTACGGAGAATACTAACTCATCTATGGATAGACTTGATTAATGTACTTCACAGTGATCACCTGTCTGTAGGCTATAATCAGCAGAACACAGCTCAACTAATATGATTGGGAAAAGCTGATTTGGCTTATAAGCCCAAACAAAAAGTTTTTAAAATATGTTATTTTATTGTTCCTCTGTATTAACGCCTTAAATAGATAAGTCTATAGCACATTTATTAATAATAATCATTCCTCTGTGTCTAAAGTAACTATGTCTCCTTTAAATTTCCATTATACATTGAATCTTATGCTTTATTATTTATTCCAACTAGTTTTTCCTCATTTTAAAAATATGGCTTCAAATTCTGATTTTGTTTTGTAGGTATTTGGAGATCTGGTTTACTTTAAAACAATGAAGCAGACAGAATCCCCTGAGGGCAACTCATTGAGAACTGGGAGGTCCTAGTGGCACAATTAAACTGGCAACAAATCAATAGAAGAGAAGAGAAAAGAAAACAATAATTAAAACATTCTGTCAAAAAATAGAAGGGTAATTAAAAGATGCAAACCATTGTTTTGCCCCACTAATTATATTTTAATTTTCAATAGATTGTTGAAGACTATGAAAAGACTTTGCCTTTTATAATATTCTGGTGTTTCTCACTAGATTGATAACACTATGATTGTGTCACAACTGAATGGCAGGTATTTTCACTGAGAGGATGGGCAAAGAGTAAAATGTTACGCTGCCTGTTATATAATGTGAATAAACCTTTATATGGTCATTCCAGTATGGTCCAACATTAATCATAGTTCATGTGCTTACATGTGTGCATAAGACGATGTATGATGATGAGGATCAAAGCTACTCTATTGAGTACCATGTAATGGGGGTACTTTGCTAAGCACTTAACATGCATTACCTGATTTAATGCACATAAAAAAATTAATACATAGGTAATTGTACCATTCCCCTATTTTGTAGCTGAGTAAACTAAAACTTAGAGAGTTTAAAAAGAAAATCCTATCCACGATCACACAGCTAATAATTGGAGAAACTAGGACGTGAATCTACTCAGATTCTGAGCCAGTATCATTCAAAGAGAGCTTCCCAAACTTGTGACAAGGTCAGCAGAAGCAACTACAAGTATGCTCTGTCCTTCACTACTCATGGCTAGACTCATGTAAGTAATTTTGTTTTCATTTCTTGGGTACTCTGATTCCCAAATGGTCAAAAATGTGAGGGGTGTGGGAAAATGTATGCTTTATAATTCTTTCAAGGAGTTTTTTGTTTTTAAGTTTGTTTGTTTGTTTGTTTGTTTGTTTATTAAGTTACCTATTTACTGACAGAGAGAGAGAACATGAGCAGGGGATGGACAGAGAGAGGAAACAGAGAATCCCAAGCAGTTTCCTTGCTGTCAGCGCAGAGCCCAATGTGGGACTCAAACTAGGAGATCATGACCTGAGCTGGTCATGAGTTGGATGCTTAACCAACTGAGCCACCCAGGTGTCCTATCTTCCAAGGAGTTTTACCGCAAAGGGAGGAAGAAATTAGACCTAACTGGAAGGAAAAGTATAGACAAGAGAAAGTTTAAAATTGCAAGACAGAATAGCATGTGTGTTTGCTGATGGAATGATTGAAGAGAGAAAAATGAAGAATTTCTAGAGTGATATCCTTTGGGTAAGAGGTAATGGGAACTAGAGCAAAAGTGGATGCATTGGATTAGAGGGGTACATGGTGAATTTGAGGACAATGATAGGCAAGAGGCTGAGTATATGGTACAGATGGTGAGTTTATGCATAGATATGGTAAAGGGAGTCTGTAGAAATTCTTTTATGACTGAAAATTGAAAAATTGAAACAATCAGAAAATCTCCATGAGTAATTAATGCTTAAAAAAATTAGAAATGCATTCTGATGTATTTTCAGGTGAAATGACATTATGCCTGGTATTGCTTTAAAATACTGCAGGAAAAATTTTAAAGTGCATCTCAGAGTTAATGAATTATGGTAATAATAATACCAACTGATGACATTTATTGAGTGCTGACCATGAGCCACTGTATTAAATGCTTTACAACTAAGCATAGTTATTGGTTCTCTTGATTCTGTTCCCATTTGTACCTATTCTCTCAGGAGATCAAGAGGGATTCATCTTGGTCTCTCCTATTGTATCATGTAAACACTTCACTCCTAGACCCACAAGGCTGAAACCCCTTGGCTGTGCACTGGATACCACCAGTGAGTGTGGAGTAAGAGACTAAATTTTGCTTCCCTGCCTATGGTGGTGTTGCCATCATAGGCTGACAACAAGGTTTGTACATCCAAGTCTTTCTAACTTCGTCATTTAACTTTTCAATCCTTCTGCTTCCTTATTTTACTTTTATTCTCTGAGGTTAAGGAGTCACTGTATGGGGTCAGGGAACACAGAGGCCCATTCTGGGGCAACTGTATTGATAAATCTGTACCTATATATAGGCAGCATGATGATAAATTAAGGTTTAGGGGATTTTTTTTCCTGGTGTTTTATATCCTCACCCGAGTCTTCTCATTTAGTCACCTCATTTGGCTCACATCCACTGCTTGAAGAAGAGATGTGAGCACAAAAAGGAGAGGAAAGAGGATTCTACTTCTTGGATATTGAGTTGTAGAAGTATAGATCTTTAGGTGACAAAGGTGGACCTGTGGCACAGAAACAATTTGAGATGAAGCCTTGAGAGGAAGAACAATTTTCCCAGTAGGCATGAAACTAGAAATGACTTGTGAAGGGGAAATCATGTAGCTGGCAAACCAGGGGAAGAGAGAGCTGACCAAAGGGGGTTGAAGAAACAGAAATGTCAGGATAGGTGTATTGTAGCTGCCATAACAAATTATCACAAAGTGGGGGCTAAAACAACAGGAATCTATTGTCTCACAGTTCTGGAGGCTGCAAGTCAGAAATCAAGGTGTCAACAGGATTGGTTCCTTGTAAGGACTCTGAAGGAAGACCTGTTTCTGGCATTTTTCCTTGGCTTGTCAATGGCTGTCTTCTCTATCTCTACATGGTCTTCCCTCTACATTATCTTATGTTCAAATTTCCCCTTTTTATAAGGCTACCAGTAACTCTCTCTTTACAGAGAGATAAGACTAAAGGTCACATTCTGAGGTACTGAGGTTTCAGACTTCAACATATGATTTGGGGGGCGGGGGAGGTGGTATGTGACACAGTTCAATCTATAACAAGCTGGAATGTGAGACTTTTCTTAAAACGACCCTATGGATGTTCACTCACCACAGTAGCACCCAGCTTCCCCAAGAAGCCTTCTATCACTAGAGCCCTGGGTCTACATGGGAGCCAAGGCAGCCTGCACCAACCACTAGATTCCTCTAACCCACTCTCTGGGCCACAGGATCTGTCACTCTTATCATCATCTGGTGACAATTTCTCTTTGTCCAGTGCAACAATTATGCACCAGCAGGAATTGCATCCATCTGTGCTCTAACACTTGGGGCCGCCTCATCCAACTTATCTACAGAGAGAATCCTCTTGTATCAATCCACAACAGAAGCAGCCATCAGGTCAAGAGGGTCCTTGTTTTATAGGAGCATGTGACAGTGTACATGGAAAGTCTTTCCATCACTACCATAGTGGATTTACAGAGCACTAACTAACAAGTCCATCAGCCATGGGGCAATGCTAAAATACATTCCTGAAATACATAATACATAAAAGAAAGATATTTTTATTACAAACCTCTCCACCTATAAGAGTTTTCTTTTCATGGTTCTGTGCCTATATTTAAGTTAGGGGTTAAATAAAAATCTGAGAGTCTGCCTTCTAATTCCTAACTTGATTCCATATTTTCAATGCACTGATTACATGAAATATGGTATGAAAACAGTACCAAGCACAAGGATGGAATTACCAAAAACACAAGTCTGCTTTCTAATTTTATAGAGAGAAATCTCATTAATCATCACACATCATATAAAATAATAAGTGTCCTGTAATAACATGTAATAATATATAATGACAAGTAATATTCAGTGTTATGGTTTTCTCCATGATTTCTAAGGTCATGGCTGAAAAATCCAAAAGGAAGTTTGAGTGCAATTTGCTTCCCCTCTTGCAGTAATATTATTAGACACACTTTGAACACCAATTTCATGAGTTCTGCAAATTAAACCAAATTTAGTCCCTAGTTCAAACCAAGTTAATACAAGTCTTACAGGGCAGGAAGTGAGTAGGGTGAAGAAAGTATCTGAAACCAGTTGAATTTCAGAATCCTTTCATCACTGCAGTGATGATTCTGATGTATCAATTTCACCTGGGAGGGAGATTCAGTAGCCTCGTTAACTATTCTCAGAGGCATCAGTGCTGTTGTAGACAAAAAGACTCAAAATGCCTGTCATCTTTAAATGGCATATTCAAATGTTAGAAAAAATATAATTATTGCTTTATATAAAGTGGCTATGTCACCATATCTCAATATAAATGAAAGTATAAGAGAAGACCCAGAGAAGTGAAATTTAGATTATTATAGAATTATAGGGATTTCTAAATTAAGATATATGTAAAAAATTAGTAATCTTTGGTTTGGCAGATAAAGCCAAAGGGATGATATGATTAAAGTCCCTAAAACAAATAATAAATGTGATTGTTCTGGAAAATGGAACTTATGCCCTCTCCCCCGCCCCCACCAAATACTGGCTATGTCCAAAACGAGTGTTATTCCCAGTTACTGATGTTATGTTGATCATAAGACATACTCTGAAAATATCTCTTGGTTCCCTAAATACAGTCATTCTCTATTCTCATTTTCCTCTGTACAATTCAAGATGGTGGTTGGGTATAATCATCCAAGCCTATGTTTACTACACAGCCAGGCCGGTTTCATTTTCCTGAGACATAGTCATCTACTTTCTCATTTGTGAGTTTTTCTTCAGCTATCCTAGCACCCTACAACACTAGGGTAGTTCCTTTAAGGATGATGAACTTCCCTTTCTTTAATCACATAGAAATTTTCTAAAACTTTCTTCCCTTTCTTTGTACCATTGCCTTGTATAAAGGTTAAATTCCCCCTTCTTCATTCCAACTTTCTTCTTCCCTTTTTTAAAAAAAATTTATTATTTACTTTGAGAGATAAAGCACAAGTGGGGGTGGGGGGTACAGAGAGCGAGAGGGAGAGAATCCTAAGCATCCTCCTCACTGTCAGTGAGCCCGATGTGAGGCTCAAACTCACCAACCACAAGATCATGACCTGAGCCAAAGTCAGACGCTTAACCACCTGAACCACCCAGGCACCCCTCCTTCTTCTCTTCTTGACAAACTTGTTGAAAGAATAGGTTATACCTACCAATTTCATTTCTACAACCTCATCCATACCCTAATCCACTGTTATCTGCTTAATTTCTTCAATATACCCTTGAAATGTTATACATTATGGTCATTAGTGACCTAATTACCAACTCTAATACCTATATTCAGATCATCCCCTTTCTTCTTGAAACTATATATGTTTCCAGAATAAGATTCTTGCCTAAATTTTCAATTATATTTTTGACTGTTTTCTCATGTTCTGAGTCCTCTTCTCTTCCTACTCTTATAAGTTCCCATATACATGCACTTTACTTTCAGATCTTTATGTCCTAGTCCTGCCTTTCTTCTAAATGTAGAATTATATTTTGGGAGGGTGGCTGGGTGGCTCAGGTTCAGCATCCAACACTTGATTTCAGCTCTAGTCATGATCTCATGGTCATGAGATTGAGCCCCACATGGGGTTCCGCACTGGGCATGGAGCCTGCTTAGGATTCTCTCTTTCCCTCTCTCTCAGTCTCTCCCCTGTTCGCATGCTCACACTCTCTCTCAAAAAATATACATGTATATATGAATCTAGAATTATATTTTTTAATTCTTTCACAGTATTTATTATCCTGCATTGTAATTGTCTATTTACAATCTGTGATGTTCAATATACTTTAATTCCCTGAAAGCAGAAACCATATCTTCCTTTCTCCCCTCTGGTTTTTCTTCCTTCATCATCCAACAGGTCTTCAAAGTAAGTCAGCCTGTGCAGGTAAGTTTTATGAGAGGAGGACATCTGACCAAACACTGGAAGTAAGTAAAAGAATGAGGTTTATGGATATCCGGAGAAGAGCATTCCAGGCAGAGGGAATAGCCAATGTGAAAGACCTAAGTTATGACTGTGCCTGGTGTGTTCATAGCACACCACAGAAACCAGTGTGCCTAGAGTAGAGTAGTTGGGTAGGAGATAAAGTCAGAGAACTAACAGATGGTAAAAGTCTTACAGGGCTGCACAAGGACTTTGGACCTTTCTCTGAGTGAAAGTGGGAGCCACTGAGAGCCTTGAGGCATAGAAGTACCATAATCTGACTTGTGTGCCTGTGTATCTGTGTGTTTTTAAATCATTCTGGTGCTATATCAAATATGCTACATCAAGGTGCTACATCAAGACTATAGGGAGACAAGAATGGCAGTAAGGAGATTAGTTTGCAGGTTTTGCAATAGTCTAGATAAGAAACGATGGTGCTCTGATGGAGATGGGAGTAATGATGGTGACATTAAGTGGACAGATTCAGATTATGTTTTGAAAATAGAGTTAATTGGATTTTTCTGACAAATAAAAAGAAAGGGATCAAGGATGAGACAGAAGTGTTTGCCCAGAGAACTCTAAGGATGGAGTTTCCATTACCTGAGATGGTTTCAAGGAAGGGGATATAATAATCAGATTGTTGTAAGATGGGTCACTATGGAAGCTAGATAGGGCTGCTTTGAGGGAGAAAGACTGGGGTTAGGTTGTGACAAATTATTAAGTTATTGTAGTAGGCTAGGAAAGAGATAATTAGAGTTTATTTATTTTTGGGAGAGCGAGAAAGAAGGAGGGGCAGAGAGAGAGAGACAGAATCCCAACCACATCCCCACTATCGGTGCAGAGACTGACATGGGGCTTGATCCCATGAATCATGGGATCATGACCTGAGTCGAGATCAAGAGCCAGATGCTTAACTGACTGAGCCACCCAAGCACCCTTAGGAAAGAGATAATTAGAGTCTGCCTTAGAGCAAGGATAGCTGAGATCAGATGATAGAACAGATTCAAGTAATATTGGAGAGAAAACTATTTTCTTTTTTTTAAATTTTTTTTAACGTTTATTTTTGAGACAGAGAGAGACAGAGCATGAACAGGGGAGGGGCAGAGAGAGAGGGAGACACAGAATCCAAAACAGGCTCCAGGCTCTGAGCTGTCAGCACAGAGCCTGACGCGGGGCTCGAACTCACGGACAGTGAGATCATGACCTGAGCCCAAGTCAGATGCTCAACCGACCAAGCCACCCAGGCGCCCCAAAAACTATTTTCTATATTTATAGATAACTATAGCAAAAAGGAGTCATGTTGAAGGATATACACTTGAAATTTTAATTTGGAAAAAATAAAAACAAAAATCTAACTCAATAGAATTTGCAAATTCTGTCTACATGAGAGTTCAGTGATACATATCCTTTTTTGTATGCTGGCTTAGAACCATTTTGCTTGGCTAGTTAATTTTTCTTTTCTAAGAACTTCTAACATATATTTGCTGAAAAATTATCCCCCAAGGAAAATGATAAAAGGAAAAATTTAATTAAAATGACAGCAATCATCACCAAATATTCATTGAGAATCCACAATATTTCAAGATAGTGGTTTATGAATTCCAGGGAATACAATAAAATGCATCTTACCTCTACTTTTTAAAGTAAGCTTTTCATTCAAGTATAATATCCATAAAGATAAGAATACAAATCGTAAATATACAACTCAATGAAGTTTTACAATGTGAACATATCCATGTAACCAGCACCCGGGTGTTGATTACATGACCAGCTCCCAAAACTCCCTCTAGTTCCCTCTGGTCATTATACATCCCTGAGGGTAGTCAGTCTCCTGATTTCCATTCCCATGAAAGCGTTTTGCCAGTTTTCAAGCTTTGTGTAAATAAAATAATACAGGTAGTACTTTATGTATCTGGCTTCTTTCACTTGACATTTTGTTTGTGAGATTCAGTCATATTATTCAATGTATTCCATTCATTTTCATTCCTTTATATATTTCAATTGGTTGAAATTCACATAATTAATTTAAGCATTATACTGTTGGTGGACATTTGTGTTATTCTCAATTTTTAGCTATTATGAATAGAACTGCTAGGAACATTCTTGTAGTGTCCTTATTTCTATATCTAGATATCTATAGATATCTATATCTATATATCTATATCTCTGTATCTCTAGATAAAGAGATATAGGTGTAAGTCTGCTGGGTTTATACTGAAAGTAGAATTCCTAGGTTATAATTTCTATGTCTATTCAACTTTGATAGATACTGCCAAACAATTTTCCAGAATGTTTGTTACATTGCCTTTATTTTTTCTGTTTAAATGTTTAGAAAATGCTCTGTTCTAGAACTGGTTTGACCTTTTCAGGAAATAATTTGACCATACACCAAAAATTTTGTTATTGTAAGCTGTGTATCTGAGTAGGTTACAAAAGATTCTGACTACATAGGAAACTATTTTAGAAATTTAGTTCACACAAGATATAGTAAGGGAAATAAAAAAGTTAAGGAAAAGACAAATAATATGCAGTAATAATTATAATGGTTAAGTTTGTTTTGAGCAGCTACTGGCTTCCCACATGAAGGAAACAAGATGTTCCTACAGAAGAGAGATGCAGCTTCTTTTCCCCAAATGCCCCACCATGGGTGCCCTTGTGTCTCATTGGGCCAAATGCCTATCTCTGAATTGAGCCAAATGTCTAGCCATTCTGAAGGCTGGAATCAGGCCAATTTACCAACTGAAGTAGCTATGTTATGTTTAACATGCTGTTTAGTGCCATATCCTCAGATCTCAATACAATATCTGGCATAGAGTAGGTGCTGAGTATATATTTGTCAAATGGATACATAAACAAATGATTAGTAGAAGTAACTGCTAGGAAACATCTGATTGGGAAAGATGAGCCTGAAGATTTATGCTACTGACCTAATCACACCATAAAACTGTACTCTGTCTCTTTGTTCTTTAGTTACATGTGTGACCTGGAATCAGCTGGGTCATCCTGCCCTTCAGGCTTCAAATGAGTTGGCTCAAACCACCATCACCTATGTCCAGGGAAAGCCAATGTTTACACAAATCCCTCCTGAGAATCTTGGAAGAATTTCCACTTTTGTTCATCACTGATGGTTTCATACTCTCAAATCCTTTGCATTAGTTCATCTTGTGAATTATCTTGCCATATTCTGTATGCTCTCCTTTTCCTATACTGTGTGGTCTTGTACTGAACACCAACTCGATTCTTTCAAAATATCACCAATGCAGTACAGTATGTGCAGCAAAGTTTTAAGAAGGTTTAGAAAAGTAGAGGAAGCTTACATCCTTGAACCACAGACAACTCCCAACTGACTAGTGGACTGTTTTGTTTCAAAATGTCTCTCAGACATACTATCACTAGGAATCTCACTAGTTACTCTTTCTCAGTAGATACTTTTCTCCATGAATTCCAAGCTTCTGACTAATTGCTCAGTCTTCCTTTCCTTGACCCGTCTTCTCTTCTTTCAAATGCCTGTTAACTTTATATGCAAAAAGTTTTAATTTTCTGGATTGATCTATTCTACAGCTCTCCATCTCCCACCTTCCATTCTTTCTAGCCTAGCACAGATCTGTTATACAATAGTCAGAACAATTAAATCTCCTGCTCCCACCCCCTCAATAGCATCCCTCATGCTTGAATTAAAACACAACTCCCTTGCCAGCACTACCAAGCCTTACATGCTCTGACCCCTCTTACCTCTCACACTTCATTGCCTTCTACTCTCTTTCTTACTATGTTCCACTGCCCTGGTTTGCTTGTTATTCCTTGAGGATGTTAAGTTCATTCTGCTCTAGGGCTGTTATCCTTGATGCTTCCTTCAGCTTAGATCTTTACAGTTCTGTAACTCATCCATCATCCAGGAATGAGTTGACTCAAACCACTGCTCAAATGCTACTTCCTCAAGAGGCCTTTGCTGAATTACCTATATAAAGTAGCAACCTCCTTCCCCCCATTTTCTCTAAAGCCCTTACCATTATTTGTAATCATTAAAAAAAATTAATTTATTGTATGTATGTATATATATGTCTCCTCCAACTATGTGGATGTATGTATATATATGTCTCCTCCAACAATGTGCCATGAGGATAGAGAATTTCCTGCCTTGTTTACTTGTATATCTCAGGGCCTAAAAATGTACATCCAGGCATTCCATACATATTTATTGAATAAAGGAATGAATGAGTAAAAGAATACCTTTATGTCACTTTCTCCTTACTGAACTTACAGTTGGACTTCAACTTGTAAATCTGAAGAGATCAATGATTTGGCTGACAATAATATGACTGGCTGACAACAACAAAAATAAAAAGAACAATGGTGGAGACATGCTTCTTGACTTCAGACTATATTACAAAGCTATAATAATCAAAATGGTATGGTATTGGCACAAAAAACAGACACATAGCTCGATGGAACAGAATAAAGAGCCCAGAAATAAACTCATGCTTATATGGTCAATTAATTTAATAACAAAGGAGGCAAGAATATACAATGATGAAAGGACAATCTCTTCAACAAATGGTGTCGGAAAAAACTAGACAGCCACATGCAAAAGAATGAAACTAGACCACTGTCTCGCATCACACACAAAAATAAACTCAATACGGATTAAAGACTGGAACAGAAGACCTGTCTCGCATCATACACAAAAATAAACAATATGGATTAAAGACTGGAACAGAAGACCTGTAACCATAAAACTTTAAGAGGAAAACATGGCAGTGGCCCCTTAACATCAACCTTGGCAAGGATTGTTTGGATTTGATGCAAAGAGCAAAAACAGCAAAACAAAAATAAACAAGTGGGACTACATCAAACTAAAAGGCTTCTGTACAGCACAGGAAACCATCAACAAAATGAAAAGACAACCTACTGAATGGGAAAAAAACATTTGCAACTCATATATCTGATAAAGAGTTAGTATCTAAAATATATAAGAAACTCATACAATTCAATAGGAAAAAAATCTGATTAAAAAATGGGCAGAGGATCTTGAATAGATATTTTCCAAAGAAGACATATAGGTGGTCAACAGCAGGTACATAAAGAGGTCCTCAACATCACTAATCATCAGGGAAATACAAATCAAAACCACACTGAGATATCACCTCATACATCTTTAGAATGACTATTATCAAAAAGATAAGAAATAACAAGTGTTGGTGAGGATGTGGAGAAAAGGAAATCCATGTGCATTTGGGTGGGAATGTAACCTGGTACAGCCACTATGAAATCAGTATGTAGTTTCCTAAAAAATTAAAAATAGAACTAGCATATGATCCAGTTATTCCAAGTCTGGGCATTTATTCAAAGGAAATGAAAACACTAAAGTATATGGAAGCAACCTAAGTGTCTATTGATAGATGGATTTTAAAATGTGATATTATATATATTTACAATGGAATATTATCTAGCCATTAAAAAAAAGAAGAAGAAAATATTGCCCTTTGTGACAATATGCATGAACCCTAAGGGTATTATGATAAGGCAGAAAAGACAAATACCATGTAATCTCATTTATATATGGAATCTAAAAACAAAACAAACAAAACACCAAGTTCATAGACATAGAAAACAGATTAGTGTTTGCCAAAGGTAGGGGGTGGGAGGTGGGTGAAATGGGTTCAGTTATAAAATAAGTAAGTCATGGGGATGTAACATACAACATGGTGACTACAGTTAATAAAACTGTATTATATATTTGAAAGTTTCTAAGAGAGAAAATCTTAAAAATCCTTACCACAAGAAAAATAATTTGTAATTATGCAGAGTAATGGATGTTAACTAGACTTACTGTAGTGATCACTTTGCAATGTGTATAAATGTTGAATCATTGTATTATACACCTTAAACTTGTATAATGTCAATTATAATGTCAATTATATCTCAATTTAAAAGAAAAGGACTTTAGAGAATGTTACTAGCAGAACTGTTATAAAAAAATGCTAAAGAAAGTTTTTCAGGCAAAATTTTTCAGGAAATTATGTCAGATGATAATTTGCATCTACACACACAAAAAATGAAGAGCTCTGCAAACAGTAAACATATGAATAAATAGAAAACATTTCTTCTTACTTTGGACTTTATTAACAGATATTTGGCTAACACAAAAATGATAACAATGAATTTTCAAGTTTATAGTGCATTTGGCCCTTGAACAACATGGGTTTGAACTGCACAGGTCTACTTTTCTAGACTTTTTAGATGAACGCAGGACAGTACTGTAAATGTATCTTCTTTATGATTTTCTTTTTTTTTTTAAGTTTACATATTTACTTTGAGAAAGACAGAGAGAGAGAAAAAGCATGGGTGCAAGTGGGGGAGGGGCAGAGAGACAGAGGAAGAGAGAGAATCCCAAGCAGGCTCCACACTGTCAGCTCAGAGCCTGACACCAAGCTGCATCTCATGAACTGCAAGATCATGTCCTGAGCTGAGATCAAGAGTCGGACCCTTAACTGACAGAGCTACCCAGGTGCCCCTCTTTATGATTTTCTTAATGACATTTTAATTTTCTAGCTTAATTTATAGCAAGAATACAGTATATAATACATAGAGCATACAAACTATGTGTTGTTGATTATTTATACTATCAGTAAGGCTTCCAGTTGACAGTAGACTATTAGAAGTTAAGTTGAGGTGACCAAAAATTATACATGAAGTTTGGACTATGCCTCTAATCCCACATTGTTCAAGGGTCAACTATATATGTAAAAGTAAAATGTATGACAACAATAGCAACCTTCTGGTGGTTACTGATCCTAGGACTGACCACCACCCTCTCACAGGTCTTGTTAACCTTCCTACCATTGCTCTGTGTAATGCAGTCTCTCCTCTGCACTACATGGACACCGACATCCCTTTTAACAACAAAGGAGCTCCCTCAGTGGGTCTGATGTGGTGGATGCTGGCTCGGAAGTTCTGTGTATGCATGGCACGCACCACATTCCATGAACACCCATAGGAGGTCACCCTTAATCTCTACCTGTACAGAAATCCTGAAGAGATTAAAAGGAAGAGCTTGTCACTGCTTCAAAGGCTGTGACCAAGAAGGAATTTCAGGGTGAATGGACGGCTCCAGCTCCTAAGTTCACTGCTACTCAACCTGAAGTCTTGGACTGGTCTGAAGGCATTACAGGTGCCCTCTGGGTCTGTTCAGCAGTTCCCTACTGAGGACTGGAGCACTTAGCCTGCCACTGAAGACTGGTCTGCAGCTCCCACTACTCAGGCCACTGAATTGATAGGAATAATCACTGAGTGGTCTTAAGCTGCTTTTCCACAAAGGCAAACAAAATGGAAACAAGGTTGATGGAAAATAAACAATTTCTAAAAAAACAAAAAAAGAAAGAAAGAAAGAAAGAAAGAAAGAAAGAAAGAAAGAAAGAAAGAAAAGGAAAGGAAAGGAAAAGAAAGATGGAATGGCTATATTAATATCCTAAAAATAGATTTTAGAGCAAAGAATAATACCAGGGATGAAGAAGGTAATTTCATAATGAGGGATAAATTTACCAAGAGGACATAACAATACTAAAGATATATGCACTTAAAAAGATGGCTTCAAAGTACTAAAAGAATATAATACATATGAAACAAAACTGATATAACTGAAGGAGAAATAAAAAAAATCCAAAATTATAGTTGGAGAGTTCAACAGCTCTCTTTCAATAGTTGAGAGAACAAGTAAACAGAAAATTAAAAAAATGTAAAAGATGTAACTACCAAAATTTTTACCTAATTGACATTTACAAAACACTCTACCCAACAACAGCAGAAAATTACATATTCTTTTCAAGTGCACAACACTTGAAAGTCACCAAGAAAGGATATATTCTGGGTCAGAAAATAAGTCTCATAATTTTAAATCAATTAAAATCATAAAAAGTGTGTTCTTTGACCACAATGATATTGTATTTAAAAGCAATAATAGACAGCTCTATGGAAAATCTACAAAGACTTGGAAATCAATCAAAACACTTCAAACAAACCATGGGTCAATGAAGAATTCACAGATGAAATTGGAAAATATCCTGAAGTTAATAAAAACAAAAAATACAATATACCCAAGGTTGTGGGATGAACTAACACAGTGCTTAAAGGTTAATTTAAAGCATTAGCTACTTGCTTAGAAAAGAGTAAAGATTTCAAATAAATAATCTAAGTGTCTACATTAAGAAACTAGAAAAAGAGTAAATTAAACGCCAAGTTAACAAAAGAAAAGAAAGATCAGACCAGATATCAATGATATATAAAACAGTAAAACAATACAGAAAATCAACAAAAACAAAACAAAAACTCATTCTTTGAAATTATTAATAAAATTGATAAAACTCTCACCCAGGTGTTGGTAAATTATGGCCAATGGATAAAGTCCAGTCTGTAACCTGATTTTGTATATCTGCAAGCTACAAATACTTTTTACATTAAAAAACATTTTTGTAATGTTTATTTGTTTTTGAGAGAGAGAGAGCAAGTGCACAAGCTGGGGAGGGACAGAGAGAGAGGGAGACAGAGAATCTGAAGTGGGCTTTGCGCTGACAGCAGAGTCCAATGTGGGGCTCAAACCCACAAACCCTGAGATCATGACCTGAGCCGAAGTCAGATGCTTAGCTGACTGAGCCACCCAGATGCCCCCGTTTTACATTTTAAAAAGATTTTTACATTTTAATAGGAGGAAGGGGTGGAGGGTGGCAATAAGAAGGAAGAAGAAGCCTAAAGTAGTTAATATATGACATTATAGAGAAAGAAGTTTGCCAGTCTCTAATCTAGCCAGACAGACACATTACTACAGTTCCTACTGACATTAAATAGATAACTGGAAATATTATTGTCTGCCAATAAATTCAGCAATTTAGAATTAGTATTATTTCTTCCTTAAATGCTTAGCAGAATTAACTATTGAAACTGGATATAAAGTTCTCTTCATGGGAAGATTTTTTTTTTTTAACTACACATTCAATGTCTTTCATACATACTCAGATTTTAAGTTTATTTGAAAATTTTTCAAAAGACACAAACTATTAAAGCTTACCCAAAAAACAAAAAGGAAGTAAATCATCTGAATATCTATTAAAGATACTGAATTTGTAGTTAAAAAAAATCTCCCCACACGGAGAACTTTATGTCCAGCTTCAATAGTTAATTCTACTAAACATTTAAGGAGGAAATAATACTAATTCCATATAAACTCCTAGGAAATAGAAGAGGATAGAATTTCCTTTAACTCATTTATAAGACCAGTACTGACCTGATCCAATACTAAAGACACTATCAGGAAAAAAATCACAGGATATTAAAATAAATGTACCACGTCTAAGTGTTAGTCCTTTCAAGAATTCAAGGTTTGTTTAATGTTTGAGACTCAATTAGTGTGAATTTAGTGAATTAACAGACTACAATGAAGGATCAGTAGAGGAGGATATGGCAAGTTGCTCAGTGGGCATGAAGTTAGTTATACAAGATGAGTAAGTTTCAGAGATCTGCTATAGCGCATGGTATCTATTGTTAATAATAAGGTATGGTACACTTAAAAAAATTTTAAGAGAGTAGATCTCATGTTAACTGTTCTTACCACAAAACGAAGAGACACAAGAAAACTTTTGGAGGTAATGAATATGTTTATTACCTCGATTGTGATGATGGTAACACAAGTGTATACATATGTCCAAACTCACAAAATTGTATATATTAATTATGTGCAGTTTTCTGTATATCAACTATACATCAATAAAGCCGTTAAGAAAAAGGATATATTACATAGTCCTCTCAAGAGGCACATACACACAAAACTTGAGAAATTTAATACCCATTTTTGATTAAAAACTTTCAGTAATTTAGAAATAAAAGAAAACTCCCTTAACCTAATAAGGGATCTATATAAAAAAACATGCAGCTAATAGCGTAAGGATAGACATATATTGCTTCTATTACATAGAGAGCCCATAAGGATATCCACACATACATCATCAATTGATTTTCATGATCTGAGATAAAACAATCAGGAAAGAGGAGTCTTTCCAATAAATGATGCTGGAAAACAATAGACATCCACATACAAAACAATGAACACATTCCATATTTTATGTCATCTATAAAACTTAATTATAAATGTATCATAAACCAATAAGTAAGCACTAATATTATAAAATTTCTGGGAGAAAATACAAAAGAAAATCATTGCCGTCTTGAGTAAGTAAAAAATTTCTTAAATATGACACTGAAAGAATGAGCCATAAAAAAATTTAAAAGCCTAAATTGCAAATTTAGACTTCTAAATTTAAGAAGTCAGACACGAAGCCTCTCTACTGTATGATTTCATTATAACAGCCTAGAAAAGGCAACATTTAGTGACAAAAGCAGATCAGTGTCTTACAGGAGTTGGGGCTGGGGGAAGAATAATGAGTGCAAACGGGAATGTTTTTGAGGTGATAAAGTTCTATAACCTGATTGCAATGATGATAACACAATTGTATACATTTGTCAAATGGGAGGTACAGGCTTCCAGGTATGGAATGAATAAGTCATGGGGATGAAGCACAACATAAGGAATATAGTCAATTGTATCATAATAGCGTGGTATGGTGACAGATGGTAGCTACACTGGTGAGCACAGCATAATGCACAGAGTTGCTGAATCACTATGTTGTACACATGAAACTATTGTCACATTGTGTGTCAAATATATAGCAATTAAAGAAATGTAAGGCAAAAGTATTGAAATGTATACTTAAAAAAGATTAATTTTCTTGCATCTAAAATACAGACAATTCTTTTTAAAAAGATAATTCTAAGTAAGATACTTTAATAAAATAAGAATATAGAAAAGTATATTAGTATTTCTTGGATACCTCTAAAATTTTGTAAACCTTGAAAACTATAATCTGACCTCAGGTTCTACCTTTTGAGTTCCAAGTAAAGCCATTTGTTTTGTTTGCTTTGTTAGAATGAAATATGGAATTAAATAAATATCATGGGGGAACAGAAAACAATTAATGAGCCATTCACACAATGAACATCCACTTCATAGGAAAGAAAATAAGCTCAGACCATAAAAAAGAAGGAAATCCAGGCATTTGCAACAAATGGATGGACCTTGAGGATGTTACGCTAAGTGAGATAAGACAAAGAAAGACAAGTACCATATGATCTCACATGTGGAATCTAAAGAAACCAAACTCATAGGAACAGAGATCAGATTAGTGGTTGCCAGAGTTGGGGAGTAGGATTGGTGAATGTGGTCAAAAGTACAAACTTCCAGTTATAAAATAAATAAGTCCTGGGGATGTGTAATGTGTAACATGGTAACTCTAGTTAACAATACTGTATTATATATTTGAAAGTTGCTGAGGGAGTAGATCTTAAAAGTTGTCATCATAGAAAAACAATTTTGTAACCATGTGAAGTGATGGATTTTAACTAAACTTACTGTGATCATTTTGCAATATATAAATATATCAAATAATTATGTTGCACACCTAGAACTTATACAATGCTATGTATGTCAATTATACCTCAATAAAACTGGAAGCGGAAAAAAAAGAAAACAGTCTCAGAGAATTTAAGCCACTTTTGTGGGAAAGCCAAACTGAAGGTAGCAGAGGTGATAATATGGCTCAGCCTAAGGTTTCTAGAACTGAGCTGGTGTTCTTTCTCTTCATCATGCTGTCTTCACATGACCAAGACGTCCAAAAAAGAAGATGAGGCAATAATAACGTTCAAAACTGAGTTTTCTTTATTTGAGGGCTTAGGTGGGGGGAACGAAATACTTTAAGCACACAAGCAATGTAGGACATTAAAATCAGACAGAATTGGAGTAAGACCTCTCGTCAGTAATTTACCCACAGACAACCTTCAGAGAGGTAAATCTCTCTAGAAGTCAGTTCCTCTCCTGAAGTAACAATGTATTTCTTGCAAGGATATTATGATGCTTAGAGGTATGATATGTATAGCTTAGTGTACCATCTTAACAAGTAGTTAAGTCTACTGTATAGTTTTGCACACTTAGTGAAATGGAAGTGTTCTCTGTTAAAATAAATTTAAGGAAGTTAGTTAAATAGTTTTCTTCACATCAACATTTCTTAGACCCTTCAATATACATTTTTAACCTCCAAGAAGGGAAACATGCATAAATTATTTCTTGTATTTTCTCATAACTAAATCATGTTTCCACACTACACGAATTTCAAGACTCTGCCTTTTAAAAAGGCACATGTCTTTCCTAATTTGTTGTCCAATGTTTTCTGGCCTGTTCCTCTTGAGCATTTAAACAAGTAAGGCATGGGCTTTATGGTCAAATTTCTGCCACATCACTTCCTAGCCACATAACCTGGGCCCAGTATAATGCTCAGTTTCCTCATCTGTAAAGTGAAGATAATAGCCTAACGTAAAGGGCCACTGTAGAGATTAAATGGGTTCATAAATGTTAAGCATTTGGCACAGTGCCCAGCACATCATAAGTACTCAATAATTGTTAGTTATCACCCACCTTTGGTGTCTGGAGTTAGGAAGAAGGCTGCAGTTCAAAGTAGCCACAAAGAGAAATTGAACTGATTAGTGCTGCTCAAATAAGCAATGACTCTTCCCCTGAATACGTAGGTATCTGCTGGCTGACCGCACTCCACTTGTTGCATGCTCAGGGAGTGCCTGGACAGGAGACCCAGAACATTCACAACTACCTTAGGCATGAAGAAAAAATTTTATGCCTGCGGGGCTACCTGGCTACCTTCTAGCCAGGATGTGACCTCCATGATCTCTGTGATGACATGATATTATTGGATAGAGTTTGCTTTCTAGTTAACTAGAAGGAGTTCAGAGGAGGGCAACCAAGTTAATAAAAGGTTTGGAAATGAAACCCTATGAGAGCAGATGAAAAACCTGGGCATGTTCAGTCTAGAGACCAGGCAAATCAGTAGCATAGGTACACCATGTCATGGAGAAGACAGATTCATTATTCTTGGCTATGGATGAGGTTACCACAGATGACATGGGGTTTAGATTTGCCCAGAAACATTTTGGAGAAAATGAATACACTTCACAATGAAGTATAAGACAATATAGGGGATGCCTAGGATGACTATTAAATTATTTTCAAGAGGAATGTGTTTAGGACCACAGTAATTGACCAACTGGTCTCTTGGAGTAAATCAAAGACAAAGAAACCAACCAAACAAGAATGGAAAAGATTGTCTAGATGTAGTAGGCAAGTTTCTTTGGTTGTAAACAACACTTCAACTGGCCAATTTTTTTGCAGAAGAGGATTTTAATAGGATATGAGTTTCTCAAAATACTGAGTTTGAAAGCAGATAGCAATTGAGGCAGCTCTTAGAGGTCCAGACAGCAGGAATCAATGAACAATCTCCTCAGATGTCAGTAAATTCAAGATTCAAAGTCCCAAAGAAAATGTGGTTGGCTTAGTCCAGTGATATGTCCACCCTTTGCTTACACTAGAACAGAGACTTTGATTGACAATTATACCAAAAGACAGGTAAGAAAATATGTTACCAAAAGAAGGTAAAATAAATGCTAGGTAGAAAAACAAAACAAAAAAAGCCTCTTCCATTCTGTGAATTCATATGAAATGTTATAACTATCATTTATTGAGTACTTAATGAAATGTGAGAACAATGAGTCTTAGAGGGGTTTTAAAAGGAACTCATGTAGGGTCACAGAGCTAATAATCAGTGGAGAAGAAACTCAAATTATAAATTAATACAACATAGTGCTTTCCTGTTCATCCTTTTCATAATCTCTGTTATCACTGACACTCCTTAAGGCAACTTTAGCCCCAGTCACCAACAAAAAAGAGTCATTATGATCCTCTTTCATTCTAAGGCATTATGATCCAACACAAGACTGAAAGCTCTTGTTCCTTATCATGTACCTGTCATTACCATACAGGCCCCAAATTTGGAGGACCTGGGAAGGGAAATCTGGGGGTCAATTCCCTTACAATTGGCAAGGTTTGGATTTGAGGATTTTAGAATAAAGGATTATTGGAAACAACCCTTCCAGCATCAGAACTCTCCTTATCCTCCTAAGGATCTTGAAAAGTACCTTGAAGCACCACATCAAGCTATCACACATAGACCAATTATTTCAAAAGGAGTGGTATAAAGCGAGGTTTCTCTCTATATTGTCCCATACAACCAGACTGTAACTCTCTGGTGGGTAGGAACCATGCTTCTTTATAGCCACTACAAACAGTGGGCATTTAATTATGTGGATAAAAACAAATATAGTGAAGATAGGATTATGATGACTTTGGCTTTACCAGTTTTAGAACTAGGTTAAACCTCCCACTTTTGTGGCCTATAATCTTAAAGGATCAGATTCTATGCAACCAAATCAGAGTTGTGAAAAGTTAAAAAAAAAATCATTATGTATGTGGAGTCAAGAAATATTACAGTGTTATTGAACTTCAGCATTAGAAAGATTGAAAAAAGGAAAAGCTGTCCAGTCCAGTTTAATGGTTAGATCATAGCCTTTGGAATTAACCAGATCTGGGCTCAAATCCCAGCTCATCTACACCTTTTGCAAATGACCTTCTAAACTTCAGTTCCTTTGTTAGCAAATACAAGGGCTATCAATTTTGTAGAGAAGATTAAATGAGATTATGTGTGTAGAGCCCTTAGCTTGGTCCTTCCCATCAGTAAGGCTGAGCAAATATTGGTCATTATTTCAATACATCCATACGTATCTTTTTACTCCTACTACAATTGTGTGCCTGGGGCCTGGAGTAGGGTGGGCTGGACTTGATTCGAAAGTTAGTGAATAGTCTTAGAGGTTTTAGACTAAAATTCTTATACATAATATCATAATTTCTGAAACGACTTCATAGCTACTCTAGTTAATATCTTATATATGCTTATTGTTGTCACTGAAAATTATGTCTAATAATTTTTCACTTTTTATATATGAGCAATTTTATTGCAATGTAATTCAATATGCTTTTATTCATTATCTTTTCTAGGCCAAGCACTGCAATAGGAACTAGAAATAAACCTTTAAGTTGCTGTGAATCCAGAAGTAACAATATGCTGCAAACAGCATGAAAAAAATATATCAAATATTAGAAGAAAAGTTACCCTGTAACTAAATTATGCAGAGATTAATAAAATGAAAAAAAAAAAGACAACAGGTATGAAAAACAGTCCTAGAAAATTTTTTATATATTATGTTACAATATACACCAAATATATATAAGTTAAATTCCAGAAGAAAATACAGCAAATGGACAAAAAGCTAACATAAAAACCTGCAGAAGAACTTTGATCTGCACCATAGGAAGATTTAGAATTTAGAATTTTGGATTTAAAAAGTTTGTAAAGTATGTGGCAACATTAATGAAATGACAACTGGGTCAATATTTTCAATTTCAAAGGAAAAGAAAAATTCCACAAGCCTCACGTAGGTAAATAAAAACCAGTTTCTTAGGAAAGGAAAACTTTCCAGTTATCATTGTCTTTATCCCGACATCAATAAATCCCTAAATTTGTACTCATCCCTACTGTTTCTAAATTATAAAATCAATAGCAAGACTATTCTTGGGTATATAAGGATCAAGAAAGACAAGAAATCATTTATCCTTTCTGATATTTTTAATTGAAAATACATACTAGCTGACCTAGAGATTCATAAAAAGAACAAAGTCAAAAAATATTTAGTAAGCTTAATGTAAATGTCAAAAGTAAGCTTTGAAAGTATAAATAAATTATTCGATCATTATAAAAACCAGGGCAGTAAGTCAACTGAGTAGGGAAAAAGAGGAAATCAAACAACGCTACATTTTTATTTTATGCAGGGACATTAATAGTTTTAAATAAAGAGTTTTTAAAAGATATAAAATATTAACACATGATGAGCTCGCATTCAAACCAAAGGAAAAAGGGATTACTCAACTTCTGGTTCAGATTACCAGCTAACTAGGGGCGCCTGGGTGGCTCAGTCTGTTAAGTGTCCGACTCTTGATTTTCACTCATGTCATGATCTCATGGTTGGGGAGATAGATCTCCTAAGTCCAGTTCTGCACAGACAGTGCAGAGCCTGCTTGGGATCTTCTCTCTCTCTCCCTCTTTCTCTGCCCCTCCTCTACTTGCATGCTCTTTCTCTCAAAACAAACTTAAAAAAAAAAAAAAAAAGACTACCAGGTAACTAAAGAGAGAAAATATAAAGTCAAATTACCACAACATACAGCAACCAAAATGAATCTCAGATAGACTAAAGATTAAAATGCAAAAAATAAAATAATTATACTGGAATGAAATCTAAGTGGCTATATGGTCTTAGGAGAGAAAAACTTTTCAATGCGTTATATCAAAGACCAAAATATAAATGAAAAGGCTGATAAGTGTGATTATAAAAATCTTTTTTATTTTTTTTTGTACTTAAAAGAAACTCCATGTAAAAAATTGAAAGACAATAAACCAGGGGAAATTATTTGCAGAGTAAATGCCAGAGGTTAGCGGATTTAACATATAGAAATTTTATTAATAAATAAGAAAATGACAAATATCTCAATTAAAACACACACACATTCACAAAGGGTATACTTGAGCAATGGACAAAAAGAAATACAAACACTTAGTAAATATAGAAAAAAAATTCCAATCTGATAATATTTAAAAGCACAGTAAATAAAAGTATGTTGACCTGTGCAAAGTGAAAACAATAAATGAGGAAATTTTAATGGTGTTTATCTTAAAAACTCAGGACACAAAACAGATACTCAGCAAATATGTGCTGAATATTTTTCCCCCAACACCTTTTATTTCTCAAATTCTTCTCTGAAAATAAGTGTCAATTTGACACTGTGCAGGACATGAAGATCAAAATATTGCTTCATTATTTCATTCTACTATTAATGGTTGGTTGCTTCTCTTCTTTGCTTGGTTCTCTTAACATGGAAAACCTATAATCACGTTGATACTTTAAAATATGATTCATTGCAACTCCATTGTAACTAAAACTGTACACCCTTAAAAGTCAATATAATTAGAAAATTAGTTTATGGGTATAAGTTACACCTTTACAATTATGCCCTGACTTGACTGGTTTAGGACAACCCAAATTGTGTTATATGTCTGTGTGTTTTCCTTTTAAAAATTTCATTTGGTAAAGACAACTCAAAATGTTTTGCATATATTTTAATTCCCTTTTCAGGAAGAAGAGGGGGGGAAATGCCCATTCCAGACTCCACCCTGCCCCTGCAAGCCCCCAGGCCATGGTTGCAAAATTTGAAGAAATTTACCATCTTCACTTTGGATTAATCTCTAGCCAGATTAATTAATTCCTCCCTTGAAAGATCCCAGGAACTCCAGCCTAGCCTTGGTTCCTAGCCAATTGGAGGATACTGGGAAGGCAGGGTCAGAACCAAGATTAACCTAGTGAAACAGATATACTCTGATGGAGGCTCAGAAAAAAGTAGGCTCAGTTGTCCTTCGGATCACTTGAAAGTGACTAGGCTTCTCTAAAAATCCTGTAAACCTAAGGCATCTGAATCTTGTGTATGCAAGACCCACTTATTTCTAGATTCAATACTCAGAGGATTGGATGAGATCATAATGCTTTTAGAAAGTGAAAGGAAGAGTTGAAGATTAGTAAATACGTTAGTTTTAGAATCAGCAGGAATGAAACGAGAAAACGTTCGAACAGACTCAGTGGGCAGCAAGTAAAAGTCTATTATAACAAACCTATGAATTTGACAAATAATTTCATGAAAGGGTAGTTTTATGATGATGGATATATTGCTGGAAATAATGTTCACAGAGAAACATTATTGGAGAAAAGGGAATCAATGTCAGGAATAAGTTGTAAATTAGGGGAAAAATAGTTGAAGGGAAAGAGAGATTTCAACTTCAGACAGCTCTCGCATTTTATTATTCCTAATGCCAGCCCCAGATCTTTCCTTTTCAGGCATGGGGGATGGAGGGAAGTGCAATGTTTTGTTTTGGTGGATTGTTTGAGATTTATTATTGTTGCTGTTGTTGTTGTTTTTGTTGTTATTTATTATTATTATTATTCTTTCCTTGTGGGGATGGTTAGAGGTTAGAATGTTTGATGTGGGAAAAGGGAAAGAAAGTTGAAAAGTTCTTACTAGCTAATGGCAGGATGTCAGTCAGGTCTGTTAAGCTGTATGTTGCAATAAGTTTTTTAGCCTTTCTCCCCAGTGCCAACTGTCAACAATTAGTTAACTTTATTATACAGACTGGCAGGCGCATGGAGGGAGACTAATAAAATTTTTTTTTGAATTTATTATGGAGAAAACATTCCAATTACTTTCCGAAAAGTACTGTTATCATAGACCAATGTCTGTCAGGTCATATAAACAGCTTTACTCTAAAGAACATTTTCTTCTAAAGGAATCTATTGTCATGGAACTTTATCTGCAAAACCAGAGACTTATCAGTGAAGAATATAAGAATGTGAAGCTTGTGATGTGTTATCCAGAAGAAATAATTAAAAAAGATGTCTTCAGGGGTGCCTGGGTGTCTCAGTCAGTAGTGTCCGACTTTGGCTTAGGTCATGATCTCATGGTTAGTGAGTTCAAGCCTCCTGTAGGGCTCTGTGCTGACAGCTTGGAGCCTGGAGCCTGCTTTGAGTCCTGTGTCTCCCTCTCTCTGCCCCTTCCCCGCTCACACTCTGTCTGTCTCTCTCTCTTTCTCTCTCTTTTTCAAAAATAAACATTAAGAAGAAATTTTTTTAAAGATGTCTTCAAATGTATCTAAAAATAAGGTTAGTTTTAATAGAATAAAAGCAAATTGTACAAATCAATAATTTATAAGCATTTTTGTTTTTAATCACTTGAAACTATCTAAAGCTTGGAAGAAAAAAACAATTTTAAGACCTATGCTGATTTTATTAAATATTTATTCAGGCTTATAAAACATCTTTTGTATATAACACACACGCACATATATCCAGTCTAATGGCTGTTCTTGAGGATTCAAGAATGTAAAAATTCCTATAAGTCATTTACCAAACAGTGGGATCAATATCAACTTTCTTTTTTAAATTAGTTTTTAAATGTTTTATGTTATTTTTTGAGAGACAGAGACAGAGCACGAGCAGGAGAGGGGCACAGAGAGAGAGGGAGACACAGAACCTGAAGCAGCCTCCAGGCTCTGAGCGGTCAGCATAGAGCCTGAGGTGGGGCTCGAACCCACGAATGCAAGATCATGACCTGAGCCAAAGTCAGATGCTCAACCGATTGAGCCACCCAGGTGCCCCACAGTTATCAGTTTTCTGATTTCTTTTCAGTTGGGTCTATTTTTTGTTCTTTTCTTTTTTCAGTAGTGCTGCTACCTGCTGAGGAATCCAAGATAGCCATTTCAGTAATGGAAAAAGCCTAACAGTGACATATCAATTAATAAATCTCAGGAGAATTTCCTCATTGTACCTCAGAGGCATATTCCTTTACTCTAGTATAATAAACTGATTGTACTGGACCACATCTACCCATTGGCTTTACTCAGTGGTTATAATGCTTTGACACAATAATTTTTATTAATTTAACATGTTTTGATCTTTGAGGCACTAAGGCAATAAGACAATGGCAACTGAACATAAATTCCAATAAAAACATCTCTTAGTAAAGAAATCAAAGATAACAGTGTACTTCAATAGATAACACTATTCCATCCATAGAAAGGAAGAATTTCTGTTTTCTGAGGGATTTTTGAGGCACATTTCTTGTGGGTTAGCCACTAGAGGGCATCATGATGCTATACACTTTAAAAATACTTTGACTATTGATTACTCTTGAATTGATTACTCTCAAAACACTGTTCGTGCTCACACTTCTCATTTAAATGGATAAAATGCAGTGGTAAAAAAACAAACTCATCTTTCTTCCATTAAATCTTAAGAACATTTGACAGAACTGGAGAAGAACCAAAGCTCTATATTCCCAAATCCAGTGGATTACAACTGAAAGAATTCATCTGAGAAAAGAGTGGATGTGGCCAACAGAAAATGGAACACTTCACTAGGATTCTTGAAAGTAAGTAAAAGTCTTAAAAATTCATTCCTTGTTTCACCATGTTTTCATCATAAGCATTATAAACCAAGAACCAACATTCAAATAATTGCTACTCTGGAGATAGCCATGCTCAAAGTTCAACTTGTATTTCTCATAAAATGTAACATGGTGACTGCTACTTCTTCATATAAGATCTTTGGATGTTAGCCAATAGTTCATCTTTAACCTTCCAGTTTGAGAGAAATGGTTGACTGTTGTTAGAAGTTGGGCTTGAATTCAGTTGATATCTGGCTGTTTTGATTTCTTTCACATAAGTTTCATGAAACCATTTGGCTAAAGATGGTCAGGCTACAGGCTACATTGCCTTTTTGTGATGATTGAATAGCCTTAACTTTAACAGGGACTGCAACAAATTACTTTACCTAATATTTCTCAAGAAACGTGAGCTAATGCTGCTTTAACTATGTTTTATTTGCTTATTTCTTTAATTAATAAGCTTTATTTTTTTTAAGGGGTTTGTGGTTCACAGCAAATTTGAGTAGGAAATACAGAGAGTTCTCATATCCCCTGTACAACCTCCCACACATGTACAACCTCTGCAACTAGCAACATCCTGTACCACAGTAGTACATTTGTTACAACTGATAAAACTACACTGACACATCATTACTGCCCAAAGTCCATAGTTTACATTACAGTTCACTTTTGGTGAAACAATGAGTTTGACAAATGTTTAATGGCATGTATCCACCATTGTAATATCACACAGAATATTTTCACTGCTCTAAAAATTTTTTTATGCTCTGCCTATTCATCCCTCCCCTCTCACTCCTAATCCCTAACCCTTGGCAACCACTGATCTTTTTACTGTCTTTAAAGTTTGCCTTTTCTAGGACATCACATATTTGGAATGATATAGTATGCAGCCTTTTCAGACTATTTTCTTTCACTTAAGTAATATGCATTTTAGTTTCCCCATATCCTTTCATGGCTTCACAGCTCACTTCTTTTTAGCGCTGAATAACAGTCCATTGCCTGGATGTACTACAATTTGTCTATCCATTCACCTCCTAAAGAACAAAGTTGGTTGCTTCCAAATTTTGTCAATTATGAATAAAGTTGTTATAAACATTTGTATGCAGATTTTTGTGCAGACATAAGTGTTCAATTCATTTGGGTATTTTGTTTTGCTTTTAGCCAATCTGAGCTCTTTGAGCCATGCTTCCTTACAGTAGCTAATGCTTGGCCATTTTGGTTCTGTTGACTCATAAAAAGCCACGTGGCATTAGAACTGGAAGAGAATTTGGTTGGCTAATCCAATCACTCATTCTCTACTTCAGAAAATTCAGGCACACATGGACTCATTGTTATTCTATTCTTTTTTAAAAGCCAAATATTCCTTGGTTCTGTTTTTTGTTTTGCCTTGAGATGTTTTAAAAATACAGCCACATTACTTTTTAAAAAGTTTTATTTATTTCTTGAGAGAGAGAGAGAGAGAGAGAGAGCGAGAGCATAAGAGCAAGGGAGGAGCAGAGAGAGAGGGAGGGAGAGAATCCTGAGCAGGCTCTGCACTACCAGCACAGAGCCTAACATGGGGCTCAAACTCCTGAACCACGAGATCATGACCTGAGCCAAAATCAAGAGTCAGCTGTTTAACTGACTGAGCCACCGAAGCATCCTAGCCACATTACTTTTTGAATGATTAGTAAATCTTAAAGATCTCTTGTTCCTTGGGTTCAGTCTCAGATTTTACCATTAGCTTTTTCAGAAAAAAATAAAAACATAAAAAAAATACAGCAAATAACTTTTGAAATGCAAAGCTTGGAATGGGAATGGGCATGGGGAAGAAACACTATTTTAACAGTAAGCATTTCGGTTAAAAGGTAGGCCCAAGTTGATGGCTCTTCTTAAATGATGCTACAGACCATTCTCATCCTATTAACTGTTCAACTGGCCACCAGCCTCCCAGTCCCCAAACAACCCTCACAGCAGGGTACTGGCCTCCAATCTGGAAAATCAGACAGATTAGTGTAACTGGATGCTAAATGAGAACTCTCCTGTTATCTCCCTTTCAGCAGAGGTCCCAAAGCTGATAGTCCTAGGTGACAACTATGCCCACCTTCTTTTTTTTTTAATGTTTATTTATTATTTTGAAAGAGAGAGAGACAGTATGAGAAGGGGAGGGGCAGAGAGGGAAACACAGAATCTGAAGTAGGCTCTAGGCTCCGAGCCATCAGCACAGAGCCCGATGCAGGGTTTAAACTCCCAGACCACAAGATCGTGACCTGAGCTGAAGTTGGATGCCTAACCGACCGAGCCACGCAGGTGCCTTTCACCTCAACAGAACTTGCCAAAGAAGTGGCTCTTACCTCAGCCTGATCAGAAAAGGGTTTCCTTGAAGGTCATTTTTGGAGGAGAGTATGGTGTGTCCCTAAATTCACAATGAACAAAGATCCACTTGTAGAGAGTGTGGGTCTTGTCAGGAAGGGATACTGACATTATACCAACTTACACACCTCCTAGGTCAGAGAGATTCAGGAGAGAGCCTGGTTAGTTACAGAGTTCTTGGGAAAACTTGGCCTGCATTTCCCGCAATATGGAGATAAGTATCCATTCTTACCTGGTAGAGTTTAAAAAATAGAAAAAGACTGTGTGGGTGCCCTGTCAGTTGGAAAAGCTGGGCTGGCATGGCAAGCAATCAGCCAGAGGGCCATCCCCTGCTCTAGGAAGGGTAGTGTTGGATCTCCTCTGGGGAAGAGAGGAGTGGTCTCATCCAGAACCCACAAAAGCACCTGCATTAGTCAGCACAAGTGCTCGCAAAATATTAGGAAGAACTGAAGGAGCAAGCCTCTCAGAATAATTTGTAGAATGATACAGAACTGACTAACTGGGGGAGCTAGCACTGCTGAGGTCACCGCTCAAGCTAGAAGTAAAATCCTTGTCTACTACTTTTCTACATACAAGAATATGGAGACGGACACGGGAGCACTGCTGCAGGAAAGCTTCATGTTTCCACCATATTGACTTACTAGAAACCAGAGTCCAAAGCCTAAGATGATCCCCACATCATTCCTGACTTCCAAATTTGGTAAGTAAATCCAATGGATAGAAATCAAGGAACCTACCTGCAAAGGAGTCTGGAAAGTATAGTTTTTATGTGTCCAACCCCTCCTACTAGAAGCAATGTAGGAGGAAGTTGATGGGCCCACCCAGAGTACCCAAGACAGTACCCTATGAAAGAAATAACCCATAATTGGGCTCCTGACTCACAGAGAGCCTCATTGCCAGATTGCAACAGCAATGGCCAAGTAAGATATTTTTTTCTCTTTATCTCACCTCATGTTTTTCTCTCTCTTCTTTATCTTGGAGGAGTCAGAAGTAGAACCTAGCTGGGAGTAGGAGACAAGGTGAAGAAATAGTAAAGAGTCCATTTGTCTACTTACTTGCATTGCAGGTTTCTGAGACTGGGTTTCATGTGAGTGATGTGGAGAGGGAAAAGCTTTGAATTGGTATGAAATAAAAGCTTTAACATTAGATCAAGTCTAAATTTTTAATGGCTAAAACCATGACTGTTCATTAATATCAGAAGGTGGTGACCTTAGTAAGTTCACCAGCTAGGAGAGCACGGGCATTGACCAATCAGGATGCACACTAGCTATAAGTAACTGCTATAACTTTGTTAGGCACTCTTCAGGCTGAACTTTGGCCCCAGGCTGAAAGTACCCTGAACTGGAGAGGGATCTTCCAAAGATACTGTTTCAGGGAAAGAAAGAAGGATACCCACAGAACAGACGGGAAAGTTAGGTGTGAGGAAAATACAGTGCTGTTTCCTACTTGTATAATATCACGTTCAGCTAATTTGATAAGCTGGTTACAATAGATTTTTCCACTTGCTGGTCACTTTATTGCTCTATAATAGTCATTCATGGCTGGAGTTTAACAAAGAGGTACCAGATTTTCCTTCTTGATTCTGAGCATAAAGAGTTGGGTTAATATATGTCCCCTGGGCTCATTTGCCATGTAGCTCATCCCTCTTTCTATCCTTCCAAATGAACAACCCATTCAACAGAAAGTCTGTCTGGGTATCTCAGACATTGCAGGGATCCAAGCACAGAGAGAATGTCATGATGTCTATCTCAATCCTAATATTGTCTCTTAGATACAAGAGCTGGAACTTGGCAGAGATGAATGGTGAATGGTTGTAAGAACAGAATATAGAGATATCTGGGATTTCAATATGTGAAACTTTCACAGGCCTCAGACACATTTTCCCAAAGGCAACAACTCATCCTTATATCCATTCTGTGAAGCCTGGCATTTTAATCTAGTGATCTCTCTGTAAAATATAACTAAGGACCATTCCTTCTGAAAACTTTGGGATTTTTGTTGTTGTTGTTGTTGTTGTTGTTAGTATGTAATACAGTAAAACCTTGGTTTGTGAGCATAATTCATTCCAGAAACATGCTTGTAATCCAAAGCACTTGTATATCAGAGTGAATTTCAAGAAGCTTTGGCTCAGTTGTGATCCTGTGACATTTAGTGTCATGTACTACTCATATTGCAAGACACTGCTCATTTATGAAGTTAAAATTTATTAGAAATATTTGCTCATCTTGCTGAACACTCGCAAAACAAGTTACTTGCAATCCAAGGGTTTACTGGACATGTAATTTTTGAGTTAGCACCATGCACTAGCAGTATATGAAAAATCAATAAACTCTCAAAAGCCTCAGATTGATTAAACAAAGTAATTAAGTGTGCTTTAGAAGATGGCCAATTCCATTTGTCATTTTAAACCTTCACTGAATTAAGGGACATTATCTCAGGAGACATTAGATTTGGGGGTTCTCCCTGTGGCTGTGTTATTTCTATACTACCAGATCCTAGTGATTTTCATAGATAGTGGGTCACTTTGAAAAACCAGTGTATACGGTGGTATCATTGGTCCAAGTTGATTCTATTCTCTGAATAAAGTGATGTATCTGCCATCTACATTGCAGGGATCCATGCACAGAGAGAATGTCATGATGACTAATGTCTAGCTGCTGCCGCTCTCCAGTTACTGCTATTGTAGGGTAAGAAGGGAAAGGGACAACACTCATTTATTAAGAATTCTGAAAGTACCTGGTTTTGATGTAGATTTCAAATAAATCTTCTAAAATCCGCGTTTAGAAAAGTTTGAAAAAGAATTCTGTGTAACTGTGTCTTCCCCCTGTATTTATAGATTTACCTTCACCAAAAACATTCTGCTTATGGTAAAGTCGATCTTATATTGTATGGCTCTTATTTTCTTTAAAGTTATTCTTTGTTTTTCATCACAAAACCAAAGATTTAGCTGCTTCTTTTGTCATTGAGTTGGCTTTCTTCCAAATTCTGACCCACTTTTTTAGTTTGTTTATTTTATTAAGCAGAATGGATATATTAGCGAGCATTTCCTTTCAGGAAGAATAGCCTAAAAGAAATTAGTGGGATCAGGCACCGATATTCAAGAAGACAAATGAGACAATAACCAAAATTCATCTTCAGGTTGATTCCCAGTTAAATTATGATTGTAATGTTGACAAAATCCATTCTCATTCTTACTCAGTATAAGCTGGGGTTTCCTGACTTAGACCTGAATGTACATGTGAAATTATATTCAGCAAACACTGTGTCTGTGGTGACTTTAAACATCATGGCCATCTGAACTAGCTCATGCATAATTATGCCCCATCACAGGGTTTTTTAAGCCTTAATTCTTGCCTTGTGCTCATCATCAGAACAGACAAGCTTCTATTGTTCCAATTTTTTCTAAGTAGAAATAAAAGACTCAGGTGTGGAGGCCAGGAAAGAGATTTTCATCTCAGAAACAGTGAGGTTCTTGCCTGAGGCAAGATGTTTTAAATGTGCCATATAAAACTTCTTTTTCTGTTCCCAAATAGGCTTCATATGCCAGTTTAGATGGAAGTGGAGCACTGTTAAAATTAAAGACAGTTTGCCTTTCAACACAACAGATGAGGAGCTGACTCATCCCGCACCCTAACCAGTCTCTCTCTTTCCTTCTCTTTCTCTCTCCCCCAGAAAACCTGGCTTTGAGATGGATTTTCCATGGTGAGAGTTACAGAGCTGCACCCAGGACTTGTCATGGCTCCTCTGGTCCCACAACAGATAGGTGGACTGGAGATCAGAGAACTCTAAAGAGATGAGAATAGCAACGAGACTGACTCAAGTTGGGATGACTCCAACAGATCAAGGCACAGCAGCGTGACAGTTAGATTTAAGACCCATGATGCCACTATGGGAAATCAGCAGTTTGAATGTTGCCCAGACCCTGGATGGGTCCCAGGGCAATGCCCAGAAACTGGGTCTTTATTCCTTCGTGCGTGCAGTGTCGTTTGTGAAAGCTCTGCCCACAAAGCCATCAGATGGTAACAATTTTCAGTCACTTCCAACACGAGATGGTTTTGAACTTTAATATGCAACTTAATTATGACTGCAAACACTTTGTTAAGCAAACAAACTTCAAACCCTTCTTAAAAAAATAGCTCTTCTCTGGTCATTTTGTCTTGTACAAAGGCTTTAAAAATAAAACTGTGTGGAGAACTAGGGAATCCAGGGATGAAAAAAATAAAATAAAATAAAAAGCACTGAGCAAAATTAAATGGCTCTAATGTAATCACCACTTGAGTCCTGAGTATTTGAAGGTTTTCTTTCAAACCAAACTCTAGAAAATTCAGTATCATATGTTTCATTTCCACTTTTTAACCATTTGACTTCAGCCCTGGAATTACTGATATTTTTAAAGAAGATAAGAAAGATTTTTTTACTTGTTCAAATTTCCCTTAGCTTCCTAACCTCCTCCTTCCTGATTCTGCAATAGCTCAGGCATTGGAGGTTTCTCCTGTGCCCTGTCTCCCTACTCCCTTTTGAATGTTCTCACAGTTAACTTTTCTTTTGCCTTTCTCGGGCATTGTTCAAGAACTGGGACCATTACATAGCAAAGAAAAATCCATGGATATCCCCTTTGCAGAACAAAACCAGGGAATGCAGGAGATTTGCAGTGTGAGAGGGCGGTGAGAGTGACAGACCCTGAAGTAACTCACCTAAGGACACTGCACCCTTTGCATCTCCAGATTCTACAGAAATCTGTGTTCCTCCTGTCTTTATGTCACAATTCTCCCATAGTTAATGCTCTGCTGTTTTCTCAGTCCTTCTGCAGTTTTCGATAAGCTTCTTGAGCATTTTTTTTTCATTCCTCTTCAGAGAGAGGCTGAGACATAGAAACTAGATCTCTGATTTCTACTTGTATCAATCAGTAAGTTTAAGAAAGTAAAGAGACAGTAGGTGTGTTCTCCAGATCTCTAAAACACCGGGCTTCCCTTACAGAAGGGGAAAGTTATTAAGAAGAAACTCTAATGCTACTCCCACTTAAGAGTCACCTAAGATATCACCTAAAATTCATGTTCAGTGAACAGCCCTTCTCTCCCTGGTTTTCACTTCCAAAAAAATAAATTGCTTCATCCCTTGTGAAAGTGAGAAAAGGTTGAAGCCAAAATGTTGCCACTAATCAAGCACATAAGAAGACCACTCTCTCCGCGGAAAGCCCATCTGGGCTTAGCGTGTCCAACCTCAATTTTGTGACAGATACTTTTTGTTGCCTACTAAACTGCTACCCTTCCCTGGGCCTTCTTCCCCCCAACAGGGAAATGCAAAATATGTTGGGAGTTCATGGAAAACGTTCTTTATTGATAGCAAGAGACACACAAAAGGAAACAAACCATTTGCTGCCTTTGGATCTTGCTATCTGCATTTAAGAGTGGGCAGAATGGCAGCCATCTTGGGGCCATGAGGAAATTCAGCTTAAAGACAATCCAATATCTTATAGAGGAGAAATGGAGAGAACCTAGGACCTTGATGATATCATTTGAACACTACATTAATCAAAGCTGGAACCACTAAACTTCCAAATACCTTGTTATGTGAGATACAGATGTTCCTTATTACTCATCATTTTTAGTTGAGTTTTTAAAGTTTATATAACCAAAAGCATTCTGACATTGACAGTTGGACTATACCTCTGAAAGCAGAGAAACGTATACAATTATTTCCCTATAAACCTTATTTGCAAACATTCTTATTTTAAATTTTGAGTGCAACGTACCTTGATATGTGATCATTAAATGCCACTGTGCATGATCTCTGATACCATGTCTTAATCCTGGTCAACCAGTGGATCTCCTTTGACTCTTCTGATCTGGATTGATTGAAAACAAGTGTAGATTCATTTAGACACTTTAAAAATGTACTAAAACCATTATTTTATCAGCCTTTATAACAATAGCAATTTGGGGACCATTATCCTGAACTTGGAGATATTCCTCCTCTCTTATTCACCATTTACATTACCTCTTCAACAAGTCAACACAGAAACAAAACCAAATTTTTACTGTGACTGTGATAAGTTTAAAATGCAATAACTTGTTCCCTATGCCAAAATGAGGCCCCAGAACAATTATTCACATCAGTAATATGGCAATATGAGAATTCCAATAAGCTCTCTGTCACTACTTAAGCTTTGAAGGGAATTAAACAGTCAGCCTCAAACACAGTTTTACAGTGAAACTCAGAGAAGCCCCAAGTTCTGACTGTTCTTGTAGAATTTCTTTTTAATCAGAGCCCAAGGCTTTGGTCCTCAGCCTGCTCCTTTAGTCCACAGAGTAGAAGTTCTATCATAGGCTCTGAGCCCATTTTGGAAGGGAGGCCTGGTGAGAGGGTGCCTTGAGCTGAGGCCATGAGGGGATTCCTTCCTTCCTGATTGAGGTACCTTGACCAGACAAGGGTAGACATCTTCTTCCATCTGACAACCTAATAATGAGAGTGAAAAGGGACTGCCTTCAGGCGCTTCTCACCTAAAGCCTGTTTGAATTCAGGTTGCTGGTTGGAGAAATCTCAGGGGCATTTAAAAAAAAAGCCACTATGTTTTCAGAATATATTATGTGGAGCATTAATTAAGAATTTATTGCAGCTCCCTAACTGTACCTTTCTGGGTTTTCTTGCACACATACATCTGGGGAACACAATCAAATGATTAACTAACCATGGAACACTCCCAAGTGGGGGATTCTGTGCTCTCATGGGACAGGGGACTGAGAAATGGGGGGCTTCTCTTGGGATTCACTATAGTATCTCCTTCCTTAAACTAAACTGACTGATTTCTTCTGCTCCTGCTTGAATTCTGGGAAGCCCACATTGGCTCTCACCAGAGTCTAAACTGTACCATTTGAGACATTTTATGATCTTTCACAATTTTTTATATCCTCCTTTTTTTTGTCTCTCTTTAAGAAGAATGTTATTCTGTCTTGCTCACCATCATTCTTTTTCCTTCATATGGTTACATTAAAATCCGCTTAGGAGATGTGACTTTATTTAATTATTCCAAGGTTATAGGCACTGGGGGGAGTCATCTCAGCTTGGGGAGAAACTTGGAAAATAAATATATCATTTAAAAGTGAACATTGGGGGCGCCTGGGTGGCTCAGTCAGTTGGGCGTCCGACTTCAGCTCAGGTCACGATCTCGCGGTCCATGAGTTCAAGCGCCGCGTCGGGCTCCGGGCTGATGGCTCAGAGCCTAGAGCCTGCTTCCGATTCTGTGTCTCCCTCTCTCTCTGCCCCTCCCCCGTTCATGCTCTGTCTCTCTCTGTCTCAAAAATAAATAAACGTTAAAAAAATTTTTTTTAAATAAAAGTGAACATTGAAGGGCACCTCGGTGGCTCAGTTGGTTAAGTGTCTGACTTTAGCTTGGGTCTATGATCTCATGGTTCATGGGTTCAAGCCCCATGTGGGGCTCTGAGCTGACAGCTTGGAGCCTGGAACCTGCTTCAGATTCTGTGTCTCCCTCTCTCTCTCTCTCTGCCCCTGCCCCATTTGTGCTCGCTCACTCTCTCTCAAAAATAAATAAACTGTTTTTTTTTTTAAAAAGCGAACATTGATAGGGGTGCCTGGGTGGCTCAGTCCGTTGAGCATCTAACTCTTGATTTCAGCATAGATCATGATCCCAGGGTTGTGGCATTGAGCTCCATGTCAGGCTCCATGCATGGAGCCTGCTTAAGATTCTTTCTCTCTCTCTCTCTCCCTCTCTCTCTCCCTCTGCCCCTCTCCCCTACTTGTGCTCTCTCTCTCTCTCTTAAAAAAAAAATAACATTGATAGGACCCAAAGAAAAATGTGTTTTCCATTCTGAAAAAAAAATTAATATGTGTTTGGTTTGGTCTGGGTACTATTACTGGGTGTGTGGAACTGTGTTATAAGGTTTAATGCAGAGATTTACCTTGACTACTGAAGTTGAATGAAATGACTAGTAGTTGGTAGAGTCATGGAGCATAGAGCTCATTCACAGAAATGGCTACTTGATGGGTCATAAAACTAATTAAAGCCAAACTTGAGAAAATGAAGAATGGCAATAGCATTCGGGAAGGGCATGGCCAACTTTGCTTTGTTGTATTATTCAAAATGACTCTTTCATGTGGGAAAATATTTTTACTTCAAACAAATACAGGAAAATATAATTGATCTGGGCAAACAAAATAGACAAATTAGCACATGCTCAAATTCTAGAGTCCAAAATAAGTCAAGCTATAGAGCCAAAAAGAAATTCAATAAGCAATACCTTTTATTTCTGTTTCTGGGTTAGTTTTCACATAATTTTTGCATGTGAGGTGAAACTCAATAGTACCTGACTATGACCCCAGACATTAAAGATGTAATCAGGAGGTAGTGGCAAAGAGAATGTAAAAAAAAAAAAGAAAGAAAGAAAAGAAAAAGAAAAAGAAAAAAAGAAAAAAAAAGAAAAAGAAAAGAAAGTAAAGATCCCTGAGAGAGGAGATGGCAGTGTAGGAGGATGCTGGGCTCACCGCGTCCTGCTGATCACTTAGATTCCACCCACACCTGCCTAAATAACCCAGAAAACTGCCAGAGGACTAGCAGAACAGACACTCCAGAGCCAAGCATAGACAAGAGGCCCACAGAAGAGGGTAGGAAGGGCGGAGAGGCGGTACGTGCCACACAGTCTGGCAGGAGGGAGCGGGGCAGTGGAGGGGCAACCCACCTGGCAAGGCAGAGCCCCCGAGTCTGACTTGCAAAAGCAGAGGGGCTGGACAGAGTGTGTTCTGACAGCCAGCAGGACTTAACATCTGGAATGTTATAAGTTAACACCTCTGCTCTCAGAGAGCAGGGAGGGCGAGAGGACATTGGGAAGGAGAGATGTTGAACCCCGGAAGACAGAGCTCAGCCCTGTCAGAAGGCACTGGCAAGCACCATCTCCCTCTCCCACCCCCCAGCTGAAACCCCAAAGGGAACCAGTTCCCCTCACAGAACTTGCTTGCACCGCGCAAACACCCAACGCTGTGCTTCTGTGGATCCATCCCTCCGATGGTCTGCCTGCCTCCCTCCCTGTGCTGGAGGGACCCTCCTGCAGGTGACCACCAACAGCAAAGTGAGCTAAGCCTGCCCTTCCAGCCCCTGTGTACCTTGAGGATCCACCCTGGCTAATATGCCAGATTCCATCAAAGCAGCACCACAAGCCTGGCAGTGTGCAAGTAGCCCAGATAGGGGCCACACTACTCCACAGTGAGTCCTGCCCCTGGGAGAGGGGAAGATAAGGTACACACCAGTCTGACTGTGGCCCCAGCGGTTGGCTGGGGACAGACATCAGGTCTGACTGCGGCCCCGCCCACCGACACAAGTTACTCCAGATAGCACAGGGAAAGTGCCCTGCAGTTCCTCGCCACTCCAGGGACTATCTAAAATGATGAAACGGAAGAATTCTCCTCAAAAGAAACTCCAGGAAGTAGCGACAGCTAATGAATTGATCAAAAACGATTTAAGAAATATAATGGAACAAGAATTTAAAATAATAGTCGTAAAATTAATCACTGGGCTTGAAAAAGTATAGAGGACAGCAGAGAATCTATTGCTACAGAGATCAAGGGACTAAGAAACAGTCAGGAGGAGCTAAAAAATGCTATAAATGAGGTGCAAAATAAAATGGAGGCAACCACAGCTCAGATTGAAGAGGCAGAGGAGAGAATAGGTGATTTAGAAGATAAAACTATGGAAAAAGAGGAAGCTGAGAAAAAGAGAGATAAAAAACATCCAGGAGTATGAGGGGAGAATTAGAGAACTAAGTGATGCAATGAAACATAACAATATCTGTATAATAGGAATTCCAGAAGAGGAAGAGAGAGAGAAAGGGGCTGAAGGTGTACTTGAACAAATCATAGCTGAGAACTTCCCTGATCTGGGGAAGGAAAAAGGCATTAAAATCCAAGAGGCACAGAGAATTCCCTTCAGACGTAACTTGAATCGATCTGCACAACATATCATAGTGAAATTGGCACAATACAAGGATAAAGAGAAAATTCTGAAAGCAGCTAGGGATAAACATGCTCTAACATATAAAGGGAGACCAATAAGACTAGTGACAGATCTATCTACTGAAACTTGGCAGGCCAGAAAGGAATGGCAGGAAATCTTCAATGTGATGAACAGAAAAAAAAAATGCAGCCAAGAATCCTTTATCTAGCAAATCTGTCATTCAGAATAGAAGGAGAGATAAAGGTCTTCCCAAACAAACAAAAACTGAAGGAATTCATCACCCCTAAACCAGCCCTACAAGAGATCCTAAGGGGGATTCTGTGAGTGAAATGTTGCAAGGACCACAAAGTACCAGAGACATCACTACAAGCATGAAAGCTACAAACATCACAATGACTCTTAACCCATATCTTTCTATAATAACACTGAATGTAAGTGTACTAAATGCTCCAACCAAAAGACATAGGGTATCAGAATGGATAAAAAAACAAGACCCATCTATTTGCTGCCTACCAGAGACTCATTTTAGACCTGAGAACAGCTTCAGATTGAAAGTGAGGGGATGGAGAACTATCTATCATGCTACTGGAAATCAAAAGAAAGCTGGAGCAGCCATACTTATATCAGACAAACTAGACTTTAAATTAAAGGTTGTAACAAGAGATGAAGAAGTGCATTTTATAATAATTACAGGGTCCACCCATCAGGAAGAGCTAACAATTATAAATGTCTTTGCACCGAATATGGAAGCCCCCAAATATATAAAACAATTAATCCCAAACATAAGCAACCTTATTGATAAGAATGTGGTAACTTCAGGGGACTTTAATACTCCACTAACAACAATCAATAGATCATCTAGACATAGGATCAATAAAGAAACAAGGGCCCTGAATGATACATTGGATCAGATGGACTTGACAGATATATTTAGAACTCTGCATCCCAAAGCAACAGAATATACTTTCTTCTTGAGTGCACACGGAATATTCTCCAAGATAGATCACATACTGGGTCACAAAACAGCCCTTAATACATATAAAAGAATTGAGATCAGACCTTGAACACTTTCAGCCCACAATGTTATGAAACTTGAAATCAACCACAGGAAAAAGTCTGGAAAATCTCCAAAAGCATGGAGGTTAAAGAACACCCTACTAAAGAATGAATGGGTCAACCAGGCAATTACAGAAGAAATTAAAAAATATATGGAACAAATGAAAATGAAAATACAACAATCCAAATGCTTTGGGATGCAGCAAAGGCAGTCCTGAGAGGAAAATACATTGCAATCCAGGCCTATCTCAAGAAACAAGAAAGATCCCAAATACAAAATCTAATAGCACACCTAAAGGAACTAGAAGCAGAACAGCAAAGACACCCCAAACCCAGCAGAAGAAGAGAAATAATAAAGATCAGAGCATAAATAAACAAAATAGAATCTAAAAAAACTATAGAGTAGATCAATGAAACCAAGAGTTGGTTTTTTGAAAAAATAAACAAAATTGATAAGCCTCTAGCCAGGCTTCTCAAAAAGAAAAGGGAGATGACCCAAATAGATAAAATCATGAATAAAAATGGAATTATTACAACCAATCCCTCAGAGATACAAGCAATTATCAGGGAATACTATAAAAAATTATATGCCAACAAACTGGACAACCTGGAAGAAATGGACAAATTCCTAAGCACCCACACACTTCCAAAATTCAAACAGGAAGAAATAGAAAACGTGAACGGACCCATAACCAGTGAAGAAATTGAATCAGTTATCAAAAATCTCCCAACAAATAAGAGTCCAGGACCAGATGGCTTCCCAGGGGAATTCTAGCAGACATTTAAAGCAGAAATAATACCTATCCGTCTCAAACTGTTCCAAAAAATAGAAAGGGAAGGAAAACTTCCAGACTCCTTCTATGAAGCCAGCATTACTTTGATTCCTAAACCAGACAGAGACCCAGCAAAAAAGAGAACTACAGGCTAATATCCCTGATGAATATGGATGCAAAAATTCTCAGTAAGATACTAGTAAATCGAATTCAACAGCATGTAAAAAGAATTATACACCATGATCAAGTGGGATTCATTCCTCGGCTGCAGGGCTGGTTCAACATTTGCAAATCAACCAATGTGATACATCACATTAATAAAAGAAAAGATAAGAACCATATGATCCTGTCAATCGATGCAGAAAAAGCATTTGACAAAATTCAGCATCTTTCTTAATAAAAACCCTCGAGAAAGTCAGGATAGAAAGAACATACTTAAACATCATAAAAGCCATTTATGAAAAGCCCACAGCTAATATCATCCTCAAAGGGGAAAAACTGAGAGCTTTTTCTCAGGTTTTAAGATCAGGAACACGACAGGGATGTCCACTCTCACCGCTGTTGTTTAACATAGTGTTGGAAGTGCTAGCATCAGCAATAAGACAACAAAAGGAAATCAAAGACATCAAAATTGGCAATGACGAGGTCAAGCTTTCACTTTTTGCAGATGACATGATATTATACATGGAAAACCTGATAGACTCCACCCAAAGTCTGCTAGAACTGATACATGAATTCAGCAAAGTCTCAGGATACAAAATCAATGTACAGAAATCAGTTGCATTCTTATACACTAATAACGAAGCAACAGAAAGACAAATAAAGAAACTGGTCCCATTCACAATTGCACCAAGAAGCATGAAATACCTAGGAATAAACTGAACCAAAGATGTAAAAGATCTGTGTGCTAAAAACTATAGAAAGCTTATGAAGGAAATTGAAGAAGATATAAAAAAATGGAAAAACATTCTGTGCTCATGGATTGGAAGAACACATATTGTTAAAATGTCAATACTACCCAAAGCTATCTACACATTCAATGCAATCCCAATCAAAATGGCATCCGCATTCTTTTCGAAGATAGAACAAGCAATCCTAAAATTTCTATGGAATCACAAAAGGCCCCGAATAGCCAATGTAATTTTGAAGAAGACCAAAGAGGGGGGCATTACAATCCCAGACTTTAGCCTCTATTACAAAGCTGTAATCATCAAGACAGCATGGTATTCGCACAAAAACAGACACATAGACCAATGGAATAGAATAGAAACCCCAGAATTAGACCCACAAAAGTATGGCCAACTAATCTTTGACAAAGCAGGAAAGAATATCCAATGGAAAAAAGACAGTCTCTTTAACAAATGGTGCTGGGAGAACTGGACAGCAACATGCAGAAGGATGAAACTAGACCACTTTCTTATACCATCCACAAAAATAAACTCAAAATGGATAAAGGACCTGAATGTGAGACAGGAAACCATCAAAACCCTAGAGGAGAAAGCAGGAAAAAACTTCTCTCACCTCAGCCGCAATTTCTTACTTGACACATCTCCAAAGGCAAGGGAATTAAAAGCAAAAATGAACTATTGGGACCTCATGAAGATAAAAAGCTTCTGCACTGCAACGGAAACAATCAACAAAACTAAAAGGCAACCGGCAGAATGGGAAAAGATATTTGCAAATGACATATCGGACAAAGGGCTAGTATCCATAATCTATAAAGAACTTACCAAACTCCACACCCGAAAAACAAATAATCTGGTGAAGAAATGGGCAGAAAACACTTCTGTCTCTAAAGAAGACATCCAGATGGACAACAGGCACATGAAAGATGCTCAACGTCACTCCTCATCAGGGAAATACAAATTGAAGCCACACTCAGATATCACCTCACGCCAGTCAGAGTGGCTAAAATGAACAAATCAGGAGACTACGGATACTGGCAAGAATGTGGAGAAACGGGAACCCTCTTGCACTGTTGGTGGGAATACAAACTGGTGCAGCTGCTCTGGAAAACAGTGTGGAGTTTCCTCAAAAAATTAAAAATAGATTTACCCTATGACCCAGCAATAGCACTGCTAGGAATTTACCCAAGGGATACAGGAGTGCTGATGCATTGGAGCACTTGTACCCCAATGTTTATAGCAGCACTTTCAACAATAGCCAAATTATGGAAAGAGCCTAAATGTCTATCAACTGATGAATGGATAAAGAAAGTGTGGTTTATATACACAATGGAATACTACATGGCAATGAGAAAGAATGAAATATGGCCTTTTGTAGCAACGTGGATGGAACTGGAGAGTGTTATGCTAAGTTAAATAAGTCAAACAGATACCATATGTTTTCACTCCTGTGTGGATACTGAGAAACTTAACAGAAGACCATGGGGGAGGGGAGGGAAAAAACAAAAGAGGTTAGAGAGGGAGGGAGCCAAAACACAAGAGACTCTTAAAAACTGAGAACAAACTGAGGGTTGATGGGGGGTGGGAGGGAGGGGAGGGTGGGTGATGTGTATTGAGGAGGGCACCTGTTGGGATGAGCACTGGGTGTTGTATGGAAACCAATTTGACAACAAATTTCATATTTAAAAAATAAAATAAAATAAAATAAAATAAAATAAAATAAAATAAAATAAAATAAAATAATGAGGAAAAAAAAAGAAAGTAAAGCAGAGCCCCTAAATAGTTTGAGTAGATCTGACTAGTGCAATAGAGCTAAAACACCCCAGAGACTGCATTTCAAACACAGCCAAAATTAGTATGCCAGCAGCACTTGAATCAGAGCTCTTTTTCTTCAACAAGGGTATATTTATAGAATCTGAATAGCTCTAGAAGATGCTGATTATTCACACTACTTTGGCCTAAGCTTTTATTTATTCTTTCACTCCATCAAATATTTATTGAGAATCTTCTGTATAGCAAACATTGGTGCTGTGAGAACAAGATGAGTTTCCTGGCCTCATGGAGACTATCATAAACAATTACCCAAATCATCATTTGATTAAAATTATGATTAATGCTGAAAGAAGATTGCAGTGTGCTTTAGAAGTGTACTAAAGGGACCCCTAACTGGAGCAGGGGTTCAGGGAAGGTGCCTGCAGACTTGAGATTACAACCAAGATCAGAAGACTGAGAAAGATGAACTACTTGGTGAAGAAATACTACAAAGATTCCTCAGTAGAAGACACAGAATGAGGAGTGGGGACAGAAGTGTCTTGAAGCCCAGTGCACTCAAGAAAAACAAAGTGAGAGCGTGAGTGCTGGCGTGGTGAGCAGGGGATGAGGCTGACAGGTGGGCAGGGACCACAGAAGCAAGGGGAATGTTCTAAATATTTAGCAACTTGGAAAGGCACAGACCCAGCGGGTCAGAAGGGAGACTGACTGCCAACAACCTGGTGTGGTGGAACTAGCACAACTGGCTGACTGTCAGCTCAACAGAAAAGGCCTCGTAGGACAAGTTATGAGTTCCAGACTTGATACGCTCACCAGAAGGCAGTACAAAGTTTTCAACAAGGAACATCAGGATCAAATATGAGTTGTAAACATTTTCTAGGTAGAACAATCTACAGAAGATGAATTCAACAGGAGCACTTACAGACACATGCACAGTGGTGTTCAGCGCACTGAGATGAACAATAGAGATGGAAGTTGCTGACCCTGGGGATCTTTCAATTGATAGCTAATGCCACTCAGATATTAATCACCTGAAGATCTGCTCTGGCTAGGTAGAAAGTTCTAGAAGCTCTTCAGAGCCATGTTGGGACAGAAATACAGTCTTTGCCTCAAATTCATTATATCTTTATACAATAGATGAAAATACCATCCTAGTATCTCCGTATTACAAAAGGAAAATCACTTAATTTTGTTGTTATTGTTACTGAATGACTTTTTTTCCCCTGAGAGTCAACATATTTGTAGTGAAATCATTACCCTCCAGGCCTGCATAAATCACTCTCCCAGTACAGAAAGCCAATAGAGTCTCTCTGAAGGTTTCACTTCCCAGTGATCCAACACTGGTACTCACACCTTTGTCTCTATGTATCAGCAAGAAATTGCCCTAATCTAGAGACCATCATCTTTCCACCCTCCAAAATGTCCCTATAAAGTCAAAGTGGTTTCATTTTCTCACAAGCTGTGTGAGGCTCCTCCTTATTTCCTTCCCCAGTATATGCTTTAGCAAAGCTATGTAAATTAGTATAGACCCATAGTCAGGGTTGGGGGAGAACAGTCAACCTAATATTTAAAAAAAAAAAAAAAAGAGGAGCACCTGGGTGACCCAGTCAGTTGAGCAACTGACTCTTGATTTCTGCTCAGGTCATGATCTCAGGGTTGTAGGATGGAGCCCTGTGTTGTGCTCCACACTGAGCATGGAGCCTGCTTGAGATTCTCTCTCTCTCTCTCTCTCTCTCTCTCTCTCTCTCTCTTTCTCCTTCTGTCCCTCTCCCCTGCTCACGCTCTCTCCAAAATAAAAAACAATAATTAAAAAATAGGCTAAGGTCAAATGTTAATTTTTAAATATTCATTTGATGTATTTCAAAAGTAAATTCCTAAGAAACAAATTAAACAGGGGTGCCTGGGTGACTCAGTCGGTTAAGCGTCCAACCTCGGCTCAGGTCATGATCTCACAGTTTGTGAGTTCGGAGCCCCACCTCAGGCTCTGTGCTGACAGCTTGGAGCCTGGAGCATGCTTCAGATTCTGTGTTTCCCTCTCTCTCTCTCTCTGCCTCTCCCCTGTTAGTACTCCGTCTCTCTCTCTCAAAAATAAATAAACATTAAAAAAATTAAAAGAAACAACCTAAACAAATGGAAAATTCACCGCAACATATTCAGAAAATATAAAAATGTATAGAGCATGGACAAAGAGACAGTTCTCCTTCCTCCCTTCTGATCTCACTCCGCAGGGCGATGAATGCAGTGTGTATACATTGCCATTTTTCTGTGTTTATCAATACATACACATATAGAGTTTTCTTTTTAAAATGGGGCCATTCCAACATATAAGGTGACATATTATTCTCATCATTTAATATATCCTAAACTTTTTGAAGTGTTCTACATGGCAACATCTCATTCTTTTTAATAACTTGATTATAGTTCATAGTATGGGTTTATCATCATTTTGTTATATGTTCCCTTATTATTGGGCACTTTATAGTGTTTCCAACTTTTTTTTTTTGCCTTTGAAGCAACGTTGTAATAGCATCTTTATAAGTATGTCTTTGTCTGTTTATAAAATAAGATTCCTAGAAGTGGGGCTGTAAGATCATAAGGGGTTCACATTTTTATTTTAAAAGAAAATGTTAAACTATACTCTAAAAAGGGTGATGTTAATTTACTTTCCCAAAGAAATCATTTTACATGGGATCAGGGGGAAGAAAGGACCTCATATTTTTAGTGCTACTGACATTTATTCACATCATGCTAAGAGCTTTTGGATACATTATCCGCTGGGGTCACTACCCTCCTAGGAAGTGAGTAGATCAGATACTGTGTGGTCATTTTTCTGCTGAGACTTCTGGGAGTAGAAACATTGGGCCATTTGCACACAGCCGTGCTGGCAACCAGACTAGGTGAGAAGGGTAGAAGGCAAGGCCACGGACTGTGATGTCAGGCTGTCTGAGTTCAAACCCTGGCTCTATTTTGCAGCTGAGTAACATAGGTTTTACTTTTCTGTGATGGCTAATTTTATGTGTCAAGTTGGCTAGGCCATAGTGCTCATGTATTTGGTCAAACACAAGTCTAGATATTGCTGCGAAGGTATTTTTTCAGACATGATGAACATTTATATCAGTAGACTTTGACTAACGCAGATTATCTCCCCCCTCCCATAATTCTGGTGGTCCTCATCCAATCAGTTGAAGATCTTAAAAGAAAGACTGAGTTCATTACAAAAGAATAAATTCAGCTTCCACACTGCCTTCCAACTCAAGCTGCAACATCGACTCTTCCCTGGGTCTCAGCCTGCCAAACCCTACAATTACGTGAACCAACTCCTTAAAATAAATCTCTCACTAGATAGATGAATACACACACACACACACACACACACACACACACACACACACACACACCTATCATATTGATTCTGTTTCTCCAGAAAACACTAACACATTCTGTTAAACCTCAGTTTCCTTATCTGTAAAATGGTAACAAAGCTACTTACTTTGTGAGATTATAGTACAGACTAAATGAAATAATCCAAGTTAGTGTGGGTTGGGTCTCTCCAATCAGTTGAAAACCTGAATAGAAAGACTGAGGTCCCCTGAGAAGAAAGAAATTCTGCCTCCAGACTGTCTTCAGACTCAAGTGCAACATTAATTGCCAGTGCCAGGCAAATGGCCTGGAATCCAAAAATTTTGACTGCTATTTTTAGACAAATGAGCTTGAACCCAGTGTTGTGTTCATTACCACCCTCCTCCCCCCAACACACAACATTAACGTACATACACCCACACTCACACTCTCACACAGAATCACATAGGTCCACACAGGAACCTCTGGAAAACTCTGAACCCACGTTCTTCAGTCTACCATAAGAAATAAAAGCCCAAATTGTGAAGAGATGTATTCAAGAGCTTCTTGAGCAGTGTTGAAGCCAGGAATGAGATCTCCATCTTCTGGAGGCCTATTCCCTTCTGCAATACCACTTCTGCACTTTCAGCTGGGTACTTCTTGTTTCATTAATTTAAGCTGTTTGCTTCACAACCCACATAGCATGTGCACCTTAACCTCTACAACATGCATTAGTTAATGCCATGACACTGTCCTCTGCTTCTGCTTTGTGCCACCTTTAGTGAGAGTTTTCTGTCTCTGCTCCCTTTCCCCTTGGCTTTCACTTCAGTAAGTTGTACTGCAAGAGGCAGGAGGAAAAGAAGAAGAAAATCAGAGAAGGAAATATCAATGACAAACTCAGCTAAGCCTTTACCTAATACCAGACATGTTACTGCTCCAACTTGGCCTGGAGGAAGCAAGTCCTAGACTCTCACTACCTTTATTTTGTGACAATAGGCATGATTAAATTAAAGCTCCTATTGTCCTGAGGTTGCTCATTTTCCTAAATATACATGGTCTCATGTAGCCAGCAACACATTCTGGGTCACATTTGTTCCAGCTGCAACTCTGTGCTTTCCAAAGTACTGCTAATAGGTCTTGCTACTTTAGCTGCTTCAAACAGAAGGGCTTCCCAGAATATGCCCAAACATGCAGGAGAAATTTAAAAATCTACTCATGACCGAGTTGGCAACCTAGAGTGACATTCAAGAGTGGCTCAAATGAAAATTTACTCATAAAAAATTGGTGGATATATTATGGCTAATTGCAAGGGCATTTTGGTATTTTAAAATCCATTCCAAATATGGAGGTGGACACTCTCCTTGCCTGTGAGTGACTTCTTGAGAAGACAGGGTGGAGGAATGGAGAGAGACCCATGCACCTGTGTGTGTAGTAGACCCACCAAAAAGCATCTCTCCATGTAATGCTGAGAAACTCAAGTCTGAGGATAAAATAGTGAGAAATAACAAATAGCTATATTTATTGCTTGTCAACACCAATCGTGCTCAGGAGGAATTTAATAAGAAAATGAACCAAATGAACTAAGTTGGTGAATAAGTGGTTTGAAATGGCGAATAGGCTTTGAAATGCTTAAACCTTTCTCAAGTGAATATCTTTCTGCAAGTAATATTGTAATTTTTAGCAAAATTCATTAAAATTAAGTCTTTTGATGAAGTTCATCTTTGTGACCATGTGGAAGTCAGCAAAAAGCCCATAACTGTTCACAGTGTGGCAGGATGAACCTAGACTGGGTCAAATCCTGACACCTGGGTTTCTGTTTGTTACTATTTCTTAGATGTGGCCCCCTTGCTTACACCATCTTGGAACTTATATGGAGATAATCCCTAGTCATAAATTTAACTGGACAAGCTATTTCCCAAACTAGAAAACAAATCCTTCTTAAAAATAATTTTTTAAGATTTAATCTGCTCCATTCACCAGCCATCTGGCAATTTCCTCTGGAGCAAGAGCCACAAAAAATTTCCGAAGTCCAGGGGCATATGCAGACCCCAAACAGTTCAGAGATCTAGAGTCTGATAAGATCACAACAAATGTTGCCACTCAGTATAACACGGAAGCTCTGTGTGCTGTGCTCTCTTCCTGTACCCTCTGACTGGTCATTCTTGCCCACTGAGTCAGGACTGCCCAGCCCAGGGGCAGGACTCAGTCAAGTCTTCACCGCAAAGCTTTTCATTTACTGTCACACATTGTCCTCAAAGCATACCCATAGTGCTAGAGAGGTTGTGGGTGTATGAGCTTCCTGGGACTGCTATAACAAAGCATCACAAACTGGGTGGCTTAAACAACAGAAATGTATTGTCTCACAGTTCTGGAGGCTAGATGTCCGAGATCAAGATGTTGGCAGTGCTGGTTTTTTTCTGAGGGCTGTGAGGGAGGTTCTGTTCCAGGCCTCTTGTCTAGTGTCTGGTGGCCTCAGGCACTCCTTGGCTTTTAGATGGCATACTCCACGTCTTTACATTGTCTTCCCTCTACATATCCATCTCTGTGTCCAAATCCCTTCTTTCAGAAGGCTACCAATCCTATTGGATTAGGGCCCATCCTAACGACCTCCCTTTAACTTTCTTGTTTCTATATTCTTTCCAATAAGGTCACATTTACAGATAGTGGTTAGGACTTCAACATTTTGCAGGAGAATGCAATTTAACCCATAATACTGGGTCAAAATGAACATCCATATGCAGTCAAGCCAAATCCTGGAACTTCAGCACCACTATGTGCCCACCATATTAGTTCTCCCAGACCTTGAATCTCCAGAAGCAGGAGTTACGGTCCTGATTCTTCCTCTCACAGAAGACCTTTTACTTCCTGGTTATATCAGGTCATCTCATCCTCTAAGACAAAATTACTATACCAGGCATCTGGATTATCTTTAAAGCACCACAATATTCTAACCCCAAACAATGGCTGTGGTTATTTAATGTGCATTTGCAAAACTAAGAGAGCTACTCAAGTAACAGGACATACTTGTCAACTTCTCTCAACTTGAAAAATTGCTACATAAGGGGCGCCTGGGTGGCTCAGTTGGTTAAGCGTCCGACTTTGTCTCAGGTCATGATCTTGCAGTTTTTGAGTTTGAGCCCTGTGTCAGGCTCTGTGCTGACAGCGCAGAGCCTGGAGCCTGCTTCAGATTGGGTCTCCTTCTCTCTCTGCCCCCTCCCACTCACACTCTCTCTCTCTCCTTCAAAAATAAATAAACTTTTAAAAAAATTGCTACATAAAATAAAGATAATGGTGTTGCTTTTGACCACCTCATAAAGTTGTACAGGCCATATGAGATGGTAGGAAAAATAAATAAACCACAATGAAACCTAACACATATCTTAGATGTAAACTCTTGTAAAGCAGGAGTCAACAAACTTTCTCCGTGAACCAGACAGTGAATATTTCAGACTTTGTGGGCCAAGAGGTGAAATTAAAGATATCATGTAGATACTTCTACAGTAGTCCCCCACGATCTGTGGTTTCAGTTACCCACCATCAACCACCGGCTTGAAGTAGATAATCTTTCTTCTGTTGTATTGCCAGAAGGTCAATAGTAGCCCGATACTATGTCACAATGCCTATATCATTTACTACATCTTTTCATGTAGGTATTTTATCATCTCCTATCACCACAAGAGGAAGTATCAATACAGTACAATATTTTGAGAAAGAGAAAAAGACCACATTCACATAACTTTTATTGTAGTATATAACTACAATAAAACTGTTCTATTTTGCTGTTGGTTATTGTTGCTAATCTATCACTGTACCTAATTTATAACTTAAATTTGATCATAGGTATGTATGTATGGGGAAAAAAATCATAGTATGTATAGGGTTTGGTACAATCTGTGATTTCAGGCATCCACTGGGCGTTTTTGAATGTGTCACCTGCAGACAAGAGGAAACTACTGTGTAGCTAGAATGCAAAGTTTTTGCAATTTTGTGGGCAAAACTCAAAATATAATAATAATTGAGTACAGTTTTTTTTATAAATGCAGGTCTATTAATAAGAATAATGAAATTCTTTGGTGAGGGGAGGGCCTAACACTTCCTTAATCAGGGTTTAAAACTAGTGATTCCTATTATCAAAATGGGTTGCAAATGTTCATCTGTTAATGCTGATCTGGAATAAGATTTTATGCACTTCACCTCTGCAGATGTCTTTTCATACGTATAGGTGATCCACGTGGCATCCATAACATTGTCGGTTTATAACCATGTCACTGGAAATTTTCGCGCATGGAGTGACAACTTGAAGCAATGCGGCTACCACACAGGGCTTCTGTCACAGCTCCTCAGCTTTTCTGGTGGAGCACAAAAGCAGTCATAGACAATACTTAAACAAATGAGTGTGGCTATGTTCCAATAAAACATTATTTTTTCTCAGTTTTTTTCATGAAATATTATTCTTTTGATTTTTTAAACCATGGAAAGAGATAAACGTCATTCTCAGGCTGTACAACAAGCAATGGACTTGATTTGGTCCTAAGACTGCCTTGTACCAATTCCTGTTTTAGAGGATTCTTTGCCTGAAGAAAAAAAATTGATCCTCTTCTGATTACTCCTTCTGGACTAAGATAATTCATCTTGATTTCCACCAACGCCTCTCCCACTAATAATTTATAAGTGTTTTCTTACTACTACAGTACATATACTTTACTCCTAAACTGAGTTGTGTGTTCTGTAAATTACTTCTCATAAGCAGCACTGGAAAGAACTCAAGTGTGTGAAAACAGGGGAACTTGCTTTGTTTCTTCAACATCTCCCAACATCCAAAACAATGTTCGTTCCTTATAAAACTCCCCATACAGGACCTTCCCAAACTATACCCATCCCTTGGGCCAGTCCTTGCTCCTGCAAAAGGCCTTCCCAGGCATTCTGGTTCGTCCTTAGGTCCACCTTCTCTGTGTTTCCATTGAACTTACGATCCATGCCACATAATTTACCACTAACCCTTGATGAGTTCTCATGCTAGTTTTGACTCTTAAATAAAACCAAAAGTATCCCAAGGAAGAAATTGATGCTATTCTTATTTTTCTTTCCCTTGGAAACTAATTAACTCCATACTAGACACCATCATATGCTGTGAGTTCCCTGTTAGGAGGACTGGCTGCTCCCCTGGCACTTCTTTAAGGATTAGATTGGATCACTGTCCACCCACCTCTCTGGCCCAGAGCCTTTTGCCAAGGCCTGACTACACTGAATCAACAGTGATGCCATCCATGTGGGCACCGAAACTCCAGAGCTCAAGGAAGGGGACTGGTACTCCAGCCATGGCTGGAAGCCAGTAATTAGTACCTCAGAAGTGACAAATTAGAAAAGATATTAACTACCGAAAGATTTTCTTACGCACAAAGTTTTAGGGAACTCTGACCAAGTTCACTCCCTATTTTGTGCCCTCTCGAAATATGTGAATTTCTAGAGTAAAGGGAAAAGTGCAGTGTCTCCCATTCCACATCAGTCTCCTCACTTGGCATTTTCATTCTTAGAAGATATCACAGTAATTAGCATAAAAGTTTCTAAATGAAAAGCTTGACCCTTGATATATAATATGAGCCCCATGGCAGTAACCAGTATTTTGAAGCTTGTCAAAGCAGGGATTTAAAGTACCAGACCAACATGTTTTCCTCTACGGATGACTTATAGTGCGCGATTAATAAAACACCCCAAGATGTGGTAAGAATAGGCGATATCACCACACCTTGGGTGGGGGAAGCCACTGGCTCAGGCACACCTCAGGGGTGTGGCAGGACACCAGAGTATCACCACACCTATTGAGTGTGGCGGCTCAGTGAAAAGCAAACACTTGCGAAGGAGAAGGAGAAAAATCAATAGAGGTGCCTCAGGAAGTGATACTAGAAAATGATGTGAGGTTCAGAGGATTTTCACTGCAGGTGGAGACAATCAAAAAGAGATCACTTCTTTAAGGGGTTCAGGCAATTGCTACTTGTGAATGCCACAGCCTTGGTTTTTGAGTGAGCTGGGATTGGTGCCTTTTCTGGTCAATCTCTATATAGGACATTTCCCAAATTGCTCGATCTTCTAAACACTGTAAGGATTTGGAGACTGAGCTGAAAACTCAATTAGCATTATGCAAACTGTGGGTTTCTGGTATTTCTAGTAAGTTTTGGGAGCTGCCAAATAATCCTGCCAAGTTCCCTTGAGCTTGGAAAGGCCTGGAAACACTAATCCAAGAAGATGGCTGGCTGGGACAAGTACTAATTCTTTCACAGGCTGAAAGGGAAATGAATCGGGACTGGGGAGGTGAACAATTTGTGAGGGAACAATTAGGTCCTCAGGATGTCAGCTTTGGAAAAAGCTCTGGGTGGAACTGGACAGGGTTGAGAATAGTTTGTAAGACCACAGAGACGTGAGATGTAGGCAAAAGGGATCAAATGTAAATCTTCATCTGCAATAGGGTGCCTCCTCCAGACAATCTCTAATGTCTAAGGAACTCAGAGAAATTAATCTCAGGAGGTTTCCGTTCCTCAGTAAAATTGGAAGATGTCAAGTTTTCCATACAGGTTATAGGTACGAAAATACATTACCTTCCTCGGTGGTTCATTTGGCTTTCACACAGATTTGATTTTATTTAGTTAGTACGTAGTTCTTTTAAAATGGCACCTGACTTCCTCCTTCTTTTTGTTCTACTTTATTTCTTATAAGACTGGCTAGTTGTCAAGAAGAATCTATTCTTGCAACAAGTGTTTTCAAGAATCATACATAACTGGTGTTAACAACATGGTTTTAGTAAAGAAAGGAATGGAAAGACAAAGCACATATAATGAGCACTCTTTAGGGGCCAGATTCTGTGTTAAAGTATTTTGCATTTATTGTCTCATTTCCTTGAGGAAGATATGTTCTGTTAATTTTAGGATTGATACAAATCAGAAAAGTTATTAAATTTCAAAGGGCTGAAGAGTAAATGGATAATCGAGAAAAAGGTTTATCAGAAGGAAAAGTGGTTCAGCTCAAGTGTGGCTGGAGAGAGGAATTTCCACTCTCTTGATTAGCAGATAGGTAGATAATGGCACCAGGTGGGATCTCTATCCACTCTTCAAACAACTATTATCCAGATCCTCTGTAGCCTCCCCTCCCCACCACATGCCACCACTAATGAGTTTGTCATTAGATTTGAAATGGAAAATCAGCCTTTTTTTTTTTTACCTTTCTGAGGAATTCATTACTTTGTCTTCAATATCCACCTAATAAATACTGTTGATAGGTTATCATTGCATCTTCCAGTCATCCATTTATTCAATCATTATTTATTGAGTACGTACTATGTGCCAGATCCTGGGCTACACACTACATCCAGTGCACAATCGCTGCCCTCAAGAAGTCCACTGTCGATTCCCCTCTCCTTAGGAAGCAGGAGGCAAGGACACTAGCTAGAGGTGCAGCACGGCACCGGGAGGCAGAATGTAGTCAGTGCTCTGATATGTGCAGCTAGTGGTGACTCCCCTACTCCCAAATAGGAACTAGAAGACCATTACTTCTAGACAACCAGTGTCAGAGCCAGGTATAAGAGTCTTTGATATGGAAGAAAAATCCAGTTAGTGATCAGAAATGGAAGAAAACAGAGGAGCAATTGTTCCCATTTGGGGGCAAAGAAGGATATGGAGGATTCTATAAGTCAAGGTATCTAGTGCATAGGGAATTTTACTGGGCATAGATTCCTCCATGAACAGTGAGGGAGCTCTCAAGGATGCTGTTCATGGCTCTGAGGCAGCTCAGAAGTTCAGAGAACAGAGAGAACAGGAAATTAATAACTATGTTTAAAAGGAGCATGACATGAGTCAAATGACTATGGAATACAGAATCAAACCAGAGTATCGATCCTGGCACCACCACTTCCTTGGACAAGTAACTTCAGCTCAGTGAGTTTTAGTTTCCTTACCTGTAAAATAGGAATGATGTTTCATTGTAAAAATTAAGTGAAATGATGTATATAAAGGCCCTGGCACATTCTAGATATCCAAAGAGCAGTAGCTATTTCCATTATTTTTAAGTGTGGTAGAATAAGTGCTAAATTGAAGAAAGCACCATAAAAAAGACATCTTGAAGTCATCCCTGAAGAAGCCTAGAGGAGGTCTTCCTGGTGCACAGCCCTGAAGAATGAGGAGTCCCACAAATGGTCATGGAGGGAGAATAGAAGAAACCATATGGGTGAAACATGTCTACTGCCTAAGTGTGGCTGGAGCACAGAGGACAGAGTACATGAGGAAGAGGGGTGGGAGGGGAGGTGGAGCCACAGCAAGGAGCCAGCCAAGAGGAGACGCGTGCCAGGCACAAGAGATACATTTTCCCTGACCAGCTACAGACTATATGAATCAGGTAATAATAGCTTATACTTATACAGCCAGCACTTAATTAGGACTTCCTATGTGCCCAACACTATTCTAAGCACTTTATGTATATTAACTCACATAATCCTCCCATAACCCTTTGAGCTAACTGCTAAGAAAATGAAGCCACAAAGAGTTAATGAACCAGCCCCAAAACATATCACATTAAAAGTCCTCAGATGGATAAGGCTGAGAGGGAGGGAATTTGGAAAGAAGACACATTAGAAAAGGAAGCCATGAGAAATGAGTCAGGAGAGACCATCCAGGTAAGAGATGAAGGTTCCACAACTAAGGCAGAGGGGAAGAAAAAGGAAAGGATACTCTTAAGTGTAAAATCCAGAGCATGGGGAGTCTGGTGACCAGCTGGATATGGAGACAAGTTATTCCTTTAGGAAAATCTCTTGTGAATTCAGTTGGTCTGCTTTTCTCTTTGAGACATTTCTATACTATTGTCCTTTTCCGAGGGGATAGTTTTACAAGAATGACAGCTTACACTTTCACCAATATCCATTCACTTGTCCCTATCCCCCAAATCTAAACAGTCAAAGGCATTACGACTTCAAAAAAAATTCAACCTGGTGTTTTCGCTTTTGCCTTGAAATGGGGTATTTACTCTCCATCTAACAATAGACATGTTGTTTCTATCTTCTAGGAGTTTCACTTTGATGTGTCAAAGGAAATGCCATGAACTCTAGGGGAGAGTCATCACTGCGTGAGTGCAGGATAAACAGCAGGTGTGGCTGGGGCTTTAGGAGAGGTGCCAGTCCTCCTATTCCATTTTTAGGGACAAAGAAGATGAATATTTCAAATGCTTTGGTTTTCAGAAGTCAAAGACCATTTCCCAAAGAGTCTTCAGATAGAAACCCAACACTTCAGAGTGAAGCTGCATAAGAGAGGGGCCTCTCACTGTCCTGATGATCATGATTAGGAGGCTGAAACCAACACAGTCTTCTTTGCATCACTTGGGTGAAACAGGTGTGAGACAGATGCACTGCCTGAACACCTGTGTAGGTTGAAGTCAGCTCATCAGTTTGAACATTAAGCAATGACCTTCCCTCGTGGAAGTTTACAAATTAAATTGTGTACTAGACACAAGTAAACAGATGATCTGCAACAGCTAGCCTCAGAGACCAGAAAGAGATAATAGCAAGAGTCCCTTACATTCTTATTGTGTCTGTAACCCTCACACAGGGGTCTCACTGAAGTGATCATATGCATATTCTTGTCTCCATTGAACAGTGCAGGGATCAGAAACTTGGAGAGCTGTCTTGCCCAAGGTGACAAAATGATGGTGATGATTCACTCCTGCTGCTAAGTAGCCTATCATCTGGGGTCATTGCAGGGAACTCTGAACTGTTCCTTTCTATAACCAGAATGGTTTCTTCTTTCCTCCTAGATTCTCAAAAAGCATGCCCTGGGTCAAGTAGGGGGCTGGGATTTGAGCTCCTGGGAGCCCCTTAGCTCTGGGAGGTAGAAGGTAAATATAAGATGGGGCTATAGTGGGTTATATACAATATTCATGGAATCAGAGGGAGAGGGTGGGTTCTGTTCATCTTACTTATCAGCACTTGGACAGCTTTCAGGGCACTGAATCAATAAAGCAGAATCCTTCACAAGACCTCCATATGGCCAGGAAGGCCCACCAGGATTTGTCTATTGGAGCTTTCTGTCCAGAGCTCTTACCCACACCTCTCATGGAGGCCAGCCCAGCAAAAACTATGACAAATTCTGTGCCCCTTCATGTCTCTCCCAAAGCTAAACAGAGACAGTGATGGGACCTAAATATGTCTGCTTTCCCTATTTCTACCAAATATACAGTGTTTCAAAAGAAATGCCTTGTGTAAACACAGTAACAAAACCTAATATGCACATAATGAAGTTGAAAGGAAACCGTGCCTTGCTTCACTACTACAGCTTACAAATTGCTTCTTTGGCAATGCTAAATTCTGAAACAACAACAAAAAAAAAGAAAACAACAAAAAAAAAAACCCCTAACTATTTTGAGGTATAAATTCCAGCCTCCAAACCAAAACATGTCTCTTCTATTTCTTTAAATAATGGCATATACAAGATTTAAGCAAAAGCTGTCTCATTGATCCTCAAGAGCATGCACACCAGAATGATGGTCTTGCTATTGGTGGGTGTGCATTTTGACTTGCATGATCTGGCCTCAAGAACATTTCTGACATGTTGTTGTTTGTTTTACTCAGGATTAGCTGAAAATTTCTGTGGGTGTTTTACGTCACTGGAGTAGGAAGCACTGCGAAATTGTAGCTGCCTGGTTGATATTTCTGGAAAGGGAACTCTAAATTATTAGACAAAGGAGAGTAAAAAAGGGGGTAGGGTGGCCAGGAAAGAAAATAATGAGTAAGAATCCAAAAAGCCCCATCAGGAAAGCCCCACATGGAAAACCGAATTGATGGCAAACAGGATTTCTTGCATGCAGCTGCACTGGGCTCTGCGGCATGGGGAAAGAATAGTTCTCAGGGTCTCAGAGGGAGTTAAAAACAGTGTGGATCACATCTCAGTGTCTACCAATTTGTGCAACTGAACTTTGGCAAACAGCAGTGAGAGTTATTACAAAGCACTAGAATTTCCCTTTCAATAAACTACAGATCTGTATATAATTGGATGGAAGGGGCTAGTCGAGTTTAGTCTAGAAACATTTGGTATGAAGTTTGAGATTTTTCAGATAGTCCAAAGAAGTAGAACAGTCACGGAAAGTCTAGCCCACATGTCTTTTTTTTTTTTTTTTTTTAAGGCACAAGAGAAAAACCAACACTGTAATACAAGAATGGGCAAAATATGTGAATATCAGTTTGCAGAAGTGGAAATACAAATGCCAAGAGTCAAAAAAACAAAAGCAAACAAATAAAAACTCTGATGTCACTTATAATCAAAGAAATGCAATATAAAATAAGGCCCTACAAAATTTTACACTATAAAATGAACAAAAATATTTTTAATGTGATAATCTCATCTTGGACAGGGTGTCAGGAGACAGGGACACTTGTGTACTGATTCAATTAATGCTACCATTATGGAAAGTAGTTTGCCAGTATTTTTTTTTAAGACATGCCCCTTGACCCCCATAAGCTTACTTCTAGGAATTTACCAGAAGGACTATTATGAGAATCACACAAATATTTACATTCATAGTAGCACTGTTTAAATATTGAAAAATGTGAAATAACTCAAATGTCTAACTAGTGAAGGGTTAAATTAATTAAAATTTACTCACATAACAATACTATAAAAATGTTTAAAAGTATTTTTTCAAAAACATTTAGGTTCATGGGAAAATGCTTAATGTAATATTAAGAAGCAATATCCAATTCCAAAGCTATATTTAAAATATGATCTCATATATCATTTGTATAATATATAATACTAAATGTACATTATACAGTAAATATAGTACATAATATCTAAAGTAAACATTTACACGTGGAAAATATGGGAGAAAATAAAATTTATTCAGGGTAATAGTCACTGGGTGATAAGCTATAAATTATTTTGATATATACATATTTTAAATTATCTAGTTTTTAAATATTTGAGATGTGGGAAACCTAAAAAAAAAAAAAAAAAGCACATTTAAGATGTAGTAGGGAATATTTCTAAGATAGCCAAATAGCAGATAGCCAGCTATAACTGGGCAAAGCATTTAGTCTTTAACGTTTGATTATTTATTTATTTATTTATTTATCTATTTATTTATAGTTTTAGAGAAAGAGAGAGTGCAGCAGGGAGGGGGGAGAGGTAAAGGGAGAAAGAGAATCCTAGGCAGGCTCATGGAGCCTGATGTAGGTCTCAATTTCAGACCATGAGATCATGACATGTGCTGAAATCAAGAGTTGGATGGTTAACCGACTATGTAAATGTGCCCCTGCACTTATTTTTTAAACATCAAAACAAAGGAGTGCCTGTCGGCTTAGTAGATTGAGAATCCAACTTTGGTTCAGATTGTGATTTTCCGGGTTCGTGAGTTTGAGCCCCGCCTGGGGCTCACTGCTGTCAGCACAGAGCCTGCTTGGGATCTGTCCCCCCCCCCCCCCCCGCACTCCCCGGGGTGTGCTTTCAAAAACAAATAAACATTTAAAAAGAAAGCAAAGCAGAGATGTGCTATGAAGTAGTAAAAAGACTACTGGACTCACAAATACATTATATGTCATATAAAACATGGTCTGTTATATACATGTATGTGATATACACATATTATACATATCTCAAAAAAGATTTTGATCTCAATAATATGAAGATGTGTGAGTAGCAGTTATTATAGATACACAAAAGGAAACTTAGAAACTCTTTGGAATTAGACAACAGTGAAAGTTGACAGTAACAGAAACATGTATGTTTGTATGAGCGCTATATTTAACTCAGAGCTCCTTAGCAGTCAAGCCAAATGAGGAAGCATAATGAGTTACACAGTTCTAATTATCTGATGAAAGGAAGCACACAAGTTTATCTGGAAAGACAGACTTCTTTTTCCCACTGACTTCTAGTAGAAATTTGCTTTGTATGCCCTTCATATATGAAATGTTTCATAGCAAAATAGACACCGATCTTAGATAGAAGTGAAGGACATCATATTAAACTAAAGCTCAGTGAATATTTCTATAAGGAGTCAAGCTAACACAACCTTGGTATATTGCTTTTTAGTGAGCTAGCTTGATGCAGGAATAAAACTTAAAGAATCCAGAAATAATTCAAGCTGGGTGTCATAGGCTGGACTTGGCACACAGGATATAAAAATTTTAATCCATTGCCAATATTGAAAAATCAGACTTTACATAAAAATCCAACTTTGAAGTTTCTTTTAAAAGGAAAGTTAAATCACTTTCTTCATAGCCATTGAATGGCTTTGAGCAGTCAATGACTCTTGGGTCATTTGTTCATCATAATCTCAATTAAAATTCTTCCTTCATTGGCCATGCTGGCCTGACCCCTGGAGACATATGCACACATGAGCCTAGATCTAGAAGAATGAACAGATAGCATACCCTTATCTCTCAAATATAAATTGTTTCATGTTGGCTAAATCTAGACAGCAGTCCATTTAATGCTGAGCTCTTAGATGGTATGTTAAAAGAGGCAGCATAATTGATTCCATAAGTCACCAAAAAGTTATGAAATAGCATGCTTGGAGCTGCGATCTGATACACTCAGGGCCCAATGAAACTATTGTCTTAAGGAGGTCAAGTGTTTAAGTTTGAGGGGATTTGTAATCCCTACTTTCTCTGAAGACCAAGGTGGTTGACACACACTCAAGAAAGCACTGCCTCTCCCACTACATCATTACTTTCCCTCCTTTCTCCTACCTCACTGTGCTGACTTTTCCCAGCACTATCATGAGGCATTTGTCTGAGTTTTCCCAGGGGCAGTTTCCAAACTTTGCACTGGCCACAAGCACTCTTACCAGTTCTCCCACCCTGCCCCCACACATGGTGATTCATGCTAGAATCTTGTGAAAAGGCAAGTGGGAATTTTGAGTTCAACTTGTGGCACAGAAATGAGAGGTGTTAGCTAATCCATATGGAGACTGAACTATGAAAAAAAAAAAAAACCTTTGACCTTCTTAGTCAATGTTATATCCAACCAAGCTGAGAAGTCTCCTACGCATTTGCCTACTGGACCATCTCTTCACAGCAAGAAAGAGTAGTTTTCTTTAGTCAAATTGTCTGTGGCAGAGGGTGTTGGCAGCATGGTCAATAACCATTCCTCATATTCTTTTTGGGTTTTGTGGGTCAGAAATTTGAGGAGGGTTCAGCTGAGAAGTTCTTGCTTGGAATTTCTCATGCACATGCAGACAGATGTTGGGCTAGGGCTGCCATTGTTTAAAGACTGGACATTCAAGACAGCTCATTCTTGTGGCTGGAGTTGACGTTGACTGTTGACTAGAGAGCTCAGCTGGAGCTGTTGACCATAGAGCCCACATGTGGCCTCCCCAACAAGGTGGTCTCAAAATAGTCAGACTTCTTTCACAGCAGCTGTTCCCAGAGTAAGCATCCCAAAAGAACCACACAGAAGATGCATGGCCTTTTGTATCCAAGCTTCAGAAATCACACAATATCACTTCTACCATGTTCTGTGGGTTGAAGCAGTCCCAAACCTGCCCTGATTTAAGCAGACAGAACATAAGCCTCAGTTCTCAATGAAAGAAGGTCAAAGAATTTGCAAATACATTTTAAATCGTCTGCAAATTGTGATGTATCAGCACAGTGTACTCTTCCAAGATAGCTCTGCATTTACAAAGTCACATGCTGTCCAAGTCAGCTGCTCATTTTAGTGCAAGAAGGATCCACTCTAAGTTGGCCAATTTTATGAGGGAGTGTGGGTAAAAGGCTTCATTATCTGCCACCTCATTTTATGTGTCATTTTTTATTAACTGTAGAGGAGTCTGGTGACTTCTCAGGCTGCCCCAGATTTCTCTACTCCTCTATTTCCTCTTTCTCCTCTCTCCCTCTCTTTCCCTCCCTCCCGTTCTCACTCTCATTCTTTTATTCTCTTGCTCTCTCTTCCTGTCTTTCCTTCCCCTCCCTTCCTCTATCTCTCTCATTCTCTCTCTCTCTTTCCACCAAAACTAGATCTTTGGTTCCACATCTCCAGATAAACACAACTTAGTTCAGACAGGCCACCCCCCCCCCATTGCCCTGACACTACCCAACTGAGACTGGGGACATTTTGTAGGTTACAATTCTAAATTCCTGGGTCTAAGCATATTATTGGTCCAGAAGAAAAAGACTTATGTGCTACTCAGCCAGACCTGTTAGAGCAGAATCTTTGAGAACAGGCATGGACATTGAGGAAATCTAATCTATTATTTATGAGTAGCAGAAAAACAATCAATTACATATAAGTTCAGTTGTAGTCACAAAAAAATAGCTCTCCCCAAATCAGCATTCCCTTTACAGGCTTTCTATTGCTTTCAGCATAACTGGATGATTTTCAGTCCACTTGTGTCCTGCCCCCTGCATCCACATCTTCTGTGATCTCCACAGGCAATGATGCTGAAACATTGTTGTCTACTTGCCCAGCTCACTGATTCCTATCATGAGTCCCCAGTTCTAACTCATCAGAACACAACATTTCTGGTCATGTAAAAGTAATCTCAAACATTACTTGCTCCAGCAAAAGAGTTGCAAACAAATTTTTAGACTGATGGCTGGACTCAGATATTCTTGAGCTTACGGGGGAATCATGTTCTTTAGGACCCATCGTCCTTGCATCCACACTTCCACTACTAGCCACGTCAACTGACAGGTGTCTCCCTTGTGGCAGAATCCGCATCTCCTTAAATTTTTATGTTTTCTTAAAAAAAGCAATACGAAAGATAAAAATGAAACTAGCTTGTACAGCTTCAACATTTCCAGCACAGCACTGCCCTAGGCCTGTTTAGGACACTTAGTCATGGAAGTTCACAGGATGTAGGAGCTTGGTTTTATGTATATCATTACACAGGTGCTTAAGAAATACTCAAATGAATCCTTTATTGCCTCCCCCAAAGAAAAAATGTTGATCCAGGTCATCCTCAATTATACAAAAAAGGATACTGTAGCAGTGGTTGTGCCCCCAATTAAGGATGCATGTGCTTTTTGAAAGGATTAGTGGAGTAATCCTTCCAAGAGCAAGAATTTGCAAGTATCAATGTCTTTTTCTTTCCTATTGAGGAGATGGAGAGACCACACCAGAATGCGAAGGATTTCAAGGAACTGAGATATAGTATTTTTAGAATCTCCATGAATGTAATACATAACTCAGGTGAATCCAGACTCTACTAAGGCTCATAAACAAACAATGGTATCAAACATTACAAGAAATTAGAAAGTGACACTCTTTTAAATAATTTTAAGAGCATGGGGCTTTTTATATTCTGCAATCTACAGATTATCAGCTGCAAGCCGCAAATTCACAAAGGAAAAAAAAATCATATTCAAAACAAGACCCAGAGTCTATGGGACAAGGACAGGGTATTTAATCCAATGAAGAATTTATAAATATTTGAGAAACCAGTCAGCAATCCAATACTGAAGATCTGAGTACAGAGTAGTAACACATTTTCTCATTAATGGGATTTTAAGTCACAGTGCCCTAACTCTGATGCCTTTCAATCAAGAGACTCAATTTGTTTATTTGCTATAATTTGGAGGTGTTTCTAGAATAAAACTTTTACTTAACCTTACATAATCTCATACATGATAGTGAGCAGAAAGAAATCAAGAGAAGTACAATGTCCTCCATTTTCAGTTCTTTTCTTCTCCCACCCTTTATTGATGAAAGGTACATAGACATGTTTTTAGTATTAACCACACCGTTATGAAGGATTCATCCTACTAACAGAAGAGATAAAGTTCTAAGGATCAGCTACTTCGCTGGACTTGGAGCAGTGGTTGAATGGAAGAGGGGTTACTGGTGTTTCTTCTGTCTGTATTTGGTGAATTCGAAAGAATGCCTGAGTCCAACTTAACCAATTTCATTATTTTATTGTAGCTTCAACTTCTTTCTGAAGATAGACCCATGTACCTACTGAATAAAGATATATTTATCCTATACTCTGGACATTTTCAACACTGTATTGCATCATGTTTTGATTTATTGTTGCTTATTTCCTTATATACTTAACTATTTTTCTTCACTCTTATTTCATTGGCACATAGATAGGACCAGTTGGTGTATTTTGTGTCTTTGATTTATTCTGGAAAACACAAAAGACTTCCCCCACTATATTCTTTTTTTTTTTCCCCTGTAATTGAACTTTTGAGTAATCTAAGTTCCTGGGGATTATTGAGAGCTTTTGAAGCACATGGTGCTGTCCTCAACCTGTTCCACCTTTCTCTTCTCAAGAAACATGTAATCTACTTCATGAGCTAGCCAGCAAGGATAAGAGGTGGTGTAATGAACAGGAAGCTACTAAATGCACATAATAACAAGGACAAATAATATACAAATGTTCAAGTCCCAACTTAATGCAGTTACAAATAGAGGAGGAAGTAAACACATAGTGGTCGAGAGTTCAGATTTTGTGGTCAAAACCATCTGAACACAAACCCCAGTTGTGTGATCTTGGGCATAACCAATAATCTCTTTAAGCCTCAGTTTCCTCTTCTGTAAAAGGAAAATAAGAATAGATAGCCCATATAATTATCTTAAGAGTTAAGTAAAATAAACTAGCGCATTTCCTGTACATAGTAAATATATTTTTTAATGTATGCTGCTGTTACATTATAAAGGGCAGAATGAAATAATGGTTTGTTATAATTTTTCAAATAAAAAATAGTAGGAGCAAAGGGAAAGTAGTGGATTACATCATTCATGAAGACACTTTTCTCCAATCACCTTCATTTTTCACGCAGCACAATTAATGATGTTCTCAATCTCAAATGTGATCTCTCTTTAAAAGATTATTGCCTGTTGCCATAAGCATCAAAACATGCCAGGATGAAAACTTGCCTTGATTGCTACATATCTTGATCACCACATACCCATACCCACACACTACAGTCTACTGCCCCATTTCTTTGTTCTCCTTTACCAGAAAACTCTTCAAAGCAACCTCCTATGTTCACTGACTCCATTCCCTGCCCCCCCCACACACACAAACTCTTCAACCCATTCCTATTGGTCTCTTGTCAGCCTCCTTCAGAAAAGTCTCTGATCACAATCAGCACCAGCCTCCATATCTTACATCCTTACTCATTTTTCAGTGGTATCTTCTAGTCCCATGGCTTTATATTGTCTATAACTTACACCTCCCCATTTTTATATTTCCAACACTCACCATACACCTATTGTCGAGATTCATACATCTGTCTTCCAACTAGACATTTCCTTCTGCTCATCTAAAGAAGCCCCAAACTTAAAATGCTCACAACCGAACACTTGATTCTCCAATCCTCCTTGAAATAAAATAAAGCCTTCACCTCCTTCAGTCTTATTCATCTCATCCAATGACAACCCTATCATTATCTTTCCAGTTGCTCAGGCCAAAGCCTTCAAGTGGGCCTTAACTTCACTCTTTTAGCATATCACTTATCTAATCCTTCAGCAAATCCTGAGGGCCTTGTCTCCAAAATATACCCAGAAGCTAACCACTTCTCACCTCTCACCACTAGACACCCAATCCAAGCCACCATTATCTCTGGGTCATTGTAACTGCCTCCCAACTGCTTTCTCTGCTGCCATCTTTGTCCCAACATCATCTTCTCTCACAGTAGCCAGAGGGAACTGTTTAAAACATGTCAGAGCAACCTTCTGGTCAAAACATTGAGGGGCTTTCCATTTCACTCAGAGGGAGTGATCCAGCCCTAGCTACCTCGGTAAGATCAATCTCTTACCAGTGTCCTTGAATATTTGGCTGTCTCAGCTTAGCTACTGCAACTGCCTCCTTTTTCTCTGCTTCCTGTCTTGCCCCTCCTCCCCTCAGTCCTGCTCTGAACTCATTGGTCTCCTTTCTGTTTCTTAAACATTCCGAACCCATCCTTTGCTATAGGCCTTTGCATTTGCTGTTCCCTCTGCCTAGAAAAGTCTTCCCTCAGATAATCTATATGATTTATACCCTCTCCCCTTAGGTCTCTGCTCAAACATCACCTAATCAGAAGGACCTTCTTTGACTATCCTAAATAAAAAAGCTATCCTTGCCCCAATCACTTTCTATCCTTGTAACCCACTTTATTTTTCTTCTTACCACATAAGAACACTAGAGCATTTATTTATTCATTTTTCTTCTCTCTGCCCCTGCATGAATGCAAACTTCATAAAGGCAAGGACTTAATTTTAATCACTGGTTTAGTCCCGGTGCGTGAAATAATGCCTGGCTGATAGTAAATGCTCAGTAAATATTTGCTGAATGAATGAATGTTTTTTTCCTCAATGCACAATTTATGATAGGCAGCAAAAGTTTTTAAAAGTTAAAGGAGAAGATCAGACTTGGATGAGTTAGAAAAAATTAAAAAATCAATGAAATTGATTAATTGTCCAGTTAAAGCTGTCCATTAAAGGCTGATTTTTCCATTCTCTGAAATTTCCAAAGAGTCACTCCCCTGACTAAAACCTACACAAGGCTGAGTCATATAGGACATGCTGCTAAGCCAGTTTTTCTCCTGTATGACCTGAATGACTCGAAGTGCCAATGACAATGTGGGCCTTATGTCCCAGGAACTCTACCTAGAAGGCTGGAATCAACTGTGGACTTCATTCAAGTATATCTTGCTCGACTTGGTTAACTTGAAACAGTTCATTCCTTCAACAAGATTGCTGCTGTATCTTTTGTCATCCACTTGCTGTATGGCTAATTTGAATGTTAACATTTTTAAGTGAAAATGCTTTGACGCTAAACAAAAGCTTTTGAAGATTTTCAAATGTCTGGATAGGATATATTGGTGTGGGTGGGGAGGCAACTTAAGACTTGCTAATCAGAAACTAAATATACATGATTTTAATTGAGTGCCAGGGGTCCAAACCTATCATTTAAGCATAAGAACACCTTACCAAATGCTAAGTATTGTGACACGCTATTTGTGTCCAGTTTATATTAACAAACCATACTCTAAGCTTACTTCTAAGACATAAAAAAAAATTTCCTTCCCCACTCAACCCCAACTACATGAAGTGAGATGAACAGTGGTGAAGTGCCCAACCTGATACAAACATGTTAAGAGTTTTATTATTCTTACTTATTATCATTATTATTTGTTTTGAAAAAAACATTTTGCTTTAATACTTTTTAAATGTTTTAAATGTTTACTTATTTCTGAGAGAGAGAGAGACAGATTGTGAGTGGGGGAGGGGCAGAGAGAGAGGGAGACACAGAATCTGAAACAGGCTCCAGGCTCTGAGCTGTCAGCACAGAGCCTGATGTGGGGCTCAAATTCACAGACCAGAAGATCATGACCTGAGCTGAAGTCTGGCACTTAGCCTACTGAGTCCCCCAGGTGCCCCTGATTTAATACTTTTAACAGGGTTTGCTATGATCTTCACAATTGATTTAGAAGTCCATATTTGTATTAAATGACCAGACATAAGTCTTTTGGATAAAGGAGCCACAGAATTCATTTCTAAAAATTCTTAGGGAAACAAAGAGAACAAAGAAAGAAAATAGCTTATGTTATTATGATCAAATTAAAAAAAATATGCCTGGTAAGCCTTGGGAGACGCTATAAAATGGCACACAAACTACTCCTTCGTGTAAGTATTTGGCCTCGCCTTAGGGAAGATGTTCGTGTTCAATTTTTACCTCCAGAAATAATGAAAGGAGGTGAGGAGCTTGGGACACCCAGATAAACTTTCTAAGATAGCTTCTTCAATTTCTCCCAACATGAGGTATTGGTTTACCACTTCCTAGAATATTTGCTTTTAACTCTATAAAAATTAGACCATCCTGGCAATGAGGAGCCAAGAACTAGACATAGTAATGCAGAAGGCTGTGTTAAGTTCCTCAACAATATTAAGAGAAATTGTATCCTCCAATATGATCATTTTAAAGGTGACATCTAATGATACTCAACTCTCAGGATGGGTCCAAATTTCCCCTTCAGTAAAGTAAATTGACTTTTTTTATTCTTTGATGGTATCAGTGAAACATTCCACAATCTCTCCTACTTGGTCACAGAATTTTACAACTGAAAGTCTCACTGAATCCAATCCTATTTAATCCATAAGAAGGAACTGATCAGCCACAATGCGGTATGTTGCATACTGGGAGATTCAAAGACATAGTCCAAAAACATCATAGAGTTCCCAGTCTGGGAGCTTTCTCACAGAGCTACTTGGATCCAGGAAAGACTGTGTGTCATGGGTGCAAAGATGGGACCATGGAACTCTACATGTGGCTTTAGAGGCAGAAGGTACAGCCGGGTTCAGAAAGGCAAAAGGCAGAAGACCAACTCTAAATCTTGAGGAACAAGTAGGACGTGACCTGACAATAAAGATCTAGAAGTGGGGGAGGAAGACAAGGAGAGAAAGATCACCCGAATTGTGCTGTCCAATACTGTCGCCACCATTCACTTGTGGCTATTTCAGTTAGTTAAAAAACAATAAAATACAAATTTTAGTTTCTCAGTCACACTAGCCACATTTTAAGTGCTCAATACCTACGTATGGCTAGTGTTTATCATACTGGACATCATTACCAAAATTTCTACTGAGGAGCACTGGCTCTGAATAAAAAGAAGAGTGACAGCACAGAGACCTAACAGCAGATGTTGGTGGGGATAACTGCAGGGGATACGTACAGCTGGAGGGCAGGCTATCCAAAGACGGTACCGAGGTGATGAGGTAGGAGGCATAGGCCAGCACAGACAGACCGTGGAATTCGTTGGCTGATACCACAAAATGTAGGAGGATTCAAGTCCTGGCAAGTTCTGCCTCTCATTAAGAACCAGTCACTACAGCACTGGAAAGCTGCATGGCCAAAACGTTTGAACAAGCATCCTTAGTTCACCAATTGTGTATACGAAACCATATGTCTTCTGGTAATGATGGCAACTTACGACATCATGAAATCATTATTTTTCTTTGAAAAAAGGAGATTGAATTTTTTATTTGAGTATCTTATCCCCTTTTTTATTTTTTATACATTAAAAAAAAATCCGTGTAACATGTTGCACTTACAAAAACTGGGTTTTTATAGTTTCTTGAGTCTATAACACACAGATTTTGGTAGAGCCAAGTTTTGGCTACAGGAACACATGGTCATGCTATTAAGAATTCAAGAATAGATGTAGGTAAGCACAATCCAACCCCACAAAGTATTTTTCCTCAAACAATTAAAGATCAAAATGAGACTTTAAAAATAACATAGATAAATTTAGAAATAAGTAGGAGCATATCACTCATTTAGGATTCCCTCTCCTACAATCTTTGGCTTTCTTAGCAGACCATATGAAGGCACAAGGGGACTGGGGTCAAACATCTGTCACTTCACTATGTAGCTTTGGTTCAGTCCCTTAACTTCTTCAACCTGTTTCTGCATCTGTAACAGAGTGTTAAAAATGCCTCTCTGGAGACGTGGCAGAGACTAATTAAGATATGTAGCAGCAGTTAGCACATGAAATCTCTCTGTGTGTTTGGTGGGGAAGGTAAGAAGGATGGGAGTGGCTGCTTGCCAGGCCATTTAAATACCTACAAGTTCATTCTAATACTTCTGGTAATATTTCCTGAAATGGGCTTTAAGGCTCAGAATTACACTAGAAATGCACATCAAAGATGATGAAGTAACAAAACCACAAAAAAATAAATAAATAATTCCTATTTATTGCCAGGCACAAGAGCATAGCACCTATAAAACTTTCACGAAAATTGATGTTCATCATGGAGGTTCTCAAACTTTCTCATTCACAGCACACTTAATGACTCAGTAATATTTTTCACAGGGTCCTACACCAAAATGAATACCTAACATTTTTATTTATTAAGTAGTTAGGGCCAAAAAACACACTATAATGACTCATGCAGTGTTCAACAGATGTTTCCTAAGAAAATGTAAAATAAGCCACAGCACCCTTATGACTTCATTGCAACATTCAGGGCACTTTGGTACATAGTTTGGGAACTATGGATTTAGTATTTTACACTTTACAAAGCACTTTCACAGCTATTGATTCACTTATCTTCACCACAAGCCATCTAGAGTAGATGAGAAAATTGAGATTATAAGAGAATCATTTGAGATTTCATAGCCAGGAAGGTTCAAGTCAAGGCATAAGTTGATTGGGTTCTGACTCCAGAGTCTTCCTCCTGATCCATAAGATATTTCTTCCTCCACTCAGAATGCCAATAGGATCTTTTATTAATCTTCATTATTTTTCTGTATCATTTCCTATGAAAATTTAGTAAACTGGATACATAAGAAATATTTCTATGCTAGGCTACGCCTTCTCAAATTTATAGTTTAATGCCTTAACTAGACAAAATGCTATTCTGAAAAATTTTTATAATAAATGAACCTCTGCCAAAAAAAAAAAAAAAAGGTGGGGCACCTGGGTGGCTCAGTTGGTTAAGCGTCCGACTCAGCTCAGGTCATGATCTCACAGTCTGTGAGTTCGAGCCCCGTGTTGGGCTCTGTGCTGGCAGCTCAGAGCCTGGAGCCTGCTTCAGATTCTGTGTCTCCCTCTCTCTCTGCCCCTCCCCTGCTCATGCTCTCTCTATCTCAAAAATAAATGAAAACATTAAAAAAAATAAATGAATATTTAAAAAAATTTTAAAAATGGTATATACATGCTTCAGAATAAAGCAAGGTACAAGTTTTCATATGAAATCATAGAAAAGCTTTCAGGCAAATTACAGAATGAAAATAATAGTGATGATGACAATAATAGTAGCTACTAATTAGTGAAAGATTAATGTGGAGTAGGCACCTTGCTAAATGATTTACAAAAATTAAACCTTTCCAATAACTCCATGATATAGATTTTAAAAGGTGAGAAACTTGAGGACCAGAAGAATAACTTAACCAACATACTACTGAAAAAGAGCTAGAATAGCAAAAACAATCTTGAAAAAGAAAACAAGTTGAAGGACACATACAATCTGATTTCAAGATTTACTATTAAGTCACAGTAATTCAGACAATGTGATATTGACCAAAAGATAAACATATAATTTAATGGAATAGGATATAGTCCATAAATAGATCCACTCAGTGGGTCAATTCATTTTTTAAAAATGTTTAGTTATTTATTTGTTTGTTTTGAGAGAGAGCGATGGGGGAGGGTCAGAGAGAGAGTCCCAAGCAGGCTTCAGCTGTGAGTGCAGAGCCCTAAGCGGGCTCGATCCCACGAACTGGGAGATCATGACCTTAGACGAAATCAAGAGTCAGACGCTTAACCAACTGAGCCACTCAGGTGCCTCAGGGTCAATTCGTTTTTAACAAAGGTGCCAAGACAATCAAATGGCAAAAGTTTAGTCTTTTCGACAAATGATGATGGAACATCCATATATGATAATGAACCCCAAACCATACCTGGAACCACATATAAAAATTAAATTCATAATGGACCACAGACCTGAATGTTAAGTCTAAAACCATAAAACTCCTAGAAAACACACACACACACACACACACACACACACACACACACACATACACGTACACACAGGAAACCTTTTGTGACCTTCGGACAGGCAAAGATTTCTTAGGACACAAAAAGCAAGATCCATGAAAGAAGAAAAGTAGTAAATTGGACTTTATCAAAATTTAAAAGATACTTTAAAAATTAAAATACAAGCCACAGACTGGGAGAAAAGAGTTGTGACACATAAAGAACTTGCATCCAGAATTTACAAAGAATTCTCAAAACTCAGTAATAAGAAAACAAACAACTCAGTTTTAAAATAGGCAAAAGATTTGAACAGAAAGTTCACCAAAGAAAATGTATGGATGGGAAATAAGCAAAAAAATGCTCAAAATTCTTTATAAGTAGAGAAATGCCAATTAAAACCACAATGAGATACCATTACACACTTAATAGAATGACTAAACTTTGTAAAGCTGACAAAGTCAAGTGCTAGTTCTTGTAAAGCTAGACATACTTGCCATAATCCCCCCGCATAATGCCACACCTGGGTATTCACCCCTCAGAAAATAAAAACATATGTCCACACAAAGGCAAATGTTATAACAGCTTTATTCATAATCACAGAAAAAAAAAAAAAAACTGGAAACAACCCAAAGCCCTTCAAATTGTAAGTGGATAAATAAATTCTGTTACATCCATGCTTTGGAATACTAGTCAGTAATAAAAAAGAATAAATAACTGATACATTCAGGGTTTTACTACAGTAACAATTTTTTACCCTTCATTTCCCTTTGAATCAGGTTTACAAAGCATCATTGCTGCCATTATATTTGTCATCATGCTATTAAGTAATGGCAACTTGCATTTTTATAATCACAGTCTTATATTACAGAACAAATGGACCAGTCACCTGAATTGTATTTGACAAATGTTCTAGTCTCCATGACGGGATTCAGCAGATATTCCCTACTCATCAACAACATATTCACAAACACCAAACCACTTGGCTGATCGCATCCCTTAGGTATTGATTTTTGCCAATTTCTATTTTGGAAGCTGAAATTACCTTCAATGTGTCCTCAAATTTTCATGGAGTGTTACTATAACCCCCTAAACACTGAATGTTGGAAAAAAGACAAAGTCTCTGCTATTGCCTAATCAGGGAGACAGAATTCATGACTTTCCTTGGAAAAACCTAATTTTGGGTCATTTTATTTTTTATAAGAAAACTGATTTAATAATTTAATTGCTATTATTTTAGCAGTATCTAATATGAATGAATTGATATATCAGAAAAAATGTTCAATCATATGTCCCATTTTTCATAAGGAAAATATGAAATATATGATATTATATAAGACAGGATTTATAATCCATAAGGCTTAGAACACGTTACCCTCTTCTTATAAAAATAAAATTATAGTTCTTGTTCTAGATACATTTGAGGTAGACCATTACTTTGGTAATACCAAATGAACCGTATCTCCCAGTGGTAATGCCTTTGTGTATCTTCCTCCCACATTGACCCTGGGCTTCGTCATGTGAGTATAAGGCTTGATAGTGCTTGCATACTAGGCTTTATCTCCTTGGAATACTCACTCTGGGGATATTTCTTTGTTGGAACCCAGTTACCATGATGCTGGGAAGCTCAAGAAGCTGCATAGAGAAAATAAGTACAAAAGAACTATTTTCTCTCTACCTGCCATCTCCAGTCCAGTCATGGCAGTGAACCAGATTTGACCCATGTAGACAACATCAAGACTCCAATGTAGCAGTTTCAAAACTTCTTGGTCTTAAGACCACTTTGTACTCTTGAAAATTACTAATGATGTCATAAGTTTTTGTTCATGAGTTATAGCTAGTGATATTTACTTTATTAGAAATTAAAACAAAATTTTTAAATGTATGCATTAACTCATTAATAATAAAACATTACATGTTAATATTAATAATGTATTTTATTAATATTTTAAGTATTTTGTTAATATTAGTAGCAACTGTATTTCCAAGAAAAATAAACTTAGTGAGGAGATGCAGTTGTTTCCCATTTTTTTGTAAATCTCTTCAAAGTCTAGCCTAATGGAAGATGGCAAGATTCTCGTATCTAGTTCTGCATCCAATTTGTTGTGACATCACCTATCAGGTAGTTTTGGAAACCTCTACACTCAGGGAAAAGTGAGAATGAAATAAGCAAATAATGTCTTAGTATTGCTATGTTAATAGCTCTGACTCTATGAAACCATGCACTTTGAGAACCAAGGGATGCCCTAAGGGATGGCAACTGAATCACCTCCAGGTCTCTGGTCCCTAAATGTCTGGGTAGAGCAGAGCCCTCTACCAACTTGGACATACACAGAAGACTATATTTAAAAATATCCTGGGGTCTCCATTACAGGAATATATTCCCACTATGGTCTCGGGAGAGAGGACTCTGCTGTCCCTTATACTACTTTAACCTACAACCAGCTAACAACCCAGCTTCACTCCCTGGTTCCTCACTGTCTGATTTCTTGTTTTACTTCCAATGACCACATAGTCAGGGAGAGCTTCTGTCCACCACATGACCCACTCCAAACTTTTTCATGCCTCAGAGTCTAGATCAAAGACATCCCTAAGCTCAGAAAGAGGAAGTATCCATACCTACCTCCCAAACCAAGACTTTTCTCTCTGAGGTTTCCTTCCTGGCCACAATATTAAATCCTCCTCAGAATGGCTGATAGGGGCACCTGGGTGGCTCAGTTGGTTAAGTATCCAACTTTGGCTCGGGCACAGTTGGTGGGTTCGAGCCCCGCACAGGGCTCTGAGCCTGCTTCGGATTCTGTGTCTTCCTCTCTCTCTGACCCTCTCCCACTCACACTCTGTCTCTGTCTCTCTCTCTCAATAATAAATAAATGTTAAAAAATTTTAAAAAAATGGCTGATAGTGGACATATTCATTCCCCTTCAGATAATCATCACCCTCATCCACAGAGTGTGTTCTGGTCCTAAAGCCTGGAAAAGACATTCACTTAACAATTGATACTGCTATTTTACCCAAAGTCTGAGTTACATGGTGTTTCCACAGTCACTTTGTTTAATATCCACAAAGATAAATAATAACAGCATTGACAAGGTCCAAATTAGTAACTTAGGCAATTCATTTCTGTTATCAGACTACAGTAATGAGAGCGATATGTTAGTGAAAGGAACTTAGTGGACCCTGATCAACATTTGTGTAAAGAAATGCCTGAGTTCTGCCGTTTATAAGCACTGACTTTGCGGAACTTACTAAAATGTTTCTCTGTTCAGTTTCCTCATCTATAAAGCTCAGACAATAGTTTCTGCCGCATAAGATTATCAAGATTTAGTGGGTTAGTATTTTTAATCTACTTACAGTATTGTCTAGGTACTATAAGTATTTGTTAAGCATAATATACAAGGTGTATTTGTGTGTATGTGTTGAGTTGTGATACAAAGTTTGGAAAAACTCAGAGCTAGAGGAAGTGAAACCTAAACTAACCTTCAGTGGACATATAGGCTAGAGACAAGCAAAAGGAATCTGTGTGCTGAGGATGGGGGCTCTAGGATGGGGAGCAGCGAGGGTGGGGGTCTGGCTCTAAGTCTTTCCTTCCATCGTGAGGGGCAGTTATCAAGGGAGGGGAGAACATTAAGGGGGAGAAAGTTGTTATTTTACATCATGGGGAATTTTTTTATATTCAAATCTCCTTTATCAGGACCCAGATGTTTAAAAAAAACAATGCCAAGCTGTGATGAATACATGCAGGGAATATAGCGCATCTAGCAAGGAAAACTGTAGGGTGATTCAGTTTGTTAACAAGTACTATGTACTAATAATTTGCAGATGATCATTAAAATATATTCCCAACAGCCATTTCTTATGGTTGTTATTGTTTTTAAAGTTTCATTCTCTAAAAAACTCTTAAAGCCACTTATCCAGCTGGGCTGAAAGCCACTTACAATTAGACTGCAATTTAGCTCTAAACTGACACAACAAGGGTATGGTTTGAAGATCTCCACTGGTATACATTGGAACCCAGGACAAAGAGAAAGGCTATGACTTCCATGAACCTGCACAATCAAATTTGGACCATGGTAAGATCACTCTGAATTGGTTAAGCCCATCTAATTTAGGTTACTGGAAAAAATTTTAGACCTCACACAATTTTGACATGAAGGCTCATCGGATGAATCGTTATTTGTAATGTATAACCATCCAAAGTCATCTGATTTGCTCCTAAACAGGAACAAGGCTGAGGGATAAGAAAGATGGGGGCTGCTTGTGTTTCACTGCACTTAATTTCAGTGTCAATGAAGGATCCATTCATTTGAATCAGTTCAAAAACAAACCTGCTATGAAATTGTGTACTGGTGATAGCAAAATTCAGAATGAGATCTTAAGGCACCTCAACAGATCATTATCAAGCAGGCTGTCTTGAGGTAGGTAATGTACTGTTATAGTCTCATTTTATGGATGAACCAACTAAGAGATTAAGCAACTTGGATCATGAAACTAATAAAAAGCAAGGGAAATGTAACACTCATAGCCAAGAATTCCAGAGTGTTCTTCGTTCTGTATTGCTTTGGGCTTTCCTCATCTTCATTTCTATCATTCAAGAATACAATGTGTATTACAAATCAGGTATCAGCTGTGTAAATAGGCACCCAACCTGAAAGAGACATGTGTCAATGACACGTAGAGCTGGATTGCCCAAATTACAGTCCATGTGACTGAATCCATTGATGTGTTGTAAGTATACATTCACTGAACATTTCATGTGTAAGCCACACAATAACAGAACATACTTTCATTCAGATTGCCTGGTGATTCAGGTAGTGGACATCTACCAAACTAATGGGTAGGGAAGATGTACAACAGGTTTGTCAACATTATACTTTGTGAAGTGTCAGTCACGAGCTTTTCATGAAGAAGCAAGTTGTTTTGTTTCTAATGACATATTTGCATGTGCTTAGGAAGGGGTGTGCCTATTCAGATCTGTGACTATAACACCAGGAAGGATAGCATTAGAGTGAAACCCGTGAGGCAATGACCTTAAGTACAGATGGTTGCCACCATGTCTATTATTAGGATCAATGAGATACAGTCAGAAGTGATGTTGCAAAATGGCAGGATGGAAGGCCAGTTTCCCCTGACAAAGTGCAAAGGCATGCTGTAAACACTTGCATGAACAAATAGCCTTAGCAGCAACCACAACCAGGAGAAAAATTAGAGGAGGCTTTCCACAACAAAGGCGGTATTGTTCTCCTGTGGTCACCCTTAAATTCATCCTTTGTTGAAGAAGACGCTTAGGCTCCAACATGGAACTGTGTGTCCCACCCAGCCTTCTCCCTATGGGCCAAGTGATGGAATAAATTGATTCATAATGAATTGTTCCTTTTGACTGGGGATCCCACATCTTTAGTTCAATAGTGAAGACTTCTCCAAGAAACAATGAGGTGCAGTAGGCCAGACTGACAACTGGTAAGGCAGATGTGGACAGTGCCAATTCTCACCCAGAGGCCGGCACCCCATCTGACCTGGGGAAGGACAACTACCTCAGGGTTCCCATTTCTTCATCTTGATGGTGGGGCTCTCCATGGTGGCACTTGGTGATGATTATCAGTATATACAAGTTAAAAAAAAATCTGTTTGCTAAGGGAAATCAAAAGCTTCTAAGAAAAACATTTTGGTTGTGTAACAGACATGGATAATGCCAGACAACTGTCTGGGTTCATGTAAATTCAGAGGGGGAATTACACAAACAGGGATAAGAGGGAATCTGGGTAAACCCTCCTACTGCAGAGGCCTCTATCGTCCTATGACTCCACAAATGCCCTGTCCTCACCCACCCCTGCCCCCAGTTTGGAGATTAATCATCTCTGCCATGTCATCAAGGTGTGCCTGGTCTGATTTGTGCCTTCTGGGGAGCAAAGTCCATACAATTCAAAAACATGTATTAATTCCACAAGAATGTCTATTGAGTACCTCTTAAGTCCTTTGGCAGAATGAAAAGGGATTTAGAAGATTCATAATATAATAATTTAGTAAGTTCAAACAACATTCTAGGCAGTGTGGATATAAAAGATGAATAAGACATGGCCTCAAGTTTCCAGAGGCTCACAGTCTAGTGAGGAGTCTGGTAAATAGATAGTACAGGGTCAATGCTATACTACAGGGGCCAAGAGTATACAGAAGCCACAAGAAATTTCCTGCATTGCCAAGGTTTATAAGTTTATGCTCTTTCTCCTGCCTGTCTTTGGACTGGCAGAAATCCTCAAGAAAAGCACGTTGTCTTCAGAGGGCCCCCACCCCACACCCCCTCATCTGGTCATGTAAGAAGGAAAGAAAATAATTATAGGTGGGGTTCTGAGTGATAGGATTCAGTATAAGTTCACTAAAGCTAGCAAAGCCTATTTGTGAATGAACTTCCTGTAAACAAGTTACCATGACTGTCTCCAGCTCATGATGAATAAATGAAATAATTTATCGCAAGCGGCACATTGCCTGAAAGAAAGTGGCTCACACAGTAATGTCTTTTATTTTTCCTGTTCTGGGGTGTGGTTAGGTGACTTTCCCTTGGTTAAGGGACTTTTGGATCTGAGTGTACAAGGTTAAGTGCAATTGCAATGCTGAAAGGACCTAGCCAGGAAGTATTTGTGATTTGATAGGGAAAAAAAAATCCCTTGATGTTACAAAATGAGGAAACACACACACACACACACACACACACTTTGCTGAAAACATTTTAGTCTCGCTGGCTTGAATTTTAAAATCCTGTGATTATCTTTTGGGATATCTTCTTGGAAAAGCTTTCTCCAATACTTTCTCATTAACAGATATTGTATAAAACACAATTACAGTGAAAGATACCATGTATTGCTTGACCTCCCTACCTCCTTTCCAATCTAGAATACTGCCAAACAAAGCCCTACGAATATAGAAATGTTTTTTCCATTCTCCTTTTAATCTTTTGTCCTCCAGATCTTCCAACTCTATATAGATGTTTTTTAACCCTGCAAAGTGGGTTTTCTCTGCTATGATTTCTCCTTCTCAGAACAATGAAAAACTCACCAAATTCTTATTCTTTCTCCATCATATTTTAATAGATTAATTAAGACACTATACCTGAAAATTAACTTCAAATTTAAACCCAAACTTGAAAAATCAAGGGCCAGTGTTTGTGGTTTTAAATTCTCCGCAGAAGTGAAGGAAGGGCAGGAGGAAGACAGAGACCTGGGTGAGGAGGGCCCACTCATCCAGTCTTTTCCCAAATGCTGCTTCCATTTAGTTCACTAGCACTCCTTTTCAGGGGGCGGGGGATCAACGAATTACAAGTGATGGAATTACCTGTTGGAGTGATTAGAAAATAATGGCCAATAGCCCTTTCTAAATCATAGCAGGAGTAAGAGGAAAGAGGAAGAGTGAAAATTCCTCAGGTTTGTTACTACTGTTTATCCAGCTGCTTTATTGTATGCTCCTGGCTTTTACCCTTTTGCCAATCAATCAATCAATCAATAAAATGTTTAAAGTACTGAGAAAGGAAATACTAAAGGGAAAATTTTCTCACAATTAAGGGAGAAATTAGACAATACTAGCAGCTAACACACTGAATAGTGCTTTCTCTTTGCCAGGCCCTCTTGTAAGCACGTTATACTTAGGAACTCATTTACTGTCACAATCCTATGAGGCTGAGAACATTATTAACCACATTTTACAGCTGAGGAAATGTGGCACAGAGAGGTTAAGTAGCTTGCCAAGGACTCACAGCTAGTAAGCTTGTATTTGAACTGAGGCAGGGAAGCTCCAGAATCTGTTCTGTTTTGTTTTTTAACCATTAGGGAGCATTACCTCTTTATGATTTAACTCCCATTGCATAAGAATTTATTGAGCTGCATGTGCATAGTAGGATGAAGAGGGGTGGGGATAGGCAGGGATTTTCAAAGAAAGCTCAAATAGGACACTGCTGAGGCTAGAAGCACCACTGATCAAAGGATGGAGGGGCTGGTCACAGATTTTCTGGGTTTCCATTTAAAGAGTCTGGCACCAATACTGATTTGGAATATCCAGGGTAACCTGGAACTTTCCAAGGCCTTACTTGCTTGGAGCTGGAGAGCAGCATGAAGCCTCCCTAGAACCTCCCAATGGAATTAGCCACATGTAGGGATCATCTGCTGCAGCCTCCCTAGGCTGCATTCCTCCAGCTCATGAGCTATGAGACCCCCACTTGACTGTTCTCACCCTCACTTGAGCTTTGGTCACTAGACAGTTTCTTCCAGAGCAGCATCTACATCAGAACCTGCGCTAAGCCCCTCTGGCTCCCTTTCCATCCTTTCTTTTATTACTGTCCTGGAAACACATCTTGTCCTTTCCTACTCATAGGACAGTCAAATGCCAGCCTCAGAAGGAGCCGGGGTGATGATTTGGTTGGGAGTTCTCAGCCGAGGCTGAGAGTTATTGAAAAGGACCATTTGTCCACACTGGGGAAAGAGAGCAGAAGATTCTTAGGTTGTCCAGAAGGAGATGGGGATTTGGTTAAAAGTTCAGAATTGATATTCTGATTCAACTTCTTCATTGCACAGCCAGGACCTGTGGCCCAGAGAGGTGAAGTGACTACAGAGAAGTCATCGAGTTAGTTAAAAGTTTCTGGGAAGCTAGGACCCAGACCCAGTGTCCCTGGGTCTCACTGCAGCTGTTACCACCACATGTTGAAGGGAGGCACCTGTCACCGCTAGGGACTCTACTCAGACTGCCTCCTGAACTCTTCCAGATACTGTCACAGCCAAGTGTTTCCACAGACCACTATCTTCAACTCTTGATCTTTTAGCCCATAAATCTCCCTTTAACAAAAGAAAGAAGCTGTTCATTTCACCTTCCCCACATGTTGATTTCTATATTCGTTTTCTGTCCTACTCTGATCTTTCTCCTGGATTCTTCCTTTCACTGTCCTCCTTATTTCTTATTATTTTTTTACAACCAATTCTTGTGAAATTTGTGAGCTTTGAGATGGCCAGTGAGGGGTTTGGGCCAGACTCATCCCCACTGTACCTGCTTCTTCGTAGCCAGCTTTTCACAGCCTGCCTTGGCACAGGGTGGGGGTGGGGGTGTGGGGTTGGTCTCCGATCTCCCTCTCTACTTGTCCACAAGGCAGCAGGAGGGCTCTGTGCTACTTCAGTGTCTCTGCTGAAGATCACATAGGCTACATTCTGAACCTAGTCAGCTCCCCCAACACACTTGCAGAATAACTGAGTAGTTTATCTTAACATCCACTCCCCACATTCCTACCTCATAATCTCAGACAGATCCACATCGAACTATCCTGATTCCTGCCCTACAGCTATGCTCAGCTCTTAAGTCCCCTCCACAATTGTCATTTCACTCAAAATAAGATGATAAAAACTGTCTAATGAATGCTCACTCTGTGGCAAGAATCTTGATAGGTCCTTTGCATAAGAAATCCATGAGAAGTTATTAACCTCACCATTCTGCAGATGAGGAAGCTGAGCTGTCCTAACAATTTGACCTCTGTCTCAAAGGTATTAAATGCTGACACTGAGGTTGGAACCCCCAGATCTGTCATGGACACAATCCAAGCTCTTTCCACCTCAGCATCCTCATCTTTGGGCCAGGGTTAGAAGTCATTCCTATTTCGGACATTTTACTAGAAGACCCTCCAGTGAATTAATCAGTCACAGCATTTCAAGATGAGGCTCTGTTCTGTCCCTCAATGGCATCTGTCTACACGTCTTGCTCTTCATGTCCTATTGCCCTTCTCGACCTGCAAAGTTCTCCCTTCCCCTGCTGGCTTGCACCTTCTTTCTTTTCCCCTTGGGTCTCTGTAGAGGAAGTAATTAAAACGGACAGACAATGACGAACTTCCTCTTCTGCTCTTGCTCTCTCCTCTCTTGCCAGTTGAGTTTTGTTTTCTCCATGTATGGGATCCTCCCACGCCTGTCTCTTCCCCTTCAAGCCTGAAATTCAGACTCTTTCCTTGGGTGCTTCAGTCAAAAATCAGCTCCTAGACACAGTTGCTCTGGCTCTTGGTCAGAACATGATTTGCCTTTCTGCCAGCTGGTTTCCATTCTGCTATCATCAAATAATGTTTGCTGGGCGATTTTCTTTAGAATTAAATCTCTCCCTCCCTCCCAGGCCACTGACAACTCAGCTTGAATCTTAGCGTGTTGGGGGCCCAGCAGAGCAAACATCATTTTTTCAGGGAGGAATGAGGGTTGCGACTTGTTTGAAAGCCACAAGGCTTGTCAGGAACAGAGCACTGACCAGAATCTCAACTGGAGGCAGTGTATGGTTTTTCCTAGAGTCTAACACTTCATCCACTATACAAGATGTTCTCAAACCTTGCTTTAGAAATGAAACTGAAATGATTTTCCACTAAAATAGACAATGGTGGTCTTTTAATAAACAGGGGAGAAAGATAATTGGGAGGCCTTAACCATTTTTATTTCTTTCTTCCACAAAAGTCTCTAAACTTTTCTTTTTAATTTTTTTTACATTTATTTATTTTTGAGAAACAGAGTGAGACAAAGCATGAGCGGGGGAGGGGCAGAGAGAGAAGGAGACACAGAATCTGAAGCAGGCTCCAGGCTCTGAGCTATCAGCACAGAGCCTGATGCGGGGCTCGAACCCACAAACTTTGAGATCATGACCTGAGCCAAAGTCGGATGCTCAACTGACTGAGCCACCCAGGTGCCCCAAAAGTCTCTAAACTTTTAAAGGTATCTCCTACTACTTCTCTGAACAAAATAAATTAATAATTCATAACAAAATATTGTCACAATGTACAAATATATCTGAGTATTTGACACACTCGTTTGTTTGACTACTTTACAAAAATACACTTGCAATAGAATTACAGTTTTTGCTAATAAAACCACTCCCTAAAATGGGATTTATTACATCCATATTTAATTTCATGATTTGCCTATGGGAGCCCCTGGACTGAATTCCCACAGGGAAGGGTGAGGGTGCAGTGATGACTGAGTTTTCTTTTTCCTCCCTAGGAGAATTCAAATGCAAGATCTGCCTTAGGCAGCCTGGACCACAGCACCTGCTCTGGCTGCCAGGGGTAGCGGAGCTTCCTCCATGGCTAGGGGGCTGCAGGGAAGGGGTGGGAGGAAGCACGCAGGAGGAGCCAAAGACAAGGAGGAGCATGCAGGAGGAGAAGAGGCCAGAGCTGGCTGCATGCAGACTGCACAGCTTCTCCTTTCTGGCCTCAAGCTTTTCTGTTCCTTCTCTTTTCTCTCACTTGCCTTTTCCAAAGGATGATTATATTCAGCTCCCACTCCCCTAGAGCATTGCTGTGACAGGCCTTGTGCCCTAGGCCCTCCAGGGAGGAGCCTACACTGTGACCATTACAGTTTGGAATCTCCTACTTGCTTCCATGATGCCAACATCTTTAGAATTAAAGTGGGGAGAAAAGAATGGTTGCCTGGTCATGCATAGTTTGGACAGTTTGTGAGAACATCTCATCAGTGAGTTACAGAGACATTGAAAACATTCACAAAATAACCACCCGGACCAGCAGCAAACAGTGAAAACAGAAAGGCACCAAGAAATGCTCCTCATTCAAGGCTTTCATTGCAAGATTCTCCCATCTTGCAGAAGTTTTAAACTCGAGAGCAAACCTACTCGATAGCAAACTGTCTCTTCCGGGTATATGAAAAATGAGAAAGGTCACCCACTGATTTCAGTAGTGAAACTTTTGCTCATGGAAGGCCAGACGTGCGATGCGGTAGGCAGCGTGCAGACAAGCAGGAAGCTACGTGTCATAGAGTTACTTGTCCTTCGCAAAGCTGGAGGTGGTGGTCACTTGCCTTGATGGGCAGTACATTCCCTCCCCAACAAAATCAACCGGTCCTCCTTGAGATCTGGAAGCAAGACCTGTGAGGTCTTTTATAGGATGTAAGCGGGCAGCTTAAGTTCATCTTCAGAGTAAGAGGAGAGAGAGAGCAGCCACAGGCAGACTCTGGAGCAAAGCCTGCTACTCTGGTGTGCGTGCGAATTACCTGGTGTGACTTTCTCACTGTCTCTCCCACTGTCACTCTGATGTAATTCACCTGGGTTTGGGGACACGATTTTCTTACCCAGACCCAGCTCGTTGGAATGGGCAGCCAGGGTTGACAACCACCTGCTTGGAATCCCTGTCTAATGGATGATTTATTCAAAGCCTCACTGAGAAGCACAGTGGCCCCTGTAAGAGCAAAATGAAAAGCCTCTTTTCACTCATTTGGTGCTAAAGCCCATGTCCCCAATACCTCATTTTATGCACAAACTCTCAGTACAGGAAATGGTGCAGCTCCTAAAGAAGACGATGCCTGGGTTCTTAAAAAGCCTAAACCCAACCACTCACTGGTCTGGTGCACAGTATGGGACACAAACAAGCTTCAGCCTCAGACACTCAAAAACAGAAAGCCTACAGTCTTTCTTAACCTCCCTGATCTCAGGGTCTTCTGTAAAATAGAGTTTTGGACTCACTAGACAATCCCTGAACTCCTTCTAGGTTTAAAAATGTGTAAATTTATGGTGTTTCATTCAATTCATCTGATTGTTTCAATGTGGACTAACCTGTTCTTTCCATCTACAATATAGAAATAAAACACATGAAATGTATGCATTCTTAGTTTTAGATGCCAAAGAATTTTTCAACTCTCTTTGTAGCTAAATTCCATCTTAAATGTATGAGTTGAACCAATCAAGTCTGGTTAAGGCTTACACTGGAAGAAGGGAACATGAGACCTGGCCCTGTTCTGACATGCCTCCAAAGAACATTCTGGAAGAGGGATATGGGGCTTGGGGCACATTTCACTTTTCTCTCAGAGCCCTGAGCATGCTATATTAAAACTGACTTCCGAAAGAAACTGCTAAGCATTTCCTGATGCAATTCTCTTGAAAAACTGCTAAAGAATATAGAAATCTTCCTATGGCAGATTTCAAGGCCTGGGCTTCCAGGTATACTTGATTCATGTGGCCACACCTGCCATCTGTCACCAGGCAGGAATGGGACATGATACAGTGGCACCAAAAGCCCTAGGAATTTAAAATTTGCAAAAGTTAGACTGGCAGTGTGCCATCCTATCTATGCACATGGATTTGCTTTTCTGACTAACTTCTTTTGTAGCAAGAGTGATTAGCTTTAGTACTAACATTGCCTCTGTTACTAACTCTAGGCAGATCATTAATAGCCAGCTCTATCCTTTAACAGTAGTTATAGTGCTTGGGCTTTTACACCCCAACACTAACAATAGATAGATACGCACAAATATATGTATTTATACATATATGTACATATGTGCGTTTACATAGTTTTAAATGTGAATACACACATACACCGTCATCATCAAAATCAGCCATTCATTTTATTAGTTACCTAATACAGTCTCTGCCCTCATGAAACCTGCATTTAAAAAAAAAATGTTTATTTATTTATTTTTGAGAGAGAGACAGAGAGAGTTGGGGAAGGGCAGAGAGAAAGGGAGAGAAAGAATCCCAAGCAGGCTCTGCATTGTTAGTGCAGAACCCAATGCAGGGCTTGAACTCACAAACTATGAGATCATGACCTGAGCCAAAATCAAAAGTGGGACGCTCAACTGACTAAGCCACCCAGTCATCCCAAGAAGCTTTCAATTTAATGAGAGAGAGAGAGAGAGAGAGAGAGAGAGAGAGAGAGACAGAGAGAGAGAGGGAGGGAGGGAGGTAGGGAGGGAGGGAGGGAAAGAGAGAATAGACAGAATACAGAATATCTACAAAAAAGGGATACATGGATAACCATGTATAGCATAAACCACTGGTTCTCAAAGTGTGGTCCAAGGACCCCTTTGGGGGATGCTGAGTATCTCTCAGGGAGCCCACCTGGGAAAAACTACTTCCACAATAACACTAAGATGTTACTTGCTTTTTTCACTCACATTACTCATGAGTGCACAATGGAGTTTTCTAGAAGCTACGTGATCTAGGATATTGCAACATATTGAGTGCAGAGCAGATAAGGAATCTAGCTTTCTTTTATTAAGCCAGATATTAAAGAGATTGGCAAAAATGGAAAAAGAGTGTCATTCTTCTCATTAAATATTTTGGTTTTTAAAATTTTGCTTATTTTTTTTAGTAACAATATGTTAGCAATGTTAAAGTGTGGTGAGTTGTTATTTTTAAATGAACATCTTATTTAAAAATCTATTTTCTCAGTTTCAATTTCTAATAAGGTACATATCATCAGACACAATCCACATAAACAAAAGCTTTTGAATGTTCTCAATATGTGTGAAGAATATAAACAGTCCTGAGACCAAAATGTTTGAGACTTGCTGGTCTAGACTAAGTTCTTTCTCTCTACTCACCCAGGTTTCACTTATTTAAGATGGAAGGCCACTTCTTCCACAAGGGCTTTCATGATTCCTCTTCCCCTTCCTCAGCCACATGAAAAGGGCTTGATAATTATTCAGATGACTGGTACGCACCAAGTCCTGCCCTAGGAGCTTGCTCATGTATTAGATGTTACCTCTCACTTGGGATCTCCCAGTCCTTTATTTCTCATGGGATATTCTTAGTTTGTAAAACACAGGCTACCATTTCTATTAAACTATAACGCCTTAAAAGATCTTTGCCTACCTTTATCTTTCTGTCCTGAAAATCGGTAAGTGAATAATGAATGCTAAGTGACAAAATAGTGATTTAAAGGGGCGCCTGGGTGGCTCGGTCAGTTGAGTGTCCCGACTTCAGCTCAGATCATGATCTCACAAGTTCATGAGTTCATGAGTTCGAGCCCCACATTGGGCTTGTGCTGTCAGCGCAGAGCCCACTTCGGATTTTCTGTCCCTCTTACTCTCTGCCCCTCCCCCAGTCATGCTCTCTCTCAAAAATAAAAACATAAAAATAAATAAGTAAATAAATAAATAAATAAATAAATAACAGTGATTTAGAAATGAGCTGTAAAGGAGTGCCAAGGGAACACCTACCCTGAAGATATGTGACAAAGAAAATGAGATTTGCAGTCAAAAGACAGAGAAGGGCTTCCATTAGTAAAAAGGAAGGGGGAAGACTTTTAAAATGCGGAAACAACATGATTAAGGGCACATAAATAGGAATTCTCAAAGTACATTCAAAGAACAAAAGAATCATTAATGCTAAAACTGACATGGATTCATAGGGGGTGCCTGAGTGGCTCAGTCAGTTAAGCATCTAACTCTTGATTTCGACTGAGGTCATGATTTCATGGTTGATGGATTTGAGCCCCCCATCGGGCTCTGTGCTGACAGAGTCTGCTTGGAATTCTCTCTCTCTCTCTCTCTCTCTCTCTCTCTCTCTCTCTCTGTCTCTCTCAAATATATAAACTTTTTAAAAAGATGAATTTTAAGAGAAGTAAAGAAGCAGATCGAAAATGGAGTTTGGACTGTCTGATGGAGTTTTCTGAAAGTTTTCTTTGACTAAATTTGAAGAAATGATCACATAATGCCTTCTGGTTTCCTGAAGATGAGAAAAAGAGAAGTAATAACATTCTGTAGCTTATTTCCTAACAGGAAAATTTGACATTAAAGGTAAAACTAAGCCATAGTTTAGCAGGGAGGGATAGTAAATGAAGAGTACCTTCCCACATAGGTCAAGCCAACCCTGATCTTGTGTTAAAAGACTCAATGTCCAGCTGTCTAATACATATTATACTTTCCTTGAAATAATGTAAAGTTTGAGTTTTGAAATGTTTATGTTTTTAAAACTTGCATTTTTATTTTGCAAAAACTTGATTAAAATAAGGGCAGTAGGTCCCATAAAAATGGCATCTAATTGTTTTTTTTTAATCTGTGCTCACAAAATAACTATTTGAAACACTGCAGGCACTTCAAAGTAATTTTTGCTACTAAGTAAGTACCCCTCCTTTAAAACCAAGAATAATATTTTCCTAATAGACATGCCATAGTTTCCATCCTCATGCAAAGTTCTACAAAAGTCTTCAAACATTTTGAAGATTCAAAGTATTTAGAACTGGTTAAATATTTAAGACTGTATAACCAATTTTATAGGGCAGTAAAGTTGAATTAATACATAATTTGCTTTTAGTATATTTCTAACATATTACTAATTGAGAAGCAAACAAAAGAAAGTAAAGAAAACTGACATTCAACCTCTCCGAGTGGACAGGAAAGTTGAAGAGACAGAGCCTTGATCTCAACAAGAGAAAGGGGGAGGTAGCCCACACACATCTCTCCTCATGGGAGCCATTGTCCAAGCCAATAATAACTTGTTTAGTGTGTTCTATTTGCTTTGTGTTTGTTTTGATAATGTAACAACAACAACAAAAGATGGAGAGACAGTGGCTTAGGTGAAATATGAAACCTTATGAAACTATACAAATATTTGCTACCAGTAGATAAATAACAGAGTTGTGAAATCGTGAGTTTTCTTTACTATGTCTTAAACATAGAGAATAGCTAATACATATTTAACAATCAGAAGAAACATTTCCTGTACAACGTCACTCTTAGAGACATTTTCTTATAATCAGTTCATCAACACACTATTTTATTAGAGGTCATAAATCCAGGAAAAATAGGCATATAAAATTATTTGTACTGCTATCTACTTAATAGAATGGAATTTTTCTATTATAAGTTTTCAGAAAGTGACTTTTTTGTTTTTTTTTACTTGTCATACATATTATATAGGCAAACATTTGTCATTTTCCAAACCAAGACTTTTTTTTACAGTTCTTAGATTAAACAAACTTTGCCTCTCTGCACTGGCATACATATGTTTTAGTACATACACACACACACACATGCACACACACACACACACACACACACACACACACACACCATGCCACACAGAAGCAGCAGCAGGAGGGTGGGAAAACCATGGATTTAGAGGCAGAAACCTCAAGACCCAGTTATGATCTGTTTACAAACTGTAAGACATGACCAAAGTCACTTAATTTCCCTGAATTCCAGTTTCCTTTTTTTGATAAATTGGTTAAAATAATTACCTCTCTGCTTACCTCAGAGAATCATGGTAATACTCCAAAAAGATGACATATAGGAAAAAAATATGTACAAAGATCTCATTTTCACAAAATATTTAAATATATTTCTTATGCTTTGAAGGCTCAGTTTCAATAAGAGCTATCTTTGTTAGGCAAAAGTTGAGTTATGAAACTAAAAGTACAACTTTCCATATGATGTGGAGTTTCCTGTTCTGCGTTTTACAGAGCCACGTCCCAGATGCACGACCATTTATTACCATATGACCAACTCAAGCTTTGATTACAGTTATTAGGACATGAAAATATTGACAGAGGTGAGATCCCTGTTGTGAAATATAAGGACCATGAAAATCTAAAATGTCATGGGGCATCATCCTTCACTCATGGGCTATAATGACTAAGAAGGTGGAGGATAATTTCATCAAAATGATTAGAATTGGAAATAGAAGGTGAAACATTACTGATGAATTTACCAACTAGACTTTCCTGCTGGTACTAGGAGGTCATGCTGACATCGGGACTTTGATGCACCCATGGGGCTGAGCCAAGGCCAGTGAGAAGGAAGCCAGTCCTCCTTCCTGGGGCATCATTTCTGCATGCTGCTGGCCTCTACTGTAGGCACCCATCTGCCCCACTGCTCTGGCCTGGTCTCTTTGTGACAGCCCAGGGCCTGGGGTGTGACCTCCCTCCTGAACCTCTCCTTACTCTCAGTCCAGGCTCCTGGCTTCCCTTGACTCCCAAAAGGCTTCTCATTGTCTGTTAATTTGCTGCTCTGGATCCAGATTTCTTATGCCTTATGCAAGTAACAGTCATCTTAATTGATCAACTAGGTCTGAGGATCTCACAATGAAATGACTACAGGGACCAGAAGGAAAAAGTAAATGGGAAAATGGGCCAGTGGAATCCATCACCCTGAAGAGTGCCTCAACCATGGGGACATGGTTCCACGGACCAATGACCTTTGAGCTGTAGCCAGTTGTAATGTTATAGAAGTATAGCCCCACCAGAGGCATTCTGATAGTCTAGAGCCTCTGGGTAAGGGAGAAAAATGTACGCCAGAGGGCAGGACACACACAAATCAACAATAAGCCCAATACCCAGATGAGGAAGTCCTAGGTCATTTAGCAAGTTGTTAGCAAAGATAAAAAGAAGAGCAGAGTTTATTATTTCCAGTTAATCCAGAAGATTGTCACTAATTTAGAGAGTCACAGAGTAGTTCTCTTAGATGGGACCTGAAGATCATCTTGTTCTGCCTCTTCATTTTTCAGATGAAAATGTTAATGCCCAGAGACATTTCTAAAGTCAACTACATTAACTCCACATACACAGCTTACTGTCCAAGACAAAGGCATTGGAGAAAATACGTTATCCTGTACCCAGTCTCCTCCATGTAGGTATAGACTTTGCTATATGTTGCATAAATGTCAGGCCACCACTTCAAAAATGGAGAAGGTCAAGAGATGTTATCAAGGGTCAGTATATCTCTTTACCACTGATTATAATACCAACACCCAATAATTGTCTCCATTTCAACCAGGAAACCAGTCAAGTGTGACATAGTTGCCCTTGTTACTCAACAGGTCTCTGGAAAGCATCATTCTGGTATTTGTAACTTTGAAAACCAAAAAATGACTCAATCAAAAAAAATGATTTGATGGAATTACCTTGCAGAAACTACCTTTAAAACCAGTGAGTCTGTAAATTGCAAAAGGGATCTCAACCATTTTGGAAGTAGACCATAATAGTCTTTCTCTAAAGAAAGCCAGTCTGCAGCCACAGAGAAAGCAAGGTCTAAAGTTCATAGATCAGTACGAAGAAATCTATTGGAGAGCTCTGCCATAGGTGGGGAAGGAGCCACTCTTACGTAACGGGAAACAGGCTTTCAACACACGGCGCCACGAGTGGCTCCCAGTGAAAGCAATGTGTGCTTTATGGTGGCTGTCACCCACAGGAACTGGTTTAACAGTCATGTCCTGCTTTGTTCACATCATGTTTTACCAGGAGGGTTTTATAGATCTTATGTTAATATTCCAGAAAAAAAGGAATTATTAATCAGGTTAGTACCTATCCTCCTATCTAACCAATGGAGAAACCAGTGAGTATTTAGCCTTTCCAGGCCCCTTCCAAGGTGAGTCACTTTGAAGCATCACACCTGGGATGCTGTGGCTCAGCTCTCTGGCCACAGCAGTGGCCTCTGAAATTGTGATAAAATGCAACAAGTGAGAAAAGGGATCCGTATTGGGGAAGGATTCATCTTTTGGTTTGGATTAATTTGGGGCAGAGGGAGGGGTCTCTATCACTTCAGAAAAGTAGGTTTTGACCTTTGTTTGTTTGTTTGTTTGTTTGTTTGTTTGTTTTTCAAACCATCACAGGACTGTGTTCTCCATTATAAACAATTTCCAAGTGTGACTTCAACTGGAAATATTTGCTCATTTGGGCATGATCTGTGTCACTTAACAAAATGCTTCTTCGGTGTAGAAATAAATGTACTCTCAGGAGTGCACTATACCTGACGCACAGAGGAGTTCTTACCTCCACTTACAAAGAACTGGCCTATCACCTCTTATCACATGCTCAAAGACGAGACACACCAACAATTCAGGTCAAGTTTTGCAGATGGAAAAAAAAATGTGACATGCCTTATACAATCAAATCCTTCACATTTGTACAGTAAGAGGTGAAGAAGCATTTTCATATAAGTAATGTAATCCTCACACGACCCTTGTTTTAGAGATGAAGCACCAGACGCTTGGGGGTGTTAAAACCTGTCCAAAGGTCCCTGGCTTCTAAAATGCTGGAGTCAGAGTCTGGCAATGCTGTTAGCTCTGCTGCTCCTTCAGACACATACTATGCCCCCTCCCCAGCTCTACTTCCCCAAGAAAAAAGGAAGCCAGGCTCTCTCCCCCTAGCGCTCGTCTCTGATTATGAGATAAATGCCTTCATGCTCTTTTCCACAGCACAACCTTCCCCTGCTCTGCACTGCTGGTAACATCCTAAGTCATAACACCCATGACCAGAAGGGCCACCTCAGCATTCCTCCTCGCTCTCTTCCCAAACCAAGCATAATGCCCGTGTCTTATTGCAATAGATATTTGTGGAAGGAGAAAGAAGGAAGGAAGAGAAAAAGGGAAGAAAGGAAGAAAGAGAGAAGAGGGAGAGGGAGAGAGGGGAGAGAGGAAGGAAAGGAGGGAGGAATCTTAGAAAACGGCCCCCATTAACCACACAGCTAACCATATAGAAGTATTCTTAAGTACTTATTAGGTGCTTGTATTCTGCTAGGATGTAAGAGAAACAGGATCCCATCAAGGATCCCACTGTCAGGAAAATTATAATAGAGCAGAAAGATAAGAAAAAGCAATCAATTGAGGAGAAGCCCAGTGTGGGACAGACCGTCAGAGTGGGGGGGTTCAGAGAGAGGGAGAGCGGTGGGGCAGGAGAACTTCAAGACTAGGGGCCCTGGGAGAACAGGAAGCTGCCAGGAGATCTCCCTTTAAGGACAGAAGAAAGCAGCCTCTCGGGAGCACAGGCTGGCACAGGGAGAACTGGATTCCCGTGTTTTACGTGATTTACGTGTTTTACGTGCCACAGGCTGAGAACACCACAAGGTGACACTGGCCACTCTGTGGGCATGAAGTAGCTCCGTGAGTCATTGCTAGAATGTCAAAGGGATTTCTTAGTCAGGAAACCGTCTCTGCCTCGCTGTTTATGATCAACAACTTAGACAAACAGGAGCCTAAAGAGCAAACAAGCCGGCAGATGATAGCCTGGGAGGCAGGCTGGGCCCCAGTGGTGGTGAAAGCACCCTCCACCCACACCTCAGCCTTTCTCCGCTCCATCTACGCCCAGACTATGGCACACACAGCTTGCAGTCGAAAATGACATTCTTCATTGTCATGATTTAAATTGGAATAGTTTTAAAAATTAGGATTTATGTCTTGCTGGACAAACATATATAACCTTGTAATCACTTACTATTTTTGGCCTCAATTATTTCATGATCACAATGCTTAGGTCTCCTATCCCTTTGCCTTCAGCTCTGGATTCAGTGCATCTGACCTCTTTCTATCCCTGAAGTAGAAAACAACGCCAAAGCATAAGAGACTCTTAAAAACTGAGAACAAACTGAGGGTTGATGGGGAGTGGGAGGGAGGGGAGGGTGGGTGATGGGTATTGAGGAGGACACCTTTTGGGATGAGCACTGGGTGTTGTATGGAAACCAATTTGACAATAAATTTCATATATTGAAAAAAAAAGAAAGAAAACGCTAAAAGGCATACTGTCTCCCTTTGAGGAATTTTCAGAACCCTGAATATTTTGTTTAATGTTTATTTATTTTTGAGACAGAAACAGAATGTGAGCAGGGGAGGGGCAGAGAGAGAGGGAGACACAGAATCCGAAGCAGGCTCCAGGCTCTGAGCTGCCAGCACAGAGCCCCACGTGCGGCTCGAACCCACAAACTGCAAGATCATGGCCTGAGCTGAAGTCAGATGCTTAACTGACTGAGCCACCCACGCACCCCTGAATATTTTGAATGATGGAAAGCAACATCAGCCCTCTCCTCAGGACTCGCTCAAATAGAAGACCATTATCTCTCCCCAGTAACTGAGATTCAGCAAAAGACCTAGAGATTTGGAGACGCTACAGGCAGATTATTTTAGCAGTGTTTGTTTTCCTAAAATATTATCAAGTCATTTTTTGTCCTAAAAAAAAAAATCATCAGATAATTCTTGCAGCTAAAGCTTCAAAATATTGGCAAAAATAGGGTCCCAATCTTTTTGACCTAGCAGACCTAGATTTTAGTCCTGGCTTTACCACTTACTGCTTAGGTGACTTTTGATCCCCAGCACTCAGGGCCTCGTACGCCTCACAGTCTTAAAAAGGGGTGGTGGCGGGAAGAGGGAAGAAAGAAAGAATGCCTCCCATGTCCAGCTCCCAGGTTTGCCTGAGGGACAGGGGAGATAACTGGTGTAAAAGTACTTCATAAAATGTAATGTGTTCTACAAATGAAAGTGATTGTATTTTTTATCGTGAAGCCATTGTTCGTGTGGTTGGAGGAAGCCAGATCTATAGTGTAAACATGTATTATAAACAGAAGTCTAAATGTTAATGCCTTTAGCAAAGGGAGTGTGATTTTTGTTATTACTGTTATTGTGAGGACAGGACATTCTGAATGTTAACAGCCAGAAGAAAACTCATCAGAGGGAGTTCCACCCTTTAAAGATTATTAAATCTTGTGACCACACAGGTAACCAGGTAACTGGAATACCTCCTACCCTGACGCAATGCAGGTGACAGTGGCATAACTCACCCTCTCCTTGGTATCGCGTGCAACTCCACTAAGAACACCACCATGTTCAGGTAATGACAGCACAAACATGGGTCAGCATCCCCTCCTCACAACACAACAGAGACCCAGGATGGCAAGGTGGCTCTCCATCTAAGGATCTTGGTTGATTGAGAAAACTTCCAAAAAAGCTGACCTTCAACAGCTATTTGCTCTTCCAGGCCACATGGGAACTTTTCCAGGCAGAAAGGAATACCTCTCTCACCTGAGGTGTAATCATGTGGTGTAATCATGACAAGCAGCATGGACTCACCAGTCAAAACCAGTGGTGGCTCCAGGTTACTCTTGATTTCCTGCACATCTTGCAGGGAAGAACTTTTCCTGAAAATCCTGAAGTTCAGATGTTTACAATTACAGGCAATGAGGCTCAAAGAGCCAGCCTCATGGATCACTTGTGTTTTATTTTTGGTTTTGTTTTCATTAGATGCAACACTGAGCTGAGCCATGAGCCTTCCAGGGAGTTGCACAAGCTCAGCTTTCAGAGATTGTGTTTCATGGTCATGGAAAAAAAATAATAATAATTGGATTTAATAGGTTTTCACAATCATACTATCTACTTAACCTTCCAAGATCATTACTCACTTAATTGCAAGCCCCAAGGAAAGATCAGAGGGTAGGGGCTACACTAGGCAATCGTAATGATAAAAAAGCAGATTCTTCACCACTGATGTAAAATCTAAATATAATATCAAAAATCATTTCAAGTGTTCTGATTTAAGCCCCTTGGATTTGAAATAACTGTACTCTCTTGATAATTACTCCCATGAAAAAAATGGATACTTATATATTTATACAGAAATATCTATTTACACATGCCTGAAACAGACTATAAAGATCTAAGGTGACAAAATATAAGCCTCAAGCTATGGGTGACAGGCTTCTGCTCTACTCGTAGCTGTGTACAAGTACTCTCATCCCCTTAGAGAGGAGTGACTACAAATGGGAATTCTGAGGTCCGTTTGAATGTTGTGCCCCCATAGCAGAGTGGAGAGCACACAGAACGTGTCACATGTGTCCGGTAAGGGTGCTTCTGTCCTGTAGGAAATGCATTCTTTGCTTAGCTCTATAGTACCACAATAGGTCATTCAGGTTATAGGAAGCTTTAATTAGCTGTTTACAAATGAGAGCATTCTTCAATCTCCAAGAGATGTTTTCCATCTTGACACCGTCTAAAGGAAAATCTTGAACGAAAGACTTACTCTAAATCTGGTTCTTATTCTCTCATTTACTTCTGTGGGATTAAAACAAAACAAAAGCACTCGTTTTCTTTCTTTTTTCTTTTTCTTTTCTTTTTTCTTTCTTTTTTTTTTTTTTTTTTTTACTCTCTATACAGAGTGGACTATAATTGGATTCCTCGTTCCCGTTCCAAGCCAAGGCACCAGATCCATGTTGCTTCTGCCAAGTTTTTTTCTTCAAGCTGCAATGTCCTTGTTTGTGTTCACTCCCAGTGTTCCAGGTTACACTGTCAAGGCAGGCCCATACTGCCCCACATCCTCCCACAGAGGTCTTATTTTGTTGTTGAGAAGGCTCAGCGGGAGGATGGAGTCCAGCGTGTTCACAGTGCAACTGAATGCAGCCCCAGGAGGACTGAGTCTCAGGGTAATGGTAGAACTGACAACTGTAGATGACCGGCTGGCAGGGGACAATCACACCAAACTGTAGCAGCCACTAGCTGCCTCTCTAGGCTTCAAACAGTCCTACGAGCCAGGGCTGGGAAGGACTTTCCCGATCTACACCTGGCAGCTTTTCCTAGGTCTGTCCCCAGCCTGATAAGCAGAGACCTTCCTTCAGTTCCTCTGCAGTGACCTTCTGCAGTAGGTAGATAAAGGAAAGAAAAAAAAACCCACCCTCTTTTAAAAACCAGTCTTTCTTGGGGTGCCTGTGTGGCTCAGTTAAGTGTCCAACTTTGGCTCAGGTCATGATCTGATCTCACAGTTTGTGAGTTCGAGCCCCACCTCAGGCTCTGTGCTGACAGCTCAGAGCCTGAAGCCTGCTTCAGGTTCTGTGTCTCCCTCTCTCTCTGTTCCTCCCCCACTCGTGCTGTGTGTGTGTGTGTCTCTCTCTCTAAAATAAATAAACCTTAACATTTTTTTAACCCAGTCTTTCTATAAGTGCAGTAGAACAAAGGAAAATTGTATGTTCCTGATAAACCATTTCTTTCAGAGGTTTTTGGAAAGGAGATAGTATTGTAACAAAATTGAAACCATACTTATTCTGTAAAATGCTAAAAATCTACTTTATATTAAGTAATCCCTTAATGAGGTGGCTCAAACAAAAATAACTCAGTTATATTACCATTCTAATTTTTAAAAGGATGCTTTCAGGGAAGGTTGGTGTTTGGTTACTTGGTTGCTACCACTGAAAGGGCACACCAGAAGATTCTGTATACCCCATACCAGCGTCCAGCTCACTCCAGTGGGACAGAACAGCCATGGTTTGCTCCAATCTTTGACTCCTCCCTACCCCACTCCAGTGCTCCCCTCCGCTAGCTTATGGCCAATAGCTCACACTCTCTCTTTTCCAAAAGCAACCTACTCTTCTCAGTGTGCCTCCCATCCTCATTTCAGGTATCATTCCTGATCCCAAGCTTGCTTTGTAGTATCTGGACATCAGTGTCCCAATAACAGAGCCACAACCAAGAGATCTCATCAGGACAATCAGTTCCAGGGATAACACAGGCTGAGCTTGACAGACACACCCTATGAACCTCAGGGGGTCCTACAATTACTCCAGCCTTCCCAGGGCCCCTCCAAGAATGGGATGTTCTTCATCTCTGTATACACTATCCTCAACTACATGAAATGTTCTAGAGCCATCTTCCTTCTACTCCCCCAGCCAACACCTAAGCAAGATGCAAAAGTTATTTTAATAGCATTGGCCTTTATTCAAAAAAACATCTACTGAGAACCTACTCTGTAAAGCACTGTGCTAGTTGCTAAGGATACAGAGATGAAAAGACAGGTAGACCAAAGTGGTTGTGGGTGTTAACAATAGTCATTAAGGTCATCCTGGTTCCTTTGTTCTGACTCCATGATCACTAGTAAACTCTTAGTTTTATAAGGGCTTTAAAACACTTGGACATACCTGATCTTATTTGATCTTCACAATAATCTTGTTGGATAGGGATTGTTCATCTCATAGATGAAAGAAATGGAGGCTCGGAGGTATTGAGTGATATAACCTCAAGTCACATAACTAGTAAGCGGCAGAATCAGAATCAAACTTAAAACTTCTGACTGAAGGTCCCCTGCTCACTCCATACATCATCCAGCTTCTTGAGGGTCAAGGTGGAAAGTATTTTTCCAGAAACCTTCTGGTGGTAACACAGCAAACCAGTCTTGAGCACCTACCATATGCAAAACCAGTCCTGGAACTCTGGGAACAGAACATACAATACAAAGATGAATGCAACATGGTCCCTAATCAAAGGAGTTTAGTGAAGGGAAGAAAATCACTGGCTGTGAACTAATTCAAGGAAGCTAATAAATCAGGGGAAAGCAAAAGAGAAAGTGCCTTGTGGGAGTTGGAACCTGAAGGATCCAGATTAAACCTGGACATTGTGTTTGGGAGGGGCCATCTTTGCACTCCATCCTAGTTACTCTAGGCCGAGAAGCAAAGAATAGCAATATGGTTTTCCATGTAGACTTTTTATACAGTAGAGAAAAGGGAGCTGCTTAGTTGTTACACGTATTCTGATTTCTAAGAATTATCTCCTAAATTAGTAAATTGGAAGAATAATTTATTTTAACAATAGCCCAAAAAATCCCTTGGAATTTGACAACTGCACATGAGTCCTCAAGAGCCTGAAAACTTTCAGGGAACTGACAAAGTTAAGTGTTTTAGCTTACAAAGCAAAAGAGTAGACTTTGGACTATTATCTCTGAAATTTTACCTAAAATGGTCACCCTGCTCTTTGTTTTTGACATCTATTTAGCTTTGAAGCTTCATATGGTAGGACAGATTGAAGTTACTACCATTTCTTCTTGGAGGATGAGGAAAAATTCAACAAGAGCTGGCAATGGCTAGATAATAGTGGCTAAGAAAGTACTATTTGTCACCAAGAGCAGCAACTCTGGTAATAAAAGAGGCTCTGGCCCACAACAAGTACTTATCAACACTGTAAAACCAGAATAGCTGTTAGGAAAGGGGGAGGGTCAAAATGGATTTCCCTTGTGTGGGACTAAATTGTGCTGCCTCTGCAGACAAAATCAGTGCCTTCTTTGTGTAGGAGTGTAATTCCTGTGAAAACTCACTCATGCTGCTCACTGCTTGAAAGACCAAACAGGAATTAGAGCACCCACCAACCCCTCTCACTACTTTAGTCCACCCTGACCTCTCCAGTCTGCACCTCGGATAAGGAGCCACCATGGGCACTGGCACACACTGAAGCAATGGAGTAAAATGATCCTTGGAGACAAGAGGATCTGCTCCAAGAAGAGGGGCCTAGAACCTAGAACCTGGGAGACTTGGAAGGGGAGCAGAGGAAAGAAAAAGAAGACTAATGAGAGGGAGTAGAAGAGAGAAAGAGATATGTGACAGCCTCTTTGTAAAGACTTTCTACCCTTCTGCAGTGGAAGGAAATGAATTCTGATCCTGTTACACTACCCGGTTCTCTGAGATATACTAGATCTTTGAATAAAGAACTGTGCTTCCCTGCTTCTCTGTTCAGAGGTCTAAAAGGGAGCCAATCCCTATAGTGGATTATCAGGGGTACACTGGTTATTAGCAGTTGTTTTTTGTTTTTCTTGTTTTTGGGGTTTTTGGAGTTTTGTTTTGTTTTGTTGCTTTTTGTTTTTGTTTTTGTTTTTTGTTTTTTTGGCTACCCAAAACTCATCTAACACATTTATTTTTGGCTTAAGTTAACCATAGTTGGGTGCCTGGTTGGCTCAGTTGGTAGAGCATGTCACTCTTGATCTCGAGGTTGTGAGGTCAAGCCCCACACTGGGTGTAGAGATTACTTAAAAATAAAATCTTAAAAGAAACAAAAAACAAAAAATAAATGTTAACCATAGTTACTTTCTGTTGCCTGCAGCCAAAGGAGCATAGCTACTCCCTCCCTAGTCTTTCCAATACTGCATTTCTAAACCTATCTAGATCAGCATCCACATTCTCCTCACCCTCCCGTTACAGTGAAAGAAGTGCTCCTTCTCTTCTGGAGAAGCAATGCCTTCAGTAGGTTCCAGATCCCACCCCCTTCCACACTTTCAGGGACTCTATTCATGTATCATCAGTCTCTCCCTGCTGGCTCATTCTTGGAAGCCTATAAATAGACTCAGCTAGCAACCATCCTAAATGATCCCACTTGCCCCTACTTCCCCTACGACCACTACTCCTCTCTACTTCATTTTATAGCTGCTCTTCTGTAGAGAGTTGTGCAGACATGTTATCTCCATTGCTCACTTCCCAATTCCCTCTTCAGCAAAGTCTTGTCTGGATTCTATCTCCAATACGCTGCTGACACTGAGAATGCTTTTGCTAGGCCACTCATGACCTCCTTGCTCCAAATCCATTAGATGTTTTCCTGTTCTCATTTTATTAAGTTTTTTGGTAGCATTGGCCTTGTTGGCCACCCCCTCCTCCTTAAAGCCTCCTCTTGACTCATCAGCAGATGGCTCTTGCTGAGAGTGGGGTAAAAGAGTAGTAGCTATGGGGAGTCATGGGATCTGAGCAGCTAGGAAGCCCAAGGGAGGGAAGATAGGAGGTTCTTTCTTACAAGGCAGTATATGTGGTCTCCTTACATAACTTAGATCATTTCATCCCCACATTCAAATCTTTCACTGACATCTTATCATACTTACAGTAAAATCCACAATCTTTGAAATACCCACAAGGAAAACCCCACATCATCTGTCTGTCCTTATCTACATCCCCAACACCAAAAGTACTCTCTTGACTTGCCCAAAGTCTCTCTGTTCTTTGAAGCAAATAAAACCACAACCATCCTCTTATTATTCAATAGGCAATTGTACTGGACATGCCACCCAGCCAAAGATAACACAGAGACCCTGTCTTGTAATATACCGGCTAGAAGAGACTACATGGAGTCCAGTGTTTCATCAGTGTAAGTCAAGATGAAGTTCAAGCCAGTATGCAAACCCATTAGCCAGGCTAAGAAATTTGATGAAGCAGTTAACTTAAAGAGTGAGCGTTAGTGCCAGACTTGTCTTTCCCTTGTTCCTCATGCCATGAGTTTTTGGGAGTTGGCCTCAATCCTGAGAGCATATACCTCCATTTCATTGTATATTTTTGCCTTATACTACCACCCCCAGGAAAATATGTCAACATCCATGATGAAATTTATACAGAGGAACTACCCCACCATCTCAGTCTGTATTGTTTTCACATATAGTGTACATTATGTTGTTTTGCAAAATTTATAAACACATGGGCAAACATTGCCCAGTTTGTCTGTGGGTTGGTAGAGACACCTACACACTCATTACACCAAGAAAAGAATGGTTTTCTATGAGGTGAAGAGGTGGATCAAGGGTGGTGATTTTCAAAAAATAGTAGAATTAAACTAATATTCAAATCTCCTGCTTTTGCCTGTTGCAGGGGTCTGTATTGGGGGATCAAGATGCATGACCTCTTTTTGAGCAGACATCACTTGACAAAGCTATCCAGAGGGTTTATCTAGTCAAATATTTATCTGGATGTTATCAGCTTGTATGGTTAGGAAAATAAAAATGATTTAAAGAACAAAGTAGAAAGTCACACTCCCTTTTAAAATAGAGTTTTTCAAATTCAATGGTGTTTTTTTTCTTTTCTTTTCTCTCTCTCTTTTTTTTTTTTTAAGCCTCCTTCCCCCCTAAGTTAACTTACTTGGTTATTTTATTATTTTTCAACATACTTCCCCCAACATATGGATGTAACTGAATCAAAAGGTTCTTTCCTGGTTCCTTTTTCTTTTTTTTCTTTATTTTTTTAGTGTTTATTTATTTTTGAGAGAGAGACAGAGTATGAGTGGGCAAGGGGCAGAGAGAGAGAGAGAGACACAGAATCCGAAGCAGGGTCCAGGCTCTGAGCTGTCAGCACAGAGCCCGATGTGGGGCTTGAACTCACAAATGATGAGATCATGACCTGAGCCGAAATCGGATGCTTAACTGACTGAGCCACCTAGGTGCCTCTCTGGTTCCTTTTTCTAAAACAGGTACATGTAGATGTGACTGACCTAGTATGTCAGTAACAAGGCATACACCCTGCCATACCACTGGCATTGTTACAGTATAAAACGTCTGATTCTTGATTTCAGCTAAGAATATAGTCTCACAGTTTATGAATCTGAGCTCCTGCACCATCAGCACAGAGCCTGCTTGGGATTCTCTCTCTCTCCCCCCATCTCTCTGTCCCCCCCTCATGATCTCTCTGTCTCAAAATAAGTAAACTTAAAAAAATTTACCTTCAAGTAACTTGAGCTTGGGATTCAGTGATTACTGAGTCAGTGGAGGTCACAAAGAGATTCAGCAGTATCAACTATGATTAGTCAATCAAACAATGAATCAATAGGAATTTCTAAAAATTCCCAGGAGTTTAGGAATTAGTTAGCACTGTAAGATTTAAAGAACACCATCTGGTCCCTTCTACAAACAGATCATAACCTAGGAAGGGAAATATGATCAACACCAAACTTTGATAGTCTCCTTCAATGCCAGTTATTATTTTTCTGCTGGCAGGTGAATTCACCACCCTCCAGGTCTTAAGATAGCAGAGCTTTGAAATCAGCACATGTCAGTGTGGAAGTATAAGTATTTGGCTCCTTGAGGCTTCCTGTTCCATTCTTAGCACGTGGCAGCATTTCTAATTCTCCAATTTCTCCCTATCCCTTCATCCTTTCTATTATTTATAAAAATTTGAAACCAAGAGGGAACCTGGGTGGCTCAGTAAGTTAAGTGTCTGACTTCAGCTCAGGTCATGAGTTCAAGTCCTGTGTCGGGCTCTGTGCTGACAGTTCAGAGCCTGGAGCCTGCTTCAGATTCTGTATCTCCCTCTCTCTCTGCCCCTCCTCCACTCATTGCTCTCTCTCTCTCAAAAATAAACAAACATTAAAAAAATTAATAAAATTTGAAACCAAGAAAGAACAATGAACACTGTAGATGCCTCAAAAGCTGTATGCAGGGGAATGATGAGACAATGCAGAGAGCTTAAGGAAAATTTACCAATTGAGCATATGAAATCAGATGCTCCAGAGTATGGGAGACTAGACCCAGGCAGGTTGGCAGGAATAGGGCTATCATGACCTATCCCTGAGGTGACAAAGCCCTGAACTGGGACATGGAAAGGTAAGAAGGTAAGAAAATATGGGGAGGGGGTGGGAATCAGCAGAACTTGATGACTAGCAGACATGATGGGGATGGGACAAGCAAGAATAAAGGCAGAAGAAGCATTAGCAGTGACTTCAAAGTTTTGAGCTGCAATAACTGAGACAGTGTGCCATGGCAGAAACAAGGAACTTGGAAGGGGAACTGGTTTTGTGGGGGAGATGATGAGCTCAGTTAGAGACTATTGAATATGAGGCCATGGGAAGACTTTCAAATGAAAATGATCAGTGAGCATTCAGAGATATGGGAATAAACCTTGAGCAAGGGGCAGGATGCGAGCTGTAAATCTGTGAGTCATCAGCCCCATGTGCTCACAGCCATGAGAACAGAGACAATCTCCACACACTGTGGTGCCAGAAAGAAGAGTAGAAGACCAAGGATGGAGCCTTGGGTAATGGGGCATGAGGAGGAACAAGAGGCAGAGGGGAAACTTCAGGAGAATTGGAAATTTAGCAAGGAAATGAGGAGAGTACAATGCTGGAAATGTGAAACGATGAAAAATTTCCAAGAAGCAAATGGAAAAAATAATGAGGACTGTGGAAGGGATAGTGAGAAAGAAATCAAAAGGACAGTGGATGGTTATAGTTGGTCACTTCTAGGAGCCAATTTGGGCAAAGAGGTGGGATGGGGATTAGATTTCAGGGGATTAAGGAGGGATTGGGGAGAGAGGAAACAGAGATTATTAATTATATATATATATTTTTTTAAGTGTCAGGAAAATATAGAATTGTAGCTAAACAAAAAACATTATTTTTGAGAAACTTTCTAGAAAATATTTTATCATATTTGTTACATGAGGTATTTGATTCCTACATCTCTTGCCAACATGGAAACTAGAAGTTCAGATGGATTTTTACTGTCTTTGAAGTGGAGCTTGATCCTCCCTCCACCACCCCCCCACACACACACACACTTAAAAATTCAGAGACCCCTCTTCTCATGCCACAAGGGTTGCACTTCTCAGAATTTGGGCTTCTAGATAAAATCAGCCTGAAACTTGCCACAAATGGGCAATTTGGACCTCTAATGATATTAAGGCTAGGTAGCAACCATTGCCCAAAGCTGCCTACCCCTCACAAGAATGCTCCTATTTGAGCATTTTATCTCAGCCTTTGCACTGGTGTTTACAATCTACCTTTTGTGTAAAAGTGACTTGTGTGCAGTGTTCATGTTTATCCTTACACTAGCCAAGCCATATTAGGGGCTTTTAAAACAATCACTAATTCCATCATTGTTGAGTGGTCAATGCTACAGTGGTTTCAACATAGTCCCTGAGAAGACTGGGAACCCAAAAGCACCAGCTGCTAAGCCTGTGCCAAGAAACAGCAGGAATACACTGACCAATATCTTCATTTTTCACACAAACACCCATTTGTCTAAAGCCATCCTATCTCCTATTACCTTGCCCCTACCTTGTCCCAAAACATAAATATCCTCTGCTTTCCTACGGTTAAGGAAGATGTGACATGTGACCCTAGAATATGTATTTATTGTTTAAGTATCTAATAGAATTTCAAATCTGGCACCTGTGATGTTGCTTGACCCTAAGCCAAACTTAGACCTGAATTCAGAATATAAACTTCCAGAAGTTTAGTTTCAAAAATATAAACAATGTTTCCTAAACCTGAGAATAATAAAAACAGATGCCTTCAGATAAAAAAATAGAATGTTCTCATGATTTTGGTTTGGGGATTTAAAAAGAAAAACTTAAATTCTGACATACACAGAAGAGTGCACAAATTTGGAGCTTAATGAATTTTCATACAATAAACATACCCATGTAATCAACACCCAGATGGGGAAATAAAATATAATCAGCCCCATTGAAACCCCTCTCATTGCTCTTCCCCGTCACTAGCTGGCTGCAAGGAAACTTGACTTCTAAAATCACATATTCAGGGGCACTGGGGTGGCTCAGTCAGTTGAGTGTCCAACTTCAGCTCAGGTCATGACCTCACAGCTCGTGGGTTCGAGCCCTGGGTTGGGCTCTGTGCTGACAGCTCAGAGCCTGGAGCCTGCTTCAGATTCTGTGTCTCCCTTTCTCTCTCCCCCTCCTCTGCTCGTGTTCTCTCTCTCTCTCTCTCTCTCAAAAATAAATAAACATTAAAAAATAATTTTAAATCATATATTCATTTTACCTTTTTAAAAAGTTTTATAGAAATAGAGTTACAATATATATATTCTGGCTTATTTTGCTTGACATTCTGTTTGTGAGATTCATCTATGTTGTTGTAGTTGGTTATAGGTGGTTCACTGCATAAATACATGGCAATTTATTTATCCATTCATCTGTTGATGGATATTCGAGTTGTTTTCATTTGGGAGCTATTGCAAATAATTCTACTGGGAACATTTTTGCACATATCTTTTGATGCCCATGTGCTTTCATTACTCTTGAGTACAATTGTGAGGTAGAATTGCCTGGCCATACAGCAGGCATACAGTCAACTTCAGTAGAAAGCGCCAAATGGTTTTCCAAGGTGTCGTCCTGTTGTAGCCTCCTGCCAGAGTGTACTTGAGCTCCAATTCCTCCCTATGATCACCAGCGTTCTGTATTGTCAAGGTATTCTCAAGTTTTTTCTTTGTTTTGTTTTTGCCATGCTGATGGGTTTGGCCCTTCTTAAATCCTCTGCAGAGACCGCAGTGTTAGGAACAATGGCACGATCATTCTTAGCCCACAGTGAACATTACTAATATGGAGAATTTTCCTATTTTAAGAATTTACAATCCTGCAAATGATCCTTCCTAATATCTGAAACTTACTTTGTGTTTGTTGAATTGAATTGGGGATTTTACTAGGTCCTTAGCTTAAAAGTCATACAACTCATAAAGACAAACTGGGGTGCTAAAGTCCCTCAACTCTACGTTTGGATGTCTTAAGAATAAAGATAGGAAAGTAAGATGGAAGGAAAGCAGGTAGACAGACACTGCTGATTCTTATTAGCCAGAGTGATCTTGTGAACATGACTTCAACAACACAAAAGGAACAGGTTCTATAGGAGAATCTTTGACTGACTTTAATTCCCTTACAAGTATATATTATTCTTTGGGGATGACCATGCTAAAAAAAATGGTTTTAATTAAATATACATACATGCATATATATGTGTATATATATATAAATATATATATAAATAAATACATATATATATGTAAAATTAAGTATAAATGTAAATAAAAATAAATGAAGTTAAGACACTGACATCAGGCTATTTCAGACTACACATCTCTCCAGCATGTTGAGATTGCTTGATTTGGATGATGGTTTCTGGGAATGCCCCTGAAATGCCTGTAATCTTCATAGTTATCACTTGAGCTAACCATGCACAGAGTCTCAAAAACCCCCAAAAAAATTTAGGAGAAAAAGCAAAGGGAAAAGCCAATTCCAAAACCAACTTCCTAAGAAGACTCTTAAGTCACAGTCACTCTGTCTCCTTGAGCTCCAAAAGTGCAAGGCAGGCCAGTCTCTTCCCCAGATCCCTGAACAAATGGGGCTCCTTCTCAGTCCTCCCAGGACATGCTGTGTTCAGCCCATCAGAGCCTGGGTGTACCTGTAAGTTTTCCTAAAAAGGCTGTAAAATTCAGAAGGACAGAGACCAGGTCTTACTCATCTTAGCAGTCACCCAGAGTCACAAGCACGTTGCAGGCACAGAGCAATGTCCAAGAGAACTTACTGAACTGCCCCTTCCCCCCCAACCCCAGGCCAACTGTGTTCATACTGAGTGGTGAATTGCCCATATGTTAAAGAAAGTAGGTGTTGTTTTCTATAATGTGGAACTATTTAGATCATCATTTTGGATACTTCCACCATCCCAACGTACCCCTTCCTCCCTCTCCTATTCTCCCTTGCATACACACTGCAAAATCACTCTCTTTTCACTGAACATTCACAGCCTGACCAGTTTCAGCCCACTGAGAATGAGTGCACAGCTGGAAGCAGTATGGCAGAAATGGCCAAGACTGACAGAGGCAGTGTGAATTCCACTCCTATCAGCCACTAACAGGCTGTGCAGCCTTTTGAGCTCACTTCTCTCTCACAGTAGTTCTCTCAGCCTCCTTCAATATTACAAACGTGTGTGTCTCCATAATTCCTCAGAAGGAGGGAGCATGCAGCGCTCTTCTCCCAGTTTCTATCAGGACACTGTCCCAGCCCGAGCAAGTTCTGATTTTCTGTTTGCTCAAAGCAAGTTGGTTACATCCAGGATCCATTTATTTATTTATTTTTTAATACTTATTTACTTTTGTGTGTGTGAGAGAGAGAGAGAGAGAGAGAGGGAGAGAGAGAGGCAGACAGCGTGTGAGCAGGGAAGGGGCAGAGAGAGAGGGAGACACAGAACCTGAAGCAGGCAGGCTCCAGGCCCCAAGCTGTCAGCACAGAGCCTGACGCTGGGCTTGAACCCACGATCCGAGAGATCATGACCTGATCCAAAGTCGGATGCTTAACCGCCTGCGCCACCCAGGCACCCCCAGGATCAGTTTATGAAATAAGAGTGTGATAAGAGTGCTTCTTGTCTGTTTTGGCAACAAGACACTTGGAGCTAGGAACTCAACAACTGGACTTATGGCACTTACAAGTCACTCTCCCTTTCCAAACCCTGCTTGCTTTGCTAACTGGACCAGAGGAAGGAGGAGATGCTTCAAGCAAGAACAAGAGAGGGTGCACTAGAAACCCTGCAGGTAAAGAGTTGACAAGCTTGGCAATCCCCCCTTTCTATAGCTGAAGGATCATCATTTTCTAAATTACTTTTGGCCAGATTGCTGCACACAAGAACAGATGAGGTCTTGGCTTTCTCCTAATCCTGAACAGGTTGAATCTTAAGAAGTCTAAGTAGATTTTCTCCTCAGAGCTGTCTGATCCATGATGAAGTCTGCCACAACCCCATGTGTGAGCCTGTTTGCCTTTTCTCCAAAATCCAAGACAAAAGAAGTCCCTCTGGGTAGATGAGAGACATTTACTGGAGTTTCCTTTCTCAGCGCCAAGTAAAAACCTGGATATGGAGACTGATAGAATGTCCGCTGAATGACAACAACAACAACAAAAAAATCAATGAAGTTGGTCCCCTTCCAAGAAGAATGGGTCTAAAGGTATGCTTGCATGTTTCAACAAGATACCTGGAGGGAATTCCAATGTACTTCCTCTTTTGGAAAAATAAAAGAGAAAATTAATTCTGGCTTCTAAGATCAGGAGTGAGGCTCTGATCAGAGCATGATTTTCTTTTTCTTTGTCTTCCTCTCTCTCTTTTTAAATTCCAGGCTGAACAAGGCCAAGCACCAGATGTTCAAAGTGGTAAACTGTTGAAGTTCCTCTGCAAAACCATACAGCCAATTGCACTTGGGTGCTGCTTGTCCCTGCCGCTCTCCTGGGGCCCCCATATTGGTTTTGTTGTTGTTGTTGTTGTTGTTAAGGTTAAAGTTCAACCCCAGATAAAGCTGCATTCAGAGAGTGGGAGTAAATGTCCGGCCACAGAGGGAGATGGGGAGGATGACTTTCTCTGTAGTTGTGTGTCCTAGATTTTCTGAAACGATTACATTCTGAGGACTCAGAGGCAGCTCACACTTTCAAGTCTGAATGCTGACTCATGTCCTCCCCTTCAGGGCAACGGAAAGGAAGGGTGGAGTTGGAGGATCTGGGTTGGGGAGCAGGGTAGGAACCGCCATGGGGATGGGGGGAGCAGAGAGAGAGAGAAAGAGAGAGAGAGAGAGAGAGAGAGAGAGAGATGGAGGACACCAGCAAGACTCCTTTTCTGAATGCAAACCTTCCTTCTGGCTTTCTGCAAGACTCCTGAAACTTGAGGGAAGAGCCTGCAAAAGTGGTACAGATGGCATTTTCTCCTCTTTCCTATCCTGCCACTTTCCTTGCTTTCTTCTGAGATCTTTAGGACTCACATAGTTAATAAGGGAGGATGAAAAATATCAAAAGGCTATTTTTGTCTTGTTTGCAAGGATCAGTGAAATGAGTCAAATAAATGGAGGGGAAAAAAAAATCCCCCACAGCTCAGGCAGATCCAGAAGGGAATCTTTGCTGAGACTTAAAAATGTCATTTCCTCCAATGACCTAAATGGGTTCATGAAAGTTTGGGTCATTCAAGCAGCTGACCATCCACAGGCACACTGAGTAGCCTAATCATCTAAATAGCCAGCAGTTTGACGGCATCATTTATCTGATGACAAAAGGCGCGCACACACACACACACACACCCTTTCCTAGTCTCAGGTACTATTAGAGTTCTTCCATTAGGAAACCCACCAGTGGTGGGTCCAGAACCCAGCTTACGTCTGGTGACACAGGACAGATTTAAGATTAGCATTTTATGGCATGTACAGATGTGTTTTGCACAGAATTGATGCTTTATCGTTTGAGGTGGTTTTATTATACTCAGACAATCCCTTTGTGACCACTGATTCCTTTATTCAACAAATATTTATTCTGTGCCTACTGTCAGGCACCTTGATGGGAGCTGAGAATTCATGGAGGTCATGTCTACTGGGGCGTCTGACTATAAGCACATACATTCATACATCTACACACCAGTGTATGTATTTAAACTACACATTGTGTGAGTGTTGTGAAGAAAATGAACAGGATTCAGTGATAGGACTGAATGATGAGGTGGAATCAGCTGTATGAAGGAAGAAATGACTAACTCCATTGGCTGCAGAAAAGTGCTGAGACAGAGTCTCTTTCATCTTTACAGCCCCCATGCCCAGTATAGCACCCAGCAGACATTGAATTGGGTGGCTCTTAGTCTCACCCACACTCACTACAATGCTCTGAGGGATGACAATCAGTCAGAGTGCACTGGCTGTACTAATTTTTCAGTTGCTACTGCTCAGAGACTCTGAAATCCCTTCCTCTACCCACTCCAGGGACCATCACCAAATCCTTCCATAGTTCAGCAACTAAAGGGGTAATGGGTCCAAAGCACAACTTCAAGACCCTGCTCTACTAGTCCCACTGGCTCTTGTTCTAGTGCATGCGTGCTGGAGCTGTCTTGGGTGTCAAATATTTCAGGCATGAGCCCTGCTGTCAGAATTTGGGGTGGAGGAGGGGTGTGAGAAAGTGTAATTCATCTGGCTTAGAGACAGCCAGCTCTCTTGGGGAAAATGGCTAGGATTTGACAGTTACCATCTCCCTTTATCAGTCTCATTTCTGCCATCAGAGGGCATCTCCCCCACCCCCCAAGGTCTGGAATAGAATCGTAGAGAAATGAAACAGACATTTTTTTGTGCCTTTTTATGTTATGTACCTAAAATGTATAAGGCAGACGGTATGCAAATAGTGGCATTGGGTGCAAAGAGATAAGATATTTGTTTTATCTCAGTTAGTCTGATTTGGGGCAAAGACAGTTGTATCAAAGTTGACTGTTTCTTCCTCAAAGACTTACTACCTGTAATAAGTCAATGGAACAGTGAAACTCTCTAACTGTAGGAACAGGGAGAAGCAGGAATAGAAGAAGATCAACTTAATTATCCTTTTCCTACATAAATATAAAATACATATTTGCATGTTTAATATTAAAATATAACTATTAAAATGATAGATAAATCCATCTTTAAATTTAGGGACTTAAGATATCATTCAGAGTGAAATTTTGGAGATCACAAGTAAATCATCTCTGTCTCTTTGGCCAATCACTGCTGAATTGAAGTCTGCTTTTCTTTTCTTTTTTTCTGATTTAAGAAATCTATTTGCAGCCCCTGCTATTTCTTTCTGCTCCAGCTCCTGGTCAAATGCTTCACTTTTCATTTAGACTTTGAGAGAGCCATCGACCTACCAGTCCTCTCCCTGATCAGCTGACTCTCCCACTTCTCCCTAATGGAAAGAAAAACATCTCTTTCCTTTCATGTGGCTCAGCTGAACTCCATTCCTGCTTATTCTCTCAGCAGAGGAGGAAAAAACAAAAACAGCAAACCACTGGGTCGTGACCATAAGTCAGTCCTTCCTGGTGACGTCATTCTTATCAGAAAAAAAATGAACCTCGCTTCTATAACCCATTTCTCCAGTTCCATAGAAGCTTTGTGCCTTTAAGACCAGGGTGCTGTGTACAAAGCAGAGAAGAAATGCACTGAGAGTAGTAGCTGGAACAAGCCATCTGGTGGAGGCTGCATGGCCCTGAAATCATGTTAGCACTCCACTACTCCAATGGTCATCGCTCTTGTCTTCTCCAGACCCACTTCTTTTTCTTCTTTTCTGCCAAGCCTCTACACCATAGTGGGATTGCTCGATTCAATTACCTCAGTTCATGTCAATTCAACTCACATTACTAGGTAGGAGGATATCTGTGAAAGTACTTTGTAACAGGAGAGTGCTTTACAGATATGTTATTATTACTAAGTACTCAGTATGTGCTACTCTTCACTGGGATGTAGGTGAGGTGGTGAGGACAAAAAAAAAAAAGAAAAAAAAAAAAGAAAAGAAAAGAAAAAAGAAAAGCCTTGACTCTAACGTTCCAGAAAAATACGATGACTTCAGCAAGAATTACAGAACTTGGGTCATGAATCAGAATGGATCCAGAAAGATATGTGAGACCTACCAGTAAAAATGATAAGAGCATTGAAAACACATGATATACGGTTTACCCTCTCATTTAGGAATTCACACGACATGAAAGAAGTGGATGCCTCCCCAAGTGCAAAAAAAATCTCACCAGATCAATGATAATCCTGAGAGAGAGGGATGAATGAGGATTCTCTATGATGCTTCATGTAAGAATTTAGTGTCCAGTTTTCACCTCTGTTTTGAAGGATGTCAAGTTACACCTGAGGTCCTTGAATAAATATGACAGAAATTCACCTCTGCACAAAAAGACCAATTGCCTTCAGTCTACTTGAGGACTTGAAGAGACTCAGGGTTTCGGTGAGCCATAGAGAATAGCCTGGGAGGGGGAAGAGGTTGGAGGTGACATTCTTTTCTAAGTAAAGTGCAAACACTCTCTTATAAAGAAAGGTGCATTTGGAAGGAATGCAGTCCTCATACATCACCTGTGATTAGCTTTTGGGCAACTTTCATGGACAGGAAGGCTTCCATTCAGGAGCAGACAATTCAGCTGATTACCTTGTGTGTCTTAGGTCATCCCTTGAGAACGGGAACAATGCCCCTCAGACCTGTGGAGGAAACTCGATCAACCAACTCAGGTGTGCAACGAAGCGTTTGAAGAGCCATTGAAGGTGCTGTTTACTCTCAGTGGGATTTTTTTTCTTCTTTGGATGAAGGTAGATAACATGATGCCTTTTCCTAGAATCTATATCTGGGAGATTTTTGTTTTTCTGCTTGGGGCTTTTACCGGTTCTGTATTCAAAGACCAACACAAAACCCCTATTTACTTTCTGTCTTCTAAGATCCTGTCAGCTCTGTGTTGAGCACTTCCTAGAAAATCTTCCCCTCCCCCATCCCAGCAAGACTCTTCAGTTTGGCTGCAGGAGGATGTTTATCTGACACTTACCATCAAGGTTCCAACCTTGTCAACATTCTACCAGCCCTGAGCACACAAAGCCACACTCCCCTAAAAGGGCACTGAGCTCTCCCAGATGTGTTTCGATTATATTTCCCCCCTAACTTTTGCATTTGGAAAATTGCAGAGAACCAGATCTCATGCCCCACTTGAGACAATTTTGTCAGCTGTGATTTTCCTAGGTCAAGTATTTGTATTCAAAGGCGAGAGCAAGAAGAAATTTTAGCCCAAACATTAAAGAGAAGAAAAAAATGAATAAATTTAGAATTACTGCGAAGTTTTAGCTTTTCCAAGAGAACGCAAGGATAGAAATGTAATCAGATTCTCAGATTATAATCTTCTAATTATATCCACTCCTTCCCCCCTCTTTCACACACATCCAGAATCACTACTTCTTTGACAACGTTGAACAACTGAGTATGTCTAACATATACTTGCAATGAGTGACTTAAAATGGAAGCCAGAGGGGGGAAATAGTCTCAAAATCTCACTCAAAGCAAAACTAGAAACCAAGATGTATAAAAGAACTAGAGAGTGAAATAAATCTCCAGAAGATGTAAAAGAGAGGGAGAGCCATATAGTTTTAAAACTCTTCCAGATCTACAATTCAATGTGTTTAGCTGGCTAGTTACTCTGAAGTTAGATCTGCAAAGAAAGAACTAACAGGACAGACGGTAGGATCAGACAGCACAGGCAATGTTTTTGTGCCAAAAGGCCTTGTAGAGAGAGAATGTTCATCATTATTCGAGGGGCGGGGGGAGGAAAAAAGAGAAACCCTTCTGGCATCCACCCACACAGAAAATTTTTGTATTTCTTACCATGGAAATACTAACCTAGAGGAAAGGAACAGAGCATTGGGGAGTTCCATCCTAAAACCCTTCTGAATGGGAAATGCCCAAAAGTATATCCAGAAAGGCAGAGACTGGCAAATGGATTTATACGGAATCAGACACTAGATGTGTCTGCACACTCCCTGGTGTCCCACACCAGGGAGTCAGGCAGATCACTTTCTCACCCCATGAGGCACAGCCTTCTTGGCCACCCCCAGTCCACCCCCTCAGCAGAGCCTCTGGTTCACTGAGACACCACATTGCTGCACCCATCCCTGCTCAAAACATGTAAACTCCCTTCAGCACCCTACACATCCCAGACATTCTCAGCCCAGTTGCCCTGCTTAAAAATCTTCTTGGATCCCCCAGGGACAGGACCCAAGCACTTAATACCCTTGGAGACCCTGGCTATTCTGAAGCCAAAGTCCTTCACCCCAGAATAAATCTCTAACTTTCTCTTTCTAAAGTCTCATGAAACAGAATTTGATGCAGTAACCTTCAGGGATTGCTAATGAACTTTCCTTGTATGCAATGTCTCCACATTTCTTTTTGTTCAAAGAGGAGGATTCATGAAAGCATTTACATCGGGCTTGGCATTGATTCCTCTCCCTTTACAAATACCATTATATTCACCACAGGCTGATGACTGATCACAAGGGTAGATACGGACATGAAGTACTCTCAGAGCACCCTGCCAATTCAGTGATATGCTTTCTTCAGGTCCCAGGTGCCCATATGCTCCAGGTTCAAGGTAAAGTGGAGAGACTGAGAAAGAAATCACAAAACACGTACTCCTTCCCCTGTTCAGGAGGGCTCCAGTTCCACTGGGTGCTGGGGAGTACACAATCATTCAATCTAAATGTTCAACAGATGGAGATGAATAATTCTTGCCACGTAGCTCAAAATGATTTGAAAAGGAGGTTGTTCTTAAATGAAAGGCACTGACAAAGAAACTTTTTGTTTTTTGTGGAGAGGACCTAGGTGAGAATGTTTAAAGCCCTGAGTTCCAGGCCCAACTTTGCCTCTAACAAGCTGTCACAGAATTTTTCTAGATACAAAGATCTCATCTGAAACATGAAGGGGTAAACTCACAAGCTTCTAACAGAATTAAAAGTTCATGACCTCTTTTCTTCATATAAATATTTAATTATCCAATTTTCCATAGCCATTCAAACTGACTCTTCCCTGGTGTCCAGTCTATTGCAGCCATGGTTGTGCCCACTGCCCCAACAAGAGGGACAACTACTCTCTGCAAGCTGGGCTTTTGCTGTGTTCCCAAACCACATTCAGCTGTCTCTTTTATTAATTACTGGCATCTCTTCTTCCTTCTGTTAGTACAAATCATTCAGAGTTACCTCTCTAGCTGATGAAGCCCCAAATCACCTGGCAGCTGTGCATCCTGGAAGATTTACCACATACATAACGATAGGACATTAGAGCATCGAAGAACCTTCGAAACTATCAAGATGAGTGGCCTCCACAGTCTCAAGGGGATATACAAGAAGATCCATTAGAATGTGGGAAAACTAGATCATCTGGTTTTATTTATTTTTTTTAATTTTATTTATTTATTTTTTAATTTACATCCAAATTAGTTAGCATCTAGTGCAACAATGATTTCAGGAGTAGATTCCTTAGTGCCCCTTACCCATTTAGCCCATGCCCCCCTCCCACAACCCCTCCCATAACCCTCAGTTTGTTCTCCACATTTATGAGTCTCTTCTGTTTTGTCCCCCTCCCTGTTTTTATATTATTTTTTTGTTTCCCTTCCCTTATGTTCATCTGTTTTGTCTCCCAAAGTCCTCATATGAGTGAAGTCATATGATTTTTGTCTTTCTCTGACTGGCTAATTTCACTTAGCGTAATACCCTCCAGTTCCATCCATGTAGTTGTAGCCAAAATATGGAAAAGAGCCCAAATGTCCATCAATGGATGAATGGATAAAGAAGATGTGGTATATATATATATATATATATATATATATATATATATATATATGTATATGTATATACACACACAATGGAGTATTACTCAGCAATCAAAAAGAATGAAATCTGTTTTTATTTATTTTGTGGTATCCCTACTAAACTTCTATTATTAGGGAATGTTTTATAATGTATATAGTATATAAGACACTTACAGATTCATATTATTTGTAAATTAGTACACATCTATTGAAACACACATGGTAAGCTCTTTCGCTGTTGCTATAGGAGTGTGTGATCGAGTGTGTGATCGAAAAAGTTCAAAGTTCAAAGAGGGACTCCTGGGTGGCTCAGTCGGTTGAGTCAGCTCAGGTCATGAACTCACAGTTCGTGGCTTCGAGCCCTGCATCGGGCTCTGTGCTGACAGCTCAGAGCCTGGAGTCTCCTTCGGATTCTGTGTCTCCCTCTCTCTCTGCCTCTCTCCTGCTCGTGCTCTGTCTCTGTCTCTCCCTCCCCACCCCCTCTCTCAAAAAACTAAATAAACATAAAAAAAAGAAAAGTTCAAAGATTAACCAGACCAAGTTCTGTCCACCATCAGTTTTTGTAAATAAAGTTTTATTGGAACATAGCCATGTCCATTCATTTACATAACCTCTGTGGCTGTTTCCACACTACCCACAGCATAATTCAGCAGTCGCACCAGGGATGGTATAACCCACAAATCCTAAAATATATGCTACCTGGCCCCATACAGCAAAAATCCACTGACACTTGATCTAGACCAACAAATTCATTTTTATAGATGAAGGAATGGAAGCCCAGAGATGTAGACTATATTGGCATAGCAGAATTAGAACCATGGGTCTTCTTCAAAGCATTCTTCAACTAATTCTTTGTGCATATTACACTCTCACCCTCATACCTTGTGTTCCTTGGAGACTTTTGACATCTAAACTAACATATTACTAGACTAAAATTCCATTTTACCCACAAAGGCTGCTTCTACCTGAGCTCCCCTTTCCCCCACCACTATACTGACTGAGTCGCATCAGCTTCCCTTATGCCATAGTGAAAGCACACCCCTGCCAAAAGATACTGTTACACTATTTATATGCCCTTTAGCTCAAACAGAAGATCACCTATTTCTTCCTTTTCTTTACACATTCTAATTAGTATACTTGAAATGCCTGGAAGTACTAATTAGTACTCTTGAAATGCCTAGAAATCCGGTGGCCAATAACATGCTTACTTATTCGGAATATCTGGCAAAGGTGCTAATACTGGTGAGATCATAAAAATCAGTCAGAACTCTCCAACTGTGAAATCATCAAGGGATCATGCTCTGCCCACCCAACATACACTTCTTCAAGTACATGAATTTTACAGTCAGAGTCACTGAGAAAAGCAGGGGCACATGGAAGGTCATCCTCATAAAGGATAATTTGTCTGGGACTGAGTTTCATGATGGAATTACCTAAGGCAATGATTCTCTAATTGTGGTCCAGCACCATCATATGTGAAACTTGTTAGAAATATAAATTCTTAGGTTCCACCCCAAAACTATAGAGTCAGAAACTGGGGGTGGGCCACAGAAATCTGTACTTTGACAAGTCCTCCTGTTGTTTCTAATGCTTGCTAAAGTTTGAAAAACATGGAGGCATCTCAGTGGCTCAGTTGGTTAAGCATCTGACTCTTGATCTTGACTCCAGGTCATGATCTCATGGCTCGTGAGTTTGAGACCTGTGTTGGGCTCTGTGCTGACACCATGGAGCCTACTTAGGATTCTTTCTCTCTTTGCCCCTTCCCCACTCGCAGACTATCATTCTCTCTCTCTCTCTCTCAAAATAAATAAATAAATATTTTTTAAACATAAATTAAAAAATAAAGTTTGAAAAACATGAATTCAAGGAATTTGGCATCACAACCAAGGACCAAAAGCCAGAAGGAAAGGACCCCCTCTACCACCAGTGCCTTCTCTGAAGTTTCCCTCCTGCCAGCCTTCACTACGTCTTTATGTTTGCAGAAATTCCAGACAGAGACACTATTATCTTGCCTTAAATGGGGCAGTAAATATAAGAATGAGCTTTGGGTACTTAGTAGAAATAGACATTGCAGCTTGCCTAGTGATCAGCATGCTTTACCTCAATTATGGTCATTTTGCACTGCTGGATCACTGCACTTTTTAAAATATTTATCAAGGACCTAACTAAATACAAAACTCCATGTAAAAAGGGACTGTGTACATCTTCTCCATGAATATGTAACCAATACTATGGATTTACAGTCTGATGAAGGAGATGGATTTTTCACTCACACACACAAAATCACATGCAAATATTTTGAAAATCCAAGTCAGGTGCTCTGAAGAAAAGGAACACATTACTGCATGAACATATGTGTTGTGGAGGAATCTGACCTAAATGGGAGAACTGGGGACACTTCCCAGGGGAACTGACGTGGGAGCTCATCTACCTGCAAGACAAGATTCAGAATGGGAGAAAGCACTGTGCACTAAGAGGAAAAAGTGTGTGCAGAAGTTCAGTAGCAGAAGGAGACTATTTTGAAGAACTGAAAGCAGACCAGTGGGGCAGGAGCACAGAGTGAGAGAGGGTGTAGCTTAAGAGGAGGCAGGGGAAGCAAGATGCACCCACACTAAGAACTTTGTGAATGGCTCTGACAGTGAGATCATTCTGGCTGCTACGTGGACAACTGTAAGGAAGCTAGAATAGAGTAACCTTAGTAGTTGTCCAGAACAGACATGAAGTAGGTTAGACCAGGGATAAGTAGACAGATTGGGAAGATATTTAGGCAACAACAGTAGATGTGGTGACATGGGATGTGAGAAAGAGGAACTTGTCAAGGAAGATTCCTTAGTTCTGGGGGTAGGAAACTGGATCCCTTCTTGCAGATACAGAGAACACTGACAGGGTAGCAGGTAGGGTAGAGTTGGGGTAGGTATGGGAAGTCTGTGAGGTCTGTTTGGAATGAGCAGGTTTGCTATTCTTTTGGAGATTTACAAGTGGAGACATCCGGTAGGCAATGAATGGTAGGGTTGTTCCGGAGTGCAGAAGACAGACATGAGCTCGACATCTAAAAATGGTATTGATATGCATAGAAATGATAATTAAAGCTACAGATGCAGATAAAATTACCCAGGGAGAGCACATATAGTGAGAAAAGAAGAGGGTCTGACAGAGAAAAATAAAAACAGAACTGGCATTTCTGAAGAAGCCCCCTGAAATGTTTACAGGTTGAAGATATAAACCACCACCATCACCTCCCAGCATGTTTCTCAGCAGGGATAGCTGGAGGAGGGAACAGGCCAACTGGAAGAGTTCATTGTCCAATTTTTTTTTTAAATAAAATTGGTATATAACATATTAGCTTCAGGTGTAAAACATGCAGATTATGTTTCAAAGGTAGTGAGGCCATTAAATTTTCTCAGACATCCAAAAGTATTACAAAGGAAATGGTCAAATGGGGGGAGGACCTTAGACTTGAAGAAGGAGTAGTTTATTACAGTCTCAGAGGTTTCTAATTAGCTGCAAAGTAGACTCTGAGCATGCTCCATTCATTATGCAGGGTCCATGCAATACATGACTAGGAAAAGGCAGGCACCAAATCCCAAGGGACTTGGATGTTTGTTTGGGAATCAAGGCAAACCTTCACACTAACGAGCATTACCAAATGAAAATAGAACTATATAAGAGAAAGAAAAAAAAAACACATTGTGAAATTACGGGGGAGTCCAAGGAGACCCAAATATCCTTTTCCTAGCCAGTTCTCAGTTGCTTTTGCTAATGAGACAAACCGCTCTGTTCCATAAATTACAGCAGGGTGGAGAATGAAGCAGAAATTACTGTGTTTTTCTCCTTATCTGCAGAAAAGGTCACTGAAGGAGAGAAGTTCTGCACGTGATACAGTGATTGAACCTACAGACACCACGGATCAGGAAAAGTGCCCATAGGAAGGCAGAGCATGGGGTGGAATCAGACAGCTGTGTGTGGTGTGGACAGAGGTAAGCTGAGCAGGGAGATCCACAGGAAAGTGTCCACAGCCTGAGAGGGGCTGAAACTGACAAGACTGCTCTGAAAATATACCCAGGGAACTGGCCAAGGACTCCTCACAGAGTGTTCCAACATACATATTTTTTACTTTTTATTTATTTATTTATTTATTTATTTATTTATTTATTTATTTATTTTTGGTGGCAAAGAGGAAAGTTCAAGGAACACAGTGATAAAAGAATGTGTGTGATTGGATGTCTTGAGAGAACACATCTTCACCAATGTAACCATACTTTCTGTGCAACAACTTGGACTTCCCCGGGTTAGTTTTCAGACTCTTATCTATCTTCATCATCATCAATCCTTTGGGAGCTTCCCAAAGGATTATGGTCTATGGTCTTGGAAAAAAAGCCCAAGGAACAGGCCCTGTAAGAACAGGCCACATGGACCCATTATGCCCTTCCAGCTGAGGAAAACATGGCCCCTGGCCTTTCTATGCTATCTTCACCTATGCACTCCAACCTAGGTCACCAAAGGCGAACACACAGGTAAGCTCCTCTGATCTATACATACCACAGACTTAACTTTCACCACTAACGAGGGGAACAACTTCTCAGTGCACCATAGGTTTTTCGGCAATTCCCTCTTTTAATATATATTTCTGAACTTGCATGTTAACTTAGGGTTCATACACTTAATAATTCTTTCTGTTTTATAGAACTAATTGCCACTGTAGCTGTTCCTATCCCTTAGGTGTCATCACAATCTTTGTCTTGAGAATGTAAGCACTCTTTCAAACTGACTTCAGAGCTATAATTTATGGAACAGACTGAGTCACTGATCTTAGCTGGCTGCCTTTGTCCTAGTTGGTGTACTTCCTTCTTTTCTAAAGGGAATTTTCTTTGAAGAAAAAAATCGCTTTTAGATTACTTGTTACAAAACTTTTTTTTGAAAGGGAGTTTTCTTGGGAAATTATATGAATGCAATGTTGAAGTTCTCATAGAGCAAAAATTCTACCCTTTGATACATGTTGTGAGCAAAGGAGCTAGAGAAAAATTATCTGTATGAAAATTATTTTTAAGACACTTTAACACAAATATTTTTTCTTACTAAAACTGATGTGAGGATTTGCCACTACCTAGTCATTTAACTTTTCTGGGCCTCAGTATCCTCCTACCATGAAATAAATTAGTTAGACAATGTGATTATACGCTATCATGCTGAGAATAAACATAAAATGAAAAGTGTTTTTAATACTAAGATTAAAAACAAGAGGTACTCTACTAAGACAAAAAAAAAACCCAATTTACAAGCCAAAAAAAGAAGAGGTAAATACAAATTTACCTTTTCATGGGTAAAGGGGTCCTTTTCATAGCCAGTTCATGCAAAATCTCTCAAAAGGTGACCCAATTCACAAGTTTGATCCAAACCACAAAAACTTATGAACGTAACCATTCTGGGGCTATTATACTGCTTGCTTATGATATATCTATCTGTATATCTATCCATATAGATATATCCATATGTATCTATCCATATATCAAAATATATCAGATACATTGATGTTCTAGGCATTTCAGGCATTGTCCAATTTAATCTTCATAACTAGGCATTTACAGATAAGAAAACTGAGGGTCAACTGAGTGACTATTATTTGAACCCCCGCCCTAAGACTGTCTGACATAAGCATTTGCACTGTGCTTTGTAGATTTTGGTTCCAATGAGTCCTTACTCTGTTGCAAAAAGAGATCTGATCAAGTATATTTGTTCCTTTAAAATAAGTTTTTAGTTTAAGCCCCTTTATCCTCCATTCCTTCCCCTAACGCCTTTCAATTTTAATGTGTTTTTTTTTCTTTTGTGACTGGATTTGATCTTAAACTGACTTCTCAGGAAAACTGTGTTCATGTAAAACTAGAAGGTCAAAGAACTTCCTTACTGGAATAGGCAGGTCATTTCTGAGGGTGGGGAGCTCTTGACGAGGAGAGGTAGCCCGAGAAGGGCTTTTCTTACACAATGTGTGACTGGTGATAGATCTCCATACTTCACTCTCTGTTGTTCATGTAAAATGTTATGAATACTGTTTTCTAAGTGAAATTATAAAGGGATTTTACCTTCATTCTAACTCACTCACCTCACATAAGTGATTACCAGGAGGTTTAATGTCATTCTACAAAAGCAATTAATCCAAATGATTACTTCCAAATTGTTGTCTTCTCAGTTCTAAGTCTATAAGAAAATTGAGACCCGCCCAATATTGGCCTCAAATGTCAGTATTTTCCCTGCATGCATAGCTTTTGGCACTGAAGCTGTGGTTCGAGAACAAAGGACACTGGTGCCAGTGCCTTAGGAAGATTACTTTTTTTTTCTTATCTCTTCTTTCTAACCTGCCATTCAGAGACTAATAAGAATCCAAAGAGCTTTCTACCGTAGACCTGATTTTTGAAGGAAGAAGTTGGCAGAATACGATCTAATTGGATGGGATTTATTTTAAATCGATTATTTTCTATTGAATATTCTGGACTTTTCTTTGAAAAGCGTCTTGAAAATTCCAAAAGTTGGCACATTGGTGCCTTCTTTATGTTCCACATCTTTTCCAGCACATTGGCAGTTGCTGCTTCCTATCTCTAGAGGATAACGGCTGTACCATGTTCCTTCAGCCAACACAGTTGTGTTCAGATAAATGGCTCACACAGTGACACATCATCCTGACTGCAAATTTTCACGGTTGTGAACTCTTCCACCAAACAACTTACTTCACAGACATAAACAGTATTTTTCTTACACTGGCCCAGTAGGAGCTGGGACAAAATCCTTTCCAGAACATGTCTTTCTCTGCCACAGAGAAAGCGTGAACCCGAAAGTTTGAAACTAGCACCATTTTGTAAACGTGGGTCTCACATTACTCCAGAGTCACGATATCTTGGGAACCAGGTGTGCAGTCAAAAATAACTGCTTTCATTTCTATAACACTTAGTGTCAACTCATTTACATACGTTATCTCATTTGATTCTAACAATAAGCCTATGAGGTAACAGGACAAAAACTATTATTGCTATTTTTCAGATAATGAAACCAAGATTCAATTATTATTATTATTATTATTATTATTATTATTATTATTATTAAACAATAGCAACTAACATGGAACGGGGTGTTTGTTGTACTTCATACGTATTACAATTGTATTGACAACAACACTGCGAGGAAGTCAGACAAATACTATTATTCCAGTATTTTATATAAAGAAACAGATGAATGAAGGTAACCTTTTTTACTGTTTCTGCTAACAAAGTATCACTACAGAGCTTTGGGCATAACACACTCCCCTCAGTACCTGTCCCTCTTCATGGGCAACTGTGTGCAGAGGACAGGCCAGAGCTTTCTGTCATGTGTTCTGCCTGCTAGTTCTAACTCCACCCCTTTCCTCCCACTCACTCCCAAACCTACCGGTGAGCCTCAACACAGCTGTGGAGAACAACTCAATTAGACATATTTTTATTGATAATTTGAATAAAAGTAATAAAAATAACATTACTGAAATTTTGGAAAATAGAAGAAGAAAAAACCACCAAGAAGTCCCATGACCCTAACTAAACCTCTGTTAGTATTACCTTGTTTCCTCTAGCTTTTTTCCCCCATACATCTGCTTTTCTCCTATTTGTAATTGTAAAATAAGTTTGTATACATTTTAATTTTGCATTTTCAGTCAACAACTGTATCCTACACTTTTCTTTTTAATGGCCATTAATTCTATCAAATACAATGTAAGGAATTTACCATGACCCTGTTCTTGGATACTTTTGTCATTTCTGTTTCATTGGTGCAGCTTTTCTCATATTTTGTATTGTTCCTTATGATAGATTCCCAGAAGTAGGACTACAAGGTCAAAGAGCACAGATCTTTTCCTGGCTCTTGATAGCACCAAACAACTTTCCTAACAATTTGTCCTAATTTAAATTGCCACCAGCAAAATATATGAGATCTATTTCATTAAGATAATTATTGAGTTGCGATTTTTGCTATTATATTTCTGATTGTTCTATTATTTAAATTTGTATATTGCTAATTAGTAGTACATTGCAACATTTTTGTATTTTTTTAAATGATGTGTTCATGACAATTAGACTTTAACAGTATATTTCTTTGAATAGTTAAAACTATTATTTCCCAGAGCATTAAAAAAAAGGCATAATTAGGAAAAATAATGATTTCTAAAGTCATAGTTAAATGATTTGGAAATTCTTCTCTCAGATGTTCCTCTCACATAACGTATCAGAGGTTGATTCATGTACGTGATGTGCAAAGCACAGTAAAAATCACACCAATGTCCATAAATGATCCCAAACTAAAACATTTGCCCTTGTTTACCTTTGGCTGTTGTTCTCAGTAATTGGCACAAAAAGAGTAAAGGTATTATACCATGGAACCAAACGTAGGCCCTACATAACAAGTGGGTTAACTTATTTTAGGTAAATCAATGAAATGTTCTGAGCCTGTGTCTTCATTTGTAAAAAGGAATAATACTAATCCCTAAACACATCTGTTAAAAGGACTGGGGAAACAGGTTTACATGTGTAAACTAAAATGTGGGAAATGATCAATTTCAGCTTAGTTTTGAATACAACTTAAATTGCTAAGAATCCCTAATAAGTTAACATTTGACACGAGACATGTCATAGATACATGGATACAACCTTCTCATTTTCTAGCCACTGAGGACACACAGCTAAGACATACAAGGAACAGATAACATTTTTTTCTTCTATGTTTGCAGTCCAATATTATTAAGAGACTTTATAAAATCTACCAGTCCTCATTGTAACAGCCCAACAGAGACTAAGCACTACATAGCTGTGGCTTCACGTGGTAAATGTTTGTTCTTAATTCTAGACTCCCATAGGACCAGAAACTGTAGACTGACTCTGCAATGTCTGTTGCAATGCACAGCATAGTAGGCATTCAATAAATATGCATTACTAAATATAGAAACTAATTATATCAGAGTAACTAGAAGTTATTGACTCCTGCCTCAGGGTGGGTAGATAGTCTGACTGGAGGAACTTAGCTAGTTTGCTCAAGCCAGCTGTTTGAGGAGGAGGAGGAGAAGTTAAATGACCTAACTTACTGGTGTAAAAAAACAAAACAAAACCCCCTTTCAACACCAAGTATATGCAGTCTACTTAACTATAGCATTAAAAGGCCTCACTCTGGTGCCCTGAGTGTTCAAAAACATAAATGCAAAGCACAGAGGAACTAGCTTGTGTTCGAAATCCCATCACTGTTGGTATTGACATTGATCTTCTAAATTCTATTCTATTATTGACATTCTGCAAGAAGCAAACCCAATGAGATTCATCAGAACAACCAAAAGTTTTAATTTAAAAGGAAGAGGACTTCGTGCAACAAAAATGTCTGTGCCAAGGACAGTGAAAGGATCTAGTCCACGGACATGTTCAGGCATCGTAAGGAAAGCTATTGTTTCAAGCACATGTCAAGATGATGAGGAGGGGGTGTAATGAATTACAGAATAACCAGTGTTTATGCCTGAGAGGTCCTCGGGCCGTTCTGTACCTCCTGGAAATTGTTTATGTGCACCAGTCCTGTGATCATGGGGCTATGATTAGCGGATGCTGACAGTGTGACAGCAAAGGAAGGCATGAATCACCACTGCTCCATATAGGAGAGAACTGCGCAAAATCAACTTTGTCTTAGATATGGACTTCTTTTTCCACATTCTGCCTAAATTCTGGTGACTTGGTGATATAGGACAGGATGGGGAAAGAGTGGGGAACTGATGAGGAATGATTTCCACTGTTTTGGGAAATCCTACTTCTTCCTATACTCTAATCATTTGGGGGAATTATAATTTCTTAATTTGTACCTGACAACTAATAATCTCCCACCTTTTCTCCATATTGATCCATCGATTTTCTTTGCAATTAAGCCCCCCAAAGTGCCCATCACAGCATTGTTCAGATGGTTCTATCAAGAGGAACACATTCATTTCTCCTCACCCCATGCTTTCCCTGCATCAAGAATTCAGGATAGGAATGCCACCGGTCAAGGCAAGGTAAATAAAAGTTGGTGACTTTTCCAAATTTCTAAGAAATAGTCACCAATAAATTTGACTGGATGATTGAATCATATTAAATATGTCACAGCATTAGAGATATTTTGTTATCATCTCAAAATGATAGGAAAAGGTAGGTGGGAAATGTAGCCAGAAAAAAGGTCTTTTCTGAACAGAGGTGGAGACGTCCATCTTTGGCTATGTCTGTACAATATTGCTTGGTTGAGATGTTCTACCTATCTTTAGCTACAAAAACAGAATAAGAATCTCAGTTGAAGGAAAGAACTAGAAAAAAAAATGTGGTGATATGCAAAACTGCCTAAATCAATCACAAGATATTAGTCTGTTTCAAGTATTAACAATTTTAGATTACGAAACACTTTGTGGCTCTTAATTCCTTGAATTTTATATGCCTGACTCTGTAAGTGACACATAGCCATTCCATCTCTTACTGTCCATTCAAGAGAAGTTCTTAAACAAAAGCAGACGCACTCACTGTCATAGACACTAATGGTGGATTTGGGAACACAAATCTCCCTGTGGGTCCTTTCCTATCTAAGTCCTCAAAGGCTGCCCCTGTCTAACTAATGGATGGTAAGTTGGGGAAGACCAGTTAACTACAGGTAACCAAGAAGAAAATACCTTCAGAATGACATGACATAAGACATTTAAAGATAGTTGATGCCATCTTCTGTGTCTTTCCAGTGATTTCCTTAGAAGAAATCTGTCCATGATCACTTACATAGAGGAAGAAAAAAAAAACCTCTGGGGTTAGACGAGGGCCTTTATCCACAGCTGAAACTGATGAAGCCTCCTGGCAAAACCCCAAAGCACTTTGTTTCCTGTCTTCTCAAAGTCTTGACCTCCAGTATTTAAGGAACCAATAACATGTTCTCATTTCTTGAGTTATTTTTCTCATGCAACCCATGGCAGCTGTTTGCCAGCTCAGCATTCAGACTAATTTATTACAGAAAATGGGGTTAATGTGTTTACCAAGGTCTAAAGATTAGCAAAATGCCTAAATATATGTTATATGCAACCAAATAAGATGTATAACGCTTTCATTAGTTATGTGTATTGTAAAGTTTGAACCTTGAGATTCGGAACATTCAATTTCTAGCTATGCCTCAGTTTCTGATTTGTTGTTTTGTTTTTCCTTGGAAAATAGCATGACAAAATATTCTGATAATGATTTAATTAAAAAAACTTTCTGAAAAGAAATACAATTTCCCCATACAACTACTACTTAAAATATTTTTCTTCTGTATTTACAGTAATCATGGGACTTATATTCAGTTCAACAGTCATGCAAACTTGTTTTGAGGAGTTAAACCTTCTGCCCACATAATGGGAAAGAAAAGAAGAATACATATACTGGGTTTTCTTTAAATACTAAAACTGTGCAAGTGCTCAGCTTACATATATCATGTTATATCTGCCCCCACTTGAAAAGAAATATATTAGTGGTATTCAAATACAAAGGGAAAACACTGATATTTGATTGTCCCATTGACAACTAAAATCCATTGGAGGCCACACACATCCACTTCCTTAAAAAAGAAGTTCCGGGAACTCTCAAAAGAAAGCAAGCTTCCCAAGCCATAGCCAGCACATTGTTCCCTTGTCCTGTTTGGGGTTTTATAGCACCAGCTGATGGGAGAAAAGGTACTGAGCTATGGCAACATTTTCTCAAGTTTAAAGACTTCTCAAATATTGGAGTTTGGGTCCAACTTAAGTATTGTAGTGTATGATAATATATATCCTGGCCAAATGCAACTGCCCATTTCTAAGAAGGGAAAAGGCTGGAACAGTATAGTAAAAAGGATCATAAGGCTTCTTGGATATCAAAGAGTGCTCACAAAACCACATTTTGATGAGTTAAGTGTAAATGAATCAGAAACTTATGGTTTACATTTCCCTGAAAACACACATGGATTTTAAAAAGAAATGAATGAAAAAAAGTGCCCCCAACACAATACATTTGGTATATTGCCCACTAATGTTTAAAAGAAAATAATTCAATACTTGCAGCAGACAAGGGAAAAAAAGGGATTTGCCTAGGCTTGGTCTGAGAGTATGCGCATGTATCTCAGCTGTCAATACCCCAGCATGACTACCTTCAGGGCTACTTCCTATGACTCAAACCAATTTAAGCACAAAAGCACACACTTTTTTTTTTAACTTAAAACAGTAAACAGTTCCTTTATTGCTTAACATTTTCCTCAAAGAATAAAAGCTGAAAGACACCAATAGCAATGAACAAAGTAAAACTTAATACGTTGTTCTTTACCTTAAAGACCCATTATTCATTTTTTTCCACAAATACTTACTGAGCACCTACAATATGGCAGGCACTATTAAAGGGGATTTAATAGTAAATATGGCAGATGAGGCTCTGTGTTTTTGGAGTTTACTGTGACAGGAAACCTTCCCTGTCTTGTTACGACTGTGAAGCAATTCTTCAGCAAATTGTCAAAACTTGGATTTGGATGTCTGGATGACTAACTTTGTGTATGTCCTGAACATCTGGAAAAGAAGGACGAATGAACGGTCCCAGAGGGCCCCAAGTGGATATTATAATAGGTGGGCCTCATGCTTACTTGGGTTGGCTGTCTAGCAAGGACACTGTTAACAAAATGATGTGAATTGATCTAATTTTCACAGAGAAGCTGATGTTATAGAAGAAAGTTATGGTCTTTTTCACAGGTCTCATTTTAATGAGCTATAATAATACAACCATACCTAATGGAGCATAGGTCTTTAACCAAATATAAATCAATTTAACAGGGCAAGTACCCAGAGAGCATTTTATTTACTTCCAGCTCATGAGAAGTGCCATGAAGAACAGGGGAAGAAATCAGAGAACCTAAGGAATCCTGTCAGGTGTTGCCCAGCACATAGATGCTCCAGTCTACATGGGTACCACTTAATGGCAGGACATTAAGATAGATTTCTAAACTTCCAAATTGTGCACAGCTTCTATGTTAAACCACACACACCAACCTGACAGTATTGCTGTTCCAAGCTCTGCCCTCTCAACCACCATCTCGTTCCTTGTGTGGCTACACAGCTCCCTACCCAAATAGATACTGCACTCCTTCCCCCCCAGATTACTTCATCTCAGCATCCTATGTGTTGTCTTCATTGTTACATTCCCCACTGCCTATTTCAATGCCTAACTCACAGTAGGCAAAACATTTTTCATTGGATGGATGGATAGATGGATGGATAGATGGGCTTCCTTGGAAAAATTCCTGATCTGAGGCTCCTGGTCTGTCAGAAAGTAATGCTTCTGTGCTAACTCCTGGTAGGAAGCCCCTGCCCAATTTTTCTCTTTAGTGATTCCCTGACAGAATATAACACAAGTGAACTTTATTGTTAAAAAGTTCAGAGTTCAAATTCCAGTTCTCCTGTTTATTAGTTCTATTACCATGGCCAATCACTTTACATCTCAAGGTCTCAGGGCCTCATATTATACCTGTCTCCTCTGGTCTCCTCTGGTATGAGATGGGCTCCCCAAAGCACTAGGCACATGCTAAACTCTCCCTCTCAACTCATCTGTTTACTGAGGTAAATTAAAGTCAATTTAGCTGGAAAAAAGAAAGGAAAAACAAAACATGTATAATCAAATTTTACTTAAGAACTCCTGAGAAGGAAGGCTGGGAACAGCAGAGGAAAAGGGTGGAGTAGGGGGGAGTCTTAAGAAAACTGTTGCTGACATTTTCTTGAGAATGGCTATGTCTAAGGAAGGTTGCTAGAGAAAGGAAGCTGGAAAAATGGGACAGAGTTGGTGCTAAAAGGTGTTAGACTCAGAATATGTCAGGAAGCAATGACAAGGCCAATGGTCTCCAAAGTGCATGAGATGACCCATTGGAATATGGAAATAAAGCATTAAAATTTCTGTTTATAGTTTTTTAATCCAAAAAGAAACACCTTTTATAAATTAAGCTTTACCAGTATTTACTGTATAATTTGGCACTGGCCTTCTCATTTTATCCATAGTTAAGAGGTCAAGGCCTCAGTGACAGCTCAGGAGGGGTTCCAACAGAGAGGTTCTCTTGGTAGACAGTGGGGCCAGGAGATTGCAATGTATTGCAGCTCACATGTGCCTGGTTAAGTGGCCTTCCAGCTCATATGGTCTAGTTTTAACTAAGCTAGATTTCTCAAAACAGTCAAATGGCCCAAAAAGTTTCTTTTAAAGAAAATATAGATTGAAAATAATACTAATAATATAAGGATCAGCAAACAACAAGAAACTAGCAAAACTAACACTTCTACTACAAGTAAAAGCTCTTCATCATCCACACTGTGAGACAAAAACTATAATGACCTCATCAGAAGGGACATATTAAATCACACTGCTCTCATTAAAAATATTATTAACAATATCTCATCAAGAGCAAAAAGGTCTTTTGTACCATTAAACTAAATAAAATAAATTATGCTTAAAACATTTTTGCAACCCTAGCTCATGCCTTTAAAAGTTGTACATTGTGTGGAGCGTGTGGGTGGCTCAGTCGATTGAGCGTCCAAACCGATTTCGGTTCAGGTCATAATCTCATGGTTCTTGGGTTCTAGCCCCACGTCGAGCTCTGTGCTGACAGTGCAGAGCCTGCTTGGGATTCTCTCTCTCCTTCTCTCTCTGCCTCTCTCTCTCTCTCTCTCAAAATAAACTTTAAAAACATAAATAAAAGTTATATTATGTATGCCTTATAAAATATATACTTTGAAGTCATAGAACATGCATACATTTTACTCACAAATCAACAGACACACACTCAAGGCACACGCTCATATTTCTTTACTGACCAGGATTTCCCCTAAGCTGGGAGACCCTGCCTCAGAAAGCAGTTTGTACATGTACATATTGTAGGAAATCACCTGGATGCACTGAGCAGAGCCCTGCAAGTGTGAATCAGTGTGAGCCAAGACCTGTCTGGGTTCCTGGAGACCACCAACAGTGAGGCATGGGACAGGATCCATGCTGGCAGATGCCAGCAACCATGTGATCAGCAGTGAGGCAGGAAGACCAGCCCATGTGAAGACCACTAACTTCAGTGGACATTTATGACCCTGTTTATACCTCTTATTCATGAAGAATATATTGAGGAGGAAGTTGAAAGAAAAATGGAATTTGGCTTTTTGAACAGGAAGGGGGAAACTTTCAATTGTGGTAAACAGTCTGGGGGAATGCAACAAGATAGGATTCAAAGATAAGGATACACAGGAGGCAGTGAGATAAGATGACTCAGCCAAGGGCAGAGATGGAGAATGAAATGGACTACTATTCTAGCAAGTGAAAACAGGGAAGGAAGCTCCTTTGATGCCAGCATTCTCAGTTTGAGACATAACAATTAATAATGACATGCTTAACAATGGCGGAAAGGAATGCAGGAAAGAGGTGGGTGGTGCTCAGGATCCAGCCTGATTTAGGGAATACAAAACAGGCAGGTGCCATATTGGAAGTTGGCTGAGCCCTCTGCTGAGGGCACTAACTCAGGAGTAAGTGCTGCCAAGAAGCTCACTACACAGTGAATCAAAGTGGAAAGAGAGCAATGTTTTTGCTCCTTCAACCTCCCCACCTTCCCCCTTTCTTTCAATGCGCTTGCACATTTTTAGTAGCCAGCTAACAGGAGACAGTCTAAGGAACACTGAGAAAGGAGGTGGATATGTTTACTAAGGAGACAGAAAAGGAAATAACAATGAGAAGATGAGAAAAAAGGGAGCGGTAAAAAGGGAGAAATGGAAGTCATTCGCCACAGAAATTGGAACAAAAGTACAAAACCATTTTTAAAAAAACAATAAAATATTAAAAAGAATGATGAAAATCCTGGGGCTGAGTAGAGTTACATCGAAAAAGATATGAATAAATCCAGCCAGAAATATATCATATGGTAAAGTCAAATTTCACTCATATGACTCTACAGAAGAAATAAATGCTAGACCATGTTGTAGGGGGGCAAGCCCTCATTTTGAGAATGATAACATTGGATCTTGTCCAGTCCCCAGGAGGCAATCAGCACGCCCTGGAGCAAAGAGAGGACCCAAGCCTCCTGCATCTAAGCCATGACTCTCTCCTTACCCTTTTGTTATTCAAACAACCAGCCATTTTTCTTAAGGATTATGCCTTTGAATCGTGGGGACCTTGAGGCTGCCAGATTGTTGAGCTCACAATCCAGAGAATAGCATGAAAATGAAGGAAAGGAGCTGATAATAAGGGTGGGAAAAAGATGCTGAATTCCTGGGAACATTCAAAGCCAATAGCAGGAGAAACTCAGTGTGGGCATTTATTGTTTGCATAACACTTCCTCGCAGATGACAAGTGGCAGCAAGTAAACGTGGATTTAGGTGCCATCATGTCTTCCTGCATCTTGCCAGGGCAAACATGTCAGCTAATGCCCTGCTCTGGAGGATGACTTCTCCTTTTGTCACCAACTGCAATTCTTGAAACAAACCCAGCATTCTACTTCAAATCTGGGGGAAATGGGCTAGTTACATTTGGAAATGAGCTCATATACTATTTGCAGAATTCTTCCTTCAGGGAGTTCCATATTGAGTTTTGACAGTCCTATCATCACCAGGGCTGATCAACTGGATCGTTAAGTACCCAAAGGAATTCAGGACAAGTAGACAAGAAGAACTATTGTCTCAAACAAACAAACAAACAAACAAAACTTCACAGAGCTTCATTTCCTAATTATCTTATTTAAACAAGTTATTAAATGCTAAGCAAAACACGCTGACTTAAAGACAATGAGAACACAGGGTGCCTGGGTGGCTCAATCAGTTAAGTGTCTGACTTTGGATCAGGTCATGATCTCAGGGTTTGTGGGTTCGAGTCCCATATCAGGCTCTGTGCTGACAGCATGCGGCCTGCTTGGGATTCTCTCTCTCTTTGCTCTCTGCCCCTCCCCCACTTCCCCTTTTTCTCTCTCAAAAATAAACAAACTTAAAAAAAAAGACAGTGAGAACACAACTTTTGGTGTCTAAGCTTTTCTTAAATGGTTAAGCTCATTTTTCTTTTACTAAGATAAAAAAAAATGTACATGAACAACGTATCTTATGCAAAATTTTCCCTCTCTTCAGCTAATGTGAAAAGTGACAACTTACAAGAAACATGGCTTGATTTTTCATCTAATTTTATATATTTCACAAAGGTTAATTAGATAAAACTAACATGAATAGAAAAAGATATGTGAAGAAGGTGCCACTTGAATGTTACCTGAGATCCCAGGATATACATTTCTGAGTCTCTCCTTTGCTCTGGCTCATGGATACCCAGGTGTGAGACAAATATCATCAGAGGTGGTGTCTGTTTCACTGCTAAGAAAGTTATTCTCTATTCTGTTTGCTTTCCATCCTAACTGTATCACCTAGAAAGTCTCAGTTTGGGCTACTATGGGCTTAGCCTCTTTCTAATAACAGTTTTTCTCCCCTTTTAATTTCAAAGCAAAGGTAACCCTCAGCCTTGGGATATTCAGTAATACCTTAGCCTGTTTGGGCTGCCATAACAAAATACCATTGGCTGGTGGCTTATAAAACAGGAATTTATTTCACCAGCTCCCTCTTCTTAAAAGGACCACTCTCATGACCTCATATAAACCTGATTACCTCCCAAAGACCCCACCCCCAAACACCATCACATTGGGTTTAGGGCTTCAATATATGAATTGGGGGGGGGGACACATTCAGCCTTTAGCAGCAGGTAACAATTATTAGTTTGAATTTAATAAACTTCCTTTTTTTTATAGTTACTTTTGTAGTTACCTTGGATTTCTAGCAAGGGACGGTGGATTTCCACTTACAGTAAAGACAAAGTACTTACTTTTAAAATATATTTGAGGGGTGCCTAGGTGGCTCAGTCAGTTAGTCATCTGATTTCGGCTCAGGTCATGATCTCATGGTTCATGGGTTTGAGCCCTGCATCGAGCTCTGTGCTGACAGCTCAGAGCCTGGAGCCTGCTTCAGATTCTGTGCCTCCCTCTCTCTCTGCCCCTCCCTCCCCTGAGCTCTGTCTCTCTGTCTCTCAAAAATAAACATTTAAATAAATAAAATAAAATAAAATAAAATAAAATAAAATAAAATTACATTTGCCAAAATGTGAATTTTCTTAGGGAAAAACATTAAGTGAAATATAACAAAGGAGATATGAAGATATGGCAAAAATCAAGAAGGTGGTAGAAAAATGGCTGGTTGTCCTAGGGAGCCATACAAGGAAGTCACTCTTGGCTTAGATAGTCTGAATGGAGAAAACCAAAGAGACTCTCATCCTTCATTTGTTCCATAGCAGGTTGTAGCCTTCAGGGCATAAGTCACTCACATATAGGAAAACATAAGGCCATTATCAAGACCTTGTGGACAAAATTCAGCTACCTGGCAATCTGAGATGGAACTAGAAAACTGTTCCAGATGTCAAGGAAACTGGTTTTCAGCAATTTCTCGTTACTGGGCTAGATTCCAAGCAGGTTTGGAAAACAGACAAATGTTCCAAAATAGATGATGGAAGAGTAGACAGAGAAGGTCATTATGAGGTTACCCTGTGAAAGAGTTCATGTATCAATCAGGAGAGCCTCATCCTGAATATCAAGGGCTTTCAAAGTCAGAAGCAGCTTTCTTTCTCACTGTTGCACAGTCTGTGGTGAGTCCTGCAGCTTTCCAGGGCAGCTCCCTTCCAACCTGTGACTGAGGAATCAGGCTGCTTCCACATTCTGGCTCCATGATTTTAACCCATGGTTTCCAGGCCAACTTGGCAAGGGAAGACAGAACCCGAGGGTTGCAGAAGGGCCTCCCAATGACTCCACCTAGAAGTGGCACATGGCATTTCTGCTCATGAGCCACTGGCCAGAAGTGGCTGGGAAATGTTGTCTCTCATGTGCCCAAGAAGGAATGGAAACAGGATACAGGTGAGCATCTAGATGATCTAAAAGAGTATACAAGCACTCACTTTGAACTAAATTATGAATTACCTGGAGAATCAGTGAAGAATTTAGAAAATATAACCAAGAGCATGAAATAACTTACATTTTTTCATAAATATTTTTCCAGGAGGTCTTTGTTCCCCCATCAAAGGTACCTAAAATACCCTTTAATATCCTTGTAGGCAGAGCCACATACTTGGGCAGGTGTCTCCTGTGTAAATCACCAATAGTAATTACCAACTTTTAGTTAAAGAGAAACTTCACTGTTTTTTGGTTTTTGTTTTTTTTTTTAAGGCCGGTAAGGGGTTTCCAAGAACAATAAAACTATTTCCTCTCCAAATAACTTGATGATAACTTTGCTTGGAATAAGAGGCTCAGTCAATTCAGTGAGTGATCATTTTCCATTGCCTCATCATTTCTTGGATCTTTACACTTCTGTTCCATAAACTCCCTGTTACCTTTATATCCCCAGAGACTCCTTGAATGTGTAAGTGTTCATTTACAACACTTTAATCTTGACCAAAAGCCTACAGGATAATGGATCAGTTCTAATAATAGTTCTAATGAGAACTGGAGGTTTGGTCTACTTGGTAAAGTCAACATGTCTAAAAGCAGGGGGTAGAATAACTGAGGTCACCTGCTACAAGAGAAGGTGAGCAGTGCAGCGCTGCTGGTGATATTCGCAGTTCCATTGAGATTTTCCTACTGTAGCCTGTTTCTTGGGAGTGTAGAGGGAAGACACACCCCAGCAAAACCACAGTCCTTTCTTTGTTGTCCATTCTTTGGCTTGAGTTGAGCAATTATGAGGTAAACATGGAGAATGTCTCAAGTCCTGATTTCACCAGGACTTTCTAAACTATTAGTGACTCCAGGGGCCTGGACACCCTAAGGATTAGGGCAGGCTCAACTGATGAATGGATAAAGAAATTGTGGTTTATATACACAATGGAGTACTACGTGGCAATGAGAAAGAATGAAATATGGCCCTTTGTAGCAACGTGGATGGAACTGGAGAGTGTTATGTTAAGTGAAATAAGCCATACAGAGAAAGACAGTTACCATATGGTTTCACTCTTATGTGGATCCTGAGAAACTTAACAGAAACCCATGGGGGAGGGGAAGGAAAAAAAAAAAGAGGTTAGAGTGGGAGAGAGCCAAAGCATAAGAGACTCTTAAAAACTGAGAACAAACTGAGGGTTGATGGGGGGTGGGAGGGAGGGAGGGTGGGTGATGTGTATTGAGGAGGGCACCTTTTGGGATGAGCACTGGGTATTGTATGGAAACCAGTTTGACAATAAATTTCATACACGGGGAAAAAAAAGGATTAGGGCAGGCTCTAGTCCCATACACAGGGAAATGCAGAGGCAGTTTGGGAGTTACATTGCTTATGTACACAGTATATGGAAGTTCTTAAGTGATTTCTAGAACAGTCCTTTGTAAAAGGCCCATAATTTGAAATCCTGGATTGGTGGGGACTAGGGAGAGTATCACATTCCACTTTAGCCACTCTACACTTCCTTTTCCTCATCTATGAAAGGAGATTTTTTAAAAATATGCAGTTCTAACGGTGCTTGTGAGAGTTCAGTAAGATAAAGCCATAAAGCACCCTTACAGGGCTCAAGCAGTATAAATTTCTAATAGGATTAGTTGAGATGGAAAATATTCCTGAGCTGCAAGGTGCAATACAGGAATTATGCACTTTGTTCCTATCTTTCGTTCTCAACTCATACGCATACTGACTGCTCTTCAAATCTGGCCATTCCGATGACATTAATCAGAGAACTACAGTGCTCCCAAATTCAGAGAAGCAGATGGAAGAAGGGTGTGAATAAAACTGGATTCAACCTACACAGGAAGAGTCAGGAATTTTATGATCCAACTCTAATAGAGTTATTTTTCCTTCAATCCTGCAATCTTCCCCCTATTGTGGCACATCATGGGCAGTTTTGAAATGCAAGTAAAATGAGATGCAGAGACCACAATCGTGTCCACACATGACCTGAAGCCTCTGTTTGACCGAGCCTCTTCAGAGGAAAAAAGAATATTGCATCAAACTAAATGCGCTAGGACCTAGACCTTTAATTATACAGCTTCACCATCCTAAAGGAGGCCCCACTAATTTAAAATCGTCTGGCTATTGCCTGCACAAGTAATGTCTGCATGAAAACAGAGCAATCCCAAATCGGGCCATAATGACCAAAGTCTGTGCCATATAATGCCCCCAAAGAGCTAAACCGAGACCAGAAACACCTTACTTCTGTCCTGTGGGAATATAGTATAAACTGCGAAGTAAGCTTTCATTGATGCAGACTGTAGGCTGTCTACAAGACATTCTATTAACCAGAAACCCACCCCAGTTACTTCCATTCTGATAACATTTATTAACTATTGATCCAAAGGAAATGCTTATTCAACACAACCCATTCAGAAATTTCTAGTGAGAATTGTATGATAATAATAGCCTCACTTTGACAAGTTTTGTGCTCTTTAATAAGGTCTTCTTTGTAATTTTTGGTGGCCTCGGTAGCTTTGAAAGGAAGTCATTACTTGGTGGCCTAGCATATAATCTAATGGCACAGCACTGTTAGGATGTTATACAATCATGTATTTCTTTAAATTTTTTTTATCTTTTATTTATTTTTGAGAGAGAGACAGAGTGTGAGCAAGGGAGGAGCAGAGAGAGAGGGAGACAGTCTGAAAGGCTCCAGGCCCCAAGCTGTCAGCACAGAGCCCCACGCCGGGCTTCAACTCACAAACCGTGAGATCATGACCTGAGCCGAAGTTGGATGCTCAACCGACTGAGCCACCCAGGGGCCCTTCATGTATTTTTTACAGTAAAAGCAATCACTTGAAAAGTAATGCTGGTTCATTGCAGAAATTTTAGAGAATGTGATAAGGAGACTAAGAACTCATAATCCCACTAACCACACAATCACTGTCAGTTTGGTGTGTTTTCCTTCATTTATGTCTACTAATCTGAATAGGAAAACCATGCCCATACCCTCTATATTTAAAATTATATCAGCACTAATGATCATTAAAAATCATCTGTGAAGGGGTACTGGGTGGTTCAGTCAGTTGAGTGTCCTACTTCGGCTGAGGTCATGATCTCAAGTTCAAGCCCTGCATTGGGCTCTCTGCAATCAGCACAGAGACTGCTTCAGATCCTCTGTACCCCTCTCTCTTTGCACTTCCCCCACTCGTGCTCTCTCCCCCTCAAAAACAAATAAACATTAAAAAACATAATCTGTGAGGATCATTTTTACAGCTTCATTCCTTTTCATGAAAGGCCATGCTATTATTTACTTATCCGTGTCCATTGGACATTTAGGCTATTTCCAAGTTTTTCAGTCTTACAAGTAATGTTGTTTTGAGTATCTTCTGCATATACCCTGTCAGCATTTTAAACTATTTCCTTAAGACATACTCCCAGACACCAAATTATTGAGGTAGAGCATATGAACATCTTATAAATACATGCTTGCTTCTACCAAGTAGTATATATACAGGGTCACACTTGCCTTTCTGATTTTTCAGCTGACCAATGATATTTGGCTGTTCTTAACAGTGGGGGGACGATCACACATTCGAAATTAAGTTTGAGTCCCATCTGAAATAGGATGATTCATACATAAGATTGTTTTCAGATGTTTCTTCGGGAACAAGGGCTAATATCTTATATATTTAACTGATACGGTTTGTAATTAGAAATCTGAGCATCAAGGTAGAATTAAGGAATGAAACAGATGAGGTTTAGAGACAGGAGTAAGGAATGGGGAAGAGGCAAGAAGGAACCCCACACTACTTATCCCTATAAAGCATTCTGGCACCTCACCTCTGGGGAAACAATATCCATTGACCTAGCTTCTGATGACCTAGCTTATTGACAGAGGGATAGGAAGAAAGTACCAAGCTTCCTTTCTCCAGATAGAAAAGGGCCACTATGTCAGGAAGCATGGCCAGGCCATGTGGGTCTTCTGCCTGTGGGCCCCCCAAGTCTTCCAGAGAAACCCTCCTATTCACATCCCCTCCACCAGAGGAGAGAAGGTACCTCCAGTTTACATTTCCCACAACATATGCTGAAGGGCATCCACACAGCTTTCAGCTCTGTCCACATAACCCCCATGCTTTTGCATTCAGCACATGAGGAAGCAATCAGGTGACTATTTTTATATGTCCGTGGATGTCTTGTGCAAGTATAGCAGGAACGTCAGGACTGTCGGGAGGCAGCAATCCCTTCCAACGAGATTCTAAACTCACCTCTAAGGAATGTGTTTGAAGGAGGAAGAGGTCCTTCGCTCCCTTCTTTTATCCATCCATTCATTTCTCTATTTGTTCTTCTTTTTTATTTTTAATGTTTATTTTTGAGAGAGAGAGACAGAGCATGAGTGGGGGAGGGACAGAGAGAGAGAGAGAGAGAGAGAGAGAGAGAGAGAGAGAGAAACACAGAACCTGAAGCAGGCTCCAGGCTCTGAGCTTTCAGCACAGAGCCTGATGGGGAGCTTGAACTCGCAAACTGCCTGAGCCACCCGGGCATCCCATCACTTGTTCTTCTCTTCAAAAAATAGTTATCGAGTCCTATCTGCCACCATGCAGTAGCTACTGTGTACTGGGCATGGAGGACTACACAGTAAACATGACGAAGGTTCTACCCCCCGTGAGGCTTATGGTCTAATCAAAGAGACAAGCAATTAAACAAGCAATGACAACACAGAGAGACTACAGTGCCATTGGCAGTGCAGAGCCACACTGGCGAAGTGGAGAGGCTTCCGGGGAAAGAGATGCTAGGCAGGAGTCTGTGGGCAAACCCAGAACAGAAGTGACCCAGGCAGAGGGGCAGGGCTGCAGGGGAAAATATGGTCTAGGCAGGGAGGGGGCATGTGCTGGAACAGCAGCTATCGCCACTGCCCAAGAGACCACGCTGGGTTCCTTCAGCTCCTAATTACAATCAGAAAACAAGAAGGCAGCAGAGCAGGAAGGTGGATCTGCACGTTTCTGCCACAAGCCTACACCCCTCGCCAGATGCTGGTGGTTTTCTCAGTAATCTTTCCTTGGGGGGGCTCAATACATACATACCCCACGAATAAATATGTCTGTTCTAGATAACATCCATACAGACACAGATGTAATAGTAACCTTTAGGTTTAAAGAGAAAACTTTGACTTCGTTACCGTCCCTCTATGAATGTGGCTGAAGTCCAATATTTGAACTGCATTAAATAAATCATCAGGACTAGGAAAAAAGCAGCTGCATTCACCACCAAGAGGACGTGCTTGCCTCCTGCATCACTTTAAGGCAGAGGGGCAAATCCCCTCATTTGTGAGCACTGAATCAATTCATGAGCAAAGATGAACAGTGAGCGCAGAAAATTATGCTAAAAATGCAAATCCCTGATGCTCAGTAGCCACAAACAGAAACCCTCAGCAGTCACTGGGGGTAGTCCTCACCTGGGAGAAGGTCCAATTGAGGATGAAGCATGATGTGATTACACCTTGATGACATGACATTAACTGTCCTAAAATTGCAAAATCCCACCCCTTTGTGTTTGTCTTTCCATCCTGCTAACTGAGCCACATTAATGGAGATCAGAATAGTCCTTGCATTTTTTCCTATCAAATCTGTTAAGAGGGGAAGAGGTTCCTGTTGTTAATTGCGGGGGATCTCCCGCTCTTTGTTTTAAGGAAAGTTTAAACAAAACGATCACCCACTCTGAGGCTTTAAACAAAGTTCAAACAGAATGAAGTTCTCTTGCCAAGGTTTAAGGCAAATTTCCTCTGTCCAGATGGCTTCCTCAGGCAGGCCAACATAAGAAGTAAGACACTCAACCCTGCTGCTTTTTAATGCTGCTCCTTGATTGTTGCTAACGATCCCCAGCTGTCCGGCCTCACTGGTTCCTTAACCTCTCTCTGCCGGCCACGTCTGCCTGCAACTCTGAGGAAGAGGGAAAGGCTGACAAAGGGCTCCCCCAAAGCAACACAGGTGGGATCCTGAGTGGTGAGACCACGCATCTGGGACAAGGTTCAAAATCAGTTTCCAGAAGAACTTGCATGAAAAAAAACTCAAGGGTGATTTTTTGGTAAATTCCTGCTGATGGGAAATGCCACTCACTATAGCAAACCCACCAAGAATCCAGGAGGGTGGCCGTTATACTTGGTAGGGCACTTTCCCTATTGACTAGTCCACACATTGATCTAGGCAACAGCCCGGATTGGGTGGTAGCCATGAGAATTCCTGATGTGTTCTAGCAACATTCTCTTCACCCTCCTCCCGAGCTGTGCACTCGCGCCCATCACCCGCAAGGCACACTCACTTCTGATGTGCAGCAGACACAATCAGGTCACATCCACGTCCTGTGTGGATTTAATGCTGTCCCTCTGTCTTCCGTGTGTCCTGCAAAATGTGGGTGATGTTAGCTGGTGCGTTCAGAAGTCTTTAACACACAAGCTTGCCTGCCGGGAGGTCCATTCAATTCAGACGTTAGAAAGTGCTTTTTGATAATATCACCCCATAGGGTACATTACAGTTTTAATAGACAAATCCACCTTGTCTATTAGTCTACGTTTCTTCTCTATGCCATGTATGCTTCCTTCTCCAGATTCCATTTCTCCAGGAAAGCAGACCTATGATCTTTAGCCTAAAATTCAAACATAAGATTTTGACTTAGCTGAAATTTCATTTGTTTCTTTTAGCCCATGTGAGGATATTATCAAGTTTTCTCTTTTTAATTCAAAATACTGGAAAAGAAGTTTGAGTTCCCTGGTTCAGCTGGTAAGCTGATGGCAGGAGGCTGATAAGAGGCAACAAATGGTCTAGTGGCAGAAGGATGGTAGGCTTTGCATTCAGACCAAGAATGATTGAGATTCTGCTTCGTTGTTTACTTATCCTCTGACACTGGCCATGTTTGATGGCATATCTAAGCCTTTGCCTTATCACCCATGAAACTAGAGTTCCAGCTTCTGGAGCGGGTCATTGTAGGGATTACAGATAATATATGTAATGCTTCTAGCCCAGTGTTTTCCACATAATGGGCACCATGGGAACTATTATTAGATGTCAAAAGGTCTTCATATTTTGTTGAAATGTGAGTCAATTTCTTCCCAATAAGTGGCCGTTTTGTCCACAAGGAAATGAGGTGGAAAAGAGTAGATGGCTTGGTTCAAAAGCAAACTATCAACAGATACAAAATGGCTGATGACCACGGTTGGTTCATGAACTGTGGAGCTGGGCACCTCCATAGTCCCTGCAACCATCCGTTGAGTTTTCTCTGCCTTAGGACAGGCATAGAACCTCAACTCCCCACCTATTTCTGATCACCATTTAAACTATCAACCAAGCTGGCAAGAGTAGAGTAATACCCTCTAAACTTGGTCAAAGATTTGACCACTGCCTCATTCACTGGGTACCTACGGCATACCTGGCAATAGGTGTAGCATACAAATATCATCCTGCCCAGAAAAAGATGAGGCTTCCCAATAAGTTGACCCTTGAGCAATTTGAGGGTTAGGGGTGCTGACCCCCCCATGCAGTCAAAAATCCATGTATAACTTTTGACTCTCCCAAAACTTTACTACTAATAGCCTACTGTTGACTAGAACCCTCACCAATAACATAAACAGTTGATTAGGACATATTTTGTATGTTATCTGTATTCCATACTGTATTCTTACAATAGAGTAGAGAAAAGGAAATATTAAGGAAAATACTAAGGAAGAGAAAATGCATTTCCAGTACTCTACTATACTGTAAGATCCACGTGTAAGCAAACCTGCACAGTTCAAGCCTGTATTGTTCAAAGGTCAACTGTATACCTCAATTTTTTAAAGTTTTTATTTAAACTCCAGTTAGTTAACACACAGTTAATATTAGTTTCAGGTGTACAATGAAGTAAAGACTTGACTGTCCCTTCTCACTCATGGTTATATGAGTCCTACACGTGTATTCTAGAGTGATAGCAATTAGAAGCAGGAGCCAATGCTGTCCTTCAATAGTTATAAGCTAAAAAAAAAAAAAAAAAAAGGCTTTTTGACAAAAGTGAGAGCAAGGTGGAAGTAGGAAGCTTTACTTTCTCACACTGTCCCAGGAAAACAAGATAAGCTCTTGGGGAACCTCCTAATCCATGATATAGTGACGAAATACATCTTACAACATTAGAGGCAAGTCTAAAGAAGTTTTTCTAGAAAGATTGCTAAACAATCTTTCCAGGCTGCTATCAGGCAAAAAAAAAAAAAAAAAAAAAAAGGAACAGGCAAAGTAAGTTTAAAACATCCTCATATAACACAACACCCTCTATACACAGGCCGCTATCCAATATATTCTGGATTTCACTAGTTTATGGTTTCCAGACTTTCTTCAGGTTCCAAGCATCACTCATTTTTAAAGATGATTATGACAAAGCTTGACACCATTGATGCACAGGTATATGCCTCTCCTTGAAGGTAAAGCAGAATTATCACTGGTCCCTTCTCCCAACTCTGAACTTCCTCCCCAAGAAATCCAGAGGTTTCCATGCATCTGTTGTGCCCCCAAGAAACCTGCATTCTAAAAAGAATGACAATAGGGGCACTTGTACCCCAATGTTTATAGCAGCACTCTCAACAATAGTCAAATTATGGAAAGAGCCTAAATGTCCATCAACTGATGAATGGATAAAGAAATTGTGGTTTATATACACAATGGAGTACTACGTGGCAATGAGAAAGAATGAAATATGGCCCTTTGTAGCAACATGTATGGAACTGGAGAATGTTATGCTAAGTGAAATAAGCCATACAGAGAAAGACAGTTACCATATGGTTTCACTCTTATGTGGATCCTGAGAAACTTAACAGAAATCCATGGGGGAGGGGAAGGAAAAAAAAAAAAAGAGGTTAGAGTGGAAGAGAGCCAAAGCATAAGAGACTCTTAGAAACTGAGAACAAACTGAGGGTTGATGGGGGGGTAGGAGGGAGGGGAGGGTGGGTGATGGGTATTGAGGAGGGCACATTTTGGGATGAGCACTGGGTGTTGTATGGAAACCAATTCGACAATAAACTTCATATATTGAAAAAAATTTTTAAAAAAAGAATGACAACATGGTATTAAGTTTTTGTGAATGTAAATAAAACACTGTGTAATGATGAACCAACAATAGTAATAAGTCTTGTCACACACACACACACACACACACACACACACACAGAAACAGAACCAATAGCAGCTGTAGCCTGAAACAGGAAGTGAGGAGCCATACCCAGAAATCAGAAACAGCCTTTGTGCTCAGGGGAACAGAGGCAAGCTGGGGACTCCCTGAGAAACCTCCTTGGACTTCTATGGCTTGGCCAACAGCTTCTATGGCTTGGCCAACAGCTGTTGGTCTGTCCCTCTGATTAACAACAAATACAAAGTCAAAGAAAGACAGTGGTATGAAAAGTGTTTTGATCCGTTTTCCTTTCCAGCTTGGCTAGCTGCACGGCTGACACCTTTGCAGGACAGGCCTCTTTGCAGTTTCTGGCCCCATCAGTGGTTTCAGCCATTGCCTACGAGCACACAGCCCTGCACATCTGTAGTTCCAGATCTCTATTTCCAGAGATCTGGTATGGCTGGGTGTTTCCAGCATCAGCTCTAATGTGGATGTATCAAGGTCAGCATGGGAGGGTGGGAAGCCTGCAGGATGACATCCTATCCAAGGTTATAGAGACCAGGAGGTCATAGCAATGGACTTAGGATAACAACGTTAATCTTCTCTTCTGACATTGATGTTGTAGGGCCCAGGTCTTCTCTGAGTCAAATGTTACAGATAAGATCAATTAGGCATGGCAAAAACAGGAGAAGAAAGGTTCTCCCTTACAGACCATAAGCAGTGGCTAGCACAATGCAATTGGCAAAGGGTATAATTTTTTCATTTTACTTGTTTTTTAAAATCTTTAAAGGCAATTATAAAAACTGATTATAAATGGATTTAGATCATCATCTTTAGCCAAAAAAAAACCCCAAAAAACAAAAAAATTCTAAAACCTTGATTATGTAACTGAGGCACATAATAAATACAACTAGACCCTTTGATACATATTAAAGCCATTTATCTTTCACTTACTAAACTACTGGGTAAGCAGATCAGTTTGTAATTGACTCTTTTAATTTTTTTTTTTTTCAAAGATTGGGTTAATGCAAGAAACTAACACACGTCATGGGCAAGTCAGAGAACACTCTTTGCCTGCAGAGTACTATGCTGGAGTGACAAGATCAGCAATCTAGGCAGGCTTCCAGGGGGAAAAACACACTGTAGACTGCACTGGATGGCACGGATGCATGTGTACCAGGGCTGGGGGTGTGAGGACAGGTGAGGGATTTCACACCCAGATCAAAAAAAGAAAAGCAAAACAATTTTCCATTGATAATAGGACTGAGCGTTCTCACATGGCAGTTTCCTTATCTCCTATCCTTCAGCGGAGGACTCTCTTGGTCATTTGAATCATGTCAACAGTACACTGGTCTTTGGACCTGTGAGTGATTCTCTTCCCATTAAAGAAAATGGAGGGGCACCTGGGTGGCTCAGTCGGTTGAGTGTCCCATTTTCGGCTCAGGTCATGATCTCATGGCTGGTGGGTTCGAGCCCTACATCAGGCTCTGTGCTGACAGCTCAGAGCCTGGAGCCTGCTTTGGATTCTGTGTCTCCCTCTCTCTCTCTCTCTCTGCCCCTTCCCCATTCACACTCTGTCTCTCCGTCTCTTAAAAATAAATAAAGATTAAAAAAAAATTAAAAAAAGAAAGAAAGAAAGAAAATGTAGCTGATCATCGAATGGTAAAAATTGTCATCAGCAGGTACTGAAATGAGTTAATATGGACTCCTTGGACTGTGCCTTGGCTGGCAAGCATCAGGGTAAAAATAGAAGAGGAGAAGAGAGAGAGGGGAGGGACAGAAAGAGATAGGCTTTCCAAATCAGTGGTAGGCCACAGCCAATTCTTACCCAAAAACCCAGAAAATCTTCCCTTAAAAGAAAATCTTCATATAAACTCAGTTTCCCATCTCTCTTCCATTCTTCTCCCCTCTCTTCCTTCTCTTTCCTTTACTGTCTTTTCCCTCTCATTCCTCTGGTACCAACAGACTTGAAATGACTTAAAAGCAATCCAAAAAACAAACTTTTAAAACATAAATCATGTTAGAAATGCAGACGCAAGGATAATATACATCAGAATAGAAATTTGGGCCAAATTAAGAAAGCATATATATACGCAGGCTTAGAGTCTCAGTATTATGCAAGCTGAGCTCCAGACTTTTCTATTAAATTCTTGGTAGACAAAGTGAAAAAGGAAATCCAATCCCATGTTCTTTATTCTTCAGGTCAACACTAGAAAAAGTGGGAAACTAATTCTTTTTTTTTTTTTTAATGTTTATTTTTAAGCATAAAAGAGGCGGGGGGAGCATGAATGAGAGGGGGAGGGGCAGAGAGAGAGGGAGACACAGAATCTGAAGCAGGATCCAGGCTCTGAGCTGTCAGCACAGAGCCCAACACGGAGCTTGAACTCACAAACTGAAAGATCATGACCTGAGCCAAAGTCAGACACTTAACCAGCTGAGCCACCCTGGTGTCCCAGAAACGAATTCTAAAATGTAAACTGTAGGGGCCCCTGGGTGGGTCAGTCGGTTAAGCGTCGGACTTCGGCTCAGGTCGTGATCTCGCGGTCCATGAGTTGGAGCCCCGCGTCGGGCTCTGTGCTGACAGCTCAGAACCAGGAGCCTGCTTCTGATTCTGTGTCTCCCTCTCTCTCTGACCCTCCCCCCATTCATGCTCTGTCTCTCTCTGTCTCAAAAATAAATAAACGTTAAAAAATTTTAAAAGAAATACAAATAAAAAAAAATAAAATGTAAACTGTACCTGAATGGCTACATTCTTCAGAGAAACTGTGGTTTCCCATCTGCCAAATAAGAAGTATACCTGTTCCATATTTTATAGTAATAGACGTAGGTAGAGTAGGAAGATATTTTATAAAAAGATCTTATGAAATAAGTAGTAGATATTTTTCATGGTGATTTGGAACAACAACAGCAAAAAGCACGACCTGGATATTAAATATGTATAATCAAACATGTAACCTATATATAAAACAAAAGATCAGATTCTGCCTCATTAAAATCTCAGCCTGTGCAATTGCTGCTAGGGCTTTTTGTTTGTTTTGCTATTATTATTTGATAGAGTAGGACTGAAATCCATCTAATAACTCCGGTTGAAGGTTTACAAGAGCCAAATTTCTCTACAGTGATAATGCGGGCATATTTATCCATTCTACAGTTTGAGAAGGCTGTAAGTAGCTACAAGAGAAACTGACTGCCCTGAAAGATAGAAAGGAGCCATTTCAGATTCCCATCTTAAAATCTTCCTAAATTTTAGAAGGAAGTTTTCTGGTAGTAGCAGTTTAAAACACAAAAAGTCAGGGGCACCTGGGTGGCTCAGTCGGTTAAGTATCCAACTTCAACTCAGGTCATGATCTCATAATTCATGAGTTAGAGCCCCATGTAGGGCTCTGTGCTGACAGCTCAGAGCCTGGAGCCTGCTTCAGATTCTGCCTCCCTCTCTCTCTGCCCCTCCCCTGCTCACACTCTGTCTCTCTCCCTCTCTCAAAAAAAAAAAAAAAAAAAAAAAAAGAATAAAACATAAAAAAAAATTAAGCATATTTTTAAAGAATAATAAAAAATAAAACACAAAAAAACAAACAAAACTCTTCTGTGGCCTATTTGTACATCAACCATCCCCAGAAAAGCAAAATTGAATGGAGATTTACCAAATCTAATATTTATTTGTCTTGAAGATAATGGACACTTGTTTACTCTGTTGTTGAAGATCTTATATAACTAAGATTGACATTACAGGGACAGATATTATAAATTATAATGACATTATTATTAAGCATATTGCACATACCATAGAACCTTGAACATACTACTTAATTATCAAAACAATAAAGCATGAAACAAAAATTAAAAATACAACTGCTAGAAAGAATTATGAATTGAAGGCAATATGTTAAGTTACCGAGAAAATCAATGGGAAAGGTAATAGAAATAAGATATTTTTAAAAACTGGCTAGATACAGGAGATCTATCAAAAAATTGCTAAGATACCTCTTTAGTCAATTACTACTGATAAAATACAATGGGAAAAACTTTTCCATTCAAAATTGCTATAAATGATAATCAAATGCAGAAAAAACTCTAACCAACAATATAGCCATACTAATCAAGAATAAACTGATTCATTCATGAATATTAATTGGCAACCATGACTTACCAAATACTTGTGTAAAATGAGTAACAGAAAAAGAAGGGCTAACATGACCAAATCAAAACATTGATCCCAGAAGAAACACATATTCAACGAACTGAAGAGAATTTTTGAAACAGTGATATGGCAGTCTCAGAGACATTTAATGTCAGGTCAACTTAAAAAAAGGGAGGGGGGTGGGCACCTGGGTGACCTGGTTGGTTGAACATCTGACTTCGGCTCAGGTCATAATCTCACAGTTTGTGAATTCGAGCCCATCAGGCTTGCTACTGTCAGCATGGATCCTGGTTGGCATTCTCTGTCTCCCTCTCCCTCTGCCCTTCCCCCACTTGTGCTCGCTCTTTCAAAAATAAGTAAACATTAAAAAAAAAAATAAAAGACTAATATAAGAAGGAGCAACCAGGAAATATGGCAGAGCTTCACAAAATAACAAATGTGATTGTCGAAATAAAATATGTAAAGACTAAATAGTAAGCTGGATGGAGCAAAATCCAAGGTGGTGATCTCAATAGTCTAGTTCACACATTATTCCAGCACATAGAACAAAAATGAAAAGAGAGAAATATGAGAGAAAAGATTATCATTGGAAAGATACATCCAGGACGTCCTTTTCCACTTTAAGGGAAAGACTATATAACTAATAATAATCAAAGAAATAATAAAATTAACTTTCACCAAGCCAAGGAAAATCACAAGCCCTAAAAATAAACAGGTTCTCCAAGTGAGGAAAAAGATATACGAAAAAAAAAATCCACACCTAAACACAACATTGTGAGGTTTCAAAAGTCTTTAGATAAAAAGAAAATTCTAGTGGATTCTAAAGAAAAGAAGTAGATTACCTGCAAGAAATAAGAATCAGACTGACATCAGACTTCCCACCACCACACTAAATGCTAGAAGAAGTAACAATACCTACAATTTTCTAAGGGAAATTTATTTGAATGCATAATGTCTTTGTTCTACCAAATCACCAATGAAGGACTAATAAAGGTATTTTGTTTAATGTTTGTTTATTTATTTTGAGAGAGAGAGAGCATGAGCGGGGGAGAGGTGGGGGGGGTTGGGGGGAGAAAGAGAATCCCAAGTAGGCTCTCTGCTAACAGCACAGAGCCTGACATGAGGCTCAATGTGATGACTGTGAGATCATAACCAGAGCCAAAATTAAGAGCCAGACACCTTAACTGACTGAGCCAGCCAGGTACCCTGAAGGCATTTTTAAATGTGCAAGAACTAAGAAATCTTAACATCCAAGAATCCAGTATGAATTCATTTTTTGAGGAAGTATAATAGCAATAACAACAACAACAACAACAAAAACCCAAAACAAAAACAAACAATGACAAACCTTGAAAAGAAAGATAATGACAAGAATCAAAAAACAGTGGCATCTGAATATAACCCAGAAGGAGTAAAAGAAGCTGAAAATTAAGAGTCTCCACTGGAGCTTGACACTCAAGACCATCTATTCTGAGCAACAAGATTTTCAGTGACACAGGATTAACTTTCCTTCAAAATGCATTCCAATCACATGGTTTCATTCTTGCTATTTGGGGTGGGATGGGGCTTAAATTTATAAAAGTCTTTAAAGCAATAACAGAAGAGTTTAAATTTATTAAAGGAAAAAATGTAAATGACATAAACCTTGACAATGTAGAAATGATAAAAATCAGAAGTTGAAGCAGGAAAGGGAAGTGAGAGGTAGTAAAAATGCTCTTGATTCCTCCTGGGAGATGTAACATGCATTACAAAGTGATAAGGCAGGAAAGAAAGTTCAAGTGTGACTATGTTGGGTAGTCACAAGTGTGACTATGTTAGGTAATGAAATAGTGACAAAAATGGCCAAATAAGAACATGCTTCTCTTCCCTCCCCAAATGCAAGAAAACATAAAGGAAATTGAAAATCTATAAGACCATAATATCAAAGAGAACTAACTGGAGAGGAACTATAAGAACATGAGGGATTTCCAAAAGCTTCTGAAAAATGAATAAAGTCATACTGATGAATTAAAATGGAATGAAAGGAACTTCATCTAGAATTCATGGAAAGGGAGTTACCATAAGAGGAAGGAGCAGGACAGCCAAGGTCCGAGACCAGGTGTGAAAGGCTGCAGGAGTAAGGAAAATGGTGAAACACAAAAACTAACCAAAGGTCTCATCCCGCCACCAACTTCCAATCCCTACTCCTGTACCCAAACTGACAGCCAGCCACACATTATCTCCAGGCACCCCCCCCGCCAAAGCTATAGGGCTCCATGTTAAAGAAATTAAATTAACTCTCTAAGGAGAACTAGATAAGTTTACACAAAGTTCCCCTCGTTTGATAGCTAGGGGACATCTAGGGTAAAAAGCAGCTCCCCAACCTTTCTATCTAAGTAGACAAGTTCCTGGATCCACAGAACTCCCCAACTGCCTCCTTACACAGCCCCTATACCTCAGCCTTCAACATTAACGGGTAGAACAGGTGAACTGAAGTACAACCACAGTATACAAAAAAAGAGAGCAAAATAAGCTCTCAAAAAACATATCAGAGGATGGAGGAAACATATGAGGAAGCAGAAAATTCAAACAACAGGTTTTGACTTTAAATGAATCTTCAGTAAGTATTCTCAGATTTTTAACTTTTTATTAAAATACAAAACACAGAAAAATTAGATTATTAGTGTATAGTTCAATGTAATATCACAAATATACTCATTAAATACCACCTAGATTGCTCACATTTTTAAAAATATATATTACCAGAACCTCAGAAGCCCCTTCCATGCCCACTTCTAGTCACTATCCCCTCTCTTCTCCACAAACGAGTCTGACTGCCTACACCAGAGATCTGTTCCGTCTGTGTTTGAATTTTACATAACTAGAAGCATGCAATACATACGTTTCAGGCCTCTCTCACTCTATACTGTGTTCATGAGATCCATTCATGTGTCTGTGAAAAAGACACATATTGTCCAGCCCTCACGGAGCTTACATCTCAGTGTGTAGAGATACTCAACGATAAGCAAGTAAACAAAACAACAACGTATCTATGAGACACACAATAATAGGGCTTTTTGATAAAGAAGAACCAGGTAACTCCTTTAGACTGAATAAGCAGAAAAGCTCTCTGAGAAAGTGACATTTAAATTGAGATGTGACAAGAAAGAGTCAATCATGTTAAGGATGGATCCATAAATAAGGAATAGTTAGCACAGAATATATAAAAACATATCTCTCTCTCCCTCTCCCTTTCTTCTTTTCCCTTTTCTCTTTCTCTTGTTCTATACACACACATATCAATAAGAAAAAGAGTCAAAATAATAAAAAATTGGGCAAGAGAAAAGTTAGTGCACAAAAAATATTTAATAAATATATCTGATATCTAAATATCTAATAAATACATAGCATGTGCTCAACTTCATTAGTAATCAATAAAATTAGCAATTTTAGCCACCAGAAAGGCTAAAAACCAAACACACAAGAAACCCACACAATTGATTGTCCCAAGAATTGGGAAGGATGTGAGCAGGACTGTAAATTGATAGAACCATTTCAGAACACTGTTTGCCAGTATCTTCTAAAGTTGAATTCAAGCCTACCCTGTGACCCAGAAAGTTCATTTCTACTTATATATCCAACGAAAATTGTCCTAAGTGCACCAAAACATGTTTTTAAAAATGTTTATAGTAGCACTGTTTGTAAACAACAAAAACTAGAAACAATCAAGCAACCAGCAACAGAGAATGAATAAGCTGTGGTCTGTTGACATAACATGGAATGAATACTAGACAAGTAAGAATGAACAAGCTACTACTGCCCGGAGCTCAACAAAAAGACTACCTCCAAAATCCCTTTTTTTGTTCTCTCTGGACATGGGTCTTCAGCCTCCTGCTCTTAGCTGAATTGGGAGCCTCTGCCCCCTACTCTGTGTATCCTGGCTCTGGGTCATGGAGAAGCAACATAGCTTTTCTTCCCTTGCACACTTGCTAGCAGCTGGTAAGGTCTTCACACTCTGATTCCTCAGTTTTCTGCCTGGTGACAATGACATTAAGAAGTTGGGGTGGGGTGGGGGTGGTGCAGACAGTCCATGCCAGGATTGTCCTTCACCATTATGTCCTAACACCAATTATGTTAGGTGTGTACTCAACATAATGCCTGATGCAGAGAAGGAGCTCAATAAATATTTGTTGAATAAAAGAATGAATGTTCAATCATTATTGTCCTTATAGATCCCACTTGGGATCTATTAAAATCTAATTGATTAAAGAAATGCATTATCTGTATAAACAGTTGAATTTAGCAGTCTTTCAGGTAGTGAGAATTGGCATTTACCATGTTGTTTTCTTAATTTTGCATGCATACACATCCGATTTTATTTTATTTTTTTACTTTCAGCTGTCTTTTCCAAGGATGAATTAAATCTGGTTTTGCAATTATAGATGGAAGCTTCCTAGAACTGAGTTTAGGAGGGTGTTCTCAGGCCCTTAAACTCAGAAAGTTTAACCAAGAATTTGGAGAAATCCTTACTCCCACAGGACTTTCTTATCTCCTAAATTTTATCCTTCTCTTACTATGTAAGGCTGTCTAAGGGTTAGACATACTGAGGATCAGAGTAAGTTCAAAAAAAGGGGGGGGGGCAGAAAATCCCATTGTAAAGTAGATTTCAATGAAGATGAGCTAATTAATAACTAAATGGTATGGCTTGCTGGTCCCTTGGTCAGATAGCAATTTGCCCATAGAGTTATAACAATAATATCTAGCAGCTACTATATATTAAAAATGTATTAGGTGCCAAAGAGTGGGTTAGCCTTACCTAGATAAAAGAAGGATAAGTTGATTTTTATCAGGGTACTAGATTGAGCCTGGAAAAACTCAGTCGTTATAATATTAAATAGATAATTCAGTAGTTGGTGCTCTGGTGTAAACCAAATCAGAATGACTGGTTTTACCTTGTCCTGGCTACAATTACTTTGCCATAAAATTGGCTGTTAGAAAGTCCTGAAAGTCTGAGGAATCTCAAGAGATACAAAGATGAATGTAAGATTCAACACCTGCCTTTGAGTTGCTTACCACTATCCTGAGTGGGAAAGACAAATACAGTTGCCCCTCGAATGACACAGAGGTTAGGGGTGCTGATTCCACACACAGTCAAAAATCCATGTATAACTTGACTCCCCCAAAACTTAACTACTATTATTTAGCCTGTTGACCAGAAACCTTACTAATAACACAACCAATTATCACAATTTTGTATGTTGTATTATATTCTATATTCTTACAATCAAGTAAGCTAGAGGGAAAAAAATGTTATTAAGAAAATTAAAAGGGAGCACCTGGGTGGCTCAGTCAGTTAAGCATCCAAATCTTGATTTCCATGCAGATCATGATCTCACAGTTTGTGAGCTTGAGCCCCACATTGGGCTCCGTGATGGGTGTGGAGCCTGCTTGGGATTCTCTCTCTCTCTCTCTCTCTCTCTCTCTCTCTCTCTCTCTCTCTCTCTCTCTCTCTCTCTCTCCTGCTCTCTCTCTTTCTGTCCCTCCCCAACAGGCACACCCTTTCTCTCTCTAAATAAACATCAAAAAAAAAAAAAAGAAAACATAAGGAAAATACATTTACTGCACTGTACTACATTTATCAAAAAAAAAAAAGAGAGAGAGATGGGGGGCACCTGGGTGGCTCATTTGGTTAAGCATCTGTCTTCGGCTCAGGTCATGATCTTGAGGCTTGTGAGTTTGAGCACCAGGTCAGGCTCTGTGCTGACAGCTCAGAGCCTGGAGCCTGCTTCGGATTCTGTGTCTCCCTCTCTCTGCCCCTTCCCCAGTTCACACTTTGTCTCTCTCTCAAAAATAAACAACATTAAAAAAATTAAAAAAAAAAAAAAAGAATCTGCTTATAGGTGGACCCAGGTCAAACCCATGTTGTTCATGAGTGAACTGTAAATAAAATCAGTCCAGAATGCTAAGGACTATTAAAGGAGTAAGTTCAAAGTATTGTGGGAACCTGGACCCATCCAAGGAAGTAATGTCTAAACTGAGCTCCTAAAGGAAAAGCAGGAGTCCAGAAGGAAGACTCCTCCCAGGCAGAGGGACTGACACATGCCAAGGACTAGCTGTGGGAAATGGCATCCTGCATTAGGGGAACTGAAAGCAATTCAATATTGGCTAGAGCACAGAGTGTGTGTGGCTATGGCAAGACTTGAGGTTGAGAAGTAAACACAGTCCAGACCATGAAAAATCTGTAAGCCAAGCTAAGCAGTTTGGAATTTACCCTGTGAACCATGGGGAGTCACTGAAGAATTTAAAGCCAGGGAGTAATTGATCAGATTTGTGTTGGGAAAAATCACTGGTGAGGGAGGGAGTAAGACTGGGCATAGGGGTGGGTAGTGGTTACAAGGAGACTGTGGTGATGGTGATGGTCTCATGAGGCAAATTAGAAGCAACAGGAATGAAGTAGAAGAAAATCAAGCAGATAGGGAAATGAGAGGAAATTAAAGATGACTTCCAGGTTTTCAGAAGAGAATATTGCTCTTTGCAATATATGATCAGGGATTCCTCCAAATTGGTAAAGGCACATTCATTTGTTTTTCAAGATTCTCAATTCCATTAATTACAATTATATTGCTATTAATACCATCAGGAGGCTTGGCCATAGTTTAGAAGAATCTCTACGCTCCAGTTTCTTGTAGCTGGGGAATTTATAGGCTTTCTAGTTCATTTTGTCTAAGGAGAAGGAGGACTTGAAAGGAAGTTAAGCATAGGCACCAACTGATTACAGTCTAGGGGGAGGACCAGGGAGAGGAAAATTAGACGTTGGTCAACCTGAAGACTAGAGCCTCCTGGCAAGGAAGCGAAGGGGAAATTGAAGAGAAGAACAGAGTGATTAATGTTAATGCGATGGCACCAAGTGAGACACCACAGATGGGTAGACGTTCCCAAATGTGCAGGAGTTCAGGGCAGAGCCGGATAGTCAGAGTTGATAGGATGGGTTGCTTGGCTAAGAAAGTTATTGGACAGAGGCAAGAAGAGGACAGCATGGAAACACAGGCCCTCTAGTAAGCTGGCTCAGAAACACTGCAGGTATAAGCAAAACTGATTCCTATTTGCTGTTAGCAGATTGAGCAAAACAGCTTGAATATTCTCTTCATCTAGTTTACAGAGCTCACCTGTCTCCTGTGGGAGCCTGCAGCCCTTATCCCAAATGGGTGTTTTGCAGGCTGAGCAATGAATATGACTAGGAGTGCTACACTATTTCTGAGCCAGCTGAGAGGTTCAGAAGGAAGGTGTAGGGAGGATGAGCACCCAGGAACACACACACACACACACACACACACACACACACACACACACACACACACACCACTGTTTATAAGCCTTCTGCCCTGAAGCCTACTGTTTTCTTCTGGCAAAAGAGGTAGAGCAAGTGAAGCCAGAAGTCTCCTTTTGCCTAGAAGTGGTGCCCTGAGATGTGAAGAAGTTCTCCAGTTGGGCTTTAGAAATCCCCACGGGTCTGAGGAAGTAGTCTTACTTACTCTATCTTCAAGTGCTCTGCAAGAGTTTTTTGATTTGGACTTTCCACTTCAATTATGATTGTAAAAATTAATATAAGCATGTTTTGGGTTAACTTCATGACCTTCTTAAAATCCAGTACTGCCCTGTAATGTAGCGCTTTGTTTGTAGTTTCTAGTCATGTTATGGCAAGTTGTCATGAACCGATGAGAGAAAAGGGGAAGAAAAAATGGGAAAAGTATGCAATAGAAGTGATTCTCCAGGGGAAGCACTACTAAGTACTCCAGTAATGCTAGTGTACTGAGAGAATACTAAAGTACAGGAAGTAGCTAAATAGGTAATATTTCAAATGCTAAGGTAATTCTAAGGCAGTCAGGAAAAAAGAGCTGCACCCTGCTTTCATCAGTGACATGACGAATCTATCTCCATCAGAAATGCCCCCAGGGAGAACTCAGGAGACACAGAAGAAAAGATGAAGAATGCAGCAGCAAGGTGACTGCTGGGCCCTGGCTAAAAGCATCAGAGGCTGGAGTGAGGAGTAGAGAGGAAGCCAGAGCTCAGGATGGAACAGAAGGATGAGAGAAAAGGTGCTCGGGAAGTCTTCAAGGTATGGAAAGAACTTTGTCTTAAAGAAAGTACTTCAGGGGCACCTGGGTGGCTCAGTTTGTTAAGCGTCTCTTGGTGTACCCTCAGGCCATGATCTCAGTTTGTGAGTTCGAGCCCAGCATCAGGCTCTATGCTGACTGACAGCACAGAGCCTGCCTGGGATTCTCTCTCTGCCCCTCTTCTGCTCTCTCAAAATAAACTTAAAAAAAAAAAATTAAAAAGAAAGAAAGTCCTTCAGGAAGGTAATTGATTTTTTTCTCCTAAGTTCCTGCATTCGTAATGGTTTTGTCATGCTTTGCATTCCATAATGCCTAGATTTGAATTCTTCTCTCACAATAAATTATGAAGGCCAAGGTAACCTTTTCTTTTCTTTTCTTTTTAAGGCTAGAAGTCTTTTGTTATTAGTCAGGTTCTGCTTTTGTAATGAGAAGCATAAACCTTAATGACATTCCCAGGACAACACTAAATTTATGTGTTTACTCACTAAACATTTACTATCTATTCTGTGCTGGCCACTAGGACACAGCAGAGAACAAAAGTAGGTAGGTCCCTGCCCCCATGCAGCTATCTACAGTGTAGTAATTTAATGAATGGTCAACACTGCTGGACCATGCGTAAGGTATAAAAGTTCCTCCCCCTCCTGGTAGTGCACTTATTCTTCAAATAAAAATAGTAAAACATCAAAAAAAAAAAAATGAACAGATGCCGATGTACTCATTAAGTGGTTTCTCTAGCACCTCTCTGTTAAAGTGTGGCTTGTGTTCCCAGCAGCAGGAATAGCAGCACCGAGGAGCTTCTTAGAAATGCACAGCCAGGTCCCACCCCAGACCACCCAATCAGAATCCACATTCCGACTCCCATATGATCCACGTGGATGTCAACATTTAAGAAGCATGGTTCTCTTAAAACATTTTTTTAAAGAGAAATAGCTGCCTTTTATTCAGGTAGATAAATTTGCAAATGTTTTATAGGTATTATTTAGAAGCAATTATTATTTAGATTTGATCATGGTTTCTCTGGAAAAGCACGATTTCAATGGGTCTCAGGCTGGCCAAGAAAAGTGTGTCTGGTGAATAGTCTAAAAATAAATCCTCAAGTTCCCTTTATAACTTCTGCATTTCTCATACTTAAGTTTTTAACTTTTACTTCCAAAGGGCCTACGGAAGGGAAAAATCTCAATTACTGTGAGCCACCTTAAAAGCTTTATGAAACTTTTAACCTTGTGACTCACGTTTAAAATATTCACTAAGATTTTTAAAAATAATCATAAATCGAATTATCAATAAAACTTCAGTTTAAATCTTTAAAAAATTAGGAATATAACTATCATAAGTTTTCTACCAATTATATTCAAGATACATATGCCTTATTACCAACTACAAAGATAATCAAGGAAGTTAATGAGAACTTTATGTAGATATATATTTATGTTCATTTGCGTGTGATGTGTGTGTGTTGGGGGGGGTGTGGGGTGCATGTGTGTGTGTGTGTATGTGTGTGTGTACACGTATGTTTGTACAGAAAGAGAAAGAAGAGACTTTGTTTGCCAAACAGTGTTAAATAAAACTATTTCAGGACTCTCCCCTGTTGCACATTCAAACAAGAAAAGTAAGAATTGTTTGGAAAACATTTTATCAGTTCTAATCCCTTCACTACTTCAATATCTCACTCTTCTGCCTCAGGGCTTCCCCTACTAGTCCAACTAACATCAAGGCCCTCCCTTCTCACTGGTTATCTAAATCTCTGATTACCTAAGGTGTTTTCTACTTACTTCTTTCCTGGAGGTCTTCACACTGCTAACCAACACTTTAATACATTCAACCTTGTATCTCTTCACTGCTAAAATTTTAAGCTCTAAAAGGCAAAACTTAAATTATAGATACAAGAAAATTCTGAGCACATAATAGGTGTTCGATAAGTACTCATTAGTCGATTGGTCAACTATGGAAAACTCACATTAAATGAGAAAGGATAAGAAATGTCTTCATGTTACTTAATTTAAATGAAGCTAAAAATGATTAGAATTAATAAGATTCACAATGGACACCTGGCCTAAGGTTAAGAAATTTTGGGGTTTCACAGTATTTGGTTACTCTTTTTTTGTTATTGTTCAGTTTCCCCCTTAAAATTAGCTAAAGAACTAAAACAATTTAGGAAAGGTTCTTTTCAAAGTGCACCCACAAATCTTGTCAGTATTAGTAACAACCTTATGAGCACAAACAAATGGGAGCTATAAATAAAAGGAACATAATCAGAATTCACAGGCACATGACAGAAGAAGACATGAGAAGCTGTGTCTAAGAAGACATAGCTCAACTTGAAACTTTGTCTACACATGACTCTATGGTCGACCTCGAAAAACCCACAATTAATTTTAAAAATTTCCCATCCTGTGTTGTCTTTCTGATAGTTTATACATCTTTTGTGAAACCTTCAAAGTCCACTAAAAGTCCCATCTGCTCTGTCCAAACTTTCTTTTAGTTCCACTGAAAACCATTACCTTTCTCTTCCACAAACTGCACTTAACCTGAGATTTTAAACTACCTTAAAGGGTATTTCTTCTCATAAATGCTCCATGTGTATGTCTTCTCTCACCAACTGGATTTTAAAAACTTTTTGATACAGGCACACAAGAAAAATGCACTAATCAAACAGAATAATTCTGGATACAGCGCCTCAAGAAAGGGGATTGATTATTTGCTGAGATTTAGGAGTTCACAATTCATAACAAAAGTGGAAGATGGAGAAGTGTTGGATAAAAATAATGAATTATTTGTATCTCAGATGAAATTAGTCAGCATCCACTTAAGATGCGTGTGTTCGAACACCCCATCTTCAATTTGAAGCATCAGCTCTAAGGAGAAGGCAAATGATCTCCACTGGTAGAACAGACCCAGAGAGTCCAATAAATACAGCTCAAAGTTACATATTTCCAAAATCAAATGCCAAACACTTTAACATTGGCTAGTCCTCATAAACCATAAAACAGCCGTCAGTCTATCAAACATGGTGGAAGAATTTTTAAAGTTCCTGGAATAAATGCCATTCTGAGTTGTTTTGTTTTGCTTTGTTTTGTTTTCTGGTCCTGTGGGAAAACAGCACAAGACCCAATTTTATTAGAAAACTGTAACCTTCCAAATTACATCACGGTCAACTCATCCTCAGGACTCAGACACAGTCCCATGCACCTCATCGCCCCACCTCCCTTCCCCAGTTCCCAGTGATAGGAAGAAAAAAAAAAAAAGAACTTCACCCAAGTTGTGCTGACGTCAATGGGGTGTTTGCGTGCAAAGACAGTCTTGTGGATGGACTGAAGACAGCGGTGTTGTAACTTTTCTTAAGGCCCCAATTATTCAAAGAAACCTCCTTTCTAAAGGGAAGTGTCAGAAAATCCAGAAGTCTATTTCAAGGAAAGAGCAGCAAGTAAATCTCAAAATAATGAATAATAATAAAATAAGCCTCAAAATAATGAATGTGTTTCAAAGAATGTGCTTAAACTGAAAGTTTGTATTCATATCTTGGCAATGTCCTAAATCTCATAGTAACAGAAAATGGCAATCATACTTCCTTAGAAAGAAAAAAGGCTAAAAAATATATATAAATAAGAACGGATTTACAAAGATCCACAATCCCTTATACTTGGAACATTTCTTTGTCTCTTCAACACTTATGCCAAATACCATCTACAAATCTAAGTTTTCATTGAGTTTTTGACTCATCAGAAAATTAGTGCTGGAGATTCAGACATCTACAGAGAGCCACTTGTTCAAAATAATAAATTAATGTTTATTAAGAAATGAAATGTCACATGTTACTCTTTGTACTACATGGTAGAGGATGGTGAATTTCTAAAAAAAAAAAAAATTGAAGAAAGATTCTTGCTTGCAAACATTTACAACCTACTGAGTGACAGGTACATATTCTGCCTTCTTGTTAACAGACATTTGAACATGGGGTTCATCTGTAGCGTGCAATAATTGAATAAAGCTTTAAACATCAGTTGATCAATGAAGATAATGAAGTCTGCAGCCAATCCAAGTGTATTCTAAGAAGGATGAGCAGAGGTTAGAGGGGGATCTCCAGGCAGGGGTGAGTTGTACTCAAGGAAACATTTGACCAATCCTTAAGACTTGATTTTCTGTACTCTCCCCCCTCGCAGATACAGACTGGGAAACCATCTCTGTGACTTGGAACTTGTTTATAAAGCTGTGTCAACTGTAAGTTCAAAATCAGAGGAGTCTTCTTTTTCAATTTCTATATGAAAAGGAATCCTTTCATTCCAGGAAAGACAGTGTTACCCAAATGAATCACAAAATTGTTGCTCTGACACACTTCAGATTTGTGGTTGTTAAAACAACTTTCAAATAGAAAATGCTGTCTAATCGTCAGGTAGCTTGTTCCGCTGAGTCTTTTTTACATGCAGGGTACAGATCAGCTGACATGTTATTTCAATTCATTTCAGTTCCATAAACCATGTGTAAAAATCTGTTCTCAAGACTGAAGTGATACAAAAAAGGAAGATAGAATCTCCACCCACATCTCGCCAGTGGACTCACTTCTACCTAGAACCATGTTCCTGCCCCCAAGCAGCAGGAACACAGCCACAGCCAATCTGGTTATCTTCGCCCTCTATAGCTTGCTTTTTTCACCCATAAAAATGCCAGAAGAAGGGGATGTTGATAATGGGGGAGGCTATGGATGTGTGGGATCAGGGGATTTAAGGGAAATCTCTACATTCAGCTCAATTTTGCTGTGAACCTAAAACTGCCCTAAATATATAAAATCTATTCTTAAAATGCCATTAGATGAGCTAAGGGTTTCGTTCAACATTTGAATTTTACTACTTTTGTCTTAAATGATTAGCCTCCCCTTTAGAGGTATTGTCTTTTCTCTGAACTCTGAAAGCGTTTTACCCAGAACTCTCATAAGACATCTGCATTTTCTACCTCTCCTGATGGTTGTTTTCCAGTAAGTGATACGTTTGTCTGTTGTCTATGTCCTCCAATAGAATGTAAGGTACATTTGGGCAGGGGTTTTGTGTGCTTCAGCATCATAGCTCTGAAGCTATGCCTGTGACAGTGCCTGGGACTGGGGAGATACTCCCAAGAGTTAACCACTGTCTGGCAAAGTGAATGAATTAATCAATGGAGAATGAAATACAAATCCATTCTTCCAGACTCTATGCACTCTCTGAGGTAAGGTGCATATCTAATCACTCTCTGTGACCTGCAACATACACAACAGGGGTTCAGCAAATGTGCCTTATAGCAAGGAATCAAATCACAGCATCTTGGAGTCAGTCTAACCATATGCCTCTATTCCTTCTGCAGTGTCCCAGATGGATAATCATTCAGCCTCTCTCCTGGGTGCTTCCAGTGACAGGGGCTCACTACTTCCACTGCAATTTCTACCATGAGGTCGGGATCACAAATGAAAAAGAATTAGTTGTATCTTTATCTGAATATGCTGTTCAAATAAATTAAAATATCATCCTTGTCTCCCTAAAGAGGTCACTTTTTAGCAGTCTTATGGCTGAGCCCAAACTGATGACCACACCCCCTCCCAGTTTCCACTTACATGAGTTGACAACTTGAGGCAGGGTCCTTCACAACACTGTAGGTACCCCAGGATCACCTGTGAGCCTTGGAAAAATAAAAATGCCCAGATTCCACCTCAGAGCCACCAAATCACAGTATCTGGAGGGTGGGGACTGGGTAAACACATTATCTAACCAGAGCTGAAAAACACTGACATCAGGACATTTGTAGTTTCCAGAGAGATTTGGGGGACAGGAATCCTTAGATCTTGAGTGGGAAAGAAAAGAGATTCGAAGATATTTCCCTGTCCCACTCCACAGGTGGTTCAGGCTTGTATGAAGACAGCAATCAGAGGTGGAAGTGAACAAGCTGAGAGACCCAGAAACACTGTGGGGCAGCCCAGGGCCAAGAGCGCTGCCAGAGGCAGAGGGAAGCATGCGTGCTGACGCAGCTCAGAGTTCTCTTGAGGTCAGCAGCAGTGGCAGCCACAGGTACCCTCAGGCAGCCAAAGGGACTGGGGCAGGGAATCGGAACAGCCAGAGGTCACAAGGGGGCTGTGGTTGACAGACCCACTGGAGCACATGGCAGAAACCCTGCTGGGGACTTCCAGACTGGCCGGGGAGGAGAGGAACTCTGCAGTGAGAATCAGTCATTCATTCAAAGCCTATTTATTGAGCACCTACTATTTGCCAGGCACTGTTGGAGGTTCGGGGGTGACAGGAAAGAGTGAGAATGCACACAGAATCAAGCTTAGGAAATGTGAGCTCTTCGTGCTCACAGGATCGTCCTAGGTACTTCCTGAGGTATTAGAGATGTCATTTTCCTATCTAACGAATCATAAGTGCACAAAGGGACGGGGGTGGGTATTTCTTTTCCTGGTCTTTCACTTAAAGGAAAGGGAAATCCTTTTCTGGCCTTCCTCTGTTTTTATAAAGGTAGATTTCCATGGCATACGCTGGCAGTTTCTCTGGGATAACAGGTGTCCCTCAGACCCTGAACTGGCCTTGTGTCATTTCCCACCTTGCCCGACGGTACTCAGGAGAACTGCAAAAGGCACGCAGCCTCTTCTTTGTTCTGGCTGCAGCTGTCTGCTGGGATGAGCTCTCAAGAGCCCAGGGTAACGGTCCTGCCCTAACTCCTCACCAGAAGCTATGAAAGGAAAACAGGCCGCCACACGAACACGATGCTCTTTAATTATGAGGTCCCCCCCATGGAAGGAAGGCCAGCAGACAGGCAGACACATTCCAATTACACTAATACACCTTGTAAACATCAAATATTTTTATTCGGAGATTAAAGAGAGCCCGTATCCTCACAACACTCCCGAGACGACTGTGCATCTCAGGGCTGTTGCCAGCGCTGCTGGGGAAACAGGATTTCCTCTAGTTAAAATAGACTTGCACAAAAATAACAGCCTCAAGTCTGGAGGGGGTCAAATGTGACTTCCACTGCAGGCTGTCCAAAATTTCAATAATAGTTCTTAAAAAGCTTTCAAAATGGACCAAGCTCATCTTCTCAGAACACACCAATTAGCCTATCTTTGTTCTCTTCCAGTTTTTACCCTAACCATACAGAGTCTATGGTCAGTTGGCTCCCTTGGTGGGCCATGAGGCTCAAATCTCGTTGCTGTGTAGGTTACAGGCCTTCACTCAGGGTCCTCTCTTCCTGGGCCACACGCTAACATTGAACTAACTCAGCCACATTCTCTCATCCGGGTCAGCTGGGGCCCAGTGGCCTGAGTATGCCACGTGAGTTGTCTGGGTAACTAGCCACTGGCTCTGAGCTCATCTGAGGAGAGAGGGTGAGGAGGTTGAAGAAACCCATACCTTTCTGAGAGTGGGCCTTTGCTATCATAGGCAAAAAAAAAAAAAAAGTCCTTGTACCTCCTGATCCTTCTACCACAAATGAATGTTGGGACAAATAAATGAACTCCCAAAGGAATAGGTTTCCCATCTGAATCAGTAAAATTCAACTCACAGAAGATGTAGACTTCTTCTTCGGGCAGACAATTCCACATTAGAACAGTAGCTCTTGTGGGTGGTCTGCTGAACAGTTACAGGCAAATTGGTCCTTGTAAGGGCATCACAGTTTCAATATCTAGGAGCGTTCAATGTGCAGAGAAAACAGTGAATCCTTCAAATGTATCCCATTGTGGCATGAACGTTAATTCCTAATTCCTCCGTAACAATTAAATTTTTGTGTATCGTGACATCAAGGTGGCTCTTAAGGCTACATTTTGAGGGATATTATGCCCTACGGGTTCCTCTATAGAAACGTAGTCTCTTGAGCACAGAAAGAGGAGGTGATCAAGAAACTAGAACCAACAACCATTCCTCTTTAGTGGCTCTTATGGCAAAGCTTCAAGACACGTAGGGACTACTTGAATGACTTTAAAGGCAGGAGGGAGGCAAGGTGGTCCTGAGAAGATACAAGCCTATCTACATCCTCCTGCCCACCCCACCCCTGATCCTACCCTGGGCTTTACACAGGTTAAGGTGAACATCAAGGGAGGTGTTGAAGGGAAGGTGTAGTCATAAAGAACACTGCGTGGTAAAAGTGAGAAACAGAAGACAGGCAGAGTGCTCCTGCTGTGTTCCACATTTGAGTTAGGGAGAACATAACACTATGGACTACTTTTAGGCTCACTGTTGACACCTAGGAAGCAATAGCATCATTGGTTTATTCACTCAATAAATACCCTGACTACTTAGCTACTATATAACAAGTACTGGGGATGATAATATAATTGGGACAAAGCCTTCTGTCTCAAGCTTTTATAGTCTAACACAACAGACAGACAAACATGAACACAAAGAAAAATTATAGAAGTGCCTGGGTGGCTCAGTTAGTTAAGCGTCCAACTCTTGATTTCAGCTCAGGTCATGATCTCTTGGTTTGTGAGTTTGAGCCCCGTGTCAGACTCTACACTGATGGTGCAGAGCCTGCTTGAGATTTTTCTCTCTCCCCCTCTCTCTGCTCCTCTCCCCTTTTCTCTCTCAAAATAAATAAATGAAACTTAAAAAAAAAAGAAAAAAAAAATTGAGGCGCCTGGGTGGCTCAGTTGGTTAAGCATCTGACTTCAGCTCAGGTCATGATTTCACGGCTCATGAGTTTGAGCCCCATGTTGGGCTCTGTGCTGACAGCTCAGAGCCTAGAGCATGCTTCCGATTTTGTGTCTCCCTCTCTCTCTGCCCCCTCCCACTCCTGCTCTATCAAAAATAAACAAATATTAAAATTTTTTATGAAAAAATTAAAATTATTTTTAAAAATATAATTAACTTTCAAAAAATTAATTATAAAAGCTCATCATAACATGATGTGAAGAGAATAGAAAGTACAGAGGTGGCATAAAGAAGAAAATGATTACCTGGACGTGGGTGAGAGTAGTGTGGTCAGAGGGAGGGCATCTAGGCTTTGGTGACACGAGCCAGATCTTAAATAACAAAAAGAAATTCATCAAGAAAAAAGAAGAAACTAAAATTCTAAATGGATGAAACAATCAGTGGATAGGAGAGGTGTGTGAAATAGTATGGAATACTCAGGCAACATCAGGACCCTCAGGATGGCTCACAGTGCTGAGGATAGGAGCAAGAAGCCAGGCCATGGGGACTCTTGAACACCAGGTTAACAAATCTCCACTTCATGTCTTGGGGATGTAGGGAAAGTTGGGGGGCAATGGAGTCACTTAATCTGCAAAGTGTTTTAGAAAGATCACTCTGGGGGCGCCTGGGTGGCTCAGTCGGTTGAACATCTGACTTCGGCTCAGGTCATGATCTCACAGCTCTGTGAGTTGGAACCCTGCATCAGGCTCTGTGCTGATGGCTCAGAACCCGGAGCCTGCTTCAGATTTTGTGTGTGTGTCTCTCTCTGCTCCTAACCCACTCACATTGTGTCTCTGTCTCTCTCAAAAATAAACATTAAAAAAAAAATTAAAAAAAAAAAAGAAAGATCACTCTGGCTGAGGAAGAGAGGGCAGATTAAAGGAAGGTCAGACTGATAGCAGGGAGAGGTTAATGGTTAAGTTCAGGGTAAAACAGTGGGTGCCTGCACAAGGACCATTGAAATGGAGAAAATAAGTTGGAGCCAAGTTTAGGAGATTGAATCATGATGGGATTTAAGGACTGAGGAGGAAAAAACTGCATCCGGAATGACTCCTAGGCTCTTGGGTGCTAGAAAAGGAACACAGGGGCGGTTGGGTGGTGTGTGTAGTGGATGATGAGTTGAGATTAGAATATTTGAGTTTTAGGTTCTTGTTGTTCCTTCAGGTTTAGAATATAGGAGGGGGTTGACGCTGAGTGAATAGATCACAGAATCATCTCTTCCAAAAATTGGGCAGAGCCTTGGCACTGAGGCACCATGGATAAGTGTTTTAACTTAAAAGGAGTCTACTGGAAAGTACAATAGGAGTGAGAATACCAAAGGGCATGGTAGATTTCTGCTCACATTTACTGAATTTGACTATGAATACCAAATTCTCACTGTCTAGTATATTTGGTGAACCTCTCTTACTTTAAAAAATTATTTGTCCCTTTTCCTTAAACTTGGCATGGAAATCACTGCTTTAAAAGTGTCAAGTGCAGTCGGGGGGAGTGGGGGAGGTTGCTCCTGGGTTGCTCAGTCGGTTAAGTGTCCAACTTCGGCTCAGATCACGATCTTACGGTTTGTGAGTTCAAGCTGTGCATCAGGCTCTGTGCTGACAGTGTGGAGCCCACTTAGGATTCTCTCTCTCTACTCCTCCCCAACTCGTGCTCTTGCTTTCTCTCTCTCAAAATAAATAAATAAGCATTTAAATAAATAAATAAATAAATAAATAAATAAATAAATAAATAAATACATGTGAGGAGTGGGGCACCTGGGTGGCTCACTCAGTTAACCATTGACCCTTGATTTTGGCTCAGGTCATGATCTCACGGTTTGTGGGGTAGGGTGCCACGTAGAGCTCTGCACTGACAGCACGGAGCCTGCTTGGGATTCTCTCTCTCCTTCTCTCTGCCTCTCTCTCTCTCTCTCTCTCTCTCTCTCTCTCTCAAAATAAATACACATTAAAAAAATAATAAAAGTGACAAATGATTTCATTTCTGACTGCGAATTTGTTTTGACTTTCCATAAAAATTGCAAGTGCTATTTCTGAGCAGAAATGGATACACATTTTAACGACTGCCTTCTTTTACAAAATCAAGTCCATATCACACTTTTTTACTAGAATTACTAATACATTACGAAGACTTGTATTTCTTTAAATAGAAAATAAAAGTCCACTTTCCCATAACTTAGATCAGAAAGGCTGTTTCTTGTTTGCTGGGGGGTTTTTATAGTTGCAGCTTAAATTCAGGATGATTTTTATGAGGCAAGGAAGACGTAGATCCTTCTGCAAAAAGAGGAACTTTCACAATTAGTGAAAACCAAGAGTGCTGACATGAGGGGCTGGGCTGGGGGAAGACGCTGTTACCACAGCTCTGTGGTGAAGGGAAGCCAAGCCCCCCAGCCCACCTTCCCAGCCTTCGAGCCAGACCCACACACATCCCCACACTGTGGATGTTCTCATGTGTTCCATCTGATTCCCAAAGCAGGTACCACAATAAAGAGCAAAATGCCTATCTTTGCTTCTAATATTGAAACCAGCTGTGTTTATTCTTCCCTGACCACCTCTCCTTCTGCCTCCCCTAGTCGTTTGCACAGACAAAATGTTTTCAAGCCGACAGGCAACCTTTCAACTTCATGGCACATGTGACTTCTTAATAGCCAAAGCCTTTTTTAGGCTTGTTTTCAAAAACTGCAAGTACCCAGTAGAAGCCATGGTGATATATAAAAGGATGTCCTTCTCTTAGAAGGGGAAACTTCAAAGCAATCCCTGACATGCCAGAATCCACTGCTTTTCCAGTAAATATGATCTGCTTTGGCCAGGGAATTCTAGGGTCTTGGATAAGTTCAAAGATGGAAGAGCCAGTATTTGGTGTAGCATTTCTATTTGTATTCGAAGCTAGAAAATGCCATCAATCAGGTATATATAACATCACGAGCTGATTTCTCTGAGTGGAGCAGAAGTTCATTTTAGTTTTGCTGACCCTTTGCGTGAAGAGCCATCAAGAAGTACGTGGGCAGACCCCAGGGGCAGTTGCTGTGGCAGTGGGCACAAGCAGCAGAGGTGGTCGGGACATCTGTGCTTACAAGGAACATTGAGTGAAAATTAACAGGGCAGGTGGGCAGCATCGGACAAAGGACGGTTGAAGGATTCAATATGTTTTAAAGATATTACAAGGACTATAAATTGCTATATTAATGAGGAGTAGTTTATATGTATTTGTTAAAGAATTTATATGAAGAAACTATAGAGTGTTTGGGTATGTGTGTGTTGTTTTAATTTGTGTCCTCAACTGTCATTCATAAGATGTCCTTTCTGTCCCCAGCCTGGGGTCCAATTTCACCATTGTTCACACACCGGCCACAATCTTCCCTCATAAAGTTTCACCAAAAGCTAAGTGGGACGATTCCTGGGGTTTTTGCTGACACAGATTGCCTTCCATTTTGCAGAGAATCAACCTCAGCAAAGTCCACGAACCTCTTTCTGGGGAGGGGATGGGGAGCAATTGTTTGCTCTGGCCACTATTTAGAGCTGCCCTATGTGAGATCTCTTAGTTCTTTACTATCTTTCTCTGATCATAACAAGAACGTCATGCAAGCTCTTCTTTACCATATGCAAAATAAAAGCCCAAGATCTCTGACACAAAGGAATTCAGGAGACAACTCAATCCAAAGCCGTAAAAGGGCAGAGTCTTGAACAAAATAGAAGGAAAATATAGACAGAGCAAGACATGGATTGGAATAATTGAGGCTTAATTGAACTGAGCACAGGATGAGAAGTCAAAAACATGGGTGTTCTAATCCCATTTTTTGCCACTGAGTCACTAGGCAGCCTATCACTTCCCCTTTACCCCAATCTCTTCATGGTATAACTCAAATTACTTACCCACCCATCTGGGATACACAAAGTTAACCACTTTTTAATTTAAACATATACTGGTACCAAGTTTTACATTTGGTTAGTATGAAAGGCAGGATTTTTCGAATATATTTTTCAAATATATACTCCTTAAGAGGAAAGTTAAGCCTCCATTTTTAGTGTCTGAGGAATAGGATCAACTGGCAATAGAGGTCCCAGAGCCCTTTGGGTGACCCTGAAGCCCCTAAGCCTTGACAAATGATTTTTTTTTCAGCTGAGAAAGTCTGGCAGGGCATGGTGACTCAGTCAGTTAAGTGGCCAACTCTTGATTTCAGCTCAGGTCATGATCTCACCATCATGAGACTGAGCCCTGCGTCAGGCTCCTTGCCAAGCATGGAGTCTGCTTAAGATTCTCTCTCTTTCTCTCTCCCTCTGTCCCTTCCCCACTGCTGCTCAAGCTTTCTAAAATAAAAAGAAAATAATAAAAGAAAAAAAGAAAGCCTGGCAGGTGGTTCCAGATTAAACCTCACAGGCATCAGTACTTGATGGAGCCATGGTGGGTTCAGAGTTCAGTCTTCAGAAACTCAGCTTCAATAGGTTCAGCCAATGGGGATCATTCTCTAAGCAACTGGCTCATGCTATCCAAACCCATGAGACAGCAATCAATCAAGCAGAACCCAAATGAACTAATGAGCTGGCCGGATTTGAGAAGTGAGTCCACCGATCTATAGTGGTTTCCTTTTCCTGGTTGGGTAAGCCGTCCTGTGGATCCATTATGGATCAGCTGCCTAAAGAGCTCCACTTTAGATCACAAGAAGCTGGTCATTGTTAAGGGATAGTGCCTGGGGGAAACAGTCTTAGAGAGTGCACTTCTCATCCATGGGAGGTTTCTATACCAAGAACTGAGGCTGGCTGACCTGAAATAGAATACGCTCTTGTCTAAATACAGCTGTGCACACTTCTTATTACTTGGCTTGTCTTTTCCTGAGCCCTATACATCACCCTCCCTCCTGGTATTGCAGCCCGACAATTATTCAAATTAAAATGCAGCTGAGTAGTTCATGGCTTCTTACCATGCTGCATCCAGGCTTTTCTTACGATATCCTAAGACCATCGGCAGCATTTTAACAAAGGTAAGGCAATCTCTTTCATTTTCTGCCGATCCTTTCTGTTTCTCAAGACAAATGGTCTCATCTGGTCCCTATGCTTTCTGAGACTACAACCTCCACCCAGGACTGACTGCAGACATATCCCATGGGTGTCTCTGAGGAAAGGATCAAAACACGTACAACGGGTGTTACATACAATGGTGCTTTCTTAAATGAGCTACACTATGTAGTAAGAGAAATAAGACCCACAAAGGCTATAACTAGCTTTTTTTCAGTAAAGAATCATATACTGCATTGTTCCCAAAGGACAGTTCATGGACCAATGGATTTAAAAATCTATGCAGTCGTTAAAATATGTATATATTCCCTGGTCCCTACACCAAACCTACAAATTAGGATTTCTTTGGTAAGTTCCAAGAATTCTTTTTTTTTTTTTTAACTTTCCTAGGCTTTTTTTTTTTTTTAAGCTAGAATCCCAGCTCTATCATTACTTAGGGACAAACACTGAGGAAGTTATTAAGCCTTTCTGAGCCTTAGTTTTCTTATCTGCAAAATGTTTATAATACCCTCTTCCTTAGGGTTTTTGTGAAGAGTAAACAAGATAACAGGAAGGAACCACCTGGCACAAAAGAGGCACCTTAGAAATGGTAGCTATCAACAATAAGAAAACAGCATTGCAAATGAGAATGGCCTTGTGTCTGGAGCAGGAAGGACACCAAAAGGGACTGAGCACAACAGTGAGTCAAGCACCGAATGCCAGATGCAGGTGCACAGATGTCACTCACTCCCAACATGTAGACACGCACCCGACTGCAGGCCCAGCTGTCAGCAGGAGAAGGACAACAGGAGAGAGCAGGGATGGCCCAACGAGAGGGAAGAGCCCAGTAGCCTCTGAAATGCAGGCCAAGAGCAGCCTCAAAGAAGCAGGCAACCATGTGATCCAGCAACCCAGCTATCTAGCTATCCTACTTCTGGGTATTTATCCAAAAGAAATAAAATCACCACCTCAAAGGGATATGTGCACCCAAATGAGCATTGCAGTATTATTTACAATAGCCAAGATATGAAACAGCCTAAATGCCTATCAGATGAATGGATAAGAATATGCAATTCTATATACATAGATGTATTTATGTACATACCTACATATGTATGTATATATACACATACCCATATATGTACAACACATATATATACATATTCAGCCAGAAAAAAAGGAAGACCCTGCCATTTGTGACAATGTGGATGAACCTAGAGGGTATTAGGCTAAGAGAAATTTTAAGCCAGACACAGAAAGACAAATATCACATAATCTCACCTATATGTAGAATCTAAAAAGTAAAAAAAAAAAAAAAAAAAAATGTTGAACTCATAGTAACAGAGGGTAAAACGGTAGCACAGAGGCTGGGAGAATAGGGAGAAAAGGTGAAATGTAGATCATTATTGATCAAAGGGTATAAACTTTCAATTATATCATAGTTGACTGATTATTAAGAATCAAAGTATAGAATAAAGCTGATACCCATAGACAATATTGCAGTTTGCTTTTATTTTTTTTTTAAACATTTCTTTTAATATTTATTTTTGAGACAGACAGAGTACAAGTAGGGGAAGGCAGAGAGAGAAGGAGATACAGAATCCGAAACAGGCTCCAGGCTCTGAACTGTCAGCATAGATCCCGACCTGGGGCTTGAAATCATGAATCACAAGATCATGACCTGAGCCCAAGTCAGACACTTAACCAACTGAGCCACCCAGGCACCCCTGGAGTTTGCTTTTAGTTACAAATTATTCAGAATATTTTTTCCCCAGAGGTGTTCATTCTCACCTATTTCACCTCTAAATATCACCACAGTTACTGAGATTACATGAGGTAAAGGAATAAACGCAATGACTATTAACCCAACATGGCTCTCTGGAATTCTGATAGGAAATTTACTTGTGGCCACGACTTGCAAAGTGTTTGAAGCTCAATCGAAGATCTTAAGTAAAGTTCTGTAGATATAGTGTACAGCACAGGGACTATAGTTGCTAGTAATGTATCATATACTTGAAATTTGCTAAGAGAGTAGATCTCAAGTGTTCTTACCATACACACACACACACACACACACACACACACACACACACACACTATGGGAGGTGATAGAGAAGTTAATTAGTTTGACTATGGTAATCATTTTACAATGTATCCACATACCAAAACTTCACATTATACACTTTAAATATATCCAATTCTTATTTGTCAAAAATAAATAAAAATGAAAACAAGACCAAAAAAAGAAGAAGAAGAAGAAGCTGGTACCAAGCTTTGGTTACCCTGTTGGAATTCCACAACAGGATTCCAGGCCTTCACAGACCAAACAAGAGACTATGCGGTGGGCTCTTTCCACAGCAGGAATTTAGGTACAAAATCTAGGGCAGAAACCCAGATAACAAAACTCAAGGTAAGTGACCTGCAGAGGGGAGGGCCTAGAGCTTGTCTGATTCTTTCAGAGAGCTTCAGCATAAATCTGTAACAAGCTTCTTTGACTCAGCCAAAAACCACACTGAGACTACAGTGGGGCTGGACAGACCCAGGCAGAAAGTCCCGGGAGTCATTACCCTAAAAGGGCAGCTGGCAAAGTAAAGCGTTTCATTCAGACATGTTTAATGAAGAGGGGTAGGAGTGAGTGGGACACCAGACAGTAGGTGAAAGTTGTGTGATGGAAGAAAATAAAGGTCCTTTTCTTCCCCTTAGCTAACAGAGCCTGAAAACATTTCTTGTTTAGCTTCTTCCTCCTTCCCCATTATTTGAGGAAAGACCAAAGCCACACCAATATGTTCTCTAGGGAAAACCAGAGAAGAACTAAACTGGCTGGAGGGTGGACAGTGTGACAAATCAGGAGCCATGTGCTGGAGGAAATGAGGCAGACAGGAGAGAGGATCCCAGAACAAGATATCAGACACTAAGCGATTGTGCTAGAGAGTTGGGAAGTGGGGGATAGGGAAAGACTCCCTAAAATGTGAAAGGGCTAGAGAAGAAGGCAGAGAACGAAAAAAAGAGAGCTGTTCTAAAATGTGTCCTGGTAAACTCCCAAATGGTAGCAAGAGTCTTAAAGCAAGATGAGAATTGCTGTCTGCCCTGTGCTTCTTTAATGCAGCACTTTAAGACTAGACCATATGAGTCCCAGCTGTCCAACAGGTGAAATTAAGAGGAAGTGCATTGATGGACAAACAGCATAGCCCTGCAAGACCACCCTCATTATTGCATCTAGAGAGGGAGAGCCAGATTTGTAGAGAATAGGAGCTACATACCACTGTCAAGGCCCAAACCGCCCAACCTCAGCCCTCCCCAAAAGGCAAGCTATATGCAGACCCCTTGCATAACCCAGCTCCCCTCTCTTATACTAAATGGGGGCCCTCTAAGTGCCTGCTCCTCCCCAAAGTACTGAACTCTGTTAAGGGAAGTACCAGTGCTGCTACACCTCAATCTGATCCTGCCTCAGCCCTTGCCCCACTCATCCCACTGGCAACTTTCAGCCTTGGCTTCACATGCCATTTTAATCATGCCCTCATTCCTGCAACCCATGGAGACTTCAGGAGATGCTGCCCTCCAAGAGCTCATGCCCCAAGAAGGTGACTCTGCCTCAAACAATCAACCAGGACAGAATCAGGCCTTCCAACAATAGGAGAGCCAATTCCAGACCCAGTGGAAAAATGGAGGTAAGCCCTTGACAAAAACAGAGATAATTCCAGAAACTAAACTAGTTCAGTCTGATGAGGGAAGAGAGAGGATGCAGGCTACACCAGGGTTCTCAACTGGACTGCACATGCCAGATTTGGGGCCTCAGTCACTGAGTGGTAGAGGCCCTGTTAATTTCCAGTTCTGTCAAGCTTGGCTCACAAATAAAGCAGCTTAAATTTTCAGTACAGGGATTTGAAGACCAGGAACCTGCTGTGAGAGACAAAGATGTCAAAGTCCAAGCAAGCATCAGGGAGTCCAATGGGCAGGAGTCAAGGTCAGTCCCAGGTAGGAGCTCTCAGAAGTAGCAAAGAGGCTGGACATGACAGGAATGAGGCGATGTTGGTGGAGCACCTATCAGTTGAGGAGGACTGGTAGATGATTTTATACAACCTCTCCTTTCATCCTTTTGATAACTCCAAGGAGTGGAGCTTCCTTCACAAGGAGCTCAGCTCCACTTCACAGCTGAGGTGCCTGAGCCTTGGCTTCTCCCACATCGCAGCTAATTCGAGGTTTGGGCTTTGATCTGACAAACCTGTATGTCTGATTCTAAAACCTGGGCTTGTTCCCATATCACCCATGAGCGTGAAGCTGACAACACAAAGCAACATGGAATCAGTCTCTATAGAAAGTGTGCCACGGGGGAAACCAAAAGGTGTCTGAGATCTATGTCAAAATCACGTAGAGGGGTTGTGGGTGGTACAGCAAGTGGGAGGAGAAGTGACAGCAGATTGGCCCTATGCTCATAATGGTTGAGGCCAGAGGAGACCTGAAGGCTCAGTGTATTATCCTCTCTATCTGTGTGTATGCTTGAGATGTTCCATAGTACAGAACAAACTCTTTCAGATATGCCTTCTGAACAGTCAAGCTAGCTCACCATTTCCCCTGACCTTACCAGTCACTAAACGCATGCTTTTTGGTTTTGTGCTTCCTTTTAGTTATAAAATTGAACATTCCATTTAGCAAAGACTTCTCACACTTTTCTAGGAATTTGCTGCTGGGTAGGGTAAGCACACACATTAGGCATAGTTCCATCGAAGAGAACGTTTTCAGTAATTTCGTGGGACATAAAAATGAGAGACGTAAGCCCTTTCTCATAATATTAAATGAAAAACCAGGATATAAAACCATATTTGGATCCTAAAGTGAATTTCATTTGAATACACAAATAGAAGAAAGAAATACACTAAAACAAAAACCATGGAATTGTCTGAATTTTAAACACTTGACATTGAACATGCATTAGTTTTATGAGAAGAAAATAGTTTAAAGAAAGTTTTATGTGTGTTTTTTTTTTTTTTTTGAATGGACTCTAGAGAAACAGAACTGGATTAATTAAGCTCTTTGGTCTGTAACACTCTGTCATCATTGGTACGCCAGTGGTTTTTCAATCATTACGAAATCACTACTATTAATCAAACAACTAACATGTGCCAGGCAATGCACAGGTTATTTCTAATCTTTACAACAATCCTGAAAATTAGAGGTCTTTAATGGCCATTTTACACTGATCTTGAACTCATATCTGCTGACTCTGAAGCCCGTCTTGCTCCCTCATACATTACCACCTGCCTCTCCACCTTCTACATTCTAGAGCAGAGAAGGCATGAGAAGCAGTTCCCTGGAAATCTAGGATTAAAGGTTTATATCTGACTGTGGCTTGGGTTTCCCCTACTCTGTCATGACCCATATTGCCTAGCAGTCTGGGTCTGGCCAGGTCAGGACTGATTCATCACCATCTGGCTAAGGAGACAGTAGCCTGTTCTTCCTTCCCATGAGCTGACAAACTGTAATCCCAGAACCCTGCTCTACAATTTGTCACTTCTGAGATATAACAGGAATAGGAATGTTCTCTCAAAATAATACTTATAACAATGTGTCTTCGATTTAGTTATGGGCAATGGAAGGAGAACTCTTTCCATAAAACACTACTTCATTAAGGGGGGAAATGAGCCAAGATCACTTTCCCTCTCTCCTACAGTAGAAGCCACTACCTGGTAACCATGATGAAGCGCCTAAGGGGAAGAGGTGTCTCTAAGGATGCTAGAGGCAGACACTGAAGCCAGGGGAAAGTTGGGAATCTAGGACAGATGATAAAAAGAGGCTCCAGACAGGGTGCCTGGGAGGCTCAGTCGGTTAAGCATCCGAAGTCAGCTCAGGTCATGATCTCGTGGTCTGTGAGTTCGAGCCCCTTGTCAGGCTCTGTGCTGACAGCTCAGAGTCTGGAGCCTGCTTCAGATTCTGTGTCTCCCTCTCTCTCTGCCCCTTCCCCGCTCATGCTCTGTCTCTCTCCTTCCTTCCTTCTCTACCTCCCACAAAAAAAATAAACATTAAAAAATTTTAATAAAAAAATTTTTTTTAAATAAAAAATAAAAGAGGCTCCAGACAACTATCTAGATGGGCTTCTGGTGCTGGTGGCCTCTTGACTTAAAAGGGCATCTTGACTGGTTCATAATCTGTCCAAAGAGGAAGACCCAGTAGCAAGCCAGGTCTAGAAGTTTACAGGCTCTGAGTTGTCATAGGCCACATTTACTTCTAGATCCTCCCACTCTCTGAGTGACTCTGAGGCCAACGCAAACCTAGTCTATTTTCCTGTCGGTGAAACGTAGAGACACCTGCTCCTTGGCAGGAAGGTTTCTTGTTCTATGAAGTGTGTTGAGCAACTCAATAAAAGATATTATATACATAGCTCTATTTTACAACAAATCCCCAGAAATGGCCAAATCATTTCCCCTGGTAACTAATGCTGCCCACCACACACCAATTCCCCCGTGGGAGGTTAACCACTGTGGCGGCCCAGCTGTGCACAGATCGTGTGGCCTCTCACACTTAAACATCCCCCAGCAGAGCGCTCAGCTCCATCTGTTTTCCAGGCAGTCAGAGACTTGGGTGTCAAATGCTGCCTATTCTTGGTTTCTGCTGTGTTTTACTCAAGTTGCAAACACCAAAAGTACTTCAACCCTTCACAGCACCCTCAGCTATAACAAGGGTAGGTAGGTATCAGGCTTAGGAGAAAAAGAGCCAAGGAAAGTATTTGGGACCACTTTCTCCGTGAAAGGAAATGGAGACCTAAGAGGTGGGGTATCCCATAGAAAAAAATCGTCCACCTTTGTAAAAAGAGTAAACCAGAGCTGAGTGGGATAGAGGTTAATTCTCCCAAAACAACTATTGCTGAAGAAACTGGGGGCCTGAGTCTCTGATGGCGGGCAAAAAGTGAAAGTCACTTGTTGGTCATTGCTAAGTGATAATGGTCAGTGGCTTTGACCTCAATTGTCTGGCCACTGATTTCAGTTAGCCATAGGGATCCATAGTCAAAGGGTTCCATAGGGAACCCTTTGCAGGTTCCTCAGGTATCTGAATGAGTTCCATTCACTTTGGGCCACATGGATTTGACCAACTCCCCTTATATTTGACTGCAGTTCCAAACACCAATCCTGAAATAGACAATGCCTTATGATAATTAAAATAAGGAAAAAGAACACATTTGAACCTTAGGAATTTGCAAGAGAATTCCTGCTTTCAGTTATTTTTGCTAAACAAAGTGTTGCTTGCTCCATTTTTAAGGGAAGGGATATTTTGTAAAATAGCTAAGATGACTAAAAGGATTAGGCATCAGCTATTGGTTCAATTTTTTATTCTAATGATTCAAAAATTTCTAGCTGTGAAAAAAATTAGTAGCCCCATGTCAGGTTAATGTACCTTTGTGTGTATGTGGTTTTGGTTTATGTGGGTTTTCTGTTTTTGTTTTTGGTTGTTTTTTTTTTCTTTTTTCTTTTTTAGCATAAAGGGAAAATAGTGGGGGAAATACATGTTGTATTTTATCAAACCCCAAATATGAAAAATAGTTTAAGAGACTGCTAACACAGTTGCAGCTGGGTTCATTGAAGCCTAATTAAAATGCCGGTAACACATGATCCTGCCCAGAAGCGTGGACTATCGCTGGGCAGAAACAATGGCTGTTCACTGTACAAAATTAATAACAGCAATAGAACCTTATCATAAATGTTTTGAGTGAAGCCCCCCCCCCACCTTATTTCAAGGTTTACAAAAACCTATGATTTTCCAAGCAATGATAACGCCAGAGTAACCATGCTTAATTTCAGAATGAACAGCCAGCAATTAACATATAGTTTAGACTGCTGGACTCCTCAATAGCTAGATTAAATCCATCATTCCTTGTTCTAATAATGCCCTAGAAGCCAGGGACACAAACTTCTAAAAGGGCTATGATCTATGATTTGAAGAAGGCTAATGTCTAGGAGGTATTTATTTATTAAATAAAAATAAAAATCTAGGACTTAAATGTTATGTTTTCTGATTCACAAAAAACTGATAGAGAGATGAATGACAAATTAACTCCACACAGAAAAATAACATGAATGCTGAATAAAAGCAGATATAGAAACGAAGTTAGATATAAACCCATTTGCTTTGTGCTATAAGAAGATAGTTAAGAGAATAGAAAGGATGCTACCATTCAAAAGTATATAGTGCCCGATGTATATACTATTATACTAGTGGCAATTAAAATAGACTTTATCTGGGGCACCTGGGTTGCTCAGTTGGTTAAGTGTCCGACTTCAGCTCAGGTCATGATCTCTTAGTTCGTGAGTTCGAGCCCCATGTCAGGCTCTGTGCTGACAGCTCAGAGCCTGGACCCTGCTTCGGATTCTATGTCTCCCTCTCTCTCTGCTCCTCCCCTGCTCACGCTCTATCTCTCTCTCTCAAAAATAAATAAACATTAGAAAAAAAAATTTTTAAAGAGACTTTATTTCTTCCCTAACAATGATAGTTAATACATAAATGTGCTTACTATATGCCACACAATATTTAAGCACTTTAAATACATTAATTCATTTAATCCTCAAACAACCCCATGAAGTAAATACCATTATTATCCCCATTCTACAGATGATGAGACTGAGAAGACAGTAACTCATCCAAGTTCATTCAGCTAATAAATGATGGAGCCAGGATTTGAATCCAAGTAATCTAGCTTTAGAGACTGTTCTCAACTTCTACGTAATATTACTTCCTAATAAAAATGGTTATATTAAAAGCAAAAAACTATTATCACTGTAATCTAATTGTAATGTGTTTCTGTAATGTGAAACACCGTAATGTGTTTCTCCTAGGGGTACAGGTAAACAATTCTGAAACTGCTTTATATTTATATCATGGTTGAATAAATTAAATGGACAGTAGGAACCAGATTTCTTTATTGGAGAGGCAGTTACAGACAAGCAAGGAAAGAATACTACAAGGACCCATGTAGTGCTGGATTATAGTCAGAAACACTAGTATAAACTCATGTTTAGCTTAATATATATTATATATATATAGATGCATAGAAAAATCTGGCAAATGCCACCTTAACTAAGTGATAAAGGTTAATATCCGCAGTGATATCATGTGGATATTGAGTACCTTGTCATAGGATATGACAAGAAGGACACTCCACCACTGTGGTATTCTTCCAAATACTCATGGAAAAACATCAGACAAACCTAGACTGAGGGATATTCTGAGGATACTCCAGTATCCTCAGTACTCCCTCACTAGTACTCCGCAAGACTGTCAAAGTCATGAAAAACCAGGAAAAACTGAGAAACTGCCACAGACCAGAGGACTGGAGAGACATGATGACTAAAAGCAATGTGGTACCCTGAATTGGATCCTGGAACAGAAAGAGGACATGAGTGGATAAAACTAGTGAAGGGCAAATAAAGTCTGGAGTTCAGTTAGTAGTAATGTACCAGTTCAGTTTCTTCATTTGGACAAATGTACCAGGGTAATGCAAAATATAACATTAGGAGAACTGGGTGATGGGCATATGGGAACTTACCATGCCATCTTTGCAACTTTTTTTGTAAACCTAAAATTATCTCAAAATAAAAAGTCTATTTAAGCAATTATTATATCCTAAAATTATACCCTAAAATGGGCAATCTATGCAAAGTAAAACAACAACAACAACAACAACAACAGCAACCATGTATCATGCCAGAAAAGGAAGCTAGAAACGAGAACATAAATAATTTCACGTTAATATTAGTTTTCTGCTACTGAGAGCTACTGATAGGACTGTTATTCCTTCATTCTTCATGAGGCACTTTGAGGAAAACATGAAACTCAGCCAAATTCATTCATCCACAAATGCTTTCTGGGTACATACCATGTGCCAGACACTGTCCTAGGCACTAAGGATGCTCAGGTGAACAAGACCGATTTCCTGCCTCTAAAAACCTTCCAGTTTCATTGAGAGAGAAAAGCCAACACAAAAAATAAAACAGTATGTTAAGTCCTGCCTCAGAGGTAATTTCAAGATGGTAAGGGCATACCAGGGAGGAGCATCTGACCAATTCAATGCCAGGGCACCACATCCATGAATGAAAAATACATGAATGATCTACTGTGCCTTATGAACATCACAAGAACCCTGGTGATGGTCACATCCACCAACATTCTTCTGACAGCATAGAGCACTTTTGGGAAATACAAGTTTAACCATGCCACTCTCTTCTTTCCTTCAAGGGTTTTCCATTACTCTTAAAATCAAGACAAAGCTCCTCACAATGTGTGATGGCTAATTTTATGTGTCAACCTGGCTAGGCTATAGTACCCAGTAATTACCCACTAATCTAGGTTTTGCTGTGAAGACATTTTTAGATATGCTTAACACCTACAATCAGTCAACTTTGAGTAAAGGAGATTACCTCAATAATGTAGTGGGTCTCATCCAATCAGGTGAAGGCCTCAAGAGCAAAAACCAAAGGTTCCTAGAAAAGAAGAAATTCTTTCTCAGAAAGAAATTCTGCCTCAATATTACATCATCAACTCCTGCCTCGGTTTCTAGCCTGCCTGACTGCCAGTCTGTCTTATAAGTTTCAGATATTCGAGCTTTCTAAATTGATATAGATTATCTCATTTATAAGATTATATTATACTTATTAGCTATAGGATATATATAGGACATACATTATATATAATAGGATATAGATTATCTATTATTTTAGTTCTGTTTATATACATAAATGATATATTTATCTCTTATTGGCTCCATTTCTCTGGAGAACCCTGACTGATATACCATGAACATGTTCTTCAGGCTTCATACAGTCTGGCTCCTATCCTCCTTATCAGCTACACCTTTCACCCAACTCCTCCTTACTGTCTCTTCCCCTCACACTGTCCTTCCCCATCCTTCTCATCCTGAGTCCTTTCAACTCACCCTGTTCTCTCCTTCCACACACTGTTCTCTTTCCTTGGATCACTTTCCTTTCTTTTCCTGATTAACACCAACTCATGTCTCAACTCTTAGCTCAACTGTTGCTTCCTCAGGGGACCTTCCCTGGCCTCCCAATGTCAAACCCATTTGGCATAAGCTTTTCCTGCATAGCTGGGTAAGTTGCAACTTCAGTCTTCCTTACATGGAAGCTCCATAAACTCAAGAACTATAACTGGTTTTGCTCACTTTTTATAATTATATTGCCTAGCACAGCGCTTGGGACATAAAAGGCTCTCAGTGTGTATTTGTTTAATGAATGTCAACATAGATGATATAATTGCAAAAAACTGCCCCTCTTCATGGACACAGCCTCTGAAGTTCTTACAGGTAGAATCCAGTGGCCCAGTCCTCTTGACAACTCGTCAAGCTGAAACTCAAGGCCAAAAAAAAAGGGGAACTCAGGGAGGCAGTCAAAGCAGGCAGAAGGAGGGGGCTTTACTTGCGGGAGACAGAAATGTCTGTGCAGATGGGCTGGAGGTGGTCAGTGTGGCTGCAGCCTCACGTTGACACTGACTTCCCTAAAAATACCACCTGCCTCTTAACCCAAACCAGGGTTTATGTAATGACATTTCCCACTTATTACCAGCTGCCAAATGTTGAAACTCTCAGAAGTACCTTTTTTAAGTCTTAAAAGAAATACCAAAAATAAAAATATCAATTCTAACCTATTAAAGAGAAAATGAAAAGAATAAAGATTTATCTTTATTAAAAAAAAAAAAAAAAAAAAAGCTCAAACCTGAAAAACACTGAGCCCTGGCTGAATTTTGGTTAACAGAAGCAAGTGATTATTTCCTTTTTGTTGTTGTTTTTAAAGATTTTAAACTAATCTCCACACCCAATATGGGGTTCAGACTCACAACCCCGAATGAGATCAAGGGTCACATGCTCTACTGACTGAGCCAGCCAGGCGCCCCGATCATTACATTTCTTTAAGTTATTTTTACCCTGAGTTACCTGCACTGGACAAGCTGGCAAAGTTTACAAAACACCAGACCCCCTGGGTCACATTTCCAAAGTTGGTAGCTACAAGTGATTCCTCAATACAATCTGTGACAACTTTAGAGCCTGCCTTCAAATTCATTGATCTTCCCATTGATGGGTAAGGTCTATATGACCTGCTCTTGAATCTGGGCAGTCTGTGACTCACTTGTATCCAATAAAATGTGTTCGAAGTGCTTCTGTGTGACTTCTGGGGCTTGATTACAGATGACAAATGCAGTTCCATCTGGGTCACAGGGACAGTCATCATTGGAGCCCTGAGCCAATAGGTAAGAAGTGACACTACTCACATGCTGTGAAGAAGCCCAGCCACACAGGGAGGCTATGAAGGATGCTCTAGTTGGCAGTCCTAGTCTTCAAGTCCTCCTCACCCAGGCACTAAATACGTGAGTGAACGAGTTGTCAGACGATTCTAGTCCCCAGCTGTTGAATCAACCCCAGACTTTGAGTTTTCCTAGCTCAGACATGGGGAAGGGGAAGCTTAAACAAGTCATTCCCATTGTGCCCTTTCCAAATTTCTGCCTCAAAAGCATACCAGGGGCTCCTGGGTGGCTCAGTCAGTTAAATGTCTGACTTCGATTCAAGTCACTATCTTACAGTTGGTGAGTTCAGGCTCCACATCAGGCTCTCTGCTGCTCAGCAAGGAACCTGCTTTGGATCCTCTGTCCACCCCCCTGCCCCTGCTCCTCCCCCCATTCACAATCACGTGCACACTCTCTCAAAAAATAAACATTTTTTTTAAAAGCATACAAAAATAGTTATGGCTTTGTGCCCACTGTGTTTAGAGTGGTGTTGGTTTTGTTGCAATAGCAGCCAGAACAATATAAAAATGAAAAATCTGAGTTATTTCTTCGATGTAAAAATAAGTGTCCAACTTTTTTCCAAGAAGTCAACACCCATCAACAGCTTTTACCTTTGACAAATTCAAATGTAAACAAACAAATAAAAGATTGGATTCCAAACAGCTTTACCTAGTCAGAGAGGAAAGGATTATGTTTGAGAAAGGGACAGTTCAATCAGTGTTCAACGAATGAATAAAGGAATCGCTCAAAGAGCCATGACAATGTTTAGGTGAAGATACAGTAGAAGGCAAAGGATTGTTTTCCAGGATCAATGGTAACCTTAGCTTCCAGTTCAAAAAATTCAATCCTACAGCAATCTCTAGGGCTTATCCTTGTGTTCATATTCCATCATATTTAATACTAATTATCAACAACCAAATCACATGCAAAGGACATGTATATGTTACATACACAGATACAAAAGTGAGCTGAGTAACAAACACATTTGTGGCAGAAAGAATCAAAAGTATTTTGATAAGCTAGAATAATGAAGCAAGATAAAACACCAGTGGCTGGAGTAAGATTATTCCAGAGGGCAGTTGAAAATTATTCAAGGACTACAGAGTCTTCTGGGAGAGCTGGTGGATTCATCCTGGAGTTAATAGGAAACCACAGAATTCTTTAGAATAGAGAAGCATTGTGATTATAAGATTGAATATTGAAGAACAGAAGGAAGAAAGCCCATTTAATGCTTAGGAAATTTTCACAGTCCCAGAACAATGAAAATCTATGGGTCTGGGCCAGTCTGGCCATAGTGAGAGGAAAAGAAGCAGGAGGTGATTTGGTGGCCTGACCGGGAAGACCTGGGCAGCCGAAGGGGCATCAGGAGTAGAGGTGACCAAGAGCCAAAGAAGACCCAGAGGCCCTGAGTGAGAGGTCAGTAGAGCTCATGGCAACAGAAAAAAATGTAAGAGCAAGTATGCCTGGAGAAGACAAAAAAGAGCTCGGTAGGAATCTACAGACTCTGAAATAGCGCTAGTGAGACAATTAGGTCAAAAGAGCCAGTGGAGGGGCGTCTGGGTGGCTCAGTCAGTTAAGTGTTCGACTTCTGCTCAGGTCATAATCTCACAGTTTACGAGTTTGAGCCCCGTGTCAGGGTCTGTGCCGACAGCTCAGAGCCTAGAGCCTGCTTCAGATTCTGTCTCCCTCTCTCTCTGCCCCTGCCCCACTTGTGCTCAGTCTGTCTCTCAAAAATAAATAAACACTAAAAAAAATTAAAGAAAAAAAAAGAGCCAGTAGAAAATTGGAGACCTTGCATCAAGGTTTAGAGGAGAAGATAGGCCTAGAGAATGGATTTGGGAATCATCAGCCTGGAGGTAATACCTAAACCCATTAATGAATTTCCATATTTTCACCATGTTAGACTAGGTTAAATCTCTGGCCTTCATGCAATATCATAGCTCAGGATGAAATATCGTGACAATCTTTTTCATGTAGTGAGCTGCATAAGTAGGTCTAGTATACCACATCCATTTTATTGGTAACAATTAAGTGACAAAATATGAATTGCCAAGCATATCTATATTTGTATTGCCTCTCAATAGATTTTGAGCTATTCCTACCTCCTTCAACTGACAGTATTGGCTACAGAAATTAACAACCATTTTTAATGCTTTTAAAGAATATCTGGGTGGGCCACTCTCCCTATTGCTCCCCACTTGAATAAATTGTAAGAACACCAAGAGCTTTTGTGGAGCCAAAAGAACCAAAGAATGTGCAGCTGGAGGTATCAGCTGTGCATATCTAATTCTGGCCAAAGTAACTCCCCAGAGTGTCCAGCTGTAGAGACAGAAAGAAAAAGAGAAGAAAGAAAATAATTTAGTCAAGGAAGTCAACAGCGGCTAAAGGTTTGAATTGGCCACAGAGCACTATTACGGGCGGGTACCAGAAGACAGGCTGCTGCCACCACCACATTTGGGTAACTTAAACTGCAAAGTGCACATCTGTCTGTGACCATCTGTCTGAGAGCCTGCTGGGGGGCAGAGGCATGGTGAAATACAATGACCTTAAATGGGAATGAGATAAGATAAGGAGAGGAAAATATGTAAGGAATCTAATTGACTTTACTTAGAAAGAGACAGCAAGTTGAAAGAAAGTGTGGGATGGGGTCTCCTTAAATAAATTATGACTCAGCAAGTGCCATTTTATCTCTCTAAGAAAATAATTACAGGAAAGCAATGTTTCCTGAAAAGAGACTCTGTGAATGAGCCCATTTGGAAGAGTGACAGAGATTTCTGGCAGATGAAGGGTAGCCCTGCAGGACTTCCCCAGGGAGGACGCAGCCTGAGCTCAGTCAGGTACCGAGCTGAAGCATTATAATCATGCACTTGGAGAAAGCACTGGAACCTGCTTTCCTTGGCCTCCATGACATCTAGTATATTCCAAGAGCTATTTGTCCTCTGACATCTCCCAGCCACCCTTCTGTCACTTTCACAGGTTTCTCTTCCTCTGCCTGTTCTTCATACTGGAGATCCTCTGGGCTCTAAGCTCTCCTCTCTTCCCATTCACTCTCCTTAGAAGGTCTCATCTGCTCCTTGGCTTTAGGGTCATTCATGTGTTGATGACTCTCAAATATTTACTCTCATCTAGATCTCTGGTCTGAGCTTAGACCTGGACAGCAACTGCCCACTGGGTATCTCCTCCTGAGCACTGTACAAACTCAACTTGTCTAAGATTGAACTCACAGCTTTCTCCTAGAGATCTATGCCTCCTCTACTGTTTCCTATCAGTAAATTCCACCACCATTTACTCCTTATTAGGAGTCCTCATTTGAATGCTCTTTCCCTTGGTGCACACATCAACCATACCCCAGTGTCCCAAACTAATCCACCACTCTCCAACCCCATGTCCATTATCCTAAGGCCAAGGAACCACCATCTTTCATTTCATTATCACAACAGCCTTCTGACTTGTCTTCCCCTCTGTGATCTTCATTCTTCCTTACTTCATCTATCTACCCAGTCTATTCTCAAGCACTCAATCTGGAACAAATGCCATCATCTCACTTCTTCAGCCTAAAATTCTTCCATGGGTTACTACTGCTCTGAGGATAAGGTCCAAATTCATTAATATGATTTGCATAATTGGCCCATCTCACGTTCTTACACCTCTCCTTTGCCTCCCTTTAAACTCTACTCTCCAGCCATGCTCAGTGTTTTCTAGTCCCTTGAACCCACCAAAATCCTCCCTCAACTACAGGCTTTTATATACATTGCCTGGCATTCTCCTTTTCTTTGCCAAAAATGGATATTCATCCTTCAGGTCCCAGCTGAAAAAGAACTTCCCCAAAGGGGCGCCTGGGTGACTCAGTTGGTTAAGCTTCTGACTCTTGATTTCAGCTCAGGTCATGATCTCACGGCTCCTAAGATCAAGTCCCAGTGTCGGGCTCTGTGCAGCCATATTCTCTCCCTCTTCCTCTGCTCTTCCCCTGCTCTTTCTCTCTCTCAAAAAAAAACAAATAAACTTAAAACAAACAAACAAACAAACAAACAAACAAAAAAACCCTTCCTCTGACAAGCCTTCTTTGAACAGTCTAGTCTGGGATAAATGGCCTGCAGTGAACTCCCAAACACCCTGTATTTTTCCCCATCAAACCACACTCTATTGTTAATGCCTATTTACATATCTTTATCTTCCAGTAGACCTTGAGGTTCATGAGGGCAGGAAGCATGTATGTTTTATGGGCAATCATATGCCCAGCATTTATGCCAGTATTATATGTTAAATGATTACTAGACTCTCTGATCAGCAGCAGAACTCTGCCAGGTCTAGGTCAAACAATGTCTCCTCAGAGAATCAGAAAGATTTCCAAAGTTCCTTTGTCTAAGATGAGCTACAGAATCTCCAGAAACAACCACTCCCTGACGTGTGGCCAACAGGAGTCTACTGAGAGACTCTCAGCTGCAACTCATTGCAAAGCTCTATGCCAAGCACATAATAATCTCTTCACTTCCAGCAAGGGACATAAATAAATGAAGAATCTTTCCTTTGGGATCAGAAGACTAGGGAGGCAGAATATAAAGCAGAAAAATCTGAAAGGCCTCAGAGTCTTCCTAGAGTAGTCTGTATTGTACTGTTCCCTAAGTCAGTGGTTTCAAAACTTGAGACTATATCAGAATCACCTGGAGGACTTGTTAAAGCACAGATGTCTGGGCTCGACCCCCAGAGTTTCTGATTCAGTAGGTCTGGGATGGAGCCAGAAAATTTGCATTTCTAACAAGTTTCCAGGTGATACTGATGCTGGGGACTACAACCTTGAGAACCACTGCACTAAACATTTGAGTCACTCCTCTTAGTCATACAAACATAAGTAGACCTCCACTGTGCTGGGGGAGGGGATCACCTTTCCTAAACCCCTGGAGAGGAAGATCTCACTGCTGGGCAGGAAGTGGGGAAGTTTGCACAGGAATTAAAGAGCCTCTGGGCAACAAGAAATCAGAAAAGCAAAACTCCAGTCCCTTCTGTATTGAGGTTGAAGGTTATTAGAACCACTCTGATAACTTAGGACCATTCAAATTACAATAATTCTTCAAGAAAAGGACATCAGGAGCCTTATTGCAGTGGCACCTACCCAGCATTCATTCATTCTTCCGAAAACAGCTCATTTTCCTCTGGGGAACTACCATTCCCTCATTCTCGGCCCTTATGATTCACATAAGACAGACTTAACCCCCTGGGCACAGGGAAGAGCCTCAAACATAGGTCTGTGCAATAAGTGTGTGCCACACCCAGCCCACAATGATTGGTTCAGAGCTGGCATGACACAAGTTGGTCTAATGAGAGTCAGCCCTAGACAGCCATTGATACTGTTCAGACAGGGACCCTCTTTTTCCTCTGGAGTTTGCCAAACTAATAAGAGGAAGTCTGAGGCTTCTGGTAGCCATTGCCACCAGAGGGAAGAGTGTGACAGAGAAGAACACCAATACTGAAGAAAATTCAGCCAAGAGATGAAAGAGACGTACTCCTGACATCATCATCTGGATCTAGCAGGGCCTGACGTTAAAAAAAAACCCTGAACTTGAGCTGAATTTCTGCCATGGAAAGTCTTGACTAATGGAATTCTACAGTAAACCCTTGCATTGCTCTGACCTAGGATGTTTAAGTAACCAACTGCTCTAGTGGTTTCTCTCAAGAAAGACAGAACTGCCAGGCCCACAGATTTACTAGGCCCCATGGGACTCCATGGAATAAATTTTTTTCCTAACAAATCAATTCTCTAGCATGGCACTTAGCCTCAACGCTGCTTCCTTGCCTTCCTTACTCTTCTCTATGAGGTCCCTGAGTAAAATAACTATGCACTCTGTAACAGGTTTTTTTGGTTGTCATGCAAGGTGGCTGGCTCACAGGTACTCAATTAAATGGTTGCAAAGAGCCTTCAAAAGAAAAATAACAAGTTTGGGTCTGATTAGTCTGCCTCCAAAAGGAATGGAAAAAAAAAAAGAGAGAGAGAGAGAGAGGGGTCAAGGGGAACAAGGCACCCTGGAAGTAATACTAAACTAAAACAGGTAGTAACTTGCAAAGATGAGCTTCCAAAGTCAGCTAAATCTTCACTCTAGAATATTTCTAACTAAATCCCAATTCCCACTAGAAGCTTCACCATTTTTTTTTCCTTTTCAAAAGCCATTGCGGAGGAGGGGGTGCCAGAGAATGACAGCTAAGATGGTGACTCCCACATAAGTCAGCTTCCTCTTCCCAAATCAGTTTCCAGAAACTCTGCCACATCATACGAGGAGAACCCCCCCCCCCCCCACCTCCCAGCTTCTAGCTCAAAGGAAAGTCTCAGAGTCTTGGACAAAAATGACAGCAGCCCTCCTTTGGTGGCTTCCAACGATAAATAGCTTCCTGCCCTCACGAACCCTGAACTCATGGAAAAGAATTACTACCTAGAAAAGAGAAGCCAGGAAAGGTTTATAAGTATACCTGGCACAGGGTCTGTCCCTCACATCTTCATAGTGACATGTGCCTGTTGCCTCCTGAGGAGTCTATCAGAGCCACTGCGCACAGCTGTGGTCACGGACTCTTCGAAAATGGGGCCAAGAAGTGGCCCATCTTTCTGACATCAAGAGACCTGCCATGGAAGAAAAACAGAAACAGCACAGATGCCTTTTCAAATCCTTGGGGATGTCCTGAGATTAGCAGCTTTCCTCTGTGTCGGCCTCAAAGACTTCCTTCACAATTGTTCATAAGCTAGCTCAAGGGATAGGCAGTGAAGTTCACTAAAACAAAAACATAACTCAAACATTCCAAACAGCTGGTGGAAATTGTGACTGTTTTAGAGGAGCTGACTTATCTAGCTGAGTCAAAACAAGTGTGAGCGCTTCAAACAGGCACGAGATCAGAAACAAAATTAGGTGTTTATTGAGTGCTGTCCCTCTTGATTTTTTTTCTCCCTTGCCGGACATGAATCTCCTTCCTTAGCTTCATTCTGACAAGGAATAAAATCCTTCATGATCGAAGAATGGACATTTGGGGAAATTCAATTTAAAATAAGGTTTTTAATTATAAAAGTAGTTAATGTTACAGAAAATTTAGGGGAAACGCAACTATAAATAAAATAAAAATCACCTGTAATCCCGTTGCAACTGTTTTCATTTTGTTCTTTTGACTTACACACATAGCACACAATTTTCAATCTATGTATCTTTACTAAATGACTCATTTTAATTCTGATTTTTCACCTCATACATTATGACCACTTCCCCAGGTCATTGATCTATTCCTCCACAATATTTTTCTGTCTGCAAATGAACACTGTCAGTTATGTAGCTAATGCCAATTGTGAACACTTAGGATACTTCCAAGTGTAACATTTTAAACACTGTTGTGAAGAATATCCTTTTGATAATCTTCGCACAGGTACCTAGTTAGGAAATTTACTTTCTCTTTTAGGGCACTAAAATTCAGGAAATACCATGGCTGGTAATTAGCACTGAAGGAGTATAGCCCCTTTCTCCCTGAGACCTTCTGCCAATTGTCTCCCTTTCCATATTTTCAGACCAGTTGGACAGCTACTGTTAGAACGTCAAGGCCTTCCTAGTTTCATTGAAGTCTTGCTTTCAGTCAAGTTAATAGTCTCTTCAGTTTGCAATGCACAAACATTGAAGTAACTTTTTTAAACTTACGGCAAGAAATAAAAGCAAATAAATATTAGGAGAGATCACTAACTCTGTTAGGAAAAATAAAATACCGAATTACATCAAAAACAGGTATCAGGCTGATTACACTGGGCAACTCAACTTTATCTTCCAGAAAACTCTCAAATTTAGATAATTTATAGCAGGTTTTTACAACCACAGGAAACTAGCTAAAATTTTCCACTTTCTTATTTTTCTTATTTTCTAATTCAAAAAGTGAAATGAAACATTCCAAAGCAGAAGACTCTTAAATGGCATTATTACCTCTCATTCTAGATTTACTGCCCACATTGAACAACAATGGCTTCTGTATTGGCACAAACCATCCAGCCACTCACCATCGGGGGATGAATCACTCCCCATGAAAAATCATTCCAGAATTGGGATAACAGAGAAGTTTACCTCCCGCCAAAATTTCAATAAATGCTGGTAAATTTGGGGGAAATCATGATCATGAAAGCCTGCAATGGTTTCAGAGAGAGTCTCTTAGTAGTTCCTGCCCTCTCCGCTCTCTAAAACAGTGTAAGCCACTTCATGCACACACACACACACACACACACAAACAGCCCCTGCCAGTTTCCCTTAAAAGTCTCGTTCTCTTCATCACCACTGAGTGGAATTAAAAACAGTTGGTCAAGCTCCACTAATCGACAGCTGCTTGCAATTAGATGAAGCATTTAGAGCCATTCTCTTAACTACCTTCCCAACTGCCTAACCATTCAGCATGAGCAATACACCGTGACAATTTGCCAGAATGTTTAACTTATCTCCATCTCTAGTGGTTTCTATACCCTCCTTATTTTCTTCAGTCTTCCCACACACTGTCTGACTCCTCCAGTTCCTCTTGTTAAATTAGGGGTATACAGAGAAGGGATTAGTTGAAACCAGGTCGAGCTGCTTTGTGCTAAGATGGAAAATTCTACCCAGGCAACTATTAGAGGGCAGAGTAGCTCTTGATGTTTCTCAAAGAGAAGGGGGCGGGGGTGGGAGATGCCTTTTTTCTTTTCTTTTCTCTTCCTTTATTTTTTTTTTTAAACACTGAACTAGAAAGTTCACTGTAATTTTTCTCCTTCAGGGTGATAAGGAAAAACAAGTTACTGGGCTTTTATAAACTCTTTCCAATTCTCATAACTTATAAGCATTAACTTTAGAATAGAGACAAAACATACAGATCACTTTATTCGATTTTGTTCTTTATAAACTAGGCATCCAGAGCATAGATGCTTTTTCCAACGTCACAGAAAAAAGTGGCAGAGCGTGGACTGAATCCAACTCTTCCGATTCTTGGTCCAGATGGATTTCTGCCACTCGAACTCCCTTCTCTAAAGAGAAAATCTTCCCATCTCTAGAAGAAACCAGAGGCCAGGACTTGCCCTATTCAAAGGGGTAAAACTACAGTCCTCCTTAGCTTCTCTAGCCAGAAACCTATCTTAGAGCATAAAGTGGAAAAGAGAAACAGACATGATACGGTTTCTCTTGCAATTATTTTTCTCACTACACCATGCGCGCACACACACACACACACAGGAAAAAGACCATCCACAAACTTAACCATATTTAATGTTTGTTCTCCATCTCAACCTCCCTGAGGTTCATCCCCATCCTACACTCATTTGACCAATTTTGTGGTAGAAGGTAGGAAGGGGAGAGAAAAGAAATAGGAGATATGGGGGCAGGGCATCAGTAGAAGGGAGCAGCTATACCCACTCAAAATTCAAGGAACTAGAATGAGAGCTAAGACAAGAATAGGAGCCCTCACACCTTGGACCTCATGCTCACAGCCCTGCTTTTCCTTTCTCCACTCTTCCTGAGGCTAATCCTATCATCTCCAGAAACCTTCTCACAATCTCAGACCTCCAGTCCAGTCTTTCAGTCTTGAAGCCTTTTCTCTGCATGTGCAGGCACACTAGAACGTCAATCTGCTTTCTCCTTAAACTCCTATTTCCTTTATACTTACAATAGAAAGTTATCCCATTCCTGCTTCAAAGTCTTTTTGTTGATCATTTCATTATGCTTCTCTATACTATGTTCCTATAATATGTTCCTTCTATATATGTACATAGATAATATGTCCCAGCTCCATTTAGATAGAGAGATATAGATTATAGATAGAGATAGAAATGTTTAAAACTTTCCTATGGCCATGATGTTCTGTTAAAAAATATATATAATATATAAATATTTATATATTATGAATAATTATAATTAAGTAATATAATTAATTAATATATATTAAAATATATACAATATATAAATGTATATATACACTTATTACAAATGTAAGTTGGTCAATATATATAATATATATTATATGGCTCTTTCCCATCTTGCAAGAGGGCAGGTGAAAAGGCTGAGAAACCAGATATGAAGGAGAAGAAAACTGAAGCCAAGAAGGCTGAAGCAAAGTTAAAAAGTGTAACTTCAAGACCAGAACACTCAACAGGGTAAGCCTCAGTGCAACCAAAATCCCATCCTAGTCAAAGGACTTGGCAAATATTCCTGATCTGCTATGTACAAGAGGAAATAGCAGCTAAATTCAGGATTGAAAAAAAAAAGGACAATGTTCTTGCTACTGTCACAAAACCAGCTGGTGGTAACAAGAATGGTGGTACCAACTAGTTAAACTTCACAAAGTGCCCAGACACAATCCTACTGAAGATGTTCCTCAAAAGCTGTTGAGCCACAGCAAAAACCCCTCAGACAGCAGGTGAAAAAACTGAGCTACAATCACTCCCGGGACCATTCTGATCATCCTCTCTCAGCACCACAGAAGTAAGAGGGTGATTTTCTCAAGGCATCTGAGCAGGGGCTTGCCACTTGTGACTGGACCTTTGATCCCCAATCCAGTTCTCTACATAGAACACAAAAGAAATTTGTCATCACCACCCCCACCAAAACTGATATCATTGGTGTGAAATCCCAAAACATCTCACTGATGACTTCTTGAAGTCAGCATCTCAGTGAGCCCAGACACCAGGAAGATGAAATCTTTGACAGAGAAAGACAAGCTCATAGAGCAAAGTGATTCAGCAGTGGACACCCAAATTCTGCCAAAAATCAAAGCTGTTCCTCAACTCCAGGGCTACCTCCATTCTGTGTTTTCTCTCGCAAATGTAGTTTATCTTCATGGTGTTCTAAATCACTTCCAAAGAATCTATAACTGATTCTTATCAGCATAAATAACTGATACATTTTTTAAATTATTCTGGTTGGTGTTAGTGTAAGATTTATTTCAAATGTAAGCTGGTCAACATGACAATAAGTATATATAAATCTTAGAGATAATTATTAAATATGTAGATACCTTGTATTGGAAATCAATCTCTTAATGAATTCAATGACACTGGGTTTTATCCCACTTCAGGTATCTATGATTTGTTGTTACTTAATGCTACACTGTGGCAGTTTTCAGAATCCCTTCTTTTCCCAATTTTTCATTTCCAGAGAGGTCAGCACTAAAAAAGTGCTTGTTTCATCTACCTAAATATATAGAGGAAATAAAAGATTTCTTACAGTGTTGACCCTAAATTCCAGGGTGTCCTTCCTAGTTACATACCAAAATGACAAAGTGGTCCATCATCAAAAATCATTTTTAAAGCCCTAACTGCTGACTGGATAGTTAGGGCCTCCTTCAATTTTGTGGAAAACCAAGAACTGGAGACCAATTGCCTTGAGAATAGATTTGGGGTTTACTTCCATGATAAGAGTTACTCATTTTTTCCACACCATCGTCAAGCTTTTGAGTTATTCCTTATTTCACCTCCCACATGATTTTACACTCTAGGACAAGGCACCCTAGCAAGATTCACTAGGAAATAAATATGACTTTATTCAGAAAGAGATAGGACAGGTAAATGAGGCCTTCGGGTAGATCTATTTTAGGAGAGCACTTAAAGATGATTCTCTCAGAACTATATATGCCTGCACACCCTTAGAATTTCTCCACGCACCCCAGGAATATGCATATCCCAATGTGAATGCCACTAGGCTAAAGACCCTGTATGATCTAGCCCCTACCTGCTTTCCAATCTCCTTTCAAACCCTTCTTTCCTCCATGTTTTCAGTTCCTCTGGGTCCTTGAGCACATAGGTCCTGCTGCCTAAACATCACTATCTCAGAGACACCTTCTCTGACCATCCAACACAAAATAGGTTTCCAGGGCATTCTCTCTTGAAGTTCTCCAACTCTTCTCCTTCCTAACACTTATCACAACTTGCCATCATGCATCCATTGGTATTTATTTTAGTGTCTAATGTGATCCCCTGCCAGCACCTTTAGCATCAATTAAGAACTTGTTAGAAAAGCAAATTCCCAGGCCCTACCCCACACCTGCTCAACAGATCTCTGAGTGAAGGTCTAAAGCAATCTGTGTTTTATGAAGCCTTCTAGGTGTTTCTGATGCCACGATCATCTGAAAACCTGTACTGACTCATATCCTCCATGAAAGTAAAGACTGTGTCGGCTTTTTTCAACACTTTACCTCAGGACTTCACCTAGTGGCCAGCATATAAGAGATGCTCCATAGATATAGGTTGTTGACTAAGACAAAAGTTTGCCCATAGTAAGAAATACATTTATATAGTGACCCATTATATATGTGGGAATTGATACATATATAATAAAAGTTTCACAAAATAATATCCTTACTACATACCATGCACTGCAAACATTCCCCATCTTATTCTATTTGTTCTATTTCTTTCCTTTTCTTTTTGCCTTTCTTTCTTTCTTTCTTTCTTTCTTTCTTTCTTTCTTTCTTTCTTTCTTTCATTTTTTTCTGCTGATAAGAGGACCACACTGCACTGATGAGTTTTATGTGCAATATGAAAAACCCTAGTCATTGAGGCTGTGCTAAAGATATTCATTCCCATGCATGGCGGGAATTCTGTTATTCTTGTAATCTGGAATCCTCTTACCCACCACATATCCTCATACCCAAATCCTACTGATTCTTTAAAGCCCACCTCTCATAGTAGATTTTTCTGTTATGAAAGTAATGTTTCCCTCTTCTGAATTCCCACATTTTCTCTGTACCTACCTTATAATTTGTCTTGCTTTCTCTCTCTTTTTTTAATGGTTTTTTTTTAATTTTTATTTTTAAGACAGAGAGAGACAGAGCTTCAGTGGGGAAGGGGCAGAGAGAGAGAGAGGGAGACACAGAATCCAAAGCAGGCTCCAAGCTCTGAGCTGTTAGCACAGAGCCCTACGAGGGGCTTGAACTCATGGACCACGAGATCATGACCTGAGCCAAAGTGGGATGCTTAACCGACTGAGCCACCCAGGTGCCCCTTGCTTTCTTTTTTTAATATAGTGTTTATTAACTTTTCCTATTAAACTTAATCCTTGATAGCAGAATTCATATCCGATTCATCTTTGTACCCTTCACAGCATTCCGTGTATAAGCAAATAATATTTCCTAAGTAAATTAAATATTCAAGGAGGGAGCAGTTAGTTTCATTTACAGTTCTGTGGAAAAATATTTGAAAGGGAAGTAGGGTTTCAATGGGGGGCTGAGAGAGGGAGGGCATGTGAGGAATAGGGAACTGTGTGGACAGTGCCCAAAACAGAAAAGCACAGGGACCATTCAGGCAATGGTATATGTGTAGTAGAGGAAAGGCTTGAAAGGCAGATGGGGTCAGAGGGCAGAGCACCTAAGACTTTATTCTTCAAGGAAACGGGAAGTATCACAGGTCTATGGCTGCTTTTCTGTTTTCAAAAATAATGATGAAAGGAAGATGAAAAAAAGCAAGATGAAAGAAATATAATAGTGAGGTGGCCATGAAAACGCACACTCAGATCTCTAGCAGCAGGCAGCATATTCACTGACCACTCAAGCCACTGCTCCTGTGGATCCACCACCATGTTCGGGCTGGGGACACACTTTTTTGGCTGCCCCCAACCAATGACTGGGGGTACATGCACTGACCTGCTGCTATGGAACGACTGGACTCCTCCAATTTTGGCTCAAGGACTCCCAGTTCACCTGGCCACAATTTTATTAGAACTGCAGTGCAGTCTGAGCTTTCATATGCAACTCTGCTTCTTTCCTCCAGTCAGATCTGTAATGCAGTGTGAAGGTTCCCCTGACACTCCTGCCTCATCACCTTAACCCTTCCCAGGCATCTCCCTTCAAAAATCTCTCATACTTCTAAACTCGTCTTGGCATCTGCTTCTCTGGGGATGTGAACCAACTGCAGAGAAGGAGACAAGACCCAGAAAGGAGGTAAGGGCAAAGAGGTGAATAAAATGACCATGTATTAAAATACACAGATGCCTGAAAACATAACACATGCATTTATTCATGTATCCATATGGATGTTGGATACGGCACTCCAACTTACTAAAGTTATCAAAACCGAAGGAAGGAAGAGTTCACTTAGGAAGCCAGTATGTAGGAAGGAATACAGATCATTCATCAAACTGCTTTTCTCAGTAGGCATAAATCCAACTAAGGTCAGATAACACAGGGCAATCTTTTACAAAACGTGAGATGCCGGGCTGACCAGAACACTCTCTCCATATCACGTGCCCCCCGAGAAGCTTGGACCACAAAATACAAGCAGATGTCAACACTTTCACCTTCCACTTTCTAAATATCGCTGATTGGGCCAAGTTTCATTTCACTTATTGGGCCACTTTCCATGTTGAGGGAGAAGGTTGAGGAAGGGCGGAAGAAAGTGTTAGGATTCAAGTTTCATATCTGCTAAAGTAAACTGATGTTGCTTACTGCTAGGTTTCAAGAGAAAAGCTTCCCCAAATCAGCCAACAGTTGCTCAAAGGAACATACAGACTAGGGGTAGGCAAATATTTCATGTAAAGGGTCAGATAGTAATTATTTTCACCTTTATGGGTCATACAGTTCTGCCACAACTGCTCGATTCTGCTGTTACAGTACAGAAGCAGCCATCAACAATAAAGAAATCAACATGTGGCTGCATTCCAATAAAATCTTATTTACAAATACAGACAGTGGGCCAGATTTGGCCCCTGCACCATCATTTTGCAACCCCTGATATAGAGCCCTAAGAATTTTCCCCCAAATTCTCTCTTCTGGTTTTGATGTGGATGCTCAACCTGCTTTCAAATCTCTTATCTACTTAATACAAAAATGTACAACTAAAGTCTAGTTGAAAATAATTTACATTGAACACCATTGTTGGGGCACCTGGGTGGCTCAGCTGGTTAAGCGTCTCACTTCAGTTCAGGTCATGATCTCACGGCTCGTTGAGTTCAAGCCCCACGTCAGGCTCTGTGCTGACAGCTCAGAGCCTGGAGCCTGCTTCAGATTCTGTCTTCATCTTTCTGCCCCTCCCCTGCTCGCACACTGTCTCTCTCTCAAATATAAATAAACATTGAAAAATAAATAAAAAATAAAACACCATTGTTAACAGGGGAAATAGCCGTGAAACTAGCTCTGGCCCTGAGAAAAGAAGCTAAAATAGTCATCAGACTTCAATCTGAAATTACTTTCGTCTGCTAGACCAGCAATTCTCAACATGTGGTCCTTAGACCAGCACATCAGCCGCACCAGGGAAACTGCTGGAAATAAATACTTGTTAGCCCTGTCCCAGACCTACTGAATCAGAATATGTAGGAGTGGGGCCCAGTGTTTTGACAAGCCCTCCAAGTGATTCCAATGCAAGGTTAAGTTTGAGAACCACTAAGCTAGGCTATGTCTGAAGTTGCTAATGCCTCAAAGTCTCCAGCAACAAAGTAAATGCTGGAGTCTTGTTATTTTCCCCTATCACTAAGGTCTCAAAAAGATTGCCAAGACTGGGCTGATACACACTTAAGGTGGTTCACTTACCTGAAGACTATTAACGTTTAAGTCAAAATACATGTTCTCTTTTTTCTTTGAATTTGTGTCATCTGCATTTAGAAGAAAAGATTATTTTGTTCTAAATCAAATATATATTTATAAATATTTTCTTCAGCTTTACTTGTAGAATTATGAATGGAGTCCTTACGACTAGAAATAAGATATGTAACTTGTAATGGGGGTCAGAACCCAACTGGGCCAGAGCCAGGATTTGTATATCACTGCTGTGTGGCACTAGGCAATACCCAAACCCCACCCAAGCCTCTATCTGCATCCCTAATTTGCATGGGGACCAAGGAGAACCCTGGGGAAAATCTCAAACTGTATCTATGGCTAAGATGCAGATATTTGAGACACATCTGGGAGACTTGAAAGGATGCGGGGAGATGGAAATGAAGAATGAGAGGGGAACAGAGCCAGATTTCAAGTCTCCCTCCCCTGCGCACACACACGCACACCAAGATAAAATGTACCAGAAAGAAAAGTTATCTAACAAACCAGACTTGACCAGCTACAATGTCCTTTGGAGCCTGAGCACCTGAGCAGAGTCAGGTTCTGGGTATAGAATAGTAGCTGGCATAAGTCTGAGCCATTTCCCTCCAGCTCTCTTAACGGGCACATGAGCACCTTGGGGATACACAGTGGCTGGGTCACTGGGTTTATACTTGGAAAAAGTAGGCTCACTAAGTTCAGTAATGTTCCATGGGTCCAAGCCTCTTTCCTGAGTCATCCTTCCCGCTTTGCTAAGAGACTGTTAAACTTTTGAAAAAGAAGAATAAAGGTCACCAGCTCTGGAGTCAGATGGGGAACTGGCAGCACAGCACAGGCCAGGAGTTTTATACTCAGGAGCACCACAGGTACTTGTATTAGGCACCTTTTGGAGATTTCCTCAACACTTGGGGAAATCCACGCAAAGTCCTGGTGTTCCCATGTGAGCCTGCTAGAGTCAGGATACAGCAAGATTCTGGTAACTGTGTTAATGTAATTTTACCATATCCCTAAGGTGATGTTAGGGGATGTGTCTGATACCCCTGGTGCTATCAGATTCTCTCTGCCTCACCTTTTATTTGTTCCCAGAAGCTGTATCTCCTCAAGCAAGCCTCTTGCCTCCTACCTCATGGCTTCTCTGTTGAGACTGGGGAGAGGGGCAGTTATACCCATGGAGTAGAACTTTGACTAATGCAGATAAGAAGCGATAAATGAAGCCTTCCATTTTCTTCCCACCATGGCCAATGAATGGAAAATTCTGAAACCCATTTCATTCAGGTCTTCAGAGGGACCTCAGGGATCAAGGAAACAGTTGCCCACAGTTATGGTTGACTCAGTATTGCATACTGTCTTCGGATGTCTCTCCTTCCCTGCTTTGCAACCCTATGTGTCACTAGTAACTCCTGGATATCACTCTCCCATGAATACTTGCACTGAAAACTTTGGTTCAGGTTCTGCTTTCTGAGGAGTCCAGGTCAAGACAGGAGTGTTTAGGTTTCACATGACTTAGAAGCAATAAGTCATCTGTGGTCAATATAGGACTTGCATATCTTTCAAGACAAGCAAATGGTACTCTTTTCTATTTTATATGATTTATATACAGTGTAATAGTTCTACTACATGACTCCAGCAAAGATGTAATAATCTTCATCATTTCGTTCGATTCCTAACCTTGCCCTTCAACATACAAATAACTCTAGATTTTCTAAGAATTTATTAAACAATACTCTACAGATCCAAAAGAGTAATATCAAACAAGTTGTGAAACAGACTCAAGACAGATGATGAGAGATAATACAAGCAGAAAGAAGACACAGAACTACAGTGTGTATCAACAAAGAGAATGAACAACTGAAGACTTCCCTTCTATAGCTATAATGATAAATCATCATTCTCTAAAACCTGGGAGTGGGGAGAAAGGGAATGTCTTAACTTGTATTTAATTTCCCATCCTCTTCTGTCCCTTCTCCCATCACCCCCTTCCTCCCACTAAGGATTTTTGCTTTTCTGAACTGGTGGTTGCTGCTTTTTTCTGTTTGTGTTTGAGGCTTTAGTATAAAATTCCAAAGATCATTTAGACGTTAGGTAAAATTCAAGAAGAATACTTTTATTAAGGGAAAGAAAATAAGACAAATTCATGTAAGATTTTCCAAACAATCTATAAACTAAAACACTTTAATTCTTAATGCCAAAAAACACAAATTCTTTAAGTATAAAAGGTTGAAGATAGGGAAAAATACCCATTTCAGATACCCTTTAATCTTCCAGTCCAAAAGAGAAAAGGACGGTGGTATGGATTTTTTTATTCATGGTAGCCATTTTAATTTCTTGGACATAAGCATAAAAATGAGCTTTCCTCTTTGTTACACATGGCACATGGGCCACTTTTCAGATCTCCTCAAACATCCCCAATCATGCTGGCCACTCTGTATCATCTACGTTTACCACTCTGCACAATACCTCCCAAGTGTGAATCATTTTTGATTCCAGAAAATAAAGCTTCTTCTTCAAAAACAAAGCCTTTAAATGCTATTTAAAGGACTCCTCAGGACTTTTGTTATCATTAGACCAATTTCTCAACCCACGAGCTTCTCAGAAATTGTGTTCCTAAGGGTCATGTAGGCTGGTCATCTAGTCCTTTGGTCTTGAACTACCCTGTTTTGATGACATTATGTTTTGATCAAAGTGATATGATCATCCTATAAACAATATTTCAACATTACTTCAATATGGGGATCAATTAATTTACTGGGCAAACAGTTTTATTTAACTCAAGTTACATGAAAATGTATTCAGATGCAACTTGTGTGCCCTTACAAATGTCTCTAATAGTAATCCAAGACCCACACAACTATGCTAGGGCAAGAAACCTCAGCTCATTTGATTTTTTTTCCAACAAAATGAAATGGCTAAAATAAATAAACCACCTAAAGGGATATATAATACTATATATTTCTCAGCCTCTCAAATGTGGCTATATTCTGCCTAATAAACTGTAAGCATTATAAATGTATCAATTGTTCCCAAGTTCATCTATAATATGATCCCTATAATATTCCTTCAGTTTTTTTTTTTTTCTGGAGCCAAACAAGTTGATTATACAATTATTGGTTCCTCTGGGATAAGTCCTTAGAAGAGACCTTTGTCCCCTTCCTCCTTCCTACTGTTATGGAAAGGACCAGAGCTCTAGCAGCATCAGGCCATGAGAGATCTTGCAGATGAATGTCAAATGCTAGGATGGTAGTCCAGAAAGATAGAAAGAGTTTAAGCCACAGATGGTATAACCAACATTGAACTCCTACCTTCAGCCTCCATTTACCACAGAAAATAAATGCTTTTTAAACACATTAAGCTACTCTGGTTTTTTGTTAACTTTAGCTGAACCTAGTCCTAACGGATGCAATCAACCACTGGCCAAATGGCCAGATGGTATTACCCATGATTCAAAATGAGCGCATCTCTTCTGATATCTGCAACTCACTTTGAAATGCATATCCCTCAAAATAAAAATAATATAGAATGACAAATGGATAGAGAAATGGATAGAGGTGGATAGGTATATGATAAAATAAATACAACAAAACACTAACTGTAAAATATACATGGTGGGTCTATGAACACTCAGTATATAATTCCTTCAATATTTCTTAGTAAGATATTAAAAATCCTACGGACAAACCATCAGTACCATTTATTATGTTTGTAAAAGATGATTCTAGTAATGAGTTTTGTAGCTTCTTTTCTCTCACTAAAAGGGTCACTTCTTTTCCTGTTCTATAAACACAATTGTGCGCTTAAAGTCTTAAAAAATAGAACTGGAAGTACTGCCAATGAGACAAACTGGGTGCAAGTAAAAATTTTAAAGGCTTGTATAAACAGAAATCCATCTGGAAAGATGTTTTCTCCATCAGCACAGTAAAAGCTAGAATAGAATTTCCTGATATAGATGTACTGTTTGACTCTTTGCAAATCCCACTGGGTATAAGAGCGAGGCATCTTGCTCTTTAATTTAAAAGTAGCTTTTACCCGCAAAATGAGGCTAGGAATTGTTAGAATTTCAACTAAGCTGAGCTCAGCACTAAGCATCGTTTTCTTCCCCTGTTAAGATTCCCTTCTCCTTCCTTATCAATACGGGGACACTTTTAAGGAGATAAAATTTCTGTTTGGTCTTCTGATAAACTTGAAGTATTTCTATTGAGATACTGAGTAACTATTGCGGTGTTGGATCTTTTCCCATGGGTCTGCATTCCAAGCAAAACAGAATTGGAAATGACTGCTAAACAATTACTGTCAAGAATGCTAAAGTTTGCAGAAGACTAATCTGCAAACTGCCAATACAGAAGAAAAAGTCTTTTCTTATTTTCTGAGATGCAATAAGAATGTAAATTGGCATTTCTAAAAACAATGTCAAAACACTGATTTGAACCACTGTGTCTCCTTTTTTAAAGCATTGTTGAGAATCAAATGCCTTCACAAAATTGTGCAAATTTAATTCTGAAGAATTTAACTCTGAATTCATCCATCAAGATCTATTTATTGTATTTATTGAAGGGCTGGAGGAGCAGACTCTGAGCCAACTGAAGAACATGGATGCACATTATGATCCAGTAGAGTCAATTTCTTATAACTTACTGAAAAGTTCTGCTTCTGAATCAACATTTTCCAAATTTGAGCTCATCTCAGAAAGAATGTTCTTACAAAGCTTGGAGAAAACATCTTCAGCTGTGTTTAAATTACTCAAGGATGAAAAACAGATGAAAAAAGAATACAATTTACATATATATTGAATTTAGGTACAAAATCACCCACTATATATGGAGTTCTATAGCATTGTCTTCAGGCAGAGAAGTAAAGAATGGAGAAGACTAAACATTATAGACATCGTTAGCATCAGACAAAATGTTAAGCACTTTACATGCATTATCATCACTCACGATCCTCAGAGAAGCCTGTCTTAGGGATTATCATTTTCCTCCTTTTATAAATGAAGAAACAGAGGCTTTAAGATGTTTGCCCAAGAAATGTTTGTCACTTGCCAGTAGTGGTACGGCCAACACTGGGACCCAAGTCTGCCTGGCACCAGAGTCTGGTCTTTTAACCACCATCCGATACTATTCTGATCTTTGAGAGCCAACTGCCACACAGAACACTAAGAAAACAAGAGAGAGGAGGAGGAACAAAGGACAGAAGGAGAGATGAAGAAAGAGAAAGACTTGTCTAACATAAAGGTTGGAAATATTGTAAAAGAAGCAGATGGAGGTTACAGATATGAAGCACTGCACATCAAATCTGGATTACTTCTTTGTTTCTTGCTTACCTTTTTCATCCCTTTTCTTCAATGTTTTATTTCATCTGGTAAATTAAAAAAAAAAGGAGGAGCAAGTACTTACTTCTTAACTGTAATTGATTAATTACAACTAATTAATTAATGTAATTGTATCATCTCTTCCACTTTTTCCAAACACTTATTGAACATCTACTGTGTGACAAACTGTCATTCATAGTCTATCTCTACTATAGAATAAATACAACTTGATTCATTTTGATTAAGTGGAAAAAATATTTTTACTACTAACACAGACTAAGACAATGAGGCACTAAGCTAAAAGGTAACAGAAGAACTGTCAAAATATTAAGAATGTTGACATTAAAGACTCAGCTGAAGCCTCATGTTAATGAACCAGATCAGATGTTCAGCTTAAGTTACAACTCCATTCTTCCTGACTTTTACCATGTAAGATACATAACAACCACCACCACTGATATGAAGGCTCCAGAAAGAAGTTGTTGTCACTCAAAAAGGGCCTTTTGTGGGAGGGAAAACAGAAAAAGAGAGTGGGCAGGAGCCAGAGAACCATGGAGGGTTGATGTGAAGAACTGAGAAGACCCCATTTTCACTTTATTTATATCCTGTCGGCTCTGTGAGTCATGAGACAGGGTCAAAACCTCGTCTATGTTGTTCACCAATGTACTTTGTACTCCACCAGGAACATAATAGGCACTAAATAAAAAATTGGTTGAATAGATAAATTAATGAATAAGCCAGAAAGTGACAAAGAAAAAGTGACATTATTGTCTCTGTTATTTGACACAAAAGGAGTCCATCCAGAAAATGTTGAGGTCTCTATAACCAATTTATGCACCTCCAGAAATCTCTGACAGCCTAGAAATTCTACCATGAATCTGCCTCTCACAGTAACCACAATAACAACCACAGTAGTCTGTAATTTTAATATAAGATACAATCATAGATAAGAGATGTAACAAAGGCAGCGCATGGAGAGAATTACTCACTTCCTTCTAAACCTGCTTAGTTTCATAAAGAGATTCAGTCATCCTCAAGATTTGTCACACTCATGAGGGAACCCTCTTCTTAGAATGATCACCTTGTTGGTTTCTGTCAAATGACCCCCCTGACCACTGTCTTCCAAGCATCCTGAATCAAGAGATGATTGTGAAATGTGGGGAAATCTTGTTTGGCTCAAAGTATAAGTCCCCAAAACACTAACCAACAGTCACTGATATTTAGTCTGATAGAGTATAATGGGAAAAGCAAATATCTTCACCTACTGTCTTCATTGATGTCACCTATTTCTCTTCCCACCTCACCCCAAGGAGTTTTGTGTAATAGAGTCATGGTAGTTCAGTGGGGGAAAAAAAATTGAAACAAATCAAATCAACAATATATTCTAGTAGTCATTTTTATTCAAGCCTTCTGAGTCCCTTAGCATATATTTTCTCCTTATCTTACCAATGATACTCAGAAATAATTAAGAGAAATTGCACTGGAGCCACTCTGTTCACAACTAGAGAAAAGTCAAGACATGATCCAAAGGAGCAAAAGAGGAGCAAATCTGAGTAGAAATTAGAAGACCATCTGAAAGAAGCATAGTGAACCTGGCAGGAAACACGGGGTCCCTGGGAAAGACAACAGGATAAACAAAACCAAAAAGGGTTATAACTTGAGTCTTAATGTGGTGATCATAGGTAGTAAAAGAACCCAAACAATAACATGAAGAAAATAGTATAGATGGATAGGAGAGAGAGGGGAAGCAAAGAGACAAACTAAATATGCAGTCTGTCATCCAAACTTAGGTGATGGGGTCACTGGCTAGAGCTGTGACCATAGAAAAATCAAGAAAGGACCAGATGAAAGACTCTCCAGGGGCACCTGGGTGGTTCAGTTGGTTAAGCATCAAACTCTTGATTTCACCTGAGGTCATGATCTCATGGTTTCATGGGTTCAAGCCTCGTGCCAGGCTCTGTGTGTTGACTGAGCCAAGCATGCTTGGGATTCTCTCTCTCTCTCCCTCTCTCTCTATCCCTTCCCAGCTTGTGCTGTCTCTGTATCTCTCAAAATACATAAATAAACTTAAACATACACACACACACACACACACACACACACACACACACACAAAGACTCACCAGACTGTGCATACCTTGGGGCTTCACATTTCTGGCACCACAATGCTCAACACATTTTTGTTGAATGAAGAATAAAAAAGGAAAAGAAGAAGGGAAAGAAAAGTGACAGGCTTGGTAGCTAATAGGATGGTTCTAAGTATTTACTCCAAAGGACAAGAAAATGAGAAGCACTTCTGACAAGTGGGGGAAGCATAGCAGTTGGAAATGGGATTGGGGATGGTGGGAACCTCAAGTGGAGCTGCCCTCTCACCAGTCAGCAACATGGAGTCACAGTCCATGGCAGAAACAGGCCTAGAGACAGAGGTATAAAGATGAGAGCCAATAGCAGGCAAGTAAGTGAGATCACAAGACAGAAGCTGAGGACAAGGAACAGAGCTTTAGGTATAATAGGAAAGGGAATAACACAAGGGACTGAGAATGAAAAGTTAAAAAGAAACAAGGCAGAAAAAATGTGAACAGTATAGTTTGGGGTACCTAGATGGCTCAATTGGTTAAGCATCTGACTCTTAATTTCAGCTCAGGTTGTGATCTCACAGTTTGTGAGTTCAAGCCTTGCGTGTGGCTCTGCACTGGCAGTTCAGAGCCTGCTTTGGGATTTTTTTCTCTCCTTCTCTCTCTCTGCCCCTCTCCTGCTCGCATGCTCTCTCGCTCTCTCAAAATAAAATTAAAAAAAAAAAACATTTAAAAAAATGTAGTTTTGTGATTTTGGTTTCAAGGATTATTTGTGGTATCATTAAAAGTGCTCAGTCCTGAGAGTGAGAGAGGCTGAACCTGAGCCCTGGCTGTGCCAGAAGCTTCGATTATGATCTGAGGCAAATGTCCAAACCTCTGTGGCCTCCATGTCATCTTCTGCAAATGGCCTCTGAGGTCTGTGTCAGCTCTGAGGATCCCTGGGATGAAAGTTCCAGAGATTGGACAGGATGGAATGAGGGAAAGGGAGTGATAATTAATCTCAAAGAGAAATGCCTCCATTAAGGGCAGAAACCAGCAGGCAAGGACTGAGAAGGAAAGAATAGATAGGACTTCAAGACTTTACAAACAAATACAAGTGCCAAAAAAGCAGCAGGATCAAAGAGAAGTTTTGTTTTGATGATAGGAGAGACTAGAGCTTGTTGAAGTCCAGGAGAGGAAGAGATTAAAGGTGAAGTTTTGAGACAAGATCTTAAAGAAGATAGGTAAGAATGGGATCCAAAGTATAAGTAAATAAAAATGAAAGAACACATTTTATTATCTGGTGTGCTAAGGAGAATGGTGTTGGGAAATTCAAGGAAATCTGCTATATATGGGCTATGATGGCAAAAATTAAAGAATAGAGACTGCTTACCTGGAACTGAGTCTCTTTACAATGTAGTCTAAAAAGGAGCCAAATCTTTGTATTACATATGTATTGCAGCATTTCAAATTACTCAAACACCTGTGGTTTAAAACAGCAAATATTTACTAACTTACACAATTGATAAGGAGCATGAATCCAGAAATACCTCAGATCAGCGGTTCTGGCTCAGAATCTCTTATATCATGTAGTTATGATGTCTCCTGGGCTACAATCATCCGAAGGTTCGACTAGGGTTGGAAAATCCACTTCCGGGGCGCCTGGGTGGCGCAGTCGGTTAAGCGTCCGACTTCAGCCAGGTCACGATCTCGCAGTCCGTGAGTTTGAGCCCCGTCAGGCTCTGGGCTGATGGCTCAGCCCAGATTCTGTGTTTCCAATTCTGTGTCTCCCTCTCTCTCTGCCCCTCCCCCGTTCATGCTCTGTCTCTCTCTGTCCCAAAAATAAATAAACGTTGAAAAAAAAATTTTTTTTTTTAAATTAAAAAAAAAAAGAAAATCCACTTCCAAGATAGTTAACTCACACGGCTGTTGGTTGGAGGGCTCAGCTCTATGATATGTATCTCTCCTCATGCCATGGCAGCTGGCTTCTCCCCAGGTCAAGTGATCCAAGAGAGTAACCAAAATGGAAGCTGTATGACCTAATCTTTGAAGTGACACAGTCACTTGCACCATATTCTATTCATTAGAAATGAGTGACTAAAATCATTCTCAACGGAAGAGGAATTAAGTTCCACCTTTTGAAGGAGGAGTATAAAATAATTTGTGGACAAATTTTTAAACCACCACAGTCTTCAAAGACTGTGTGGATTAGGAGAAGAACTGACAATTTTTTTAAAAAGTAGCTGTGGGGGCACCTGGGTGGCTCAGTGGGTTAGGCGGCCGACTTCAGCTCAGGTCACGATCTTGCGGTCCGTGAGTTCTAGCCCCGTGTCGGGCTCTGTGCTGACAGCTCAGAGCCTGGAGCCTGCTTCATATTCTGTGTCTCCCTCTCTCTGACCCTCCCCTGTTCATGCTCCGTCTCACCCTGTCTCAAAAATAAATAAACGTTAAAAAAAAATTTCTTTTAAAGTAGCTGTGAAATATCCACTGTGGAGGATCCTAAACGTTACTGAGTGTAGATTAAAAGTTTCCCCCAAAAGGTTATACAAGAACAGCACAATGACTTTTTACAGAAAACAAAAATGATGATACAGATTTAATCAGTCTGACAACTTTACAAAGGAGAGAAGACTGGTGTTATCAGATGGAGTAAAAGCTTCAAAGAACCTATTAAAGGTCATAATACCACACCAGATCCACCAGATATTCTTGACCTCTACAGAAGCAGAGAGGAAACACTGATACATGCCCGAGATCAGACACATAGCTAGGTTCACTGTAGCCATTAATGAACTCCAATATGAGCCCCCATCCAGTTGATTTGGAAAGTTCCTGCACTATAAATCTGAGAGCTCTCAGTTTCACTGAATTCATTATACCCTGAAAGCGCTTGAAAGCAAGAATCTTGTTATTGTTGTTGCTGTTGTTTTTATTTTGTTATCCCCATCTGGTACAACATCTGGAAGGGGGAAAGCATTGAGAACACATAGCTATCCATTTGATGAAAAGATGGCTGGGGTGCCTGGGTGGCTCAGTCAGTTAAGTGCCCGGCTTCGACTCAGGTCATGATCTCATGGTTTGTGAGTTTGAGCCCCACATCAGGCTCTGTGCTGATAGCCTGGAACCTGCTTTGGATTCTGTGTCTCCCTCTCTCTCTATCCCTCCTTGACTAGTACTCTGTCTCTGTCTCTCAAAAATAAATAAATGTTAAAAAAAATTTTTTTTTAAAGAAAAGAAAAGATGGTTGGATGGATAGATGAATGGCTGGATGTGGAGAAGTTAATATATATTAATTCCCTTTATGCAGTTTGGATGTTTAAATTTTAATGGGACAAGGAAATACTCACATCATAACCTTGGAAATACTGATAGTTTACAAAGGATCATACAGCATACAATGTGGTAGCCAGATATGCATTCTGAAATAGGAAACAATTAGCAAATGTATTAAGAGTGCTATTACATTGGGGGCACCTGGGTGGCTCAGTCAGTTAAGCGCCCAACTTTTGACCTTAGCTCAGGTCTTGGTCTCAGCGTTGTGAGTTCAAGTCCCATGGTGGGGCTCCATGGTGGGCATGAAGCCTACTTAAACAACAACAAAATAAAAATAAATAAATAAATAATTTTATTATGCTGAATATTTAACAAATTTGTTATATTCTGTAGGTGTATTTTTAAATTTAATGATTTATTCATTTTGTCTGTCACTGTTACTTGATGATAAATGTGTACGATATATATACGTGAACTTATCACATTTTCAAAAAGAATACAGGCTCAATTAATATACTTTCCTAACCCAATTATTTATGAGGCTATCTACCTTACTATAGCTAAAACCTGTGACTTAAAACCCATGTTTGCTAAAAACAAATACACAAGAAAAACAGAAAATTAGCTAAATTCTTCTCAATTACAGATAGCCCAGGTGTACATTTTAACAAATAAGAAATTTATTTCTCCCTTCTCATAAAAATCTAATAAAATTATATCATCATAAGTATATATTTAATTTTGTTGAGTATCTGTTGTAAATAAATTGGAATTTGTACTGGAAATAAAGAGCACATGAATGTGTTTATATGAGTAAATAAAATAAAAATAACTATTTGGTGAATAGCTTAAAAAGTTGTCCAGATCCATTTACTATATGGCTATAACTTTTGGCACATTTTAGTGTATAATTAGGACAACTTTAAGTTAAATAAGACTAAAATAGGTGGAATGTTTGTTGCTTATTTTAGCATTAACTTTATTATAACCTTATTCTAACAATATTATACTCATATTCGATACTTAGAATACACATGGAAATGTATATTGTATCACATAATGAAATACGAAATGTATATAAAATGGGAACCATATAAGATGGCATAAATATCAACATGTCAAATACTCTTAAGTAATAAATGCATATCTGCTCTGGGTTTTTATAGTAAAAGAGTTAAATGATTCTTCACAGTCATACAAATCAACTTCAATCATTTCTAAACATTGGGAAATGAAATGTTCTATTCTTTTTAGTGGAAGAGGAAAAGAGTTAAAACTTTGAGAAACTTACATAAAACTTATTTCCTAGATGCTTCTAGGTGATTCCTCAAAATAGGAAATGGTAAAATAGAAAGAAAGAATATTATGTGCTCACCTATGAACAAGAACGTGCTGACAACTGTGATTGTTTTCATAAGTTGGCAATGATTCAATGGGACTTCTCTAGTAGGCATCGAAATTCTATCAAAACAGCAGAGTGCCTCATGCCCAACTGCAGAATACACTACTCTAAATCCATTCCCAAGACCTACAATGCTATGAATGATCCAGAGACTTCTAGTCCTGGCCCTACATAAGGGACGGCTAGGAAGAAATTCCACATGCCCCCCGTGTTTGTACCTGTCGGTATCTCCTGGGGAAGTAGGGGATCACATGCAGTGGTGTGTTGGAGTTAGCATTTACAGGCTCTCAAAAGCCAATTCTGTATGTCTAGTCCCAACTCCACAGTCAGAGATATTGAACTGGTAAAATGGGTCATGGTAGGGGTGTTTACACCAGAGAAATTGGCCGGTGCTACAAATCAGGGATTTTTATCCAAAAAGTGTGTCATTAAACATTTATGGGCATACCCATTGATCACAAGTCAAGTTATCCCTAGAGGAAAACAAGTGACCAGTGATCATGCCACATAGTGATCCTGGGGGGATTTTCTTCCCCTAACCTCACATTTCCGGGTGAAATTAACTCCCTTTTGGAAATAGGTTAGGCTATAACTATTAATTACTTGATTAATTTAAATGTCTAAGTTATCAGGGCACCTGGGTGGCACAGTCAGTTAAGCATCGGACTCTTGATTTCAGCTCAGGTCATGATCTCACAGTTGTGAGATCAAGCCCCACGTTGGGCTCCTGACAGTATGGAGCCTGCTGATTCTCTCTCTTCCTCTCTCTTTATCCCTTTCCTGCTTGAACTTTCTCTCTCTCAAAATAAATAAACTTTAAAAAAAAGTTTTTTTAATATCCATGTTATCAATTGTGCTGACCCCATTATCAAAGTCAATAAAATTTCACTGGATTCAAATTACCTGAGTCCTTAGCAGCTGAGAGACAGAAAAATAAAAGATGTGAAGCACCTGGGTGGTTCAGACAGTTAAGCATCTGACTTGATTTTGGCTCAGGTCATGATCTCATGGTTCATGAGATCTGAACTAACTGCACTAACAGTGCAGAGCCTGCTTGGGATTCTCTCTCTCTCTCTCTCTCTCTCTCCCTCTCTTGCTGCCCTCTCCCCCACCCTGCTCACACATGCTCTCTCTCTCAAAATAAACTTTTTAAAAAAAGTAAAAGATGTCATCCCCAATATTATCTGTCCCTCACAGTAGCTAGAATTACTTTGCTGCATGGATGTCTATTGAAATGAAGGGCTCATTACAATAACAGTCAAATGTGAAAGAAAAGTAAGCAGCATAGCATGAAAAAAAGAGGAAGAAGTGCTAATAAACAAGCCAGGGGCACAGTTTGCATTAGCTGGTGTGTGAATTCCTAAAGACTATGCCCAGATAATAGACTGAAACAGATGGTCTCTTTTCCATTTTGTTTCCCTGAGTCAGTGCCAACAATAAAGAGACTGTGCTGGGTATCTTTTGTTTCCCTCCCCATCTGCTCTCCACCTCTCCTCACCCTGCTCTGTTGCCCCAGGAATTGGCCATTAATAAGCCTCCTTTGTCATCCAGCTTCTGGGAAGGAAAGGAGGGAAAAGGGGGAGATCAGAGCCTTTCCCCCAGCTCCTTCCCTCCACCAAACGGTGGCTACACCTTCCACCAAAGATCACAGCTCTTGTCAGGCATCCCCTCCACAAAACTCACCCTTCCAGTTCCAGTAACCCATCCTTCCACTGTCCCCTCAAGCCTTCAGTGGTAGCAACGCACTGTGACAGCTCCAGCATACTGCACTATCTCTTGTGGGGTTGCCCAACACTTTATGAAGACCTTTTAAATTGTCCCTTTATTACATTATCTTCCTATCACTCCATGTGAAGGGCTTATCTAATTCTTGCTGGGACCCTGAGTAATATAACAGTGTTGGGAAAATCCAGAAAAAACACCGAACACCACCAAATTGGTGCATCTCCTGATACCTCTGATATCACTCCACATGACTCTGTGCTGCAAAGGCTTTCAGACTCATCTGAAATATCAAACAATCCACAGGAACTCACTATGCCCCTGTCCCATACCCAGCAGCATACTGGGCACTGTGTCCCATCTACTATGAAAATTAATAAAGGGAAACCTCACTAAAATGGAGTCAGGAGGTTTGACAGAGGAAGCTCTCATGCCCTACCACTCATCATCAATTGCAAATCCAACAGAAAAATCCATACTACCTTAGTATCCCAGCAGGAAGAAGAAAGACTTTCCTCCTCCCAGGCAATAGCCCAGCCAATGAGACACAGCCACAACTCAGCCAATGAGAAGCAACCATACTTCAGACTTCCAGCTTACTTCCAATTGACTTTTTTTTTTTTATAATAGCCTTCCCAACTCCTCCCTTTCCTCTATTAAAAAAAAAAAAAAAACCTTCTTCTCCTTTGTTTAGTGGACTTGCCTATGGTTTTTGCTGTAACTTGCTTGTCCCAGATTGCAATTCTATGCTATTCATGAATAAACCCATTTTTGCTGGTAAAATAACCAGCAGGTTTTTTTAAAAGTTGACACTACTTACAAGAGGGATCATAGTAGAAGTGGTCAACTTTTTATATTTCCAAATTAAACTTCTTCTGAAGCCTGATCTAATGCTTGAATAGAACTGTACAAATGTACATGCCCACATTAACTTTGATATTCTTTTATTCTCCATATAAAACTCCTAAAGTTAGAGGTGCCTGAGTGGCTCAATCAGTTGAACATCCGACTCTTGATTTCAGCTCAAGTCATGATCCCAGTGTCATGGGATCGAGCCCCACATCAAGGCTCTACACTGAGCATGGAGCCTGCTTAACACTCTCTCTCTCTCCCTCTGTCCCTCTTCCCCACTCCCACTCCCTCTCTCTAAAATAAAACATTTAAAAATTTTAAAAACTCCTATATTTAAAATACAGGATGGTATGAACTAAATTCTTTAATCAAAAGAAATAGGGGCATCTGGCTGGCTCAGTCAGTAGAGCATGCAACTCTTGATCTCAGAGTCATGAGCTCAAGCCCCACATAAATATTACTTTAAAAAAAAAAGACACAGAATGGGTGAATGGATAAAAAGAACAAGACCTATCTATATCTGCCTCTGAGACTCACTTAAGATGGAAGGACACATACAAACTGATAGTGAAGGGATGGAAAATGTTGTTCCATGCAAACACAACCAATAGAAAGCTGGGCTAGCAATACTTTTATCAGACAAAATAGACTTGAAAACAAAGACTGTATGTAATAAGAGACAAAGAAGGGCATTACATAATGATAAAGGGCTCAATAGAGCAAGATGATATAACATTCGTAAATATGCACTCAACACAGAAGCAGCTAAATACATAAAACAAATATTAACAGACCTAAAATAGACCACAATGTAATAATTGTAGGGTACTTACCTCAATGGATAGATCATCCAGACAGAAAATCAGTAAGCAAAAATCAGCCCTAAATGTCACGCTAAAGTACAGAATAGTTACCAAAAAGACAATAAACTAAATCCCACCCCCTCCACAGCATCAGCATAAACAGAACAGAACAGGTATCCCAGAGCCTATCACCCTCCAAAATGTCAAACACTTAAGTCTGAATTCAAAGGGAGAATGGTGTCCACCTCACTACTGCCATATAGAACCATCCTTGAAGCCTGAATGATGAGAAATAATATATTTTGAGTACTTACCACAGGACAGATTCTGTGCTTCACTGGGAATATCCCATTCAATACTCAAACCACTCTATGAAATAAGTGCATTGTATTAGTATTCCCATTTTATAGATGATAAATCTGAGGCTTGGTTCTGATTCAAGCTCACACAGTGGTAATGAGCTGAGATTCTAATGCCGACAGCCTGCTTCTAGAATCCAGGCTTCTAACTACTGCACTGGAATTCAAGCCAGGGTCAAGAGACTTCCGCAGATTTGAAAATCTCATGTTTGAAAGAACAGATTTAAAGAAAGGAAACACCAATTTTTCTGTAAAATATTCCAATTTTCCTTTTTAAGTCTTCAAGGTTACCAACCTGCACCTGGGATTTGTTGGCGGGGGGAGATGGTTATTCTATATATTACTTTTGTGCTCTGGACAGAATGTCTTCTTGGCCCCAAGCTCTGCTCCCCGCAAACCCTGCAGGGTCAAGTTCGCACAATTCCAGAAACCTCTATTGTCTTGGCTTGATAAAGGCTTTGTAGTGCCCAAGGCCACAAAGCATTTATTCTTGTAGTTTCTTAGAACTGACAAAGGCAAAAACAATGATTCCAACAAATTTTTTACCTACACTCTCCTTTGTGATATTTCAGGTATGTAACAATTAATAGAAGTTCCCCAGGATGTCCTAATTATAAACTTCTTCCCACACATGTGGAGGGAAACGGTCTACTTTACAGAAGAGTATTTTGTAAAACTCAGGATTCAAATGGAGCTGAAAATGAATTGGATTATTTCATCCAGTTCTGTTCACCTAGTCCTTTGCTGCCCTTGCAACACTGGTGTATAAAATTAGAACTTCAAATAATGGCCACCTCTTCCTCTGGAGGCCAGTTTTGTTTTAAGGTTATACACTCACTGGAGTAGCAACCCTAGCCCTTTGGGCTTTTAGGAACATTACCATATCCATTCCCATCTCTTCCTTTAAAAAAATTTTTTTTAAATATTTATTTATTTTTGAGAGAGAGACAGAGCATCAGTGGAGCAGAGGCAGAGAGAGAGGGAGACACAGAATCTGAAGCAGGCTCCAGGCTCCCAGCACAGAGCTCTGTCAGCACAGAGCCTGAGGCAGGGCTCGAACCCACGAACCGTGAGATAGTGACCTGACCAAATTCTGAAGCTTAACTGACTGAGCGACTCAGGCACCCCCATCTCTTGCTTTTTAACTCTCCAACAAGCTGAATGTCCTGTTTCATTTTCTTTCCAGCTCGAAGGATTGGGGTATAATCTGTCTTAGTTTACTAGGGCTGCCATAAGAGGTACCACAGACTGAGTGGCTTAAACAACAGAAATTTATTTTCTCACAGTTCTAGATACTAAAATTCCAAGATGAAGTTGTCGGCGAGGTTGATTCCTTCTGAGGGCTATGAGGGAACAGTAGGTTCCAGGATCTCTCCTTTCCTTGGGGATGGCTGCCTTCTCCCTGTGTCTTCATACCATTTACCCTCCGTACATGTCTGTCTCTTAAGGACACCAGTCATAGTGGATTAGAGCTCACCCTGGTGACCTTAGTTCAACTTGATTACCTGTAATCTGTAAAGCCCCTGTCTCCAAATGCAATCATATTCTGAAGTACTGGGTGTTAAGACTTCAACACATGAATTTGGGGGGAAACATAATTCAGCCCATAACAATCAGCGTACTGTCCTTTTCATATCAATCTATTAACACATAAAAGTAGAAAAATCAAAATCACTCATCTGTTCTTGGCACAAAGGCCCCTGACATTTCAAAAACTACCCCCACCCCAGAAATGTACTGATGAGACACTTGTAAAGGTCATTTTCTTTTGTTTTCAAAAAGAAAAGAAAAGAAGAAGGTATAAAAACAGCTTATTGAGAAAGCTTAGGCCTTAAATTCAGCCCACCTAACAGAGCCCTAGGTCCTAATCCATGGAAATTCCCATCCGAATGCCCTCATTATGCTACTCATGATTCTCTCTGGATGCCGGCCTGTCTGCCTCTGCTTTTTATTTTTATTTATTTATTTTTTAATTACTGTTTTTCACTCTTTGCAACATTTATAGTTGTGGTTCCTTTTATATATCCCCCAGGGTAGATTTTTATAATTGGGTTTTCCTTCCTCAATTTATCTTCCCATGGCTTTGGATGATATCCATGTGGGCAGATATGTTTGGAGAGCACAAGATAAGGGCAATATATTCACCACACACCAGCAAAAGCAAATGAGCTTTTTTTTTTCCATAACATTTCTCCTTGAGTCCCATCTCTTGCTTTAAAATAGAAACTTTCTGTTAATCCAAGAAACATTTATCACTGGCCCATCCACTTCCTCATCCCCTCTAATTCCAACCACTACAAAGACAAATTACAAAAGTTGGCCAAATTGGGGCTCAGTGTGTGTGCATGAGTTGATTCATATCTTATCAATAAAATATCAGTTGTATCACCCAAGATACTTATTTTACAGACTTTTGTAGGGAAAAAAGAGAAAGATCATATGTTTTAGAAAAAGAACAAGCTTCTTCAGCCTACAAATGGACTCTATTCCAAAGCAGACATTGACAAGTCAGTTATCAGGAACTCTCGGAATACTGTTCCCAGAGAAACAATGTGACAAAGGGTGGTTGGATTCCTAGGCACCCTGGGGGAGCCTTAGTATGGCTTATGCAGGTGAACTGTAGAGCTAGTGTTGTCCTTGAATACAATCAGTGCCCTTTTGATATTCACAGGAAAGCAAATCCATGTTCCAGTGAGGGAGAGGGCAGGGGTTATCAGGAATTCTTCTGTGCCACCAGGGGACAAAGGGCACCTCAGGTATATACATATCTATAGTAGAAGTATCCCCACATCTCCCATGCATTCAAGTCTTCAAGAAAATCTCAAAAGGGAAGAAGAAAGGGGTCTATAGGCCCCCAGGAAGGGGGTTCCTAGAAATGAAAGAGAGCAAGAGACTCAGCAGCCTCAAGAGGGGGGGAAAAAAAAGACAGCATTGGAGTAAAAAGAATCAGGAGGGATAGGCTGCAGGGAAGAGGTCTTAGAACCAGTTGTCCTGGGGATCTGATGAAGCCCAGAGGGGAGTAGGTGCTGACGTGTACAAAGTACTCTAAATCAGTTTTATGGTCAAGTTTGTAAACAAGCAGGCCAGACTTTTGTATTTTCTAATTTAACAGATACTTTGTATGCCTAGAGTATTCCTGAGCCTGCACAAATGGAATGGTGAAATGAGGTAATCAAGATAAATGATAACCCCTCATGGCCCTGGAGGACAACTATCTGCTTGGGGTTGTGAAGAGTATAATGTAACCCACATTAGAACCTCATCAAATCTTTTGGGATTGAATGACTGAATACAAGGAACAACTGCAGAACTGGATAATGAGCCAGATGTCTGAAAAAAGACAGGCTACCCATTTTCACTGAAATACAGTTGTGTTACATTATAAATGAAGTTAAATGTTTGTTAGTAGGAGAAATATCATGCAGTTTTTTGGTTTTTGGTTTTTTTTAATAAAAGACACAAGGGGCACCTGGCTGGCTCAGTCATGCGAACCTTGATCTCAGGGTTGTGAGTTTGAGCCTCACATTGGGTGCAGATTACTTAAATAAATAAAACTTTAAAAAATGAAAAAATAAGGGGTGCCTGGATGGCTCAGTCGGTTAGGCATCCGACTTCATCTCAGGTCATGATCTCACAGCTCATGAGTTCAAGCCCCACGTCAGACTCTGTCCTAACAGCTCAGAGCCTGGAGCCTGCTTGGGATTCTGGGTCTCCCTCTCTCTCTCTCTCTGCCCCCCCCCCCACTTGCTGTGTGTGTGTGTGTGTGTGTGTGTGTGTGTGTGTGTGTGTCAAAAATAAATAAAAACATTTAAAAAAAATTTTTTAATAAAATAAAAAGACTGTAGGTGTTGATATAAAATAGATTTTTAATACAATACATAGATACGTATTTAAGATCTGTTGTTAAGTGCTAAAGGCAAGGGGCCAAATAGTACGTGTTCTAAACAGTGGTAACACAGTCCTACATAAATATATACACTTGATATAGAACAGATTTCCGAAAGGATATCAACTGTGGTTGCTTCTGTGGAGTAAGAATATTTGGTGGTAAAAGGCAGAGAGACAAACTTTACTGTTCAATCTTTCCATGCTCTTCACACTTTTATCGCAAGCCAGAATGACTTTCATTCCATTTAATTGTGGTAAAATATACATAACATAAAACCTACCATTTTTAAGTGTACAGTTCAGTGGCATTAAGTACATTCATAATGTTGTACAGCCATCACCCACTTCCAGAACTTTTTCCTCTTCTCAAACTAGAACCCTACACCTGTTAAATAATGCCCCATTCTCCCCTTGCCCCAGAATGACTTACAACTTACGAAGCTAACACAGAGAAACTTGACACACAAAACATCCATACTGAATCAACTGATAACAGTGCTACCTTTAGAAGTGATAAACATACTTAATCATTTATAATACATAGACTCTGATAATAAATCCATGCTGTGAAATCAGACTAGCAAGCAGGTTTTGTAGGTTCTGTTGAAATAATAATCAGACTCTGTTTCTGAAACAGGAAATTCCATAACACAATATCAGATTGAGTATTCATCTGTATACTATTAACGTATATAATTTATTAATCATCCTTGCTGGGATTTCAATCCACCTCCTAATTGTCCTGACTCCCAATCATTGCAATATCCATGTATTTCGGACTTCCAAACACCACAAAACTGAAGTGTCAAGATGCTAATCCGTGAATGCTTCACTCACCCTTCCCAGATCCTTTTCCCCTTTGCTTCTTCCTAATTACAGCCAACAATGATTCAATCAAAAGAGGAAAGTTATTTTACCTACACAAATTGGTGCCAATTTGCTCTGAAGAGAAGGCCAACGTATGACACATACAACATGTGTTCAGCTGCCAACTGAGAGGGGATGGCAAGCCAGGTGGGAGAGGGCACGCTGAGTGGGTGTGAGATGGGTGTTAGGTAGAACAGGGGAAAAGGTTGGGGAGGCCCAGATAGCAGGAGCACCGCCATGAGCCTGTGGAACACAGATCCAGAGAGTAGCTGTGCTCCTGAGCAGGAGATGCCAAGATCTAGCTGAGAGTCTAGAGAGTGGAGAAGACAAAGATTAGCATCCAGTGGTCTGTGCAGTAGAAGTTCCTGGGACGGCAGGTTATTTGGTTCATTCTGATCTATGCCACGTTACTGAGCCAGTGTCACTACAAAGGCAAGAATATAATGTAAATTTTCTCGGGATGTTTTGGTCTTCATTTGTCTGCAAGATATGAAGTGAAAGGAAATTAGACTTAGGACTTCTCAATTTATAAGGACAAAACCATCTGTCTGAGAATTTGTACCTGTCTGGTTATTCCCCAAGACCACACCTAGAAAAAAAGAATGCAAAGCTGACAATATCAGCCACATGTCAATGTGGGGGGTGAACAGTAAATGTGTCGCTGGAGAACTTTGAGACCTCTAAAACAAGCAAGGTGATTAGGGTGTGGCCCGAGGGAAGCACGTCCAGAATGGGACTGTAATTAAGAAAGTTGATACTAAATATTGGTATAAAGAAAGTCTCCAGAAAGACTAACACAACAGAAGGAAAATTGCGTGCAAAGAGTCTGGGAAAGTAATAATAAAAATAATAATAACAATAGCTAATCATGTCTTGAGTGTAGTACTATGTGCCTGGCATTATTCTAAGTGTTCAGCATATGTTAACTCACCAATCTTTTCAATCCCCTTAGAGGTAAGCACTGTTATTATTCTCCCCATTTACAGATGAGGAAGCTAAGATTATGTATCAAGAAGGCTAAGGGGATATTCTTGTATTCTATCACCATACAAAGGAAAACACTAGATTATTGACCACAGATTTTCTGCTCATTCCAGAGGTACAGTCTGCTGTTAGGCAGGGATAGTACAGGGGATTTATCACCGCTTACATGACATGTCCAGAAGGCCATCTACCTTCCATTTCTCTGATTCCGTTTCTTCCTAGAAATTATCTGAATAGAAATTCTGCTTTCCTGGGACCCTGATTAGTGAGCAGAACACCCTGGGCACCAGAAAGGAATATTTACCAACACTAACTGGTAAGTTAATATTTCAGCTTATACATCAGTCTCTTGTGAGTTTCATTAACCTAAGTTAACCCCAGAAAGTCTTCAAAGATGGAACAATGACTGAACTTCCAAGCTAAGGAACTGGGCCAAAGTGGCCTCATCTCAGAAGGTCTTATCTAGTAGGTCACTATTTCTATTCTATCTAAAGCAATGAAATACTAAGATTAATTTGCCAAATTTAGTATTAATTCAGCTCTATTCTTTCTTTGCTCACAGTTTTGGTCCATCTCAAACCTGCCTTTTCTCTGGATCTTTATAGTAATAAGTCTGTTTCTTCAGGAATGCCTGCCTATTCACTACCAACGATGAAAGGAAACCCTGTTCCCAGGTTAAGAGAAAAGTCACAGAAGGCTGTGTCTAAGAATTAGATGAACAAGCAAATAAAGGGAAATAATGGGAATTTAAGGAGCCACAAACACAGAGGAATGTTCTGCAAATTTTTGTTTTGGGCATCTAGAACGTAGATTTATCACCAGTTTCCAGGAGCTTATTTTAACTGAAGATAGATTCAACATAGAGCATACCTCCATGGCCCAAGCCATGTGCTGGGATCTATGAACATAAAAATAAAAGTAAGCTAGACCTAAAATCTACATTCTATAGACCTCAAAAAGTTCCCGTACTATAGAAAGGTTATTTCTCTTTCTTGCTCCCACAAGACTAGGAAGATGTCATAAACAATCCATAAATTCTTCCTGAGTTGACTTGAACTTTGGTAATTTCAGTTCAGTGAGATAACCAAAGAGTTTGCAGACACACTCAACCACCTGATTCTCTAATGCATTACTTCTCCATTTATTTTGTCACCAAGTGCTAACACAAACAAACAAACAAAGGTTTGGCAAGGTAATAAAGGACAAAGAAGGGAAAAAATATCCGAGAGACTTCTCTTCTGCCACATAAATGTTTTCTACCTTAGTTTTTTGCATATGAAAACTAGGCATGTGCAGTTACCTGCTAATAGAAAGTCTAAAGCAATTCAGGTGTTAGTGAATGCTTTTCATCTCATTACCTTTTCCTTCCTGTTTGTGTTGAACCACACAGCCTGAAACTCATTTTTTCAGAAGCTCCTAGTTTGTTTGTTTTTTTTTTTTTATTATTATTAGTCGTCAGCATAGTTTCATTGATCATCTACCAGGAGCCAGGTACTGCCTTTAGATGTTTTAATAACAATATTTCCTACAATGTTAAGAGCATGCATTTTGGAATCCAGAGCCCCAGTTCCACCAATTAGTAGTTCTGTGAGTTTCTCATTTCTTATTTATAAAACACATTATGATCATAATAATCTCTGTCCTGACTACCTTCATGAGAGTACCATATGAATTGTTTTTGATAGATGGTAAACTATTTGTACTTCAAGGTAACATTGCAGAATGCATCTTAAAACAAACAAACAAACAAAAGGGGGCACCTGGGTGGCTCAGTCAGTTAAGCGTCCGACTTCAGCTCAGGTCATGATCTTGCAGTTCGTGAGTTCAAGCACCATGTTGGGCTCTGTGCTGACAGCTCAGAGCCTGGAGCCTCCCTCTCTCTGAACTCCCCTCTTGCTCTCTTGTGCTCTCTCTCTCTCTCTCTAACTCAAAAATAAATAAACATTAAAAAATAAAATAAAATAAAAACAAAAAACAGACAAATCACAGACATCATTATACATTCCTTTCCAGCACAGAAGCAAGGGTGACCTACGGCTTCTCAGGAGCTAAGACTTAGAGAACTTGTTGCTACATGCTGCCCTACTCCTTTGTAATGTCCTGGTCCCTGGAAAGTCTTTGTTAGAATGGGGTTGTATTATTAGAAAATGTGCTTCAAGATAGCCAACTGCTGAAGAAACTTATGAAGAATTGACACTTGAAAATCTCAGAGAACTTTATAACTTTGGGGAAATTCTCAAGATTCAGATCAAACTTGGTTGCATTAAAAGCCACATACTTGGGGCACCTGGGTGGCTCCATCGCTTAAGCATCCAACTCTTGATTTCAGCTCAGGCCATGATCTCACAGTTCATGAGCTGGAGCTCTGCAGCATGGCGTGGTGCTGACACAGAACCTGCTTGGGATTCTCTCCCTGCCCTTCCCCATGCTCACACTCCCTCCCTCTCTCAATACATAAATATTGTTTAAAAAATTATTTTTAAAAAAATAGAAAGCACATCCTCACCACCAGGGCCATGCTGTGAGCAAGTTTTATGAGCCCTGGGCAATTTTGCCTTCGGGTGAAACTTACTCCAGCAAAAAAAAAAAAAAAAAAAAAAAAAAAAAAAAATTACATTTTATTACTATCTTGGCCAAAAGATGAATGTAATCCAGGCAAGATTCATTATTATATATTCACTATCATTAAACTACCTGTTTCTTTTAAAAGAAATTAAAACATTTCATGAGCCCTAAAACTACTATGGGCTCTAGGCACTGGGCCAGCTATGTCAAAAGGACAAATCAGTCCCACTCACTGATGCAGATGTCCATGTTTGGACCCCTGACCCCTTTCCAGCCACATCTCCCCCTGCTCTGCCCTCATTCACTTTATTCCAGTCCACCTGTCTCTTCTATCCCTCTATCATGCTCAGCAGAGTCCCATCCCAGTCTCCGACCTCCGGGATCTTTGCAACTCACTCAGTTCTCAGCACACATGTCACCACCTCAGAGAGGCTTTCCCTGATCATCCTGACCATCCTAGCCACTCCTCCATCCCACTACCCTACTGCAGTGGTGATACTTCTAACAATATGCAAAATTTCATTTGTTTATTGTCGGCCTCTCATGCTAACATGATATAAAGAATATAAATTATATGAAGGCAGGGATTTTGTCTTAGTCATTGTCATATTACCAGTGCATCACCTACGGTAGGCTCTCAATAAACATTTATGCAATTAATAAGTGAGTGGAAAATCTACAGAAATTTCTCAGCACACTCAAAGAATATGGGAACAAAATAGTGCCTGTCATTTTATTCTTCCATTTTTATAAACAACAAGTCTCGCGCAGCCTAAGACAAACATCTCGAGGAGTTAGTGCCCACTGTTGGAGGGAGGAGCGAGAGAAGAAGGCATGCACTTCTGCACATATAACCAGACAGACTCACATGAGAGAACAGGAAATTCTCATAGCTAAGCTCTCAGTGTCCTTTAAGAAAGTTCATTCAGCAAGCATCCATTAGATGCCTGCTATGGATCAGCCACCATCTAAGAACCGAATTATGTCTACCCTCAAAGGATACAATGAAAAGGCAATTGAATAGGAAGTTGAAGACTAGAAATCACCTTGAATGGGCATATATTCCACTCCCTAACTTTAGGCAGGACATGGGACACTGTAAAGACTCTGAGAAGAGTGGTTTTAGAGACTGGGGGGAACATTTGTTGTTGCCAACATGCTTCCTTTGGTAATAGCACACCTATTATCTTTTGAGGAATTATCTTTCTCCGTTATGTGTGAATTTGGTGGGATTTTCATTCAAGGTTCCCAGCACTCTTCTTTGAGAGGAGTGGTCATGTGACTCAAAAAGAGCCAATCCGACTTTCTCTAGAGGCTTGAATCAGCAAAGTGACACGGGGGGGTGGGGAGAACGGGGGAGTATCCCAGTAGTGGATTAGTTCCTACTTCCAAGAACCCAGAAATGCCCTAGTATCCTTCTTTCCTGAGCCTGGTTCTCCAATGTTCCTTGATTGTGCAAACTTCCTGTTAACTACTCTTCCATTTAAGGAAGCCAGAGTCATTCCTGTGAAGCATCCTGACTGATGCAGTGGAAGACGTGCTAGGCTGAAGTCATTAGACTGGGTCTCTAGATGCCACTAATGCAAATGGCCAACCTCTTTGTGACCTCAGCTTCCTGTGACCTCAAAGAGAGATCGTTCCTACTCAGTAAGTATCCCAAGGTTATTGGAATGTTAAAATGAACTAGTAAGTAAGCTGGCCTATGTGTTGGGTAGGTCCCCTAGAAAGCAGATGCTGAGCCAGAGTTAGGAATGCAAGTGGTTTATTTGGGGATACCACCTCTGCAATATAAACGGGGTAAGAAGCAGAACCAGGCAGAGTCTTTAGACCGCAATGTGTAAATCTTGTCACAACTTGATGATGATGGAAACCTACATATGCATAAAAAACAAGGAATCCCTTGGGGGAAAGGAGTCCAGACCCCAATCTTTTCCCTTTCAAGGTTCAAAATTATTAGTATTTCTTTGATGAGCTGCTATAATCTCCACTGGACCACAAAGGGGAACTCACCCTAAGGGAGGGGACTCTACCCCAGGCTCACTACTCCATCTGTGGGCGTTTGAGGACAGGGTGATTCTAGCATGGCTTGAGCTACTTTTGCCGAGAGCAGAGTCTCAATTTTCAAGGCCCTGATCAGTGAATGATCTAGATACCAAATAGCGGAATGTTAGATTTTCTTAATTTTTAAAAGTATATCATAAGGAATATGGTCCATAGTTTTGTAATAGCATTATATGGTGATGGCTGGTGACAACACTTATCGTGGTGAGCATTCAGGAACATAGAGAATTGCTGAATCAGTATCACCTAAAACTAATATAATATTATATGTCAACTATATTTCAATAATAAATTTTTTAACGTTTTTAATTCAACAAAAAAATCTTTCCAGCACCAATTCCTTTCCACCCTCAGATATGCAGAGACAACTAAAGTTAAGGACAAAATAAATTAAGAGACTAAAGCACATTTAAATATTTTACCTAAAGAAAAAATAGTTTTTAAATATTAAGTTAGTTTAAACCCATTTAAAGTTGATTTGCTTATGTGCTGTCGATAAAATTATTATATTTATTCCTAAAAGAAGCAAAGATCCTGGGTAGGAAGAGAAAATTTGAAGGTTATCTCCTGGCCCATATGAACCAGGTATCACAAGAGAAAATACTGAAAAAGAGCCATGCTTCTTTTTAAAACATGATTTGTGGAGTGACAAAATAAAGGGGTAGGGGCTAGGGAAGAGAGGCATTCTTTTTCTTTCCCAAATTGCCCTAGTGTTGACATTAGGAAGATTAACATTTGATTCTGAGTGACCTTAGAATCCACTTATTTGTCATCTTGGAAACAATAGGTTAACAGTTTTCAAAATAACAGAACAATATAAACAAACAGCTGCTTTGACTAATCTGGGATCTACTGTTGCCATGAAGTCACCTCCAGGACATTTTCAAAAAGGGGGGGGGTGGTTAATCTCCTGACAGCATGAAAGGCCATGCCTGCAAACTGACTGGTGTGTAAAAGGAAGCCATCATTCACACTAATGGCTCCTTCATCTTGTTCTCCCTGTACTCATAGCTGCCCTAGAGCTGAAACGTGAGGCTTCTTAAACCCAGGGATAGGCAAAAGAATTTCATCACCTTTCCTGGGCACTCAATGTAGGCTTCTTCCTAAGTAGATTTTCTTCAGGTTTTCAACACAGACTACCATAATCACTAAAATAAAGCGTTGAGTTCCTAAACCCCTGAAAGGTGTTGACATGGACGCACCTCCAATGAATAGAGTGTTAAATCCTCTTCCCCCATCTCTACCTCCCCATGTACACGCCCAGCAATAGCCATGAGTGGTGCAATTGACACAGTCCATCTCTTATTCAAAGCGCTAGTCTCAGTTTGTTTTTTCTTTCCCCCACCCCCACCCACCACAGACATATGTACACAACTTGAATCATGTCCCAAAGTGGAACCAATAGAGTAAGATGCTCAACATTTTTATCTATCTACTATTATTTCTCAAGTTTGGAAAATTTCAAGTTTTCATGAATTTTCCCTGGAGAAGAAAAATTCTCCATCACCACAGACAGGTTTCATAATCACTCCAAGGAAATGACAAGTTCTTCTTGAGAACAATTCTTATTGCTTTCTGAAATTTGAGGTGAGAAATTGCATTTATTTCTTACCAAGCCACAAAAATGGATGATGTCATTCTTATATACCACAAGAACCGGGAGGTATGCTCTCATTTCCCACACAAATTATCAAATTATGCATAGTATTAGGGAGAAAAATGACAGTAAGGGTGAGAGCCACATTACAGTTACTGTTTATGCAGAACCATATATATTCCTACATTTCTCCCTTTGGTATTTTCTTCCTAAAAGCATTAAGGGAATATTTGGGGCTTTTTTCCCCCTTGTATCATTTCCCCTCAGTTGGGAGCTGCTAGCTTGTTATCTAGATTGGTAACAAACAAAAGCAATCTGCTTTCTGAAAATAAAGATTCCACCAAGATCTTCAATTGCATTTGTAATTGGGATGGGTCCACAGAGATACCATGAAAAACTGTACCAGTAGTGTGATAAAATACTTGCCTAAAGGGCCCTTGATTTTTTTAATCAATTAAGCCTTTTAGAAACTTCAAGACTTTATATAGAATTATTGAATCAGGGGGGCCTGCCTGGCGCAGTCAATAGAGCATGCCACGCTTGATCTCGGGGTCATAAGTTGAAGCCCCACGTTGGGCATAGAGATTACTTAAAAATAAAATCTTGTAGGGCCACCTGGGTGGCTCAGTCAGTTAAGCGTCCAGCTTTGGCTCAGGTCATGACCTCACAGTTGGTGGGTTCGGTTCGTGGTTTCGAGCCCCTCATCAGGCTCTGTGCTGACAGCTCAGAGCCTGGAGCCTGCTTCAGATTCTGTGTCTCCTTCTCTCTCTGCCCCTCCCCCACTCGCTCTGTCTCCCTCTGTCTCAAAAATAAATAAACATTAAAAAAAATAATTAAAAAAACAAAAAAATAAAATAAAATCTTTTAAGAAATTGTTGAATCATCACATTGTACACCTGAAACTAATATAACACTGTATGTTAATTATACTTCAATTAAAATAAAAGAACTTAGAGACATTATACCCCAGCCAGCCGTCTCTGTGCCAATATAAGGAAACTGAGCACCAAAATGTTGAGCTAATTTTTTCCAAGATCACGTGGCTAATTAGAGTTGGAACTGTAACCTCAATCTTCTAAATCTATCCTTACTGTGTAATTGTAATGGCAATTGAGAAATTTATATTTATAAAGTGGAATTTAAGATAGATTTTTATATTCAAAGAAATGATCAACTACTATTTTCCATTTTTAATCCTATCATCTTTTGTCTTCAGTATTAGCATGTCTATAACACTATCCAGAGTCTGTCTTCACCTTTACTGCAGAGCAAATAAATCTGGAGAAATAAATTTAACTGGTATTAGACTCAAGGAAGAATCTGAAAGAAAGGGTAACTGAATATGGGCTCAACTAGGGGGGCAATAAAGCACTAAAAATTACAGACCCCTCAAGTATGTGAAGCCTAACTCTTCACCATTTGAGTGTAGATTGCACCTATAGACTTGCTTTCAAAGAGCAAAATATAGGAGGGGAAGTAATTTTACATTGGAGAAACCTGGAAAACATCACCTCACTCTGTTATCATGCTATCATGTACTGCTAATATAATGTAATGAGAATGACACTTCTTCTCTGTGGTCTTCCACCCAAAAACCCATAACACCTGTATAATCATGAGAAAACATAAGACAAACCAAACTGAGGGCCATCCTACAAAACAACAAAACAACTCTTCGAAACTGTCAAGGTCATCAAAAACAAGGAAAATTTGAGAAAATGTCCCAGACCAGAGGCAGAGGAGGCTAAGGAGACAAGATGATTAAATGTAATGTGATATCATAGATGGGATCTTGGGACAGAAAAAGGGATATTAGGAAAAAATGAGTTAATTTGAATAAATTGTGTACTTTAGTTAATAGTAATTTACCAATGCTGATTTCTTAGTTGTGACAAATGTACCATGCTAATGTAAGAAATTATGATATAGAAAACAGTGTCCAAGGTAAATGGGAATTCTCTGGACTTTTACAACTTTCCAGTAAACCTAATACTATTCTAAAATTAAACGCTTATTTAATTTTAAAAGTATAGAGCAATCTTATGCCTTGGGAATAGTCCTATATAACAGATAAATGACCTCTTGAGTTTTCTTCATCTTGGTAGTATATTTTGTCTCATTCAGAAGTAAGGCATAGGGGCACCTGGGTGGCTCAGTTGGTTGAGCGTCCAACTTCAGCTCAGGTCATGATCTCACAGTTTGTGAGTTCGAGCACTGCGTCAGGCTCTGTGCTGACAGCTCAGAGCCTGGAGCCTCCTTCGGATTCTGTGTCTCCCTCTCTCTGCTCTTCCCCTGCTCACATGCTGTCTCTCTCTCAAAAATAAATAAAGATTAAAAAATTAAAAAAAAAAAAAGAAAAAGAAGGCATAATGGAAAATTTTATATGCTTCTGTATTCTGTGAATATAAGAACCATTAGCTCTCCTCAATTCTTCATTTGTGTAATCATCATCTTCAAAAGTGGTAGTTTTCAGTAGTTTCTGCTACTGAAAATGCTGAATTCATTTTATCAAACCAACTATTCTGACAATCTCATGGATCAAAGTTTTAATGTGGATATATCATGGATATAATATTTTTAAAATATGTTTGAAGCCAACAGAAAGCTACTAAGACAACCAGAACTTATAAAGGCAGGATAATGGAGAGAAGGGACATAAATGAAATGGGCCTGACATTCAGAGCAGCTTTTCTCCTCAAGGCATTTGTCAAGTTCTAAACAGCAACTGTAAAGCATAACAGCTTAGTAGAGAATTCTTCAGCTTCACTGTTGTAGGAACAAAAATACAGAAACTAGGATGTTCCAGAGAAAGTCCCTCATAAACATCCCACAATTTCAGTTAAAATTCCTCAAGGACTTCACTGTAAAATAAGAACTAAGCAGAAATAAACCAGCTCTGGTAAATATTGAAACCCAGCCTTAAATCCCTGATTGGATTAAGCTAACTAGCTTATCTACCTCCCAGAGGTAAAAAATATATCTTCTCTGGGAGAAAATAGTATCATCCAGAGCCTCAAAGTATCACTACAATTTTTCACACACTCAGGACATCCAGAAGATAAAATATAAAGACAGAGATTGTCAGGACATCCAGAAGATAAAATATAAAGGAGCCCAAATTAAGATGAAGAGAAACAGAGAGTAGAATCATACCTATAGGAAGGAGATCCATATACTCTAACAGAAATGTAGTATTCAAGAAAATAAAAGGATACTTACAGAAGAAAATTCATAAGAAAGAATTAAGTGGAAATTCTAGAACTAAAAATATAGTAACTAAAAATAGGAAGTCAATAGATAGGCTTAAGGGAAATATAGAAAGGAGCATAAAAGGTATATGAGACACAGTTAAAAAATCTAACATATATGTAAATAGATTGCCAGAAAGTAGAGAAAGAGAGAATGGGGCAGAAGTAAAATTCAGAAACAGAATACCCAGGAAGTATCCACAATTAATAAACTACATTAGCTTATAGATTCGGGAAGCGCTAGGAGCTTCAAGCAGAAAAAATATGAAGAAAGACCACACCTCGGTACATCATAGTAAGATTCCTGAAAACCAGGTAGAATATCATAAAAGCAGGCAGCCAGTAAAACACATTATCTTCAAAGGAGCTGTCATGGGGCTGATGATTGGCTTCTCAATAGAAATGATGAAAGTCCAAAGACAATGAAATGGTACTTTCAAAAAAGAGAAAGATAATTACCAACTGGAATTATATATCCAGTGAAAATATCCTTAAAAGTTAAAGATGAAATAAATACATTTTCAGATAAAATTAGACAGAATGAAAAGGTCATACATCAGCAATAACAGAATACTAAAGAAAGTTCTTTTTGTAGAAGAAATGTGACCCCAGTTGGGAACATGAAATAAAAAAAATAAATAAAGTGCATCAGAAAGAGTAAATATGCATATAAAAATAAATTAATATTGACTCTATTCAGCTTATAATAATAATAATGTCCTGTGGGACTTAAGTATAGATAAAATGAAACTATGTGAAAATAATAGCACAAAAATTAGAAGTAAACTAAGTCCAAGTGTGGTAAGACCCTTGTCTTGTCTTAGACTTGAGAAAGCTATTTATTTTGATCATATTTGAATAATATGAAGAAGTATTTTGAACTCTGAAGTAATCACTGAAAGAATAATATAAGAATATATAACTGACAAGCTAATATTGGGAAAAAATAGAATAATAAAAATAAGTAGTACAGGGGCACCTGGCTGGCTCAGTCAGAAGAGCATTTGACTCTTGATCTCAGGGTCATGAGATGAGTTGAAGCCCTACGTTGGGTGTAGAGATTAAATAAACTTTTTTTAAAAAGAACAAAAGAAGTGAAAAAAGATAGAAGGAATAAGTGGAACAAACAAAATATAAATAGTAAAATGACAGATTAAAACCTAAATATATTGGGACACCTGGGTGGCTCAGTCAGTTAAGCATCTGACTCTTGGTTTCAGCTCAGGTCATGATCTCACGGTTTTGTGGGTTCGAGCCCCACATCAGGCTCTGCGCTGACAGTACAGAGCCTGCATGGGATTCTCTCTCTCTCTCCCTCTCTGCCCCTCCCCCACTCATGCTGTCTCTGTCTCTCTCAAAATAAATAAATAATTTTAAAAAGAAGCTTAAAAAAAAACCCTAAATATATAAATAGTCACATTAAATAAAAATAAATGTCTTTGCAAGGGCAAAGTTGGTTAGATTTTTTTAATTATTTTTTAAAATTAATTATATATTGCCTATAAAAGTTATAGCTTAAATATAAGGATAAAGAAAGCTTAAAAATATGGGGCACCTGGTGACTCAGTCAGTTGGGCCTTTGACTCTTGATTTTAACTCAGGTCATGATCTTGCGGTTTGCGAGTATGAGCCCCACATCCAGCTCTGTGCCGACAGTGCAGGGCCTGTTTACGATTCTATCTATCCCTCTCTGTCTGCTCCTCCCCTGCTTGCTCTCTCTCTCTCTCTCTCTCTCTCTCTCAAAATAAATAAATAAACATTAAAAAAAAGAAAGTTTACAAATAAAAGGATGAAAAAATATACCACACAAATATTAACCAAAAGAAACTAGTGGGACTATAATATCAGACAAAGTAAACTTTAAGACAAAAAGCATTGCTAAAGATAAAGAACATGACAAAAGAGTCAATCCACCAGGAAGATGTTATAATTTCAAACTTTTATGTACCTAATAATATAGCCACAAAATGTAAAAAGGAAAAAAATGACAGAACTAAAAGGAACAATAGACAAATAACAATTATAGAGACGACTTTAACACAACATGCCCAGTAAGTAATAGAACAAGCAGACAAAAATAAAATCAGTAAATATATAGATTTGAATGATTTAAAAATCTTTAAGTGACAGTATAAAATACTGCACCAATAATGCAGAATGCACATACTTTCCAAATGCATATAATAATTTCCCAAGTTGACCATGTGCTAGGTCATAAAGCAAGTCTCAACAAATCTTAAAGGATTGAAATAACATAGTGTATGTTCTCCTACTATACTTGAATAATTAAGTTAGAAAGTAATAACAAGGGGTGCCTGAGTGGCTCAGTTGATTAAGCATCTGACTCTCGACTTTGGTTCAGGTCATGATCTCATAGTTGTGAGATCAAGCCCCACATCGGACTCCATGCAAATGTTTTAAAATATTAATACATATATAAAATATCCAATAGTCAAGGAAAAATCATAGTGAAAATTGTTAAATATTTCTAACTAATGATAATGAAAATATGACTTATCATAAGTTGTAGAATGCAGCTAAAAGTCATACTTAGAGATTAATGTATATAAATAAATATATGAGAAAAGAAGAAAGACTGCAAATCAATCTTTTAAGTATCTACCTCAAGAAATTCAAGAAACAAAATAGCAAGTTAAACTCAAAGAAAATAGAAAGAATAAAAACAAAAGTAGAAATTAATGAAATAGAAAACATATAATAGAGAGGATTAGGGAAAAGCAAATATTCATTCCCTGAAAAATAATATTAAAATTGCAAGACTAGGGTAGCACCTGGGTGGCTCAGTCAGTTGGGCAGCCAACTTGATTTTGGCTCAGATCATGATCTCACGGTTTGTGAGTTTGAGCCCCACATTGGGTTCTGTGCTTATAGCATGGAGCCTGCTTGGGATGCTCTCTCTCCCCCCTCTCTACCCATTCCTGCTTTCTCTCTCTCTCTCCCTCTCTCTCTCTCAAAATTAAAAAAAAAAATTGCAAGACTATAGCCAGATTAATCAAGAAAATGAGAGAGAGAAGATACAAATTATCAGTATCTTAAAGAATTTTTTTTTAATGTTTATTTATTTTTGAGAGAGAGACAGAGAGAGACAGATTATGAGCAGGGGAGGGGCAGAGAAAGGGAGACACAGAATCTAAAGCAGGCTCCAGGCTCTGAGCTGTCAGCACAGAGCCTGACATGGGGCTCGAACTCATAAACCTTGAGATCATGACCTGAGCCAAAGTCCCGGACACTTAACCCACTGAGCCACCCAGGCGCCCCACAAATTACCAGTATCTTGTTTGAAAAAGTTGATATCACTATATGTCTTAAAGACATGTAAAAGATAGAAAGAGGACATTACAAAGAATTACATGCCAATTAATGTGAAATTCTAAACAAAATAACTTCCAAGAAAGAAAGAATTTACTAAAACTAACACACACAAAAAAAAATAGAAAACCAAATGGTACTTTTTGTATTAAATTAGATCTGCAGTGAATAACTTTGTGTCCTCATATATTCTTCCAAGCATTGATGGAGATAACCATTCTTTCATAAAATGTTGCAGAGAATAAAAAGGGAGGGAACAACTTCCTAACCAATTTTATAAGACTAACATAATCTCAATACAAAAATGAGACAGTAACATTGCAGGAAAAGAAAGTTATAGTCAAATCTCTCATAAACATAAAAGCAAAATATCTTAAACAAAGTTATTACCAAATTAAGCCCAGCAACGTATACAGGAACAATAAAGTGGAATTCAAATAGATGAAGAAGAGACATTTCAAAAAATTCAACCCCCATTTATTTTTAAATAAGATAAAATCAAACCCCAGCACATTAGGAATAAAAAAGAATGTCCTTTATCTGATAAAAGTTATATATAAAAATTCTATAGCAAACATCATACCTGACAGTGAAATGTTGAAAGTTTTCCCCCTAAGAAACAAGGAGGCCAGCCATCACCACTTCTACTTGACATTGTATTTGAGATCCCAGGCAAATCAATGAGGAAAGAAAACAAAATGAAAGAAAAGAATAAGAATTGATGTACTTATACACTCATGTACAAAAGTCCAAAAGAATCCACAGATAAACTATTAGAATTCAGAAATGAATTTAGTAAGGTCATTGGATAAAATGAAAGCAACATCAACAATATTTGTAAATAAGCAGTAGTAATAGCAACCAAAGAAATAAAATACTAGAAATAAATCTATCAAACATTGTGTAAGACATTTAGGTGAGAAACTGCAATGCTATACTGAGAGAAGTTTTATAAGGCCTAAATAAATGAAGCAATATACCATGTTCATGTGTTGGAAGGCAAAATTGTAAAGATGTTGATTCCACCTAAACAGATCTGCAGAGTCAATGCAATCCTAATCAAACTCCAGCAGGGGTTTTGTTTGTTTGTTTGTTTGTTTTCTCCCAACAAAAATCATTTCTACATACTTCCTTATATAGAAATGTAAAGTATCAAGAATAGCCAAGACAATCTTGAAGAAGAATAAAGCACGAGAACTTACTCTACTCGCTCAGATATCAGAACTTCATACTTGATCAGTGAGTTTGAGATAAGTTGCTAAGCCTGCAGCATGCAGGCTGTTCTCTCCTTGGGTGCCAGCCAACCCATAGGAAATATAGCTTGACAGAGCCAGATTGCCTCAGCAAGTAGGTTCAACTGAGGCTTTCAGTGGGGACTCAATACTGCAAAGACTGCTATGTCCTATGAGTGTTGAGGTACTGGTAGTCAGGTGTGCCCAGGAAATTAAGAAAGAACTGGTGTAATTCAAAACTATGCTTCAGTTTGGAAGCATAGTTTTCAAAGTTTTCAAAACTATGCTTCAGAATGGAAACAGGAGAAGAATGAAAAAAAATTAAAAGAGGGCTGGCTAGAAGAGAGAAATCACCTTAGGAAAAATGTGAAATCTTAGAAGACTGGACAGAATGGACATATAAACAAGGAAAAAGAAGATGCATTCAGGTCTAATGGCTCTTCGAAAGGAAATTCAGGGGTGCCTGGGTGACTCAGTCAGTTAAGTGTCCAACTTCGGCTCAGGTCATGATCTCACGGTTCTTAAGTTCAAGCCCCGCCTCTGGCTCTGGGCTGACAGGCTTGGAGCCTGCTTCAGATTCTGTGTCTCCGTCTCTCTCTGCCCTTCCCCCGCTCGTGTTCTCTCCCCCTCTCTCTCTCTCTCTCTCTCTTTCTCTCTCAAAAATGAATAAACATCAAAAAAAAGGAAGGAAGGAAGGAAAGACAAAGGAAGGAAGGAAGGAAGGAAGGAAGGAAGGAAGAAAGAAAGAAAGAAAGAAAGAAAGAAAGAAAGAAAGAAAGAAAGAAAGAAAAAGAAAATTCAAAGCAAGATGCAATTAGAAAAACTACTAGGGTCCAATAGTCTAACAGAGGAAACAAGGCAAGATTTTGGAGGACAGACTGGAAAACTGCCTTCACGGGAGTCAGAGTTCAGGAAACTACTAGGAAACATTCTCTTAAAACTTCAGGTAGAGTGTCCATTATATGAACACATGAGTGATGATCCTTTAAATGTTATGACATCTATATCAAGTGACTGCATACAAATTGGGCATATCTGAGAGGAATATTGAGGAATATCAGAATAAAATATTCAAGAAATTATTGGGTAACTTTCAAGGTAATACAGTTATTATAGATAAGTACATAGGTTTTGTCTGCACCCTAAGGAAACATGCTGAAGAAATTTGTGGAATTAGAACTCCAAGGGTAGTTGTAGCAAGGATAGGACATATTAATGGGACTCAAGAAGAATAGTAACAGATTGTATCCAGGCTTCAATTAGATATCAGTCTGATGAGTCTTCTAATCCAGAAGGTAAGGTGGTTAGGATGCCTTTGACAGACCCAAAACTCACAGATTTTATATCTCTCATTTTATATATGGGAGACACCGCAGAAGTGATCTAGATTGTAAAGGAATGTATAAGAAAAACAACGATCTGATCCATAAAGCATTGAAAAAGTGAAAGGAAGGGACAAAATTCCAACACACAGAGCTAGCCCACCTGTGCTAAAGAAGGAAAGGGACCAACTTAAAAAGTGGTTGAGGGACATGTAAGTTAACACAGCATAGTAAGGACCTCCAAAAACTTTCTCTTCCACAAAAGCAATGAGAAAACTGGTAAAAATTATTAGAATCACCTCTGTGGTTAAATTTGTTCTTAAGTATTTTATTCTTTTTTTTAATATTTTTAATGTTTATTTACTTTTGAGAGAGAAAGAGAGAGAGAGAGAGAGAGACAGAGCGTGAGCAGGGGAGGGGCAGAGAAAGAGGGAGACACAGAATCTGAAGCAGGCTCTGAGCTGTCAGCACAGAGACTGACATGAGGCTCAAACCCACAAACCGTGGGATCACGACCTGAGCAGAAGTCGAACGCTTAACCAACTGAGCCACCGAGGCACCCCAAGTATTTTATTCTTTTTGATGTTATTGTAAATGGAATTATTTCCTAATCTGCTTTTGAGATTGCTCATTGCTAGTATATAGTAACCTTACTGAACCTTACTGCAACCTTACTGAACTTGTTTATTAGCTCTAATAGATTTTTTTTGTAGATTTCTTTGGCTCTTTAGAATCATGCCATCTGCAGATAGAAATAGATTTACTTCTTCCTTTCAAATCTGGATTCCCTTTATTTATTTTTTTAAAAAAATTTGTGCCAAATGACTCTAGCTAGAACCTCCATTAGAATGTGAATAGCAGTGACAAAAGCAGGTATCTTTTTCTTGTTTGTCATCTTATGAGAAAAGCTTTCAGGCTTTCACCATTGCATACAATGTTAGCTGTGGGTTGTTTAAAGGTTGAGAAAGTTCCTTTCTATTCATAGTTGTTTGAGTGTTTTCATCGTTGAAGGGTGCTGGATATTTTTCTGTACCTATTGAGATGATCACGTGGTTTCTGTTTTTTACTCTATTAATATGGTATATTACATTGACTGAACTAGTAGTCAAAAAACTTCTCATATATAAAAGCCCAGCATCAGAGAGTTTCAATGGTGAATTCTTCCAAATGTCTAAAGAAGAATTATCACCAGTTTGTCACAAACTTTTCCCAAAAATAGAATTGGAGGGAACACTTAGCAAATCATTCTATAGGGCTAGTATTACCTGATACCAAAAAAATAAAAACTACAAAAAACAAAAAAACTAGACAATGACATCACACACAAAAAAAGATAGACCAGACCCCGGATGAATACAGATGCAAAAATCTTCAACAAAATACTAGGAAGGGAGTTTAGCAACACATAAAAATGGCTAAGCACCATGACCAAATGGGATTTATCCAAGGAATGTGAAGTCCGTTCATCGTATGAAAATCAATCAAATTACCTCTTTTACAGATTTCTTTCAATCGGGTTTATTTCAGGGGTCATGAAATAACGGCTGGCAACAAAAGACAGGGATCCTGGCAATACTGAAAACTAGAAAATTTTTTTCTACTGAGTCTCTGCCATTGCCTCTGGCAAAACTGGGTCCTGGGTTCTGGGAACATCATTTTGCTTGAAATAACTGCCCTGGGGCTGAGGATTTGCTTATTTTCTAAATTTCATGGGTGTTGGCTATTGCTGTGACAATCTTATATATCTATTAATTCTTTGGACTCTTGAAAAAAATAAAAAGGTAGGTACATGAGAGCCTTCATGGTGAATTAACACAACTTCTGAGGCCGTGAAGGCTTTAGTTTCTGAGGAAAAAAAAAAACTCTTGATTTATTAACTGAGTAGAATAATAAATCAGAGAGGACAGATTTCAGATTTAATTCCTTTGTAGTTTAACCTCACTGAATTCTCACTTATTAAGGAATTTCATCTTTGGACTCGATTTCTTCTTAAAAGATTAGTAACAGAGCAGATTTTTATTTAAATTTGGGGCACCTATCTGTTGGTGGCACTTTATTATTAGAGCATCCTTATGTGGGTATTTAATTATACTGTAGAATGTCTATATTGGATAGATGTATGTAGACATAGTTTGAGTGAGGAAATAGAATAAGGAGTGAGATTTCAGCTTAAGGTTATTTTTTTTAATGTTTATTTTTGAGAGAGAGAGAGACAGAGACAGAGACAGAGACAGACACAGAGAAAGCAGGGGAGGGGCAGAGAGAAAAGTGGATAGAGGATCCTAAGCAGGCTCTGTACTTACAGCCCAATGTGGGGCTCAAACTCAGGAACCATGAGATCATGATCTGAGCTAAAGTTGGATGCTTACCCTTATTACCATTTGATGTCATAAATTTAATTTCCAAAATACTGAGTAGACCCTTCTCTGTCTATTCACTTCCTCAGGGAACTCATCTGAATTATCGCTCTAAATTCCATCCTCACAGGGGTGGCTCCCAGATCACATCTATTCACATTTCCACATGGACTCCTAAGAAGGATCTCAAGTTCAATATGTCCAGAGTTAAGCTTCTGATTTCCTCTTCCTTTTCTATGCTCACCCCTAAATCTATTCTCATGGCAGTCCTTCTGTGATAGTTCCAATAAATGGCAACTGCCTACTTGTCATTACTCAGGACAGAAACTTTGGAGTCACCCTTGACTCATCAGGTTCTCTCATACCCCATGTCCACTGCAAGCTCACATCTGTGTTTTGTCTAAATTATTATATCAATGTGGGCACTTCTCACTAACTTCATCTCTAGTATCTTGCTCTAAGCACCATCTCCCTCACATGCACTGTTTTTAAAACCTTCCTATGGCATAAAAACAGAAACATAGACCAATGGAATAGAATAGAAACCCCAGAATTAGACCCACAAAAGTATGCCCAACTAATCTTTGCCAGTAAAGAATATCCAATGGAAAAAAGACAGTCTCTTTAACAAATGGTGCTGGGAGAACTGGACACCAACATGCAGAAGGATGAAACTAGACCACTTTCTTACACCATTCACAAAAATAAACTCAAAATGGATAAAGGACCTGAATGTGAGACAGGAAACCATCAAAACCCTAGAGGAGAAAGCAGGAAAAAAACCTCTCTGACCTCAGCCACAGCAATTTCTTACTTGACACATCCCCAGAGGGAAGGGAATTAAAAGCAAAAATGAACTATCGGGACCTCATGAAGATACAAAGCTTCTGCACTGCAAAGGAAACAATCAACAAAACTAAAAGGCAACCAATGGAATGGGAAAAAGATATTTACAAATGACATATCAGACAAAGGGCTAGTATCCAAAATCTATAAAGAGCTCACCAAACTCCACAACCAAAAAATAAATAATCCAATGAAGAAATGAGCAGAAGACATGAATAAACACTTTTCTAAAGAAGACATCCAGATGGCCAACAGGCACATGAAAAGATGCTCAACATTTCTCCTCATCAGGGAAATACAAATCAAAACCACACTCAGATACCACCTCACGCCAGTCAGAGTGGCTAAGATGAACAAATCAGGAGACTATAGATGCTGGCGAGGATGTGGAGAAACAGGAACCCTCTTGCATTGTTGGTGGGAATGCAAACTGGTGCAGCCGCTCTGGAAAACAGTGTGGAGGTTCCTCAAAAAATTAAAACTAGATCTATCCTATGACCCAGGAATAGCACTGCTAGGAATTTACCCAAGGGATACAGGAGTGCTGATGCATAGGGGCACTTATACCCCAATGTTTATAGCAGCACTCTCAACAATAGCCAAATTATGGAACGAACCTAAATGTCCATCAACTGACGCATGGATAAAGAAATTGTGATTTATATACACAATGGAATACGATGTGGCAATGAGAAAGAATGGAATATGGCCTTTTGTAGCAACGTGGATGGAACTGGAGAGTGTTACACTAAGTGAAATAAGTCATACAGAGAAAGACAGATACCATATGTTTTAATTCTTATGTGGATCCTGAGAAACTTACCAGAAGACCATGGAGGAGGGGAAGGAAAAAAGAAAATAAAAAAAAGAAAGGTTAGAGAGGGAGGGAGCCAAAACATAAGAGACACTTAAAAACTGAGAACAAACTGAGGGTTGAGGGGGGGTGGGAGGAGGGGGAGGGTGGGTAATGGGTATTGAGGAGGGCACCTGTTGGGATGAGCACTGGGTATTGTATGGAAACCAATTTGACAATAAATTTCATATTTAAAAAAATAAAAAATAAAAAAACCCTCCTAGCTAGTGTCCCTGCCCCCACTTCAGTTTATTCTTTTTTATCTATTCAGTCTATTCTCCACAAAGTGATCCTATTCAAATAGAAATCAGATCCTGTCACTGTTTTTTTTTTAATTTTTTTTAATGTTTATTTTTGAGAGAGAGAGACAGCATGAGCAGGAGAGGGGCAGAGAGAGAGAGAGAGAGAGAGAGAGAGAGAGGGAGACAGCACAGAGCCTGACGTGGGGCTCGAACCCATGAACCATGAGATCATGACCTGAGCTAAAGTTGAACACTCAACCAACTAAGCCACCCAGGCACCCCTGGATACTGTCACTTCTTTGCTCCAAACTCTCCAAAGGCTTCCATTTCAACATGAACTCCAAGGTCCTTACATAACCTATCGCATCACTGCTGATCACCCTTGCTCCCTTGCACACTGCAAGAGACACACATAAAAGAGCTTCCTTGTTGTTTCTGAAAGATCCAAGCACGTATCCTCGTCAGGGCCTTTGCAACTTCCCTTAGCCTGGTTTCTCCAAGAGCAGAGTCTGAGACAAGGCTTGCTTACAGCAGTTTATGTGGGCAGAAAGCAGAAAGGGACCAAATGCAGGAGGGATAGAAGCAGTGTCACAGGAGGAAGGAAGGCAGATATAAAGATGCATGATTGATGGGATCACCTCTGTGGGAGACAGGTACTCAATCCCACAGAATCATCCTTATGAAAGGTTTAGGAAATGCATTTCAACTGTCCACCAGGGAAACAAAAAAAGGAGCAGAATTTATCTATAGGCTCCAGTTTCCTGTTGGTCAAGAGTGGCCCCGTGGGCATAAACCCTCTGGCACAGCTGGGTTTTGCATGCATGACTATCGACTGGGTTTCTGCTGATACCCATGCTATTGCAACACAGAAGCCCCAGGTCAGGGGTCAAAAGTATGGGAATGTATGTGTCTCAGGCCCGAGTGGAGGCACTATCAGATTAGACTTCCATGCAGCTGCTGAAGCCTGAGGGAATGGATACAGCAGTAATAGCTGGAGTAAGTGATAGGAAGAGAGGATTTCAGGTGGCACACAAGCCATGTCCAGTTTGAGCAGGCTCCTTCCTCTGCCTAGAACACCCTACCCCCATATATCCTAATGGGACTCTCCCTCAGGGCTCAAATGTCACCTTATTAGAGAGGCCTTCCCCCAAGCTTTCAATTTAAGAGAGTAACACACACACACACACACACACACACACACACACACACACACACCAAGATCCTCCATACTTAAAATTAAAATCATAACTCTGTTATGAATTTAACTGATATTCTAATTCAAAGGAAATGGACAAAGGGAAAATAATAAAAAGATTCCTACACGTAGCCTAGAAGATTGTGAATCATTTTGAAGTTTGTGGAAAAAAACAAACAAAACAAAAAACATGGGCATATGGTTGTCTGATAAGACTTTGCTAAATCCTATTTAATATCAGCTTTAACTCTATAAAACCAGAATATTAATCAGACAGCAGAAAACTAAAACTTACATTATACATGATTTCCTAACCTGAGTGAAGGATTTTATCACTAGGACAAATATAAGAAAAAAAATCTCTTTCCCTGACCCACCTAGGTCCTTTGTAGTTACAGATCTATCTGAAACCACTGAAATATAGTATTTAAAACATATTAAAATAATTTCTCTTTAAGAAAAAAGTATTTGTAGAACTAATGGTCTGCAAACAGGATATGATGGATTCAGAAATAAAAAAAAAACAGCATGAAAACTTAGCATATTGATTGTTAGTGAACACAATCTGTGTAATCACACCTACCATCCCTTCACTGTAAACAGTTGTTACTCAGAAGCCATAAGTGGGAAACAGGTTCAATTCCACTTTTAGGGTCTTAGAAGGAATTCTGAGAATATCTCTCAATATTTAGAGGTCTCATTTGAGGCAACCTGGCTGGGTGGCCATCTTACTTTAAAGCCTTCTGTAGAAAAACGGACATTCAAATGCCCCATTTAGGAGGCTGTATCCTTATTGAGAAATAATTCTATTTTATATCTAACTCAACCCTGCCAAAATGCAAGTCCACCATATGCAGACTTAAAAAGCTAACATGCATGTTTACATCACTCGGTAGTTCCCATTTTTTAAATGCTACATGATAATCATTTCTTTCATCCTTTCTTGCAAGATTAATTTCCTCTCTACTGTATCTCTGACTCAAAGTTTCCTATGTCCTTTGGTCTGAGGATTCAAGAAGCTAACCAACATGGACTTCTATAACAGCCCTGATGATTTCTATGTCTGGTATTTCTAAATTCGGTATGGTCTAGCCCCTGGCTACTACTCAAAGTCTGGTTCCCAGACCAGCAGTACCAGTAGCAACTAAGATCTTGTTAGAAATGCAGATTCTTAGACACCCCCCCCCACCCCGACTACTGACTCAGAATTTGCCTTTTAACAAGATTCCAGGTGATTCCTTGCACACCAAAGTCTCAGAAGCACTGTTCGAGAGAAGTACAACTTGAGAGTGCCAACATCATCCCCAATACCCTCCAAGGACCTGCTGTTTTGACCTCTTACAGTGTTGATTTTTTTCTTATAACCACATTTCTAGCATAAATTAGTAATTTGTCTGTAAAATTTAGTAAAAATACAACACTTTTTTAGAGGCTTGAAAGGATAATAGTCTTGATTTTAGGAGCGCCTGGGTGGCTCAGTCAGTTAAGCATCTGACTTCAGCTCAGGTCATGATCTCACAGTTTGTGAGTTGGAGCCCCACGTCTGGCTCTGTGCTGACAGCTCAGAGCCTGGAGCCTGCTTCGGATTTTGTGTCTCCCTCTCTCTCTATCCCTCCTCGACTAGTGCTCTGTCTCTCTCTGTCTCTCAAAAATAAATAAATGTAAAAAATAAATTTTTTTTAAATAGTCTTGATTTTAATTCTTTAAAAAAAGTTATTTCTTCATGGTGCCATTTACTATTTACCATATGAATAAAGTTCAGAAAAAGCTCCTCTGCACTGTTACTTGTTTATGTTGGCCTCTCACTCCCTAGATTATAAGCCCTCTGAAGGGCAAACACTAGGTTTTCTCTCTCGCTGCAGCCCCAAATCAGCATATATTCACATTTTTATAAGCAGTTGTTAATGACTGCAAAAAGAGGGCATTCCCTTGCATCTTTTGTCCTAAACAATTAATCCATGGATGCCAAAAAGTGGGAGTCAACTGAGAAACTGAGAAACTTCTCAATTTCATTGTGGAGAAACAAAACCAAAATTCTTGTTAAAATCAATACAGATAAAATCTGTCATTTCCTTTTGTCCTACCAACTCAATTACCTACCACACTGAGAGATAAGATACTCTGAGCATACTTACAACCTGGCTATCACCACCCAGGGCTTCTTCAAACTCTTAGAAGATTAAACCCATGATGACTTTTTTCCCTAATAGCACACTTTTAAGGGTCATACTTTTTCTGAATTTTGGATCTATTTTTTTATTATAGGCAAGTTCTTAAAGATGATCAGTGGCCCCGCAATCTTAATTAGTGCTTGTACTACAACGTGCTGGTGTTCTTAAAGCTCTTAAATATGAGTAACCAAGATCAATTTACTTAATTTTTCAAAAGGCAAATTCCCTTCTTCATTTTGGTTCCTCTTTCTACAGAACTTCCTGCAGGAGTAGAAGATACCATTTTTTTCTAAGGAATTTATCTACATACTATGATATTGCCTTTTTCATGTCTTCTTTTGGAAGCTTTCCATCTTAAAAAAGGGGGGACAAATATATATATACACACATATATATGTATATATATATACACATATACACGTGTATATATATATATACACACATATATATACACATATATATACATATATACACAGATAATATATGTATATATGTATACATATGTATATATGTGTACATATGTATATATGTATATGTACACATATACACATGTGTGTATATATATATATGTATGTATATACGTATGTATGTATTTTGTCTTCTTTCTGACTGGAACTCTATGTTCCAAAGTCTTCCCTGGGAAAGGCTAGGTACAGTGGCCTTTTCAAAGTACTTTTCTAAACTCTTTAAAAGCCTTCAAAGTTTATTTGTATTTCTTTATAATCTCCTCAACTATCCCACTTTTTCTGGCCAACCCATTTGCAAAAACCTTATTAAGTATGTTATGGAAGTATATAGATTTACCTGTCTTCTTTTCTTATTTTTATGTTCCTAACATAATGTAAGCTCCACTTAGCAATACACTATAAATAAGGAAGTGCTAGATTTATTACCACAGCACCTCTCCCTACCACGTACCACCTTCTCTTCGCTGATAAAAAGAATAAAATAACTCCCTGATTGAGTTAGGAAATGTGTCTTCATGCAGGTGATTTTTAAACACCCTAAGATTATAGTAGCACATCGCCATTATACTTCAGGCCACAGATGTCAAACGAACAAGTGCACCGCTGGACGAGATCCCATAAAACCTCAAACCCAGCTGCTCTGTTCTTACTGATATCGCCATAGCTCGGGTCCATGGGACTTAACATGCACCACTGCATGAAATTTCTCACTGTCTTATACCGTGCCCTGATTGTTTCACACGAAACATGCGCATCAGCCTCCCATAAGCCACTTACGGGAAATTACACTCTCTTGAGTGTTTATCACCACCCTGAGCCCCTTACATAATTCTGTGCACCTAATACAACCTTGATCACTTAAACACTTCTTTGTGGATTGATCCATTGATTGGCTTTTAATCTTTCACTCATAGATAGTCTGTATCAATACAGATAATGTAAAACTGAGGGCTGAGGTAATTACGTGACTAATTAAAACAAAAGCCAATCATTCTCTCCAGCCTCCATTTTCCTCTCATAATAAAACTTGCAAAATCAGCAGATTGGATGCTCCCAATATGAACCTACACATAGTCGCTAGAGTTACTCAGCCCTCTGTCAAAATATTTTGTTTAAAAGTTGCCAGATAGCACAGAGTTTTGTATAGCATACGGCTCGAGTCTGTAGCTATATTAGATTTTACCAAAAAAACTTTTGCGATACTTGGATGTGTGTATCCACATGGATTTGGAAATTGAGCAATTTATGTATTATTATATTTAATTTATAATCACCTCATCCCCCAAAAGTATTTAAGGCCATATACAGAAATGCAGAACTCCTGTCCACACACTTAGAAGCACACACACATACACACACACACACAGATAATGACACCTACTATGAGGCAGCCTAGGCACTACTGAGAATCAGTTTCACAGCAAAATTCAAGCTTTAGTTCCTGTTTGATAATATACGTTTCATTAATAATGGAAGGCAGCATATTTAAATTTTTATTATTTATGTTATAGGTTAAACTGTACTTAGCTTCCTTTGGTTAGCTTTGAGGGAATGCAATTGCAGACTTATATTTCAGGAATGTAAGTAACAATATACTGTGTCATTAGTCATCTTCAAAGACTAGGAGTCCTCACACCTTTCTCTCAGTTTCCCTTTGCCAAGACCGAAAAAGGATACTATAAATGTCATGTTGTAAATGATAAATCACATTTTTATGGACTTGGAAGTTAACTTTGCTTGGAAGCATTTTTATGGATTTTGGAAGCTAAAGAATAAAAGCAGCTAGGTTTATAAGATCAAAAACTTTCTTTCCAGGGAGTAGCATTTGTTCTGTGTTCCGGGACATTCACCATTGGTTTCAGTTTTCTCTTGGTATTTTTTCACTACTAAGAGGTATAAGCTGAAAACAATATCTTTAATGAAGGTAGCTGTTCACTCAGCCTCACAACTAAAAGAATTTTTGTTGCTGTTGTTGTGTAGTGTATGGGAAACAATAAGACACTACTGGAAAGTCTTCCCCACTGGCCATTGCCTTTTCTTCCTTGCTGATGAGACCATGATTTTGTTCAGGTATCCACACTCTTCCTAAGTATAGGCCCAGGTCTAAGGGGTGAATTTTGTTTAGTCTGTGGCATTCATAGTAATAAACGATGAGATTAGGAAAAGACACATGTCCTCACTCTGGTCAAGAAGATCCCATTTCTGCCCCTACCGGTTGTTGCACCCCAAAGGGACTGTGAACGTACCCTGGATATCTTGCTACTGCCAAGGGAAGCTAGGCCACTTGGATGAAAATGGTGGAACAGAAACATGGAACCTGGATCTCTGGCGACACCAGTGAGCCACTGAATTAACCAACTCTGAAGTTGCCCTTCTTCTCTGAATGCTCTGTAATATCAAATAATAAATCACTGATCTTTTAAGCCAATTGAATTAGGAGCTCAAGTTATTTGCCCCTGAAAATTAATATTCTCTCTTCTATCTCATCCTAGATGGAGTAGGGGGAAATTCAAAATGTAGAGAGAACTTGTTGATATTTCACTACACAGGGAGAAAGAAGGAAGATGAATACAGGACCTGAGCATGAGCCCTCCATTTGTGTATTAACTGTCTCATCAATCCCAGTGTTTACTCCCTCATTCCATAGTCTGTCGTAGAACACGACATTCCTTGGCATTCTGCTGGGTACTAAGGATATGGGCATTAACATACCACAAATCTCACCCTCATAGACCAATGGATGATACAGATGCGTCTACCAAAATGTTTACCTCAGTATGATTGAAGTATGTATATATATCATCTGCCACCAAAACCCAGTGGCACCTAATTTAACCTGGGAAGAATTCCAAAATAATTTTTTTTTCAAGTTATGAGAAAACCCCATTTTCCTGTAATTTATCCAAACATTTCACATGCATGAAGTCATGTATTTCAGAGCAAATCAAGTAACCCTCAGAGTTGACCCTGAAGAAAGAATCAGCCTTATCCAGGCAGAGTAGAGAAGGAACCATCGAAGAAGGGAACAGTGTGCACAAGGGCACAGGAGAAGGAGAGAGCACAGCTGGGGAACTAAAAGTAACCTAGCATAACAGGGCAAAGACACACCTGGGGAAGTGGTGGGCCATGCCCTGAGAAAAGGGCCAGATCATAAAGGTCTTTATCCTGGGAGCATTGCAAGTGACAGAGAGACATAACCCTCTATGTTTTTTAAGGAAAACCACTCTGGCAGTATGTGGGATGATAAATTTGGGAAGGGAAAAGTTAAGAGACAGAGGGATAAGACTCTGAAGCTATTGCAGAAATCCACCCCGTAACGGCAAGGACCCGAGCGAAGGCTGGGGCAGTGGGAACACAAAAAGAGGGAATGTGAGGATGATTAAAAGAAATGGATTGATGGAAGAGTGGATGGAGGAAGGGATAAGAGGTGATCTGAGCTGACTCCCAGCAGACTGGATTGGACAATCAGGAGATGACTGTGCCAAGACCAGAGACAGGACCTTCCTGGAGAGGAAAGTGTGGCACTGCATAAGCAGGAGACACTGTCCCAGCCAGTAGCCATGAGAAGGGCTGCCATGTCTCATGACGAATAGTCCACCCCACTGTCACCACAGCAATCTTACTCCAGCTGAACTGAGTGCATCTCAGAAAATATGTCACCTGTAACTGTGAAGTCGACGACTATGTCAATGAATTCCTATTCCTCACTCCTTTTGATTCTCAAGTAACAGAAAACCTCGGAGGTTAGGTTGATTTGATCGAATATATTGATTTGTTTTATGGTACGTGGATAAAACACAAGGAAATGGAAGAATGCGTTCAATATCTTGCTAGGCCTTACAGCATAAATAAGCTCAAAATTAGAGAGAAATATTTGAAAGTGATTTTCCTTTTTTTAAATTTGGCTAGGTGGTCTGTGCCACACTGTGCAAATGCAACAGTTAATTGATCTTATTTACATTTCTTTATTCATGTATGCTGTATAGGAAATAGGAAATATATAAACACATAGATATTTTTAAGGTACCTTCACATGGTATCCTTAAAGCCACAGTTGTTGCGTATGAATAAATTCACTTGCAGCCTTCAGTGACATTCTATAGGAAAGGGAAATGGGCTTCTACAAATAGGGGAGAAGGTAACCACCCCCCACCCCACCCCCGCAAAGCAGCTTCTTTTGGCCCAAGGCAGGTGCTGGGAGAGCAGCACCTCTGCTCCCCCTTAGCCCTGGCTGAGAGTCCTTAGTGCTACATTAATATCACTGTCTGACATATCTGGGTTATATAACAAATAACAGGTTGACTATTCTCCCACTGCTTACCTCAGAAAAATTATACTGGCAGGCACCTGGGTGGTTCAGTCGGTTAAGTATCTAACTTCAGCTCAGGTCATGATCTCACGGTTTGTGAGTTCGAGCCCCACGTTGGGCTCTGCGCTGACAGCTCAGAGCCTGGAGCCTGCTTGGGATTCTGTGTCTCCCCCTCTCTCTGCCCCTCCCCTGCTCATGCTCTTTCTCTCTCCCTCTCAAAAATAAATAAACGTTAAAAAAATAATAACAACAGCCATACTATTAGCATACCTCACAAAATTAACAATAAACCTGGACCCTGCTTCAGATTCTGTGTCTCCCTCTCTCTCTGCCCCTCTCTCACTTGTGCTCTCTCTCTCAAAAATAAATAAACAGTAAAAAAAAAAAAAAAGAAAGAAAGAAAAATTCTACTGGCTGTGCAGAAGTGAGGCAGCAAGAGATGTCTATTTGCCTATTAAAAAAAAAATTCATGGAGAACCTACCGTGGGTGAAGTGCCTAGGAAGACATGGTTCCTGCCTTCAAGGGGATGACAACAGTATTACCACCCATAGCAAAGGTGGAAAGAATGAACTAGAACAGCACCAGAAGTTGCAAGGCCTATTGCACAGTCGAATGAGCATTTGAGCGAGCTCTTAAAACTGGGTAAGGTTTTTACCAGGCAGAAACAGGAAGAGAAAAGCATATTCAAAGTCAAAGGAACAACTTGAGCAAAGAAGTGGAATCCAGAAAGAACATAATATATGCATATGCAACAGAGCTAAGTGCATAGTAAATGAGGCATGGCTCACACCTCTCCTGTTTGGTGTCTTCCCTCAGGCCGCTGACACCACTCAGGTGCCTCTACAGCACCCACCACCTGTCTTACAGTTATTTCCTTACAGATGCCTCTCCCCACCTGGAACGTTAACTCCTAGAGAGCTGACAGGTGCTTTTTCTTCTTGGCATTTACAGCACGGGATGCCACACCTGGTGCCTAATTGGTATTCAACAACATCTTGCCGAATGAATGTGGTGTGCCGGTGTGCCCCAGTGGAGGCAATCCCAGTTAGCTGGAACCAGGGTGAGTGGGAGTAATAGGACAGAAGATGAAGTAAGACAGGGAGCTTGGAGCCAGATCATGAAACACCAAACCCCGTAATTAACGAGTGTAGACTTTATAGAGAATGTGGACTGTTTTCATGAAGGAGTGGCATTGGACAACCAGATAAGAACTATTATGATAGGCAAGAGGCAGCAAAGATCAGAGAATAGGAGAAACCACGTGAGATACAGAGAACTCAGGAGCTCTTTAGAACTCAGGGTTTACCAGGTGCCGGGCATCCAGACACTGTGCCCAGCACTTCGCACATGCTATTTTGTTACGTCTTCACAGCACTCTGAAGCAGGTACCATTATTCCCAACCGAGAGACGATGAATCTGAGGCCAAGGAGGATCCCTATGGAACCTAAGATTCCTTCCCAACCACATCTGACCCTGAGAACAAAGCATTATTTTGAGCAAACAAGTGGGAGGAACCCCAGATGGAAGAAAATTCCAGCACTGATCAAGAAGAAACACAGGCTTCAAACAAGACTGGGGGAAGTCCTTCTCAGGCCTGAATCTCTCAAGGGAAGCCACAGCATGTGTCCACTGGCACAAACATAAAATTATAACTTTGCAATGATTTAACCTTATAAGGAAAAATTTTAGTCACCAATGTGAAAATGTGCAGAGATGGATAGTTTTATTTTGCTTTATTCTTTTTAGGTGGCACGAGAGCAGAAATATTTGAAGACCTTTGCCCTGGACTACATTTCTGCATAAATTTTCCATCCAGGTATTTATGCAGGGATATTTGCTCCTTGAAAAGGCATAGACTTGCTCTTATTCATTTTTGTACTTGATTTTGTACTTGATTTTGCACGTGGTTGGAGTTCTATAACGGCTGCTAATCCAACCTGAACTTAATCAGTTGGGAACGAAAGAAGGTATGGCTGGCAAGGTGATCAAGATCAAGTGATAGGCTCAGAATCTGAACGTTTGTGTTATGGGTCATGACTTTTAGGAATATTTATGACAGGAAACATTTGGCAGGTGAAGAAAGAAAAGAGGTGGGTGGGGGGGAGTAGAAGAGAGAAAGACCACAGTCTTCACTTTGCAGTACACAGTTATTTTCCTGGAAATAGCCTCTTACGGCAGGTTGCTGTCAGAAGGCAAAATCCTAACTGAGCATGAGTTAAGGTTTATTGCCCTGGTCAAAAAACCAAGGCAAGCATGCAAAAAGTAAAGATCTTTATTGTCTGAAATAAAAGCATGCAGCGGGGAGATGTAGAACAGAGAAGGGATGCCTACATCCTTTTTGAAAGAAAACAAATCCCCAGGCAATAAAAAAAAAAAAAAAGGCCACTAACTTTAACACTTTAGAGAGTGAGGAAATAGGGATTGAATTAGAAGAAACACCGATATGGAAATAAGGAGATGTTTTACAAAGCAGTATTATGATTGTAAAGAAAATAATTAGAAAATACCTTCATCTCTAAAAAGATGTGGAGTTACTGATTTTCGGTGTTAAGGAACTTATTCCTGACATTAAATAACAACTTAATGAATCTGTGTTCCCATAACACATTCATATCAAGTGTTCGTCACTTTTAAATTTGTTGCCTTTTTTTTCTTCATTCACATGAAGAGTCAGCAAAAGTCTCTGAAAACATTCGTTTTAAAGAACCAAAATCAATTTCCTGATCCGTTCATTCTTTGTACAAATATTTTTCCTAAACATGTATTAAACACAAGCACTCAATACTAGTGTGCTATGGGTGATGTGATGATAAATGGGACATTCCAGAATGCAAGGGGTTTTAATCTTGCAGGAGAGGTGACATCTATACAAAGAATAGAATTCAAGGTGTAAGTGTCACAACAGAGATATGAACATATGCCCCTAGGTGTTCAGTTCACATCCAGCCGAGGTGATCAGGGATAGCTCCATACATGAGGAAATGAGTAGGTTCCTGAACCTACGAACACCCCCCATCTGGCTGCAGAATGAGATTTTACCCAATGCCAAATTCTTTGCTTTCCACTCTATGCTTGCTGGTCGACCGGAAGAAGAAATCCTGACCTGTCTTCTTCAGGATTAGGAGGTTCCTACAATAAATACAAAAGCACACAAAAAGTACCCACCAAAAGAATTCCCAAACATGTCCTCAAGTTAGTGCCAATCAATAGAAGCAAAATGGGTAGTGGATACAGTTGCATGTTGTCGGATTACCCTCCCTGCCCTTCCTCTCTGCTTTCCCTCACTCCTACAAGGGAGTTGTTTTCATTCAACCTAGCAACACACCTCAAAAAGAAAAACAAATTATAACAAGCAAACCAACACCCAACACTACTGACCATAGTGATCTAAGCCTTGAATATCAGTGATGATGACACAATGTGTGGTTTTTAACCCCCGGCTTTTCTGTCTTAGCTAGAAGCCCTCCTGGAAAGGGGAGAGGGAAAGAGAGAAAAATATTCCCTCCCTACTCCCTACTTCCAAATATCTGCCTGGCTGTGTCCCTTTGTATTCTTCAGTTTTTAGTGGAGTAGGGTATTACAGCTTTCTCATAATGAGAGCATTGCACATAAAAATAACATAGGAAGCTTTTCAATGACAAAGACGAGGTATCTAAATTTTATGTCATCTATATTTTACCACATTAAAAAAAGTAATGGGGGTGCCTGGGTGGCTCAGTCCATTAAGTGTCCAACTCTCGATTTTGGCTCAGGTCATGATCTCACTGTTTGTTAGATCGAGCCCCGCAGTGGGCTCTGTGCTAACAGTGCATATGCTTCTTGGGATTCTCTCTCTCCCTTTCTCTCTCTCTACCCCCTTTATCTCTCTCTCTTTCTAAAAATAAATAAAATTTTAAAAATTTTAAGCAATGTATCTACATATTATCTCTTTTTAAAAAGAAAAAAGACAGAGTTGGGGTGCCTGGGTGGCTCAGTCGGTTAAGCGTCCAACTTCGGCTCAGGTCACGATCTCACCGTTCATGTGTTCAAGCCCCACGTCAGGCTCTGTGCTGACAGCTCAGAGCCTGGAGCCTGCTTCAGATTCTTGTCTCCCTCTCTCTCTGCCCCTCCCCTGCTCATGCTCTCTCTCTGTCTCTCACAAATAAACATTAAAAAAATTAAAAGAAAAAAGAGAGAGAATCTTAAAAAAGATTCTAAATTTCCCACCATTTTCTAAATCTATTCACTTCCCCCCCAGACACCAATGTTCCGTTGAATTTCTGGTATATCGTTTTTTTCATTTTTTTTTTTGTAAGCAATATGTGGTGTCATTTTCTTTGCTTTTTGAATTTCTAAAAATGGTATCACATTTTTTCAATGTTTATTCATTTTTTGAAAGAGAGCGAGTGAGTGTGAGCTGGGGGGGGGGGGGGGGGCAGAGAGCGAGGGAGACACAGAATCCAAAGCAGTTTCCAGGCTCCGAGCTGTCAGCACAGAGCCCGACGCAGGGTTCAAACCCACAGACTGAGATCATGACCTGAGCCAAAGGTGGCTGCTTAACAAACTGAGCCACCATCACATTTTTCATGTCATTCTGCAACTTGCTATCTTTCCTCTTAACATTGTGTTTTTAAGGTCTAGCCATGTTTGTTTTGCATATAAAATCAGATTCATTATTTTTAAGGCTTTGTATAACTCTCTGGGCCCATTTCCTACTGATGGGCAGTTAGGATGTTTCCTGTTGTTCACTACTGTAGTGCTGCAAAGATCCTCCTCCTCTGTCCCTGTGCAGTGTGAAACTGTGACGTTGGTACCACGGCAGCTTGGCTAAGTGAGGACTACGTTTCCCAGAATTCCCTCTCTGCACTTCCCCAGGTTAGCATGTGCCACAAGAGGTTTGGGAAGCAAGTGTGAATGGTAGCAGGGCCTGTGGCTCCTCCAGCTCCTCATCTTCTTCAGCCTCTCTGACTCCTGAGCCAGGTGCAGGTTGAGTTCTGAGACGAACGGCACCAGTTTCTCTTGCAGGTCCTGTTGCTGAAAGCTTGGAGGTGATGAGAGACCTATGCAAGTTTCAGTCCATCATCATCAGTTCCACGTTGTCCCTGCTCTTCCCCACAGTGTGTCCCTCATTCCTTCTCAACTGTCTGGCCTGTTCTCTTTAGGCTCTAGCACCAGACACAGAAGCCACACCTCACGTAGCCTGTTTGTATCAACTCTGTAATAAAGCCCTTGCTCTATACCAGACCTAGTGGTTCAGCTTCTCCGGATCCAACGCTGCCCGGTGTCTTTAGAAACAGACACCCTAAGGGCGCCTGGGTGGCTCAGTCGGTTAAGCGGCCGACTTCGGCTCAGGTCATGATCTCGCAGTCTGTGAGTTTGAGCCCCGCGTCGGGCTCTGTGCTGACAGCTCAGAGCCTGGAGCCTGTTTCGGATTCTGTGTCTCCCTCTCTCTGACCCTCCCTGTTCATGCTCTGTCTCTCACTGTCTCAAAAATAAATAAAATGTTAAGAAAAAAAATTAAAAAAAAAAAAAAAACAGACACCCTAAGCTGCCCTCTCCTGCAATCACCTCACTCTCTCCTGCTTCTCCTGGATGTGCAGATGGACAGCAGGCGCCTCATATTTAGGAAAGAAAAAGCTGTTCATACTAGAACAAGATTGCCTCCTACCTCCTCTGATAACCTTCTTTCTTCCCTTTTATGGGCGCTGTCTCCTCCTTACTCAGAAATTAACTGATTAGTGGAACATACAATGTCATCATGCTTTCTTACAAAACTAAACATACTCTTTCCATATGATCTAGCAATCATGGTCCTTGGTATTTACCCAAAGGTATTGAATACTTATATCCACTAAAACCTGCACACAGATGTTTATAGCAGCTTTATTCATAGTTGCGAAAATTTGGAAGCAATCAAGGTGTCCTGTAATAGGTGAATGGATAAAGAAATCTATGGTACATCCAGACAATGGAATATTATTCAGAATTTAAAAGAAATGCACTATCTAGCCCTGAGAAGACAAAAACATTTAAGAGCAACCTTAAATGCCTATGACCAAGTGAAAGAAGTCAATCTGAAAGGGCTACCCAGTGTATGAGTCCAACTGTATCACATTCTGGCAAAGGCAAAACTATGGGAGACAGTAAAAATATCAGTGGTTGCCAGGGATTGGGGGTGAAGTAGGATGACAATTAAGAGGATTTTTAGGGCAGTGAAACTACCCTACCCTGTATATTATAACAATGGATACATGTCATACGTTTTTCCAAACCCATAGAATGTACAACACCAGGAGTGAACTTACATAAACTATGGGCTCTGGGTGATTACGATGGGTCAGTGTAGGTTCATCAATTATAAAAAAAAAAAAAAATGTACCACTCTCACGGGGGATGTTGACAATGGGGGAGGCTATGCATGTGTGGGAAAGGGAGTATATAGGAAATCTCTGTACCTTCCCCTCAATTTTGCTGTGAACCTAAAACTGATCTTAAAAAATTATCTTAATAAAAAAAAATAAATTCTTCCCTGCCAAGGACCCACGAAGAAGATAACTGCCTCATTTTTGACTTTTTAAAGGAAATTCACTGATTTTAAATATGAAACATGTGTCATTTGAGACAAATGAGTAAGTCGACATGGCATTTCACCAGGGGCTTCCCCTTTATTGGGATTTCATCGATATGGAAACAGACGAGGCTTGAGAAGAACAAAATTGTACTTATTTTTTAAAGCTGAAGAGCATAGGTGAGACAGAAAAAAAAAAGCCATGGGTAGAAATCCATCACATTCACTTATCCAAAGGAGAAATGGGGGATACCCAACTCTGTTACCCTCTGAGCAGTACAGGGCTAACTTGAATGTCCTTTTCCAGAGGATGCCACCAGTGCTACCAGCAACATAGCAGTGAAGAGAGAATGTGATTATGGAAATTCAATCTCATAAAAGAATGTCTCGCCTCTTCGAGACAACAAGGAGCTGAAAGCTGGGTACTTGAAGAGACTAAAGCACAAGAAAACTGAAACACTCTCTCTGCCACTTGTTTCAGTCAGATTACTTCATCCTGACAACACTAACACTTTCCCCTCAAGTTTAGAATTGACTAGGAATTGGGGGTGGGGAGAATTCATCCTTCATCACTTTTCATCTTGAGAGAAAGAGAGAGAGAGATGAGAAAGAGAGAGAGAGAGAGAGAACCTCTTGAATAAGTGGGATGCCTCTCTCTCATGTAACTATTACCAAATTGAGGTTATAAAACAGATATGTGAAATCATTTTTTTTAAAGAGCACAAGGTAGGACAAGATATTTTTGGCAAACTAAGTAGCAGAACAGTAGGTAGTCAGAGTTCTTATTTTACCTAAGACTCTACCTGTTACATGCACTCCTAACGTTCTGCATGTGTCATGGTAAGGACTCTAACTTTATATATTAATCTACTTTTAGAGTGTAGGGTGAGTGCACTTACAGTATTGCCTAAGTTCATCCACTGTTAAAGACTCAAACCCAAGTTTAAAAAACAAAAAAAAGAGGCTGAAGACAACCATGAGTAACTCTTTGTTTCCAATAGGATGCTTTCATCAGTGAGTAACTGAAGACCCAACTAAAGGTGGATTAAGCTTGGGAAATTTATTTCCTTGCATAACAAAAGTCCAGAAGAAGATCAGTTCCAGACTTCATTAATTCAATGGCTCAGCAACACGGCCACAGACCCAGGGTCTTTCCATCTCCCTGCCTCATTACTGTCATGTCAGCTAGGTTTTCTCATAATCACAGGACAGTTACAGCATCACATCCTCAAACACCAATGTCCAGAGGTCTGTGTCTCATTTTTAGAGCTAAGATGCCTCTCTCAGAAACTCCTTCCCACCTCCTTGTCAAGAACTAGATCATGGGACCGTCCCTGAGGCATTCGCTAGGGAGAAGAACGAGACTTCTGTGATCTGCTTAGACCCAGTCGGAGTTGAGAGGAGCCTCTGTGTAGACGTGTGGCAGTCACGACTTTGGGGTGAGCCACTGACAGTACATGCTATGCTGCTGTGAAGCTGGAGCTTGATACTACCTCTACATAAGAATAAAATACTTGCTGTCAGGTTCAAAATGGGCAGTTTCTATAAATGCTTTTAGTTTAATATTTTGCCCATTGAGAAGCCTAACGAATAGAATGTTAGCAGGTGCTAACCCTACCTGAAACCTATTTATGCTAGTAGTCTGAGCTTGTTCTAAGAGAGAAATTTGAAGCCACTTTCCAGGTAACATCCCTCCTAAATATCTGCAAATGACCAAACATCACCTAACTTCCTTATTGAGGAAATACCGTTCTATGAACAAGATTAAAAAAAAAAACGGGTGTGTACAAGACAGCCACCTTGTTTTATGTACCCCCCCCAGTCTTCTTTCTGTTGGAAAATATGAACCCCCACTACCCAGGATTCCTACATGACTCTGGTATACCCGCCAACCACAGTACCCACTGCAGAGGTAGACGTGTGGCCCAGGCCTTGGCATGCAGGGCACTCCAGTACCCTCACCACAGCAATGGACCCTCAACTAGACTCCACCTTAGCCTGGGCAGGCACCACACCAAAAAGTCTTTCCTTCCCTGAGATTTATTAGATGAAAACCAAAAGCATAAGTATCACTTTTTTCTTTTTTTTTTTCTTTTTTGGATCCTAGGTGTAATAGGAGAAAATGTGGCTAAGAAAACACAAAAAAGAAACAAAGACTAGTGGCCATGAGAGAGAGACAGAAAGAGAGAAAAGGAAAGAAAGAGGTGCATCCAGCTGGCCTGAAGCTGTGAATGTCCCAGTGTGACAGATTGCATAATTGACCCTAATTTCTACCCCTCCCTCTATCCACAACTTTTGCCATGAGACTTTACAGTTCCACTTCCACGGGGAGAGTATATTCCCCCACTCCCTGATTTTGAGCTTGGCCAGGGGATTTACTTTGGCCCATGGGATGTCAGCAAACACATCTTCAACAAGGGTTTTACTATGCCTTTGCCCTCACCAGGCGAAGAACCCACCTCCGCTCACCTGCTGTCCGAGGAAGCTGTGAGAGACACACATGAGCAGAACCACAGCTCAGTAGAGCAGCTCCTTACCCTAAATCTGCTGACATAGGAGCAAGCTCAGCAGACATCAGCAGAGCCGTCCAGCCACCCACAGATGTGTGAGCTAAATAAACGCTGGCCGTCACGTGCCGCTGAGATTTGCATGGTTGTTTATTACACAGAAATGGCTGACCAATACCCCAGCTGTGTGAGCCAGTGTATCACCCCATCCTTTCTTCGCCTAATATTTGTCAGTTTGTTTGTTTTTAATCACCAAAATGGAGGCTTCCAAAGGGGCTTCTTGACTGTTTTGTTCTCTGTTTGATCTCCAGTATCAACAAAATGGACTGGCACACTGTAGGCACTCAATAAATATTTGATGAATAAAGAAAGTTTGAGTTGAATTTCTGTCACTTCAAACACAAACCCTGACTAATACAAGCCACACATCAAATGAGATTTTTTTCTCCTCTGATTGTACAACAGATATTTACGTCACAAAAATCACATCGATAGAATTTAGTCTAGTGGCTTTCTCTTATATTTGGAGGATTTTCACTGTTAAACCATGAACGTATCAAGGGGCCAACACAAAAGTACAGACTAGTCCTTAATGAAGTCAATTTGCAATTGTTTCTTGGCAGAGAAACTGTAAGTCATAAAGCGTGAAACTCACCCAGCAAATCCACACTAGGGCATTGGATCACATGTTAATCCTTTGTTATCTACACCTCCACTGATCACTGAGACAATAGTGGCTGGATATTACATGATTGGCATTTGATTTTTCTTGCTTTTTACTTCATACAGGAAAGTTGCAAGAATAGTGCGAAGAACTATATGCCTTTTACCCAGATTCATCAATTCTTAGCATTTTGCTCCATTTGCTTTATCATCTGCTCACTCTCTGTATATTTTCCCCTTAAGCATTTCAGAGTGAAGCATTTCAGAGTTATTGCAGATACAATACCCCTTTATCAATAGATATTTCTGTGTATATTTCCCAAGAAATATGTGGCTTTAACATAACCACAGCACATTTACCAAAATCAACAAACCTTAGTCCTGATATCCAAACTACCATTCATATTCAGATTTTCCAATTGTCCCAATAATGTCATTTATAGCTCTTTTTCTTTCCTGTTCTGAGACCCAATCCAGGATCACACAACTCCAATTAATTGTCCTGTCTAATCGAGGATATTTCCTCAGTCCTTTGTAGTTTTCATGATTTTGACATTTTTAAAAAATTTGTAATTGAACCTAAATTTATTTAATGGTATTATGCTTTGCAGAGTATTACAATAAATTGTATATTTAAGTTCTCTAAATCTCTATCTCCCATTATATGACTAAGTATATAGTAACAAGGAATTTTATTTATCCTAAGATTTTTTTATTGTAGTAAAATGTGTGCAACATAAAATGTATCATCATAACTATTTTAGTTATTATCATGACTATTTAAACATTTTTTAATGTTTTATTTACTTTTGAGTGGGGGGAGGGGCATAGAGAGAGAGGGAAACAGACTCTGAAACAGGCTCCAGGCTCTGAACTGTCAGCACAGAGCCCAACACAGGACTCAAACTCAGGAACAGTGAGATCATGACCTGAGCCGAAGTCAGATGCTTAGCCAACTGAGCCACCCAGATGTCTCAATTTTTTAACATAACTATTTTAAAGTGTACAGTTCAGTAATGTCAAATACTTTCACATTGTTGTACAACCATCACCATCATCCATCTCCAGAACTCTTTTCCTCTTGCAAAACTGAAGCACTGCGCCTATTAAACAATAACTCCCCCTTTCTCCCTTTCCCCAGACCATGGCAACAACCATTCTATTTCTGTACCAATGAATTTGACTACACTAGATTCCTAGTATAAATGGAATCATTCAGGGTTTGTCTTTTTGTGACTGGCTTATTTCACTTAACATAATGTCTTTGAGGTTCATCCATGTTGTATCATATGAAGGATTTCCTTCCTTTGTAAGGCTGAATAATACTCTGTTGTATGTATATACCACCTTTTGCTTATCTATTCATCCTTCCATAGACATTTGGGTTACTTCCACCTTTTGCTAATAATTCTGCTATGAACATGGGTGTCCAGTATCTCCTGGAGACCTGGTTTCATTTCTTTTGGGGATACACCCACAAGTGGAATTGCTAGATCATATGGTCATTTTATTTTTAGTTTTTTGAGGAAGTGCCATACTGTTTTACATAATGGAAAATATTCCCATCAACAGTGTATAAGAGTTCCAATTTGTGTACATCCTCACCAACACTTGTTATTTTCTGGGGGTTTTTTTTCCCTCTTTTCTTTTCCTTTTTTAAAACATTAGCCACACCGGGGCGCCTGGGTGGCTCACTCGGTTAAGTGTCCAACTGCGGCTCAGGTCATAATCTCACCGTTCCAGAGTTTAAGCCCTGCGTTGGACTCTGTGCTGACAGCTCAGAGCCTGGAGCCTATTTCTGATTCTGTGTCTCCTTCTCTCTCTGCCCCTCCCCTGCTCACACTGTGTGTGTGTCTCTCTCTCAAAAATAAACATCACCAAAAAAAAAATTTTTTTTTAATATTAGCCACACTAATTGGTATAAAATGGTATCTCATCATTTTGAGTTGCATTTTCCTAATGATTAGTGATGTGAAACATCTTTTCATGTGCTTCTTGGATGTTTGTCTATCTTCTTTGGAGAACTGTTTATTCAAGTCTTTTGCCCCTATTTGAATTGGGTTATTTATTTTCTTATTGATGAGTTATAGGAGTTCTTTTTATATTCTGGATATTAACTTATCAGATAATCAATTTACAAATATTTTCTTCCATTCTGTGGGTTTTCTTTTCACTCTGTTGATTATGTCCTTTCATGCACAGATGTTGTTAATTTTGATGTAGTCAAATTTATCTATTTTTTGTTGTGGTTGCCTATGATTTTGGAGTTATAGTCAAGAAGTCATTGTCAGATCTAAGGTCGCGAAGGTTTTACATCGTTGATCTGTTGTGAGTTAATTTTTGCATATGTAAGGAAATGTAAGGAAAAGGCCCACCTTTATTCTTTTTTGCATGTGGATATCCAGGCTTTCCAGCATCATTTGTTGAACAGACTGTCCTTTCTCCATTGAATGGATGTGGCACCCTTATCAAAAATCATCTGACCACGTATGTGAGGTTTCACTACTGCATTCTCCATTCTATTCCATTGGTCTATAAGTCTATCTTTATGCCAGTACCACACTGTTTTGATTTACTGTAGCTTTGTAATACATTTTGAAATCAGGAAGTGTGGGGTATCCAACATTCTGCTTTTTCATATTGTTTTGGCTATTCAGGCCTCTTGAGAATCCATATGAATTTTAGCATGGATTTTTTTTAATTTATGCAAAATTTTTTTATGCAGCATTTTTTAATTTATGCAAAAATGCATTTGGGATTTTGACATATTGTGTTGAATCTAGAGATCATTTTGGGTAGTTTTGACATCTTTACAATATTAAGGCTTCAATTCATAAATACAAGATGTCTTTTCATTTATTTGTGTCTTTAATTTCCTTTGGCCACACTTTGTAGTTTTCAGTGTACAAATCATTCACCTACTTGGTTATGTTTATTCCTAGGTATTTTATTCTTTTTTTATGCTATTGTAAATAGGGTTGTCTTAATTCTCTTTTCATATTGTTCATCGTTAATGTATAGAAATACAACTGATTTTTGTGACTTGACTTTGTATCCTGCAATGGTCTAATGGCTTTTTTTGTGGAATTGGGTTTTCTACATAGAAGATTATGAAATAGAGGTAATTTTACTTTTTCCTTTCCAATTTGAATGCTTTTTATTTCTTTTTCTTTCCTAATAGCTCTGACTAGAATTTCCAGTACTGTGTTGAACAAAAGTGGTGAGAGCGGGCACCCTTGTCTGGTTCCAAATCTTAAAGGAAAAGTTTTCTTTTACCACTGAGTGTGATGTTAGCTGTGGGCTTTGCATATACAACTTTTATTATGTTGAGGTGGTTTCCTTCTGTTTCTAGTTTGAGTGTTTTATCAGTGAAAGGTATCGGATTCTGTTACATGCTTTTTATACATCAGTTGAGAGGGTCATTTGCTTTTCTCCCTTCATTCTGTTAAAAAATAAAGAATAAATAGCCTGTACTTTTGTTCTTTGGTCAAGGAGGTAAAACAAGCTACTCTGACAGAAAAAAAAAAAAAAAAACATATACCGCCCTCAAAGATAGTTCACATTAATGCATTCATTTAGTCAACAAATACTTACTGAAAAAATGTTCAGTAGGTAGCAAGTGACTTTCTTGGCACTGGAGTTTCAAAGGAAGGAAAACCTAGGTCCTTCCTCCACCACGAGCGTCACAATGTACTAAGAGAGGCCAGCCCCTCCCCAGGAGGTCCCTGCATTCTGTGCACTACTCACAGCAGTTTATCAACTGCATCCTCTGGTTTGCTCCTGAAGTTCCCTCAGACCACGATACTCTGACTCCCCACCCTTCTGTGCCTGTCAAAATTTGAGACATTTTTCCAGTCCTAGCTCAAATTCCATTTCTTCTGAGAGATACTTTCTGATCACCTTGCCTGGAATTATTGACTCTGCCATCTCTATTACACCCTACCCATCACCCTAGAATCTAAAAGGTAATGAGGAAGCATCAAGCATTTATCCTATCTTTCCTTGTACTATAGTACTTCAAGGGAGCCAGAGAGCAGATGCGAGGAAAATTATTTAAGAAGTATTCCAGGGGCACCTGGGTGGCTCAGTCAGTTAAGCCTCTAACTTCAGCTCAGGCCATGATCTCACAGTTTGTGAATCTGAGCCCCACATCAGGCTCTCTGCTGTCAGGGCAGAGCCCACTTCGGATCCTGTCTCCCTCTCTCTCTGTACCTCCCCCACATGTGCATGCACCACCACCCCCAAATAAACATTAAAAAAAAAATAAACAAGTATCCCAGTTAATAAATGCAAATGAATGGTAGAATGAGAAAATCACCATTTAAACAAGTTTTTTTAGTGTTTATTTATTTTTGAGAGAGAGAGAGACAGAGCATGAGAAGGGAGGGACAGAGAGAGGGAGGGAGACACAGAATTCAAAGCAGGCTCCAGGATCTGAGCTGTCAGCACAGAGCTAGATGTGGGGCTTGAACTCACCAACCCACAAGATCATGACCTGGGCTACAGTCAGACACTTAGCTGACTGAGCCACCCAGGCACCCCAATAACAGAACTTCTAAGCAACAATCATCAATGGATCCCAAAATCATTCCATGAAAAGCTGATGGAGAGATTAAGCTGACACCCCATGAAGCACTGGCCGATATTAGCATTACTGAAGTCAGGATAAGCAGACATTATGTGCTTCCAGAAATGACACCAGAGCGAGGACACAATACTTTACAGAAATTCCTGCCAAGAAGAACGAAGCCCGCCTAAATAAGTTGAACTTATACCTAATCAAGCTTCTAGGTCTAATCACCAAGCTGTAGGAAATACATACTCTAGAGAAACAAGGTGAACACCACACCATAAGGAAAGCAATCTGCCAAATTCACACATTCCACAAGGAAAAGTGGCCTGGTTTCACCAACAAAACCATTAACAAAAAAGGAGGAGAGACACTTATAGAATAAAAGAGGCTTATAAGCCTGCATAACAATAACATGCAATGTGTGAACCTTATTTGGATGCCAATTCAAATAAACCAACAGCAAAAAAGATATCTTTGAGACTATTAGAGAAACGTGAATAAAAAGTATTAGATAGTATGAAGGTTTGTTGTTAATTCTGTGAGGTATGCTAATAGCATGGTTGTTATTATTTTTTTAATATTTTTGAGAGAGAGAGAGAGACAGAGCATGAGCAGGGGAGGAGCAGAGAGAGAGGGAGACACAGAATCCCAAGCAGGCTCCAGGCTCTGAGCTGTCAGCACAGAACCCAATGCAGGGCTTGAACCCACACATGCAAGATCATGACCTGAGTTGAAGTTGGACACTTAACCAACTGAGCCACCCAGGCGCCCCAGTTGTTATAGTTTTTAAAAGGCTTATCACTTAGAGTTGCACACCGAAGTATTTACTGGTGAAACAATATGAGATTTGCTTTAAAATACTCCAGGGGCACCTGGGTGGCTCAGCTGGTTGGGCATCTGACTCTTGATTTCACCTCAGGTGGTGATCCCAGTACCTGGAATCGAGCCCCACATCGGGCTCCTTGCTGTAAGTGGAACCTGCTTAAGATTCTCTCTCCCTCTCTCTCTCTCTCTCTCTCTCTCTCTGCCCCTCTTCCCTGCTCATACCGTCTCTAAAATTAAAAAACCAAAACAAAAACAAAGAAACTCCAGAAAAGAATAAAAATAAAAACAAGGGAAAGGATGAAATAAGAATGGCATAAAGCTAGGCAATATAATATGGAGCTTCAATATAGATATGGAGGTTCCCTTGCCATCATCTATGGAGGTGTGACACACATTCTATTTTTGTATAACTTGAAAATCTCCATAATAAAAAATAATATAAAACTTAAAACAAACAACATCAAGAAAAACCCTTTGACATGGACAAGCACTAGAACATCAGAAGGTGGGCATCTGCATTAGAGCTCTATATCTGCTATGAACTAGCCAGTCCAGGGCTCTGGTCCTCTGCATAAAGCAAAGAGTTGGATTTGAACTTCTCAAGTCTCTTCCAATTCTAACATATTCTGACTCTTACTCTGAAATCCCCGTTTCTGTTTCCTTCTCAAGAATCCTTTCCCAACTAAGTAACTGTAAGCCAGACAGGAGTTTCCTCTAATTCTCCCAAGACTACTTTCTCTGAATGTACGACTTGCATGTCTCACTTTCTATTCTCTCCTGTATAGAAAGTACCACAACTGATTCCTGTGTATCTGAATCATTCAACACACGCTGCACTCCATATATACATCTGCTTCTGTTATATGTGTGTGTGTCAGTGTCGTATGTCTGATACCATAAACTAGGACACTGTCAATTCAGCATATGGGTGTTCACTTTAATCATGCTGATGACTTAGCACGTTGTCAGCAAGAGCAAATGTATAATACCATAATACTATAGTGTAAATAGTAAACTCTCTAAGCAATCTGTTGGCAGCTGGCCTGTCTGCAGCAGAATACAAAAACCTGCACTTTCTGGCTTAATTTGCTTCTTCTCTCCTGTCCAACATTATGGGTTGGCATTTGATGGATATTTCCAGGGATAGATGAAGGATCTTTCTTTGTGTCTCATGCAAAACAGGCTTAATCCACAAGGTTTCTCTTTTCTCTCACTAAATCAGGATACATGGCCCCCTTTCTTGTGAGTGGAATATAAACTCCAATTTTGTCTTTTAGATAACTTCCAAAAACTAGGTAGTGACTGCATGAAAGTTTATGTGGTGTTTTTTTTTTTCTTTTCTTTTTGGCAATGATGGATGGGTGGGTAGAGGGATGCTTGCTGTGCTTTTGAGCATTTGGCCAATTCCGACTGAGTCATCATATTTTGCCTATATGTAAATTTGCTTATTGTAAATTTTCTCTAATATCCTCTCAACTTCTGGATGACCTGGTCTAAGGATGTTAAACACTGTATATAGCTAAATTTCATACCTGCTGAGGCAGTGATGGCAAAATCTTTCCTTAAAAAAAAATGGGACCAGGGTTGCCTGGATGTCTCAGTCGGGTGAGCGTCTGACTCTTGATTTCAGCTCAGGTCATGATCCCAGGGTGGTGGGATCGAGCCCCACATCGGCTTGGAGCCTGCTTAAGATTCTCTCTCTCTTTTCCTCTGCCCCTCTTCCCTGAGCTCTCACTCATTCTCTCTCAAATAAAATTAATTAAATTAAAAAAAATTTTTTTTAATTTTTTTTTTTTAACATTTATTTATTTTTGAGACAGAGAGAGACAGAGCATGAACAGGGGAGGGGCAGAGAGAGAGGGAGACACAGAATCTGAAACAGGCTCCAGGCTCTGAGCTGTCAGCACAGAGCCCGACGCGGGGCTCGAACTCACAGACCAGGAGATCATGACCTGAGCCAAAGTCGGACGCTTAACCGACCGAGCCACCCAAGCGCCCCCCAAAAAAATTTTTTTAATGTGACCATAAATTTCTATCAGTGGTTTCAACAAAAGTAGCCCTTTACTTTTGCAAATGACTTCACAGAACTGAGCTGCTCTGGCTGTACCTGGTTTACTGAATTATGGGGAAACTCTGAATTCAGTTTGCATTCTATACCCAGGGTGAGAAGAGACTGCATTTCAGGGAGCTGTGACCAGGATTAAATGAGATTATGTATACAAAGTGTTTACCATAGCGTGTGGAAACAGCAGGCACACAAGACAGTTCTTTTTAGCACTCCTTGTACCCCCGTACAGTCCCTAGAAAGAGTACATTTTCAGTACACATTTGTTGAATAAATAAGTTGAATTGGCATAATGAGAAAAATAAGTTACTCAATATCTCTGAACAAATACAGGTTCTCTCTCAACCGGGTAATATAACTTGTCAAGGATTTTTATAGAGTGTGAATCTATAGAATGCCCAACATAGAATTTTTAAATCAACTCAATTTTGAAAACTTAATAGGAAGAGTTAATAAAGGAAAGGTTGATTTATTCAGATGAATCAAAGATGAATCTTGAGATGTAATCATGTTTTATTTGTACAGGTCCTTTACCCTAGAATCAAAGCATTCACCACATATCTCATTAACCCTTACAACACCCTCAGGAGGCAGGTAGATGTCTAAGATGATCCCCTTGTTACTGATGGAGAGAGAGCCTGAGGCCCAAGACAGTGAAGGGACTTGTCAGAGGCCACATCAAGTGAGTGAGTAATGAAGCAAGAAACGGAACTAAATTCTAGTCTTTATCCTGGGGCACACTATTATGTTTTACCATGAGGTTGCCAAACATCTCAATTACTTTTTACTCTAAATTCATTTTAAAATAAGCACCCCCCCTTTTTTTAATCGGCCAAGAGTACAAGATGGCAATAACTAAGACAGACACAAATCAGTTGGGTTTTTTGTTTAATAGTTCCATGATATCAGCTAACACCGTCTAGGGAAGAAAACTGAAGCAAATCTTGATTCAAAAACAAACTTCTGCATAAGGCAAATTGCTACATTTTAGGGCAATTAATGTGATTTCTAATTTGCAACTGAAAACACGGGGAGGAGGGTTTGAGTTTCCAAACAGAACTGGAGAGACTGAGCATACTTCTCCATTGACTTTCCTGTGATTCTACCTGGGGGTGTGGGTAAACAAATTCTTTTTAATTGACTCACTTGAACAGGGATTACCAGAATTTTCAGGTATTTCAATCTCCAAAATTTCCCAGAAACCCTCAGGATGAGTAGTTATGATTTTAGTATCTTTGGACTAAAAACAACACACATAACCACAAAATGACCCATGGCTCCAATGAATTCGGTGACACTGGCAATGAATCTGTGTTCAATATGCTCTGTATCTCCCTACACTTAAAGTCTGTTGGCGCCGCGAAGGCCCAGTGGGTGGATGGTCCCGGGATCATGCAAGCAGCTCCAGGACAGGAACCTGAATCCGGGGGCGCAGGGCTGGTTTCCACATCCGCTCCATCTCCGCAAGGATTGAGAAAACCCGGCTCACAGAGCGAACTTCTCGGGCTCCAAGTCATTTCCTGGTGTTTTAATTACAGACACAAGGAGACCGCGGAACGAGAGACGCCAGTGCCCTAAACGCGGGACTCGCAGCGGCCCCTGCGCCTCGCCCTCCTGGGGCCGGTCGCGTGCGTCCCCCGCCCCAGCTTGGGGCCCAACTGCCTGGCGCAGACCCGCGCGCCCCGCCCGGCGCAGTCAGGTTCTGTCTTCCCAGAGTCAGAGTTCCAGTTTCTAATTTCCTTCCCGACATTTCTCCTTCGGGGTCTTCCAAGGGGATCGGAAGGTGGCGGAGCCCCTGGCCGGGGGAAACCCGCGACAGCTCAGGGCTCAATCTGTCGGGCCTTTGGTGGCTCATCTACATCCCACTGGCCCCTTATTCCCACGCGGAAAAGTAGAGATGTTTTGCCACCAGCAGGTACTTTGAAGGGAAGGCATTTTTGAAGAGGCTTCTCTGCTTAACCTCCTGGGCACACTGATGGACGCATGTGAGGCCTCAGGACCCACCCAGCAGCCACAGAAGCTCAGAAGGGACGATTTTGATGGCGGCGACCTCTGGCCTCCTCCTTTCAACCTTAAGACCTCTCCGGTTCCAGGCTTATTGAACCTGATGCTGCGATCAGTCCTCTTCATCTTCTAACCAAAGATGGTTGGGACTCAGGTCCTGGACCCAGACTGTGTGGTTTCTGTCATTAGCTCCCCTATTTATCAGCTGCTGGGTGACCCTGGGCAAGTTACTTAACCTCACTGGTCTTCACTTTCTCTCTTTGTAAAATGGGAATTCTAACAGCACCAACCTGAGTTCTGTTGTGAGAATAATATGAGATAATGCATTTAAAGTGTTCTGGCATAAGGACTGGTTCAATTCATGTCAGGGGCTGCTAGGTGGAATTAAATAAGCTTTGTAGGAGAGCTCATTCAATCAACAAGAATTTATTGACAGTGCCCCTGTGTGCCAGGACCTGTCCTAGGAACAAGAAAGAAAGCAGGGAATGTAAGAGACAACAAGTGCTGTCCCCTTGGAGCTCACTTGGGTGGAGGAGGTTGGGGGGGGGGGGAGTTACACAGCAAACACAGCGTGTCTCATAGCGAGAAGAGGCATAGGTGCCAGTCTAAACAGAGTGGACAGCTGCTGGAGCAAAGGGAGGGAGGAGCCACTGGAGAAGCTGGGCCAGCCAGAGAGAGGTAAGAGCAGGATGGACCTACCGGCCAATTTCCCTTACTAAATCCTATCATCCACCCTCCAACCCCCACCCAGTGAGCCCTCCCTTGGGAGATCTGCCTAAGGAAACAGGTTAGGGACCTGAAGGGAAACACGGTTCTAGTCAAGTGCCTCTTCCTCCATTCCACCCCATATGCGCGGCAGCCTATCCTTTTACACCTTCAGAAGAATTTCCATAATAGAATCATAAAAGGGGATAACTCACATTCTCTCAAGGAATCAAATTTCCCCTTCCTCCTTTCCATGGAAGATGACCGGGATGGTACGTTATGATGCTGATGCAAACTAAGCAAAAGATGGACTTTTCTCCCTCAGCTGTCAGCAGCTAACAGTGACCACACACTTCCAAGGCACTATACAAAGAAATACCCATAACAAATGATTTCAGGATGCTACATTCTAATTTACATAGCACCACTACAAATAGGAAAACTTCTAAATGTCAGTAAGGTAGAATACTGATATATATGCTCACTTAGAAGTCCGACTTGCTTACATGCTATAAATATTACATATCAGTAACAATCACTACCACTTACTGTGTTCTTCTGTGTTTAGTGTTCTTTGTGTACTTACTTATTTAATAACATTGGGAACCCTATAAGGAAGTACCTACCATCATTTTACAGATGAGAAAATGGAGTTAAATAACTTGCCCAAGATCATAGAGCTAGTATATGGTGGAGCTACTCCCTTCCTCCCATTTTATTGTGGGTTCACTCATAAACAAGTATTTATTGAGTGCCTTCCATGTGCCAGGCACTGTTCTATGCATTTGCAGATACAACTTTTAAAAATCCTTATCCTCATATATGTTATTTACATTCTTGTAGAAGGACAGAAGCAACAAGAGGGGGCAAAGGTAAATGGGAGTATAAAAGTTAGGTACCAGGGAGAAAAATTAAGCAGAGAAAAAGGAAAAGGCAGGGATTGGGTTACAGGGCTAAACGGGGGGGGGGGGGGGGGGGGGGGGGGGGGAGGGAACTTTACCCAGAGGATGATATTCAGCAAAAACTGGAAGAAAACTATGCTAATGGGAGTGGGGCACCGACAGCCCAGTCAGAGGGAACAGCAAAGACCCTAAGGCAGGACTCACAGTGTGGCTGGATGGGTGCGGGCTTGAGCAAGGAGAAGGGGAGTAGAAGGGTCAGAGGAGGCGGAGTGGTCACTCAGGAGCCTAGACGGAAGGATTTAAACTATGATCCTCAGTAAGGTGGGGAGTGACTGGAAGTTCTGAGTTCTCTGATAGAACAGGATTACTCTGGCTAGAACAGGATCGGGATCGAAGAGTACACTAGCAGGGGGCAAAGTAGAAACAAGGAGACTGATTAAGAGGCTACCATAATAACCCAGGGGAGAAATGATGAGATTGGTGTAGGCCCAAGTAGTAGTACCAGATGCTGTAAGGAATGGTCAGATTCTGGATATACGCAGAAGCATTTTCTGGTAGGCACCATTTGGAGTGTGAAAGTAAGAGGAGTCAAGGATGGCTCCAAGGTTATTGACCTGAGCACCTCCTGAAAAAAATGGTTTGCTCTTCATGGAAAAGGGAAAGAGGAACGCTATGGATGGAGCAGGTTTGGGGGCAAAGCTTCAAACAAGTTAAATTTCAGCATCTTTTAGACATTCGGCTGGAGACAGATATCCAGTAGGCAGCTGAATAAACAAAACTGGAGGTTGGAGTTTGGAGAAGTTCAGGCTGGAAATACATATATTTTTATGGAGGGGCGGAACGCGGGGGACTGCCAGACTCCAGCGCTGGTGACTGCAAGAGATCACTTAGGAGGTGAGGGCAGGAGGCGGTAAGAGGTCGCGACCCCGCCCCAGGTGCTCCAACTTTTCCCACTTCATCAGGACTGAAGGAGAGCACAGCCTGGGCACTTGGGTTACTCGTTACTTACACGGTTAAGCCGCTGCCCACACTCCTGGGCGGAGGTAAGCCTTTTCACCCGAGGAGCTGGGATGAGGCAGAAGCTTGGTGTGCCACGTTTGGCATTAAATGGCCACAGGGAAGCCATTTGATCTCTCTGTCGTTCCGTAAAATGGGCATACTGGCACCCCCAGTAATCTGTAGTAATCTGGGGTCAGTGAGAGAAAGGAGCCCAGAAAACTAACTCTTTTGCCCCTTCCTGCTTCTTAGAGCTCCCCCCAGCATTTTGCGTCGCTTTTACCTCCAGACGTTGCCCTGTCTCCACAAATGCTTCCCCAGCGCCACGCTGGTACAAGCTAGGTGTTCAGGGAAGGCGAGACGGAAGCCACGGATCGGGAGTGGTCTCCCGGGACAGCAGTGAGCCCGGGCAGTCGTCCCGCCAAGGAGTGGAAGGGATGGGGCGCGCCCGCTGCCCTGATACCCCCGCCCCGGCCAGCGCGCCGGCTCCTAACCGCGGACGGGGCGGGGAGGGGCCTCGGCCGGCGCTTCCTCGCAGGGGCGAGCGGATGGAGCGGGCCGCCGCGCTCCAAGACGCACGCAGAGAGGCTGGCAGGCGCCGCGCCGCGCCTGTGCGGCGGGGACGCGGGCCTCGGCCCGGGGGGGCGAGCAGGGCGCCACCCGCCGGATAGCGAAGAGGCTGGACCACGGTAAAGCCGCCGCGCCCGGCCAGCCTCGGAAACGCTCCGGGGCACGGCGCCCGGACTATTTTTGGTTTGTTTGTTTCTAAGAGCGATTCCTTTTTCCCTCTACTGTCGTCCTTCAGCTGTCCGAAGGAAAGGGGAATCCAAGGTTCCCGCAGACGGGCCATCCAAGGAAGATTGTGTAGGGCCCTCTCGGATCTGGAGAGGGCTGGTTGTTCTGGTGAAGACAAACCGGACGCCCAGAACCTGGCGGCGCCGGGTCTCCCCGGGACGAGGACGCCCCGCGGAGAACCCAAGCTTTGGGACCAATTCCCTATGAACGCAGGTGAAATCCTGAGGGCCCTTGCTGAGGATTTCACAGGTTGTTGTAGAAATTCATTAAACCAAATTTACAAAGCATCTTTTCAATACCTTCCAGCAAACAGGGCCTAGCAAGAATGGAGGAATTAATCTGGATGTTATGGGCAGTGGTTCCTAACCTTGGGGGGGGTAGGGGTGGCGGGGGGTGGGGGTGGGGTCGTCGATCTCTTTAGAATTGAACGCAAGCTATAGGCACAGGCCCCCAGCACACACTTTGATGCTTGTTTGACGTTTCGGGAACACACACACCCACCCCCCCACGCGCGCGCGCGCGCGCACACACACACACACACACACACACACACACACACACCTTCTCTATTCCACCTGGAGCCCTGAATGAAAAAGGATGCCTGACGAGAATATGCACAAGCTTTGTGATCTCTGAAGGGGAAAAACAAAAACAAAACATCCAGTTAATTTCACAGGGCTTGTTTGGGTGTTTTGTTGTTGTTTTCTCTCTGTGACAAGTGGACCACGGTTAATCAAGTGATCGAGTGAGTTTGGTGGATATGAAAGGATGCAGGCCTCCTGGGAAGGGAAAGATGCAATTAGAATGGAATCATTCCCTTGGGTTGTCCTGGCCTTTCTAAACCACCAACAAAAATGTAATTAGGGCAAAAATGTTTGGGAAGAAAACTAGCAAACTGGGAAAGGTTTCCTTAAACATAATGATGACAGTTCTGTAATTTTGTTAATTCTGTTCACCAAGAAACTTCTCTGTTTTAAGTCTGAAACTTTTGATGGCCTCCGAGAAGCAGTACATGGCCCTGGGGTTTTTTTTTGGGGGGGGGGCAAGAATGCCATACATACTGTTCTAGGACAGCAGCTCTCCACCATCTAACTGGCCTGCTGGTGGTGGTTTTGTGTAACTGTGGAGGATTACATATCTGTCTTATTTTATTTCACCAGATGGAGTAAATGCAACAATATTTGGGGGGAAAAATATTTCCTGTCTTTTTGTTCTTAACATAAAAAATACTTTATTGCTATTTTTTTTTCAGAATATTTTCTCCTCCTCTGGGACACTTTTTGAAGGCTCAAAGCACATTATTTTCCAGGACCCTTTGGATTCTCACAATCTTCCTAACTCTGTCTATAACCAAGACTTGCTGGACCTGCTCCATTAGGGAAACTTGTGTTTTACAAGCTGTAGAAGATAACTACAATAACTAGGGTTTTCTTTTTCTTTTCTTTTTAGAGAAAATTTCAAACTTAAAACACTTAGTATTTATGGACAATTGATTTTTCTTTTATTACCCATTTAACCATGTCTTTTCTTTGACGCTCATCCAGAGGGACTCTCATCATCCATGGCTAGATCAGAGAAGCCAAAAGGAAAGGTCTTCATCATCTCTAATCTCCATCTCTCACCTCCCTCCAAAGCAGTTTGCAATAAAGAGAACTCACTCCCACATCCTGATCCCTGTTCTTCTTTGATCTTCCCCATCATTTTCTTATTAAAAACAACTGCTCTGTTGCCACCACCACCAGTTGCAAGTTGTCTGAATAACTATTTTCACCTTAAAATTTTAATTTTGAAAATCAAGTCATATATTAGAGTTATTATGCCAAATTTATCCCCACTTGAAAAACAAGGGGAAATCTATAGAGAACAACCCATTAATTTTCCATCGGTTTAAAAGCACTAAAATGCTACTTTCTGAGTATGGGTCTCTGGTTTTCCAGCCTCGCTTCTTCCTGTCTTGGTCACACCACCTGTCATGGTTTCCTGGATTATCTCATCCATCGAACAGTAATTAAAAGTGAGCAAATATTAAATTTCATTTCAACGAACGTAATAAAAAAATTTGCATTCTGTAGCAAGTTCCCAAACTCCAGCCAATGATGCAATATACCACCAAGTTCCAATGGAACAAAATAATTTGCATAAGCCCTCAGATTCCATAGTTGTGGAATTTATAGCTGCTAAAACACATTGCATTAACTCTTCACAAACTAATGGGTCAAACAACTTACCAAATAAAAACATTCATACAAAGGTTAAAAAGTTTATGCTTTAGGTTTTATACTTAAAGATTGTAATCAAATTTGGGAGAAGGGCATTAACATTAGCCACAGTTGAAAAAAGAATGAATACAACAAAATTCTTCGGGGTTTTGTATAATACCTAGTATCTTATACAAGTCCATAAGGGATTCTTTTATTCACGGCTAAATGTACCTCCGCTTTCTGAATTTCAGTGTCCCTAAGGCCAATGATACATTCCACTTGGAATTATCTCCTCCAGGAAATCTGCTCTCATTCTACAGCTTTCTCCAGCCTGGGTGGCTGGGTCAGAAGCTGCTGCTACAGTTCCCTGTGGCACTTTGTCCTTCCTCCATCAGAACACTGCCCTTGCTTAAACAAATTGTGAGTCTTCTCTGCTATAGTATAAACTGCACAAGGGAATGGACCACATGCTTTGTTCAGTATTGTATTTCAAGTACCTGGCACGCAATAGATACTTATTAAATATTTAATGAATTAGTACATAGACAGTAAAATTGGTCATTTGTTTAAGCTTAGGAAAGCCAAATGCAAGAAACAAAACCAGAGATGTATTCCCTCCATCTCTTTCATTCACTCTAGTGAGGAAGCCTCAGGAGTGAAAAGAACACAGTGTAGCAATTGGCCGGTGGCTAAAACCTAGCTCAGATATTTACCAGTATTGGGACTTTGGGTAAGTTACTTAACCTCTCTGAAACTCATTTCCTCTTCTGTAAAGTAAGTATAATAAAGCCCACCGTGTAGGGTTGTCTTAAGAATTTATAAACATATAAAACACCCAACATATATAGCAATCTGTAAACAATTATAATCATTATTTATTCATTAAACGTTTACGTGCCTGCTAATGAGCACTGAGGATACAAAGATAAATAAACCAAAATCCTCCCTCAAGACCTCAGTCTTATAAGTAATATGGCAAATGCAGTAACAGAGACAATCAAAAAGAATTACAAGAGCAATTCAGCTGGAGAGAGGGGTACAATCAAAACAGAAGGGAGCATATGATTAGAACACAAGGTCTAAACACTATGGCTTGTGGGGGTGACCACAAGTGGTTGGCTTCCCATTTAACACAAAGACTCCAACTTACTACAATGGCTGATGAGAACCCATCTAAGAGAGCACTCACACACCCTATTTTCTCTCTGACCTCATCTGCTACTACTCCCTCTGCTCTCTCCTCTTCTTGATGTGCTAAGCACACTCCTACCTTAGGACTTTGCACTAGCTGTTCCCTCCACCTAGATTTTCTTCCTCTGTTTATTCATGTAGCTGCCTTACCTCCTTTCTTGTTTGCTCAAATGTTACCTTTTCAATAGACAACCTTCATCAGACGATCTAAAATTAGACTCTCCACCCAGATCCTATAAAATGTGCTAATTTGTGTTGTTTACTGACACCACCCATCCCTTTCCATATAAGCTCTATGAAGGCAAAGCTAGGAGTTTTGTTTCCCAAGGTATGCTGAGTGCCTAGGACAGTGGCTGGCACTTAGCACTGTCAAACAAATGAATGAATGAAGTGTAGTTGGAATGTGAAGTCAGGTCAGGAAGGGGAGAGAAGCAAAGCTAGAGAGATGTACAGAGGCTTTGAATGCTGTGGTGAAGAGCTTAGATTTTTATCTGATAAGGAAGGGGAAGCCATTAAAGGTGAATGGCATGTTCAGATCTGCTTTTTAGATAAGTCACTCAGGGAAAGGGTTTGAAGGGAATGATAAGGATTTGAAGGCAGAACTTCACAGTTAAGAGGCTGCAGCAGCAAGTAAGCTAGAGAGCAAGACAAGAAAGGCCTAAACCAAAAGAACGGAAATAAGAAAGGAAGGGAGGGGACATATCTGAGGTATAATTAGGAGGTGAAGTCAAGCAGGACTTGATAATTGACTTCAAATGGAAGGAGATAGAAAGAGAAAATTATAGAAAGAAATAGAAGATGATAGAGAAAACCTGAGTAGGTTTGGAGAATGGGTAACTGGGAGGTTGAACTACGTGAGGTCTAGAATATGGAGACGGAGAGGGGCATGAAGGGATGAATTCAGCTCCATATAAACCCATAAACAGCAGATCCAGTGTCATTTGTGGAAGAGGAAATTTGGAGCTCCGGATGGAGGTTTAGACCAGAGATATTCTTGCTACCTAGTGATAATTACATTAATTTTAAAAGGAAAACTAATTTCAAACGTCCAAATTGACTTCCCCAAAGAGCAGAAATTAAAATGCAGCAACATTTCTTGTAAGATTTTATATATGTGTGTGATTTCCCCCCAGAGAGAATAAAAACAAGAAGTTTTTTTTTCCATTATTTAATTGATTCTTACTCCAGACTTCACTTTTTGTTAGGAGATTTTCAGCTAAACTCTCCAGAGAAAATAATAATCTCTCCCCCCCCCCAACAAAAAAGTGACCATGTTGGGTTGTGAAATAACTAGTGGTAAAGTACAAAGAATATACCCTTTCATTTTGTAAAAGTATAAGGGGGAAGTTAAAGAAATTCAAAGGCAATATTATATATTCAAAACAAATTTGAGGAAATACTTTCAAAATGACATATAATTAGTTAGTGGAAGTTACTATCACAACATAGGATTGAAGCAAATTGCTTTATGAGCTTTCCCTTCTCCCTAATCAAACCTCTATATAAATATAAAGCATGGAAGAATGGACAACACTGTATTGTCACTTAAAATTACAGGTAGGAAGAAGCGTACATTGTTTGACTGCAATAATAATAATAATAATAATAATAATAATAATAATAATGTAGCACCAGCCACAGTGCTAGGCAGTTGTCCAAGCCTTACCTGGTTTGCTCTTGACTTTTAAAATGAACGGATGATAAAACAAAAAACAGGGCTTAGACAAATGAGCAACTTGCTAAAGGTCACTTTGCTATCAAGTGATGCAGACATATTTTAAGGGAAGGGAAAATTTTTTTTTTTTTTAGAAATCCAATTACTGTAGCAACTTGCCCTGACCTGATGGGCACTATGCGGGCCCAGTATGTGAGACCGTCTGACTGGTTCACAGATTGCTGCTATACCCAGAACCTAGCAGCCCGGGCATTTGGAAATATGTAATATGCATAGTAATTTTTTTTTTTTAATAAATAAAGACCAAAGGAATGGGCCATTAGTTGATCTGAGGACCATCTCCACAGTGTTAGTAAAAACTGTTTTCAATATCCTGAAATATTTTCTTTCTAAAGGTGGACTTATTATTTAGAACTACCGGAGAATGTTTTAAACCCAATAGACAGTAACTAACCATGATAACAATCAGTGAGCGTAGAAGGCAGGTGCCCATTAGCTGGGCCTAGGTTTCACCGACTCACTAGCTCATCCCCCAGTTAGCACAGAGACCTCTCTTTAACACTTGTGCTGAACTGATTCCAGTCAAGTTACCACGGATTGGAGATGACACGGAAGCCGTCGTCAGTTTTTTCAAACTAGCGCAGTTCCCTAGGTTGCACAACGAGCTAGTTTTGGTGGCCCTTTACCTAAGCTAACGTAATAAACTACGTAGAAGACTTCCCTCCTCGAAGCCAAATGACCAAGTCAGTGCTGAGAAGATGATGCGCCGACTGCTTTCTACTTTTGATCGCGATTCCAGCTGTTCTTGTAAATCTCAACGTTTTGTGGCTCTGCAAACACAGTTCCACCCTTGTAAAGCGGGAAACGCCTGTTTCCCAGGCCCTGTCCGGAATTCCCGACGAGCAGCCCCCCACCATAATCAAGTGCAACACTTATTTCTTTAGAATGCCTCTTTTTGTTCCTCAAAACCCTGAAGGAAAAAAAAAAAACCCACGCCACCGCTCGGCTGTGAATCCCCAGCGCAAAAAGTGAAAGTGGGCGCGGGGCCCGGCCGCCGCTGCGGGGCGCGCGCCAGGGATGGGGGCGGGTCCCCAGGATGTGGCGCGCGTCACGTGACCCGAGGCGGCCCAATCCGAGCCGTGCCGCGCCGAGCGCGCCGCGACTGGGTCTGGGAAGCACTTCTCTGTCAATCAAAGTTGTCATTTGGGCTGATGCCGCTTAAATGCAAAGTAAAAAGGGCTTTTCACCTCCTTTCGCTAAATGTCGCCCCTGCCTGCAGACATCCAGAGTCACACATCCCTCCCTAGGGACTCCTGGGCACTGTGCAAAATCACTTTCATCAGCCGCTACCTACTTAATGGGCGGGAAAGAGCATTTCCTCTTAGGTGTGTTTCCAGGTGGGCTCGGGAGAGGTCGGGGCCTGTAGTCTCCTGCTAGTTTGCTGGGGAGGGAGCGAGGACTGTTTGCCTCCTTTCTCCAAAGCCGAAGTGCAAAGTGATGGTTAGAGGAAGTCTGAAGCGTTGGGGGCCCAAAGTGCGACCGGCGGAGCCCGGCTATCCCCAACTTTCCCACTTTGACAGAGGGGACCCGTGAACCCCTGAAAACAGGGCACATAGATGCAGACGTCAGCTCTTCTCTTTTACAATATTTCAAATGACTCTAAGTCTTTCCCCCCTTGAGTCTTAATGTTTAATTCAGTATCTTAAACAATTTAAAAGACCCGAGTTCCTACGTTACATAAAGTTCTGCTCTTTCACAGACTTCTGGGAGGCTTAACCGTAGCTCCTCGGTTTTTACCCCCAATATCCACCGCGAAACAAAAGCTAGCTTTCCTAAACTCAGTAACAATAGAACTGGTTTAATCCACCTCTAGGTTGGCAACCCCCACCCCAAAGCCCTCCTTCACTCTCCAACCTGCCCCTAGGTATGTTTGTGTAATCAGAGACTGATTGTAGCTGCCTCGCCGTTTCTCCCCGGGAAAGCTTAGTTTGCATTCATTGAAGTTGCTTGTTTTTTAGGTTCACGTAGGCGAGCAGAGAAGATGCCACTCGGGAAAGAGCTGGGTTTCCTGCTCGACGACTTCAGGAGCGGGCTGAGCTGCGCAGGTGTGCGGGTTACGTTGGCAATGAGGAGGGTGACGTTGGAAGGTCTTTAAAACGTTAAGTTTGCTATTTGGGGAAATAAATTTTCAGAGAATCAACACTACGGTGGCAAAAAAAAAAAAAAAAATGGGGAGGGAGGCTAGGATTTTAGTGAAGAGATCAAGACCAGGGTTAGGGATAGTAAGAAGAGTGGTGATTTGGTGCTCTGCTATTGCTTAAACTGTAAACACTGGCAATGCTGATAGTTATCTCTCCGGCAGTAATTATTCGGTATATTAAAACCGGGGAGAAAGAGGGACGTTAGGACTGGTCATTACGGTTTGTTTGAAGGATAGAATTGCGTGTCACCGACTTGTAAGGGTAAATGAAACGCAGACTCGGATACACCTTATTTTTGGAATGTTAGCTTTATATATTCTCGTAATTCATGAAATGTGAAGGGGACGCAAGGGTGTCTATGTTGGCTGAACAAGGGCAGGAGCATTTATGACTCTCCAGTCACGTAAAAGCTGCGCTCAAAGTTTTAAAAAGCGCTGGGACTGTAGCGAGTGAGGCGAGGGGCGGGAGCGGCTCTGGAGATGCGCCGCTCAGCTGGCCGGTGGGGGACGTCTTTAGGAGTACACGGTCCACTGGAGACGCCGTGGGAGGCCAGGGGGTCGAGGTAAGAGGCCGCTACGGGGGGTCCGGCTCCAGACAGGCTCTCTCCCACCCAAGGTCACTGTTGAAGAAGCAATTCCAACAGCGAATGCAACCGAGGTCTGCGTGCATGCAACTGACGGCTCTCGATTGGACTCCATTAGCCTAAATTGCGTAATTAAAGGAAAAAAAAAAAACACCAACAACTCCGCTCTGGCGCTTCCGCTGGAAGGCTAGCGGGGACGCGTGACAGAGCGAAGATAGCTTCTCCATTACGCACCTTTTCCTCCGAGCTCCTTTATGTAAAGTCACCCTTAAAAAGGGGGGAGGGGGGAGGAAAATTATCAAAATGTTATGTTCTTTTGGACAAGAGGAGAAGAAAAGAATTGGGGGTCCTGACATCAGGTCGAGGGGATTCTCGAAATAGGTTTAGAGCTCGTCATTGTGTCTTAAGGTCCGCTGGGTTCCAGAAGGGGCTCGTGCAGGGCAAGCTTCCTGGGAAATCTTTTCTCCAACGCTCCTGCGGTCACAAGCACCGTCCTGCTCCTGACTGCCTAATCGCAGCTTTCTCTGAGCAGCCCTGGCGGCACGGGCAGCCGGGGGTAGGAGCTGTAAGACAACCTCCGCGAGCGGGGCTGCGGACGCGGCCCGCAGGGCGCAGGGCTGGCGGCAAGCGAGCCCCGGGGAGTCCGGGTCGCGCCGTCCGCCCCAGTCGGGTGCCAGTGGACGCGTCGCAGAAGCCTCTGCAGACCTTGGAGCATCCCGAGGGCTTGCGCTTTTTTTGGCCCCGAGAGAGGAGGGCCCCTTGTCGAGAGGATTAGAGCGAGCTTCTTTTCCCGCCTAGCACACTGCTTAACTCCTGGCAGACGCGCACTTCCCCTCCCAGGTTTTGAAAACCAGAGAGATGACTCAAACTCGAAAGCGGCGGAATGGCCATCTGAGCTCCTCGCACAGTCTCATCCTCTTTCCTCCCACCTCCCTGCCCCACCTTCTTTCAGGTCCTTGGTTCCCGGCTCTATAGGTTAGGTTTGGGCGGAAGAGGGTCTGGGCAGGTGCCATCTGGGGGTACTTACCTGGTGTTGTCAAGTTCTCCTTGGGGTCAGGGAGCCACGAACTGCCTCTCCCCCCGATCACCTGGCTGGACTTATTAACTGGCGGTCTCGGCGCTCCTGGGGACGGTCCCGTAGGGTTTTTGTTTCCTTTTTCCTTTTCTTTTCTAGCGGAGCCTTCGGGGGGGCGGGGGGGGGATTATTTTTTTTTAAGTTTTAAACATTTTGATGTATATAGAAACGAAAAACAAAATTTCAAAACGGGAGGAGGGACCAAAAGGAGAAAGTCTGACTTGGAGTTGTTCTTAGCAGTCTGCTGAAACCACACCACTGTGCAGGATAGAGAGGAAGAGCGTTTGAAGGGAATTGGTTAAGTAAAACCTTTAGCTGTAACGTTATAAGAAAGACACAAGTGGGGGAAATAATAAAATGCACAGTAGATACACCATGCAGATGATTTGGGAAGCTCTGCTCCCACTGAAAGCCCGGCGGAGAAAAATTATTTGCTTATTCTCACAGTATTACATTTCCCTTTGAATTAAACTATTTTTCCTTCCCATCAGCCAGCTAGACTTGGTTTCTTAATTAGGAAGCACAATGAAGTTTCTCACAGATGTAGTCAGCCACAGACTCTGATCCAAAATAATAAGTATAATTAATTTTAGAGGACATCTTTAGTTTATAAGGCCTGAAATTAAAATATGATGTTTTTTAACATTGTGGTACAAAAACACAAGGAAACATATTTGCTTCACAGTCTTATAGTGACACCATTTCCTTCCTCTGTGTTGAAAAAGGCTTTCAGTCTGATATGGCCCCCATCCTCTCTCACTCCAATGCCTCTTTACTCAAACTCGATTTCTTTCTAATCAAAAAATATCTTAGGAAATTCTACTTTAAAAATATTTCCTGATTTTAAAAAGTCAGCAAGACAGGTTGAAATCATTTAAATACCACATTGTCTTGGACAGATCACACAAATCTTTTTCTTATAATCTCAGTCTTATAAAGAATATACTTAAGCAGCTGTTCATTTAAATACAGTTTTTAAATATGCATAATTTAACCTGAATAAATATTGCTAAACTTCTGGTGCACTGAAATATAAGCACAAAGGTCAACTTCTCTATAATAGCTGTCAAATAATCTCTGGTTCTGCTTGGTGAAGTGAAAGTTATTTAGTGATTGATCATTTCTAAATTGAATACACAACATCAAAACAAATTATTAAGTCAGAAGTCCAAATATACCCAGTTCCTAATTCTTATGGTATCATGCCTTTTAAGTTCTCTATGGTAAATTAAAATTTTGTCATTGTAAAGCACTGGAAAGAAGTGTAAACTTAACATGTTTTCTATAGCATTCAACTACTCCACTGACAAAAACCAAAAACAAAACCTATATGGTATGGACTGGATTTTGATTTATGCGATGATTTCGAAATTTGGTTTTGAACAAACTTCAGCCTCTGTGCAAGAATAACTTGCCTTTTAGTAGATCTTTATGGCTATTTTAAATAAAAGTTTTTAAAAAGTAAACACGAAGAGGGAATATTACAACATGAAGTCTATCTTCTTGGGAGTCTGTACCCATTAGAGTCTTTGGGCTCATAAGTACATTTTGTTTCATAGTGATAACATCTCTAACGGGCACTTAGGGCTGATATTATCATCTTTCGACAGAGAGGGGACTAGACGCCTCTGCTTCTGACACAAATTAAATGTTGTTTCTGTTAAATAGGCTGTCTCTTGGGTTGGAGTCACATCAGGATTTTGGGTTGCCACATTCAAGTAACTAAGAAAACAAACGCTGGCTTTGCCAATGTTGCTCCTAATTTCTCTGGCTCTTTGATGACTCTATGGTCCCATCTCTTACCTGCATTGTGCTATACGTTCTCATTATACATATGTAGATTACTGCAGAGTTCTAAGCAGTAAAAATCTTCTTGATGGACAATCTAATTTAAATGACAAATGTGTACTGAACACATACCATAAGGGGTAAGGTAAGAAGAGGAAAATGAGGAACCCAGTCTTTACAAATAAAAATGCCTCACAAATAAATGTAAGGTACTGGGATGGGTCACATTACTTTCTTGGCAAATTATTTTAATAGCAGTATTTAAAATTTTGTACCAAGTAACTTCTAACCGTCTAAATGTTTGTGAGTTTTGTCATATATCATAGAAAGCCTTAAAGTGTGGGCCAGGATTACATATGTTTAAAAATCATTTCTGTCAGTTTATTCTCTCTCTTTTTAATATTAGGTTATTTGCTTAATTGTCAGTATAATTTTAATCCTTTCTAAACAAAATTACTTATTTGCTCTTTGCAGCTAATGACATTTCTTGATTGAACTTGATTAAGAGTCTCATCCTATTTGGGAAACTGTCTAGTCTTGCCTCCTTAACTGGTTATAGGATATGATACTGCATTTAGGACTAAAGGTTCCCTAAGTACCACTGTCAATCCACTTAGAAGCCTTTTTTAATGGAAGTACGTTGGAGAGGTTGTCCTTAGAAAGCGTGTCCTCTTAGATTCACAAAAGGGATTTTGAAGTATTTCTTTACTATTGGAAATTATAAAATAATTCAAGGCAGTACTCATTATTGGACAATACTGGAAAATAAAAGGAGAGGTCTCTGGGCTTTGTAATGTGTATCTAGAGGAGAGCTTCCAGAATATGTAAAAAAAAAAAAAAAAAAAAAGGGACCCATACTGTCTAATTCAGTAGTACTTCATTGTTCTGCAGTTAAATGTGTTGGTTTCTTGCCCTTTAGAAATGTACCTTAATTCCAAGGAGATTTTTCTTTCAAGATTTTAGCCACTTTTGCTCCTTTAAATAGTTCTGTAAACAAAGTTGCTTGTGTAAGTAATAGAAGGCTTTGTACACCAAGTGGAATGTCTTTCAACAGTTGCCTGAGTAAAATACGTATGGGGTTTTCCCTAATGAAATTTTAAATATGGTTCTATGAACTCTAATACAATCTGTGGATAGTATATGAACAAAAGCATGTGTGTTAAACATTACCACTGCAGAAGAAAAATATTTTCTTTTGACTGGAAAACTTTAAACTTTAGTAATGGTGAGGATCATTGCTTTACAGAAAAGATCACTGCATGTAGTATTTACTCACATCTGACAATGAAAGTCAGTGTTTTGTAACTAATTTACTTAGTAAAATGGTACTGTATACTCAACCAGAATTAAAAAGTAAACTGGTTGTTAGAGTTTAGAAATACTCTATGAGAAAACTATATGCTTTGGTTGATTTCTATTTTACATTAACATATGTAATTATATACCCAAAGAGTTTGAATATATTAATGTTAAGTATTTTCATTGCAAATTTAATTTGCATCTGGTTGTGGTTTTCTAACAAGTTTGTTATTGCAGATTAACATTGCTGCCTCTCACAGCATTTCACACTTGAAATATCTGTGAATTGTGTTTTGGGTCCATCAAACTGGAAGTGTGTGGTTAGATATTAACCCTTTCTTTATTTTTTAAATTAAAAGTGTTCTTTCAATATAAGAGAAGAGACATACTTAAAGAAATAGAAAACTTTTATTCGATGATAAATATTTTCTGTTTCAAAAATAACCTAAAAAGGCAACATTTTGGTTGGTAAGACATTGAGACTGTTAACAAATCCGTGAGTCAAATGGATACGCAGAGCAGTTTCCTTCTGTACTTTTGACAGTTAGTTTGATTTCATTTAGATTTTTGACCTCTCCTAGGATTACCGCTTCATAAGTCAAACTCAGGGAAACCAATCCACCTAGTTTAAAATAAAATGACGTTAATTCCCAATTTTCCTAAGAACTTCATTCCTTCTCACATCTTTTCTTTGTCAGCCCCAGGACTGTTAGCCAATGCTCATTGAAAGGAAATTTTTATCATTTATGGCTGGCAGTATCTATTTCTCTTTACTGGGTTATAACAAATCAACCTGGCTACAGTTTTGCATTGGGATTTTTTAAAAGATAATACACACGTACTTTTTCATCCAAATTTAGAAATTACATTTGATCAATTAGAACAAAATTTGTAGACAAAGTTGATACCATAATGCTTTTGTTTGCATTAAACTAGAGCAAGACCCCAGCATCCAGAAAGTTTCTGGTCAGTGATAAAGTAGACCACTGTACCTTGGAACCAGAGAAAATTGATGTCCCAAGTATACAGCAGACCCAAGGCCCTTCCAAACACTTCCCCATTTGGAATTTTCTCTTCTGGTCTCTCTTCCCAGCTCTGCTCATGAAGGTACTGTCTGTTCCTGACAGTCCCATGTAGACTTGATTCCTAGGGAATCTTTTGTTCAGCCGATAGCAATCCTTCTGTGGACTTTATTACTTGTGTTGGCCCTTCTGTTATTTGCCTAGCATTCAGTTCTCTCAAGCTTGAGTGCCATTGTGTAATAGATTCAAGTATACCAAAGCAGGTCTCCAAACCTCTGGCCTCATGTAATATGGCTCAGCTAAGGGCCTTCAGTGCAGTAGCAACAACTTTTATAACCTTTGGAGTTACTTAATTGCAATGCTTTGGTTCCCCTATTGGTTAAATATGGAGAGTTGAAATGAAATTATATTTGAAAAATGTCCAGCTTAAATCTAAGAGTTTCAGAGTATTTTCAGAGTACAGTATTTTGTTTTCACTGATGTCATTTTTAAGGTAAAGTAAAATATGTGACCTCCTTCACTTACATATTTCCACTGTACCAAAAAACAGAGAGAATAATATAACCAACACCTATCTCCAGTGTACTTCTCTCTGTGTACCTGTCTCCAAGACACATCAAAGCTGTCTTTGCTTCAGCTTTTAAAAATATATGTTTTTATGTTAAAACTTCCTACCCTTCCATCTCTCTTTTTCCTCCCTCCATAACCAAGGTTATTCCCATGCACGAGTTTTAGACTTACTACATTTGTATGTGTTCATAGTATTGCTTTGCTTATTTAAAAATCTGTCATAAATAGCATCATTTTTTTTTTTTTTTAAGTAAGCTCCATGTCCAATGTTGGGCTTCACTTCACAACCTGGAGATCAAGAGTCACATGCTCTACTGACTGAGTCAGCCAGGCACCCTGTATGTATTCTTTTTAACTAAAACTTTATGGGTTTTTTGAGATTTAGTCACACTAATATATGTTGCTTTGGTCCATTCCACTCCTTTGGTCCAATACTACAATGCTGTAGTATTCCATTAATGGATATACCATCACGAACTTCCTTTTTTTTAATAATATTTGCTATTTCAAATGATGTGCTGTGAAACCCTCATACATGTCTCCTTGTGCACAGGCTGTCTCTCTTGAGTACTGCATGGAATTGGAGTTGTGAGATCATAGCTATGCCTATTTCCAGCTTTAATAAATATCACTAAATTGCTCTTTTAAATGGTTGCCGCAATTTATACAGGTACAGCAGTATGTGAGAGTCTCTGTTGCAACTGTATTATCACCAACACTTGATATAGTCAGACTTTCAGATATTTTCCCACTTCACCTGGGTATAAAGTGGGGACTCGTTGTTTTAAATTAGATTTCCCTGGGGCTCCTGGGTGACTCGTGGGTTAAGATTCCAACTTTGGCTCAGGTCATGATCTCATGGTTTGTGAATTCTAGCCCACATTGGGCTCTGTGCTGGCAGCTCAGAGCCTGGAGCCTGCTTGGGATTCTATGTCTCCCCCTCTCATGCTCATTCTCTGTTTCTCTCTGTCTCTCAATAATAAACAAATGTTAAAAAAAAAAATTAAATTAGATTTCCCTAACAGCTAGTGAGACTGAACATCTTTTCACTGTTAAATGTCTGACTTTCCTTTTGCTATGAATTGCGTGTTCTTATATTTTGCTTGTTTTTTATTTGGAGTGGCTTGTTTTTCTTACTGATTTATCATTCTTTTTTATTCTGAGTTCTAATTCCTTATTGGTTATGTTTGCTGTAAAAATATTTTCGTGATCTGTGGCTTCGCCAGGCATTGTTTATGGCACCTTTAAAAATGTGTAAGTTTTATTTTGTTTTTTTTTAACTGAGATATGATTGACATATAATATTGTATTAGTTTTAAGTGTCCAGCATGATGATTTGATATATGCATATATTTTCAAATGATCACCACAATAAGCTTAGTTAACGTCCATCACCACATAGTTACAAATTTTTTTTCTTATGATGAGAACGTCTAAGATTTACTCTCAGCAACTTACAAATATAGAATACAGTATTATTAACTAGAGTCACCATGTTGTACATTACATTACATTTCCAGGACTTACTTATCTTACAATTGGAAGTTTGTACCTTCAACTTCCTTCACACATTTTGCCCAATCCAACCCCTCCCCCCAACCACTCTGTTCTCTATACCCATGAATTTGGATTTTTTTCAGATACCCATATAAGCAAGAGCGTTTCTTTTTAATAGAGTGAAAAATGTATTTGTCTTTTCCTTTAAAGTTTGTGCTTTTGTCTCTTGTTTAAGAAGTTATTCCTTAGCCTTAAGTCATGGGTATATTTACCAATACTCTCTTTTAAGTTTCATAAAGTTTTTCTTTGTCTTTAATGTATCTAAAATATATTTTTGTTTTTGGCAAGATGTAGAAATCTATTTTTTCTCCCAGATGAATATCTAATTGTCCAAGACCCATTTATTAAATTGCTCATCCTTTCCTTATACTTTTAAAATGCTACTCCTTCATTTATGAGATCCATAGGTACATCTGTGAGTCTCTTCTTTTCATTGGGCTATTGCACTCCATTGCAATGGAGTGAAATGCTTTATGTCTTGACATCTGGCAGGGTGAGTAGTCTGTAGTCTTCAAAATTGTTTTAGTTATTTTTGGCCTTTTGCTCTTCCATATGGATTTGATGTCAATATATGTACTCTCTACAAAGTAGAAAAACCAGTTTATAAAAAAAATAACTTTTTTGGATGCTAATATCCTCGAATAACTTTTTTTGGAATTTTAACCTGGAAATATTTATTTAACATTTTCTCTATTTAATCTTTGGGTCTTCGTTGAAATGCATGATGCAATTGATACTATGCTAACTTCAAATCTGCTGCTGAATTTGGCTGCCCTGAATTTTGGTGCTCAGAGTTAAAAAAGTTAATTTCGTTTTTAAAAAACTCAGTTTCACCAAGCTGAAGAGCGTTCGGTTGCAAAAAATGAGGGTTTGTTTTCTTAAGTAGCATTTGAATTGAGATGTTGAGGTAAGGCCAGGTAATCGCTTTCTTTTCTCCTTTTGTCATTAAGTAGAGTTAGAACAATGGGTGTTATTTGAGAGCTGCCCTTCTAACCTTTGCTGCTCTTAAAATGCCTTCAGGTCATCACAAGTTTCTTAGTGGTGTTTTAATTTTTAATTTAATGTTTAACTTCAGAGAGAATTGCTTAGAAACATTTACCTTGTTGAGCTACAGGGAAATGGTTAGATAATGGTGTCTATTGGTGCTGATAAGTATTTATTTTGGGGACTGAGTAAAAAAAATAGGATTGTCAAAGTTTTATGTAATTGGAAATTTACTTTGGATTATTTCATCCTTAAGACATTAAAAAGTAGGAAGATGTCTGGTCCTTTGATTTTTAAAATGTAATCTCCATTACACAAGCTTCCAGAGTACTTCAGTGAATATGAATTTACATCATAGCTGTTTCATAAATATTTTGAGGGATTTTTTTCTCTTATCTCATCGCCTTTGTCCAATGGGAGAAGAAATGGTACTCAATTCATTCCCTTCTGTGATTTACCATAAATTGGCCCTAGATGCTTCTTTTATACCTAAAGAGTATACAGTTTCTGTTTCAAAGTCCTGATTTTTCTCAGTTTCTCATCCATTTTCTGGGATGAACCTTACTTGGCCAGGTTCCTCAACTGTGTGTGATTGAGAGAGAGAGAGAGAGAGAGAAATGGAAGTGGAGGGGGGGGCTGGAGGGGTGGGGGTAAGTTAGTCATTCTCCTTTGAAGCATTCAGCAGGATTACTTATTATGGTGTATGAGAGTTTTTCCTTTATTATAAGGCAGTGGTCTTAGACTGGTTGGTTTTTGTTCTTTTTCTTTTTATAGTAGTTGTTTTTCGTCCAAGTTCAGTAAAGACCAAGATATGCCCACTCAGAGAATTCCTCTACAGGTACATGTAGGAACATACAGTTGGAATTGAAGATAGTTGCTTATTTATTCATTCACTCATTATATATATATATATACACACACACCCACAGGACAAATAGAGTGACCATAAAATTTATGATCCATAGCAGGACACTTTTGAGAGTGAAAGGAGGCTTTAGGAACAAGGAACACAAACCAGGGTCTTCCCTGGCAAGCCATCCAGCCCTGACCACTGTGTGTCACGCTTCCTATAACCAGGAAGTTTTTTAATAACCTAGTTTACTCGTTCAGGCTGCAAAAGGAAGGGAAAGAGTTGATTAGAAGGAAAGAGGAGGCGTCTGTATAGTCACTGCACCCTTTAATAGAAAACAAACACCCGGAGACTGCAGGTTTATTGGGTGCTAAGTGTGCCTGGCTGTAATCTGCTGGTTTCATTGAATTCGTATACCCTTTCTTGGTGCTGCTGTTCTAGAAATTGTGTCTCTACTTTGCTTCCTTATTACCCTTAGACATTTTTGGTGTGTGTGTGTGTGGGGGGGGAGATATAACTAACATATAACATTGTATTAGTTTTAGGTGTACCTTAGATATTTTAAAAAATTATTGTTACCTTCTGCATTTCTTTTATTTTGGACTGGCAATATTTCTGGCCCTAGTCTTTGTTACTATTTTTCTTATTTTATAGTTACAGTAATTAGATTTCCAGACCATTCTCTAGGCAAAATAGGTTAGCCTTTTTTTTTTTTTGACCATTTGAAAAGAAGGTATAGTAGCCACGTGCTTTTCATTCCTATCCAATGGCTAAAGTCATAGGTTTTGTAGGTGGGTTTTTGTTTCTGTTTTTGTCTTTTTTTGGATTCCAAAAAGACTTTCACCTCAGATCCGAACCTTGCTAATTTTTGACACAGCAGAACAGCTTGGTGTGCCTGTATCCCAGCACACTGCAAAGCAGTCTCCAAAGGGAGAAGGAGTGGGGACAGAGGGTGATGGATGGAGGAAGGGAGTGGGGGACGCTTTCCTTGTGTTGGCTGTATGGACTGTTTTGGAAAGAGTCATTTTGTTTTTGTGGGTAATGTCACCCCTCCCCTTTTCTGAAATCTATCCCTAAAAGTACAAAATATGGGAGTGTGTGTTTGCTGATGGTCAGATCAAAGGTTCTTAGGGGGCTGGACTACCTGAAAAGGGAAAGGGGCTAGGGTAGCTCTCTGCAGCCTGACCTCTCCACTCTCTTTGTGAGGGAGTATTTGATGGGCACCTGGAGACAGAGCTGCTGGCATGACCTTCCCAGGTGCTGCTGAGATGGAATGTGTGTATCCATGTATGGATATGGTCACTTTGAGCTATTTGAGGTAGAAAAAAGACAGTAACATATATACTAACATAAATATTGAAAGAGATTCATCTTTCATCAGAGCCCCTTGGTTTAGAATCCTTTTGTTCAGCAGCAGTGAATTGTAACTATTAACTAATATTGTTTAAAAGATTGGCATTTGTGGCACAAAGGTAAGTGTAACTTACCTGAGTAACTTCTTCACCCTTTGCAAATATTTACAGGTTGAAGGAATATAGTTTAACAAAAGAGCCAAGTGATTTTGTAGTGTTTTACTTTCTGGTTTTCCTACAGTTCAGAAGATAACTTATCTGGAAAAAAAAAAGGGAAGGTTTTGCTTGTGGAGAGTAATGGATTATTTTAAACCTCATTCCTTTCCCTTAAGGGTTGTTGCTGCATCGTTTTTAAGCTTTTGGAAACACAAAATCTGGATGACTTTTTTTTTTTTTTGAGGGATGCTGCCGATAATGGTTAATAGCATAACATGTTGTGCTTTTATGAACATATTAAAGCACTTTAAAATATTCTATATGTTCTGGCATTATGATTTAAAAATAATATGGTCTGTATAAAACCTTCTTAGAATAGACGTTTTTGTCCTTATGAACTTATGAAAACAACTTTTAGAAATGCTGTGTTTGTGAAAAAGAGAACAGCCTCCCCAAAATAAATGTTTTTATGGAAACAACAAACTCCTTGCTAGATTTCCTCTTCTGGTTTATGGTTCTTCTAATAATGTCATTAGTTAACAACAGGACTGATACCTTTAATTCTCCAGTCCCTTTGTACAGTTAAGTGCTGGCTGGAATCTTCTCCGGGCTGAAAGAATGACACATTCAAGAAGTCTCTGACAGTGTTTAAACACCTCTTATCAAAACTTAATTTCCATGAATGATTGATTTTGGCACTTGATGGAAGGCTGAAGAATGTTCAATTACCCCATTTTCGTGTGCTAATGAAGCCGAAAGTGACTTAAGGGGATTTCTTTACACTGTGGCAGCCTGTTTGGATATGCACATGACTTCTTAGGTTTCTCTCCCAGGGTTTGTCTCTACTAAATAGTTGTCTTATTGAGTAACTGTGGCTAATCTGTCTGCTTGGCCACAGGCCTTGGCCTTACTCTGTAGAGCGGACTGTAATTAGCAAAGCTGTCAAACCAGGTGTTTAATTTCAAGAGAACTCATTTTATAAAAGTCTTCCAGTAACTTGCAGAATCAATGAGGTTTAGGTTTTCTGTTTGTTCACAGGCACTCCTTGGATATTAGGTTTTTAGTAAAATCGATATGGAAAACATTTTAAAGTGGGGAAAAAAAAACAGCTTTCAATTCCAAACTTTGGCTTCAAAAGTTTGACCATTGAATTCAATTTTTTACACACCGAACTCGAATTTTTTTTTTTTTTATTAAAACACTCCAACCTTGGCTGGAAATACAAAATTTAAGGATTTCCTGCCCCTTTCTTTTGAGGGGGAGGGGATTGAATGAGGGAGAAGAAAAATACTTAAGATTCTCTCTACTAAAACATATGCTGTTTGTGGATTTAAATATTGATGATTATGCTACATGTTCTTTTATAATCATCTTCAATATCATTTTGGTAACAAACCCCAAAACTTCACCTATACATATCCTTCTGGGTTGAGACTCCCTTGGTGTTTATATCTCTGTGGATTCCAGAGAGGTTACTTCTCTGGCTTCCCAAGACTTCTGAAGCCTGAAGTAAGTCACAGGCTGGTTTTGTGACCCCAGATGAGCCACTTCTAGCCTCTTAAGTTCGAAACAACAACAGTCCTCATCCAAACTGCTTATTACTTCCTTACAGGTTCCGCTTCCTTCTAATGAAGGTGTCTGACTCCTTGGAACATGGAAAGTGCTGTGTTCCCCGGAGATGAGATCCTTGTTTAGATTGAGATGAACGTGCTGTGTGTAAACACTTAAGCCTCTCCTTATGGGTGTGTTCAGGCTCAGCCAAAACCAATGGTGTGACTTCTCTACCCGGTTGGTTACCGACTCCTGGCATAATCTTTACTTTCGTAGGAAGAGGAAATCATGTCAGGGAAAAGAAGTGGCTTTGCTTCCTCAAAGGACCCCTGCCTAGTGAGCTTGCAGTTAAGAGAATTTCATCAGTTCGCCCTATGTGGCGAGCCTCAACTCTGATGAAACTGAAGCTGGCAATTCTCTGAAAACATCATTTAACTTCAGTGTTGCATTGTCTTTTCTTTTCCTCCACCCTCACACTAGTTACCTCAGTGCATCTCCCCATGAAAGAGAAAGAGGGAAGAAAATAAGACCATGACCAGGTGTCAGCAAGTATACTCAGGGCCTGGGGGCGGGGGGGGGGGGGGGGCAGCGGGGGGACTGCCTAATGGAGAAATTACTCTCCTTTCCTGTCCTGGGAAGCCATGGCATGTCGTGGTCCCGGCCACCCCGTGTTCTCCATCAGCTCCCTGTCTGCTCCCCATTCAGGCACTGTGTGGCGGAGAGGAGAGAGCATTCAGCTGGAAGACCACAATCCTGCTTGTGCCTTCTGTACTTTGACAACAGAGCAGGGTCCCCTCGTTCCCTGGGCCATGGTGTATCATAGGAAGTTTACCTAACTCCCGTGTTCAGTAATTGCTTATGCCACTTGCATATAATTTGGAAGGCGTGCTAACAGATGAAAACACACTGCACTCAAATGAATGATTATTTGCATGTTCCCCAGTGTATTTCACTGGGGCTTTGTCACAATGGGATCTGACATGTTTTTCTCTTTCTTGGTGTGATTTCTCTGATTGTTTCTAAGTTCATGTCATTGCCATTTGACATGTTCTTTAGGAGTTGGTGAATCGAAACTTATTTGACACAAAAGCAGCCAGTATTTTTGTTACAGTGCTGTTTGAGCAAATCATTCATGTAAAATTAACTAATACATCTTCCAAATCACATAGATGAGAGAGGGTTGGGAAATAAAAAGTAAAATTCAAAACTGATTTTCTTGGTACCTTTATTATTTTTTTTAAAGTTTACTAGTAATATAACCTCTTTTTTAGTAATCTCTATGCCCAACGTGGGGCTCAAACTCACAACCCCAGATCAAGTGTTGTATTCTCTTCAGACTGAGCCAGCCAGGCACCCCTGATTTCCTTGGTACTTTTAGATGTTTTCATTTCTTCAGACATTTAAACAAAGGAGGTAACATATATATTCCCCACATTATCTAGATTTTTCTCTGCTTCTTTATTCCTGAAGACCTCCTACTGTCACTCCTCACTTGAGGATTAGTGAACCTGGGCTTGCCTACCCATTCCATTGCACTGGTCAGACTTTTTTAGGTTTTCCAATTTTTTTTTTAATGTTTATTTTTGAGAGAAAGAGTGCGAGTGGGGGAGGGGCAGAGAGAGAGGGAGACACAGAATGGGAAGCAGGCTTCAGGCTCTGAGCTGTCAGCACAGAGCCCAACGCAGGGCTCGAACCTAAGAACCATGAGATCATGACCTGAGCTGAAATCAGACGCTTAACCGCTTAGCTGTCTGAGCCACCCAGGCGCCCTTCTTTACATTTTCCTAAACTCAACTGTTAAATGACTCTCTCCAGCTCCAAGCTCCCAGTGACATGCTTCCTCCACAGTGGTGTCAGCTTAAGCTTCCTGCTGCATCGGATGCTACACCCTAAGAGGGCAGGGGCCAGGCCTGTCCTCTTCTCCACTGCACTCTTTTTATTCACTGGGTGTTTCTTCAGTGAAAAATGCACCGTTTTAATGAAATCTCATCTTATCTCCAGACCCTATAGTGGCTTTACATCATGTGCAAACTAAACTTCAAACACCTCAATCCTGCATTCTCGTCAAAGCCTGTTGGGAAATGGCCCCGACGACGTTTCTCACAGAGCTCATACTAGAGGAAATGCTCTCCTAGGCTTACCTTCCTTCCTGTACTGTTCAGGGCTGGCACCCCTGCCCCCTTACTCCTGTAACTGTGCCCTGCCCTTTCTAAATCACACTGTCTTTTGTTCCTAGTGTCCTCTTTATAACATCAGTGAGCACTGATTATTTACTAAGTGCCTGGTACTGGGGATGCACAAAAAATAAGTCAAGCAGTTCCTGCTTTCTAGGATTTTCCTCCCTTCCCTGACTGGCGGGCAGGAAGGGGTAAGCTCTGTCAGGTAACATCTGAGTGTAGGAGGGAAGGTGGGGGTGTTTGGTGGTACCCTTTCCTGAAGTAAGGGCAGAGGCTAGACACTAGCTGTCTATTCATCCCTGTTTCTCTAGGGCTTTGCCTGGTGCTTTTCTTAAAATAGATGTTGATTACTGATATTCTCTCTCCCATCTTGTTTGCCTTGTCTTCTGCTCCTACCAGTACCTCCCACCTAGAAATCCTCCTCTTCAACTCTGCCTTTCACAAGGCCCAGCTCAAATACACCTTCTCCATAAGGTCATAGCCAGTACATGGCCCAACATTGTCTTTCTCTCCTGAAGACCCCAGGGACCGAGCGTAATTCCTTTGTGGTGGCAGTCACGTTCCACCATGTGTCCAAGTCTCTGCCTTTCGCCATGCTACCTTCTCTTGTCGTAATCACTGGCCCCTAGAACACTTGCATGGGGATTGATACACACTTGCTTTTGCTTCTCAGCATAAAGTAAACTCACTTGGGCAAAAGATATTTGAAGCAAGGAAACTGAACAAATTTCAAATGGATGAAATATATTCTTACTATGTATGTGACAATTAGGTTTTCAAATGTTACTCATATGCTTCAAAGCAGATTCGTCGCAGTCCCATTTTATAGTGTAGCAAATACTAACGTGGATTTTTAGGACTGCTTTATTTTTCTTCTGGTCCAGAGAGCTGGATCACACTAAAATAAAGAAAAAATTTAGAAAAGCTATGAATTTACTTGGGTGAGTAATTAGGCATTCTTTAGGCAAAGCATTCCCTGAGGGTTATGTTTTGTTTTGATTTTTCTATGAACTCCACTCATTTCAAAAATTCACACACATTCAGAACTGTAGTAAAGGAGAAAGAGGGTACAGAAAATATATCTGCGTATGTAAGTAGGGAGGAAAGAAAAAACTACAGGTGGAGAATCTAGAATTAATGACTCGGGTGCAAATATGAGAGAAACCACTGAGATAACAGAAGGAGCTAACAGAAGGTGTCAGAGGCCAGAGAAAGTTGCTGAACTTCCGCCCTGAGAGAGTGGTGATGATCTCCTCCCTCCTGAATATCTGACTCACCATTATGGCAGGTCACAGTCAACGGAAGTTCAACAGGCCACTCAGAAAGCGAAGGGGTCCCAAAATGTGCCCAGTCCTCTCTATGGAGGATGGTGAGGCCTGGGGAAGCCCTTTGCAAACTAAGTCAACTTGTATAATTAAGTCTCACAGCTTGAGATACCCAAGAATCTGTCAACGCACTCTCCTACAAGCACTTCTAATCCTTAATGTCTTTTCATTAAGGAACAGAAGCCCTTTCTCAAAGAAAAGTTTTCTCAAAGAGAAGTTTGCTCAGAATCTAAATCAATAAAACATATATGTGATGGCTGGATACCATAAAGAAAATGCATAAGAATATAAACTTATTTTATGTATTTAAATTTAAAGCACTTATTTATTTATTATGAGACAAGTCAGTTCAAAAAACTTTTTGAAACCCAACTATGAAATCCATGGTTTTGTCTGATAACTACAGCCTTACATCAGCCTGGGCATCCAATTAATTTCTCTGTTTTGTGTTCACCTTGTCAAATCAATCCATTTCATGAAAGTATTGCCCAGTTGGGTTCAATTCATCTTAAGGCTAATTAATCTTATTATATCCATCATCAATGGTTGGATTTTTTTTTTTTAATTTTCTAGTTTTAAGGTCAAAAAAGCACCCAAAATGTACAAGTGCTAAAACAGAGCTACCTACACCGTGCTGCTGCTGTGGACCTGTGCTATCACAGCATGCCCTGTCATGTCAGGGGTTCATTTGTTATCGGACGACTCCCTTTTGGCAGAGAATCTGTGTGGGACAACACTTCCAAGCTCTTTCTGGGATCTCACTGAGCTCAGCCTATAGGGACTGGAGGTTCATTCAGGTGGCCTAACATGCATAACTTGCTCAGGGCTACATTTTTAAAAAGAACTGTGCAAGGCAAATGGCCTTCTAATCAGTAATGGACACCTGAGAATCTTAGCTGTAGCCACAGAATAACAGCAGACACAGGCTGCAGAGTTCAGTTTGAAAACTATTGCTCTAGTCCATGTGGCTCTATTAATCCCTATAGAGTATAACTTGTCATCTTTCCTGTCCTCTTTCATTGCATCTTTTTTTCTTGGAGTGTTTCTTTTCTGTTTACTTTGTTTAGCTTTCTTATTCTGAAAAATTAAGTTGCGTTGTTACAGATACTACCCAAGATATACAGAGTGCTTAAATTTGTCACTTTTTATAATAGAGAATCCCAGAGGTAAGACTCCAAGAGGAACCTCTGGCACCTGATTTTGGCCTGGCCTGTGAAAGGGAAGTTGGTACCACACCAGGATGTCTTGATGTTGACTATGGTTACCTGAAACCTGGAGAGGCACTTTGGTCCTTTTTTTCCACAAGACCTGAATCCTTCCGTCATTCTCTAGATGGAGAATACAGGACTTGTTTGGGTCTTGCCTTTCTACGATAGAAGTAAGGGGATGGTTTGTGAGTGGAGTAAGCCCTGTATGTGTGAGGAATGGGGTAGTCTAGGCCCTTGTCCTTGACCAGCAGTACCCAAGGATACAAGTCAAGAACCCCCTCAGTCTCTCCTGCCTCACAACCCAGATGGGCACTAATCCCTTCATGTGGGCTCCCCCACCCTCATGAACTCATCTAAACCTAATTATCTCCCAAAGGCCCCATCTCCAAATATCATTACATTGGGGTTAGGGCTTCAACATATGAATTTGGGGTGGGAGAGACACAATTCAGACCACAGCAGTAGGCCATCTGCTCTCTATCACAGCTACTCAACTCTGCCATTGTAGCATGAAAGCAAGCAGAAAGAAATGAGTAAATGTGCTGAAATTTGAATTTCATGAACTTTCTTGTGAAAACTTGTCACCAATTAGTATTCTTTTGATTTTTTTCTAACCATTCAAAGATATAAAAATGACTTTTAACTCATGGGCCATACAAAAACAAGCAACAGGCCAGATTTGGCCTTTGGGCCATAGTTTGGCAGCCACACCTGTCCAGCCCCTTTTCCTTCTCTCACCTTCTCTCACCACCGTCTTGTCTTCACCTGAGGCCTGCCTCACTGTCCTGTGCATAGGCTCTTTTCCTGTATCCCTGATCTCCAGGGGACTGGTCCTCTCCCTTCACTGGGTTTGGTCACCTCCTCACAGGGGCATTTCCCACTGGTCTAAGAAAGCTTTCTTCTTCTCCATCCTGTTTTCCTGCTTTATTTTGTTATCGCGTAGCTCATGTCACTGTTTAAATGTAAATATCTATTTATTTATGTCTTTATTGTCAGTGTCTCCAGCCAGAATGCTAATAACTCCATGAGGACACAGGATTGATTTGCCTGCCTTGTTCACTGTTGTGTCCCCAGTGTCTAGAATCATTTCTAGGCCATAAAAGATGCTCAATAAAATACTTGAATAAAAAATATTGGATAAATGAATGACTGGAAAGAATGCAGATGCTGACGTAAGATTTTTTTAAAGTCTGAAACCAAATTATTCTAACGTATGTCATCTACCTTTGGTATATATATAATGAATACTATTAGCACATTTCTAAAGTTTGGATTTATCCTGACAAGATAGAAAGTATTGCTTTTTTTAAAAATAGAAACTTGGGGCGCCTGGGTGGTGCAGTCGGTTAAGTGTCCGACTTCAGCCAGGTCACGATCTCGCGGTCCGTGGGTTCGAGCCCCGCGTCGGGCTCTGGGCTGATGGCTCAGAGCCTGGAGCCTGTTTCCGATTCTGTGTCTCCCTCTCTCTCTGCCCCTCCCCCGTTCATGCTCTGTCTCTCTCTGTCCCAAAAATAAATAAAAAACGTTGAAAAAAAAATTTAAAAATAGAAACTTAAAAGGCAACAGTTTTCTGGTGACAGGTGTTTTTCTCGTGTAATAGCTTAAGTTTTCAATTATTGAGACCAAGATAGTTTGGGAAGATGATAGACTGGGTTTTCCTTCTTTTGTCTGTCTTTTTGTGAAACGGGATTGGGAAGAGAAGGAGGCCTAGGGATAAATAGGTTCATAGAGTTCAGGACACAGGCTCCTGGGCCGATGAGCGAATTTCCTTACATGTAAAAGAACAGAGCCTTGCCCTTGGAGTCTGAGTAGTGGTCATCTAGAGGCCATCACCCCCCCCAACCCCCCACCCCGACCCCAAGCATTCCCTTTTCTGGGAGGGATAACTCAAAGGTGGGGAGGTTTCATTTCTTCCTTTCTTTTACAAGGTGGTAATCTCTTAGCTGCCTATGGAAATAAGGCTGCTTTGAAAGAGGAGCTTTGCACATTGTAAACTTTTCCCCCAGGGCAAGTCAGCCATCCTTAATGCTTCTTGAAATTAAAATTTCTTCTCCCTCTCTCTCTTTCTTTTTAACTTTTGTTAGCAAAGAAGAAAGTGAACTTCTCTGCACTTGTGAAAAAGTGCTGCTTGGGTAAAAAGGAAAAAAAAAGGTCTGTGTCCTTTTCCCCTACAAATGTGTAAAATCATCAGTTTACATTAAAACATTTCAAACTGCTCAAGGTTTCAATGAAATGCATGGTGCTCAATGATGAATTTTGTGTAAGAAAGAGGGAAAGACGAGAATATCTATTTGCATTTGCTTCTGTTTGCTACAGAAGGACTGGAAGGATAAAGAACAAAGCAGTCATGATGGTTTGTGGTGGACAGGTGGGAAGTGATGTTGGAGACAGGACCTGAAGTGAGACTCTCCCTGAATATTTTTAAATGTCATTCTGAATTTTGAATCATGCAGTTTTTGGATATTTTCTATCCAAAAATATAAGATGAAAATAAATAAAAATATTTCCCAAATTCCTAACTTGCATCTTACTTTGATCTTTGCATTTACTCTTCTAGGGTTTTCTTTTTTTCTCCTTTTTTTTTTTTGAGGGAGTTGTGATTTTTTTAAAATGTGGTAAAATACACATAATATAAAATTTACCATTTTAACCATTTTAAGAGTGCAAATCAGTGAAATTAAGTACATTCACAATGTCGTGCAAGCACCACCAATATCCATTTCCAGAACTTTTTCATTGTTCCAAACAGGAGCTCAGTACACATTCAACTCTCTGGCTGTTAAAATTCTATTCTACTTTCTATTCTATTCTATTCTACTTTCTGTCTCTCTGAATTTGGCTATTCTAGTTACCTCATTTAAGTGTAATCAACAATATGTGTTCTTTTATGTTTGGTTTCTGTCACTTAGTGTAATGCCTTCAAGGCTCATGTGTGTTGTAGTATGTATAGAATTTCATTCCTTCCTTCTTATGGCTGAATGATATTCCACCATATGTTTCTACCACATTTGGTTGACCCATTCATCTGTTGGTGGACATTTGGGTTGTTCCTACCTTTTGGCTATTATAACTGATTTTTGACTGCTTTCTTAACACCATGGCAAGTATTTATTACTTAAATGGAAAGTAATTCTTTACGTTTTTAACTTCTTCCCCTTCAAGACTAGGAACTTTGAAAGTAAGAGCATTGTCTGAAATATCTTATTCATCTCTGTATCTCCAGCACCACTAGAATAACAAGCAACAGTTTGTTTGTTTGTTTATTTATTTATATTAACATTTATTTATTTTTTGAGAGTCAGAGAGAGACTGAACACGAGCAGGGGAGGTGCAAAGAGAGGGAGACACAGAATCCAAAGCAGGCTCCAGGCTCTGAGCTGTCAGCACAGAGCCCAACACGGGGCTCAAACCCACAAACCATGAGATCATGACCTGAGCCGAAGTCAGTCGCCCAACCAACTGAGCCACAACAAGCAACAGTTTAGTTAGCACTTACTAAATGTCTGCCTGCTGAATGACTAAACGGTGGGTTGAAAATGAGTTTTGAGTTTACTTCATAAAGGACAAGGGAGAATCTAAATGGTTTTTGTTTAGCTCCATTAGCTGTGAAGCAATGTACTTATTTGGAGTTAGTTCTAAGTTAAAGCAATTTTAGTTGATGGGAAGTAGCTGCAGAAATGTAGCCATTTTCCAAACACAACATGGCAGCCAGAAGACAATATTAACAAACATGGGTGAATAGAAAACACTCCTGCACTTTGTGTGTGTGAGGTGGGTATGTGACTCCCCTGTGAACTGACCATGGAGGATTACTCATGCACAAATACCCTAGCCCTGCTGGAGGGTACCATGTAGAAGAAAGCAGCTAAGTTTAGAAACAGGCAAAGTGAAGTAGCGATGGGGTTTGGGGTAAGTTCACACAGTTGCTTGGCTAGTCTGACCCTGGGCAGATGTCCCCTCATCTCTCAGTGATGGATGATGCGGCAGCTTTAACCAAGCTGAACAATCCTGGTGCCAAGGCCAGCTGCTAGAGTTTGTTTTTATTTGTTTGTTTGTTTGGTTAGTTGGCTTTTTTTTTTTTTTTTTTTTTGCAAAGGGACCCTGAAGGGCTGTTGATTTAGTGACCATCCCTCATAGCTTACTCTGTCGGTCATGGTGATGATGTGGAAGCTGGGGCAGACGAAAGGCCACCCCCTCTTTTGGAATGAGAAATAAAGCCTGCGGTGAGCTGAGGAAGAGGGGAGGGGTGGGAGTGGGAAGGTTCTCTGTTGTTTTGAACGTGTGTGTTTGGCTTTTGGAGAAATGATATTAAACATGTTGGAATTGTAAAGCTATACAGAACCGTACTGAGGATCTAGCCCAGCTTCTTGGATTTATTGGTGAGGAAATTAACAGATGAGTTTGCTTAAGGAGGTCTTCTGTGACCTTATTACTCAGGACAGTTTGGGAGATGCCATTTTCATCTGAACTGCTACTCAGCCTTTATGAAACAATTTGATCTAATGATGGCTATTCCTCAAGAGAACACCACTTTTTTTTTTTTTTTTTTTTTTTTTTTTTTTTTTTTACAAAGCTGGAATGAATACACATTTGGCTCTAGAAAAGTAAGTTTTCTAGTAATGGAATATATAGTTATTAAAATAGTTTTGTTAATGTAATGATTTGTAGTTTATTTATTTAGAGCATGAGTGGGGGAGGGGCAAAGGGAGGGATTGAGAGAGAGAGAGAGAGAAAGGGAGAGAGAGAATCTCAAGCAGGCTCCACACTCAGTGTGGAGGATCCCATGCACTGGGATGGATCCCACGACCCTGGGATCATGACCTGAACTGAAATCAAGAGTCAGACACTTAACTGACTGAGCCACGCAGGCACCCCTATAGTTTTGTGGGGGGGGGGCGGTTAGAACAGAATTAGATTTACAGAAAATTGATAAGATAGTATAGGGAGTTTCTTCTGTTATTCACATATTTAGTATGGCTCACTTGTTACAATTAATGAACCCATATTGATATGTTCTATTAACTAAAGCCCATATTTTTGTTTTCAAATTTTCTTAGTTTTTACCTAATATCCTTTTTCTATTCCAGGATCCTATCCAGGATATCACATTATGTTTAATATTCATGTCCTCTTAGACTCCTCTGGTCTGGGTTATAGTTTCTCAGATTTCCTTTGTTTTTAATGGCCTTGTCAGTTTTGAGGAGTATTTGGTCACGTATTTTGTGGAATGTCCCTCAATTGGGATTTGCCTAGATTCTTTTCATGATTAGACTGGAGTTCTGGGTTTGGGGGATGACAGCCACAGAAGTAAAAGTACCATTTCATCACATTATGTCAAGGTACATATTACCAACATGACTTATCCCTGTTGATGTTGACCTTGATCACTGGCTGAGGTAGTATTTGTCAGGTTTCTCCACAGTACTCTTCCCCCTACCCCCACCCCTGCCACTTTTCCATACTCTACTTTTTGGAAGGAAGTCATTATGTACAGATAAAACTTAAGAGTAGGGAGTTACGTTCCATCTCTAAGAGCAGAATATCTACATAAATTATTTAGTGTAGTTGTGTTTTATATTCTAAGAAAAGTTTAATTTTACATATGTTATTTACTCATGTAAATTTATTCAGATGGCGTCTCAAAATGACAGGAATAATTGAAATATGGGTAAGTCACAGATACTCAGTTAGTCGATAGATTTTGATTATTTTTCCCCTCTGCATTTAAAAAAATATCATTGAAAACTTGATTGACTCACATTTTCATTCATTTTAGGCAGGAGTAATCTAGCTAAAAATGGAGTGGAGTGCTTGGAGGAATAAATGTTGAGTATTTCAGATATTGCTTATTCAGCCCCTACAAAATAAATGACTTATTACATCCATTGTGGCTTAATTTCTTTTTCTCTGAGTGTCCATTTTATTTTTGAAGTTTTACTTAATGTTGAGAAAGAGAACCAACATTCACTTCTTGTATGCCAGACAGTTTACACTTATGTTACCGGACAGAAACTCCAGAGCTGATGGGGGAATGATGTAGTGTATGTTTTATATTTCACAGGTGAGGAAGCTGATACTTGGAGAGTTTAAGCAGTTTACTGGAAGTTTATAAGACTAATCTGGATCCATTCCGAGTCTGCAAAGGCCTTGAGTGCTCTTTGAGGTCTACTGTGTATTTCCATCCCCAACCTTTTGTTCCTATCCTTCGTTGGTGAATTTGATAGAGGGAGACAGAGAATTGACCCTGATTCAGCGAACGTTCTAAGCAATGTTCTTGGCATTACACAAAAACACTTTTCTATGACTTGTATAATTTATAAACTGATTGTTGGCCATTAGTTGCCTGGGCAAATCCCTTTACACTTGAATCTCAGTTTCCAAATGGGTAAAGAGAGAAGTTGAACAAGTCACCTTAGCCTTCCCAGAAATCACATCTGTATTTTCTTCTGAGTCAAACCTCTCCCATTCTTTTTTAGCTTCACATTTAAGTAGAGTTTTAAAAGTAGGCCATTCATAGCAGTAACTTATTAAAGATAGTTTTATTTGGTTTTTGATAATTGAAGAAAAACACAAGTGTGCATACTAAATCAAGCTGGTAAGAGTATGTAATCTGTTGTCAAGCATAAATTGAGCAGACTTCAGCCTTACTGACAGCAGACTCTCAGATGCCAGGTGCCCCTGGGTGGCTCAGTCATTGGAGTGTCTGACTTCGGCTTAGGTCATGATCTCACGGTTCGTGAGTTCGGGTACTGTGCTGACATCTCAGATCCTGGAGCCTGCTTTGGATTCTGTGTCTCCCTCTCTCTCTGCCCCTCCCTGACTTGTGCACTCTCTCTCTCTCTCTCTCTCTCTCAAAAATAAATAAACATTAAAAATTAAAAAAAAAATTAAATATAAAGGGAGTTCCAGTATCTGCCTCCTTATCCAAAAGACTGATATAAAGATAAAATAAAATGAGAGAGAGCATAAGAAGTTTAAGATATCCCAGAAGCATAATGGATTTCCATTGAAAGAGCAAGCTATTATGACAGAATTGGAAATATAAAATTCCAGGTAGAGCTTCTAGATAGCGAAGCATGTGCCCTCTTAAGCAATAAATAGGATATCGAACATCATTTTACTTTTTCTTAAAAATTTAAGGTCATCACCATAAATATTGGTTATAGAATTGTTCAAGGTCCCTGGTGTCAAATTTAGAATGGGGCAAGTTATTCTGTAGGCTACTCCGTGGTTATCCAGACAAGGGGAGAAGCACCATGTTCTGTTAGGGGAATATCTATCCACTATTTGTTACTTGTGAGAACAAACAGAAATGTTTACCTTAGTACAAGAACTATTAATAAATAAAAGCAGATATTCACAGACACCCCCCTCCCCCCTGCCCCCCCCCCCCAGCCGGGCCGCCCCAGCCAGAAGAATTGTTCAGGATTCTAAGTAACTTCAAGCTTCTGTGATTTTTTTTGGTGGGGGGAGGAGTTCTTAATTATTCTGCTTTTCCATTTTTTTTTTCCCCCTGAAAGATTGTCAGCTGCCCCTCTTGTGTTATTAATGTGGTTTCCTTCATCCTTTCTGATTGCCTTTTCTGATTTTCCGCTCTGGTGCTTGGAAATGTGGTAATTAATTCATTAGCATTGTCTTTGATATAAAAGTCAATGACCGGCAGTGGGGAATTGCCGTGATTTGTGGACACAACCTTTGTTGCCTCTCTATTGGTTATTTGGTCTGTTAAATACTATGGACATTTTTCTTGATTTTCTTTCTTTTCCTCTGCTATAGTGTATTTTGTATAATGTTTGTATGATTCTGGCACTTTGCTAAGACTGCCTTAGTGTTTAACAGTGGTTTAGATTTTAGTGATTTCAAGTAAGTTCTGATCCGCCCTCAGCTCCTGTAAGAAGCTTTCCTTAAGTAGGCGAGGGAGGTCATTACTTCTTCTTCGTTGACAGGAACTTTGCTTAAATCCTTGTCTTGTCATCTCTGTGAAGTAAGCTGGATCCTTACCTCTTTCTTAGAGTAGAAACCACACCTCTTGCCTGAAAAAGGCTGGGTACTGTTTGCACACTTGTGTCTCAATGTTACAAGTAAGGAAACCGGGGCTGGTTTAAGTGGCACCGGCCGCATGGTTGTGGCAGACAGAGCCAGGACTGGTACTGATCGAATCTGCTGGTGTCTGACTCCAAGTTGTTGGAGTCACATCTCAACTGTGACCTGAATCCTTAACTTTTTCCTCTGACAAAAGATCCAGAAAAATCAAGCCAAGTGACTGCATGTCTGTATAAGTGTTCCTGAAGCCTGTTTGATTCCTTTTTGTGTCCGGCAGGCCATCTCTCCCTGAGCACACGCTCCTGTGTCTGTCTCACAAACCCCTGAAGTTAGATGCCAGAATCTGTTATGCCTACAATTATCACCAGAGGCTTTTTCAAAGCTTCAGGGATCTTCAGCCCTTAAACAATTGGTATATATTAACATATTATTGTATTTACACCCCAGGTGACACTTTTCCTCCACCAAATTAGTGCTGTGTCCCATTCAGAGGATGGCAATACTTGAGACACCTCATTTTATTTTCATGCTATGACAACGATGACAGATGGCACTTGAAATTTTAAGTTTGTCTCAGACTGCTTGTCTATGAAAGGAAGTGGATGACTTTCTCATAAGCCAGACATGTCACATTTGAAAACGTCATTATACTGTAAATTCAGACTATTATTTTCTGTATTCCTAATCATCTGTCGAGGGGAAGACGTCACATTTAGGAGGTGTGGGGCTGTTAGCATTTTACTGACTCTAAGTCTATATTTTTCTATCCAGTAGAGCACGAATGAAGGCATTGGCTTTCCATGGGGGAAGAAAGAGCACTAATGCCGATTTAAAATTTTTTTTTAATTTTTTTTTAACATCTATTTATTTTTGAGAGACAGGGAGAGACAGAGCACAAGCAGGGGAGGGGCAGAGTGAGGGAGACACAGAATCCGAAGCAGGCTCCGGGCTCTGAGCTGTCAGCACAGAGACCGACACGGGGTTCAAACCCACAAACTGTGAGATCGTGACCTGAGCCGAAGTCGGACGCTTAACCAACTGAGCCACCCAGGCGCCCCTCACTAATGCTGATTTTTATATACAACTGTATCAGACATAGTGTTTAGCTCATCCTTCCAGGGTTATTCGCCATGCTCCAGGTAGTAAAATCCCTCTTTCTTCTTCACCATCAGCTTTGTAGTTAGAATATATTCACACTCATAAACTAATATATTCGCACTCATAAAAAGAAAGGGAAATAAAAATGGTTCTGTGCAGAGGAAGATGTTTGAGATCTAGTACCTGGTAGCGAATCTCGTCTCCAGTCTGCCTCATATTCTATTTCTTACCTCTGCAAGGTGGAGTATCTTTGAGCTCTCCAAGAAAGACAAAGAATACGTAACAGAAATGATTTAACAATAATTTGTGCTGCATGTAGTTGTGATTTTTTTTTTTTAAACAAGCGCACCAAGTCTGAGCTATCTGGTAAGGTTGAAAATATGTTATCAATCAACTTCTTTCACATTTAAAAGGAGAAAAGAAGGGGAGGAGTGTTGAATATGAAGACCTTATGTTAAGTTTGAAAAGTACTAGAGACCTTCATTGTTAAAATGCAAAATTGCCATTGTGTCATTTAGGCTCTTCCACAGCTGTCTTCCTTTGTGTTGTTGAATGCATTAACTTTTATGCCACATGTGTGACATAATCCACAGCACAAGACAGTCCAGAAGCACAAGAGAACTGAATTTGCCATAGATGATATATCACTTTCAGCTCACTGACATTCTCAGATTTAGGATGCTGGTGATTTTTAAGCTGAAAAACATTTAATTTAAGCTTGAAAGCAATAAATTCAGTAGTTATGACCCATGATGATGGAAGTTGAGAGCTGCGTTTCTTTTTTGAATTTCTTTACCAGTTGAAACGCAGATTTGGAGTATTCAAATCTGTCCTACAAGCAACATTTTAGTATGAGGCTAAGAGGCTGCCTCGTTTGTTCAGGTTGAATTGAGAGGAGAGGTATATGTAATGTAATTTTCATTCTCTCCTACGAAATGAAAAAAGAGCAATCTGTATCCTCCCGTAACTAAAGTCTTAGAAGTGTAATAATATGGCATTATTTTACCTCTTCTTACCATCAAATAGATACTCTTTTTGGAGTTAATAAGTTGCCTGTGCAGTTTTCTCACAAAGTCAGCTGGCCTTATAATGTACTAAATTAAGGTCTTTCTAGTGTTTAGTCATGGAGAGTAATACGAACAGTAAACATGACTAAAAGCTGGTAATCTTATATACAGGGGACTCAGGAGTTTTGAAACCGACCTCATGCATTTCGTAAAGTAAATGAAACATTACAAAAGCATTTTTTTATTTTCTCTCATTTCTTTCTCCTTTATTTATTTCCTTCAACAATCTTCCTGAAAATTCTGTAACTCATGGGAGCTCTGTTAATAGAGGCATCTATGATGGTTATACTTCACTTTGTGAGCGACATTAAGGACGTACGTACTTTGGTAGAAGTTGTTTTCGTTTTTGTCTTAATATAGTTTTCCATACATGAGGAATCTTATTTGCGTAATTGCACTAAAGAGCAGAAAATTGAACAGTATTTTTTCCTCTGATGCAGCAGAGGGGAGGGAGGAGCGTGAATTTCCTGCTAGTTAGGGACAGTAAAGCAAGCGTGTTCTGAGCAGTGTCTAGCTGTCCGGCCCCAGATGGATATAACCTAATAATTAGCTTCTCACATCTTACTTAGTTCAGCCCTCAGATAGGAGGTCTCTATCTGTCCTATCTTAGAGAGGCATTTGTGCATACAGAGACATACGTTGGTGGAAGGGAGGCCGTGGACTAAGAACGAATGCAGGTCAAGATAGTCATGGATAAGAGGCAAACAGAAAACTCCCCGTCTGTGGGAAAACATGGACCAGCAAAACCACAGACAGGAAACGGTGCTAAATCCAAACGAGTCACAGCAGTAAGTTTCAGCAAATGGGAAAGAGAATGTAAGATGTGCTGTTTTTACCAAAGACATGTGTCAGAGTTTGAGCATCGTCTACCGGAAACTTCCACCTTCTCTCCCTCGGCCCCCGCTCCTCCTACACTGTTGAAATTCAGATCCCCACCACCCACCTTACTTTACCACAATATGTCCTATGTGATCTATTCAGATCTCATTAAACTGATTTACTGGGCCCGCTGGCTCTGTTCACCCTCAGTTTATTCCTACTTTGTTTAAAATTCGGGAAGTGCTGGGGGAGGGGCAGGACATTAATCGCCGCACTTGGTGCAAACGGAGTGCCAGCTGATTTATGGCAAAGGTTATAAAGGAAAAGTATTAAGTGTGCTTCATTCCATTTGGCAAAACCATCCTGCACAATGTCCGCAGAAACCCCAAGAGTCCTGTTTTGCAGAAAGAAGGGGGGAAAAACCCCACCAAAGATGTGCTCTTCTTCTTTTGAGCATTAATTAAGACTGTAAATCACAGGCTACATGAAACAACTGTATACGACAGAACGTGGACGGTCCGGGAATTCTGCGAGGCTCGTGTGATCAGTCTGAATACCTACACCAAAGCTCTAATGGGAGGGCCGACTTCAAAGAGCAGTTTTGGCATGAAGGAGAGGTCTGCTCCAGCACTGCAGGGAGAGAGAGTTGTAAAGTACAGGCTGCGTAGAAAATGGGCGGTGGGGGAGTGGGGAGCGGGGGCGGGGAGGGGATGGTGGAGTCCTCCTGCTTTTTCTGAGGAGTACCAGATACGTACTAAACAGTGTGTTGTTCATCTATCCTGAAACGGTGGTTTTGGTTTCATCATTTGGGGAATATCTTCCACATGAAATAAAACCTCTCTTTGGGGGAGAGAGACAAGTATTGCATATACTCTTTTTTTTTTTTTTTTTTTTTTTTTTTTTTACTGATGTGAAATGCCCTTTTGCTGCCTTGTTGACCATTCGCCATCTCTTGCTGCTGGGTTTCGGGCCATTCTGACACGTGGTAGTTGCTTATTACACATGACCATCTTGAGTGGGTTTGCAAAGTAATGAATATACCTGTTTCATTCACCTTCTCCGTGCAAGGCCAGCTTTCAGCACCCACAGAATGGAGATAGTAGCGTCTTCCTTGGGGAGCTCTTCCGCATTCCTCTTCTACCCCAGAATACATATTGAACACCTGCAATACTTTTTTTTTCATTCTTCTTTTGAGGCTGATAAAATGTATTCTTTGATTCAGAGATAATGTGGAGGGTCCTCCATTGCAGCATGTGTTTCTTTCTCCTCTGGTGGGGCTGCATTTCTGTTGGGTTTTCCTCACCTGGAGCTGCTCCAGTGCCTGTTGGTCTAATTGCATGTATTCTCAGCACAACGGTCCCAGAAAAGGGTAAGCCCAAGTTCATGACTATGGAACAGAATTTTAATGTTGGACCTTTGCTTCCTGAGTGTAGTATTCTGACTAACTGAAACAATGCAGCTGAAAATTATGCATGGCCTCTCACTGAGAATAACTGCTGTCTGTGGGTTGTGCACAGCTGAAAGCAACTTCCATATCCAATAACGGGTTTGGTGAAATAAATCAGAATACGTTCATGTAATAGAATACTAAAACACTGTACAGAAATGCAGGCATTTGTATAGAAATCTGTTTGCATATTAAGTTAAAAATAATAGGTAACTATAATCCTATGTTTGATTTTGTTTTTTCACTTTATTGAGGTGTAATTGAAGTAAACCAAACTACATATATCTGAAGTGTACAACTCACTAAGTTTTGTTATCTGTGGATACCTGTGAAACCATTACCGTCATCAAGATGATAAACATTGGATCAGTTTCCCATCCAAAAAAAGTTTCCTTGTGACTCTGAAATCCATGAATGCTTTCCTCCTTCCTTCCACCTCCATCTGCAGGCAAACACTGGTCTGCTTCCTCCCACCATAAATTAGATTGCATTTTCCAGAATTTTGTATAAATGGAATCATGCAGTATGTGCAAGTTTTTTGGCTTTGTTCACTCAGCATGATTTGGAGATTCACCCATTTTGTGCATGTATCAAGAGTTCATTCCTTTCTGTTGTTAAGTAGTAGTCCATTGTGTATTTATCTCTTGTTGGTCATTGCTCTGCTTATAGCTTTTTAGAGCTCCCTGGTAGTTTTTCTTTGTTTCATAGACTTATGAAATCTCACCTTAAGGATACTTAGCACATTCAGTCAGAGACTAAGGGACCTTAGATTCTCAAAGCTCTTTCTCTGCATAGCTCCCTTCTGTTTGGTTCTTTGCTGTACACATTCCAACTGCCGCTGCCTTCTTGTTCTTTGATATCTGGTACCTTGGGTTAATGAGGTTGCAGTAGTCTTCTTGGGTTCCCTTCCTTGGCTGGTATCTGATGGGTGTCCTCAGGCAGAGAGCTGGGTGGTAGTAAGGTCCATCTTGTTAGATTTCCATCTCTCAGCGGTTCTAGTTCTGTGTTGTCCTTTCTGTATCTGAAAACACTTGTATCCTATGTTTGCCCAGTGTTCTACTGACTATAGTTGGAGAATTGGTTTAGTAGCACTCATGACTGGAGATATAAGTTCATGTGTAATAATTTGTGGTTGTTATCTATAACGTTCAGTGAGAATATTTATTTTTAAAACTCTTTATGATTTTCCCAAAAGGGAAGGGGGTGACTCTTAGTAGTGTTGTTATTGTCTTATTTCTTAGAGCAAATATATCACATTAACAGTGGTAAGTGGGAGCGCAAAACAAGGAAGCATTAGTAGCATATTTCATATTTCTGTGGTAGGGAGAAATTTTATGACTTATATTTCTTTGAAATCACTGTTCATTTTTCACTAGGAGCTTTATTCATTGACTAGAGTGAACCAAAGCTAATACAGACCAATTAAAATATTTTCAAACACTCTTTTACCAGATGAAGCCCATGCTGGTCCCATAGGCAGAGGAAGCTTGATTTGGGATATACATAGTATCTGCTTAATGAGATAGAAAGAATCCAGCCTAGACTTTTCTGTTTTTCTTTCATAGGCATTCCCCAATGATCCCTGACAGATTCTGTGCCCAACAACAATCTGCTTCCGAATCAAGAGGAAAAAAGAAACACACAACCTTGATTTTTGGTGTTTCCGTAATATATTTTATCATCTTCCAGAGGTTTAGCTGAAGGTCACAAAAAGGAAAACTCAAATACAACACACAGAATAGGCAAACAGCTGGGAAAGCCCTTGCCCTAGTTTTCATCCACACTTTTGGAAACAACCAATGGAGTACCAAGGCTTGATTTTTGACCAGAAACTTCTAGAGAATTTCTTTCTTAACTCTTAGCCAAGCCTTACCAGTTACTTGGCTAGAATGATTCCCAGAGGTTTTTTGGTTTTTTTCTTCCAGTTTGAATTTATTCTGTGACTATTATTTTATTGGGTAACATATACATAATATGAAATCTACCGTCTTAACCATTTTTAGTGTAGAGTTAAGTGGCATTAAGCACATTCATATTATTGTACAAACTTCCCCATCGTCCATCTCCAGAACTCTTTTCATCTTGTAAAACTGAAACTTAGCACAATGTCCTCAAGATTCACCCATGTTATAGCATATGTCCATATTTCCTTCCTATTTAAGGCTTTTAAAATTCCATTATATGTATATATGTATAAGGTATGTGTATACATTTTGCTTATCCATTCATCGGTCAATGTACACTTGGATTATTTCTGAGCACTAGCTATTGTGAATAATGGTACTATGAATATGGGTGTACAAATATCTTTTTGATACTCCACTTTCAATTCTCTTAGGTATATTCCCAGAAGTGGACTTTCTGGGTCATACGATAATTTCGTTTTTAATTTTCTAAGGAATGGCCATCCTGTTGTGCAGTGTCTGTACCAATTTACAGTCCCGCTAACAGTACACAAGGATCCCAATTTATCTACAAACGCTCCAACACTTTTCATTTTCTGTTTTTTGCTTGTTTTGTGTTTGTTTGTTTGTTTGTTTGTTTGTTTTTTATAGTAGCCACCCTACTGAGTGTGAGTTGTTATTTCCTCATGGTTTTGATTTACATTTCTCTAATGATTAGTAACGTTGAGAATCTTCTCCTGTGCTTATTGGCCATTCATGTATCTTCTTTGGAGAAATGTCAATTCCTTTGCCCATTGTTGAATCAGGCTGTGGGTTTTTGTTGTTGAATTTTAGGAGTTCTTTATATATGTTCTGGATATTAATCTCTTATCAGACATATAGTTTGCCAATATTTCCCCATTCCATAGGTAGCCTTTCACTCTGTTAATAGTGCCCTGTGATACAGAGTTTCATCTTCATGAAGTCTAATTTGCCCGTTTTCTCTTTGTCTTTTGAAAGTTTGATAATAATGTGTTTCAGTGTGCATCTCTTTGAGTTCGTCTTACCTGGCATTTGTTGGGCTCCTTGGTTGTTTATGGTCACATCTTTTGTCAAGTTTGGTAAAGTTTTAGCCATTACTTCTTCATATACTCTCTCTTCTTTTTCTCTCTCTTCTCCTCCTGGAACTCCAATAATGCATGTTGGTCTACTCGAATTTTAAAAGAATTACATTAGACAGATTTTTTCCAATCCTATTGTTGTTTAGGTGGGAAGACAAATTCCTACTTCCTAGGAGTAGGTGCTTCCTACTCCACCATCTTCCCAGAATCCTGTCCTCCAGTTGTCATTTTGAGCACACATATTTTATCTTCTACATGTGTCTTCAGGAATCTGATTCAGATTTGCATAGAACTTATCAATCCTAATGATCCATTGCTAGAAAAGACCAAATGAGATGATATGTGTGTTTACAAAATATTTACAAAATAAATAAAGACTTTCTCGCTCACACTCTTTACAAGGAAACTATACACTTAGAAAGTGAAGAAGTAGCTATGGTAGAGGCATTCCCTTTGGTTTCTTGGGGTCATCTCTACCTTATCAGTTTGTATTAAAGGGATGGGGAGAGACTAAGAAGTTTCCTCAAAGAATAAAAACGTTTCTTAGACAGTTATGTCTCTTTTGAGGATACAGATTTTATTATATCCCAAGAACTTACAATTATATTATTCTGTGTGTTCCTAGAAGTCTGCCTTAAGTTTTTCTCTCACCTAAGAGAGAAGTGAATCAGTCTTGTTATAGTGTCGTAAGTTTCCGTATTATCCAGCACATTGATTACAGGAAGATGAATTTTTCTTTTAGCCACTATTTTGGCTACTCACAAATGTTTCTGAAACATGGTGCCAATTTATCAGACAAGCCTACATTCCTAACTCTACTCATTTCAGGAAACAGCTAGAACTACTTGTTTCTTTGTATTTATTGTTTTTATTTTGTAAAGATTGAAACATAGGCCACCTGGAACTTGCTTCTTTCTGTCTCTCCTTATCATTACATTCAGGTATATAATTTTTAGCCCTGATGTGTTCAGTGAAACATGATTAAAACGTTACTTAACAAGTTAAAATAAGCTAGTTTGCAAAACAATAGTACTAAATGAGTTACTCACGGATCTATTGTCATACACTATTAGAAATAAGTATTTCATACTGGCATCACTGTCTTAATCTTTTAGCTAGTCTGTAGCAGCTTAGTGACATTGTGTTTAGCCTATTTCCCAAATGGCAGTTGGGAAACGGTCTCATGTCTTACTTAGTAAAGGTTTCGCTGTGAAATCTCCCTGGCTTGTCTACCCCTTGACTTCTGTCTCCACCTTTCCCCTGCCCTCCTCACACCTTTCTAGAAACCCTCCATCCCTAAGACCAATGCTTTTCAAACATTCCCTGTGTGTTTGTACAGTGCACAGTGAGGAAGAAATGATTAAGCAGCCAGATGTTTGAAGCCCAGCTAAATGCATGGATTATCATCTGTTTAACTCTTTCTTATCTTGAACTGTGAAGGGCTTAATGGCTGGGACCTATTGTTCTCCGTTTCTTGACATTAATGAAGAAATCAGAGCACTCAGCTAGTTTCCTAAGGTGGCTGAGAGTGACCTGCTGAATTGACTTATTCATCCTCTGTTTTTCAGGACACCTCTAGCTAGACCAGAGCAATGGAGGATGCAGTGTTGTTAGAATAAATACACATGAGCAAGTGTGCTTGCACACACAAATACAAGCACACCACCTCCATCCACACTCAAACCAGGGTGTATTTAGCCTCTAATAAAAGGATTGAAGGGGCTTGCAGATAGTCTGCTTAAGAGACATACCTCTAGGGGTGCCTGGGTGGCTCAGTCAGTTAAGCGTCCGACTTTGGCTCAGGTCATGATCTCGCGGTTTGTGAGTTCGAACCCCACATCAGGATCTGTGCTGACAGCTCAGAGCCTGGAACCTGCTTCCGATTCTGTGTCTCCGTCTGTCTGCCCCTCCCCTGCTCACACTCCGTGTCTCTCTCTCTCTCTCTCTCTCTCTCTCTCTCTCTTTCTCAAAAATAAATAAACATTTTTAAAAATTAAAAAAAAAGAGACGTCTAGTTTATGTTCTACTTTCTCAGTAATTAAGACTCCTTTCAGCAACAGCCTGCAGCTTCTCTGTGTAAAGCAGACTTTCCAGTTCAAACCTGTATATCATGGGCTTAGGTGTTGTTTGAAAACATACCTGATTATACTAGATCAGAAGGTTGTCTATTCCTCATGTTTAATAGTTAAAAGAATTCTATTAACTTTCATTTTATAAATTAAGAATAAAAACTCCATTTTCAGTCTTAGCAATATGGTGTGTGTCCCTCATTACCTTCTTTCACGATCATATGATTACAGAGAAGCGTAAAGATATATCGAACATTTTCTGTCATTGTTCTTGAAAAATTGGGTAATATTATATATCTTGCTTTTCTCAATAAATGGTGAGGTAACTCCTTCTAAAGCCACTATTACAGATCCTGCTTCTGTTTAATTTATGCCTGATATTCCCTGGCATGGCTGTACTACAGTGTATTCAACCATTCCCTGTCGACAGGCATTCATTTCACTTGGTGTTTTTCCCACGAAAAAGAGCACAGCATTCTAAAAGAGGTAATAGTAACATGGATTCTGAAGTTGAAATGCTTGGATTCAAATCTTCTAAATCTACTTCACAAGTTTTTGATCTCTGGCAAGTTATGCAACCAACTGTCTGCCTCATCTTGCTTCTTTGCAAAACGGTATTTTACCTCTCCCTGTTTCTTCCACAGCAGGGCTCACCACTTGCCTCACCTTAGGGCAAAATAATTCCACTCCTCTGTTTAGCTATCTAGTTGGAAGGAGGAGTCAAGGTAGACCTTCGGGCTGTGTCCTTGGCAGGACTGGACGGGGCTTATCAAAAGATCCTGTATGAAGCCTCAGGACTTTAAGTTGTGTGCATTTGGGGCCTGATGGGGATTCCATCCGTATTTCCCCAGGTCTCTTCATCCACGTCTTACCTTCAGACAGGCAGAGCCCCAAACCTCCCTCCCACCATCAAGGCCTATCTCACCCAAGCAGTTGCTCCCTACTTAGATTTGGGTTGAGAAGGGAGGAGGGCAAAATGCTGTAATACATATTCTTGAAATCCTGTCCAGAAGATAACTATCTTTCTAGACTTGGCATCGCAGAAATATATTTTTCTGCCTAATAGATTGAAAGTGGAACATGTCTTGAATCTACTTTCAGTGCTGGATAATTGAACCAGAATTTATCTTGATAGCTATAAAATTGTGCTTGTTAGTTTTTGTAATGCTATGCAAGGCCTAGGATTGCTTGTGTATGTACTGGTATCATATGAATAGGTACTAAATTAAAGAGGAAAAAGAGCAGGAAGATTTCTTATGTGGAATTCTGTCTCTTCTCCCCATCAGGTCTTTCTAGCTGGCATTATTGTTAATGTTACTGTATGTCTTTCTGTTACTTTTCATTTTCATTGTGTATTTGAGAGAATCTTCTTCTAGACAACATAAAGTCTCCCCCAAGCCTTACCCCCACTGGTCGTATTTTTTTCACATTGCTCAAAGCTTAGTATTTCTGGGAGGAACTGAATGAGTTAGTTGAAGAAGATTCTAAAATCTAAAAATATCTGAAGCATGTTTATCTCAAATAATGACTAAGAAAAAAGTCATTGCATTAGGAAATTACTATTTATTATATATTGTTCTTTTATGTCTATTATTTCAAATTATAGTTGTTTCCTAAAAATTTAAACAATACGTGCTAATGGCAGTGAGTTTAGAAGTTACAGAAAAGTATAAACATTAAAATAAGCTATTAGATGTGGCTATAAAGGAATAGCATGAGGGAAGTTCTTTGGCACAATGGAACCATGCTGTATGATTGTCATTGGGGGGGGGAGGGGCGTTACAGGAACCTATACTTGTGCTAAAATCCACAGAACTATACATCCTTCCCCCCAAAAAGTTCACTTTACTGAATGATAACTGAAAAAAAAGTTAAATACAAAATGAAACCCCCTATAATTCCTCCCCTAGTTTAATGATTTTGAACATTTTGGTGTATTTCCTCTAATATTTCTATAAATATAACTACTGATGCAGTTCTCTTTTACAAAATTGCTATTATATGTTTATGGGTATACTGATTTTTCTTGAACATTTTTTTGTATCATTAAATATTCTTTTAAACCATTTCTATATGGTTGGGTAATATCCCATCATAATTTATTTAACTGTTCTAACGGTAGTATATTTCCTCACTGTAACTTCAAAAATTGAATGTGCTACAGAAGTTACTAATTTAAGAAAACTTTTATTCATACTAGAATTGTCCTCAGAAGAAAATTCAGGCTTCAGAATAAAATTGCTTTTCTTTTTTTTTTAATAATTTTTTTAACGTGTATTTGTTTTTGAGAGACAGAGAGAACAGAGCATGAGTAGAAGAGGAGCAGAGAGAGAGGAAGACACAGAATCTGAAGCAGGCTCCAGGCTCTGAGCTGTCAGCACAGATCCTGATGTGGGGCTCGAACTCACAAACCATGAGATCATGACCTGAGCCGAAGTCAGACACATAACTGACTGAGCTTTCCAGGCACCCCTAAAAATACTTTTCTTATGTGGGCTATGAAGTCCTGCAGCCCAAACTCAGGGCAGTCACCCAGCCACACCTGTGTCCCTTCAGTTCCCAGAACTCCCTGAAGGTGGCCTAAGTTTGGAGTGCTAGAGTGTCTCTCTTTCCATCCAGTCTTGCCTCCACCTCTGTCCTTTCCCTCCCTCCCATTCCACAAGACTGATAGCTTTAAGCTTCAGCTTAAAAGTCCCCCCCTCTTCCCCCCCATCTCAGTAATTATATTTTTACATTTACTTGTTTAATGTCAGATTCTGACACTTAATGCTAAGCTCTTTTGAGGGTAAAGGCCATATCAGTTTTGCTGAATACCGTATACCTTCTGCTTAGCTCAGTGCCTGCTACCTAGCTCTATTAAGACATTGACTTAGTGATTACAAAAATATGTTTGGAGAAATTACATTCAGATTTTAATATTTTTAATCAAATTAACTGTAAGTGGCATTGAGATTAGTGACTATCATTGTATTTAATTTAATAAAAGGGGTTGAGACTCTCTTATCCTACACTGAAGTATTTTAAAATCTAAAGAGGGGCGCCTGGGTGGCGCAGTCGGTTAAGCGTCCGACTTCAGCCGGGTCACGATCTCGCGGTCCGTGAGTTGGAGCCCCGCGTCAGGCTCTGGGCTGATGGCTCGGAGCCTGGAGCCTGTTTCCGATTCTGTGTCTCCCTCTCTCTCTGCCCCTCCCCCGTTCATGCTCTGTCTCTCTCTGTCCCCAAAAAAAATAAATAAACGTTGAAAAAAAAATTAAAAAAAAAAAATCTAAAGAAAGGCTTTTTCTTACTTTCAGTACATTTCTGTGTTGGTTTTGTGCCTAACTCCCCACCCCTATTGTCTCTCTCTTTCTCCCTCTCTCTCCACATACACACTCACACACACATACGCATGCATGCATGCATGCATGCACTCACATACATTTGTTGGCCTATGTATGTCAATATCTATGTTTTTTAAGTTACTACTGGTTTTACAGTTCTCAATTTCTTTGGAAAAGAAAAGTTTTAAAGTCTTTTTTCTCCCACTACTTTCCCCTGTTTTTTTGTTCTTTCCTTTAAAAAAAAAATTTTTTTTTTTTTTGAGAGAGAGCATGCTAGCACCAGTGGGGGAGTGGTAGAGAGAAGGAGAGAAAGAATCCAAAGCAGGCTTCTCCCTATCGGCATGGACCCCGATGCAGGGCTTGATCTCACGATTGTGAGATTATGATCAATACTTAACCAACTAAGCCACCCAGGCACCCCTCTCCTTTATTAAACTTTTACTGTTTTGGGGACTCCTGAGTGGCTCAGTCGGTTATACATCTGACTTCAGCTCAGGTCATGATCTCACAGTCTGTGGGTTTGAGCCCCATGTCAGGCTCTGTGCTGACAGCTCAGAGCCTGGAGCCTGCTTCGGATTCTGTGTCTCCCTCTCTCTCTGCCCCTCCCCTGTTCACACTCTGCCTCTCTCTCAAAAATAAATATACATTCAAAAAATTTTTTTAATAAAATTTTTATTTTTAATTTTTAAAGGTTATTTATTTTGAGAGAGAGAGAGAGCAAGCACAAGAGTAGGGAAGGGCAGTGGGGGGGGGGGGAAGAGAGAGAAAATCCCAAGCAGGCTCTGCACCACCAGCCCAGAGCCTGATGTGGGGCTCACACTCACAAACACGAGATCATTACCTGAGCCTAAGTCAAGAGTTGGCCATTTAACCAACTGAGCCACCCAGGTGCCCCTCCTTTTTTTTTAAAGTAGGCTCCATGCCCCGGGGTGGAGCTCAACATGGGGCCTGAACTCACAACCTCGAGATAGATCAAGACCTGAGCTGAGATTAAGAGTTGGAGGCTTAACAGACTGAGCCGCCCAGGTGCCCCTGTTCTTGCCTTTTTTGTTGTTACCCTTTTTTTTTTCTATTCTGTATTCTCCACCAAATTCTGTTGCTAACATTCTATAAAGTTCGGTTGACAAGACTCTAACTTCATTTCTCTTCCTTCAACTGTATAGAAGATTTTAAAGTTGTAATTAAGTAATTAAATTCAATACTAGGTAAAATTTGGCACTAAGTTATTGCATGTGGGTTCGCTTATTTTGTTGTTTTTGTTGTTGTTGTTATTGTGTGTTTGTTTAATAAATCACTTAGTATTTTTTGCCAAGAGAAGCCAAAGCCAAAACCATCACTGCAAAGCATAAAATAGATCCTCTCCAGGGCAAACATTTGGGTGTAGATGGAACAGTACAGACACCCTTTGTTTCATTGTACTTCACTCTGTTGAACTTCATAGATGTTGAATTTTTTTTTTTTTCTGGTACTATTTTCCCAACAACATTTGCTCACTTCACATCTCTGTATCACATTTTGGTAATTCTCACAATATTTCAAACTTTTTCATTGTTATCATGTTTGTTATGGTGATCTGTATGATCAGTGATTATGATTCCCTGAAAGCTCAGATGGTGGTTGGCAGTTTTTAACAATAAAGTGTTTTTTTTTTATTTAAAGTGTGCACATTGTGTTTTTATTTTATTTTTATTTTTTAAAGTTTATTTATTTATTTTGAGAGAAAAAGTGAGCAGCGGATGAGCAGAGAGAGAGAGAGAGAGAGAGAGAGAGAGAGAGAGAGAATTCCAGGCAGGCTGCACGCTGTCGTGGGGCTCAATAACACGAACCATGAAACCATGACCTGAGCTGAAGAGTTGGACGCTTAACCGACAGAGCCACCCAAATACCCTTGCACATTGTGTCTTTAAATAAAGTGCTGTTGCACACTTAAAAGACTACAGTGTAGTGTAGACTAACTTTTATATGCACTGGAAAACCAAAAAATTTATTTGACTTGCTTTATTGCAATATTTGCTTTATTGCAATGGTGTGGTAGTGAGCCTGCAATGTCTCTGAGGTATGCCTGTACTGTTCAGTATCTGACATCAAATGATATAACCTGTTTCTATCCTTCAATTTCTTCAATTTTTTATTAATGCTTCCGAGAGATTCTTTATTGTCTGATCCAAAGTGGATCAAAGACCTAGTGCTAAAAGTTTTGGATTCCTGCTCCTTCCTATGCAGGTGAATGAATCATTCCTATTCTTTCATGATTGGTGAGCCCAGGTATAAGCTTGGAAGTCCCCAAAGACAAAGTTAAGTCAGGTTCCTTCTTGAAGCACATACTAGTTACCTAGTAAGATCGCAGAAAGGAGGAAAGAACACTGATTTCTAGTGAGAACCAGGTGATAACAAAAAGGCAGTAACTATCAATTTTACTAAGGGCTTTTTTGCCCTGAAAATGGAAAAAAAAAAAAAAAAGGTGAATATATACACACACATCAGAGACCCCACTTTCCCTTTAAAGCAACTAGAAAGCCACATGGCCAGAAATGTTAAGTCCAAGTTAACCCTTGACGATAATTGGATAGATATATTATAAATGGAAAAAGTGGCCTTAGAATATATTTTTAAGTGATTAAAAAGTTTTTTACTTTTATCTTCCTGGTCAGTCTCTGTGGTTAGAAAATGTGATTTTTTGGGGGCGCCTGGGTGGCTCAGTCAGTTGAGCGTCTGACTTAGGCTCAGGTCATGATCTCGCGGTCTGTGACTCCGAGCCCCCCGTCGGGCTCTGCGCTGACAGCTCGGAGCCTGGAGTCTGGACCCTGCTTCGGATTCTGTGTCTCCCTCTCTCTGCCCCTCCCCTGCTCATGCTCTGTCTCTCTGTCTCTCAATAATAAATAAAAATGTTAAAAAATAAAAAAAAAAATGTGATTCTCGGCTGCCTTATCAAGATTTCAGCCTAGTCAGGAACTATCCCATTAAAACACCATCATAATTATGACATCACTCAGGTGAGCAAGAATACCGGCATCAGCCCCCAGAGAAGTGGCTATTGCACAAGCTTCAGCAGGGAGATAGGGTGTCCGTAGGCTTCAAAACTTGCATTAAGGGTCGTAAGTCCACGCTTTTACTGCTTTCCCTACAATATGTGGTTAAAAGAAATTAGTTTCATGTTAGACTGTTTAAAAAAGCAAACAAACTTTATTTAGCATGGTAGGATCTCTTCCTGGTGTCCAGAACTATGCCCTCATTTATTGTGGCTTATTCAAAACAGAGTATTTTAAAGCAATAATTACAGAATAGATGATCAACAAGGCTAAATATACGTGCCATGCTAATCTTTGTCCAATGTTCTGAGAAAATAATGTTCTTCTCTTTTTTTTAGCGGTTGAAAGTAAATATTCTTGGTAAAAGGCTTGTTGACATTCAAAGCACTTTTAGTCACAGGAACAATGGAGGGACAAAGGCTAAGTCTCCATTGGCTTTTGTGTGGCCATCCTTGGTTGTCTCTAAAATGTAGTGGGTACAATACAGAGCGGTAAGAATCTATTTCCTTGTGCTTCAGTCTGATGAGGGTACAGGGAAAGATTTAGAAGAATTTGGATTTTTAGAAGAATTTGGATTTTTTTTAATTTTTATTTTTTAAAGTTTATTTATTTTGAGAGAGCACATGCTCAAGTGGGAGAGGGGTAGAGAGAAAGGGAGAGAGAGAATCTCAAGCTGGCTCTGCATTGTCAGCATGAGCCCGATGTGGCCTTTGAACTCTCCAACCACAAGATCATGACCTGAGCTGAAGTCGGACACTTAGCCGACTGAGCTACCCAGGCACCCCAAGACTTTGGATTTTTAAAACTCAAAATGAATGTAGTGTTTCCTTGGCAAAGGCCAAACAAAACCAATGTTTGTGTTGCAGACAAATGTTCTAAATAAGCGTCTCTTCTCGCCCAGCTGAGCTCACAAGACAGAAGCAGAGCCCACTTCAGACCCTCACGGGTGATTTTATTATAAAATACACTCTCACACCCGGTTCCATCAGTTGTCTCACATTTTTCACCTTGAGTGACACAAGAATGCCGAACAAAAACAAAAACTTACTGTTGTTAGAGGAAGGGAAAGTATTAGTCCTGATGGTAGCAGATCTCCCTTAGAGAAGAAACACAAACACGCACAGGCACACACCCTTGGTAGGATGCTAATCAGGCCTATTCAGAAAAGCCCTACTTAATGTAATTAAAAATCTGTCAGATCAAACTGAGTAGCCTGATGCTCAAGCCAGAGTAGAGGGAGTGGGGCTCCTGGGGAGGGGAGGCAGTCAAGTTGGGGTTAGCTTTCAGTAGAAGGACGTGGTTGGTCTTCAAGGTGATCAAAGCATCTTGTCTTTCATTTCTCTGGAATAAGAACAGTGGGTTCTCAGCCGCAGATCTAGTTTCCTGCACCTCTAGTTCCTGGCATGTCCTGAGCCCTTCAGGTGGGAGAAGCGGGTCCTTTCTGGGCTGTGATGGAAGGTGCGGGAGAAGCTGCTTGTCTTCCCTTGATAGCTAGAACATGGATGAAGCATTTTCCATCCCCTGGCCATCCCCTGTCGCAGTCTTTGGCCATGACCACTGACACACCGGCAGGAAGGAGACAAAGGCCATGTCATGTGATTGTCCCGATAGGGCTGTTGACACAGGCCTCTTCTGCAGATCCGCATTCTAGGGTAGGAGAGCGGCAAGTGGCTTCTTCCCAGCCGCACTCTGCCTTGGGGGAGCCGGGAGAGCTTTGCTCCAGGGAGCCCTTCCAGAGCCCAGGGAAGAATTCCAGGCTGCTTGAGTGGAAAAGTGAGTATTACATCAACAGTGGGAGAGAGCCTTATTTGAGCCAAATTAAAAAGGAATGAAAGACAAATAAATTCAAGGTTAAGAAATTGTCTGAGCTTCTCATTGTACCCTGGAAAGATATTCTTTCTTTTGGAGGAAAAATGATGTTCTTCCTAATAGCAGCTATTCTGAAGTTTCAGATAAGATTGCCATAGGTATTTTTCAAGTTAGAAAAACAAGACTCCCTTAAGAGGTTGATGATCACTATATGAAGTGATTTATATGATCTCTCCTGGTTTTTAACAAACTAATAAATACATAGGACCAAGTGTCCCAGGTCTTCCTAATTCTTCAGGCACATCGGATCCATTTTGACTTCTCTGCCAACAGCTCTATCAGAAATATTAGGAAAGGAAAAAGCGTAACTGATGGAGGTGAGGGAAGAACTTGAAATCTTTTGTTTCCTTGATTGTAGGTACTACATGGAACCCACCCCTCATTTTTAGTCTGCTCAGCAACTGAAGTCTATGCAAGTTTGTTAGCTCCTGAGGGCAGTGAGAGAAGTTGTTAAGTTGGGTTTTATTGGCATAGTACAGTACCATTGAAAAATGGTCTTTACCAGTGAGATAGGTCTTTGGAGGAAATGCTCATAGGGAGACAGAACAGCTGGTCAAAAGACACGTTGAGAATTGCATATTTTCTTTTCATTGTGTGTGGATTGGCTAATCACACAAGAGTAAGATCTAAAGAGGTAAACCTTCGATAAAGGAAGCTGACGGGGACTTTCCAGGGGGGGAATGTGTGTTAGGATCGCCACTGCAATTCTCCTGTCAGCCGTATCTTTGGAGGTACGTTTTGCTGCAATATCTTTAATGGTTGCACCAAAGGAATAAGAATTACATTGGCTTTCACTAAGATTTTAAAGACTAATAAGAAAATCACCATGGTAACTGGGAGATTAAGAGCCAGAAGTTGAGAACCCTGGACAGTTGTCAGTTTTCGCTGTTGATTAGGCAAGTGGGAGCACACCGTGTACCTCGCTGATCTTTGGTTTCCTGTACAACTTCAGATTTGGTACCTCTTAAACAGCTTATGCCAGGGGCGCCTGGGTGGCTCAGGTCATGATCTCGTAGTTCATGAGTTCAAGCCCTGCTTCAGGCTGTGTGCTGACAGCTCAGAGCCTGGAGCCTGCTTTGGATTCTGTGTCTCCCTCTCTCTCTGCCCCTGCCCTGCTCATGCTCTATCTCTCTCTTCCTCAAAAATAAATAAACATTAAAAAAAAAATAAGTTGGCACATTTCTACTTTCTTTAAAAAAAAAAAAAAACCAGCTTATGCCAGAAATTCTAAAACATAGTGGCATTAGCAAATGAGTGTTAGGCCTTCGTTTATATCTTATTTGGTATGAATGACTAGAATTTGGATAAATTCCTCTCTCTTTTCCAGACTTCTGATGGCACGGGCCCTGCATGTGTCAACAACAGTACCTCTGGAAGGAGCAGTGAGTGAGTGGGGACGGGCAGGATGTGGGTGCTCAGACCACACTGCATTATCGCCTTGTCAGCAGTTCAGCTGTGTCCACACCTGGACAGATCAGGCTAAGCCAAGCCTATATTTGACTTAGCCCCCTTTTCTCAAAATTTCACAATTTTATGGCTCTTCTGGTTGCACTGATATCCTTGAAAAAGACAGCTTAGTTCAGTTAGTGAACCTGCAGTAAAGGTTGCCTGGTCAGCACAGGGTCTTATCAGGAGAGAAATGTGTTTTATGGAATATTGAAGGCCAGGAAGGTAGGGGAAGACATTTCTTTCTTTTCCTTGGTGTTACTTTGGTCTTGTTTCAGAATTAACCTCTTCCATTCCTTAGTGTTTTCAAGCTCTCTTCTCTGACTAGCAGGGAAAGGCTGTCCAAGTTTGTGTTAGCACTTTTGTAGGCAGCCAAGTGTGGAGAAAGGGGAGTGAAGTTGTAAAGAAAGTGACCCTAGAAAGCAAACTAGTTATAGCCCCAAAAGCTGCCTCTGCTGCCTCTATAGTTTTTACAGAGTAGAGCTTGTCAACAAATGTTGACATGTATAGCTTCCTTTTACCAAGAACCCTTAGGTAGCTGACCTGATTTTAAACACCTTATTTCTATAAGGATGTGTTTTCCATTCATCCGAGTAAATAAACATTTCCCTTCCCTCACCTTGGCCCAGTCCTTTGCCCCCAGTCGGAAGCCTTGGTCTTTACTTTGTCTCCTGGTGACCTCTCTTCTCCCTACCCCAACCCCTTTCTCTTCACCACACCACAGAGTAGGGTCAGCTTCAAAGTTCTGCCCAAAGTGACTTTTCCAGATGTACTTCCCACAATCGTGTAAGATTCCCAAATCCTTCGTTTTGGCCAGTGTGGATGGGAGAGAGGCCTGCATTCTTTCTCCCTTGCTCGTCCAGCTGCGGCCGCTGGGATCCATGCTTGGTGCCTCCATCACTCACCATATTCTTGGAGGCTTGGCTCAGATGACACCTTCTCTGGCACCCTGCCCTGATTGCTCTTTCCTCTCTGCCTCTCTTGTGTCGCTTGTGTGGCATCTGTCACATCCTGCCTAGGACTGTATGCACATGCATGCACTGTGCCAAATTAGAACCTTGTGCCCAGAAACAGTATCATAATTTGTCTTGGCATCTTTCTCAGTACTTGGCACCATGTCTGTAATAACTTCACTGGGCGAATGAATATAGGAAAGAATGATGAGTGGCTGCCTTTACCCTTTATTTCAGTTTGGCTCTTCCTTTCCCTATTTCTCCATTTTTCTTTATTTCTCATCTCTTTGGCCTAAGAACCCAAATTCAGGTGATCAGGAATTTCAAACACACACTCGCCGCCCGCCCCCCATCTTTGTGCTGCTTTAGTTCTCCTACAAGTGCAAAGTAATAAATTATTTGAAATTCCTAAACATTAAGACTTGGTGGAGAGTAATGTAGGCACTGAGTAAGAAGCTAGCAGACTAGTCTCAACTCTGATGCTGGTCCAATGTGAATTTGGAGAAGTCACCTAACCTTACTGGGCCTCTGTTTCCACTTCTGTAAAATAAGGGGATTGGACTGACACACAGTGGTTCTCAAACTTGGGCCCTGGGATCGCCATGTTGCGTCCCAGCCAGATTTCTGCTTTTATCTATTTTATTTGTTCAGATTACTTAAGATTTCAGTAGATTTAATATAAGGAAAAAAAAAAAAAGAAAAGATGATCGGTGGTGGTTCCACTAAAAGATGTTTGGATACTGTTATACTATACTGCATTATCTCTAAGTTTCCATAGAACATTCTAAAATTGTGTCATCTTGAAAGAGCACCAGAAGAGCTTTACTAAAGTTAAAATGAAAGCCTAAAAGAGAAATACTGCACAAAGGGATTTTGTTTTTGTCCAGAGTTTTGTGTAGTACGAACTCTGTGTAGTATGTTAGGATTTGAAGTGTTGAGATTCTTTTTAAGTTTGATTGATTGATTGATTGCAAAAACAGATGAGATCATTTCATAATAATGTATATTCTTGAACTGTCAGGTTTCTGGGTGTGCTAGGTTTTCTCCCTCCATCCATTTTACTTACCAAGACAAAATTTCCTTCTCGACTAAATGTTCTCCATAGACTTGCCAGTTTTGTGCACTGGATGTCTTAGGTTATACCTTCAAAAACATATTTTGTCTGAGCCAGTACTTAGGTAGATTTTGGCCATTCATCCTTTCTTTTTTCTTCCTTGAGGTAAAAGAAAGCAAACCAATATACTCATATCTGAGGGACTGAAAGAAACACTACTCAGAAGTTACAAGTAAAGGAGAACATTTTTAAAAGTCATGTCATCAAAAAAAGAATTGTGTACTTTTTGTACTTATAATCTAATAACAAGTTGTACCTGGAGAAAATGTTATAAAAACATATTTGGAAGAAGTTCGCTCATAAAATCTTTACACCTGATTGGTTGGTTTTGCTGCTATACCTTTGGGTTGTATCAGTTTCAAAAACAAAATTCTTTATAGAAAAATTAGATTTCACCTGTCATAAGTCCACAGTCTTAACCATTCAGTTTGCATATTTTTCGCATTCAGATTCTGTGAGCTCAGCTGAAGAGAAGCTTAAGAAAGCTCAGAAAGCAAAAACATCTCCTTAATTATACCTAGGAGTGAAAAGCATGGCAACAAGAAAATGTGACATGTAATATGGCCCTTGTTAATCGTTAACTCTTTGAGTGGACCTGGCTCCTTAAACAAACATAACCACAGTGGAATGGGTCTTCTTTTCCCTGTGGACCCAGGCTTATGGACTAAGCTGGAGGATTGAGGAGGCCTCTTCCCCAGACTTAGAGAGTGGACTCACAGCAGGAGGGCTTTCACTGTCTCTTCAAACAGGAAGAGAAGGAATCATGTTACTTCAACTGCTATTTTCACATAAAGAAGGCAGGGAAGGGGGACTGGTTCTGTAAATGTCTTTCAGATCATAGGGTAGCTGACCTGGCTTTCTCAGCTGTTATTTTGCTTGTTTAACTGACCCGTTGTCTGAACAGGTGTGTGGTGCAGCAAAGGGTTGCTTAGGATAGCTGGCATAACTTTCTTTTCCAGGCAAGAAGTAGATCACAACATGGCTTGTCCAGGAAGATTCTGAAGTCTGAGCCCTTCAAGGCGAATTGATGCTGAATCTTGAATTTTCTTTAGAGAAGGCAAAAATTATTTTTGAAAAGGTGAGTGGGTGGCGGATGATGGTTATGCTGTATTTTCAGAATGGTGTTGCCTTTTTACTTTCTGGGCTTAACAAGTTTGTTTTCTTTTTTCATATGTAAATTGGAGAAGTAAAATTTATATTTCTTTAAAGAAGTAACATGCTCAGTGAAATAAGCCAGACACAAGAGGGTAAATACTATATGATCCCACTCATAGGTGGTACCTAAAATAGTCCAACTTAAAGAGACATTAAGTAGAATAGAAGTTACCAAAGACTAGGGATAGGAAGGAGTGGGGAGCTGTTTAATGAGTTTAAGGATGATGAAAAAGTTCTGGAAGGTAGACAGTGTGATGGTCTCAAAACAATGCGAATGTACTTCATGCCACTGAACTGTACACTTAAAAATGATTAAAGTGGTAAACTTTCTGTTCTGTATATTTTACCACACTAAAAAAAAATCAGCCATTATAAATATTGTTCAAAGACATTTTTATTATAAGATATACCGAAGGAAACTTGTAAAAATTGGGTCCAGTGCATTGGAGGTTATTGTGATTAAGACATACTTTTTTGTTCGTTGAAGTGAACTGAGTATTTTGACAATATTTTTTACTCTATGGGAAAGTTTTTTACATCATCTGTGTTAGAGGTCTTCTTGAATTTCTAGGTGACAGATGCCTTTTGTATCTGTTACACTGTATATGCTTTACATTTAACTAACAATCCAAAAATAATTATCAACTTTATTTAAATAACATATATTTTACCTCATCAGACTGTAGCATAGTAAAATATCCAACGTATTAAATTCAACAATTATTTTGGATCCTTTGTTGGAAGAGCGACTATCTTCTTGTTAGCAATTGATGATGCATTTAGTGGGATGGCAGATTTACACCCAAGTACTTCTCTTTTTTTAACTTTATTTATTTATATTGAGAGAGAGAGAGCATGAGCAGGGGAGGGGCAGAGAGAGACAGAGAGGGAGAGAGAGAGAGAGAGAGAGAGAGAGAGAGAGAGAGAATCCCAAGCAGGCTCCATACTGTCAGTGCAGAGCTCAACAATGCCGGGCTTGAACTCACAAACCGTGAGATCGTGACCTGAGCCCAGGTCGAGAGTCTGACGCTTAACCAACTGAGCCATCCAGGTGCCCATACACCCAAATACTTCTTAACTATGTGTGTCTACATTATATAACTTTAAAAACCCATGGTCATCCTTTGAGGTAGTTAAAACCTGAAAATTATAATATATTATTATTTTCTACAACTTTACTTTTTAATTTAAAGTAGTTTTTAGCATAAAATTTTATTTTAATTAAATATGAGTTTTAGAATACAGTTAGTCTTTTATTTTATTCACTTAACTCAATTTCACTTCCTGCTTCCCCTGATGATTTTATTTATACCAGTTTTTGGAGGATAGTCAGTGAGTTGACATTGGCCACCCCCTTCTTCTCTACTCTCCCTCTCTCCCCAAAAAAGAAAAAGCTTTTTGCAGTGTAGGATCAAAAATTTTAATTTGAATTTGTAATCAAAACATCTTTGAACCTGACAGAAGATCTCTTAATAAGATCTTAATGAAGATCTCTCCATGGGTTTTTAAAGTTATATACTCTCTTAATGAAAGCTAAAGCTCAATCAAAAATTAAAATTAAAACACTCAGAGGTGCCTGGGCGGCTCAGTTGGTTGGGCGTCCGACTTCGGCTCAGGTCATGATCTCTCAGTTCACGGGGTCAGGCCCTGAGTCAGGTTCTGTGCTGACAGCTCAGAGTCTGAAGCTTTCTTCGGATTCTGTGTCCCCCTCTCTCTCTGCCCCTACCCCACTCATTCTCTGTCTCTCTCTCTCTCTCTCTTTCTCTCTCAGAAATAAACATCAAAAAAAAATTGAAACATTCAAATTAGGATGAAGCAGAAATAATAAATAATAAGTAATCTCTGTTGAGTAACATTCTCCCCTTTACATGTTTTTATATGTTTCATTTACGATAAAAAAAAGGGGGGGGAGAGAAAACACCATTGAGACCCAGACTATAAATACATAAATATACTACTCTATTGCATCCTGATTCTTTTAACTCTTAACTATACTTTTTATTAGCACCTAAGGATGCTGGCGAAACTTTGAAATGCCAGAGTTCTAAAGTGGCTTGCTTGTCCTTGTTGGGACCTAGCTCTTGAGTAAACGGGTTGAAGTCGAAATTGAGTTCCTTGAACTGAGAGAGGCTCCTTGAATAAAAGTGTCGTGGCTAATGTCCTTTTTTATGGTTTATTTTAGCAGTAGCTCTGTGCCTCCCCCAAATGTTTACAATACTCTGGGTAGAAAGTTCATGCCTTCGAGCATCCTTAGCCCCTGGTTTACAGAGTGGTGAGGTAGTTTGAATGAGTGTCTAGAGTACAAAGGTTATGAACTACTTGTAACAACTTCCAGAATAAAAGCCCCTCTGGGGTTTCACTGCAGAGCTTGATCATTGGGTTGGTCTCTTTTTTTCATGGAACGAAATTCTTGGATCATAGGTCATTTGCTTGCAGCATCAGTCTGCCTACTGCTGGATGAAACGGCTGACCCCAAAACTGACGGCGCCCCAAGGTAGCTGTCATTAGTTGATTGTAGCAGACAAATAGAGAACAAGATCATCTAAAAGGTTTCACATAGTTACGGTATAAAGAAAACCGAAGGAAGGTATAAACTCTGATATTTTACAGAAGGGTTTTTCAGTGCCTTTTGACCTCAGGTAAATGATTGGCTTCTTTCTTCTTACAAGGATTTGTAAATCTTTTGTGTGTACGCCTGGTTGTACTTCTGCTCTAAATTGCAAATCAAATTGCTACTTGTTCCCATCTGTCTGTATCTGTCACCTAAAACTAATTCTGAATTGTGTGTGTTTTGAGGATAGTGGGGGAGCAGGTCCTTGGTGGTATTTGGTTTTCTGTCAAGATTTTCTTTCAAAAAATGTGTCAAGTATTTAAAAGACCTTTTCATGGATAATAAGCATAGCTCTTCAACTAAAACAGTAAATGTTATGTGTTTTCTTTTGTGCTTTACAAATTAATCTATGGAAGACTTAAACATTTCAGCCTAAGAGGATCAGTGTCAGATTAATGTATAAGCTTTAAGATAAGGACCATGTGTATTTTAATTTCTTCAGGTAGAATTAAGGATAGCTACATGCAGCTTAATCAATTACTTTATGGTGAATGGTAATGAATTGTAGCTGTACTTTTTAAGGACAAAGGAGAAGGAAGCTTGATTTAATGCTTTTCAAACTTTTCTATGCCGAGAAAAGATATACATTTCTTTTATCTTTATGAGAATAGTGTGTATGTATTCTTTTATAAGCAAAAATGCCTTACTTACTGACCCTTTGACAAAGGGAACATATATTTTGAACTTACCGTAAAGGATATGGTTTTGACATTTTCATATACACCATTTTGTTGAAGACATCGCTATCGTGAATATTGGCACTTGGTTTGTACCTTTGGAACAAATGAATTGAAATGATCTATACTGCTAATGGATTTATGACCTGGGTTTCATAAACTAACCAGCACTTCTTAGTGTGGTCGGTCCTGGATTCTCTGAGCCAGGGAAGGAAACCATTCCCTCTAAGCTTGGCTCCTCCATGAATTTCCCCACATTAATGGCTTAGGACTCATTTCACCACATCCGAACTGTTTACCTTCTCTGAGTGTTGGTGACTTTACAGAGGAGTTGTTGCAAAGGATGACCCTTCCCACTCAACACTTCTTCGTTCAAAACATGTCACAGAGTTATGCCCCAAGATCATTCAACAACTAAAAATCACTGCCAAGTGAACCTTTGTATACTCTGGCTGGTAGGAGACTGGGTGGGGATCTGAAATGTTTATCTGCTAAGACCCTACTTTATAGTTTGGTGAAACAGAAAGACTTGACTTTTGGAGGAATATTGTTTTCATTGATTTAGTTAAAAAATTTTTTTTAATATTTTATTTATTTTTGAGAGAGAGACAGAGTGTGAATGGGGGAGGGGCAGAGAGAGAGAGGGAGACACAGAATCCGAAGCAGGCTCTGAGCTGTCAGCGCAGAGCCTGACACAGGGCTTGAACTCACTAACCATGAGATCATGACCCGAGCCAAAGTCTGATGCTTAACCAACTGAGCCTCCCAGGTGCCCCGATGTAGTTTTAAATGTATGAAAAAATGCTGTTCTTACTCTGAGAGGATGCATACATGTCCTGCATTATTATGTATATGAGACATTTTATTAATCTGGTTGGGGCCCAGTGTGTGATTCGCGTCCCGGTTCACTAGTACAACTAGTTGTCTGTGTGCTTCTTATGTTTTATTTACTTGTTAGAACATTTAAAATGGCAAATGTTTGCCATTTGAAGATCTGAAATCTTAAAAAAAAAAAAAAAAGAAGAAGAAGAAGAATGGAATATGTGTCCCTTTGAAACGCCTGCAGATTAGATTATCGGCGCAGTTAATACTTCAGGGACCTTGTGTCTCCCTAACTTGCCAATATCTATTTGTTGAGTGTTGCAAGAGTTTGCTAATTAAACAATCCATACGGTGTTTTGAGCAGAACTTGTGGACATTCCACCAATTGAACGATTTATTGCTGCAGTTGAAAAAAGTTAGTTGGTGTTTATTAACTAACTTTCTTGCCATGTTTATGGAGAATCATGGGTGCAGTTCCTGGCTCCTAACTAGATTTTTTAAAGGGTTCACAGTCATTATTGACATGTTAGTTGCCAGTGTGCCTGTGGTTACTTCAAGACCCAGCCATCTCTTTGCTGAATTTGCAAGTTTAGAAGTAATAAGACTCTTTTGACTGAGAGGTCAAATAAAATTAAAGCTGTATGTATGGGAAAGGAACTGGGAGAGGGGTTCAGTCTTGAGAACAAACATCATATTTTTCACTCCAGGAAGAAACACATTGTTTCTGAGAAAGGTAAAAATTGAGGTATTCAAGATTAAAAGAAAACCCTTTGAAGTCAAGAACTTCTGTATCATAATTCTTAACAGATGAAGCTACAAAGCAGTTTTATTTCATTAGTTAAGCGCAAACTTCCATCCCCAACCCTTTGTGGGTGCAGTCCAACAGGATCTGGGGTATCGGCCTTCCTAACTGATGTCCAGTGAGTGAGTCCTCCAGGTTTGGAGGAAGCACAGGGGAGTTTGGGCTGGGACCCCCCCCCCCCCGTCCCCTCAGGGGGTAAGGGGAGTTTCTGGTCTCTCCACCTTCCTGCCCCCTCTCCTGTGCAGGTGATCCGACTTCAACAAATTGGCCATTCCCAAAATGCAATTAGTAGAAATATTAATCTAGGCTTGCCAAGAGTGGAAAAACCGTCTCGCTCACCAAACAGCATACCTAATCCCCTCCGAGCTGTATGAACTGGCTTGGATTTTTAATCCCTCAGACCCAACAGCCCGTTTTATCAGCCACACACGAACCCCTCAGAAGCAGCGAGAGAAGCTGCTGCAGAGGAAGTGGGTTTGAGTCTATTTGCCCTTTGTTGTGGTCAGTAAAGGAACTACTTGTGCTTTTTAATTAGAAGGGTGGGACCAGAGTCGTCTTAATTGCAATTTGAGCTATAACATGAAGCATTTAAAGAAGAATGATTTTTTTTTTAAGAAAGTCACTCACATTCTATCCATTCAATCCCTAGCTTTTTCTTTGAAATGACGTCTCATTTTTCACTTTTGACTGAACTCCTCCTTCAGAACGTACTCCATTTTCTCAGTTCTGAATAAGAACTGAGCTGGTGTGTAATTGAGCTTGTGAAGGTGCCCAAAGCAGGCAAGACCCTGGAGGATGGGAATGCAAGGATCCTGGGTGTGCCTTTTGTTTTTTGGAAGGGGGATTCAAAAGTGCCCACAAAATAAGACTTCAGCAGCCCATGTTCAGAACAGCCAGAGAGGGTTCGTCAGAAATTGCAGACAGCTGCTTGTGCTAAGTACGACTTATCCTTAGAACTAGACAAGGAAATTTGTATTTCCTGTTTTAATTAGAAGGGACTTTCACAACATAAGAATAAAAGGCATGGTTTGCCCCAAAGACACGCATCTGCTTTATATAAAAATAAATGCATTATAAGTGTGAGAAATTGCTTGAAGATGGCCATGATATTGAGAATATGCTGTGTATTTACTTTATAGTCATCTGAGGTTTTCTTTTCCAGTAAGGTTAAGAACCTCAAGAATTTTTATGAGTGGTTTAGGGAAAAGCATGTTCAAGCTCTCTTGTTAATGTTGTATTTGTATAGCAAGGTCAAAAGAAGCTTTTTTACCTCATACACCTGCCATATATATTTACATAAATGCAGCTTTTTCTTGTAGACCTTGAGGGGAGGCAATTTTTCAACTGTTGATTTGGGATTCATACTGTATAGTGTATAAGTTGAAAGGAGTATATGTGCGTGTGTGTGTGTGTGTGTGTGTTCTCCTGAGTTTGTAGGATACTTTACTGGTGTATTGCCTAATACTGAATTTTTTTTTCAGTAAATCAACTTTACATATCTTTATGCTAAATTCACTGTATTTCAAAGGGAAGCATGTCAAAGAGCCATTTAAAATTATTTCGAGTGACAGGATTCCTACCAGAACCATAAATCCTCTTTTAAAATGATACTGGATGTGGGGTGCCTGGGTGGCTCAGTCAGTTAAGCGTCCAACTCTTGATTTCTGCTCAGGCCCTGATCTCACAGTTTGTGGGGTCAAACCCTGCATCAGGGTCTACACTGGCAGCGTTCAGAGCCTGCTTGGGATTCTCTCTCTCTCTTTCCCTCTGTCCCTCTCCTCACTCACGCACATGTACACACACTCTCTCAAAGATAAATAAATAAAACATTAAAAAAAAATAAAACGATACTGATGTAATAATCATTTGGTCCCTAGTCCTTACTCTATATAAACTCAGCTTACATTTCTGTACTGTTCTAACTCTAAGAAAATGGGTCTCAGATCATTTATGTTCTTTTTAATATTTAAATATAGATAATTCAGAAAATAAGGAGAGGTGTATTCTGAAATTCATGGTTTAACTATTGCTCTTAAAAGTAGGTAGTACATGATGCAAATTAATTTATAGTCTTTTTCCCTTGCCCCATGCCAGTTCCTCCTGACTTTCCCACTTGCACAAGGGGCACCTCTTGGTTGTACAGATTTACGTTCTTGACAGGTTGTGTGACTCTTTCTCTCCTTGGCTTCTTCCTGCATTACATACCACCCTGCACCAAAATTTGGCAAGAGTTCTTTTTAACTCTCAGACGCTTCTTGGATAGCCTCAGAACAAGTGATTCTGGCCTCCAATTGCTTCCATTTTTGCTCTCTCACACAAGTTGCTGGTCTATTTCTTTAGCTCCTACTTCATGTCAGTGTTTCTATTCAAGAAATCACTGTGCTCAATAATCACTCAGCAAACGAAACTTAAATTTGTAGCATTCACATTCTCCATCCATTTATTCATTTAACAATTCCTTCATCCAACAAATGTGTCTTGAGTACCTACAAGTACCAACCAGTTTTCTAAGTGCTAAGGATATGGTGTTAAAAAGACACACCCAAAAAGAAATGATATTCTGTAACGTAAGCCCAGTGGGGATTACATTCTTTCTGCTGGGAGAGAAAGATAAATCAATAAACAAACAAATTATTTAATACAAATTCAAATATTTTAAAATGTTTATTTTCAGAGGTGGGGGAGCATGCAAGTGCATGTGGAGGCCTGCACACCTGAATGGGGCAGAGGCAGAGAGAGAGAGGGAGAGAGAGAATCCCAAGCAGGCCCTGTGCCATTAGCATAGAGCCCATGGTGGGGGAGGGCGGGTTGGGGTTCAAACTCATGAACCGTGAGATCATGACCTGAGCTGAAATCAGTAGTAGGTCATTTAACTGACTGAGCCATCCAGGCACCCCACAAATTCAAATATTTGATAAGAGATAGTGATCATGGTAGTGGAATTAAGGGTAAGTGTATGTAGCGAATGATGAGATAGGGGGCTATTTTAGATAAAGGTCAACAAGAAAGGTATTTCTGAGGAGGTGGCATTTAAGTATAGACCTTAATGACATGATCCATGTAAAGGTCTAGTGAGGGAATGGTACGGATACGAAAGTGAGAATAAGCTAGTTTGGTAGAGGAATAGCAAAATGACCAGTGTGACTAGAGTCTGAAGAGCCATTTTGATAACAAAGAAGATGAGATAAAAATGAAAGGTCTCCTATACCATGGGCAAGTAAGTAACTTAATTTTATTCTGAGGATGATGGAAAGCCCTTGGCCGTTTTTCTCATTGGAGTAATGTGGTCTGATTTATGCTATAACAGGATCTCTGGATGCTGGGTCAAGAGTAGATAGTAAAGGACAAGATGGAGAGAGCACCTGCTAGTGGACTCAACAGTGCGGGCAAGAGATGATAGTGTCTTGGGCTAGGATAGTACTGGTAGAGATGGTGAGATATGGTTTGGTGATTTGGGATATATTTGGAAGGAAGAGCCAGTAAGACTTGCTGAAAGGATTGGCTATAGGAGGAGGGGATAGAGAGAAATGGGAAATCATAAAGAATTGATGACTACTAAGTTTGATCTTGTTAGATGGAGATACCATTCACTGAGATTGGAAGACAGGGAGAAGAGTAATTTGGAGAGGACAGAATCAATTCTATTTTGGACTGTTAGGATGGAGATGTCCACAAAATGTCCAAATAAAGATGTCAAGTGGGGGATCTGGTTATAGATGTTCTGGGAGACGGGGAGTTTTTTCCAGCTAGAAATCTAAAATTGGGAATTGACAGCATTTAGAAGGTTATTTAAATCCAAGCACTAGATGCTCAGCTAAGCCTTAGGTCACCTTACCTGTTTAAGGAGGAAGATAAGGATCCAACAAAGGAGACTGGAAGCAGTGGCCAGTGAGGTAGTAGGAAAACAGGAGGGTGTAGTGCTCAGAAGTCAAATGAAGGATTTTCTCAAGGAGAGCATGATTGTATCACATACTGCTCAGAGACAAACAAGATGAGAACAGAAAATTGCCCATTCATTCGCCAAGATGGACGTCATTTGTGAACGGGAGATTTGATTTCAGTGCAATTGTGGGAATGAAAGCTTGACTGCAGTGGACTGGGGAGAGTTTGGAATGAAAAAGAAGTAGAGTCTGTAGATAGAGACAACTCTGAGTACTGGGGATTGGGGTAAGTATGACAGAAGAGGGACCATGCAACTGAAAATTATATGCAAGAGAATATAGATCATTGACTAGAAGTTGGTTGGTGAGGGGAGTCAGGATAAGAGGTAAATATCAGAAAGTGACAAGGTAGGGCAACTTGTCATTGAATTGGAAGATTTGATGTGACCTGAGGAATTTTTGGAGTCAGGATAGTAAAGACAATGTGGGAAGATTGGAGAGGAGGAGATTAGAGAGAGGCTTGGAGGAAGTATGCTTCTCGTGTGATTCCATTAAGTGGAATGGGAGTGGGTGGGAGGGGTGGGAGGTGAATGGGAAGAGGAGATCAAGTGATATCAGAGGTAATAAGAAGTAACAGGGAGCCAGATGCAAAAGTCTTCAGTCAATAAGGGGGATAGACCAGGAGTTCTGTGGACGATGGAGATGAGCTGAGGTTTAGCAGATGCGTGATGTCTTGTTCCTCAGAAGAAGGATTGGAGGGGGAAAGAGATGATCTAGAAGCAGCACAAGAAGCAAGAACCCCAACCCCAACCCCTAATGCCATACTCCCTGTCCCTTTTTGGGGGGTTTAGCCAGTGTCAGCCCAATGTTCAGCCCAAACAGTTAAACTAGTTCCAGTACCCTGGACTGAACATCTTCCAGCAATTTGTATCCTCTCTGTCCTTAAACATCTGGCTCAAGAGTTGCCACCCCATCCAGAATGTCCCTGGCTTTCCTTCTGACTGATTTTTCTGTGTTGGGCATGATAGTTATGTCTCATAACCCCAGTGTTATTTCAAGTATGTTAGCTAGTTTGCAATTAGATTCTAAGTTCCTCCACTTCATTTCAGCTATCTCTAGCAACAACTACTGCGGTATAAGGGCACTCTACTTCTTGTTAAGTTTGAGGGTCTTAATAAGGAAATTGAGGCTCAGAGACATTGAGTGATGTGCTCAAAGCTTTCACCTAATTAGAGGCAGGGGTCTTCATGCATTTCAGAGGCAATAGGAGATGGTAATAATATCCAACAGGCAAATTCAGCCCTGGCCTATCCACAATCAGTTTCTACCTTATTATTTTATTTTATTTTGTTTTATTTTGTTTTATTTTGTTTTATTTTGTTTTGTTTTATTTTATTTTATTTTATTTTATTTTATTTTATTTTATTTTATTTCATTTCATTTTAAGTAGGCTCCACACCCAGCATGGATCTTGAACTCACAACCCTGAGATTAAGAATTGTGTGCTCTACTGACTGAGCCAGCCAGGTGTCCCAATCAGTTTCTACTTTAGAGAAGGGACTTAGAGTATAAACCTGTCCAAGAAGCCTGGAAATGAAGTAGAGAGGTCCTAAAGCACACTTGCAAGATATATTCAGGAGAGGATCTATCCTGATATGAAACCAACCACCCCATACCATTTTGCTTGTTGGACTGTCAAAAGTAATAGCTGAAAGATGTCAGTATAGGCAAGAATGGGGGGAAAACGGCTGTTGATGAAGTTGTAAATAATACACTGATCAGTAGGACGTATCTATCAAAACAGAAAAACTCTTAGCCCCAATTCTCTACATATCTTGCTTTTTATAACTCTCTTGGGATATTGGTAAAGAAGTTTTTGATTATCTCAAATTTGAAACTAGCTGTAGAATCTTGAAAATACATTTTTGCTACATATGTTGGAACACATCATTGTTAAGTGTAGTTAGTATTTCTTTTTATTCTTTGAGATCTAATTACCAAGGGGTAGTTTTCTATGTCTTTGTTCTATAGAGTTCATTCTAACCCCTTCTTCCATGAGATTACTCCATAACTTGCAAACTCCTGTCTTGAAATTGACCTTTCCACTGACTTCTACTACAAAACAAGTTGAGATGCATTTCCTTAGTGCTCCAGACACCACTGCCAATAGAGTTGCTGATGGGGGTGTGGGAAAGCAAAATCTCACCAGAGTAATTGAGGTGCAATGTATACAAAAAATATTGGCTGCTCCTGGCCATTTTCCAAGAGGGAAACAGCCTTGAAATGGAATTGTTCTGATGGGAGATATTCCTGTATAGAAAAGGTTATGAATCAATTTAGACCCTTTCACGTTTCCTTTGCCCTCCCCCAACACATACACTTTTTAAAATTGCAGCTTTTGACTAAGTTGTGGCTTGCTGCCGTTCACCTTGCAACAGCTGGTTAATAGGAGAGCTGCTAATGTGTTAGGCCAGGTTGATTCTCCGCTGGTTGCCCTGGGAGGATTTGGTGGGGGGCACTGTGGTTGAAATGAATAATCACTGCTGGCTTCTGTTTTTAAGAGCCAGAGGAAATGGCAGTCCCCTTTCCTTCCACCCCTAGCCCCCACCCCAAAAACAGCCTAATGAAGATGAATGGATTCCCTTCCCCCTAAAGGGTAAAGAGGATGCCCTCCGTCTGCAAAAAGAATGGCGGGGTGACTCTTGGGTCCCCGCAAATGCAGTCCTTTCCTCGTGATGTTTTCCCGGGGCTTTCTGACTGTGGTCACTGCTCAGCTCTTAAAACCTCTACCTCCAGGTCAGGCTGAGGTCAGTGTAAACTAACTCAACACCTCCTTTCCAGATCATTCTTCAAATGGCAAAAAAAAAAAATTGCCAGGGGAAATAATGCGCTTGGATTATCAAAAGCTGCCTTGTACAAGTATTTGCACCCCCAATATTTTCACATCTTGGCTACAGAACAGGCAGTCTTGGCACCAACTAGTATGATCTAAAGTTGGTAGAGGTTTTCTGATCTTAATCTATACTCTGCCTCCAACTGTCTCCCACTCCACACTCAATAAATGAACAGACACATTTAAAAGCAAAGACACGAATTACTAATACGTCAGGCATGAGTTTTCTCCACATTTCCAGGTATTTAAGAATCAGGTGCGATTGCCTGCTCTGGGTGATACATTTTTTTTTCCTCTAAGGCACGATTTCCTGTATAAAGATAACGAATCAATGTAGCAATTCCTGGTTCCTTGAAAAATAATTTCTAAAAATTAGAAAAATACAAAAGATAGGCATTATGATCAACCAAAAAATATTTATTGGTCAATTCTAGAAATTCCATTTTAACTTTTCTACATGCTGAATCAAGTTCTTGATCAAAGCATTTGTTGGTCTGAGATTCAAAAGAATGGAGTGAGGATAAACTGAGAAATGGAGAGCAGGAAGCAGAAATGCGTCAAAAAGCTTTTTCGTCATTTTCATTAATTTCCCTCTTGTGCGCTAGTCCAATTTAAAGCGAATTATCTTCTGTCATTGTGCCAAGAGTATGGCTGGTGGGGATTTAGCCTATACTCTGTTTACTTCTGCATTTTAACAGAGCGAGCTTTGAATTTAAAACTGTCTCAGGGAACTCACTTTGCAAAGAGCAGTAATGCCCTCCTACTAAAATCTTACCCCAAAGCCAGCATCTGGGATGGACCTGACTGGAAGAGGAAGTACATCTCTCATAGATGAAAGGGAGAAATCACAGTCCTGTCTAAAAATAGCATTGTGTTTCCACCAATGAATATCAGCTGGAGGCAGGATTAAACAGTAGTTGTCTAGGAGAAAGAGACGGTAATTCAGTTGTGACTATTCCTTTTGCGAGGCCAGCCCCGGTGGTGAAAGTTAAGTCTTGTCACGCAGATAAGGCCCGAGGGAGGTTTGCCTGAATGTCTATGTGGCTGTAGTACACTGTGTCCTCTCTGGGTGTTGAGCTGGAGACAGACAAAATCCAGGCCTGTTTGCAGGGCTGCAATGGCGATCGCTCTCACAGGTTGTCAGTGAAACGCTCCACTAGGAGGGAAGGGCTTGAGCTGTTGAAATGCAGGTGGAAGGTTTTGCAATGGGTCCAGGTATAGAGACTTGAAGAGTACTTGCCACACAGCTTGCATCTGATGTCTTGGGGAATATCTGAGTAATCATACTCCTGTGTGAGACTGGAGGAAGAAAGTGCGAGAACGAGTGCGCGTTGTCTGAGCACGTGCAGGCGGTGCCGGGGGTATCCTGGCCTCTGTGCAGGAAAACCCTCTGTCCAGTTTTCCAGGCAGTGCAGGCATAAGTTGGGTCCTGCTGTTCCAGACGTTCCCATAGCTGGTTCTCCTTCGTGACAAGGAAAGAATGCTCACTTAGCCAGAGTTCTCACAGATGCAGAAATACAAGCTTGCGTGGATCAGGAATATTTCCACTGGGGTGGGGTGAGAGGAAGAGCAGGGGGAAAGGCTTTTGGTGCCGCAGAGGTCTGGGTAGGTTCTCACCCCAATCATTGAATTGTTCTTTGAGCTTGGAGCAATTGCTTACTTGAGTTGCTGTATCCTCACCTGTAGAAGAGAGATGAGGCTCCCTGCTATGTTTTTAGCTCGTCTTCAGCAGGACCTCTGCCAGCCAGAGCTGCTGTTAATGTGACAAACCTTGCACAGACCACAGGAATGATCAAGAACTCCCATCAAATGTAATCTTATCTCCAGAGTATTGGCAGGATGTCTACAGCTTTGAAGTCTTTTGGTTGAACTTATTTATTTTTTATTTCTTTTAATGTTTATTTATTCTTGAGGGGGAGAGAGAGAGAGAGACAGTGTGAGCGGGGGAGGGGCAGAGAGAGAGGGGGACAGAATCCGAAGCAGGCTCCAGGCTCCGATCTGTCAGCACAGAGACCGATGCAGGGCTGGAACCCATGAACTGTAAGATCATGACCTGAGCCGAAGTCGGACACTTAACCAACTGAGCCACCCAGGTGCTCCTAGTTGAACTTATTTATTCAAAAATAATTTGTGCTCCCACACAAATCAGTCTATAAGAACTAGACCCTAGATGACGGTACATTTTCCAAGAGCATCCTGTAATCATGCCCCTTGTACAAAGCCTCGTGTTGTTAAGCTGCAATGAAACGTGACTGAAAGTCTTGAGGGAGGAGATCATAACCAGCAATTCAGTTTTCCTTCTGTGCATTGTTAGCATCATGTATCATCAGCAGTGTTCAGGTTACTGTGAACGTGTATTAAGAGGGCTACACTTTTGTATGCAAATCGCTATCCAAAGTATGTTTTTGATGACTGCACAAAAGTTCATATGTGCCTAGGTTGCCTCCCCAGTAATGACATGTCAACATTGCAGAATATAATTACAGTGTCATCTGCAGTTTATCAGTTTATTTTCAATAAAAACTGGGTCAACAGGCCTGCAGATAAGAGGTTAGGATAAAAGAAGATTGAGACTTCATTGCTTCCATAGATCGAGCCTATGACTTCCAAAATCAGGGGCTGCTTGGTAATCCTAATGGATTGACTTCCAAAATTCCTTGGATTTGCCCTGCTGGACTTGTCTCTGTAGGGCTTAGCTGGATCCCTGCAGATAGATATTATGGTGTATATACAGTAATTCCACTTAGTCCCGCGGTAAATTTAAGTCTATTGTATTACTATAACATTGAAAAGCAGCCTCACTCACGGCCGTGGAAAGCTGAGCCTGTCTTTCAGATGTGTTTAGCAGAAAATCAAGGATTTTCAATTAGTTAGTTGAGAGGCCCTTGGAGAAACAGCCGTCCCACGTAACCGCACATTGTCTATAGTTTCCACTTGCTCCTTCCAAATGGGACAAGTGAAGAGATTCTGTTCATGGTCATTAATGGGCAAGCTTTGGAGGGGGCTTTGTTCTTAAATGGGGGCTTTATCTTATCCCTGCTGGTTAAGCCCCTCCATGCACTCCTCACCTGTCATATCTGTCATACATTTAATTCATCACACTGCTGGACAGGAGCTAGCTGATCAAGTCAAAGGCGGGAGGGAGCCAGGAGGAGGGCTTAGTTAAGTCAGTCTTAGAACTTTACCATCAGAGATGATTACCGGATTTTAATAAAGATTTTTTTAAGAAGAAAATCTTTTTTTAAAATGTTTATCTTTGTTTTGAGAGAGAGAGAGTGAGCGGGGGAGGGATAGAGAGAGAGGGAGAAGGAGAATCCCAATCAGGCTCCATGCTGTCAGCACAGAGCTCAACTTGGGGTTCCTTCCCACAAACTGTGAGATCATGATCTGAGCTGAAATCAAGAGTCAGATGCTTAACCGACTGAGCTACCTAGGTGCAACTAATAAAGATTTTTAAATAAAATTTTAACCAAGTAGACAGTTTGTAAAGGAGAATTTCCTGCTACATGATTCTCCCTCAAAGCATGTTACATTTTAGAATCTAGCATTTCTGATGATAGAACAACAAAACCTCTCTAATTTTAGGAATCCAAATTAAAATGTGATGGGTGTTTAAAAAAATAGCATTCTTCTGCTCCTCTCCTAATTTTTTAAAAAATTTAATATTTATTTATTTTTGAAAAAGAGAGAGACAGAGCATGAGTCGGGGAGGAGTAGAGAGAAGGGAGACACAGAATCCGAAGCAGGCTTTAGGCTCTGAGCTGTCAGCACAGAGCCCGACGCAGGGCTCAAACTCACAAACTACGAAATCATGACCTGAGCTGAAGTCGGATGCTTAACTGACTGAGCCACCCAGGTACCCTTCCTCTCCTAATTTTTAACTTCTTTTCTGATTATAAAAGTAATGCTCATTCTTAAATATTTGAAAAAATGCAGAAAAGAAAAAAATGAATAGTATTTCTACAGCCTAGTTATAATTGATTATTAATATTTTGTACATATATTTCTAATGTTTTTCTGGATATACATATATGTATATAAACACACATATATACATACATATACACATACACACATTTTTACCAAAAATCATTATAATAATGTCAGCTGTAAATACAAGTATTTTCTCTGTTTTCACATATCTTCTGCAACACTGTTCCTTAGTATAAAATGAGGACATACTTACTGTAAAGTATTCTAACTCTATGTGCAGACATTTTTAAAGCGCATTCTATGTGCCAGGCCCTTTTTTTTTTTTTTTTTGGATGTATTAACTGATTTAGTCTGATAATCTCCCAATGAATTTACTGCAATTATTATCTCCATTTTGCTGGTGAGGACTTTGAGAAGTAGAGAAGGTAATTAACTTGCCTAAAGTCAGACACCACATAAATAGTAGAGACAGGATGACCTTGGAGCCAATTCTCTTAACCACTAACTCAAACAACCTCGTCCAATTTGTTTGTATAAATAATACATTTAATCTATTCTATATCATTAATCATTTGGTTTGTTTCTAATTTTTCAATATTAGAAACAGTGCTTATGATCAATAACCTAGTAAATAGTTCCCTGGGGGCATCCACAATTACTTCCCTAGACTAAATTCCTACAAGTGTAATTTCTGTTATACTGTATGTGAGTTTTCTTCCTCAAAAAGCCTGACAGAGAATTACCATGTAACCCAGCAATTCTACTCCTGGATAGACACCCACAAGAATTGCAAACAGGGACTCAAAAGGATCCTTGTATGCCAGTGTTCAAAGCATTATTCACAACAGCCAAAAGGTAGGAACAACTCAAGTGTCCATCAACAGATGAACAAACAAGTTGGTATATACAAATGGTATATGGATAGATGGATATGGCAGACAGATAAACCAAATGTGGTCTGTCTGTACAATGGAATATTAGCCATGGAAAGAATGAAGTTCTGACACATGCTACATGTGGATGAGCCCTGAAAACATTACAGTAAGTGAAATAAGCCAGACACAGAAGGACAAATTCTGTATTATCCATTCTTTTAGGAACCTAGAATGGGAAGGCAGAAAGTAGAATAGAGGCTATTAGAAGCTGGGGTAGAGAGGTGAAGGGAAATGGGAAGTTATTGTTTAAAAGGTACAGAATTTCTGTTTCAAGTGATGAAAATGTTTTGGAAATAGATACTGGTGATGGCTTTACAACTGTGTGAATGCAATCAATGCCACTGAACTGTATATTTAAAAATGATTAAAATGGCAGATTTCTTTTAGCTACAGACAGAAAACTGATGGTTCTCAGAGGGGAGGTTGGCAGGGGATGGGTCGAATAGGTGATGAGGATTAAGGAGTATACTTGTGACAAGCACCAGGTGTTGTATGGAAGTGTTGAGTCACTTCTACACCTGAAACTAATATTACACTGTATGTTAACTAACTGTAATTTAAATAAAAACTTGAAAAGGTAAAAATAAAATGGTAAATTTTATGTTCTATATATTTTAGCACAACACAAAAGCGTGATAAGTTTGTCAGGTTGCCCTGAATCAACATTTAGCATATCTTGGGGCTCGTGGATGGCTCAGTTGGTTGAGTGTCTGACTCTTGATTTCAGCTAGGGTCATGATCCCAGGGTTGTTGGATCGAAACCCTCGTGGGGCTCTGTGCTGCAGAGCCTTGCTGAAGATTCTCTCTCTCCCTCTGCCCCTTTCCCCAACTCCCATGTTCTCTCTCTAAAATATAAATAAATAAATAAATAAATAAATAGATAGATAGATAGATAGATAAATGATTTAGCACATCTTTAGCAACATTATTTTTTTTTAATTTAAAGGAATTTATGTATAGTTTATCTAAGTTGTAATTAATTGCTTTTGCACAGGTAAATATATTCACATTACTCAAAATCTGAAAGTTGCCAAAAGGTGTACCATGAAAACCCAACACACCCCCCCCAGGACCCAGTTCTTTTTCTGAGGTGACACCTGTTTTCAGCTGTAGCTGGATGGCTTTCCATATGTACATATGTGTGCGATGTGTATATTCACCTTCCTTTTCACATAAGTCTTGCAATTCATTTAAGTTTAAACACAAGTTCATTTAAATTTATATAAACCTCTCCCACTTCAACTCATGCACTTCTTTCTTTCTTTCTTTTTAATGTTTATTTATTTTTGACAGAGAGAGAAAGACACAGAGCATGAGCGGGGGAGGGGCAGAGAGAGAGGGAGACAGAATCTGAAGCAGGCTCCAGGCTCCAAGCTGTCAGCACAGAGCCCGACGCGGCGCTCGAACTCACAACCGCAAGATCATGACCTGAGCCAAAGTCGGACAGACGCTCAACCGACTGAGCCACCCAGGCACCCCATCACGTGCTTCTTTAAAGCACGACTGAGTGTTTTCTCTCCCATTCATGGTCATAGAATTGAATGCTGTTATCTAACAGGCTGTACTGAGCTGGGGGGTTTGGGCCATGAGATGGATATCCTGGCCTGGAAACACAGTGCAGTCTTGGGGTAACCTTTCCAACTCTAGATAGGACGATAGCCTCATGTCACCTCCTGCGAAGAGAAGACAGACAGGCATTTTCTTTTCCTGCATGAAGAAATTCGCATTGTCCTCTCTAGTTTGTTTTCTAATGAAAATAGGCAGTTTCTTTAGGAATTTGTTCCTGGTGAACTTTCTCTATTTGGAGGCTGTGGTATGTCCCCACCTTCGGCCATTGTTATGTCGGCATAGACGGGGTCTTCCTCAACAGCAAGTGACTTCCCGTCACTCGCTGTTCTTTGTGCCTGATGGGTTGGCAGCTGGGGCTGCAGAGATCACACGGGCACACGGGGGTAAAGACTTCAAATCTGGCACCAGTTCTGCCTCTACCAGCTGCCACTTTTGGTGTGTTACTTAGCCTCTCTCAGAAAATGAAGGAGAAGATGATCTGTGGGGTCTCCTCCAGCACCTGGAGTCTACTAGGAGTTCAGTGGCTTAGCGTAGGTCCAACCCATGAAAACACTTAAAACATAAACAAATTCAGGGACTTGGTTATAAATAGAAGTTTCAATAGTGTTTGTTTAAAATAAAATAACGGCTCCTCGTAGGGCATAAATGAAGAGGCTGACACTGACTTATGACGCAGAGCTTTGTTTTTCAGTCAAGGTTATCCAAGATTGTTTATAGACTTAAGCAACTCCAGAGTGGTGTGGAGAGGGGGAAAACTGGAAGCATCTTTAGCATGTAGGGAAGATTTCATAGGGTTTTTCTTCTGATAGTGATAGATAACTAGAATGTCCTTTTATAACTGTATCGGTCGTGAAAAGAAAGCAAACTGGAACCTGAGTAAAATGCCCAATTTGTAAATGCAGTTCCTGTGTATCTTAACCACGGACACAGTGACATTACTCTCCCTCAGTCGGGCAGCCCTCTCCACTGCTCGGGTACCCTGGAGAAAGAGAGACGAGCTTCTCAGATACTCCAAATGACGCGTGCCAAACACGAGGAAGGTAAATCCCCTAATTCAGTCCGTTCTTCCAGCATTCCCTGGCAGACAGCCAAGCTAAATATTTCTGCTGGATAAAAAAAAAATGCACTCTTGTGCTCTGCCCTCTTAACTGGTTGCCTGACTTCAGTGGAAGGTCTTGCCTCAGTGAGGAGAATGGGGAATCAGGAATTGACTGCCAGAGTCCCGTGTGTGTTTTTTCACCTTAAACTTTTCTCTAAGCTATTTATGAGCTGTGATTGGATTAACTTCTGCTTGAAGGAAGGAGAAAAATGGGAAAACAGATTTAATGCAATTCTTCCGTCTCCTCTCCCCCCTCCTCCCCCCTCAATTTGTTTTTAATGATTATCTTTTCAGATTTCCTAGGTGGCTGTCATTTTGTGTCTGTTGCATGTTTTTTAGCTAAATCAGTTTTCAAAGGCTGTCACATTTGGTTGACTAAAGAGGCCCAACATATGGACCAGCGGGTGTATGTCAGATGAGGATTATAGTTAATTGTAATTTATGACAACACTGTTGACTTCATTAAGACTAATTAGAGGAATAGAATTGGGAATCAACATTCAGATATTCCCTTCTAGTTGTTTGGAGTTTCTCTCTCACATAAAAGACAGGACATTTTTAGTAGTTGTAAAAAGAACACGAATGGAATCATGTCATAGTACTGTTTTGCATCCTGCCATTTTCATCCAGTGGTTTATCACAGGCATTCTCTCATATCACACTTATTTAAAAACTTATAATGGCCCCGTAATACTCATATCATATATCATGTGGCCGTATAATAATCTGTTTAGCAGCTTCTGTCAATATGAATATTCAGACTGTTTTTATTTTGTCATGATTGTACATAATATTGCAATTCATATGTTTATGTAGCATTGCTCAAATTATTTTCTTGTCAGTATAGTCCCATAAGTATAATAATCTGATCAAAGGTTATGAATCTTTAAGTCTCTTGGTATATATTGCTAAATTTCTTTGCAGAAAAGTTATGCCAATGCAGTATAGTTTTGAAATACTGGCCATTTTGATTTAACTTACAATTTCAGACCTTACATATTTTAATATTTTTCTCTATGTAAATATTGGTGGCATCACTAATATTTGAAAAATTGCCTCAAGGCATAGTGCTTCTATCATTTGTTCATTTCATAAATATATTTGGGCCCTGGCTTATGTGCTAAGCACCATGCGATACCCCAAAGAGTAGCTTTTGCTATTTTCAAATATTTATTCTTCAAACAATCTTGCAGACCATTTCGTTAAAGAATCACGATTTATACTGGTAGGTTTGATCTGTCTACATTAAGATCTATCTACATTTGATCTGCATCTTGATATGACCATCCATGCATGTTGTAATTCAGAGAATGATCAGAATCCAGTCTGATAAGAGCAATAATATAAAGGCTGACAAAAAACTAATACACATAGATGACCGTACTGACCCACTTTCAGTAGAATGTAGAATTGTGCATTGATTCTCTAGTGTCGAGTATTGCTTTGTTGTTTACCCATCTACACTCTCGGTGGTAGTTTCTTTTCCTGGCCACAATATTCATCCATAACTGGAATTAGGGACATAATCTGTAGCATAGACCCAAGCTAGCCTAAGTTACCCCTGTGAGTACAGAACTCATGTCCTTGGCCTCATTGTCCCAGTTCTTTGCTAATTTCAGAAGAAGATTGTCTGTTACCCAGTGATCAACCGAAGTCATACATTCAGGTGATGTTCCTGTGAATGTTCCGTGACCACAGTACATTTTCTTTGCCAGGGAAGGATTGGGGAAGGTGGTATTATAAGTGTATATATAATCTAAAAGACGGGCATCTGATTAGGTAAAGCAATTGGTTCCAAACTTGGCAGCACAATTGGAATCACCCAAGGATCTTTAAAAATTAGCACTGCCATGGGCGCCTGGGTGACTCAGTCAGCTGAGCATCTGACTTGAGCTCAGGTCATGATGTCGGTGTTTGTGATTTCGAGCCCCACATCGGGCTCTGTGCTGACAACTCAGAGCCTGGAGCCTGCTTTGGATTCTGTGTCTCCTTCTCTCTCTGCACCTCCCATGTTCATGCTCTGTCTCTCAGTAATAAATAAATGTTAAAAAAAAATTTTTTTTTTTTAAATTAACACTTCCAGCTCCCACACCAGCATTCTGCTTTAATTGGTGTTAGGTCCTACCTGGGCATCAAAATATTTTATTTTATTTTATTCCACTTTATTGTAAAATGTTTATTTATTTATTGTGAAAGAGACAGAGACAACGCAAGTGGATGAGTGGCAGCAACAGAGAGAGAATCCCAAGTAGCTCCATGCTGCCAGCACAGAGCCTGGCAAGGGTCTGATCTCATGAATCATGAGATCATGACCTGAGATCCTGAGGCAAAACCAAGAGTCACACGCTTAACCGACTGACCCACCCAAGCACCCTTGGGCATCAAAATATTTTAAAGTTCCCCCAGCCGTTCTAGTATACAGAAATGTTTGGGGACCACTGAAGGCTTTTGTGGAGCATATTGTCTTAATGACGTACTATCAGTGTGTTCCATTTGCCACTGCCCTTGCCTGGGCTTTTACATTTATGTGCACACCAAGGCCTAGACATTGATCTTTACCTCCTGTGAGGGGAGGCTCTCCTTCCTATTTCTAGCTATTTCTTTGGGGGCAGGAAGAGAGGAGACAAGGAAGGAGTAAATTCACATCCTAAAAGGTAGCTACACCTAATTTAACCTGGAAATTATTCTGCAGGAATATTTGGGGAGTAATATATGGGATTTCAGATTATAAATGAGATAGAACTTCTTGGTCCTCTCTGCACTAAAGCACAACACACAATTGGGTGTGTCTAACCTGCAATTAAGGTATTTCACATTCCCCAAATACAACTCTTCTCTCCTTTGTATAGAATTTGAGTATTGGTTCTGTGCAGGGAGGAAGGGAAGAGGAAAAGAAAAAGAGAGAAAGAGAGAGGAGAGGAAGAGAGAAATCAATGTCCTCTTCTTTCCCTCAACTAGTCACGCGGCTACTCTTTTCTCTGTAACCCCGCTCTCCTAAAAGTCAAGACCAGATAACGAGATTTCAGTGTGTTCCATTTGGGAGCCTTTGTCCAGATGTGTGTGTGTGGCTTCTCCTGTGTCTGTGGTGCTGTCTGTGTGGGGGAGCTGCAGGACAACCTTCTAACCATTTATGTCGTGAGCCCTGGGTAAATGAGAACAGAAACACGGTGGGGTGGGTTTAGCTCTTCCCTGGAAAAGGGATGGTTTCAATACTCCTCAACCCACACAGACTTCCAGGGGATGCTTTGAAGGGAACCTTATGCCAGCAGGCCTTTGAGCTTCCCCGGAAGACGTGGCCTGTTTTTTTCGTGTGTAGATTTGACTGGTGGGCCAGGGAAGGGGGAAGTGCAATGCTAAAGGGCGTGGTAGAGAGGATGAGAACTGTCTGCGGGCTCTCCTCCTCACCGAGCAGCAACCAGGAGGAGCAGACATCTAGACTCTCAGTGACAAATGAATGTGTGTGCCTGTGTGTATGTGTATCGTTCTCAACCCACTGTGTCTCTGCATTTTCTTTTGACTGCGTACGTTAAGGGCCATATGATATAATAGCATATCATGTTATTTCTTCCATTTAAACAGTGATTGAGCTGTTTTACTGTCCTTGTCTTTTGGTCAGCTGAACAGTGTTAAGGAACTATGATTTTCACTTGTTGTTTTGCCGAGATAACAGGTGGCTTAGTATCTTATTATTGTTTAAAACTTGTTATTTTCAAATTTATGTAAGAAGAGAAAATATTAAAACTTAGTAACTGACTTCAATGGATATGTTTGTTTGGGCCACAATCAGTCATGCACATGGCATTGCAGGCCCAGTGACCATCTGACGAAGGGGACCTTGCTCTAGAATTGTCCCCGATGCACATCCCACTTGCTTGTCTACATCTTTCGGGGCCCGATGTGATGTGATTAGGAATTCAGAAATTTTCAGATTTTAAAGAAGTAATATTGATGCAAATACACTCAGTGAGGTGTTCTTAGTGAAACATTAGTGCTTCTGCCCCAGAAAACAACACAGAGTCAAACTAATTGAGGCAAGGACGACAGACAGTCTCTGGTGGGCAGCGATGAGAGCCATGCAAGGTTTTCGGGGAAGGAAGGACTGTGGGAAGGCCGTGACCTAGAGTTATTTATTTATTTTTTTCAATATATTAAATTTATTGTCAAATTGGTTTCCATACAACACCCAGTGCTCATCCCAAAAGGTGCCCTCCTCACTACCCATCACCCACCCTCCCTTCCCTCCCACCCCCCATCAACCCTCAGGAGTGACCTAGAGTTATAATTCTAGTGGCAGGGGTGTTGATGAAAATTGCAAAGGAGTGAAACTGGAATTGGAGAAAGTAATTAGAACACCATTGTAGTATCTTAGTGATGAGAGTGAATGCATCGTACTGGGAATAAAAAGTGAAGCAACTTTTACTTTCCAGAGCTTTTTGGATTTGGAGACTACAAATAAGATATCATGGGCCTGTACTAGTAACTAGGTGACCAAAAGAAAAATACTTTTTTCTGTCTGGGAGTCAGTTTCTTCCCTTATGAGATTAAGAAGTTCGATAAAGGGGCACCTGGGTGGCTCAGTCAGTTGAGCATCCGACTTCGGCTCAGGTCATGATCTCACGATCTGTGAGTTCGAGCCCCATGTTGGGCTCTGTGCTGACCACGCAGAGCCTGGAGCCTGCTTCGGATTCTGTGTCTCCCTCTCTCTCTCTGTCCTCTCCCCTGCTCATGCTCTGTCTCTCTCTCTTTCTGTCAAAAATAAATAGACTTAAATATATATATATATTTATATTTATATTTATATTTATATTTATATTTATATTTATATTTATATTTATATTTATATATAAAGGTTGGATAAGATTTCTAGGGATTGTTACCTTCCACAGACTGATGCCCCTGAATTTCAGACTTGAATTGCCGGTTACAACATTCTGTATAATAGTTTTAAAATACAGTAATATGGTGTATTTGATCATTGATTAAATAAAACATGGTTATGATGTATGCACTTTGGAATACTCTATAGCAATTAAAAACGATGCCGACATAGGAAGATGTTTGCAGTAGTAAGTAAAAACAGTGGGTTATAAGATACTTTATAATATGATTCCATCTAGAAAATGATACTTAGGAATCTACCCTAAAAGGTTGACAATGATTGTTTTCTTGGGGTTCACTTGGTAGGAAGGAGTAACTTAAACCATCTCAGGTAGAAAGCCTTCTGTTGAATATTTATGAACAAGGCATATCAGATAATCCCATGGGGATCTAAAAACAAATGCAATAAAGTTTCTGTGGTATTTTACGAAATATTCATTTCTTGGGGCACCTGGGTGGCTCCTTGGTTAAGTGCCCGACTCTTACTTCGGCTCAGGTCATGATCTCAACAGTTTGTGAGTTTGAGCCCCACATTGGGCTCTGCACTGATAGTGTGGAGACTGCTTGGGATTCTCTCTCTCTCTCTCTCTCTCTCTCTCTCTCTCTCTCTCTCCCCCACTCTCTCTCTCTCTCTGCCCCTCCCCAGATCTCTCCAAATAAATAAATAAATAAACTTTAAAAAAGAAATATTCATTTCTTCTTTATTTATGGAAATTTTACCATGAACACCGATTGCTCATGAATTAAAATAAAACACTAATTTATTTTTAAATGTGGGTTTTTTAGAGCTAACTGCTAGCTGAATATTTCCTTTATTGGCATCACTATTGATTCATTTCCAGGTAGAACCTTAAGAGACATCTTGCTTCTGATTTGAGCTCTTCTAGTAACTATTTGTTGTTAAATTTAAGAAACACATCTCAGATAACTCTACATATGAAAAAGTACATATTTTTGTATGATGCCCTCTTAATTAAATATAGATTTTATAGTTTTATTTTATATCGTTTCACCTTTTAGATCAGAATGTTTATTTTACGGATTCTATCTTTCAAGTTTACTAGTTATTAAAAATCATTTTTCATAGTTCAGAAGAACGGTGGATAAAAAGGAAAACTGAGTAATATTTTAAAATCACAGCTCCTTTTTGGTTCTTACATTATCAACTTCTTCAAAGCAATTTACTAACCCAAGTGGGGTGATTAAGAAGAATTCAGTTATTGGCTGATCACCTAGAAATGCTCTTAGCTAACCTCACTAAGCCAACTTGCCGTATGTTTTTACATTCTCCCTACCCTCTGTATAATCACGGACTGTTTAACCCCATGTCTCTCTGGCTGGCATGTCTCTAATATTTCTGAATATTTATGCTTTGTATTTTCTGACTTGTATACTTAGCAAGAGTTGTTTGTATTTGTTCCCAAACTTGATGATGCTTAGTTGTAATTATGTAATCTAATTAGATATTGTATAAACCAATGAAATATAAGTATTAAGAGTTGACTCCATTAAAAATACTAGTTGAAGAATTCTATAATTGAAATAAATGTGGGTGAAACAATGATAAAATTTCAGAGCGGTGGGATATAAATCTAGGAGAATTTTGCACCCAGGTTACTTGGACTGAAAGGCAATACATTATGGGAAGGATTATGCAGAAAAGACACTGGAGATTGAAGAAGGAAGAGGTTCATTCTCAGAGCCCCTGGCCCTACATTAAAGACAGGGAAATGGAGATGCACTGATATATTGTTAATTTCAAATACAATGTTTAAGATTAGTATTTACCATTTTCATGAGTCTTATTTAACCATATAATTTTTATTTTTTATTTATTTATTTTTATTTTAGAGAGTGAGCAAGCAGAGGAAAGGGGCAGAAGGACAGAGAGAGAAAGAGACTCTCAAGCAGTCTCCATGCTCCAATGTAGAGCCCAACCAGGGGCTTGATCCTGGGATCATGACCTGAACTGAAATCAAGAGTTGGGACGCTCAACTGACTGAGCCACCCAGGTGCCCTCTGTTTGTATAATTTTAAAAATTTGGTCTCAATTGCATTGAATAAGAAAGCATCAACTGTATTGATTATTGACCAAATTGGGGGGGGTGGTATTTTTGACCTTAACAAGCTAATTTTGATCATAACAGAACTTGGTTTGTATCATTAAAATTTCTTAATGTATCAACATAGAAATTTTCTCCAAAACCAAATTTTTATAAATTGTGCTATTTAAAAAAATTTTTTAAAGCAAAGACAGTTTGTTATTTAAAGGAATCCTTCAGTGGCTTCATTTTTAAAGCAAACAATTTTCAATACCACTCATTTCCTATACTAGATTAGATTTCTAGAAATTAAAGTAATACTCTAGCCATGGTTTTCACTCTGGTTTTTCACCAGCTTTCTATATTTTGAGACAATTGGATTTTTATTTCCAGTGATCTCTGTCATTGAGAATTAAGACATAATACTAAGCAACAGTGACAAGCTTAATACAGCCTTATTCTATTAACCATTACCTGTCCCTGGATCTGATGAGCCTTTTCTCTGACCCTCAGGAACTATTGTGTTTGTTTTCTTGTGGATTATCCCAGTTTTAAGAACACTGAGAATCTTATTACTGTCAGATGCGGATTAGAATTTATAGAAGTGGAAAGGAGATCGTACATTTTAGATTGAATGTAGGCTTTCCCTTTTCAGGTATAGTTGGAGGAAACTTGTTTTTCCTTCATTACCATGTTCTTATTCCACAAGTCAAGGGAGTTGGTATAAGACCATCATAAAAATCACTACAGGTAAACCAAAGTATATAAAAAACCAAATATATGCTAGAAATTTTATGTGGCAGTAGTTTTAAATAATTAGCAAAACATTGGAATTGTGCTACATTTTTGGGGTCTACAGAAAATATAATTTACAGTGATAGAGACTATGTACAAATTAGACTTGAAATCACAATATTTTTCTAGAAGGCATTCAGGAAATCAGGTGGTATTATGTTTTACATCAATCTTCCATTTAAAAAACACTGAAGAGATATTTACTTATTAGTAGAAAAATGAAGCACTTCTCTCTGAATCATTTAAAAGTCTTAACACTGGAAAAACAATCCAAATTTGATTCATTAGATCTGAATTAATAGTATACGAAGGGTGCTGGGTGGCCCAGTCAGTTAAGCATCTGACTCTTGATTTCAGCTCAGGTCATGATCTCATGGTTCATGAGATCGAGCCTTGTGTCCGCCTCCACACTGACAGTGCAGAGCCTGCTTGGGATTCTCTCTCTCTCTCTCTCTCTCTCTCTCTCTCTCTCTTTCTCTCTGCCCCACCCCTGCTCTCTCTCTCACTCTCAAAATAAATAACTTTTTTTAAAAAATAGTATATGAAGAAGGCATTATGCTTAGCAAAATGTAGCTGAAATGTAATGGTAATTTTAGACTGCATTATTTAAGACATGAAACTGTGTTTCCCAGACACAAATGGATTATATGCAAATGGTTGCATAACGTATTTATCTTTGTTTTCAACTGCTTTGCACATCCTAAAACAATTTTGCAATCAGAATTATCAGCCCACGAAGCAGCATGGCGTTTGTTTTGTTAATTGCTCTTGTTAAATTTAATTACTATGGGGTGGAGTGTCTGTGTAGGGGAGGAAGACCCAAAGATTGGCCCAAAGATTGGCAGGGAAAATTTTAGGAAAACGTCCAGTACTGGGACGTGCATATGTATGAGAGAGGGCACAGGCGGACCCCACAAGAACAATGTCAATCACTTATGCTTGGAAAACTGTTATGTTTCTTTTCAGTGGGCGAACTTCTTTTCAAGTGCTATTGTCAGAGGTAGGTTCCTCCTTTCCCACAAAAATATGTACATTTTTATGACTGTGACTTCTACCTGGGAACAGTTTTTTTTGTTTTTTTTTTTTTTTTTAATTCCTTGAGCAAGTGTTGAGCAGCAGTATACACTTTCTCTAGAAAAAAAGAAAGTTATCTCCAGAGCCTATGTGATGCCTCATTCACAGGTGGGACCTAAGAACCATTTCTAATCTGTTCATTCACCGCACATTAATCAACCATCCAATACAAGCCAGGCACTGCACTGAGTGCTGGGTTTTCAAAGTTGCCTGGAGTTGTTCACAGGCCACTAGCAGACCACAGAGACAGGTCCTCATTGGTGCATGGGTTCATTAGCAGAGCTTGAGGAAAAAGGGATACACACCAGCAAACAGAGCCCAGAGATCCATCCTGGACTGCAAGCCAGGTGTCCGTGGCCATGCCTACCACAGTGACCGTCTTCTAGCATCTAGCAAAGCATGTACTTCAATAACCCGATGTTGTATATTGACCATCATGCTGGTCTTTGCTGGTCGGACTTCTGAAATTAAGAATGTCTCAAAGCAGGCTCCAAATCGTGTGAATGAATGTGTACACTTAATATGCATGACCCTCTGAGGCATAATTTCTCACACTGTGGTTTCATTCCCAATAAGATTTTGGAAAACGTTCTCTCCTAAGAAATACAAGAACAGTATCTTTTGAGAAAAACTTTCCTTCAATCGCACAGAATCTTTTCATGTTAGTGTAAACTAGTTGTTAATGAAATAGAAGTCTGTAGGGAAATAAAACTTTGATTTGTTTAAATATATTCTGGGTAGAGCATCAAGATGAATTGATGTCACTTGTCTGATGAGTGAAGAGCATTGGGTTTTGAACATCGAGTTAAGCAGTGAGGTACCTGTGATTAGTCCTTTCTTGCTGGGTAAATGTGTTTACTTTTTTCCACTGGTATTTATACCGGTTAATGTGTTGCACCAGATCAATCTCCTTCCTGAGTCCAGCTTTCAGCTTGTTCTCCTCTCTTTGGAGCTGACAAATGGTTGGAGTTTGACACAGTTTATCAGTTAAGCAGCCCTGCTGCGTGCCGCCAGCTGCTTGCTCGGACTACTGCAGAGGAAAAGGGAGTTATCTGCAATATTTTGATCATACTCCCTCCGTCTAGAGGAGGATGTTTTGCTCAGGGACCAGTTCAGATGTCTGTAAGGAGTTTTACCTCCTGCAACACATATGTTTTCCACCCAAGACAGACTCCTAAGTCATTTCCTGGTATAGTCACTGTAAAATTTTATCAAATGAGACACAATTTTCAATTTTATGAAACTGGCAAAATTAAACCTATTTGGTGCCCATTGTCATGCCACTTATGCTAAGGGGCACTGCCCAGCACTGAAAAAAATATGTCCCCTAAAATGAGTGTGATCCCAGAGATTGCTTCTTTTGATGAGGCAGGACCGGAGGCAGGTGCCATCTTCATTATATACTAATGCTTCTCAATTTAACATTTATTCACACTAATGAAAAGTGGTAAGTTTGAGTTTCACAGCATAAGAAGCTTGAGTGGGTCAGGCAGAACTTAATGTTTTATTTTTTAACCTTTTTATTAGAAAATGTTTTTAATACTAAGGACAATGGTATAATGCACCTTTATGACCCACTTCAACAATTATCAACTAGAGAACTGGGTTTTCATCTCTACCCCAACTTCCCTCCTCATGATTTTGAAGTAAATCCCAGAAAGCGTATAATTTCACCCGTAAATATTTCAGTATGTATATTTGAAATGTAGGGATTTCTTTTAAAAGCTACCAACAACACATTATTGTTGATTGTTGAAATTACTGTTAATTCCAAAGCTGTACTGCTTTTAAGGATAGTTTACTATATACCCTTTAGGCTACTGAGTGGGGAAGGGTTTGGAGAGGTGGCTTTATAAAGATTTTTCAACATTAAAAAGTATACCCTAGGTGCGCCTGGGTGGCTCAGTCTGTTAAGCTTCAGACTTCAGCTGAGGTCATGATCTCATGGTTCTTGAGTTCGAGCCCCGCGTTGGGCTCTGTTCTGACAACTCAGACCCTGGAGCCTGCTTCGGATTCTGTGTCTCCCTCTCTCTGCCCCTACCCTGTTCGCGCGCTCTCTCTTTCTCTCAAAAATAAATAAACACTAAAAAAAAAAAATTTTTTTTTTAAGTATTCTCTAGAGGCCAAAATTGACTTGCAAAGATAATTTTGCTCCTTTTGTAGATTCTGGAAAGAGATTCTGCAAGGAGAGCACACACATGCAGGCAGGCACCAAACTGTCATTTAGAGCTCTGTTGTTTAGATAGAATTATATGCTTTGGGAGAATGAATGCTTTGCTCTGAGTAGCTGGTGGTGGCAGCATAATTAGTGAGACAGCTTCAAATAGAATCACTGAGGCATATACTCCGCGCGCGCATAAGCACATGCAGATTTGGCAGCTAGCACTGATATGACAGTTGGATCCACGTGTGCCCCTTGCCACTTGTGGAGCCTAATGCAAGGTGCAAGTGAGTCACGGGCGTGCCCGTGAGCACGATTAGCTGTTCCCAATTAGTAAACTGTCTGAGGCCCCAGAGTTAATACCTCAGATGCAGCCTTCTGTTCCAAACCCACCTCCCCCTCCACACCAACACCCTTCCTGCTCCTCCCCTCATGCTGTAAGGAAGAAGGGAAAAGTAGAAGAGGAAAGGGGGTCCAGATGGGAAGAAAAGAGTGCTGAAAAGATCCTTTAGGAAGTAGGTCAGGTATTTTGGAGATTAGAGTAGCGTGCTTCATCCCTGAATGCAGGAGCCAGGGACAAGTAGCATACAATTAGGAGGAATTAGAACAGCAACAAGTAGCTTGCATTTATCAGCTTTAATTGTCTATTGTCAGGACAGAGCTCTCCCCGGAGGATCATGGTGGCAGTCTACATCCTAATACTTTTAATGGACCTCCATTGTAGGATTATCTCTCCTAAAGACAGTGCCTGTTCTTTTAAAAGGAACTGTAGGAAAGCCAGCCCGAACAACCCCTGAGCTGGTGCTTTCTCTGTGATTGGTCCTATTCTAGGGTAATGCAGTGTTGCCCTTCTGTCCCCAGGGGCACACCTTCAGGGGGAAGATACCTATTGAACATTAAACCTTTCTGCTCCAGCTTCCTGTGGGCCTGCAGGAAACAATAGGCCGTAGATGGAGCCCAGATAAGCCAGGGCTGGTGGCTTCAGAATCTCCAGACTATCTTCTGGTTATAAGACGTTTCCCGGCTTCTTCCAAGTCAACATTAGAGAGGTTTTGAAAAGATAAAATGCCTATTAAATGAGGTCTGTCATTGTATTACCGGTGCCTTCTCTTTCTTCCATTGCCTCTCAGCTCCTCAGATGGAGAAAAAGAGCATTTATGAGACCGAGTCACCATCCTCCGAACCCATGCACCAAGTTAGGTTGGTTTAATTTTATTAACGCCCCACCAGTTTAGCATTTAAAAGATTCTACAGCAGGTGCATCCCTTCCTCCCACGCCCACCCCCACTTTCTTGGCCGACTGTACCTTTACGCCCAGTAGGTCCTTACTAATATTTGAGGAGTCACGATAGACCTCTGGCCTCCTGGCTGGAAACCCCGAGAGCCAAGTCTGGTTTTGCCCTCTGCCTGAGCAGAGCGTGTCTATGGGCTGGCATCTGCCAGGTTCCCAGTTGAACGTAAGATCCAAGTAGCAAAAGGAGGGCTAGGAGAGGTGACCTTTCTGCTTCCTGACCTCTGGCCCTCAGTTTCCTCAGCAGGAAATGAGGTGTTGGCTGGATCTGTGGTCCTCAAGTCCAGCCACCTATTAAATTCCCTTTGGAGCTGAACTAGAGCGTGGGGGGCATCTTTCTATCTTTAAACAAATTACAAAGGTCCTACCTTTCTTTTTCTTTTTTCTTTTTTCTCTTCGGTTGGGAGTTCAAATGATTTCACTACTAACCTTTATAAGTTTCTCTCTTCTCTTATAACTCACCCTGGAACATAAAAATCAAGCCTCTCCAGTCTTGAATCTTTCCTTAGAAAGGATGAGAAGAAATTGTCAGTCCCATTTTTAATAAGAAGTCCTTCTTCCTCGACCCTTTGCTTAACTTTGCGTGGCTTTGGAGAAGCACACAGTGGCAGGCCCAGCCATGGGGGCACTTTTCCTGTTCCGTGGGGACTGCCCTGCCTGGCTGCCACTGTGGTTCCTTCACCTCACTCCCCCTCCTCCCTCTTCCTCTAGAAAACCATTCCTATCTACAACCTTTCCTTTTATTTTCACCAGGGGCCCTCCCTTTTCCAGCCACTATGAGGGCAGAGAAGCAAACTTTTGCCCGTGGTCTTCCTTCTCTTTTGTGAAAACTACTCTTCCTTTAACCTAAGCGAAGAGAAGGGTCAGAGAAACCCGAGTTTCAGACTGTACACCTTCCCTGTTGCTCTCTCCCTAATTTTACAGTTATATTTTGCTTTCTGTTAGTTTCATTCTATCCCTTTTCCCCACCGAAATGCAAGATTCCGAAACGTTTTCTGGGTTCAGAGAGGATCTTCCTTTTCAGTTTCCTTCCTCCTAGCCTTTTCAGAAATTTAAGTCCCTTTCTTGTCTGAATATTCACTAAAATAAAAAACATAATTAGGAATAAAAACTAATATTGGAAAGCTACATTGGATTCCATGCATCATATGGAAAAGATAACTGCTTATTTATTAAGTTGGTGGATGTCAAACTCAATGGGTAACTTAAAAATAGATGAATGTTTCGATAAGAACACAACTGTCTGCCTGAAAGGAGTGCTGAAGAGACACTTAGGTGGAATGATCCACAGGTGGTTTTGTGAATACTGAGACCTCAGACACCGTGCGGGTTTTATAAGGTCCTCTGGGTAGCGCTTACCAGATTTTTATTCCTAGTGAGGGCAGGGAGCTCGACTCTGGTTTTTCAGTTTACCTAATTTTTGTTTCCTTTATTTAGGAAGTCAAAACACTGACCTCATTTCAAAACATCCATGGCCTCCTAGGATCACCATCCCAAGGTTTAGGCCCTGAGTATGTTTGTCCAAAGTGCTGGGGCGGTGAGCCGTGTCATAAGAAGGAAGGCTTGTGCTATTTTTAAACTGATGCAACACATCATTGAAACATATCATACACATATCATACCAATGACACACAGGCCGCATTGTAACATAGCATGTGTCATACATACATTCTCTCTCACTCATACACATACTTGCTCTTCTTGTCCGGCTTTAAAAAAGGAAGGCAGCCAGAAAGCTGAGCCCAGTGAGTTGAGTTTGAAAAGGCTGTTAAAGTTTAAAAGCCAAGTGTCCCTCTAGTTCTTAGCCTGGCTTCGAGACATGTGGGAGGGCTTCAAAGCCGTGGCGCCCCTCTTTTAGAGCTCAGGCGTGCAGTTGGTCCCCAAATGTTTACCAGCATGAAGATGCCTAACTTACAGGAAGCGGGAAATGGGTGTGGGGGGTGAGGGTGGGTGGGTGGGTAGGGAGTGAGGAGAAGAGGGTGGGGGGTGTTCTCTTGATGTGGTTAGTCTGTCATTGACCTTGTTTGGGTATAGCAGGAGTTGAATTAGAAAATGAAAACATGTTTCATCTTGGGCACATTTCATCCCGTTTTTTACTTTCTTTAGGAAAAAAATCTTTTTTTTTCCCCCAAGTGGAGTCAGGTCTCCAGATTTGGTACTCAGTTTCCCTTCATTCTATCACACCTTCCTCCCCAGACAGTCATCTGGCCACCTACACTGCAATTCCTAACTCCTCAGGGACTAGGCCTGGCCCAGTAGCTCAGACTGAAAGACCCGGGCTTGTTGAGCGGTTGTGATGAGACCATCAAAGGGAATAGAGGGGGGTTTCCGAGAGCAGAGCTATCTGGATCATTTATAATTGGCCGCCATTGTGAGCACTCTTAACGAGGGAATTCTGCCTGGCAAATGCTGACGAATAAAGGTAACTGAGGTTTGTTTGTTTGTTTTTGTTTTTGGCGTTCTAACAGAGAGAGAAATAATACAGTGACTAAAAATGCATCAAGTTGCTATTTAGAAACAAACATTCAAGACTTAAAATTCTAGACAGTGGCAGCCTTAGATATAGCTGTCTGTGCTCAGCTCTCTACCATCTCCCTGTTTTAGTCAGTATTCCAAATGTGATACTTGGGCCTTCTACAAGGGGTGAGTAGAGCTCAGAAGTTCACCCCTCTTCCTCCCCACACCCCACTGTAACATCTTTGTGCTGGACCATACCTAAATATGACTATATGAAATGCTTGTTCTTATGGGGCATGCTTCCTTTATTCCTTCTTTCTTTTTTGCATCTTTGATTTTAAATTATATTTTTGCCTCTCCCTGACGGCTATCATCGCAATAAAAATGGTTTGATGGGGGTGGAGGGTGGGGTACTATTTGAGACCAGACACAAACAGTTGAAGGATTTTCTAGCCCAACACTGTGTTTCAAAATGTACTTTCCTTCAAGTTCCACTCATGGTCTTCTCCAGTCCGGCTGGAGCACCTGGAACCAATTTTAGGGTTGCCTGGCTAAGCAGCACACTGGTATTTGAAGTTTGAGTCCTCCCCTAGACTCAAGCCCATTTCACCACCTCTGAAGGTGAGTGCAGGCTGATATTAATTAACAGTGAGTTGATTCACTGGCATCTTCCAGTCATTAAAGTAAATATTTGGCTTCAAATCGCCTCTTCCCACCTCAAACATCCAACTTTTTGCCTGTTCCCTTACTCCACCGTGGTTGACTCACCAGCACTTTCATGGTGTATGTGGCCCAAGAACAGAGTTGGACTCTAAAAGGGAAGTGAAATACTCTTTAACATCTGCAGGCGAGACTGCTTGAACAGCAGGCCAGCCTTCAGTATGACTACATTGTTTTTCTGTCCATTGTGGCGCTGACTCAGCATCAGTTAATAAACCCTCTCGAGAAGGCTGGATTTCTCTTGTTTAATTATCATCTTAGAGCTTTCTGAGAACTCTTAGGAATTGTTCATTCAGTTTTATACCCTTAGCACATCTGCCGATTAAAAGCCCTGTTTCCTCTTGGTGCTAGCGTCCCCTCTGGCGTAACATGCAATAACAGTCCCCGGGCAGTCAAGCAGGGAGTGTGTGTTACTTATGTCCCCTAGTGGGAATGTAATTGTTCTGTACTACAGAGATTGTACAAGGACTTTAGACACAAAAAGCATTTCCTGGCAAATAATCTTTGCCTCCCACCTACCCACCGCCCCCCCCCAAAAGAAATTCTAGAAAAGTTTCCTGAAAGAGAGAAAAGAAATGTTAAAGATAAACAGACATATTTTGATGATTGAGTTGGGCTTTTGTTTTGCTTTGTTTCTTCCCGTAAACAAATACTCAAATGTCCACTTCATTGTGTGACTAAGTTGGTATCATTAAGTTGGGACTGGGTGTGTATATGTGGGTGTGTGTGTGTGTTGGGACGTGGGTGTGTATGCACACGTGTATTTAAAATGTTAGAAAAGACATTGCAGCCTAAGGTTGAAGGAGAGATGATTTCAGAAACAACCACCTATATGAGGCAAGCAGGAAAAGTGGGAGACTGGTGTTTCAGTGATCTAAACAGTAATTGTAATGGGGTGCTTGCTATAAATGGACCCTTTGCATCATTGTTTCTCTGAATTAGAGGATTCCTTGCTGAAGGCACAAGACCATTGAAGGAAGTAAAGCATCTGGTTTGTTTTGTAATGAGAAGCAGGAATGCAAGGTCCACGCTCTTAATAATAAACAAACAGGACATTGTATGCCATCATCACAGGATGTCCTTCCTTCAACAGAGGACTGACTGGGGCTGGAGGAAAAGCCGGACAGGGAGTAGAACGAGCCCCACTAATTACTGCCTCCGTCTGCCCTCCACTTGGAGTGATCAGTTCAACATTCTCTTGAACTGTGAAAAGATTAATGCCCTACACTTTGCTTACACGCGCCCCTCAGAGTTTGGTTGTGGGTTTGGGGAGGAGAGCAAAGGCAAAAAAATTTTCATCTGTAGGATTATAAGTCTTCCCTATTTCCCTATTTACTGAAGAGTTGAAAGAGGGAAGTTAGTTCTGCCGAATGTGGATGTATTTCAGTTAGCAGGAGAAATGGAAGCTGGCGAGTTTTGGAGGGGAAATGTGCATTTCACGGGCCAGAGCCGGAGGACTAGTCAGCTTCATTTTATTACATCACATGGAAAAATAATTTCGCATGCTCTTTTCAGGTAAATGGTGTACGTTCGTTAAAGTGTGGATTCGAGCCGAGGAACTACAAAATTTTTAGGTAATTTTTAGGTTCCCCTAATTTAAGGAATGTGCGCCCCCTTAGAAAGTCTCGGCAGGAAGGAGGGCGGGCTGAGTATTTAGAATACAATACAGCCCGAGCGAACGTTGAGGTTAAGTGCTTTCAAAGGGAAGTGAGAAGATTCCAAGTAAATGTTGAAATTCACATGCGAAGAGAGGAAGCTCGGGGCGGCTGGCGATCCGGGGGGAAAGCCCTGGGCCGAGCTCTGCGCGGCCCCGGCGAGTTCAGGTATGGCCACGCCCCCCTTCAGCAGCTGGTGGGAGTGAATCAGACGAATGGGAAATCTGCTGCAGGGAGGGGAAAGGAGCCTCCGGTCTGGTTAACACAGACTGAAAGTGCTGCAGTGACACTCAGCCCTCCAGTGCTGCGGAGAGGCAGAGCAGCGCGCGGCACCTGTCCGCGGCCGAGAGAGCCGGGACGCGGGCGCCGGGGCGGCGGTACAAAAGGAGGGATCGCCGAGGTGCGCGTCAGTCCTCAGCCCGCCAGGGGACGCGGAGGAAATGTGGACTGTGTAGAGATGAGCGACACTTATCTCCGATGTTGGATATTTGCTTGGAAAAACGTGTGGGTACGACCTTGGTAAGGAACTTGATGTTGTTTTTCATCCTGAAATTGATCAGAAATTGTTGTTGTTGTTGTTGTTGTTGTTGCTGCTGCTGCTGTTGGCGTAGTCGCAGTAGAAACCAGAACTGCTTCTGCTTTAGGGCGCTTAGAACTGTCAAACATTTATAAGACTTTTTCCTTATGAATCATTAACCCCTTCAGTTCTAGGCATAAATGTCAATTCATTGAAACTTCGGTAGTGGCTCCTGCCCACCCCGTCAAAATAACTCCTCCGGGTTGGCTTTGTTTTTAAACTTCGCTGGATTTTAACATTTATTTACCATCATGACTGTCCATGTGGGAACTAAATGAACACAAGCAAGTTTGCTTAAGTCGTAACAGGGGAAAGAGAACTTTGCATCTGACTTCTTTTTAAAAGAGCATCATGTTTAGGGAAGAAATAGAAGAATGTAAAAGAGAGCCACCTTGAAGGACTTCCGCCGAGTGCTGTGTTTACATTCTAAGGAGGACACGTTCTTACATGGAAATGATACCCGCGTTCCTACTTTTTTTTTTTTTTTTATCAAGCCTTGTCTATATGGGAAAACATTCCAGAAGTTGTTTACCTTTTTTCCTCTCTCTCTCTGGAAAGCACTTTTCCTGAGTGCAAGGGGGGGATTTGCGGGAATATCCTTATCAGTTTACAAATGGAAGCAGTGTCTGTCCTCGGAGCTTCTATATTTGTTATAACTTTAGTTACAGTAAACTGAAGCACATCAGTGACTTCTGGGAATTCGTACACTTTCAGATTTAAATGGAAAGTGCTATTTGTAGCTGAGGGCTCCTGAAGGAATTCTCTCCAGGGAATGCTATTGAAGAGTTTTTATGCTTTGTTGTTTTGCTTTTTCAAAATTTGGCGTGAGATGCCCACCAGTCAGAGGAAACTGCCAGGAGTTTTCCCCTTTCGCCCATTTCTCCTCCTCTTTTTCCTGTGCTCCAAATCATTTCTGAAAAGCTGCAGCTCAGGGATGCTGGCAGGATGCAACCCTTCCAGTCTCCCGTGTGAGAGGATGAAAGGGAGCCCTGCAGCAGAGGAGGGGGGGCGGAGAGTTGTTTTGAAAGTTGTTTTGCGTTGGGAGCTGGTGGGAAAGTTCAGTCTTCCCCATTTGGAAAAGGCCGGCTGGGTTCCGCTCCTGCCCCACACGCGCTTTCCATTTTTAGCTTCATTCAGAGGCAGACAGAGCTCCTTCCTCTTCCTCTCCTTGTTTGTGACACTTTTCTGAGGCAGCTTTTCCACAGCGCGGAGGGTCTGGCGGCCATGACCCCAGGCGTTCTGGGACATAGGACCCAGCGCCCACAGCATTTTTCTGCTGTGAGAGGTAAAGCAGGGATTGTTTGGAGGTGTTTCTTTTCTTTTTTCCACCCCCCCCCCCATGAGGTTGCCACAGTCCGTCTTTCTTTTTTTAAAAAACTAAGTAAGAGTGGCATTTTAAAACCTCGCTTCTTCAAGGCAGTCTTCTTTATACGGCTTTTTGGCTCTTACTCAACTGTACCAAGCACTCTTGCATCTGCTTTTAAAGTCTTCAGACTACTGTATTAGTCATAGCCTCTCACAGGGAGCCACAGGACAATGGGGATTAAAGGCCTTTCCCTTCTCTTCCAGGCTGCCCCGAAGTGTAGCTCCAGTGCTGTGAGGTTTCGAGGGGTGACCGCCGGGACCATGAAAATGGACATGGAGGACGCAGACATGACTCTGTGGACAGAGGCTGACTTTGAAGAGAAGTGTACATACATTGTGAACGACCACCCCTGGGACTGTGGGGCGGACGGAGGGACCTCAGTTCAGGCAGAGGCGTCTCTACCAAGGAATCTGCTTTTCAAATATGCCACGAACAGCAAAGAGGTAAGCCTCTGGTTTGTTGCTGGAGAAGATTGGCACCTGACGCCAAATCTCCCTACTTGCCCTTGCGGCCTCGTATATCCGTGAGAATCTGTAAGTATCAATACTTAATCGATCCCTTAATTCCCTTCTTTCATTGTTTTCTCTTTCCCCAAGTCTGTCCTCCTCATTTCCTGCAGCTCTCAGCTGCTCCCTACTAATTAGTAAACAGTTCAGTCTTTTGGTGAGTTGACACATCTTGGGAAAGCTGCATTGCAGAAGGAGGTGGGCGAAATTGACAGTGACCTTGGAGAAAGCCACTGTCCACCCCCGGACTCCCTGACCCCTGGTCCTCCAATTGTACGGTAGCTTCTGAGGGAGAAAACTTTTTCTTAGGGGGAAAATAAAAAGTTTTTCATGTTTCTTTTGTCTCCTTTTGGTCATGAGATGGCTTTATTCTTTTTAATGAGCCAGCTTTATTAGCTGGGTTTCTAAAATTATTCTCAAAACCTTGACGTGTTTATGAACTGAAGTGATGGTGTAGACCAAGAAGAGCTTCGTGTAAAAGTGTCCTCTGTCCGGATGACTTCAGAGCTAACCACTGTGTTTATCTGCGGCAACTCCTTTGCTCTGGCTGGGCTGGCAGGCCGATTCCTTACTGGCCTCTGAAGTGGGTACACCCTTTGTTGTTTCAAAGGGGCTGGAAACCCAAACTTGGAATGAGCAAAGGATTTGTGTTTACCCTTTTATATAACGATTATAGTGAGGCGTGATGTTTAGCTGTGAAATAACTTGCAGAACCACCTCTGGTTTTGAGAATTCAGCTACTGCGGTTAGTTGTTCTTACTAGTCCATAAGCTGAGCTGACTTGAGGGAATCAGCCCCCCAACAGACTTCCCACCACCACTACTCCCATAGGTTACTGTCACTTCCGTCACTGTCTTCAGAAAGAAGTGATTCCTTGCTGTAGGAATCCATAATTTGATACTGGGACAATTCATTAGAGCCATGTCAGATCACTTTCCTCCTTCCCCAAGGAACAGTATTTGAAGGAGTCGGGGAGCCTGTTTGGGAAATACTTTGTCTCTTTCCTGTTTGTGTCTGAGTTCAGTGTTTTCGGTGAGGGGGAGACACAGCTGTCTAAAATTAAATAGAGCAACTCTGCTTTGAGTTTCATTAAAGCTTAACCTTTTTTTTTTTTTCTCCCCTGCTGGAAGAATGGAGGCAGATTTTTTTTTAAAGCAAAATTTAAATTGTAGTTGTACATGAATGTTACCAAAAATTTAACCCCCAGAGGTCAGCCTTAATTATACCTCTTTCTGAAAGTAACCCTCTTCTCATTGAAAGTCTCATAAGATGTGGCCCGTGGAATCAATGTAGGATTTGTTTGGCTACTTAAAGTTTGACTGTGGTTTTAAAAGGTGTAGTGTGTTTTTTCCCATATCACATTTGACCAAATATTGGTCCGTTCTCAGGGTTCATTTTTGTGCTGTGTTGCCCTGTCCTGCCCATTGTTTTAAAGACCTCTATTCTGTGGTTCATCTTTGGCTTTTAATTCTATAATGTTCTTATCGTCAGTTCAGCTCTTAGCTTGTTTTTCAATTTCCATCGTTCTGCTTAAAATCATAGCTCAATAAAGGAATGCCCTCAGATTATTAGTCCAAGGTTCAGAACGATAGTCCCTTACCTAAGATGTATTGTGAGAAGCGTTAGCCAGGACTAGGAGCAAAGTTCTCTTGACTTCCCCAGCCACTGCTTCTTGATTATGCTACACTGGCCCCTCTTGGTGTCACTGTGGTTTTATTTATCGTCTTTACATCTTTCAGCCCAATCCTTTATTAAGCTTCTTTGGTGGTTTTTTTTTTTTTTTGGTCTGAACATATAACTTCCTATTTCAGTATGTTCATGCAGTATCTGTATCCCTAAAGAGGGTCTTTTCAAAACTAACCTAATAAGAGATCAGGGCCTTCTATTCTATTTTCCCACATCCGTTCCTAATCATAAAAGCAAGCAGGAAGCCAACTTAAATGTAATACTGTCTTACACTCACTCTGGAATTTGTACCTGTTTTTCTCTTTCTTTCTTCCTTTTTGCCCTTTTGGGAGAGGACAGTTTCCTTAAGGTGGTGAAAGAAGCCTGGGGGAATTGAGCCATTGAGGGTGTGATACCTGCAGACAGTTCTAGAACAGAAACCTTCAGGATTGATGAAATGTTTACATTATCATTATTCAGTTAGTTCTTTCAGTCCCACCAGCCATGGAAAGAGGAGAAAAAAAAAAGCTTTCTACGTGGGGTCTTTATCTCACTGATTTATCTTGCCCTTCTTTACATGTTTTCATTTAAATAGCAGAAGATGTTACATTATGTACTGTTGTGCTGACATACTGGGGAATTTTTTTTTAACAAGACCATTTTTCATTATGAATTTGTGCTATGTGTCAGCACCTTTTTTTTTCTTTGGGTTTAAAAACAAAACATACAAACCATATTTCTGATCTTGACCCTCATTTTTAGATTTGGTTTAGAATCATTCTGCACCTTTAATGAGGCTGTTCTTACTTCCTATTTCCAGAACTGAAGCCAAATATAGACCTACTATTCAAAACTTTTGGAACTTTTTTTAACTGATGGGTTATTCTTTTAGGGGGATTTTCCCCTTGTCCTCTTGAAATAATCTTTTGTGAATACTTGAATACAGCAAGATCAATTTAAGCATTTATATTTTAGAAGCGGTAGCCTGTGTTGAGTTTGCTTGTATTCAAGAGGCACAGTGGCTCTGAGTCTGACCTCCCAGAGTCATGCGGTGATAAACATCAGGCCAATGATGGGGACTCGCTGAATGTCTGTTTTGATTGAAGTCCATTATTAACTCAAGCCATCTGTAAAAAGTATCTCTCCATAACATGCAATTCCCTCTTCTTCATAGTGCCTTTTATTTGTGAGACAATGTACCATGTTTCCTTTAATACAAAGATAATTGTGGAGGAAACCTTCCAAAAACATCTCTCATCCATTCCACCCCCTTTTTAAAAAAATGAAGTGAATTGCAAGCTGAAGTCCTAGTCCACTACACAGTTCTAGTTATCTCAATGTGAATATCCTTGTCTTCAAAATAGAATTTTAATCGAAGAAATCATTTTTATAGGGGCAAATCTGGGGAGGGGGAGAGATAGCTAGTAATTTAAATCATCTTAATGTAATTGGGGGTGATGATGCTCATACCACATTTAAACTTGAATAAGGTTTCTGCTTAAAGCACGCTGCTATGAGTGTGTATCTGTATATTCCTTAAAGGAGGAATTGCTTAAAAAAACAAAAAAAAAAACAAGTTTATATTCTCCTTGATATCAGACTTTGATTTAGCAACCCCCATCCTAAGTTGTGAAATCTTCATTTTGTATGATGAAAAACAAGCCCTTTTTTTTTTTTTTTTTTTTTTTTGTCTGGAAGCCTCAGACATCAGGGTGTGTCCTGTAACCGAGGCCACTGACAGAGACAGATCTGCCCAAATGGTGGAAGGATTGGACCCCAACATAATGCATGGTATGGAAGAGCTTGGCCGGAGGCAAGAGAGGGGCAAGGATGTGTAGAGGCCAGGGTCTTGTCCCTGATAGGTTAATGGGAGGCACACAGCAGCCTGCCCCTAGTAGTAATTCTTTAGGACCCTGGTCAGTTCCTGTGAAGTTTCCTTCTTGAGATAGGTGAACACATTCTTAATTAGTCTTTTTAGCACTGTGAAATCCAAGGCACACACCAGGTTCCTCTGTATCATGTGCTTGCTCCAAGGATAGAATGTTGTTGGCTCAGGTTCACAGCTGGATCTTTCTAGGGCCAGAGGGAGAATATGACTAGGTCTTCCACTTCCCATTAAAAATGACCTTGGTTTCTGTTGCCCCTCCACAGTTACCTAGCCGAGTACTGTAATCTTAAAATTGCAGCTTGTATGTCCTCTTTGAATAATGTCTCAGACACAGATTTCAGATGAAGGTATTTATCCCGTATGAAAATGCTGGACTGGGAATGGATATAGATGGCATATAAGCCATACAATTCTTTCCAACCTTTGAAATTCTATGATTTTGTGTCTCTGTTTATCCACTTTTGTGTTTATATGTTTCCTATAGCTCTTGTATAATAGGAACTTAAAATAATAGGGTTCTGACTCACTTGTAAAGATAATCCAATATTGAAGTCTCTTTGGCTCTTTTTTAAATCAGAAAACTTTCATAGACCTCTCTTCTTCCACAGACCCTCCTCTTTTTAATTGTTCTCCTCTCTCCTCTCCTGCTTAATTGCATTTGTAAAGTTATAAATGGCAAATACTGTCTTATAGCGTCCTCGTGACTTTCTTATACTTGTACTCAAGTAGGTGCTGGGAGGCTATGTCTTCTGAAAATTCTTTTGTGGAAACATGATTCTGTCGAGTTTTTGGCCATAAGAAAACTGTGTGTGTTTTCTTAGTATAAGATTGATAGATGAGAAGCAAGAGACCTCATTGGTTAAAAAAAGAGCAATTCAGAAGAAAAAACCTGACCTCAATATAATGCTACTTGTTGGTAATCAAGCTCTGACTCCCAAGACACTGTCTTCAAGAGACTATAATTTAAAACAAAGTTGATGAACCAGTTGAGTACCTTTCTTTAAATTACTGCTTTAAAGTGGATATGTTGAAAATATCAACTACTAATTATTGGCTCACCAACAAATGACATTATTTGTTTTTCCTGTTTGTCATTTTAATATTATGGAATAATCACTCAAATGTGAATGCCAAATCATTTGCGTGTCATAGAAGTCAATTCCATGAATTTTTCAAATTAATTAGGTGCAATAATGTAAATAACGAGCCTCTGAATAAGTAAGTCTACTTCAGCTTTAGTACAAATTTTTATCTCAAGACTGTTCTGAGGCACTCCTGTCCCCAGTCATTTTACTGCCAACAAATACCAATAACGATGAACTGTATTGAAAGGGCACGTAGATGTAAATGAAGGCAGAGGAGGAGGATGAAATGAACATCTGCTTTTTTCAGCTCTCTGCCAGAAATTCATAAAGTACCAAAAATAACACTTTAGCTCACAACCTTGTTTCAACTTGTGTTAGGTGTAGGAAATTTTCTTTCTTTCTTTCTTTTTCCTGTCTTTTCAGTCTGGGTACGCTCCATTGAGGCTTGTATATTGAATACCAAATTGTTAAAAAAAAAAAAAAATCATTGACTGATGAGAAATGTACACGAGAAAGATTGGACTTTACAACCATGTAGATGTGCTTATTCCATATCCATTTAAACAGATTTAAATTCTTGATGGAGATTTATTGAGGTACCCACGTACATCACAACCAAAATCTGAGAATCCCCTGTGAACATTCACTGATACATATATTGGGACCTACCATTGTGGGTACACAATTACACAGGAGCCACCGGGCTTCATAAAACCTGGAAATAAATATTCTCTTTTACCTCCCCTCTTGGTCCATGTCAGTAAGGTATTCAGTAAGTAAAAAGTATTCAGTTTTGGACAAGAAAAAAATAAAAATGGGAAAGTGACTGAATAAAAACCAAAACAAAACTGTAACTGCAAAACGTTGCAGAGGACCACTTACAGAATTCTTTTGAATAGTGATGAATTGCTTCCTGATTCGTGGTTGGTGATTTTTTTCACTCCCTTAAAGAAATTTACGATCAAGGAGGAACTGGCATAGTTAACATGTTTCTTTAGCAAGGCTCTGGTGTGATACATCCAGTCTGAGAAGGTCATTTCCTCAGATCTTAGAACCCACAGCTCTCCTCGGTATAAATTCCATTTCAAAGGATAACTTGACCACTGTTGAGTAGAAGATGCTAGAGGAGAACAAAGTTACTTGAAGATCTTTCTTCTATTAAGGAGAACTTACAAGCTATGAAAAAAAAGAAAAACCTCATCTGGAATGAAAAAACATATAATGTGTTTTGCTTCTGGTTCCTTAGGTCTTTGTGGAACAACCAAAGGGCATTATTTTGGTTTCTGAGGTTAAAACTATTTTATTCCCCTCAAGCATGCTATGTTTATAGTTTGAGGGAGAAGGAGAAATAAGAAACTAGGAGCAGGCTGAAGTAGTTTACTCTTGACAGTCTAATTCTGCAATATCTGATTCTAAAATCAGGTAAAACAATGATTATCTTCTCTGTTTTTCTAGCATGAAAAGTAATAATAAAAATAAAGGACCTTCAGTCACCAGAGAATAATCCTTTAGATGATTTTCACGCTTGGTTGGGTATTTGCTTACGATCCGGGAGTTTGAAGGATGGCCTCCCCCTAAGATGAAGCTTGTTATTAAAATTATGTAGGCACCATTAATATCTGCTCTCTATATCATAATTTTGTCGTTGTTGATTGTACTACCACTTGACAATTCAATGAAAAAGTTAGTTAATATTTTACAGTTGAAGTAATTATCTCATATTTTACCCCCTATAGGTTATTGGAGTAGTGAGTAAAGAATACATACCAAAGGGAACACGTTTTGGACCTCTAATAGGCGAAATCTACACCAATGATACTGTTCCTAAGAACGCCAACAGGAAATATTTTTGGCGGGTAAGTAGAGAAAATTGTTTCAGACTCTTTAAGAATTAAGGGAAAAAAATGGAGCTAGAATTGCTGGGTCACTTCCTTTTTCAACCTATACTAGGGCTCACCACAACATTGGGGCCCCTGTGGACGTAGGGCATTGTAAGCAAATGCGATTGAAACTGGTTAAATATGTGGCTCTAGAAAAGCAGCCTGTAGGTGATTAGGGATGGAGATATGGACTGTATGTGAATCTTAATTTTTGCAATTCATTAGAGCTTTGTGATGAAAGGAAACAGTTTGCTGCTTGTTTCAAGGGTAGGTTCATTTGCATTTCTCTGCAAGGAAGTAGTAATGAGTCACCAAGCCTTAGATTTCACCCCTTCTTGATTTCTTGCTGAGTTAACTTTAATTGAATGGAAGAGTAATCGTAAATGAATTAGCTTGAAAATACATGCAGTTAAGGAAGGATGTGTGGAAGATGCCACTAGGGGAATGGAGATGACTAGGACTAGTCATGCATCTACACGTAAAACTGTTGGATGTGACTGTATGCACATTGCTCCCATAGCATAAGGGAAATGCTTACAATCATGGGAGAGCATAAAGGTCTGGCCCATACAATTTCCTTTGGAATATCAAGATTAGAAAGGACCTCAAAGATAAACTAATTAGATGGATTTTTGAGTAAAAGGCTCTGAATTAGAAGGGAACAGAGAAAAAAATTGGACTGCTTTCCATCTTCCTGTAGATTTCTAGGATATTCAGTTTTCTCAGTTAGAAAATGAGAATATGCTTATTAAATTTAAAAAATTTAAAAGTAATTTTTTTATACATACTTGCATAAAATGATCCTGACTACTGGGGAACCATGGTTTGAATTCTTTTATGAAACAGCTGCATGATAACAACAAAAACTGGATTATACTTATTTTGGCCAGTATTTACCGAGGATGCCTATATCTTTTGGACAAGTGTCTTTATAAAAGGCTTCCATTTGGGGATCAGTCAGAAGCTGTTCCATAGAAACAGGATTTTTTTTTTTTAATTCAGGAAGTTTTGTGTTTTTAGAAATTTATTTTTCTATTTTCCAAACGTGAGAAAATGCTAAGAATTGTGTGCTCACAATTTTTATTTAATATTTACACATGCTTGGGGCACCTGGGTGGCTTAGTCATTTGAGGGACTGACTTTTGATTTCAGCTTAGGTCATGATCTCACAGTTCGAGAGATTGAACCCCACATCGGGCTCTGCACTGACAGTGCAGAGCCTGCTTGGGATTCTCGCTCTCCTTCTCTTTCTGCCCCTCCCCCACTCATTCACAAGCGTGAGCTCTCATTGTGTCTGTCTGTCTGTCTCTCAAATAAACTTTAAAAAAATCTTTAAAAAAATAATTACACATGCTTCAAATATATTTACTTCATGACTTCTAATGGGCAAAATGTCAGTGAGTGCATTTTTGCCTTTCTTGCCAATAAAATTGTCTCAGAAATGAGCCACAGAAGTGTGTAATTCTTGGAGTCAAAGGTCTGAATTAACACATGCCAGCATAAGACTTAATGATGTGTGGTCATTTTTTTTTAAAGGCAAGAAATACCTGAGAACCTCCTGTCTCTGTCCCAATTCTCTGGTTCATCAAAGGTTCTCTATAAGTAACTGAAATGCTTTCCTTGGGAGGATTTATTTGAATCAGTCTTTCACATACAAAGGATATTGTAGGAGAAAACTCCCCACATGTTGTTAAAAGCATCCTGATTTTGCTGGCAGGAATATGAACATCTGTTGTAAGGAAAGAAAAACTTCCATCCAGATTACACAGGCAAAGAAGAGTAGGGATGTTCAAGTTGAGAAACCAGTGAGTGACATTTCTTGTAACTGTACTATGAGTCAGCACATTTTTAATCTTCCTGATAATATATGGCAATGTAGAGAGGTAAGAGAGAGCAGTGTTCATTTGACGTATGCATTATTTTATTTTCGAGTGTGTGTGTGTATGACTTCATGGCATTGACATTTCTGTCTTTTAAATGAGGATGACAGTAAATTGTAGTCCATGGATGGCTGACTGGAATCTCATACCCGTAGCTTTAGAAAGCAGTCTCCGCCCAGCGAAGAGTGCAGAGCGATGGAACCCCATGTTCCTGGAAGTTTGCACATCAGAGTAAACAAACTTGAAAACCCCTCTTGATAGCAGAATTCACCCAGCCTTGTTCCATTTTCTCTTAACAAAACACACCGCAAAAGCTCTCACAAGCTGCTTTGATGAAGCCACATGTATTTCCCCCTTCACAATTTACAGGAAGTTACTCTTAAAAGAAAGTGATTCTGGTGTTTACTGCCCCTGTTAAAGGGACAGAGTTCCTTTTTGTTTCTGATAACGTTTGAGTGAAATACAGAAACGATTTATAGACTATCATAGTCAGTATGTCACTAGGAACAAAGCAATAACCTGCTGTCCGGTTAGAGCAAAATTTCTGCTATGAACAGTGCCCTACTACGCGAGGACTACAAGTTGCGGATAACCAGGTATTGATTATAGATGTATAAGGAAATTTCTTAAGACTGAAGAAAAAAATGGTCCATCTTGAAAAGAGGGAGAGAAAAGCTTTCTGTGGAAGCGGAAGGAGTTTGTTTATAAAGTAGTTTCAGCAAGACTGTAGGTTTTAATTTTTCCTCTTCTTACCTCTGCCTTTTCACTGAGGAGCCTGAGTGTGTGTGTTAACCAGAAAGTAGTGGTACTGTGGGGCAAACTTTGAATTCTTCGTTATGCGTTGCCTTTAAAGAAGAACATAGCTTATTCCTGTTCTTTTTTGAAAAACGCGTGCCTGTGGCCCTGTGGGTGGTGTTTTAGCCAACCACCCTTCAGATAAGAGGGTTCCCTCTCCTCTCCTTTGGCTTGAAAGACAAGCGCAAGGCGAACATGTTTATCAAGAGGAAAAGTGACTTCTCAGTAGACTGTCAAATTCTGGCTTCTATCCTGGTGCTCACTTTGTTATGGCAGGTGAAGTTCACCTTTGCCCCACCCAGTGTTTCCACAAAAAGGCAAGGTTCCAAGTATTCATAGGAACAAGTGTTACTTCTGGACTTGGAGGCTTGGGGGTGGAGGATGTTTGCATAGTTTAAGCCTTGGGCGGGGGTGTAGGAAACGGCAAGTACAGAGGCCATAGAAAAAGCTGAGAGACTCAGTTTGACGTATTCAGTTGACTTGGTCTTCTACCCAGTGACTCAAAGCATTAAAAGTCAGCATAATCGGAACTAAAGTTAGTAGCATCGCCCATTTGCCATTCACGGCTGTAGCAAAAGTAATACTCTCTGGTGGTTTGGTCCGCCTGAGGCGGCTCCTTAAAATGAAATGTTGTGTTTCATTCTTCTGTTGTTTTTCCCCAAACATGAAAAGACGATAAAACTGAAATGGAAAAGGTAACTGACAAAGTGTGCCTTACCTGTTTCTGCCCTTACTTATGCTGATTCAAGACTACTCTGGCTAAACCGATTTCGTTCTTTTTTCTAACTGGGCCACAGGGAACGAGAAAGCACACTCCTCCGTACTCGCTGTGTTTGTTCTTCAGGGTGCCGGGGAAGCTTTCCATTGCTTTGGGGCTGACTTTCTTTCACACGTCTGTCTTTTCATTTGGACAGATCTACTCCAGAGGGGAGCTTCACCACTTCATCGATGGCTTCAATGAGGAGAAAAGCAACTGGATGCGCTATGTGAATCCGGCGCACTCTGCCCGGGAGCAAAATCTGGCTGCGTGTCAGAACGGGATGAACATCTACTTCTACACCATTAAGCCCATCCCTGCCAACCAGGAGCTTCTTGTGTGGTATTGTCGGGACTTTGCAGAAAGGCTTCACTACCCTTATCCCGGAGAGCTGACAATGATGAATCTCAGTAAGTGGATTATAGAACAAAAAAATAAAGTAAAATAAAAAATGCCAGTAATGTCAGTTCTGCCCCTATGAGCTAATAACATGTTGTTTAATTATATGGCTTCATTTGTTGGGCCAAGTAGGTGGCTTAAACAAGGGGCTAGGAAAAGGGAAAACAATTTTTTTTGAGTCCCTATTCTCCATTATGAAACTCGACCATGTAAACTATTAAAAGCTATTTTGAGTGTTTAATTCAGAAAATTGGAGGAAGAAATATATATCCAATTGTAATCCTTCCAAAAGGGGGCAGGTAGTAGTATAAAAGGGATTGGTCCTGACATGCCTAGTCTTTAAGGGATAGCCCTTGTTTGTGGTGATTTGTTGGTGCTTAAAATGTGTGTTGAAATATTATAGAGATGCGCATTTGGTTATCAACTCACGATCTGATGTAGAACATCCAGGATTGTCTCTGGAAAAACTCACAGCTACAATTTTAAAAATATTCTTCTAAATGGATAACTCTAAATATTTTATATCATACCTTCCTTCCTTATGGCAGAAACCTAATCCTAATTATCTAATCTCCTGATCCGTATTACAGTAAGCCACCTATCACTTTATTTTTAATTTTTTTTAAACCTTTTAAATTTATTTTAAAGTTTACTTATTTATTTTGAAAGAGAGAGAAAAGGCACAAATGGGGGAGGGGCAGGAAGAGAATCCCAAGCAGGCTCCACACTGTCAGTACAGAGCCTGACTTGGGGCTCAAGCCCACAAATTATGAGATCATGACCTGAGCCGGACATTCAGCTGACTACGCCACCCAGGCACCCCTATCACTTTATTTTAACAAATTCTCAGTTCCTTGGGTTTATAAGCTTTTACTTTTTTATTTGACTATAGTTAATGTCCTAACCTCTCTGGAAAGGGCTACCTCATTTTAGTCATTCTCAAGTGATCTCTAGGAACAATTTAAGAATTGCCATAAAACTCGAATCTGTTGTAATTATGGTTGTATGTTCTTAGACTGCTAAGTTTTAAGGAAGTTTTTAACATTAAATCCTTCTGGCTTAAAGTTTTGGCATCTCAATTCTGAAATTTTTGTAACTATTTGTTTTGATATTATTTCAAACTTACAGAAGAGTAGTACAAAGCATTCCCCAGATATACCAACTATTGATAATGAGGTCTCAGTTGCTTCATCTGAAGGCTGAATTACTTTAGTTCACGTTTTCACCTTTGAAACATTTGGAATGAATGTTAACATAAATTAGAATTTTGAATTTTGACTTTAATTTTGGGACCTGTTAACAAACCAATTACCTATCCTACTCAGGTGTAAGCCAATTCTATAGCTATTTGGTGCTCATCCCACACTGTCTAGTTTACTTGATCTCCCTAGGATCTCAATACTGTGTTTGTCGCTTTCTGAAAAGGTGGGGCTGTAAAAACTTACCAACCTCCCTCACAGGATCACCTTTTAGGTTTGCATTCGTGGTCCCAAACTGCCCCCCCCCCCCCATACACACACACACACAAACATTGCACCCTTGAGCTTCAGGAAAAGGTCTTGGACTCATTGGAAACAAGACGGCTTCCAACCTGAGCATGAGGGGGAATCAGGTCCTGATGAAAGTTGTCCGTTCTTTTCCCTCATGTCTCTTCAGAGCTCCCAAGTCTGCCACATGTGCTGAGCACCCCAGGAGCCATTCAGCTGTTTGGGCCACTCCCCACAGCCTGGTGGTAAAAGACAACTTCTATTCTAGCAGCTCCTCTCACTAGAGAAGATGTGAGGAAAGTGTGCTGCTTACTCTTGACTTTCTCAGCATGGCAAGTCACTTCTTGACGGTCTCCTTATACTCCTTGATCTTAATCATTCATGGATTCAGAGAAAGACCTTGGTGGGTTTTTTTTTTTCTTCTTCTTCTTTTTCTTAAACAGTAACTCTGTTTGAAGTGACCCACCCCAGTGACTTTGCCCCAACCATGAAGAAGCTTTCTCACATACATCCTTCACCCTGTGTGGTTGCAAAGGCCCTGCATTTTTATTCCCTGACGAAAGGCTTTTCACAGTATCTAAAATTCAAGTGCTTAACTCTTTGTGTACAGAGCAACTTGTGTGTATACCGCGAAATGACACTTTCGTTCCCACAAATGTCCCTTTTCGTCTGTGCAGAAATTTTTCTAAATGGAGGTTTAACATTTTCAGATACCCTTTCCTTGTCCAGGATTCCTAGTCAAGAATGAGAGTGAACAATAACCAGTCACATTAAGCCAAGACTCCTGCTGCAGATTGTGAAACCAGTTGTCCTAGGTGTGGTAGCTGATGATTGAGCCTCTGATCAGGAAAATTTCCACTATTTCATCAGGTCTAATAGGTAGATTGTGTCTTCAAGTGAGTTGTGTTGGGTTTCCATGCTTCAAGCACAATAAGAGGTCTGTGCCAAAATCTCCGTGAGGACTTTAAATGGCAGTGATGGTTCCAATGGGAGAATTTTGAGAAGAGATTCTAATTAAACGGAGGTAAAAAAAAAATAATAATAAGTAGCCAGAAATCACAAATTGGCGTTTTTTAAAACTAAAAGAGTAGAAACTATTAAATTTAACTCTTAACCCCTCCCAATTTTTTTGGTATTTTTTTCCTATGTATCTAACCAACCCATCTAGAAAACAGTTGACCAAATTATAGACTTCTAAATGTTAATCTGCTTTCTCAGTTTCAGTTGAAAACAGACTTTGTTTTGCCTACTGCAGAACTTCTAGGTTCTTTCTTGTAGTCTTGGGGGTTCTTATTATAGATCGAAAATGTGAGTCGGCATAATTAAGCCATTCAGAGCCTTCAGAAGCAGTTCACTCTTGAAATGACTCCGTCCGCCTACAGCCATTTAAGATTTAAGAACAAAAACAGATCTTGATTTTCTTCTTCATGTTAACTCAAGCTGCTGCTGAGTGGGAGAGTCAGAAATGACACCAGCTCTACTGATTACTCAGCTGCTGAAGGATGATTTTTTAAAATGTACCTTCACAGAGATAGACTCCATGACTTCCACCTTAGAACATCTTAGGGGACTAACGTTTCCCTCTGGATATTGTTTTGGAAGAAGATACAAATTGATTTCTATAAAGGCAGACATCTACTGTGATCTTACTCTAGGCCAGGCCCTGTGCTAATAAGTATTTTGCATAGAAAATGATAAATTCTAATTTTCCTATCATCCGCCCTAATCATTAGCTCTGTTTTCAGTTTATTTTTTTATTTATTTAAAAAAAAATTTTTTTTAACGTTTATTTATTTTTGAGACAGAGAGAGACAGAGCATGAACGGCGGAGGGTCAGAGAGAGTGGGAGACACAGAATCGGAAACAGGCTCCAGGCTCTGAGCTGTCAGCACAGAGCCCGATGCGGGGCTCAAACTCACGGACTGTGAGATCATGACCCAAGCTGAAGTCGGACGCTCAACCGACTGAGCCACCCAGGCGCCCCTCTGTTTTCAGTTTAATAGCTGAATTATCGGGGTGCCTAGTGAGAACACCTGACTAAATATACGAGGACAGTGCTACTGATGGACTCCCGCTTCTTGCTTATGGTTTTAATCTGTTGAATTTTAGAACCAAGAGAGTATTGAAGCCACCGGAAACATTATGAGACTCAGGTGTAATCTGCCACATAAAAATGGCAGAAACAGGATGGTGAGGTTTCTGTATGTTCATTTTAGGAGTGTGACATCTTTTTTTAAATGTGATCCTTCGTGGGTGCCTTCAAATTGTTCTTTTTCACCTCCATAAAATTCCTTCCTGTGGCTGTGAGATGCCTCGCCTATCAGTTTTCCAACTTCGTTGTCTCTCTTCCTTTACCATTTCAGCTTTAAAAAACAAAAGTGACAATTTGAACTTCCTGCCTGCTGGGCCTCACTGAAAGACTGATATTGGCCCGATAAGGGGTTATTTATTTTGGTTTAGTGGCTTCAGAAATCCCTCTCCCTCAACAAGCTCTCCATCACTGCCCCCATCAGCATCTTCCCTGATAGTGTCCTGGCTGTGTTTATTCTGGGGCTGCTGGCTCACCCTGGAGTAACTGATAACAGCTAGCAGGAGATAACATTCTCCGAGGGCCTCTCACACTGGAATCGAATCCCTCAAATCTGTCAGCCCAGAGAATGGATTTGAAGAGTTCAGAGTCTGGACTTCCACAGAGTTCATTTCTAGACCTATCAGATATCAGGCCTGGAGTGCTTTCTCAGTGAAATCAAACGGAAACTTTTTTTTTTTTTAAGGCGACCACGAATGATACTTTTACAGAGGCTTCCGCATGGTCCCCCAAACCTGTCCTCTTACGATGCAGAGGCCAAGAGCTCTCCTGCCTCCCAGAGCATCTGCACACATGGGAGGGTTCATGCCTTCAACCTACTCCTACTCATGGGGCAGCTGTTCGGTTGGAATGATCGCCCCTCTGATAACCAGAGCTCCAGCGAAGGAGCATTAAGTTTTACTTTTGATTTCCAGGGAAGACTGAACGGGTTGTTTTTGGTATTCCCTGCTCTCACTGGTGTTTTCCCAAAGGCATCGTTTGTTCAGTGTATTCGGAGGGGCAGGGCTGGCGATGGCCCGAAGAGTCTGGAACTGTCCTCATTGCTGCTGTTCCTAAGTAGTGTATTTACCGAGTAATAATATAGAATAAATGCTTTCATCTTAGCTGCCTGTTTTCTTTGGTGCTCTAAGTAATTGAACTGGCTCGGGAAGTGCCTGTTGTGGTTTGGCAGAGAAGAGTAGGTCACGCCTTGTGATTCCAGGGGACAGCACTGCTGGGAGCCTGGTTAGACCAGACAGAACCTTGGTGCAGTTCCTGTGCGGTCAGCAAATCGGAGGGGAAAGGGTGGCATCCACATTGCTAATCTATTTGGCACAGGCAGTTTGAACAGGGTTTTATCAAATTCGTATTAAACAAGAATCGAGGCGAAAACTGATGACTGCTTGTTACTTGAAATGAGTCTTAATCTTTCACATCTAGTTCGCAGGGTGTGCTGATTTCCTTTCCGTATACTGTGAACATCAGAGAATGACTTTTATTAGCCTCTGACACCCCCACCCCAGGATTTTTCCACCCCCATTTTAATGGAAGCTCTCCTATTCTAGCTTGAACAGCACTTTGCCATCATACGGTTTTTACTAGTAGAAACAGAAAAATCCAGACGGTGCTCTTCATTTGAGATGCTGCCACTGTCCCCACTCTGCTGAGAAGGAAACCGAGTGGTGTGTGTAAGCAAGTGGCCCCGGGCCCTCTAGAATGAAAGGGCGTTGAGAAGCCAGGTGTCTCTCGCTTGTGGCCAGCTGGCACTCAGGTTTTCTCCAGGAGAGCGCAGCTTTGGAAATTCACTTCAGTTCTCTCTAACCCTCTGAGTAACCTTCCGTTCTTTATTTCAGCACAAACACAGAGCCATCCAAAGCAGCCGAGCACCGAGAAAAATGAACTGTGCCCCAAGAATGTCCCAAAGAGAGAGTACAGCGTGAAGGAGATCCTGAAACTGGACTCGAACCCCTCCAAAGGAAAGGACTGCTACCGCTCCAACATTTCCCCCCTCGCCCCAGAAAAGGACGCGGACGACTTCCGAAAAAACGGGAGCCCCGAAATGCCCTTCTACCCTCGGGTCGTTTACCCGCTCCGGGCCCCTCTGCCCGAGAACTTTTTGAAAGCCTATGGGATGGAGAGGCCGACCTACATCACTCACTCCCCCATCCCGTCCTCCACGACCCCGAGCCCCTCGGCGAGAAGCAGCCCCGACCAAAGCCTCAAAAGCTGCAGCCCGCACAGCAGCCCGGGGAACACGGTGTCGCCCCTGGCGCCCTGCCCTCCGGAACACCGGGACTCGTACGCCTACTTGAACGCCCCCTACGGCCCGGAAGGCTTGGGCTCCTACCCGGGGTACGCGCCGGCCCCGCACCTGCCCCCGGCCTTCATCCCCTCCTACAACGCCCACTACTCCAAGTACCTTCTGCCCCCCTACGGCGTGAATTGCAACGGCCTGGGCGCCATGGGCAACATGGGCGGCGTGGGCAACCTGGGCCTCTTCCCCCGGCTCTACCCCGTCTACAGCAGCCTCCTGGGCGGCGGCAGCCTGCCGCACCCCCTGCTCAGCCCGGCCTCCCTGCCCAGCTCGCTGCCCTCGGACGGAGCCCGCAGGCCGCTGCAGCCCGACCACGCGCGCGAGGTGCTCGTCCCGGCGCCGCACAGTGCCTTCTCCCTCCCCGGGGCGGCCGCCAGCATGAAGGACAGGGCGAGCAGCCCCACCAGCGGGTCGCCCACGGCGGGCACGGCCGCCTCGGCGGAGCACGTGGTGCAGCCCAAAGCTACCTCAGCGGCGCTGGCGGCCCCCGGCAGTGACGAAGCCATGAATCTCATTAAAAACAAAAGAAATATGACGGGCTACAAGACGCTGCCCTACCCCCTTAAAAAGCAGAACGGCAAGATTAAATATGAATGCAACGTTTGCGCCAAGACGTTCGGCCAGCTCTCCAACCTGAAGGTAGGCCTTGCGGCGTCCTCGGGCTGCCCGCTAGTGCGCCTGCGCCCCTGCGCCCCTGTGCTTTGCTCGCTTTGCGTTTTCAACAGTTGGAGACCCGGGCCCGGGAATAGCCCATGGGGCGGGGGGGTGGGGGGGGTTTACTTTGCTTTTGCCATCGCTGGCTGTGTGGCTTTGACCTGGTTACGTCTCCTCGGCTGACTTTCCTCAGAATAATGAGACCGTGGGGTTTGGGCTGGAAGATCAGTTTATAGAGTCCTGCTGGCCCGTGACTTTTGTTCCTTTCGTTCAAACAAAACAGAGCGTTCCGAAAACCTCGGGGCTCTGCTTGTTGGGCTTTATCCTGATGGTTTTCTTAAGATGTTTGCATCATAAATGCCCGAGTCCTTGAGCAGACATGTGAGGTCTTCTGGCCAACGCAGAGCACGGCTAACCCATGTGGCTTCTTTCCAGGTCCACCTCAGAGTGCACAGCGGAGAACGGCCTTTCAAATGCCAGACTTGCAACAAGGGCTTTACTCAGCTGGCCCACCTGCAGAAACACTACCTGGTACACACGGGAGAGAAGCCACACGAATGCCAGGTGGGCAGTGTCTCTTGGTAGAAGCATTAAGCTCTGTAGGAGGTGTCTGAGGCGTGCCCACCCTTTGTCATATGGCCCGCAGTTTAAAGCAACACGAGAATACTGCCTTGCCACCGGCCCATAGCCTTGCATCTGCTGATGAGCCGAGATGGTGACACAGCCAGCTTCCAGTGGGTGGAAAATGGCAGGGGAGTCAACGCCTCCTGGTGTGCAGTGTGCCCACATCTCCCTGTTTGCTTAATGCCACACCGTAGGTGCCACAGGGAGGCTTCTCGCCTCACAGGTTGCTGGGCGTTGGTATGTGAGCTTGCCCTTCCCATTGGCAGCTCTTAATCTTCTGGTCTTCCCGTCTCTGCCCTCTTCCCCGCACTGTAGGTTTGCCACAAGCGATTTAGCAGCACCAGCAATCTCAAGACCCACCTGCGACTCCACTCTGGAGAGAAGCCGTACCAGTGCAAGGTGTGCCCTGCCAAGTTCACCCAGTTTGTGCACCTGAAACTCCACAAGCGCCTACACACCCGGGAGCGGCCCCACAAGTGTGCCCACTGCCACAAGAGCTACATCCATCTCTGCAGCCTCAAGGTCCACCTGAAGGGGAACTGTCCTGTGGCCCCGGCCACGGGGATTCCTTTGGAGGACCTGACCCGGATCAACGAAGAAATCGAGAAGTTTGACATCAGTGACAACGCCGACCGGCTCGAGGACGTGGAGGACAACATCGATGTGACCTCTGTGGTGGAGAAAGAAATTCTGGCCATGGTCAGGAAAGAGAAAGAAGAGACTGGCCTGAAAGTGTCTTTGCAAAGAAACATGGGGAATGGACTCCTCTCAGGGTGTAGCCTTTATGAGTCATCAGACCCGTCCCTCATGAAGTTGGCTCACAGCAACCCACTACCTCTGGGGCCTGTAAAGGTCAAACAGGAAACAGTAGAACCAATGGATCCTTAAGATTTTCAGAAAACAACAAGTGTTTTGTTTTGTTTCGTAACTTATGACTTGGCAAGTCAGGGTGCCTGTAGCAGATGCTTGTACATAATTCCAGTGCTGCAAAGCTCTCCTGACAGCAGATGGTTTCCCCTCACCTCTCTGGAATAAAAGAAGGAACTCCAAAGTTACGGAAATCTCAGGGCATAAATGAGGCAAAGACAATATATATATACATATTATATATACTTATTTACACCCCATCTATATATTTGAACCTGTGTATTTTGACTATTTGTGTGGATATGTTTGCATAGCCTTCCCATTGCTAAGACTATTGCCTAGCCATAATTATTTTTTCAATGATAATCCTTCATAATTTATTATACAGTTTATCGTTCAAAAAGCAATAATTAAAAAAGTTTACAATGACTGGAAAAATTCCTTGTAATTTGAGTTATAAATGTTAGAGTTTTGTCTTGTGGCCATTCTTTGTAGATAATTTCTGCACATCCGTCTAAGTACTTAAGATTTGGTAAAGAAATACATTACTTCAGTTGACCTCCCTCTGTGATAACAGTTTGAAAACGAGGTTTGGTATTGCCAAAGTTAGACAGTTGATGTGTTAATTCATAAGATCTGTCATTTGAACAGCATTGTATACCTTGGGGGTATGTGTGCAGAATTACCCAACAATAACTTAGAAGAAACAAGAAAGGGAATCTTGTGTGCTTCCGTAGGTAGTTCAGATTTTTTTTTTCTTCCCTAGCCAGGGATTTACCAGAAAGGAGACAAGGCTTTGCCAACCCGTCTCCCTCTCCAAAATGCAGGGACACCCCACCCCAAAGTCATGTGATCATTCAGAGTGGTCACATGACTTCTGCATCCCAGTGTATTATCTGAAAATGTGAAGAAGACAAAATGCCATGTCTCAAACCACTGCAAAATGTTCCCAAAGCACAGGTGGTTTCGTATGTTTGAGGTTTGGGGGCTTGAGTCTGGGTGTTGTTACTGGGTTTTTTGTTGTTATGTCAAAATTGCACAAACATGGTGCTCTACCAGGAAGGATTTGAGATAGATAGGCTCAGGCCACACTTAAAAAACAAAAACCGAAAAACGGGTATTCTTGTTGTCTTAGGGTAAAAGCAGGCAATGCATGTTCCTTGTCCCAACACATCAATTGTATTTTTTTTCTGTAAAACTCAGATTTTCCTCAGTATTTGTCTTTTTACATTTTATGGTTAATTTAAGATGAAAGGGCATTGCAAAGTTGTTCACAACAATTACCTCATTGAGTGTGTCCAGTAGTGCAGGAAATGATGTCTTATCTAATGATTTGCTACTCTAGAGGAGAAACGAAGTGTGCTCCAGAAAGATAGAATGTGTGCCATTCTGTCTTTTACTCTGCTAAGCCCAAAGATTACATGTCAGCATTCAAGGTGTAGCAAAGAATGATGTATATTTATAAATCTATTTATACCACTATACCATGTGTATATATAATATATTTATAACCACTTAAATTGTGAGCCAAACCATGTAAAAGAACCTATGCTTCCTAAGGGCCAAAAAGAAAAAAAAAAAAAAAAACCACAAAACAATCCTTTCTAAGATTTTGCTTCACACATGACCTCACAATCACATTGGTGAGCTTGGGCACCCCCTCGCCACTGGAAGAGACCTGAAAACCTTGGTGCAAAGGGGTGGGACTGCATAACAACCAAGGAGAGAGAGTCATTTTTCACCAATAAGGACAATCTAAGATGGCTGTATTTTTGTTTGGCCACGTTATGAGTCTGGTCACACCCAAGTCACAGAAATAGTCCCATTACTCCCTTTACCACTGTTAACTCTTCTCTCTGCATTTCCTTCCTTCCTAAATAACTGACGCATCACTAATCAACCTGGTTTATATATTCAGCCTTTTATTGATGGCAACTAATGACAACCTGCAGAAAAGAACAAATTTAGGATAATCCAGGGAAACCTAAGAGCCTTACTGATCTGTTCCTGTAAGTAGCAAAACTGACAATTTCTTTATGGATCAGGGTTTGACAAACACAGTCCTTAACTGTAGGTAAACCAAAGCATCACACTCTGACATTGACACCAAATACTTCCTATTCTGCTCCTTGGTTCTTTTCCCTTTTGTGCTTTCTTATTTGTGGGAATTTTTACCAAGACCTGTGTGGCTTGCGACTTCTTGATTCTCTTTACCATTTGACTTCCCCTCGTAGGCCTCTTACATGTGAACGTTGAGCCCACAATCAACAGTGGTTTTATTTTTTTTCCTCTAATCAAAGTTAAAACTGACCAAAGTTATTGGCTTTTTACTTTGCTAGAACAACCAACTATCTTATGTTTACGTACTGGTTTACATTGTTATTTATGTGCAAATTGTCAAAATGTAAATTAAATATAAATGTTCATGCTTTACCGATACTTGTGTAGTGTCTTCAGTGAAGGGCCAGTGAAGCGACATCTTGACCAAACTGTAAGGGAACACATTTGAACATGACACAGTTTGCCTCTCTCCTGCCCTGTCCACCCTCCCTGCCAGCAAATGATTCCTTCATCTCCCACCTCATGTGAGACCACACTTGTGAGTGATTGCAGTGTTGATCTGTCTTCTCTCATAAGTGTAAGATTTTTCAATTATGAGCTATGAAAGTGTTCTCTAAGGAAAGCATTTCAAACATTAGCCAGTAAATGGGGGAAGATTTATTTGCTTTTGTTGGGTTTTGTCTTACTTTCTTGATGGGGATGGGGTGGTGGGGAGGATAGGAAGGCTTAGATCAATTCCGGAAATGCCTTCCTAGCCTCATGCCAATGTGTGTGTGTGTGTGTGTGTGTGTGTGTGTGTGTGTACCCAACCCACTCACGGGTAAGGGACCCTTAGGGAAGCCCTGGAAACCAGGTTGAGGAATAACACTTTGCCCAGTCACGTTTTTGCTTCAGTAGCGAGCACTGAGCATGCCACAGGGAATAAGTTCTTTTGTGCTTCTGCATAGTCTTCCTGCCCTACATCCCGTGGTACTTTTTTGTCCCTTCACATTTAGCCCAGAAAGTAGATCTGCCACTTGTTCATTGAAAACAAATTTCAAGAAAGCTGTTTTACCAGAATCTGGCCATTGTTTGGATGAAACCCAGGGACATGGTGGTTTGGCCATGCAGTCCCAGTGGTCATGTGGTGGAATGGGTCTATTTGCTTGTCCATCAATGTTCTAAAAACTAACTTGTCTCCAGGCACAAATAAATTTGAGTCTTATTTGGCAGATATGAATAGGAGGTGCTTTGAGACAACTGTTAGTGCCCTCAGTGAAAAAAACCTAAAAGTCTTTTGCAAATAGTGCTCATGCTTGCCATGTCATCTATTACCAAGCTCATGGTCCCATGTCCATGCTAACCGCATGTTAGGAATAATGTTCCTTACATTTGGATACTCAAAACTGCCCAATGTTCTTTTTTATGTTTCTTCTTTATATTCACTTAAACATCTGTGCCAAGAATTTGAAATGCTGCCAACATGTAACTGTGGAGTTAAGAAAACCAGAACCCTATTGTCATAAACGTGCCAAATGGTGCTGGTTGCACTACTAAATTCTACAGAACCATTGTGCTAATAATTTTTCAAAACAAAGCCCAATAAGATTCAGAGTGTAACAGTTACTGCCATAAATCATAGTTCTTTACTTGGCAAAGCATACCTTTTTTTTTTTTTTTCTTGAGAGTTATATATCTTGGGAACTCTTGTGGACTTAGCTGTTTAATGAAACATTACATGAAAAGATAATATTCACTAGGAGCTCAAGTCCACCCAGCTGACATCCACACAGTTGGATCAAGGCTTCATGCAGCTGTTTTCAGGGCAAGACAAGAGTGAAGAAGTCATCTTTTTCTGAGTCTTTCCTTAAAATAAAAGCTCTGTTCAGAAATAATAGATTCAATTCCCCACCATGAGGGAATATACAGAATGTATGGTTCCATGGGAGTTTATGGGCACATTTCTAGATTATTTTTTCCCTCGAGGGACAGGCAATCTATTTAGGACCCATAAACTTGTATAAGTGAGCTCATTCCTTCGTGTGTGTGTGTGTGTGTGTGTGTGTGTGTGTGAAGTCTTCTTTCAAAGGAGATAATGAGAAAAGACCAGAGTAGAGAAATGAAAGTAATCAGAGGCACATGGTAGAAGACTTCTAATGTAAAACCAGGCCTCAACAATAATCTGGTCTAGAAAGGAAGGGTGTACCACAGAGAGCAGTAGCTTAAAAAATTAATGAATAGGAGAGAGGTTACATAGAATGTGATCCTTGCACCAAACCGGAAGACACTTCATTTCCTTTAGGAGATCATGAGGACTTTGTCCATAACATGTCCATTTCATTGTCAACTTCTGGCCAGAAGAAATCAGATTGTTCTGAGCACTGGCTACCTCTCTGGAGTCCACTTCTGGGTGTACAGCAGCTGCAAGAAATGTTTCAGGCCTCCTAGATAATTCTCCCATCACTTTCTTTTCCAAACTTCAAGTCCTCAGAACCCCCCAGTCCATTTGCTCAAAACGCTGCTGACAGCTGCTGCTTAAATGAGAAGTGATTTTAATCTCAATACAGCCTTAATTATGTAATTTAGGCATTTAGGCAGAAAAAGAAAAAAAACACAGCAAGATTCCAAAAAGTTATTTTTAACCTGATTTATGCAAATACTCTCCATGCCCAGTTTCACAAAATACTGTAAACTAACAAACCCTCTCCTAGTTTGCTCCTCTTTCCAGGTTTGACAAGTAGTGAACCAGTTGGCCACATGTAGATTTCCTTCTCTCTGGATTTAAGATAAAAGCTTTTATTTAGTATAAACATAGTCACCTGATCATCTTCTGCCTCCATTAAGAAAGAGGAAGCGACAGGTAAGTGCCAATGGGTAATTTTGATAAGAAATTCTTCAGTGTATTAACAAAAGGTGGTTGTTTCCATGGAATTGTGGAAACAAACTCCCCATCTTTAGGGATATGAAGAACTCACCTGTACATGAAAGCAATCAGCTCTTCTCCACTGCAAGCGAGGAGCAGAGCAAAGGCGATAAAATTAAACCATAGCAGAGGAGGACTTGGGTTTAAATCACAGGGACTAACACTTATCTTTAGGGCTGGTATCACAAAGGTTCCTTTCCAATGGGGGGAAGAAGGAGTAAGATCTCCTTCCTGGGAGGACTTAGAAATCAACTTGTTTGAAAGTGCAAGATGTATGAGATACTCTGGCAAACCCTTCCTACGTCTATAATTCAAAGATTTCTGTTGACCTTCAGAACGATCGAAGGGCTGGGGACAAGATAGAAGGCTTTAGTAGAGAACTTAAGTTTCTATATATATAAATGGAAGGCAGATCTGGAGAGCTTGCCCAATTCTGAGGAAGAATCCATGATACCGCGAAACGAAGTCTTCTGTATATTTTGTAACTACTTGAAAATACATTCCACCCTTGAGTTCTTCTCAGGGATTCTGAAAGGGGAGGGAAGACAAAACTTAGTGCCACTCTCACCTGGTACTCTGCAAAGCAACTGCAGTGCAGTTATTCCTTCCCCACTCCTCTGGTCAGTTGGCTTCCCTTGATTGCCATTTTTCACCCAGGTGCGGCAAAGGAGGTGGGGCACACCCTTCCATTTAACTCTTTCTTGACCCCCACGTTAGTACAAGTAACCTGGTAGTGACTTGCTGTAAGACCAACCAAGGTGATTAATGGGGTGATTTGACTCCTCCTTCCGTGCTTCCCTAGGCCAGAATTTAAAAATATACCCAAACTGAGATTATGAGTGCCTACTCTGGTGGACAGAGCAGTGAACCAGGGCCCAGAGATGCTGTATTTTAGCCCAGGTTCAGCCCCTAATTAACCATGTGCTCTCAACAGAGTCCTGGAGCTTCTCTGGGCCTCAGTTTCCTGACTCACACAATGAAGGGGTCAGTCCTGGGTTGTCTCTGCCCTCTTTCAGAAATATTGTATCTCTTTGTATGCTAAAACTCCATCGTTTTCTCCTATTTCCTTTTGGTTTGTTTTCCTTGGAACTCTGATTGTTGCTATAGGCAGATATTTGTCATTTAGAGAGCAGATGTCAGAGAAAATGGAAATGAGGTGAAGGCTTGTATGGAAACAACTGTTGTGGCTTCTTTTGGCAAAAAGATTGGGCTCGCAAAGGTCCTGCTAATTTGTGAGAACCATGAACTTTCCCCAGGAATTAATATGCTCATCTGAAAGGAATCAAGATTCTTTTAATGGAAATAATGGTCTGTGCTTAAATCAAACCTCTGCTAAAGTACCAGGAATTCTAGGATGTTTAGTTTCGTGGGTTTTTGTTTGTTTTCATCCTTTTTTTTTTTTTTTTTTTAAACCAAAGGCATACGTGTAAGAAGACTGGGAAAGATTTAAGTTCATTGCCGCTAGAAGGAAAGAAGGACAATAATACTGGTAGCTAAAAAAGAAGATGAGAACCTAATAAAGAGAACCCAGGAAGACGTTGAAAAGGAAACATTTTGGTTAGCAGGGCGATCGAGGCCTCAATACTGTTTTAACGGTTCAAGGTTTAAAAAAGGGAATAAAGCAAAATGAAGCAGAAAGAAGGAGGAGGAGAGAGGGAAAGGTTAAACCAAGACAGAAACTGTGAGTAGATAGATGTGAAAGGGGCTGAAAATAAGTGAAAAGTGAAAAATTGCTTTATGAATAAACCGTTAAAAAATAGTGAGTGAAAAAGCAATTGTGCTTCCAGTTATTACTGAATCACGAGCTCGTGGAAGCCAGAGGCTGACCTGAGCAGTGACTGGGAGGCTAGCCTACACACAGCAGTTGGTGCAGGGCAGTTCCTGTGGGCGGACACCGTTTTCTACTTGAGTGTCAGTTTCGTTGTGATTACCCTCCCGCATAGACACATGTGGGCCATTTTACCGCCCTGAACACAGAAAACACAACTTGGTCATCTCTCCAACCTGCTGATGCTACGAGGCAGGTGATATCCTCCAGAGGACATATAGGACACAGGCAAGCCGTGGAGGGGGGGGGGGGGGGCTGTGGAAGGTGAGCAAATCTTCTGAGGGAAGGAGAAGCCAGGATGTTCCTGAGGCCTGCAGCTTCCGCCTGCCTCTGCCCTTTGCTGACAATCAGAACGTGATCTCCTACTCTGTGCTCCTTGCCATTCCCGGTGGTATGTTCCCACAGGGACACGGTGGTCCTCCCACAAATGTCTTCTGGGGCAAGAGCCAACAGAATACCCTTCTCAGGAGCACATCTGGGCTCAAGGCTAACATATGAAATGCCAATCATGGCAGGACTGCCCCCTCCCCCTGGATCCTTGAGGAAGCACCAGGAGCCTCAGGAAGTAAACCAGTTCTCCCAGTGTGACCGTGTCCTCAGATCCTCCAGGAAGAGGGCTGAAGAAGGGAAGTGATGGGGCACCACCAGAAGGTAGATCAGGCATCATGAGGAACAGCTGGTATAAATGGAACGAGCCATTTCCAAAGCTGCAGGGCCGCCCCTCCTGCTCATTCCAAGTGTAGAACACGTTTCTGTATCAGAGCCACCTGCACGCAGCCAACTTTTGATTATCTGTTCCATCAGAAAGGAAGTGGAAAATGGGGGGTCACAAATTCCAAGAAAATTTGTGTGGCAGTGCTACATCGGGCGACACTCACCCTGTCTGAGCACACCCTCATCTCTGGCAGACTCCGGGGAGGCAGGTCGCCTGGCAGTGTTCGGGGGGCTGAGGTAAGGCGGTCCAGGAGAACATTTGACCCAAGAGACCCATGGAGCAGTTAGCCCATGCACACAGCCACCTGCACAATCAAAGAATGAGGTCCAATTTTAATGAATCTGTTTCATTCTTAATAACCAGGGTAAGACTGTAGTTCTGTACATCTGGCCAATGGGACTGAGGTTTTCCTCAAAGCCCCACACAGATCTTGGTATTCACTCTTGCTGTTACTGCAAAAGGGACCTGGTCTTGTGCCAGTGGAAAATTTAAGGCAACCTTCTCTCCTCTTTGAGTGTGTTCATGAAGGAGGTAGGTAGGGTTGGCCTTTGAGTATCTCCATCCTAGAAATGAGAATATCAAAGCATGGGAGGTCGACACCCAAGCTGCCTGACAAGTTCCTGCTGGCTCTGGAAACCAAATCCCAGCTTCCTGACTCTGCTTCCTACGTTAGCAGATTAGTCAGTGCTGCTACTGCCGAGTTGGGCAGGGCCCACAGGAGTCACTGATGTCGCTTAAACTTAGGGCAGGCCTGCCAAACAACAGAGCTTTATAGCATTAAATTACTGTCTTCTGCCTTGTCAGGAGCTTGACTCTTAACGAGTTCTGCAGACATTTCAGGAAAGAAAGGAGGGGATAGGGAGTTTGGGAGAACCATGCCTACAAATGGCCCAATGCTATTCCGCACCCATCCCACTTCAAACTCCACAAGACCATTCAGTCTCCGAAGGCAAGCTTCTTCTAGATGCCCCCTCACTGAATGGTTCCCATCACTCTGGGGGTGGCCATTTTCCCTGCAAAGGGCCAGATTGAGTTGACATTTCCTTGTGTGTTACCAAAAGGGTGGGTGTCAGACTTGAGCAGTTCTGTGTCAGCCTCAGGCTAACAGTGTTCCAAAGAGGAAACTGAGGCACAGAGCTGATCCCACTCTATCACAGCATGCCTCAGAGAGACCCGGCAACTGCAGCTGAAGGGCACAGTGATCCTCAGATAGAAGGTATTGGGCAGTTGCAAAAATTCAGATGTTGTTTGGGATAAAGTGGCTTTAAGTTCATCCCACTTCAAAATACAGAGAATGTGTTTTCTACAAGAAAGGAAACCTACAAATGAACATATTTTCTGCTTCAAGTGCACATGAGAAATGTGTTGCTTCTGAGTTTACAGAGGTATGTTCTCTGTTTTAAATATCACCAGTACATTGTTAACCAACGTTCCTGAAGGCGGAGATGAAAGTTGAGAGAGAGCAGCCTGCACCACCTCTCTGTTCCCAGGCAATGTAATCCCCAAAGGCCCGATTCCTCTAGGAACTCTCTGCAGAGTTACAGTATGCCCACCTGTTGGACAGCTTTTGCAACCAACAGAAACCCTACAAGATTTATAGTCACACTGCTCCAAATTGGTAGTTTTTGTCTTCTCCCGTTTTGACCTACACGTGGATTCCAGACTGAAAACCGCATTATCTGAAGCAAACCATTCAGCCCATTTTAGATAGATTACAGCTGTTTCAACCCTCCCTCCAACTTCAGTGTAAGAACATAATATATTATGGTTCATCTATAGCCTGAAGAATTATATGCTCTTAAGAGGATTGGCTGAGAAAAAAAAAATAAGAGAGAAAAGGAAGGAAGGAATCTTTTAAAACTAGCTATATAACTTACAAATGAGAGAAGCATCTCTCGAGTCCAGGTCCAAATCTTTTTCACATCAGAGAAATGAGGGTTTGAAGTGGAGAGAGTGGAGATGGGTATTTTCCGGGAGAGACCTCCAGCCCTAGCTCTCTGGGAGTCCTGCTGAGGGTCATTGGGCATGTGGTAGGCTGCTCCAAGAGAGAGGCATATATTTCTGAACGACAGAAGAAGAGGAAGAAGAAGAAAAAAGAAGGAGAAGGAGGAGGAGGAGGAGAAGGAGGAGGAGGAGGATAGGGAGGGGAAGAAAAAGGAGAGGAAGAAGAAGAAGAAGGAGGAGGAGGAGAGGAAGAGGGAAGAGGAGAGGCAGGGAGAGGGAGAAGAAGGAGAAGAAGAAGAAGAGGAAGGAGAAGAGGAAGGAGGAGGGGAAGAAGGGTAAAGCCTGTGTTGAAGGTGCACAGACTTCCTTCCGTACTTGGGTTTTTCTCCCTTCAGAGGGGTGTTTGAAAGTTTTTCCTGTGCTTCTAACTGAGTAGAAACCACATCATGTCTTCTGTCATCTTCTTTGCTCACCACTGGAGACCCTGGTGGTTAGAGAGGGAAAGTCCCTTTCATTGGTGCATGTGGGGGGAGAAGGTGTTGGGGGCCAGGCAGTGGGGTGGTGGGGAGAGGGGAGAAGAGGAGAGCTCATTAAGGTTTCCTTTCTGGCCTAGACAGGGTACCCACCCTGGCTGGGCTCTCCAATCCTCAGAGCAGCAAAGCATGTCTTTAATGCCACTGATCATCTTGGGTGATGAGGGAAGAGGTCATTAGACTCAGGAAAGAGTATTCACTTTAAGAGCTCCGTGGTTTGGGATGCCCGAAGAGTGGCCACAGTGACCTCTGAGACTAGCTGGTACCTGTCTCCTTAGTACTTGTCCCGATGGACTGGAAGGGTAAGGGGAGAGGTGAGCTCTATATTTGGTTTGAGCTGTTTTAGGGCAGTCTCTGTGGTGACATTTCTTTTCCTTTTCCATTGTGGTAAAAAAAAAAAATAACATAAAATTTATCATCTTAGCCATTTGTAAGTGTACAGTTCAGTAATATTAACTATATGCACTTTGTTGTACAGCCAATACCTAGAACTTTTTCATCCTACAAAATTGAAACGATACCCGCTGAACAACTCCCCTTTCCGTGTTCCCCCTCAGCCCCTGAGTAGTGACATTTCTTGATCATGTTACAATCACGAGTGCTTTTCTTTGGTTAAATCTGTAAACTTGATTTCCATACCAAGACCTGTCTTGAGTTCACACACCAGCCAACTTGTTTGGGGAGCAGTTCAGATTCACTCTGCCATGAATATTCATCACTGGCCATGGATCACATTCACAAATGCATGTCCTCAGCACTCCTGCGGGGCTTCAGCAGTTTATGGAGTTGTTATTTGCATCACCAAACCAGTCGGGAATGAAAATAACAATCAACTCCTTAAATGTTTACAAGCCTCCTGGGCTATTGCACATGTAATTTAGAGCCGCCATCTTGTCTCCTTCTCTCTCTCTCTCAGTGGAATGGAATGTCCTCTCTAGCAACGTGATGGCTGTAGGAACATGAGGAGAAGGCCTCTCACCTCCCATCTTCTAATGGAACCTGGGTTGCAGTCATCTTTGGTAGCAGGTTGTTTGGGTTCTCATTGCTGAGACACTTCCTCATACAAGTTACTTCTAAACAAATCCTCCCTATGAGCTGTCCTTGGAGCTGGAGCAGGAGGCTGGTAAGAACTCTCACCCAGTCGGCACAATCAATTTGTCATTCCCTGAAAATAGAGTTGTCCCTCCAGTCTGTCCAGTTCCTGCCCCCAGAGCCTGGTGGTGGGGATGGGGAGCAAGGCCACATTCCAGGGGGAGTGGTTCCTCTGGATTCACTGCGCTGGGAGGGCCCCGCTTGCTGTGCCTCTTTGCCTGCAGCCACCCTTGAAGTGTTGTGTTACACAACAGTCATGAACTCTGGAATGTCTCTGGTCATTTACAGCGTGACTGTGTCACTCCATAAATGACACTGTCAAGCTTCAAGGCCCAGAATGAGGTTGGCTTGTTTTTCAATAGACCATTTTCTCCCGCCCGGAACAAAGCTTCCAGGCTTTTACGATGTACTTCTTACTCTGAGACTCCTGAGAGCATAGAAATTCAGGGGAAGACAATACAGGGGAGGATTACAAATCATACCCTGATACTCAGATGCTTTAAAACGCACTGAACAATTTGACCACGCCATTTGCTGATAAGAAGCTTTCTAGAAATTAGCTGGTCACTTCTTAGAGTACCTTTTTGTCTCCTCTCACTCTTACCTTGACTTTTTCCTTCTTTGGTTCATTTCCTTCATGAGATAAATGAAGAAAGCAACAGATTAAGGTTCCAAAGAACATATGATTCATGAGTCATGTCTATTTTTTTCTACAGTACTCATTTTAATGGCATTGTTCCAGCAGAAGAAACAGAAAGTAAAAATACACCCTAAATACTAACTTAGGTGCTTCTGTAACACAACCATAATTATGAAAATAATGCCTTGCATTTGATCTATACTGTATAGGTTATGATGCTCTGCTGGGGTCATTTACTCATTTTGTCCTCACAAATACCCTTTGAGGTAGGTCCACTATCTCTGTTTTACATACAAGGAAGAAGAGACCCAGGGAGATCAAATAAACTAGATGATGCAGAAAAATACTTTCACCCACTGCACACAGAAAGTCTTCCCAAATAGCTACTATTCGTAACTAACTTGCTTAATGTCACTCAACTAGTAACTATGACCTGACCCTTCTTAAACCACTGCTGATAACTTCTCTCTGCACCTCAGCATAAGTAGCCTTAGTCCACAAGATACAAGAGATACAGTTTTCAACATGATCTGGAAACTGCACTTTGTCATCTACTAGCTACAGAATTAGGGGGCTTGCCAAAGACTCACTAGATGTAATTCATACTGTCTCGTGTATTTGTGACCCATTTTCCTCCAAGAAACAATGCTTAGAAAATCCTCCCTACTGTTCCTCTTGTTTTTAAATCCATTCATCAGGTGATCCCATAGACAAATCCTGAGCTTGTCTCAAATTGTGGGGTTTTTATTCTAACAATAAGAGATAAATCTAGCGTTTTTACTCATGCATTCACTCATTTATTCATTCTTAGAACATGTATTGCCTACCTTCTATATCTCAAATATTGGGCCAAGCTGAGGGTGGTGTTCAGGTATAAATAAGACCAAGAAGCTATGTTAAAGAGTTACTTGCCTCCAGAGAGAGAGCGAGAGCCATGTACAATTTGATTGCTGTTACTGACCTCTTTTAAATAAATTACTTCTATTATTATCTACTAAGAGGGATCAAATTGAATTAGAAACAATCATTCCTAGTTTTCATTTTGTAGCATTTAATTTTATAGGTATTTTAGGTATCTTCTGCATTTAATGCACCTTTGGCTCAAAAAGATTATTTTAAGTAAGAACAGTGTACAATTCTGACTATCTTTGGGTTTAGATGTCCAATAGAAAATTCCAAAATTGGAATTGCCAATTCCATGGAATTGCCCCCAGGGGGCAATGATAAAATGCAATATCAACAAAACGCATTGCTAAGTTTAGCTATGCCTGCAAGGAAATTAAAAAAAATAATAATAATAATGGGTTTTTTTAAGTTTATTTGGGGAGAGCGCGCTTAAGCAGGGAGGGGCAGAGAGAGAGAGAGAGAGAGAGAGAGAGAGAGAATTCTAAGCAGTCTCCAGGCTGTCAGCACAGAGTCCAATGTGGGGCTTGATTTCACAAACTGTGAGATCATGACCTGAACCGAAATCAAGAGTCAGATGCTCAACCAACTGAGCCAGCCAAGTGTCCCTAAATTTTTATTGTAAATTGGTAATAATTTATTAGTTGGTGGTCAGATCCTTGAAATAGGACTACAGTATCATTTCAATACAGGTCTTCAGAAATGTGAGTTTCTGGATAAAATCATAAACAAGAAGAACTCTAAGTCATGGGTTAGAAAAGAAATTATATAAAGCACTCTATGCTGACATGCCCTGGGTATTTTCTTCAACCATCCAAGCATCTTAGAAGGATTCACAAAATCATATCAGAACATTATTTCAGAAGAATTTACTCCTAGAACAATAACAATAATGGGGGTGGGTAGGGTTGTTGGTGTCATGAAATGGCAAGAGTATTCTACTAGGAGCAGGTAGACAGGGGACAGGTCATTGAGAGACCTGGGTTTATTCCTGGTTTGGCCAGCTGGGTGACTTTATCAAGAGGTGCAACCTCTCTAGGTCTGTTTCCACATCTGTAAAACACAGTGGTTAAGCCAGACGCCCTCTAAGTCCATTTCTACAAATCAACGAATATAAAAGTGTGTTGCTTATTTTAATAAAGCTGTATTAACATTAAGGGTTTTCTTGAAACCTTCTAGCCACTCTGCCCAGCACAGTGTTTTGGTCAGGGTGGCCAAGGAAAACAGGGTGGTGTTGCCCTGCAGCTCTTGGCCCAGAGCTGTGGGAAATATTTATTGATGACTCGGCACGTGGCTGTCTGCCTGTGGGTCAGGGCTCCAGGTGCCCAAGTGGCCTTGTTATGAGCGAGCTGCCAGCACTTTGGGGTGAGGCAGGAACTTGAAATGTAGACCATTCATAACCACTCAGATTCCAGGACACTTTACTCAAGCTTAGGAGTGTCAACTTCCATCCCTTCACCAAAGTGCCACCTTGGATAATTGATGCTCCTCAAATGATTCTGGCATCTCAGTGCCATGTGACATCCATCCTTCCTATCCCCTGGTGTTGTGTAGTTTGCTTGTTGTCATCCAACCCATAAACCCGATGACAAGGCTTTTATCGGTTGGGGGTGGGAATGAGGGCGAATTTGGATATTCTTCCTAGACCCAACGAGTTTGTTCTTTCAGGTCACTAAAGATAGAAAGAGAGAAAGGGCAAAGAAAATAAGCACTCCAGCACTCTTCCCATTTTGATGGCAAAGAAAACTTCCTACCTCCGAGCACTGATGTCAACACTAGAGTTGCTCTAGGTAGTTGGGGGTCTTAGAAATCCTGGGAAAGTTTCATAAAGAGTAATATAACGCTCACCTGCATGGAAAACTTTTTGTTTTTAGGGAGTAATAAGTTGTGAAACTACAAAGCTGTATAATCTTTAAGTTATGAGATGTCGACATAATTGTTTTGAGATAACCAATCAGACCACACATTTTGTACTACCAGCTTATAATGAGTGTTCATTAAACATCATGATAAACACGCCCTCCTTGTTTGCTAACAAAGGGGCATTCTCTTCATGGATCACTGATGACAGCTGGTGCTGCACAAATAAAGTCATCTACTCATTCTCTCCTTTTTCCTGATTTTTTTTCCAGAGCTGTCATATGGTCAGAGAACAATTTTCCTCCCCCTGATTTTTTTCCCCTTCTTTTCTTCCTTCTCCTTTTTTTTTTTTTCTTTTTTTTAAATCTTCCTCCGGGCTGAGCTAGATTTCCTCATGTGAGGAAATGTCTCCCTACTCTCCAGTCAGGCACTTTGGGTGATGCTGAACTTTTCCAGGTCACTGGGACACCATTTGATGAACTAGAGTCAACATTTACCAAGCAGAATTCTACTAGTTGGAGATGCCTGCCTCTCAAGATGACCAGGTTTTCCAGAGGAGTTATTTATTCACCTTGCAGAGGTAGCCAATGGAGTTATCTCTTCCAAGTGTGCATCTAAATTTAGAACAATATTGACTTTTGGAATATATTCTAAATATCTAAAATATTATTTCCATCTCTTTTATTTTATTTTATTTTATTTTATTGGTGTTTCCTCTGATGGTCTCTGTGATTTTAGGCAAGTCATTTAAGCTCTGAATTATTACCGTTTACTTCTTTCCTGAAGTATCATTGGCACAACTGAGGAGCTTTAATTCATTCATCCAATATTTATGAAACCAAACTCTGTGCAATGATGCTGCACTTGGTGTTTTTGGAGTTGCAGGATAGCCCAATGCCTGCTCCTCTTCTGTAGGAACTTACCATCTAATCGAAATGTGCTCACATTTACACGTGAAAAGAAAAGTAACAGCACAAGGCAATATGTGATAATGCCCAACGAGACCGTGTGTGTACAAGAATATTCACCGCATCATTGTTTGTTATAACAATATTTTGGGAAATATCTAAATGTCCATGAATAGAAAACTAGTTAAACAAATTATGATCATCCATACAATGGAATACTATGCAGCTACTAAAAAAGAATGAGGTGGCTCTACATGTACTAAAATGGAAGAGCTCTAAACTATAGCTTTAAGGGAAAAAAGAAAGTGTGTGAATGTGTTCTGTATCCTTAGTGAAAAGAAAACACAGGAATATGTCTGCAAAGCCCAACACATGCGTTGAATACCTTTGAGCATATACATAAGAATCTGGAAAAAGTAATTGCCTCTAGAGAAGATATGGAAGGCCAAGGAATAGGGTAGGAGGAAGACTTGGTGCAATATCTTCTTGTCTCTTTTGAATTTTGCACCAGATACACATATTACCAAATTTTTAAATAAAAAATAATATTTAAGATGTGCCTTTATTGGGGCACCGGGGTGGCTCTGTCGGTTAAGCATCCGACTTCAGGTCAGGTCATGATCTCAGGGTTCATGGGTTTGAGCTCAGTGTCGGACTTTGTGCTGACAGCTCAGAGCCTGGAGCCTGCTTCGGATTCTGTGTCTCCCTCTCTCTCTGCCCATCCCCCACTCATACTCTGTCTCTATGTCTCTCTCAAAAAGGAATAAACATTAAAAAAAATTTTTTTAAATGTGCCTTTATCTCTACAGTGAGGGCTGGTAAACATTAAATGAGGGACAAATAGAGATCTTTTTTCACAGAGGTCTGAAAATGAAGTAAATTCTCTGCAAGGAGTATTGAGAGTTCTACTGGAAGTTCTACAGCGCCATCCCTTTCAAATCAGTTCCAATCTGTTGTTTCTGACACATGGAATAGAACAGAAGAATAGGGTTTGTACATCCTAACAGTACATGAAACTTGGAGTTATAGGTCATCGTTTCAACATGATTATTCAGAAAGACGTGGGAGGGAGGAGATTTGGGGAACACAGGAGAGCAAGCTGCAAGTGCTGTGAGCAGTTCCTTCCCTGAAAACTTCTGCTGGCTCTGTCACACTCGTGGGTGTCCTCAGTCACCTGGACACATGTGCTCACAAAAGGGACTGGCAGCCCTAGCTCCTGTTGTGTGGGGGGCGGGGGTCATTTCTTTTTGGTTCTAAGCTCTTCCTAGCACATTCCCAGAGGGTACGGCAGCTTGTCAGACCCTTGCCACCATCGATGATGGCACCGCATAGACTAGGAGAACCTGAGAGAGGGGAAGGACTGTGGAAATTATCCCCAACTCCCTCATCTTACAGTCAGTCCACGAAGAAGAGTGACCCACCCATGCACACATCAGGCATCGGGTGCAAAGCTGGAACGATACCCTCGGTCTTCTCACTCTGAGTCCAGTGCTCTTTTTATGAGCCTTCATATGGTCTCAGTCCTCTTGAGTTTTCAGCTGGGGCAATGCTAAGGCCATGACAGCTATTCTGCCCAAACTGATCAAAGACTGAAGGCAAACTCAATAAATCAGGCTCAGGGATTCCCTAAGTCCAGGCTGCTGAGACAACTTTTGGGGGTAGGAGTGGGGAGACCAGGAGGTTCCCCCTTCTTGCCAGAGAGAAGGCGAGTAATCACACAGACCTCCCAGCACACAGCCAGGACATGTACACTTCGGGATACCCAAATCCTCCCACAGTGAATCAAGTCCAACCTAGAAGTTTCCAGCATCAAAAATCTCCACCCCAAAATGGATACTATTTTGCTTTTTATCAGTGATGGGTTATATAAAATCTCCTACAGTCTCAGACCTGGAAATCATATACTGCAGGACCAAAGCTCTAAGGAAAACAAACAACTTGTGTTCCCTTTTTCTGCAGAAAAATAAAGAAAGAAATAAAACCTCAATAATTGAACTAACTTTAAACAATGTAATAAGGGCCAAATGTCCTCCTCAGTTTGACACCATTTCTCTGTTTGCTATTCCTGTGCCCATAATCTGTGGGATCGGGAATCCGGGCATCAGAGTTCACTGGGTGGGGTGTGAATGCATATCACGCCGGGGCTCATCACCTCAAACCCTACTGACAGTCTCACCCATGGGGCTCTGACGCCTTTTACTTTCTATTGGCTAAAATAAATACCCTCTTTTATAATGACTTCAGAAAATGGACTCTGGACTTGGAGTTTATAAGGAAAAGAAGCAGCTTATCTTCATCCTGGCCATGAGTCACTGCCTCTTCCCACCCATTTCCACAGACACCTGAGTTAGTTTAGTCTCGTCTAATTCCTCTGCTGTTTGCAGTGGGACTTCTGCCACCGAGGCAGCATGAGTCAAAATGGATCATCCTCCTCATCTGACTGCTTAACGAACTGAGGTGTTTGTTTGGAACTGAATGTTTACAATGAAAAACACCAACCATCTTGTTTTTGCATGTTATGACAGCCTGGAAACTGAGAAGCAGGGAGAGGGCCTCCGTTTGTGTCTAGAAGGCAGCGGTCTTCTTATTTCTTGACTTTCCTTGACTATTACTATTTTATTTCATTGAAAGCTTTGAAAGTTCTACCCTATGTCTAGTGTCCCAGGTTTTGCTGAATAAAAAAGCATCCGTACCTAAGCTAATCATTCTTCATTTCCAGCCACAGCTCAAGGGTTTTGCTGTCTATCTTTGGAAATGACTCAACTACCAGATGGGGGGAAAAGTGCACCACTAAATTAATTATGCCACATCTTTAGGCTTTGTGCTTTTCTAAAGGAAACTGAATCGGTGTTTAATTAACAACTCAAGACTGCACTTCCTTGCAGATGAGTTTGCATTTCATGAGATCATAAAATTAAAGAAAAAGTCTGCCAAGCTCACGGCTCCCCAGCCCCTGTCCCTGGCCTGACCCTGATTACTTTCATGTCTGACTCCATTTCTCTCTGACTTCCCTCCAGACACTAGGAAAGGATCCCAGAAGAAGTCGGGAGCTTTCACTGCTACACGGGCCCTGTGGGGTATTTGCCTCCTTGCTTCTGTTCCTCTGACTATTTTCACGGTCTTCTCACTCTACCTTTGTCATTTCTACAGGTTATTTGCCAGATATTCGTGGACCAGTGAGTCAGCATTTCCATTATATTTCTGTTCAGGCAACGGTCACCTCACAGACACGAAGAGTCACAAAGTGCCTCCATGGTTTCTTACCTTCGTCTCCATTTTCACTACCCTCTTTTTTTCTCTTTTCTCTCTTTTCTCCTTCCCTGTAGCAGGATGAAGGGGGCAAATTTACTCTTGTTCTGATCTAGAATCAGTCTTCAGTCTTGGCTCATTCTGTTCCCTGCCTGAAAAGAAGAGTTAATGTTCACCAAATGCTTTACAAATACCAACTCACATGGCACCCAACTACCTAGGTGCTGCCTCATCACCTCTTGGGCAATTAAAACACACACACACACACACACACACACACACACACACCCTTAAATTTAAAAATAATTTATTTGATGTGATTTGGATCCATGGTTATTAATTCCCTTCAGTAAGTTGACATCTTTGAGTCTGGGCATGGTCTACTGTGGTGAAGTCTGGTGTGGATAACACTACATTGTTGATAAATGAGAAAAGGCAACATAGAGCCTAAAATTTGACACAGAAATGTTATGCTTACTAAAACCATATAAGTGATTTTGATGGTAGGACCCTATTCATTCAGTAAACTAGCCTCTGATCCACCACAAAGTGTTTCATAGAAGTTCACTGCTAAAACCGAGTACTTGGCTTATTAGTCAAGCCCCTTGCTCAGGGTCATTGAGATATTATTTACTCCTAGTTTTTCCACAATTCTGAAAGGGCTGGGGATCTTCTTTCTGGTCCATAGAAGGCCAGAAACAACAAATGAAAAGGCAGAGCCCAGAGAGAAAGATCCTAGAATGGGTAGAAGAGGGAGCTGATACCTGAACAGACAGAAGAGCTCTACAAAGGCATAAATGTAAGATCATTTAGTGTAGGTAGGACACGATAGCCCATCCACAGCCTCCTTGACATTGAGAAATGCAGTAACGGTGTTCATCACCACATCCCTAAGTTACTGGCACAAGGACAGACCATGATCAACCATAACATGATGAAGAGGTTCAGAACTTTCCCAAGGAATTCCTATACATAATGGTTAAACTTTTCTCTTTACCGGAAGGATATCAGCCTCACCAAAATAGCAAAAATGACTCATTCCCCAAGATTTCAGGATAATCAAGTTTTACTTTGTATATCTATAATGCAAGTTATCCCAGAGATAAGCCGCACTGTCACTATTAAACTAATTTCTGATGACCATAATTTTATATCATCCAGTGACAAGTTCTCAGATTATGAAACAATAATTAGCCTTAACTTCATGAGTCTCTAAAGGATAAATGATTATTTCAGAAGATCCTGCATTTCTGCTAGTCCAGGTTTCATAAATGACTGTGACAAGAGTTGGAGTCAGCCTGGAACTGTGGTGATTTCTCATACGTGAAAAGTCTGGTAATCTTTTTGGAGGGCCTGTACTGCGTGTATAGATCCCTCCCTCTTTGCACAATGGTACTTTACTTCCTGGACTGTATACATATTATTTTACTAAAGAGACAGGAACTGGATTGGTGGCATAGCTGTGCGCAATGATTTAACTTAATTCCTCAGGTTCAAAGTGAGTTTGTCAGTTATGAACTAACTAAATGAAATGATATATTTCACTCTTTTTTCAAATCTTTCTGTTCACTCTTCCAGTCTGTGCACAGTCAAAAGCCCAACAGAACCACCAAGCTAGCTTTGGGTTAAAGAACATTTTTAAAACTTTCTATTATGGAAATTTTCAAGCACCCACAAAAGTAGAGACAACAGTGTAATGAACCTCCATGTACTCATCATCCAGCTTCGACCGTTATCAATACTTTGTCAGTCTTGAACGGTCTGCATCAGCATGCCTACATACAACTCCCTCTGTTTCAACTTTCCCATAGGCAGAAATATCCGGGGCTTAGCCTCCAACAAAGCAGAGCAACCAGGCGTCCAAACAACCACAAAGTGTGATTGAAAGGATGTCAAAGGTTCTTTACCCCACAGATGATGAATGCCATCATGAGTGATTCATTCTTGATGCTAACCATTATACTCTCTCTGTCTCTCTGTCTCTCTCCAACCCTCTGCCTTCGTCTCTGTCTCTGTCTCTCCCTCTCATTCTCTTTAAAAATGCCCTTCTGCCGGGAAAGTCCCAAAATCTTTTAGTGGTTGGTTTTGTTAGGGTAAGCTGGTTTTTATGAAATTGTATTTTCTAGAACAGAAGACTTGGCAGAGACAGTCTACCATCCCTATAGTCTAGGGATAGACAGGCCCTAAAACAGAGAAGGGAAATAAAATAATGTCAGGTAAGACAACCCGATTTACAGATTAGCCCTGGTAGTATTTCCTTGAAGAGGCTGCCTTAGAAAAAGAAAAATTATAATGCAAACTTTTTTATTATCAACAATCAGTATTTGGGAATGGTAAAAAGGATAAAGTTGAAAGTCCTTTTATCACTAAAAAAAATGTTTAAATCCACATCATTTTAAATACATTCCAAGGTAAGATGACATTCAAAAGTGTCCAGCTCTCTATCTTGACCAGCTGTCAATGGGTCGGTCACCTTAGGAAGAAGCATTTCAAGGGTCCTTTCCACTTATGTTCCATAAGTAGGGCATTTGAACGGAGGGGGCCCCTCTCCATACGTTTTAGGACATTCCTGTAGCAGGGAGTGGAAGCATCATCAGAACTGGCAAAGAGGAAAGAGATTCAGTTATTGGATGTTATTCTTTCAGGTCCAATATTGTAAGAACATCTCTGATGGACTGATGTAGGTCTGACTGGCTTCCTAGGGGTGTTACAGGATCCTCCAGCCTCAGAGTGCAGGTCTCAGCTCCAGTTCCAGCAGGGAAATAGAGGCCACCTTTTAAAACCGAGGGGACACGGGGTGCCTGGGTGGCTCAGTCGGTCGAGCGTCTGGCTTCGGCTCAGGTCATAATCTCATGGTTTGCGAGTTCGAGCCCCGCGTCGGGCTCTGTGCTGACAGCTCGGAGCCTGTTTCAGATTCTGTGTCTCCTTCTCTCTCTGCTCCTCCCCTGCTCATGCTCTGTCTTTCTCTCAAAAATGAATAAACATTAAAAAATTTTTTTTTTTAAACCAAGGGGACTGCAGGCAGCAACAATACTTCCCAACAGCTCGGCATCAAGGAAAAAGACCAGAACAATAGCACTGAGTAAGCGTCTTGGTTCTTAAAATGATCATAGGAAGCAACAGACGTGTAGGCAGGATGGGGGCCCAAATCTGGTTAATTTTAATGTTAAAAGAGCTGTGATTATTTTGTAGTTTGAACTGGTAAGACAGAACATAACGGTCACAAATACATGAAAAAGAAGAAAGAGATTCTGGGTGTTTCTCCATATGTTAATTATTACATCTATAGCGTGAGTTTGTGGGAGGTTTTTGTTCTCTTCCTCATTCTTTTTTGGGCCTTTTAAATTCACCTTTTCTACAATACAAATGCATTGTTTTCTATTCAGGAAATACAAGGACAACAGGATTTTTGTGTTTTTAACCGAAGCATTCTATTACAGTGGAACCCACCTCTCCCATCATGGCACCTGTACCCTCCCTCTCCAAGGCCATAGCAGAGCCCAGCCCCCACTAGAGTGGGCACTCCCCACCAACAAGCAACTCTAACGACTCTTGAAAGTTCCGGGTGACAACAGGGTGGGCAGTTTTGTTAGCAGACCATAAGCTCTGGCTAACAAGCAAAGCAAAACCCCATCTCCAGGGCAGATCAGGAGGCAGGGCTGACAGTACCGGAAGGAGAGGGAGGAATCCCAGGCAAGTCGGGGCTGCGCATGCTCAGCAGCGGCTCTGAACCCTGGCTGAGTTGGCGTGAGTGCCCTGGGGCGCGTAGGCAGCGTGCAGGTTTTGGGTTTCACCCCAGACCTAGTTTGGAAGATTTGGGGTGAGGCACAGGAATCCCCAGATGATTCTGGCCTGAAAGTAGCCTGAGGGCCTCTCTTTAAAACCTGCTGCACAGCCCGGTGAGTACAGTAGGAAGAAGAAAACGCAAGTTATGATTTCATAAGCTCGTGTTCACTTTAACCCATGAAACGCCTCACAGCAGCTAGCAGGAAACTCACCCCTTCTTCTGGTTACACAGAAACTCCTCGTGGATTTGCATGACGTAATGCTGTGTCTCGACGGGCGATGGTGTCACGTTGGTTCCCACTCCACATGCTCCGGGGTTGACAACCCAGGGCGGGACACCGTGACTTTGACAGGTATCACCCGCCATACTCCCCTGGTGATATGCTCACCGTCAGGACACCTTCTGGGTGGTGTCTGAGTCCCTCAAAGGAGAGGAGCCATCATTTCCCTTTCAGGGCCCTCCCTCTGGAAGAAGGGTCTTGCTAGAAGATATAACACAGGTTTGTAGGGGCGCTTCGGAGACCCAGTGGGCTAAGCATCCGACTTCAGCTCAGGTCACGATCTCACAGTTTGCCAGTTCGAGACCCGCATCAGGCTCTGCACTGACAGAAGGGAGCCTGGAGCCTGCTTGGGATTCTATGTCTCTGTCTCTCTCTGCCCCTTCCCCCCCCAACCCCGCCCGCCACGTGTTCTCTCTCTCTCTCTCTCAAATAATAAATAAACACACACAAAAATTAAAACATGTTTTTAAATATGTTGCTCCTCAAAGAACTCTACTGAGTATACTCGTCTCTCCAGTACTGGGTGGAATTCTTAGGAAAGCTACTGCCATGGAATGCCTTGCACAAAGCCTGCCTGGGTGTGCCACATCCCGCACCCTGACTCTGTGCTGCTGCTCTGCGGGTCACTTCTGGGTCCTGAACTACTGAGTATAGACATGCAAAACCAGTGACTAGGTGACTTGGAAGAGCCCACCCGCTTCCGATGTTTAGTCACCACCAATAATCTCTGCCTACAATTCACTGAGCACCTACCACATGCTGAGCAACGTGATAGGTCCTCTTGGGGAGGTAAAGACGTGACTCTCATCAAGGAGTGTCCACCTGAGGTGGAGGACAAGGGTTTAAGGAGAGCAAAGTTATGCTTCTCTAGCCCCTGTTCTTCTTCCTCACAGCAGTTTCCTAGAAAACAATTATTTGTATAATTATGTCCTCACTAGACAGTAGACTCCAGTGGGTAGGAATGGGATCTGTTTGTGTCTCCAAAGTCTGGTAAGGTGCAAGACACCTCCTCAGCCTTCAAGCCATGTCTGTGGAATTGAATGAATGACCCCTCCAACTGGATTCGACTGTGTGTGGACAGGTTGGAAAAAAAAAAAAAAGTGAGAGAAGGATCTGGGGATCAGAATCATGAGGTCCTTGAGTCCTATGGAGTTTGGGATTTATCCTTTGGACAGCAAAAACTCATTGAAAGTTTCTTAGCAAGGGAGCCACGCGGGGCCTTCTGCTGTTCAGGAAGGTGAACATGCAATGAGGCTGAGAGATGGAAGAAAGGAGCGTCTGCAGACTGCAACAGTGGGTGTGTGTGTGGGGGGGGCTACTCCAGGAGGAAAGCCTCAAGAGGAACTCCTGCCCAACCTCCCCAGGACCTGTGGTAGAGTTGTGAGCCACAGAGGCAGGTTTTCAGCCACTTCTGCATTAGAAGGGATGTTACTACTGGAGCTACTTAAAAAAAAAAAAAAATTTTTTTTAATGTTTATTTTTTGAGAGAGAGAGAGAGAGTGAGTGAGCACAAGTCAGGGAAGGGCAGAGAGAGAGCGAGACAGAATCCAAAGCAGGCTCCAGACTCTGAGCTGTCAGGGTAGAGCCCCATGTGGGGCTCGAACTCACAAACCATGAGATCATGACCTGAGCTGAAGTCAGATCCTTAACCAACTGAGCCACCCAGGCACCCCACTACTAGAGCTACGTTTATTTATTATTGAGAGACAGAGGGAGGCAGAGCATGAGAATCGGAGGGGTAGAGAGAGAAGGAGACACAGAATCTGAAGCAGGCTCCAGGCTCTGAGCTGTCAGCACAGAGCCTGACGCGGGGCTCGAACTCACGAACCGCGAGATCATGACCTGAGCCGAAGTCGGATGCTCAACCGACTGAGCCACCCAGGTGCCTGTACTGGAGCTACTTTTGATACAAGAAATAAATGGGTTGCGTAGACACATTTATAGCAGTTTTAACATCCACGCATGTGTGCCTATGCACATCCACCTGGAGTTAAGGATAACATTGCTGGCGGTACACTCCTTCCACATGGACTCTTTCCAACTTCAAGGTATCATTTGGTTCCTAGAAGCCCTACTGTTCCACACACACACTCGAGTGCCCTGAGTTAATGGGTGCACATCTCACTCTCATGGAATATTTTACTCACTCCGGATCAACAGATGATTATTATCACTATTATTAATATTGGGTCTAATAATATCCATGGTAATTAACATGTTTCTTGGGGGCCACCACACTGATAGCAATTAAAGCTTAAGAAAACATAGTCCCCAGGGACCCATAACATAAGCTAATCAGGCAGTTAGGAAGGATTTTTTTTTTAAAAACTTTCCCCCTTAATCCAATCTTCACTGTGTGGGTGGAAATCACCACTTGAAGACTTAACCTTAAGGCCCTGTTCTGGAACTATTTCAAAAGGGGTAAGGTGTGGCATTGTGGTCCCAGGAGCCCTGTGAAGTCTCACCCTAGATCAGTACTGTCCAAAAGAAATATAATACAAACCACACATGTAATTGTCAAATTTCTAGTAGCCACATTTAAATAAGTAAAAAGAAACAGGTGAAGTGATCCTAATATTTTATTTAACCTGATATGTCCAAAATATCATCTCAACATATAAGCAACATAAAATTGATCGATGAGACATTTGGGATTCTTCGGCTGTGGTGGTTCTAAGTCATGGAAATCTGCTACATATTTTATACTTTTAGCACCTTTCTCCTTGAACCGGCTGCTTTGCAAGTGTGGCTACAGCTGCTGGAGTGGACGGTGCCGTCCGAGCCCCTCCGGGAAGATGCTGCTGTGTCACTCAGCCGGGAACATCGCGGACCAGCTACTTGAGGAGGCCCCTTTCCGGCACCAACCACAGGAGTTTAGTACTGGGAAGCAAAGTAGGGAAAAAAGGTCCAGTGCTTGTCCATGCTGGTGCCAGCTGAGCAGAATGAATGCTCTTCCGGTACAGAAGGGTCACCAATGGAAGAAGTGTTGGGGCAGAGAGAGGACAGAAAAGGAGTGAGCGCCCTTTACCGGTTCAGAGATCCTGAGATTTTGCAAATCTAAGTCATGCTGTTAGGACTCTGGGCAGTCAGGGAGGAGGATGACAGGCCCAGGCAGAACCAAGAGAGGAAGAGGAAATGAGGCAGGCAGCAGGGGATTTGCTACACCCGAAAGCGGTAGGGAGGCATTACTGACTTCAGGGCGTCCTTAGAGATGAGCCTGCCCCCTGGGGCTCACAAAGCATGACAAGGAAGGAAGAAGCCACCAACTGCACCGGAGAGACACTCATCTGAGGGCTGAGAAGAATGCCAGAATGCCACTGAACAACCCGAGGGAAAGGGCTGACTCGGGGGAGCAGGTGAAGCCAGCTGACCAGTGGCCAAAGCTCCCAGTGCCCTGTCTGTCAGGTCGAGGCCGTGGCATCAGGTCTGGTCTCCCCTGCGGCTTTCATAAATAATATTTGAAAATAACGCATTGTAAAACAATCCAAATTATGTCAGATGATTGTAAGTGATTAAATGTGACAAAGAGGTGTGTAACAGAGAGTGGCTGCCTGATTCTCCCATTCTCTGTGTCACCGGAGTGAATCAGCTCTGAGACTCTGAGTAACGCAGGGCAGGGCCCCCACACGTGGGCCGCCGTTTCCCTCAGTGAACAGGGATCCTTCCCAAATTTCACAGGCTCACCCCGGGGACCTCCGCACAGGTAAGAGAGCCACACCATGCCCTGCAACCACAAGATTTACCTTCTGCTGCTTGGGTGGAACTTCCCTGTCAAAGGCCACAAATGTGGAGCGATGCTTTAGATGTGTGCCTGTTAAAATGAAAGTAGAGTTCCAGGGTCACAAAGCTTTGACCATGGGGACAGAGAGACTTCAGGTCACATGTTAGCCCATAAACTGGGGAGCGGACACACGGTGCGGGCCTGGCAGGGAGGACGTGACTCATTTGGCTCCCCCAGTGCCAGCGGGGGCACCGGTACTTTCGGAGGGGAGGGACATTTAGGTAGCTGTTTTCAGGTCATTTTCTGAAGAAATGTCACATTTCTGGGCCCTGGGGGTTGGCAAATGTCCACGTGACCGACTTCCTGAGCGCCCAAAGGAGACTCTCCCGTCTCGCAGTGCTGGGGGTCTCACACGGAGGCCCACCCGGGCCGTGTTAGCGATGCATCCATTCCAGGCCAGATTTCTCGGAAGCCACACATATGGTAAACAAACAGGAGGGAAATGTGTTCATCCTGGCTCTGCCCCTCGTTCCTCTCCCACAGAGGAAACGGCCCACTCCTGGAGTTCAAAGCCACCAGACTGCTCGGAAGCTGGGACAATATGTATCAGCTTAATGGGCTCCCTCTGCTCTGAATCTGAACGCCTGCGCGCCGAGGGCCGGTCACTCCTAAGGGAGCTGGCAACCAAGAAGCAGGGCAGAAGAAGGCTTGCTCCAGGGAGCCTGGCTGACCCGACAATTATTTTTTATGACACGGCATGCATTATGTTGATGGTTTCATTTCTGGTTATTACCTTCTATTAAAAGGCATCTTGAGTAAGATGATTATGGGGGCACCTTATTCCCGCCTCAGGAATCTACTCTCAAATTTTCAGTGCACTGTTGTTTTTCCTGGACATATTATTATTATTGTTCTTGTTATGGTTGTGATTATGTAAACTGCTAGTTGTCAAATAGCGCTTTTTATTAGCCATTGCTCACAACCCCATCGCTCTGAGGTAAACAGATACGGGGTGATGCCCAGACAGGGCACAGAGAGGTCAAGCACCCCAGAAAGTTCTCTCCTGGCAAGAGCTCATCTAGACTAGAGCACAATGATTTCGCCAGGGGCCACCGATGCCACAGGCATTCTCCTCCTCCCCATACCCACCTTGCTGGGACCAGTCTTGGGAACATGAGCAAACGAAGCAGCACAGTATGCCCAGAGCTGTGTGGGTGCCCTCTTTCCGGCTGCAGCCCTCGGCCTGTGCACTCAGTCTCCCATGCTCTTGGTTTGAGGGACCTGCCTGGTGGGGACCATCTAGTGGCACACAAGATGGCCTGGATGGGCTCCCTCCCAAAATGAAGAGGCAGAGCCCAGAACCACGAATGTGGTTGGAACTCAGTTGCAACTAAAACACTATAGGCCTCTGTGGTATGGCTCTCCTGGAGCGCCTCACTCGGCCTGCCCAAATTGAATGGATTTTTACTACTGAACCAAAACAGCATCTACTACTGAATTTTGTCAGTGGCATATCTCTCAGCCACCAAGGAGAAAAACACTTAGAATTATTTTAAAATAATTTAAAATTTTTAATTAAAAGATTATTTGCTCATTATAAAAAAGAAATATACAGAAGCTTGTAAAGTAATAAGTAAAAATGTGCCTTCCCCAATTCTCCATCCCACCCCTCAGAAGTAACACTGTTAATAGTTTAGTGAGTATCATTCTAGACTTTTCTCTGTGCAACCAAGACCTATTTTCTTTTGTTGTGGTTATCTTTGACCCCAACTTTGCCTTCCTTCTAATATCTATAAGTCATGAACTCTGACTAATTTTTCCTTTATGTTTCTCACATCTGTCCATCTTTCCACCCAAATTTCTATTGTCTTACACTTAGAATATCAGCGTTACATAGTGAAATGAGCAAGGGCTTTGTATCTGAATCACTTAGGTTCAAATCTTGGTTTCTTCACTTGGGCCAATGACTTCCCTTCTTTGCACCTCAGTTTCTTTATTTGCTTAAAGGAGATAATATAATATATAATATATATAATAATGTATAATATTATGTAATAATATAATACCTTTGATGTTGATGAAAATGTATAAGGTTGTAAAGTACTAGAACATAGTAGGTGCTCAATAAATGTCCACAATTAATAGATTAGGTTAATCTTTCTTAAAACACTTATCTTAATCGTTTCTTGATCAAAACCTTAAAAAGGCTTCTCATTGTTTATAGTGTGAGTGGCAAATAGTCTGTTTACAGTATGAGTGGCAAATAGTATGAGTGGCATATCAACTCCAACTGATTAGTAGTATCGGTTTGAGAGGTTGCTCCTGGGCCTGGTAGAGGAGTGCTGGGTTCGATTAGCAATGTCTGTTATGGGGGCAGAAGTAGAGTAACAGCATCTCTGATCTACAGAATAAAGTCCAGCATTACTTCATGCCTCCTACCTCCATAGATCTCCCTCCTCACAGGTGTCTTTCTCTTCCTCTGGACTGGTCTCCTGATCTGCCACACATGCCATAGATGGTTCGCCCCTAAATATGCTGCAGCTGGCTTACCTGCCATCATCCAGTGCTCAAGTGCTAGGTCCCCAAAGAGACCACACGCTCTTTATCACATTGCTGTATGTTTTCTTCATAGCACTTCATCTCTGTCTGGAGTGGTCCCATTTATGTATTTGTTTTCATGTTTATTGGCATCTCTCCCCCAAGAAGCTGATCACCTGAAGACAGGGGACTGTCTCTTATTCACCAGTGTGTCTCCAGAGCCTAGACTATGGTCTGGCACCAGAAGGGGCTCAGCGTTGTGCACCCATTGAGAACAAGGCTTCTCTGATGACTGAATCCTATCTTCCCAAGGGGACTTGGACACCAGGCCAAGGATGGGGTCTGATTTTTCAGGTACCCACCACATATAGTCCAGCCTGGCATATAAAGTGGGCTCATTAAAACCTGGATTGGCTGATTGCTATGACCTTCAAGAGGAATCTTACTAAGGCATTTGGGCACATGGAATGCATCAGATTTGGTGCTCAAAGGCTTTGGGGTCACCTCCAGCCAATCTGCCTCATTATAGGCCACTTTGTGCCCCTGTTGGCCTTCTCCTTGAGAGTTTTCACCAAATCACACATTGCTGAGTTTTCTGTTTCCCAGAGACACTGATGATGAGCTGGTTACTTGTGCTGTTTACTACTCTCTGTTAGGGTTATAGGGTTTTCCACTCTCTGTCTTAACACTATGTGTCTGCAGGAATGAAAGCATATAAAGGGCTTAGAATGTTACAATCCATCTTGTAGAGGAATAGCATAGCCCTCAGAGAATCCTGAAGAACAGAAATGATGGGTAAGATGGAGTCTTTTCTTGCCAATGTGGGCAAACTTCCAAGAGAGAAATGATGAAAGATTATTAAGTCCCTTGTGTTTAAATATATTTTCATTGGTCATTTTTCTACTCACAGACATATTGTCTTAATTGAAGGTTTTTCTTAAGTTTATTTGTGTCTGAGACCACATAACATCAACATTGAAGAGCACATTATGAAGGAAAAAATGTTTTTTATACTCTGCCACCCCAACAACTGTTTTCATTTTTTCATGTTTCTTTCCAATCTTCCTGCCTATGCATATTTTTTCACATAGTTATAATCAGACTTGTTTGAGAAAGATAAACATTTTACTGCTAAGGCCAATAGCAATGGATGTAAGAAAACATCAAATATATATTCTTAGTTTTTACAATAATATGCTTATTTTCCCCAAATGCCTAGGTTTTAAATTGCTGGGCCTTGAACAAAGTCCAGTGGTATACAATATCAAGGAAGATAAGAATGGAAGTACCTGGGTAAAGGATACCCATACATTATAGAAAGATATTTTACTTGTTCCTATTGTAGACAAGTTCCTGTGGGTTGCAAAAGATAAAACACTCCATTCTGCCCCAATTCCCATTGGATTGGGTTCCATGGGCTTTAAATGCCCAGAAACTATATACAGTCAATCCTCACTTTTTGCAGATTCTGTATTTACAAATTTGTCTACTTGCTAAAATGTATTTGTAACCCCCAAGTCAATATTCATGACACTTTTGCAGTCATTTGTGGGCATGGACTCTTGCAGAACAACGAAAACTTTGAGTCACCTGATATGTGCATTCCCAGCTGAGGTTGAATGAAGCAACGCTCTGCGTTCTTGGTCCAGCCCTCATACTATAAACAACCGACTTTCCACAATCTGCTTAATTCCATGTTATTTGCCTCTTTGTGTTTTTGTTTGTGATTTCTTTGTTTAAAATGGAGCCAAGAGTTGTGCTGAAGTGCTTACCGTCTAGTATTCCTAAGTGAGAAGGCTGTGATGCCTTACAGAGAAAATATGTGTGTTAGATAAGCTTCCATCAGGCATGAATTAGAGTTGCTTTTGGCTGTGAGTTCCATGTTAATGAATTAACAATATATATTAAATAAGGTGTCTCTAAATAGAAACACACATAAAACCGTTGCATATTGACCAGATGATGAAAATGTTGTGACCAGAGGGTTGCAGGAACATAACTCTGTATTTTCTGTAGGCGCAATGGCTCAGTATTCTCACATTCAGTGCCCTTGGCAACTTTATAAAGCATAACCACCACCAAAAAAAATGAGAATTGACTGTATAAACTTTGTGTACATGTGATAGGGAGGGAACTATGACTTATCAAATTCTTAAGGGAGCAGTGAAAAAGGGGCCAGTCTTGCTTCAGACCCTCTATTAAAAAGACAAATAATGCTGATCCTCTTGAAAATCCAAGGGATAGAATCAGAGACTAGATGGCTCAGCCCTAAGACCACACTGGCTGGCGTCTCAATCTGTGCTTATCCTACGAAAAAATTTTAAAAAGGGAGGGGGGAGGGGACCTTCTAGACCAAGCCAAATCAGTCATGTGTAATAAACTTGGAGGGCATGCTAAACCAGATTTCAGGAATGGTGTGTTTTAGAACCCTAAGGAAAGAAACACATTGTTCCAATCATCACTCCATTCATTCAGAAGAGTATCCTTTTAGTAAGGAAAAACCAATATGCAAGATTTAGGCACATGGTAATAGATGCTGTTCATTGAATGCTTATTAGGAACTAATGTTATCACACATAACTCTTACTTGTTTTTAAAGATTTTATTTTTAGGGGTGCCTGTGTGACTCAGTTGGTTGAGCACCGACTTTGGCTCAGGTCATGATCTCACAGTTCATGGGTTCAAGGCCCGCATTGGGCTCCGTGCTGACAGCTCAGAGCTTGGAGCCTGCTTCGGATTCTGGGTCTCCCTCTCTCTCTCTGCCCCTCTCCCGCTTGTGCTCTGTCTCTCTGTCTCTCAAAAATAAATAAACATTAAAAACCAAAAGATTTTATTTTTAAGTAATCTCTACACCCAACATGGGGCTTGAACTCACAACCCTGTGATCAAGAGTCGCATGCTCTACTGACCGACCCAGCCAGACACCCCAGAAAGAAGGAAGGGAACGACTAGCTCTAATTAACAAATGAGGATACTGAGGCTCAAGGAGGCCAAGCCCAGGTGACACAGGTGAGAAGTGGGGCCAGACTGGAGCTCGACCCTGCAGGACTTCAAAGCCTACACTCCTGACCACTAGGCCAAGTGTGAGCTGCATAGGTGGGGTGATGGCTGTTTGCCTTGATTTTCTATGCAAGTTCTTAACCGTTACAAGCTCCAGTGTGTTCAAGGTGCGATTCCCTTTACTAACATCTGTTCTACATACACTTCTCAGAAGCCCATCAGCCCAGGTGGAGAGAAGTGTGACAGTGCACTCCGGGGTGATGAACTGTAATTCTTTGGTGCTTCTCATGTCCTCATATCTTGTTGAGGTGGCAAATTCTAGGAGCTTCTAAAAATAGGTGGCAAATTCTAGGAGTTTCTAAAAATAGCATTGGGACTTCTGCTTTGCTAGAGAAGGGATTATTCTGACCTTTTGCCTACAAGGCCCACCTCCTGAGGGTGACAATTTCACTGCTTTACATGACATTTGGTTTCCCTCACATGTGGCGGGTAGGATCGTACTTACAGGAAGTCAGAGAGAACCTCTAACCTCCTTCTGTGCTATTTATTGCTTGTCATTCTCTTTCTCTTCTGCTCCTCACCACACACACACCTCCTTTGGTTTCTTGAGTCTTTGAGACTCTTCTTAAAACCCCCCTCCCAGCTAGTAGCCACATTTAGTATGCACAGGGGAACATGTGTAACCAACCAGGAGGGAAAGGTAGCCAGGTGACAAGGGCCTGGCTGCCACTCACTGGGCCTGGTATTACTCTGTTATCACCCCACTTCAGAGGCAGAACGGCCCCATGATCTAGTCCCGGCTCTTCGGGGAGGTGCCCCCCGAAAAAAAAGTCATTTATCAGCACCGTGCGCCTCCACACCCCAATCTATAAAAACGAGATAATCACACTTACCCTCCGAGTGCAGGTGTTGTGAGGAGTAATTACTGTCCATGAGGGCTTTGAGATGGTCAGATGAAAGGCCTCAGAAGGTAAGCCTTGTAATGAGCATGGTTCTTCTTTTCGGCTCTCAGCTTCCCAGCTAGTGACATCCACCAAAGTCACTCTCCAGGGGAAAGGAGGTGTTATCGCGTTGATGAGGTAGATGTGAAATAAGACCAATATTCAGGGCAGGGCCCAAAATTCTTAATGCACTTGTGCAGCCTTTTCCACTGATAGAATGTGCATGGTAACTGAGTAGTTGGGTGGGAGTCAGCTGGTGGAGGCACAGCCAGGTAAAGTCAAACAGGAGCACCACAGCCTGCATAAAACCTTTCAAATGTGGGGGTATCGTTGCAGAAATCCCTTTTTCCCAGGATCTTTCTATGCCTTTCTTCTTGTGCAGTTAGGCTGATTAAAGCTGTGTCCATAAGTGGATTTTGATGGGAGTGGAAATCATACTGAGGTTTTCACATCACGGGCAGCTGAAGCTGTTCTCAACTAGTCTTTCGACTTGCTGGAAAAGCCTGGCTTTCTCTGTCCCACATGTGGGGGTTCCACACAGATACACAGACACCCACCTGGATCCTGCTCTTCTAGCAGCAGAGTCCCTGGGTGTACTTCCTTCTTTCACCAAGAGCACGGTCCCTGGCAAGAAAGCCCCTATCAGGTGGCCCAACAACCAGCCTGTTTGCTAACCTCTCTGGGGCCATTCTTGCAGGATTATGAGAGATCTTGGAATATTTTCGCATTCAATCAACCCTTAGACTGAGAGGGCTTCTGTAATTACAGAGCTTCTGATGGGATTACGGTGTCTAAATACCAAAAAGATGAAGAGTGTGGGCTTTGGAGATAGGAGGATGCAACTCGAAAGCACAGCTTTCCACACTGGCTTGTGTCCCTGGACAAGCCCCTGCCCTCTGTGCCTTACTCTTCCCCCTCTGTGAAACTGAGCTACAAGCGTTATGAGACAATCTGTGTAATGGTGCCTGGCCCGTTGTAAGTGCTCAATCCCTGTTAGCCCTGCAGAGAAAGAAAGGGTGGAATGGCTATGATTCTAGCTTTGAGAAGCTACTTTTCTTCTTCTTTGTTTTTAATGTTTATTTTTGAGAGAGAGAGCACGCACTTGTGCATGTGAGTGGGGGAGGGGCAGAGAGAAAAGGAGACAGGATCCGATCCGAAGCAGGCCCTGAGCTGTCAGCCCAAAGCCCGATGCGGGGCTTGAACTCACAAACCACGAGATCGTGACCTGAGCAGAAGTCGGCTGCTTAACCAACTGAGCCCCCCACGCGCCCAAGCTAATTTCCTTTTTTATCACTTGCCATGTGAATTGTGCTAGGCTTATGCCAGAAAATGCCAAAGGGGCTGTTGGTTTGTCTGGGACATGCTTGCCTTACTTCCACGTGACCAGTGCGTCTGCTGCCTCGTACGGAGTGGGTCAGCCTCGCTGGTCAGTGGTGTTCCTCCCCTTTCAGACAGACACTTCAGAACTCTTCAGGGTAAAGGACCTGCTCAAAAGCCAGTGAAAAGAATCAACTCTGCTGGCGGCACCCACCTCACTCACCCATCCCTGTGAACAAGGCCATGGCCCCAGTGGCAGCAGCTGTAAACTGAGGAGGGGGCAAGGGCGGCTTGGCACAGGGCTGCTCTGCTTTCGAGCTCCAATCCAGGCCAGTGCTGCGCTCTTGATGCACATTTGAACTTTGGTGTGTTTGGAAGCTGCAGTTTTTTAAAACTTAGCTACATACTAAGCTCAGTACTTAAAAAAAGAAATCCCACAGCACCTTCGGCCACAGCGCTAGGCCACAGGTCTTGGTCGGAAGCCTGTACCACGCACGGGGTTAGCTGGATCCCATGGTCATGGAGGAGCCTTTGAAATGATTTCTGAGGCAGCTGTGATCACAGCAGAAGGTTCCTGCCAGGAGCGGCTGCTCCCCCAGGTTGTAGTTCACATCAGCCACCCCTGCCACCCCCAGACCCCACAGCCTTGTCTTTGATGGCTTAGAGCTAGAGCCAAGCTGGACATCTGTCGAAATGCCTGCTTTTGAGGAACTAAAATGAGAGAAGATAACCAGTGTGATGGTTTGAATGCCTGTGTGCCCAGATATTCATTTGTGGAAATCCTAATGCCCAACGTGTTCCAGTTAGGATGGTCCTGGGAGATGCTTAGGTCACGAGCGGAGCCCTACTTGGATGGGATTAATGCTCTTATAAAAGGGACCCCACAGGTCTCCCTTGCCCCTCCCCTTGCCACAATAGGAAATGACAAGTCTGCAGATTGCAAGAGGGCCTGCCCTTGACCATGTTGGCACCCTGCCCTTGGACTTCCAGACCCCAGCACTGTGTTATTTCTGTTGGTTAGAAGCCACCCACACCAGGCTGTTTTGTTACAGCTGCTGGAACTGCTAAGACAACCAGCAACGTAGGGACTCTCACATGAGCCTCTGTGGAGAGAATATCTGTCAATACAAGGAAGAAGTATGTGTTTGGGGAAGAAGAATGCAGTACCCCATACTTGCATCCATACTCACATTTGCACACGTATGACACATCTTTTGTTTTCTGCTTACTTTTATCATTTGTTTCAACATGAAATTTTGGAAAAGTACAAAGAGCATGAAGCCACCTGAAGCTTCACTGCCCAGCCTTAGAGGACGAGTGCTGGATGATTGTGGTATGTGGGAAAGTATGCCTCAGTCCTCTCTCCTGAACTGGCTATGCCATCTTGGGCGAGTAATTGGATTTCTCTGGACCATAGTTGCATCATGTGTGAAGGGAGGGAGGGATACTGAGGTCTTTCTGGTCTTCACATTTTACAAGATGTCAGATTCTAGGATCGCAGACCTCAGGTAGGGAATGGAGAACTCCTCCATGTTAGCCAGGGGCTGGGCCTTTAGGTCAGACAACTGTGCAGAAACCAGGTGCTTCTGAGAGTGTTTGCTTCACTTGAACATAGTGGCCTCGTTAACATTTCCTTGCACATCCTGTCAGGTGTCTGAAGTCTGGCACAATCACCTCATGTGTCGGAGGGCATCACTCAGCCTGGGGCTCTGGAGAGCTGGGGTGAACTTTGGCCCTGTCCCCAGATTCCAGATGCCCGGGGGCCTTTATGCAAGGCCTTTAACATCCCTGAGCCTCAGATTTCTCATCTGTAAAATGGGGATGATAACGTCTGCCTTCCCTAGCCAAGAGAGTTACTCTATCAAATCAGCAGTTGTGCACAAAAGCATTTAGGAAAAAAAAAAAAAAAATACAGCCCTAAAAACATGTGAAAGAGATACGATCAGGTGTGTGAGTGAGTCCGTCCGCTAAATGGAAAGTGGGGCTCCACTCTAGGTTCCATCCTGTGCTCAGATAGGGACAGCCTAATCACCACAATCAAGAACTCAAACATCAGCGAACTTACTAAACAGGTGAATGGGAAATAGAGAGGCAGTTTCAGACCCTGGCTTTCGGTAAATGCTAGCATTACAGCCGCAAAGCAGGCAGTGCTTCGAGAGCAGGTGGGAGATGAGGAGAGGTTTCCTGGCCCCTGCCCTTCACCTTGGTCACTGACTCAGTGTGAAACAGCGCCTGCAGGGAGGAGGAGACTTCTCATCCTAGTTCACAGATCAGCCTGCGGCCACAGTGGGGGCAGTGAGCTGAGTTCACGGCAAAGGATGACTAAACAGCCTCCTCATCATTAATAACAATAATACTTGGCATTTATCTAGTTCTTTATGTTTTCAAAGTGCTTTACAATCATTAATTAGTTAACTAGCACTCACTACCACTCCACCGTCTGCCGCTGTGCTGAGCAGACAAAAGAGGCTGGCAGGACCTGCCAGTTTGCCAGGGGGACGGCAGAGCTGGGGAAAGTGAGGGCCGGGGCAAGCGAGGTGAAGAGTGGGGGTGGAGGGGTATGAACATCAAAGACTAAATCTGGAAGGAGATGGGAAGCATCAGTGCAAGTAGATGTGGGTATACTCCTTGATAAGTATGCCAGGCACAAAGGCAGGAACAGGATCAGCCCTCGAACAACTGGGTTCGGTCCTGGGTGGGTACGGATGGGGCCTCACAGGGGGCTAAGGATCTCCCTAAAAGCAGATCGCTCCTGCCCCTGTCGAGTGAGCTGGTACAGGAAATAGGTGGCACCCGGGCCCTGGACAGTCAGTGTCAATCCTTCCACAGAACACAGATTCCCTCGCTCCTCAGAACGTTAGTGAATTTGGGAGTTGTTCTCAGGTCCGGGGTTCTGCGTGCAGCCAAGATCCAAACCCGCTGGAACTGTTCACCCAACTTGCCCCGGATATATAGAGATGAAGGTAAGCTTTCTCCCCGTCATCTGTCTCCCGGGCTTCAAATGAAGCTGGGGGGAAAATGCAGACCCGTGGACGGGAGGGAAGTGGCAGAAGCCACAAGTGTATTCAGTAGAGCTGGAGTGCCAATTGTCAGCCACCTGCTTACATGGAAATCTGATAACTGTTGTACTTAGAGAGTAGAAACCAAAGTCATAAGCCAAACAAGTGACCAGAAGAAAGCGGTTAGTCATCTTTCTTCATGAGTGATCGCAGTACTCCCGAAGCTTCTCCACCTGTAACTTGCAATTTGGGGCCTTGTCTAATGACAGGGTGAGCTCCCCTTATTGATCTTCAGACTTCTTAGTAAATTAAATGGCAGGTACACAAAGAGGCAAGGGACAGGAGTGTGGCAGCAGCTTCACACTCTTGCTCTGTTAAAGTGAGGTTCTTAAAGCCTGTGGATCTCCGGGTTGCCCCAGAACCCCGGGACCAAAGGCCTGTGGCTGACAGAGCCTTCTGAGGCCAGTCCCTTGCAGTGAGATAGGCCTAATCTACTGATTAGCCTTGATTTATGGCCCTCCTCGGGGCCTTGGGCTGTACCTTGTCAGATCTCAGAAACTAAAAGGAAGGCAAGGGCTTAGCTTCAACTGGGCTGGAGGACCCAGAAATGATAATAATAATTAACACAGCTCAATTTCCACTTGCACCATAAACAATAATTAATGCACACAGCAGTCCAGCGAGACATCTAAGTTTGGATTATGAGCCTTATTTTGCAGACAGGGAAACTGAGGCCAGGAGGTTAAGTGGCTTTTTCAAGGCCACACAGAGACTCAGTATCATACCTGAAATTAAAATTTGGGCTCTGTTGTCTCCTGCTCTGAGGCTTGGATCACACCTCTGTGTCAACAAAGACTTGAGAACAACATCAAACTTACACTACTAGAAAGGCTCCTGGAGGGGAGTTTAGGGGGAATAAATGATAGGTGAGTGTGGCATTGGCCTTCTAGTCCAGATCAAGCCAATCACCTGCCGTTAGTGGACAGCCTCTAAACCAGAGACAAAAACTGGCAGCACTATGTCCACTCTGTAAGGAAAGGCTGTATTCCTGACAACTGCAATTTTTTTAAATGTTTATTTATTTTTAAGAGAGAGAGAGGGGTGCCTGGGTGGCTCAGTCAGTTAAGCATCCGACCTCGGCTCAGGTCATGATCTCACCATTCGTGGGTTTGAGCCCCGCATCGGGCTCTGTGCTGACAGCTCGGAGCCTGGAGCCTGCTTCGGATTCCGTGTCTCCCTCTCTCTCTGCCCCTCCCCAGCTCACACTCTGTCTCTTTGTCTCTCTCAAAAATAAATAAACATTAAAAAGAGAGAGAGAGAGAGACAGAGTGCAAGCAGGGGAAGGACAGAGAGAGTGGGAGACACAAATCCAAAGCAGGCTCCAGACTCCGAGCTGTCAGCCCAGAGCCCGAAATGGGGCTGGAACCCCCGAACCATGAGATCATGACCTGAGCTGAAGTTGGATGCTCAACTGACTGAGCCACCCAGGTGCTCCTGACAACTGCAATTTCATGTAAATATCACCAGTATGTTATACTTGCCTTCTTTGCCTCCTTCATTGTGTAGTTGGTCTAAGGAGTTGATAGAGCTGTTAGTTGCCTTTACTTACTATACGCTAAGCAACTGGAGATGTTTTCCTGATGATCTAGACACCACATGGGAATCACCTTTCCTTGTGCTTACTTTGCCCAGTTGTTGCTTGAGCATTACAAACCTTGCTTCAACTTAAAAACCTCAAATACTGCTTGTACAATAATTCAGAACAGACTCCTTTGAACTATGCCACTCACATGTTCATATATCTACTAATTGATCAAGTCGACACAGAATACATAAAATAAAGATACCAACCAGTTATGTTTTCCAGGAAGATAATTTTTAGTGCACTTGTTAAAAGGATAACCTTATTCTGGCCTCTTAGTTGTCAGTGACAGGAACACCATTTAAAATGGCTTAAAGAATTCCAGGGACAGCTTCAGGTATTTCTTATAAGAAAACTACATCTCTCCCTCTCTCGGCCTGACATCGATTGTCCTGCTTGGAGGCAAAGGCAGCCACTTGCGTTGGGCTGACTTCCTCCAGTGGGGCATTCCTATCGACAGAGAGCCTTCTTTACTGATAGCACAGGCAGAAAGTCCTGCGATTGACCACGGCTGGCCCACTGGACTCCAGGCCCTCTCTGAGGTCACTGTGACAGGTGGATATGTCACTCTGGTTATCTAGGCCTAGACAGGCCACATGATTGCTCATGGAGCCAGGACATGGGGGTAGCCCCTCATAAAACATTGGGGTCAAGTATGGGGGAGTGGTTCCCCAAAAGAAAACTGGGGCACTGCTTACAGAAGAAGAGGAAAAGGAAGTAAGGCAGGTGAAAGAAACAGATCTCTACTGCCTTACATGTAGAAATTTCAAAGCCAACATTTTACCATGTATACTAATAACATATTCTTCTAAATGGTATTCCATCTCCCTCATGAAATACTAGCGTGGCCCTCAAATACTATTGCTAAGTGACAACTGTCTTGAGGAACTTAAAAGCAAATGTATCCCCAGCTACTCTGGATGCTCATGGTCATGGACCTTGGGACCACACTCTAAAGCTTGGAGAGGCAGACAAGAGGGCAGACAAGAAGAGGGCACACAGCATGTAAAGCCAAAAAGTGTCTCACTGTCTAAGAGATCGGGCAAATGCCACAGGCTAGGTGCATCTTGATTTTAACATAACATTTGGCAAAGTGTTTTCCAATATACCTCTGCATCATTTAGGGTTTCATGAGGAGCACGGAGTATTTCTGCAATTTAAAAGAAACCAAAAAAATCCACAGAAAATAAAGGTGTCGTGGGGTAGGATGATAACGATGTAGCTAGAGGAACGCAGGGCTGAAAAACACAGGTGCGAATCCACACCCAAAGCATGTTACTCAAATGCTCCTGTTAAACGTTAAATGTTACCTTGATAGCATCTGAAAGCTGTCCTCTTGTGGCAAGCTCCTCAGCCCCCACCTGCTCACTGTCAGGGATGTCTCCTATATCCTGGGTGTCCCATGTTTTTCCAGCCCTTGCAGGGCACCCTTTCCCGAGTAACCTGTCTGAAAGTCCATCGCTGCCCTGAGCCACTGGCCTTCCTCATTGCCACCGTCTTTTCTTAGCTACCTCTCACTGAAGCACTGGTCCACCACCAAGTGTCCAGGAAAGATGGTTGTCCAGTAACATGTGGCTGTATATCTTTCTAAAAAAAAAAGAAAACCCTTTTTTAAGAGAGTCCTTTCCAGGGGTGCCTGGGTGGCTCAGTCGGTTAAGGGTCTGACTCTTGATTTCGGCTCAGGTCATGATCTCCCAGTTTATGAGCTTAAGCCCTGTGGTGGGCTCCACGCTGACAGTGCAGAGCCTGCTTGGGATTCTCTCTCTCTCTCTCTCTCTCTCTCTCTCTCTCTCTCTCTCTGTACCCCTCCCCCTCCTCTGCTTCCCCCCACACTTGCTCTCTCTAAATAAACTTTAAAAAAAGAGAGAGAGAGAGTTCCTTCCAGACAAAAGGACAAATTAAGGGCGAGGACTAATTCCCTTCTCCCCTAGAATGTAAAAATCACTCACAAATCCAAAATGGAAATTTTTTGGTTTCAACCATGTCTGAGGCCAGACTCAACTTTCAGTAATGGGGAAGACTACTGGGAAATTTGAAAATAGAATTTTTGGTCCCCGTCACATCAAGGTGAAGACAAAAAAAGTGTGCCTGCCAAATCTGTAGATAGCCAAGCATGGAAAGGACAACCTCTGTCCTGAATGACAGAATAAAAATCTTGACCTAATCATCATGAACTAAGCCAGAGAGGACACACTATGTCTCCATGCTGACAAGATCATCAGTGGCTCAGGTAGAGATTGGGAGAGACGGGCTTAACTTCCTTTTGGCAGGGGAACAAAGAACTATTGGGTTTAACTGATCAAGATTAGTGCATGCCAGCTATGGGATCTATCTCCTAATAAGTGATCTTGGTAGAAGGACGATGTTGTTGCAGCAGAGGGAGTAAGTGTAGTCAGATCAGACCCCATCCACTGGCCATTGGCCCTTGTCCAGAGGAGGGCATTTGGTAAACAGGGGAAGTATAAATCCTATCACACAAGATCGTGGGTGCTTAATCTGGGGCAGAGAACTTGAGCTGAGGTGAGGCAGTGATGCATAGGAGTTGTCTTCGAATATTTTTTTTTATTTTTTTTTTTAACGTTTATTTATTTTTGAGACAGAGAGAGACAGAGCATGAACAGGGGAGGGGCAGAGAGAGAGGGAGACACAGAATCTGAAACGGGCTCCAGGCTCTGAGCTGTCTGCACAGAGCCTGACGTGGGGCTCGAACTCATGGACTGTGAGATCATGACCTGAGCCGAAGTTGGATGCTTAACCGACTGAGCCACCCAGGCGCCCCTGTCTTCAAATATTTAAAATTAGACTTGGAGTGCCTGGGTGACTCAGTCGGTTAATGTCTGATTTTGGCTCAGGTCATGATCTCACAGTCATGGGATCAAACCCCAACTCAGACCTCTGTGCTGATAGCACGGAGCCTTCTTGGGATTCTCTCTCTCTCCCTCTCTCTCTCTCCCTGTCTCTCTCTCTGCCCCTCCCCTGCTCACATGTGTGCACGAACACGCACTCTCTCTCAAAACATATAAATAAACATTTTTTAAAAATTGGGCTTAAAACTTTTTCTGTGTTGGTCCCGTTGGGCAGAAATTGGAGCAGTTGGTGAAAAAGTTGCAAGGATGCAGGTTTTTGCTCGAGTTCAGTATCAGGAACTTGTGTGTTCATAGAGGGGCTGCTTGGATCCCACGCCTAGAGGCAGAGACTTCATGATCCCACCTCAAGGCTGCCTTAGTGGGATTCCTACCTGCATGGGAGGTGGCACAAGATGGCCAGAAAATCCCTTCCTACTCCAGGAGAATGAGCCGCAGAGGAAGAAATATAAGACAGTGTGTCCCAGTCCATCTCAGGTTATGCACAATAGGCCCAGCGCATACTTGTAGAGGCCTATGAAACTGTTTTAATTTTGTTCTCATATCAGAAAAAAAAGAAAATTTTAGGACTCACAAAAATCCATTAAATTTTGGTAACTGATCTACTTCAAATAAATTCCCAGCTTCACATTAGGAGTGCAGAGCAGAATACCACTGTCCCCAGAAAGATGGCCTGCTGGGCTGGGGCATTTGTTCATGTAGGCCTGGAGGTCCTGGATGCTGGGGGCAGGAGTCGTGGGGAGAAGAAGTGAACCCAGCATGTGCATGCCACGTGACTCAGCATCCAGGCATCCATTGGTGCCTGGTCCGGGCAGTGTGGGGATAGGATAGGACTGGGTCACAAGATTGGACATCTGGGTGGACACATAAAAAAAAATCAATTAAATTTTTTCTAAAAGAGATAGAAATGTTGAAGTATTTAAAGTTATATTAAAAATAATTTTTATATACATATTACTATGGTGGGAGGGGACCACAAAGGCAACAGTGCCCAAGGCCCTCAAAGGTCATAACGTGGCCCTGGCCTGTGGTAAGGCCCAGCTGCATCCACGCCCTGGCTCTCTCCGGGGATCCCTTTCTGCCTGAGGCCTGGCCGCAGCTGTGCACTGTTACCTATAACCCAACTCCTAACCTACCTATCATCATTCTGTGGATCTGGAGATGATCTTGGCATTTTTTTTTTTTTTTTTTTTTTTTTAGTGTTTATTTATTTTTGAGAGAGAGAGACAGAGCATGAGCAGGGGAGGGGCAAAGAGAGAAAGAGACATAGTATCTGAAGCAGGCTCCAGGCTCTGAGCTGTCAGCACAGAGCCTGACAGGAGGCTCAAACCCACAAACTCCGAGATCATGACCTGAGCTGAAGTCAGATGCTTAACCAACTGAGCCACCCAGGCGCCGTGCCCCGTTTTTTAAAAAAAATTTTTTAATGTTTATTTGATCTTGGCCTTTTTTTTGAAAAAGCAGGACATTCTCCATGTCAGAGGCAACCACTCGTTCTCAGCAAACTAAAAGAAAATGTAAGATGGACTTGACCACACACATTTTTCCTTCTTCTCACCCTCTGAAACACTGAACATCAACCAGCCACCAAATGCAACATTCGGTAGGTGGGAATATGGGACCACAGGTGCTTGCCATACTTCCGAAGTGGGCTCTACTGTCCTAACACCTTCTGGGCCTCTCACCTCACCTCCCCGGCCTACCTCCAACACCCAGGCAGGTGGAAGGTTGGGGGCTTGCTTAGCTCTGTCCCCATGGGCTTGTTCCCACCACAGACAAGACCCCATGATACCATGCTCCATGAGGCACACATATGTTCTTATTTTGTTGCATTGAAAACATTGCTGGAAATGATGGTCCCAGACTACAGGACCAAATTGGAAATAAACTGACGATTAGATACTCTGCAGGGAATTAGCAAAGATAATTTAGAAAGAAACCTCAAAAAGGAAGCAGGATGCCATGCACTTTTCTACCTTTCCCCACTATAATTTTCCTCGAGGTATATGTCCTCCCTAGTGCTCTGTAATTGTGTTTCTTTCTAATTGTGGTAAGATAGGCATAATGTAATAACATAACATAATATTTAATATATAATACATACTGTATTTATATAATATTTAATAACATAATATGTATAATTTTAACCATTTGTAAGTATACAACTCAATGGTATTAAATACATTTGCAGTTATTTGCAGTTGTGTAACCACATGTTATCTATACCCAAAGCTTCTTCGTCATCCCCAACAAAAACTCTGTACCTGTTAAACAATAACTTCCTCTTCTCCCTTCTCCCAGCCTTTGGAAACCACCGTTCTATTTTCTATCTCTATGAACTTGCCTATTCTAGGTATTTTCTATAAGTGGGATCGTACAGTATTTACCCTTCTGTGTCTGGCTTTTTTCACTAAGTGTAATGTCTTAAGGGTTCATCCATGTGTAGCATGGGCGGGAACATCATTCCTTTTTATGGCAGAATAATATTCCTTTATGTGGATATACCATTTTTTGCTTATTCATCCATGTTTTGAGGGACACTTGGGTTGTTTCCACTTTCGGCTATTGTGCATAATACTGCTATGAGCATTGGTGTGCAATTATCTGTTCAAGTCCCTGCTTTAGTTCTGGATACATACCAGGAATAGAATTGCTGGGCCATACGCTAGCTTACGTCTAGCCTTTTGAGAAACCATCAGTTTGTATTGTGTTTTGATGGCAATGCTCAGCAGTTGGGTAGCTGTCTTGGACAAAGATAGTTAGGAGGTCTGGGCTGGGAGGAGACATGAATAATCACTGCAGCTTGACATCAGGCCAAAGGACCTGTGAAAAGCATGGCTGTACCTCAAGCATTCTCAGCCTGCAGTGCTGACAGGCCACCCCAGGCACTTCCCTTGCCAGGGTGGTTGTCACATGGACAGAAACCAGAAAATCATTTGACAAACAGAATTACTATCCTTCCCTGATCACGCAAGCACAATACTGTTGGCCATCACCCAAGACAGGGAAATGTCTTCCTTAGAAATGGCGTTCGCTTATATTTTAGTAAATTCCAAAATATATCATAGAAATAAAAAAGGGAAATAAGGGTAGATTGAATAATAATAAAATTAATGCCATCAAATCCTCCCCCCGGGCATAAGAAATCAAATGTTACCAACCCATCTGAAGCTCTCTGTTGCCCTCTTCCTGAGCAACATTCTCACTCTCCAGCTCACAGGTAACCACTGTGCTCAGTCTCTCACTCTCTTGCTTTTCTTTAGAGTGCACCATATACATCTGCAACTGTGCAGAATATATTGTCCAATTTTGCATGTTTTTGAAGCTCACATAAGTAAAATCATCTGGTATGTATTTTTCTGTGACTTGCTTTTTTCATGCACCATTATACTTTTGCGATTCATCCATACGGAAATATGTAGCTGTAGCTCGTTAATTTTCACTGCTGTGTTGTGGGTCCCATTCTATGCACATTCTTAATGTATTTATTCTACTGAAGATGGGCCATTCAATTCTAATCAGGCTTTTTATCCTCACAGTAATGAGCACTAAATGATTTTAATTGTCTGTCTTCTACATGTGCAGGTTTTGTCTCCAGATTGTGAGCATGAGGAGGCCAGGTACCAAGTTCCCTTTCTTTGTCTGGAGTAATAAATACTGAGTGGTCCTACTATATCAGCCACATAATTTTTCCGAACACTAGCTCTCTCTGGCCCAGCAGTCATATTTATACTCATGACCCCAGCCTCCCATCAAAGCTGATTGGGCCAGATGAGGACACTTAGCTGAAGCCAGGCCAATCAGATGCTCTCTCTAGAGAATTTTAAGCTAGTATTAAAAGAGAGTGATTTCTGTTTCTTTGTGGTTGGCACAGTGAGAGTTGAAATTTGGAAGACTTACCCTGTGTGTGGAGGGGAAGAGGAGGACAGGAGTAAGGGCTAGAGTATCAATGACAGGACTGAAAAGGATGGACAGGATTTTTTTTTAAGGTGGAGGGGTGGACCAAGAGTCCCAAAGCCTGTCTAAGCTAAGCCAGGCCTTAGCCCCAGCCCTTTGAGGAGGTCTGGCCATTGGGTCCCACGAGATGCCCCTGCTGAAGTTCTATAATAAATTGACCTTTCTGGCTTAACTTAGTTTTAGTTGTTTTCTATTCCTTGTAATCAAAACCCCTAACTTGTCTATTCAATTTGCTTCTTCCTAGCCATACAAAAGAACTGCAGAGCTGTCCAGGGACCCCTATTAACCAAAGAATGGGTTAAATTCTTTCCCTGCCTAACTAGGGATAGGAAATTCTCCATTTCCATGGGCAGCTGCCTTCAGAGAGTTAAACAAATGGACGGGATATTTAGCTGCTAGTTTTATGTCATCGAGGTATAAAGTTGCTATACTAGTTTTACCTCATCCGGTTATTTTGACCAGCTCTTAGAAACGACTGAAGGATTTTGCTCCTACGTTCCCAAAAAACGGATGATAAAGATTCCTCCCCTCCCCATAATCCTCAGGTGATTGGAGGGTAACCAGGAATAAATGAATTTTGCAGATAATCCCCAAGTCTTATCTAAACTCTTATCTTGACCAATAGCTTCCTCTTCAGCCTTTTACCAGAGCTGTGGACAAGAAGCAAATGGACTGTGACAAGCTGAGTTTTTATCTCCTTTTATTTCCCTCACACGCCTCCAGTGGAGATGCTAATGAACAATGACAAGGAAAACAAGACAGGTGGCAGGAGGGCAAAGAGAAGAAACAAAAGCCCCGACGGTTTGAGCACTAGCCGGACAGCTCTCAGGACTTGTCTTAAGGAAGCTGGGGGGTGAGGGGGGGGGGGGCTTTGGGAACCTCCATCACTGAAGGTGGGGAAGAGAAGTGACAGGAACCCAGAGTATGATCTTGCCTTGGGAGCCTTGCTCCACGTTTCACAAAATACTTTCCCCAAGTTTAGAACACTGCACTTACAAGACAACACACTCCTTCCAGGTATTTGAGATTCTTCAGGTGAGGCTCTCACTAAATGGAAGAGAAGCTCGCTTTCCTCCTAAATTCGGTTCTGCCTGGAATCTTTTATGAGTCTGTGCAGACCCTAAAGGCACTGGAGTTTTTAGTCTAGCCTCTACCATGAGGTAAAGCCAGCGCCGTACCCCCATCTCACTTTAGAGGTAGCCATTCGGCTTTGATGTGTAATTTGAGGCAAGCGATCTCCTGCCCCCCCTTTCTTTTTTCACTGAAAACCACGGTATAGCCACAAAGCTGAGGTACAAAGGGGAGGATGGCTGCCCAGCAGCGCCATCTTAGAACGAGGGAAAACCTCAGCCAACTGCATCAGATAATCCTTTGTTGTGATATTTCAAATGTGATGGTTCAAACTTGCTCTGAGAAGCGGTTAGGTACTCATTGCTGAGACCTTGAATTTGGCGGGCGATGCCAGAACATAAGATCGCAAGCAGAGGAAGACAATGGTGTTTCGTTATTCATGGAAACATGCTGCTGGTGTGCTTCAGTCTGAGCTTTGGATGAACAGAAAATGTGCTCCCAACTTCTTTTCCTCTTGGTGAAATCCTGACGCAGCATTTCTGGTTTCAAAGGGAGCCGTGTAAAAAGACCAACAGAAACCCCACAAAATGAGACCACCTTAAAATCAAGTTTACTGGCTAAATGGGATTAAGCTAGAGTTGTGTTTTAAAAAGAATAAACCAGAAAAAACAAGTCTTTGCTGCATGGTGCCCACTTCTATCTAAACAGCTCTGAAGTCCAGATGCAAGCTGTCACTGGAGCATCTCTGGAGAGAGCGTGGGAAGTTAAAAGTCAGTGTTTTTGATTAATTAATAATCATCCTCAGCTGTGTTGGCAAATGATAAAAACAAATTGTCTGCCTTTAAAGTAAGGGTGGAAGATGTGTGCTTACCCAGAACCGAGGGGGAAGGAGGAAGAGCCCTGTTGGCCTAGTCTGCCCTTGACTGGTCTGGTGGTGGTTGAACAAAAACCATGTTGTAGGTCTCTTACCCTATAAAATCACGATAACAACCGTAGCTTGGGCAGTCAGGGAGGGAGACGAAGGAAACCAGTGTCTAAGGAATGGCTCAAAGGACTATTTTATGGCTACCAATTTGTCTTCTAGAACAACTCAACTAAGCATCTGCAGGAATAACTGTTGCTCTGTTTGTCATTGTGAAAGTCATACAGGCATGAGTCAGCAGGCTCCCTCTGAGTGTGTGTGTGTGTGTGTGTGTGTGTGTGTGTGTGTATTGGGATGAGATGAGGTTTTGTTGGTAGTTTAGAAGAGAAATGCACAGACCCTTCTCCTTTTGAATTTTCCACCTACAAGCAAAATAATGACTCCATGTCATTCTTTCCTGAAGACTGTGGCCATGGCTGCAACTGGGTGCCATCTTTCTCCCTCCTGAGCCTGTGGTTCATCAGCCATACTTCTCTTATAGGACTTACCCTTTATCCCTGGTACTGCAGTCATTCTTATCTCCTCAGATGTACTGATGTTTTGCCTTTTTGCCAGCACCTCATACAGACTTTTGGCTAGCACAGACATATGACACATCTTAAATATTGGAATGGATAGAGGCAGGAAGAAGGGGTGGATGGACCTGTGTTGGGTGCTGTATTCATTCTGTGGCTTGGCCAGTGGAAGTTCTACCTTCCCCAGTGACTGTTAGCTCTTCCTTCCTTCTGTCTCTACTGCCAGAGCCGTGAGGCAGGCTCTTGGTTAATTTTGGCCTCTTCTACTCTCATGGTCTACAAATAATCCCCATCTCTTACCTGCCTCTACTTTCATCCATCTTACACACTCAGTCTACCTTGTTTCTATCTCTATCCTACTCTAGCCTCCAAGCTTTCCATGACCCTCATTTATCATCAAATAACTCCCACACACTACTCCCAATGATTCAAGAGCCTTCACATTGTGGACCCAGAATACTATTTCCATCCTAACAAACTACCCCCCTGATGAGTCAAATGTCCAACACAGTTTCTATAAAAATTCATTTTTGATTTCCTAGTTCCATCCCTAAGGTAAAACTCCACTCAACCTTCAAGGCTCAGGACAAATGCCACTTCCTTCATGAAGTTTTCTATTTCACCTGTTGGATACGATTTCCATTCTCTTGATCTTTATTCTGCTCCCCATCTTCTCCCTTTGTATTAGACTATGTACTTATTTCATTACTAGATTAGAAGCCCCTGCAGGCAGGAAGGACAAGTTCATCTTTGCCTCAGAGTTGCCAACAGAGTGCTGGGAACCAAGCAATCCCACTTGCAGCTGAATTATATTCAGAAGGAAACCAAGTGGCCAGGCTCTCTTCCCACTGGCAGCCTATCATCTATGGCTGACAGTCAACACAAGTGTGGCTGCAGCCCCTCAGCTAAGACTCTGGTGTCTGGATGAACACGGAAAATCCACAACTCTGACACAACTGAATGAGTATTCACCTACATTAGTTTCCTACTGTTGCATAACAAATTACCAACAACTTATTGACTTAAAACAATGCATATTTATTAGTTCACAATTCTATAAATCAGAAGTCTGGCACAGCATGCCTGGGTTTTCTGCTCAGGATAACACAGTGTTGAAATCCAGGTGTTGTTAGCCCTACTGAGTTCTTGCCTGGAGGCTGTGGGAAAATAGTCCACTTTTAGCGGTTTCTTATTTGTTGGTTGAATCTAGTTTCCTGCGGTCATAGGACTGAGGTTTCTGCTATGATGAGGTTAGGGCCACTGTGATAGATTTCCCTTTCTTTTTTCATTTTTTAAATTTTTTATTAAAATGTTTTATTTTATTTTTTGAGAGAAAGAGAAAGAGAAGCAGAGCATGAGCGGGGGAAGGGCAGAGAGAGAGGGAGACACAGAATTCAAAGCAAGCTCCAGTCTCCCAGCTGTTAGCACAGAGCCCAATGCAGGGCTCGAACTCGTGAACTGTAAGATCATGACCTGAGCCAAAGTCAGATGCTAAACCGACTGAGCCACCCAGGAGCCCCTAAATCTCCCTTTCTTAAGGTCAACTGTGCCATAAAACATAATCTAATCATGGGAGTAAAATCCTTCATATTCAGTGGATGTCCACACAAGTGGACCCAGGAAAACTAGGGTCCACTTTAGAATCCTGCCTACCATATCACCTTAAATATCAATTTGAGGCCTTGGTAAGAGTTGAGGCCAAATCAACTCTGTGGGCAAATGGTGGCTGGAGAGACCACCATGTTTCTTTAATGAGTATACAAAAACATTACAGAGACGGGAAAACAGGAATTCTGGAAAAGTTGGGGGAGGCCTAGAATTCCTGAAGAGCTTTGGTTGTCTGAGAAGCAGAGAGCTTTCCAGACAGAAAGGACGTGAGAAAGAGGGGGCAGGAGTGAACGACGTAGCTGCCGAACCAGAGAGACCAGTGAAGACAGCAGAAGCAATAAGGAAGGAAACCTGCCTGGAGCCCCAGTCAGAGCTGTAATTCTGAGCTATTGTGTTTGGGGAAGTTACTGGCATGGCCGAGGTTAAGGGCAAAGGGGACTACTTTTTGGTGGACATGCTGGAGTACGTGGGGAGTCCAAATGGGATGAGTCTACAAGAGGCCAGTTGGAGCCAGACAGCCCATGAGATGGCCAAGGGGTGGTATGAAGGGACACTGAAGAAGGCAAGACCTTTGGCTGTTGAGCAAACCTGCATAGAACAGGTAGTATTAAGGTAAGATTGACAAACCTAGTGTCACAAAGGACTCTTGCTATGGATAAAGCAGGAATTATTTTCCGAGACCACAGAGTCTAAGGCAGAGCCAAATGTTGGCCCAGGAGGCACAAAGTTTACATTCTTGGGCCCAGTTTACTGCTGACTCACCCTGTGACAGTGGGCACCTTACTGGATTTTTTCAATGCTTTTGTTTCCTGATCTATAAAATGAAAATGAAAAACAACCCTGCTGGCTGCTCAGTGTAATTAGTGCATAGGAAACACCTCGCCATCCCTGGCTGTTGGGAACATGCCTTTTCCCATCCCAGGACTCTGCACTGTGGCTTCTGCCAGTGAGTTAATGATTTAAGGCTGAGGAGGGACACAGCATAGGTGCAGCTTAGCCTGTTATGGCCCACCTATGGGTCAGAGGCCTCACAAAAGGGGCCCTGGGCCCAAGGAGAGTCACATCCAAATCTGGTGTAAATCAGGTAGTAATTCTTGTTCAGGATTCTCCCTTTATGCCATATAATACTCTCTTGTTAGACTCCTTTCTAGAGGAACTCTTCTGGGGTTTCCAGGGTGAAGAAGTCTCCATAAGTCACATTTACATCACTATTCTCTTTCAGACCCTGCCGTTCATTTTGTCAAGTGAAGCCCAAAGGTCACTGTTGAAAACGGTGTCAAACTGCGAGGCTACTGTAGAGTCTTTGACATGAGAGCTAAGCACCAGCTTCCATCTTGTATGTCCCATAGACGTACTCTGGACATCAGTACAGTATTGGTAGGTATCTATAGGAAGTCAGAAGCCCATTTTTACATGAGGCCCAGATCAAATCCTAAAACTCTCAAGACAATATCAAAAAGTTATTGCCACGTCCTAGCATTTTCTGGCCCCCAACTAAGTGCTTAGAAAGAGCTGGGCTGACTTTTCAAGGACTTTGAAGAACAGACAGTGATTGGAACTGAGGAGAAACCCAAAGTGAAAGGGTGCAGTGAGAGCTGCCACTTTCCAGAAGAACCCAGGGCAAGTCCTGGCAGAGAAGTGTTGTAGCTGAGATTGCCGGACACTGCACCAAACCTCAGAGAGCAGTCAAAACCAACCCATGGGATTCTGCTCCTACCTGAAGGCTACATCTGTCAGGGGCTCCTTCAGTCCTAAGCAGAAAGATCCTTCTGTGACAGTACACATCTTGTGGCCTGAAGGTGCCCCACTGACTGACAAGTATCTCCTCAGGTCTGGTCTTCTCCATGTGAGGTCCCAGAGCACAGTCAGGCCAAGTAATGAGGCACTGGGGTCCCAACATGCGACTCCTCTTTGTGGGCCCACCTTCCCCCCACTCCCAGGATAGACCCACGGCCTACAGGACCATTTGAGGAAGTACTGATTGGTTTGGATCCTCTCCAGAATCTCCTGTGGTTTCCAGGTAGACAGGCCTGTCCTGATCCAATGTTGCCCAAGGCCTCCTGTGGATTCTCAAGGAATCTCTGATGACAGCCAGAGCGTATGTCAGAAATGATCCCCCTATGGCCTCTCTGCCCAACCTTGGAGTTTCTTTCAGTATTGTTCTAGAATTGAGCAGTGTCTGGCCATATCTTCCATTCCAAGTGGTTTTGCCTGCAATAATTCTTGGTGCCTGTTTTTGTTTCTGAACACATTGCCTTTGACATCTAGAACTCTATTAAGCCCCAGCTCTGTGTGTAGCAGGAATTCATCTTTTAACAAAAGGCCCTTCTGCAGCTTGGGGCTCTGGTTTTCAAGCTTAACTCAAGGGTTTGTTTATAGGAAAGGATATTTGTATTAACTCCACTACTAAGGGGCTGCATGACTTTGGACAAGTCACTGAATTGCTTTGGACCTCAATTTCCTCATCAAGATAATGAAGAAACCAGACTAGATCAGCTCTAAGATGCATTTGGGCCCTAACATCCCATCATCTATGATCTAACCATTCTGGGGTTTCCCTGGAGACCTTCAGTTATTCAACACATGTTCATTCAGCAATCATTATGTGACAATTTCTGTGCTACGTCCAGTGAACAAGATATGTGCCCTGTCCTCAAGGAGTTTATAGTCTAGTAAAAAAGTCACCAAACTTTATTTTTTTAACATGTACAACTATTTATTAAAAATGTGAACTCAGCGTTGTAGGCCGAGACAACTGGAGGGCTCACCTCATTAGTTCTCTGAATCTTGGGGATCTCTCCATTGCCTGACACACAGCATCTTAGAAACTGTTGTTTCCTATATGCTGTGTTTTTTTCTGCTTTTTTTTTTTTTCCAGACCAGAGGGTAAATTTGGTCTCTAGTATTCCATATGGGTCAGAAGGAGAAGTCCCACCCAACATTTTTGATAATCCAATCCAGTTAAAAAAAATAGAAACTGCATCCCAATATTTATATTTATTTGCAAATTTTATATACATATATACTTGTGGATAAGTATAATAAATATTAGTCATATTTATTACTAATGGTAAAGCTTAATTTCTTTCTTTGCTTTTACCTTAAAGCACAGATATAAATAGAAATTAAAATATTTTCTTCTTGCACCTTATTGGATTTTCCATGTATACTGCAGGCCCAGAGCAAAGGGCTTCAGGGGTCCAACTCTGTGAACTATCAAAATCAGTCAAAAAAGATATCCAAGATACTTGGTATGGGTAACATTTTACATTTAGTTCTAAAACAAGATGGTCAGAAATAGGGCCTGACCACACTTTGGCTGAGACCAACTAAAGCCATTGTTCTACAGGGATAGTTCTTTAAAAATAGAGTTCCTGGGGTACCTGGGTGGCTCAGTCGGTTAAAGGTCTGCCTCTTGGTTTCGGCTCACGTCATGATCTTGTGATTCATGGGTTCAAGCCCCATGTCAGGCTCTGTGCTGACGGTGTGGAGCCTGCTTGGGATGCTCTCCCTCTCCCTCTCTCTCTGCCCCTCCCCTGCTCTCTTCTCCCTCTCCCTCTCTCTCTCTCAAAATAAATAAATAATTTAAAAAATAGAGTTCCTAAAAATGGAATTCCTTGATCCTGTTTGGCAAGTTTCCCTTTATCTTTTCCCTTTACCTTGGTCAGGCCATACTTAAATGTTGCATTGAATGCATTCTCTGCACCATGCTAGGTAATGTAGGCGGATCTCTGACTACATACAAATGACCTTCTTCAGTTTAGGGTATTTGCTTCCCCACCTGTGTTACGGCTGAGCTGCACCCGTGGGTGGGCTTTAACCACTTGCACCTGAAGAAAAAGAAAGAGGGCACCGGGATTGCGTCTGCATTTCCCTTCTGGGACTCGAGAAGGTTGCCAGGAGACCTGGCTTACTCCTTTCCCCCACCAGCCTGTTCCGCCTGGCTCACAGAGCAGCAGCAGCAAGCTGGCTGGGGGGAGTCGTGCTGTGCTGGAGAAGTGAGCCTGCAGAGCTCAGGGTGTTAATCACTTTCACCCTGCTGCTGCTGCTGCTTGCTCTGGCGGCTCAGGCTCCCCCGGTGCTGCCGGCAGAGGGTCAGTGCAGCAAACCAGCAGGAAATAGAATGGTCGGCAGGAAGGGTAAGAAAGAAACCTATCCTTTCTCAGACAGGAGCTTTACTTCCACCCTGGTCCACAGCTTCAAAGGGCAACTGCTTCACAGGGAGAGTATTTTGACCAAATCCGGTTTGCATGTTTGAAATAAGACCATTTCTCGATCTCTGAAACAGAGTCCTAGAAGGCCCCATTCCCAGCAGCCTTGACACCCTTCCCCCCTCCATCCTCCTCCCCAGCTCTGGCAGTCCTGGTTATTCCAGCTGTCAGGGCTGGCCACTGACCGACTGACCGACCGTCCGGGAGGGACCGTGGGGCCAAGAAGCCCCAGACCTGTCCTCCACTTGGACAATTTTGCAAACCTTTGCATAAGAACAGATTGCACAAGCCTGCATGTGTGAGGTTAAGGGAAGAAAAAGGGAAGAGTGTTTTCTGCTTATGACTGGGACCCTGTTATTCATTGGCTTGGGTGTTTCAGCTGAGTTTTGTGGATTAGGAGGCCAAGTCATGTCAGCACTAGAAACCTCCCAGGTCTCAGTCATTTGCGCTACCCCACCTCTTCCCCGCAGCCCATACCATTCCTTTAAGAGAACCCTCCTGTTTCACGCTTTCACAGGGTGAAGCTGTTCTAAGTGGTGTCTTGGGTGACACCCAGCTCACGCTGCCCAACGGAAGGTGAGAAGAAGTCCGGGGGACCTCTCTGTGGCCTCCTTCTTCTGCCCTGCTCCTCCTTCCTGAGCTGGGCAGGAAGCAGGACTCACAGTGAGAGCTCTGCTCTGGCCTCTGGTGGCGGCTAAGCTTCCATCCTGCCTGATGGTTCAGGGAAGGATAGTTGGTCACATGAAGGCCAGGGCGGTTGTGTGATGTGGGAGGCGGTGAGTGCCATGTTCCCACACTGAAAGTCATGATGACACTGTTAAAAACGACCGGTGGGTGGGGGAAAGTGAAAGAAAAAGAAGAGGGGGAACAGAAACCAAAGTGAGCCAGAGAAGGATCAAGCACGAGTAACGGCCAACGCATGAACGGAGGCCAGGTCCGGGACGGGCCTGGAAGATAATCAGGGAGGAAAGAAATCAGAACAAGGAAAGCACAATGAGACCCAAAGAGAGAACATGTTCATTTGTCTGAAGAAAGGGCAGGTAATCTGACAACACCTGCACCAACAGAGTGTCTGGGAGGTCAGGTCCAAGGACACTCCTGGGTGCATCAGCTTCAAAGCCTCAAATACAGGACAGATGAGCCCCTGACAATGAAATCTGGGCCTCAGCTTGTTCAAGGCATTACTACATTCAGGCAAAAAAGGCCCGTGAGACGCCTAGAAGAAAAGAAAGATGTAAGCAAGGGAAAAAGGTCAGGGAGAGCCGCATATGCAGTCACAGCCCTTCCCTGAGCTAATCCCCACGCGTCCTGTCATCCTGTGTGTGATGAGAAGAAATAGAAGCCCGGCTTTTGGCCTCAAGAAATTCACAGCCCAGGAGAAGGGACAAGATGCACATACACAAAGCAGTAGAGAGCAGTAATATTATTGGCACTGCTCAGATGAACACAGTAAGAGAATACTGGTTGAAAGAAAGAACAAACGTATAAGATGAAATACAGAAAGGCTTTCCTGACAATGTCCCCTTGTGGAAATTAAAAAAAAAAAAAAGCAGGAATTAAGTTAAACAATGTTGACTAAATTGCATGAAAAATGTTAAACTGGGCCAAGAAGCTTACCCGGGCTCGTGGACAGCCTATCACAGGCTCCAGATCCAAGCAGAGAACAGGCAGCCTGATTGTCAAGTCCCATCTTCCAGGTGAGCTGGATCTACATAGACATGCTGGTCAATTCAATATTCAACATCTTCTTTCTTTTTTTTTTTAAGTTGGCATCCCTAAGAGTCATATTTAGCATTAAAAGGCAACAGGGAAACGTTGTTGAGCAGGACCCTGCAGGGAGACAGCCTGCTGGCATGGATGTAAGACTTGCCTTAGTCTGAGACACATGTTGGAAGACAACCTGAGATTAAAGATCAGATGAGTAACTGAGGTTGGAGGGCGGCCAGGTAGGGAGGAGGTGGGTTGTATGCGTGTGACTCAAAGAGGCAAGGGCATTCAACTTGCAATTGAGAAAAATGGATAGTGAAGGTGATGATAATTACAACAACATTTATTGAGTGCAGACTGTGTGCCAGGTGCTGTTCTAAGCACTTCACATGCATTAGTTTACACAACCCTCACTACCACCCCATGAGGTATTTATTATATTGTTATTTGCATTTTATACGTGAGGAAACTCAGACACAGAGAGATCAAGCAATTACCTAATGGAAGTTAGCCCAGGACTCCAATTAAATGCTACAACACTCTCTCTGAAGCCATGGAAAATTCACTGTCTCTGTTTCTTCATCTGTAAACCTTTGTTATCTAACCCGTTCACAGACACCCCGCAGATGATGAAGTCTTTGTGAAGAGCCTGGCTGTGTTGGCATTTTGAACATATTAGCATTATTATTAAGGCAATGCTTTTTCCAGCGATAATGAATACATGCTCACTTTCTCATGCAATACCACAAGGCCTTTAAGAAATTTAGAGGCTCATCAAATAAAGAACCCTCCGTGTTCACAACAGACAATAATGCCAAGGGAATCTTCTCTCAGGAGAAGAAAGGTCTCTTTCTGACACCCCTTTACAATTCTTATAAGGTTTAGGGGATGGCATGCTTATAAAAAGTTTCCCCACTGAGAAGAATAGCCGGGTTCTTGTCCTCCCCGAAGCCTCTCCCACAAAGGCCAAACCAGGGGACCAAGCCAACTCAGAAATCAGGTTTTGAGTCTAAGAGGTAGCAGATAGAGAAATAGATAGCAAATACATCTGTTTTCACAGGAGCCTGTTGTTCTCTGTACTAACTGCTATAAAAACGACATGAAACTAGCCACACATTAGTTTTGGTTCTCGTGACTAAATCAAGGAATGGCATGATGGTGCTGTGTCATTAGAAATGAAACCAGTTCTTAAACAAGAGAATACAGCCGACATTTTAATAACCTGAACGATTTCATAGAAAAATCAAAGCTGAAACTTCAACACCCCAGCCCTGAACACCTGCTGCTTGAGTTTGGTTCTGAACCAGTGAAACTTCTTTCTTGCATTGAAGATATGAGATGGGCCCTGACTTGCCCAGCACTCATGGTGGCCAGGGAAGTCTCCCTTCCATCTGCTGTTCTGCTAGGCAAACGTCAGTTCAGTCTTGGCCTTGACAGGGCTGACTAGATTTGGCACTTTAAGGAAATAAGAAAAGTACCTCATATTTTATTTCTATTTTTTCAAATACGTAACCTTATATATTTTGATATGTATATGTATATATGTATATGTGTGTGTAAATATATATATAAATATATATGTCATATTCAGATATGAATTTGACCTTCCCTGAGGTGTTGTCATCCACATCTTTTCAGATAAGGAAATTGAGATTTGAAGAGGTTAAGTGACTTACCTAGAAGCAGGCAAACTGGGGTTCTGCACAAAAGTTTTCTTATCTATATCTGCATTGTCTCCAATTTGGCCTTTATCACAATAATAATGATGTTGATGTGGTAAAAATACATAGGTTGCCTCCCTGGTGTCCATCTCCCCCTTCTTCTGACACAGTACCCACATTTTGCCTTAAGGGAACCCCCCTTCCTCAATTCCTCCCCTTTCCCCAACAAGTGCATATATCCAGCTCCCAGGTGTGCACCCTGACGTGCTTAAGCCAATCAGTGCACCCATCACCTGGCCACAGGGGTGAACATATGCCCAAATTTGGGCCAATGGGCTTTGAGGAAATGTTTGCTAGCACTTCTGGGGAAAAGCTTCCTCAGTCTTCCATTGGACAACCAGAGGGAAAAAATCCCTCTTTTCCTGGATGGCATATTAGAGAATACAAAGTCCCAAATTCCCTCAGTTGTTTGTGCTGGCCTGGGGATGAAGCCAGCACACAGATGGGGCATTGCCATGAACAAAACAGTACGGAGCTGGTAGCATGAGGAGGGTGTAAATCATAGATTACACTTTGGAGTTTTCACGCTACGAGCCAATGCGATCCTTTGTTTGCTTAAGCCAGTTTGAGTTTGCTATCCTGTTATACCAAAGCAAATACCACTGGCATCACTCCCAGTAACATCTGATTATTGCTTTGGCATCTCAGTCAATAGCATAAAACCCATTCAACCAAATGGGTTCAAATTAATCAGCATTTCTGGAGCATGCCCAGCTCTGGGGCCACACTCTCCAGAGGGGACTCACATTTTTATGTTCCCAGAATGTACCTCTTTCAGTTTCCTGCTCCATATTGTCTCCATCTATGCCTATCCTTTCCAATACCCTCCAAAGTGACAAGAGATGCCTGCGCTCTGCTGAGGAAACCAGCAAGGGAGTAGGCAGCTGGCTGCGGATCTTAGGTACAAGCACCATAAAGAAAAGTAGTGTCAAGACTGGATTTTGCCACAGCATATTTTTAACAGAATGTAAAATCAAGTGGAAGGTTCTTTGGAACACAGTTATATACATGATCATCTCACCAGCTCCATGTCAAAATGCTGAATGAATCCCAAGGAATTTGGGCACCCCTCTGAGGATCTTTATTTGCTAGTGGTTGACTCTCACAGAAGTTCAGAGATTGGGCATCGAAGATTATAAAGTCCCATGGGTCTGAAAATCTGTGATAGGAACTGGTTTTGCAATGCTACTCAATCTTGGTTTCTCTTGAAAAATTCTGTTATTTCCAGTTTTGGCCAATATGACTAAGCACAGAGACAGAAATACAGTCTAAACAGTTAAAAAGAATCCTGTAGCGGGACGCCTGGGTGGCTCAGTCGGTTGAGCGTCTGACTCTTGATTTTGGCTCATGTCGTGATCCTGGGGTCGTGGGGAATAGATGAGTGACTAGATACATGGACAAGGATGGTCCTGCTAGAACTCCACGTGAACCCTCTAGAACCACTGTTGTCAAGTGAGGTCTCCCAGGTGCCTAGTAGATTTGCATTTTTGTACGTGGTGATGATTGTGTTTGCATCAGCAGAGGGCCTCTGTCAAACATGCGGATGTTAGCACTGGTTTTGAATGGTTCTAATGTTCATCCACAGACATTTAAGTGCTAGGGTGTAAGCTTAGTTCCTTGAAGCCTGTCTTGATGGTATTAACTGGTAGGTTTGTGGACAAGCAGGAGTGAATGCCATCTTCTCCTTGCTCTGTCTAGTGTCTTGTTGCAGCCGGCAGGGGCTCATAGCACTGTGGGGAATGGCTGGAGTTAGCAGGGGTTTCAAACTTTCAATATGGACTCGGGGAGTGGGAGGAGATAGTGTAGAGGGATATTGGATGTCCCCATAGGCATCTTTGGGCACTCCTCCTTAGTGGTCCTAAATGCTCAATATATTAACTTGCATATAACCTTGTTTATGAAAAGACTCAAATTTGGGGAATATTATGGAAACGCATACCCAATTATGCACCTATTAATAATAAAGCAGACTGCGTATATTTGTATAAAACAGTCTCCAAATACATAAAAAAGGAATTACAGAACAGTGACTGTAGTATGTCACTCTACTGTATGTGGGAGATGTGTATCACACACAGATGTTGTAAATGCCTCACAAGAAAATGGTGAACAGAGGGGAGTTCTGTGAAGGACACACAAGAGGGAGGAGAGACTTTCACTGGACATTCTTGGAACCTTCTGAATTTTGTACATGTTCAATGTATTCAAAACTAAAAAAGAACTTTAAAGAAAATGATTCCAGAGGAAGAAATTTTGAGTTTTGGCTATAGGTTGCAATAATCTCTTTTTCTGATTTATGCTTGAATTATCTCTGAGCCTTTTGCTTTCTGCAGGATCTATCATATCACATGTCAGGTGATAGGCAGGCTGTTCTGCCTGACAACGTCTCGCTTTTAACATCCTCTTCCAGTGAAGCTTTACATGACGTGGTAGTACATGAATGGATTGAAAAAGGGCAGCGTTCCTCATAGTTAATTTATTTTAAACTAGGAATTAATTTTAAAAATAAATCCTACAGGGCGCCTGGGTGGCTCAATCAGTTAAGTGTCCGACTCGGTTTTGGCTCAGGGCATGATCTCATGGTTCATGAATTCAAGCCCCTCATTGGGCTCTGCGCTGGCAGAGGAATTCTCTCTCTCTCTCTCTCTCTCTCTCTCTCTCTCTCTCTGCCCCACCTCTGCTCACACACTCTCTCTCAAAAAATAAATAAAAGTAAAAAATCCTATAGTTACTTCGTGAATAGCATACTTGTAGTATATTGTGGTTTTCTGTTAAAAAGCATTACTCTGTTAAGCGTATGCATTTAAATCATTTCAACCACTGATCAAACTAATACCCTAAAAACACCTGCAGAACACTTCCCTTTGAATCAACACATAATAGATCCCTCAAATAAATAATTGATTGATAATTTACCATAGATAGGTATTTCACCAACATCACTTTGTACTTTTAAGCAAATTTCTGTTTTCTCACATTCCAAAGCAATATGGTTTCAAATTCCAAAGATAAGTCCTTTCTTAGTTTTGAGGGAATTCATGTTTGAGATACACATAAGCACAGCGAATCATTTAAAACTAGAAAACATTCGTGAGAAGAAGTATTTCAATCACATCTCAGCCAACTTCAGGAGAAAGGATGTTCAATTTCTCTGGGATAGCTATCAGGAATAGCCAGATATAAAACACTTACATTCACCTACCATTAAAAAAAAAAAAAAGCTTTCACAGAAACAAGGAAACAAAGATGGAAGGCCTGAGGACAGCAGCAATAGCATCCCCTGGGTGTTTGCTGGAAATGCAGAGTCTCACATGCATTACAATTTGCATTTAAACAAGAGTCCCAGCTGGTGATCATGATCCTGTTAAAGTTTGAGAAGCTCTGGGTGAAGAAACCTTAATGATGTCCAAATTCAGGTTATATTCTTTAGTGAACACTCTATATAATCTTCAACAGTGAAGACAAATTACTCTTTTGAGACCAGAGAGTCAGACTTATCAGAAAAGACTGTAATAGTCATTGTTCCCTCCTTCCACCTACTTGTGAAAACATCCTTCCTCTCTTCTGAATCCATGTCCTTCACGTCTTCCTAGACCATCTATTACCCCTTCTGCCAGGATGACCACTTTTTCCACTGCTTCCTTCCCCTTCACCGATGACACAGAGGTCTCCCTTATGCATAAAACATACACACACGTTTTCACCATGCTAACAGCTCAGCTACAATCTTTTCTTCCCCATCACTACATTTCTCAAGAGCAGTCTGCAACCAGAGGGCAGTCAGACCTGAATCAGGTCTCCTGAAGGCCCCGAATATTTAACTGCCAAATCCATAGGCCTGGCCTTGGTTACCTCCCTGGATCCCTCTGTAGTGTATGAATTCTTTCTTTAGTACCGTTGTCTCCAGCATCTGTCCTCCATCCTCCTTTTGCCACGCAAGCAGGTGCATTTCTCTCAACTTAGCCCAAGGGCATCTCTTCTCTTTCTAACCCTATACCTTTGCTGTGTGTTCTTTCCCCCAACTCCCTCCTGCTTCAAAGGTCATCTCCATGCAGCAAACTTCCCAGACAGTGTCTTCAGCACTGACCTCTTTAGCACTCCAATAGTCTTGTTTGCATTCATTTAACATTTATTGAGAGCCTATAACATGCCATTGCACTGTGCAGGAAAGCAGATACATTCCTGACCTCATGGCACTTACAGTCCACCAGGTAACATCGATATGGAGCAAGTAATACAAGTGAGAGAAATACCAAAGAACCAGGAAAGGGTACAGTAATCAATCCCTTATCCACAGTTTCCCTTTGCATGATTTCAGTTACCTGTGGTCAACTGTGGTCCAGAAGCAGATAACCCTCTTATTTTATTTATTTATTTATTTATTTATTTACTTACTTACTTACTTACTTACTTATGTTGAGAGAGAGAGGTCACAAGTGAGCAAGAGGCAGGGAGAGAGAGAGAGAGAGAGAAAGAGAGAGAGAGAGAGAGAGGGAGAGAAAGGAGCGGGGTTCACCTGAAGCAGGGCTTGTGTTCACCTGAAGCATGACTCAAGCTCACTCTATATGGGACTCGAACCCATGAACCATGAGATCATGACCTGAGCCAAAGTCAGATGCTTAATGACTGAGCCACCCAGGCACCCAATCCTCCTTTTGATCTATCTTCAGAAGGACAATAGTAGCCTAACACTACATCACAATGCCTGTATCATTGTCCTCACTTCATCTCACCATGTAGACATTTTATCATCTTCCTGTCATCACAAGAAGGGTAGGTACAGTATATTAAGATATTTTGAGAGATGGAGAAAGACCATATTCACATAACTTTTTATTACAGAATATTGTTAAAATTGTTCTATTTGATTGTAATTATTGCTAATCTCTTATTGTGCCTACTTTATAAATTAAGCTTTATCATAGGTATGTATGTATAGGAAAAACAGTATATATAGGGTTTGGTACTATCTACAGTTTCAGGCTTCCACTGGGGCTCTTGGAATGTATACCCCATGGATAAGGGGGAATACTACATAATCAAATCTAGTTTATTTATTTTTTAAACATTTATTTGTTTTTGAGAGACAGAGACAGAGGGTTAGTGGGGGAGGGGCAGAGGGAGACATAGAATCCAAAGCAGGCTTCAGGCTCTGAGCTGTCAGCACAGAGCCTGATGCAGGGCTTGAACTCACGAACCATGAGATCATGAGTTGGATGCCCAAAACCAACTGAGCCACCCAGGCGCCCCTAACCATATCTAGTTTAGAGAATAGGGTTACCACATAAAATACAGGACATTGAGTTAAAGTTGAATTTCAGATAAACAACAAATTCTTTTTTTATTATAACTATGCCCCAAATATTGCATGGTATATACTTATGCTAAAAATAATTTGTTTATCTGAAATTCAATTTTAACTAGGCATCTTGTATTTTTATCTGCTACGTCTGGCAACCCTACTAGGAAAATTCTGGTCAGTTGGAAAGAAAAGTCCTTAGAAGTTGAGTAGGAATTAGCAAGCAAATGGTGATAGGACAGGGGAGACATTCGAGGAAGGGGAAATAGTTGAGGCAAGAGTGTGTAATAAGAGTTTCATGCTTTTCAGGATCTGAAAGAGGTATAGTATGGTTGGATCATGAAGAAGAAGATTATTGGGAATTAATCTAGTGGGGAGAAGTCAGATCTTGCAAAGCCTGCCTCATGGTAAGGCTTTTGGAGTACCCTAAAGACAATAGGAAACCGTTTAAGAATTTCAAACAGAGGAGAAAATGAATCTGAAATGGTTCTAGTACCAATTCCAATGTGGTGGTGTTGGGTGAGGGTTTTTTACCCACATCACCAAGAAGCAACTCTCTGGACACCAACAGGATGTCCTGTAAGTCAACTTAATTCTGAGACTATCCGCACTGCGTCAGATAGCATCATATTCCACAGGTTAAGGGTTTACTCCCACAAGACTGCCCCCATACCCTGACTTCAGATCATAAAGCCAGGTTGTCACCTGTTTTTCTGACCAACCAGCTATAGATGGGAAGTTCCCATGACCCCCTCCTCATTGGGTTCAATAAATTTGCTAAAGCAACTCACAGAACTCAGGGAAACATTTTACTAACTACATTACCAGTTATTATGAAATAATATAACTCAGGAATAGGCAAATATGAGAGATGCATGGGACAAGGTGTGTGGGAAGGGGCGCCTCTCTCCCCCAATCTCCATTAATTTACCAATGTGGAAGCTCTCTGAACCTCATCATTTTGGGTTTTTATGGAGGCTTTACTACATAGCCATGACTGACTAAGCCACTGGCAATTGATTCAATCTCCAGCCCCTCTTCCCACCCTGGAAGTTAAGGGAGGTGGGGCTGAAAGTTCCAATCCTCTAATCACATGGTTGGTTCTCTTGGCAACCAGCCCCCATCCTTAGGTGTGGTCACCTCATATAACAAAAGACACCTTTATGGCTCTCATCACTTAAGAAATTCCAAGGGTTTTAGGAGCTCTGTGCCAGGAATGAGGAGGAAGGCCAAACATATTTCTTATTATAAATCACAATATCACAGGGCCAGAGCTAATGTTTTGAATGAGCTTTCTAGCTGCCAGATGAAGAAAGGAATTGAAGGGGCAAGAGTAGATGTAGGAACTCCATTTCTGAGGCTACTGTGATAGTCAAGACATGTTAGTGACTTGATCATAGCAGCTTTCTCTCACTGGTCCCCAGACCCAGCCTGTTCTAAACCTCCCTACACACTTCCACCAGCACCAAAACTTCAAAATGTTGCTCTGAATGTATGATCTAACTCCTAAAAATATTTAGTGGCTCTTACTGCACGCCAAAACAAAATAAAACAAACAAACGCAACAAAAAGACCCCGCCTCATCTCCTTTGCATGGTATGCAAGGCTTTCTTTAATTTTGTCAGAGCAGGGGGGCGCCTGGGTGGCTCAGTCGGTTAAGCACCTGACTTTGGCTCTTTTGCAGTCTGTGAGTTTGAGCCCTGCGTTGGGCTCTATGCTGACAGCTTGGAGCCTGTTTCAGATTCTGTGTCTCCCTCTCTCTCTGACCATCCCCTGTTCATGCTCTGTCTCAAAAATAAGTAAACGTTAAAGAAATTAATTTTGTCAGAGCAGAACATATCTTTCCTGTTTTATCTTTCCCTTTTTCCTGCAAGTGACAGGTTCCTGCCCAATTGGCCATTTTCTCTGAGCTTTTATTCCACCTAGCTCACTGTCACTCATTTTCCTTCCCTCTCTTCCCAATTTGTATATATTTCTTGTGTGTGTGTGTGTGAGAGAGAGAGAGAGACAGCACAAGTGGGGGAGGGGCAGAGAGAATGGGGGAGAGAGAGACTCCCAAGCAGGCTCCATCCTGTCAGCATGGAGCCTGGCTTGGGGCTCAAACACCATCCGGGAGATTCATGACCTGAGCCAAAATCGAGTTGGACACCTAACCGAGCCACCCAGGTGCCCCTTAATTTATTCAAGCTCCAGCTAAAAAGTCTTCTTCAGTGAAGCTTTTCATAAACCACTCAGATGGTTACTATAGAAACTTATGCATTCAACTCATATTTAATAAGGTCCTGTGATGTCAGGCACTGTTAAGAGTTACGAAGATCATTCTGTTGTGAGACCAAAAGTAAGCCAAAGCTTCTGCGGGAAGTGGACCCTGAGCCCATTCTGCTGGGTTTAAATCCTGGCTCTGTCACTCACCTCATAATGTTAGTGAAGTTACTTAACTGTCCCATGCCTCAGTTTCCCCCATGGGGATACTATCAGTAAGTATCTCATATAACTTTGAAATTAAATGAGCTAATGTTTGAAAAACAGTCCCTGGGACATTGTAAACATTCAAAAACTGTTAACTACATAGCCATGTATAGTGTGGACTGCCTAGAGGAATGATCTTGGCATATTCAAAGGACAAGATGGGCACGGAGGCTGGTGTGGACATAATAAAGTAGCAAAGGCAGAGTGATGAGGTCAGAAGTAGGGACCAGGTCAAGCAGAATTTGGTAAGGATTTTACATCTATTTTGTGTGGCACAGAAAGACACTGAAACATTCTGATCAAGGAATAGCCATGATGTCACTCATGTTTTCGGAAGGTCACTGTATTTTGAAGAGAGCAAGAACGGAAGCAGAGAGACCACACGGAAGGCTACTGCAGTAGTCCAAGTGAAAAAAATGCTTACTTAGACTTAGCTGGTAATGATGGAAGCGATAAGAAGTAACATTCAGTATATATTTTAAGGTAGATGCATCAGGACTTGCTGATAGCTAGCTGTGTGTGAGAAGCAGGGAGGAAGTAAAAATATAGGCTTTTGGGTTGTGTTTATTGAGATGGGAAAGAGTGGGAGAGGTGCAGGTTTGAGGGGAAAGTCAGAAGTTCTGCTTTGACCGAATAAGATTTGAATTGTATATTAGACATCCAAGATGGGTGTCAAGCAGGTGGTTTGGTGTTATGGGTATGGAGCTCATGGGAGAAGTTAATATTGCAGATAACATCTGGATGGTGTCAAAAGCCATGGGATGAGCTCATGTATTGAATGTGGCTACAGAAGAGGACCAAAGCCCAAGATATTTCAATATTTAGGGGTCAAGAAGAATCATCAAAGAAAACCGAGAAAGGGACTGAGGAAGGAGGAAAACCAGGAGGGTGTGGTGTCCAATGAAGAAAGTGTTTCAAGAATGAAGGTGTGATCAACAACTGCCAAATGTTTCTGAGAGGTCATGTGAGATACCATCTACTTAGCTCAAAGTAAATCATTTTCTCAGCTCTATTTTCTCAGTGCTTGTACTTTTCTCCCTGCAATTTCCAACTATTATGCTCTGTAATGATCTTTCTCTTCTCTCGTCTCACAGAGCTTCCTTAGGGTCAGAGACCGTGTCGTGTTCCTCCCAGAATATCCACAGCTCTAACTGCTCGAAAAATGTTTGAATAGATGAATGAATCATGTGGAGTTCTATAAAATCTGGGAGACTACAACACTTAATACAGAATTAGCAATTAAGAGCTGGTTGTACCGAGATGTCCTAAATGTTCTTCTTAAAGACTTAATGTATGGGCTCTGTTCTCCCTAGAAAGAAGTAGGACTACCATACATCTGAGTTGGACTACTGCTAATAACAATTTATCCGGCGTTTCCATTGTTTTACTCTATGTTTCAAACATGGTGCAGTTCAAAAGTAACTTAGCCTTTATCTGATTTGCTCGCCCATGATCTTTATGCATGTACATGTACATTCATGCGCAGGGCACATGCGTGTGCATGTGCGCACACACACACACACACACACAGACACACACCCAACATGGTTATCCCTCATCTAAAGTTGGCTCCAGTTGATACCCTCAGAAGTCACCATTAACTTTCCCTGTCACATGTGAATACTAACATCATCACAGGAGATCAGGTATCAGGATAAATTGGTATTTTATATTACATGGTAATTCATTTCAAAACCATGACAAAAGGAGCTACAGAAATATAGGCACTAGGAATGACCAAATTCTTAAGGGAGGTGTGATTGAGGTGGCATACCCAGAAAAAGGCCAGCAGTCAGGGGATGAAATTTTTCCCTAGGCCGGCACGAAGTGGATCCGATAGAGTTAATAGGTCACTGAGTTGCTTTCTCTGGAAAAGAAAGCTAAAAATTAACAGTTCTGAGTAACAAAAATATCAACGTCTAAGTTAATGGATGTAAACTTTCAGCAACATGTTTATCTGGGAAATGTCCACTAGACAGCCCCAAAAGATGGCTACCCATCCCAAACAAGCATAGTACCCCCACAGAAATCAGAAGTGCCTGCCACACACACTCACCAGTATCACCTACCCGTGAAGCGGGCCTTCTCTGCGTGGCCTTCGGCACTCCCACTGGGGCCGTTGGTGATTATTTTCCTAGAATGCCACATTTCAGCTCCATGGCTCTTTTGGCTAGCTTTATTGTGGTGCCCTGAGAGCAATTATTCACATCTGATTCCTCTTGATCTCATACCTAAGAACTGAGAAGTGAGTCTCCTCCACTCCATTAATCATTTGCCTCCGTTTCAATATTTAAACCTTTTGTATAAAGGACTTGTGGTTCCCAGCCCTTTTACTAAATCTAGCTTTGTGTGCCCTGTTAAACTACAGCACTGATGAGCATGTGCACTACCCACTCGAGACTGGCATTATGAATTCTAAACTACTGCATCCTCTGCACATCCCTTAGCATGTTTTAGATGCTCACTATACACGTGCTGAGTTCTTAAGAGCAATACTGACAAAGTGGGGCATATCTGGAGCAAGGAATGAACAGGATGGCAATATTTGGTTTGGAGTCAGAAGCTTGAGAACTTCTTTCAAATAGAGTTGTCAGAAGAGCAGGAATAAGGGTTCTGCTATAAACTCTGGGTCATTATGACCTAATGATTCAACGTAGCATTTTCAAGCTACTTTTCAATATGATGTGGTACTGGGGAAAAAAATCCTATACTGAAAATAGTTTGGGAGATGCTGGGATCAAATAGCTCTCATGACCTTACAACTTCTCAGTGCCTTTAATATGTCAGTGTGCTTTGGACTCTAAAAGGGAGATATGTCATACAGCTTTTTCCTTTTATTCAACAAGTATTTAGTGCAGTCCATTGTTTCAGGTATGGTGCTGGGTCTTGGGAATACAATACTGAACCAAACAGACTGGATCTCTGCTCTTGTGGAGTTTATATGCTTAGTGTGAGAAACAGATTCCACACAAGTATTTATCAAAAACCACAGCAAATATTATATATATATATAAAAAGACATCACCATTTTCTAAGTAACACTCTATAAAGTAGGTAGACATCTTCTTTCACTCAGTATAAAAGATTGAAACTCATATATTTCTCTTAAAGCTTTTCATGAACAGTGTTCTGTTTACCTTGCTCACAGGTCTAACACATTCTCCTTGCTAAAAATGTATTACATTTTCAGAAGTAAAGACTGGAGGCAAAAGCAAGACGCAAACCACTCATTTATGAAAAGGTCAAAATTAATAAATACCCCCAGATGCTTGATGAGAATAGCTCCAGCTTTAGGGGCTGCTTCCATTACAGTGATGTTGAAACAGAAGCTATGTACTGCGGTCTACTCTGCAGCTAAAATGAATGTGGACTGACGCAAGGATCTGATCCACAGTGGTTCCTACTGAAAGTAGCTGATTTGAGTAAGCAAGTCTTCACAGTAATGCAAACCCGAACTAACTGTACTTTGTTGATTTCTAAACGACTCGGTTCTTCCTATTTTTATAGTGGGTATTTTTAACAGAAAAATACAACACTGATTTTAAAGTGTCATTAAATAATCCTGAGTCCATTTTGTTCTTCTTTTCATACACATCTGCAAAACACCAGCTATGTGCTAGACACTGCTAAGAACCAAGGAAAACAAAGAGGAAATAGCCTGGTTGTGTTTTATTTATCTCTGTGAAGTGAGGGGGTGGGGAGGGGGTGGGGGGGGGGGAGGATGCTACAGAGGGAAAGCCAAACTTAACATTTTCAAAACAATCAACTGGTATGTCAAAGCACACTGATATTCCTGTATCTTCAGATTTGTCTGTATCTCACTGTGGATCATTCTAACATACTCTCAGTTAACAAAAATAGTCACGTACAAAAAAACCTAAACACTTAATGAACACACTTAAAGGATCTAAAATTGAGCCCCTTTTCACTCCATGGTTATACTATATTGTGCTTCCTAGATTCCATAGTAGTATTACTTTTGCTAATAAAGAATCAAACTTGTAATTCACAAGAGAGACTTTAAAGGCTTCTTGTATCAAATAAAGCTATATGGTAAATGAACTTTTATCATTACAAACTATCATTTCACCTCAATGATCTGAAAAAAGAGCCATGCTTCTCTCCTCTCCAAGACCCCCATGGGTAATTTTTAATACTTTCAGACCAGGAAAGGGATATATTTAGAAAACACTTGGGAGGATATAACTCAAAGGAGACAGAGAAGTATTTTGACTGATTCCATCTCAATGACTATGAATGGGATTGACTACAAATATCATCACACTTGATTTTTTCCTATCATACCTCAAGGTTCTACACTTCTATTTCAATAATCTAACAGGAAACCCGACTCACCTCAGACCTAAATATCAATAGTATGATAAATAAAAAGTGAGACTGTCATTCTTTGGCATGACCCACATAAACCAAGTTTTTGAAAATTGAAAGAAAAAGTTATCTCATATAGCCTATCAAAAATAAACACACTCTTGGAAGATAACCATTAAAAGTTAAAAGTTACTATCACTCAATGGGGCACCTGGGTGGCTCAGTTGGTTAAGCGTCCAACTTCGGCTCAGGTCATGATCTCATGGTTCATGGGTTCGAGCCCCGCGTCAGCTTTGTGCTGACAGCTCAGAGCCTGGAGCCTGCTTCAGATTCTGTGTCTCCCTCTCTCTCTGCCCCGCCCCTGCTCATGCTCTGTCTCTCTCTAATAAAATAAACATTAAAAAAAAATTTTTTTAAAGTTACTATCACTCAATATCAAATCTTGTATATTGTTTTCTTAGCAAAATGATCAATTCCTACCTGGTTTCCAGTTGAATGGGGGGGGGTCAATATAACAGGACTTAATGCGTTTATGGGTTCACCTTCAACTGACTGGAGTATGGTCTATACATCACCACGCTCTAGACTGGGAGGTCAACTCTGTTTAATTATGAGCAGGCTACTTTGGGTTTCTAGATATAGAAGGTGCTTGTCAATTCAACTCTATCCATGGTCAGAACTTGGGTCATCCAAATGAAAAACAACATTATGACGGACAAGCAGTGATTTACTTTATTTAGGCTGAATTTATACCTTCCTAGTTAACAATGCCAATAATTTAAAAACATGTTGTCATTTTCTTGGTGGTGGGTCACTACCAAGAGTGAGTGAAACAAGCACGTAGAGATCTATGGCCCTTTTGTACGTTCTCCTTTATTCCTCATATTTTTTACTGCTTTGAGAGACTTTCAGGCAAGCATAAGACTAAGGAAATTTTAATAATTTCCCCAATAGGTAACTTGCTTTATAGAAATTTCATTTCCAACTTCTGGAAATAATGACAGACACAAAATTGTATTTAATTTTTTAATAAACCATAAAATTTAAATATTCAAATAAAAAGAAACAAAAATAGATATTTAAGCCAGCACTAATTTCTGTTTGTATTCTTCCTCTGGGGACCGGGGCTTGACTTACCTGGGACTAGAGTAGAGTAATATGTTATGATGCTGGTGTACTAATGAACAAGTAACAACGGGCAATGGCTTGATAACATTTACTTTCAAATCTGGAAGTCAAGATCAGTAGCTCACTTGAGCCCACTGCAGAAACCTCAAACTGGTCTTGTCTGTGGAAAACTACTACAGCTTACCGTTCTTACCACACTTTCTTCTTCATAGCTTAGCACTCCCTGGCATTTTGATCCTTTTGTTCACTGAAGCTCACTTCAGTCTGTCAAAACATCAAGGGGGAAAACCCCCAAACTGAATAGACGAATAAACACTTTTAATGTGAACAATCATATTCAGATCAACCTCTTTTGAAAAAATACAAGTCAGTGGGTTTTTTGTCCTTAAGTAACTCAAATATTTTTTTCTGACTTTACTAAAATGGCACTTTTCATTTTATTGATAATTATGTCACATTTTCTCACGTTGGTACCCTATGTTTTTCTTTTTGATTGAGCCTTATACGTTTCATTCCAGAATATCTGCTCTTTGACTAACTTCATCTCTTTCTGTGAATAAATATGCTATTATTAATCAGTGAAAATCGCAAAAGGAAAAAGGAAGCAGTGAGCACTAGCAGGATCTCACTTTGACATTCGCACAATTTTTTATAAGAAGAACATTCATTTTTATTATGGAATCTAAAATCATTATTGTATGATACTATGTCTTTTAGCATATTCAAATGGGTCGACATTCAATATGGATAGCAAGCTAGCTCACAAGAAACACTGTAATGCACAAGTACGTTCAGCTGGTAGAATCCCAGCAGCATGGTAATAAAGTGCAGCAAAACCTTCCTTATGCTGAAAAAGAACTCCAGGAACCTCTGAATATTTTTGGTAAAGTTAAGTCAAGAGATTGGTAATCTTTAGACTTCAAAGACTGGCTGCCAGGGGCCACAGTGAAATATCAGACCTGAAGCCAATGAAAAACACTTGCTTGGAAAGGACTGGGTTTTTTTCCAAATAATGAAAAATTATCTTATACAGATACTTAGCATACTATGATTTGACAGTGTTTACAGTGATAAAACAGCAAAGATAACTGGTAACATTTACACCTTCAGCATGTAAAGCACATAGATTTAAAAATCGGCAGCAAGAAATTCTATAACAGCTCCTGAGACAAGTTATCTATCCTATGCCCTCCATCCACTCCTTGTCAATGACGACCCGCCTGAATGGTAACACAGAGTAAAAACAGTGATCTACTGTGTGTGAGTCAGAAAGTACTGGAAAAGTGACAAAATCGTATGTTATTAAATGACAAAACATATTTAGAGGCTTTATTTAAAAATCTCTCACTGTTCATTATCAAAGTTACAAGATTGTTTGCATACCAATAGACACTGTAAACATAGGAAATTTTCATTAAGGAAAGATGGGTTTACTGTAATTGGATCTTTTACAAAAAATTACTGCAAGTTATTGATAACAGAATTTCTCTTTTACTTTCTTAAGTCGAATTCTCTAGAAAATTAAACCAATGTTTCCACTCCCTCGAGCTAAAGTTCAATCATGGTCACCTTAGGAAATACCCCTGTTTATTTGTTAATCAGAAATACAAATCGAGTGGCACATATTTCCATTTTCTTCTTAGGCCAAAGGTTTCGGCTTCATTATATTTTACAAGAAAACAGAAGACTCGCAGTGGTCCTGTGAAGTCTTTCATGCCGCAGCTGAGGTTTAATGACGGCAGTGGAGGAAAGCAGTGGTGATGCAAAGTAAGACCAGCCCGAGTGCCCTTATCTGACATGGAATCATCTTCCTGTTTGGCTTGCAGCAGTGTTTCTGGTCAGGTTGCCTCCACTAGACCTGACTGAAGCAGAAGGGTGGCATGCTCTGGTAAATCCTGTTTAAGGGCAATTCCATTCAGGCATAGACTTGATCCTTCAATCAGTTGGTTGCGGGATGATACTAATGTGAAGAAAATTATCTGGGTAGCTCAGGTGTTCACTCAGCCACTGCAGAGGTGTTTCCAACATTGGCTCAATTCCATGAATCATCACTTGATTCTTTTTTTCCCCATCTATTCCAAGAAAGAAATCCAACAGTAATCAGGAAGGGCCAAAACAGAAGAAAAAAAATATTCTGCTGCCTTTTGAAAGTCCTGGGTGAGTTAAATGGATTTTACAGCTTGAACAGTTAAACCTGGTCTGTCTCCTGAGCAGGAAATGTGGACATGGAGAAAGTTGAAATGTTGCAATATGTATCACCCAAAACAGAAACCTGAGGGTTGCAATGAATTCTGATAAAAATTCTGTTGCTATATGTGAAAGTATTCATTCTTTCTTAATTACTGTGCTTACCTAAGATTGACGTTAATGAAACCATAGTGGAGAAAACAGCCCAATGTACCCACTGACCAAAATTTATTTTAGTTACACATTAAAAACTGTACTAAATGGTTATTAAATATGACAGATATATGAAATAGGTCAATATATATATCTGAAATATGTAAGACAGAAATATGACTAGAAATCATCAAGAATAAGATTGGTGTTTGGGAAGATGTTTAATGAAACAGATGGGAGCTGTCGGTTCATTTTCAATCAAGTTTTTCAAATATGTATCAGAAAGTTTTAGAGACATGGAGTTACAGTTTTCAAGACAAGGAACGAAGAGTCTGACTCAGGAGTCCTGTTTTAGAGTCATGAAAACTGATTGATTTCTGTTAACACCCATTGGCTAATTGAAAGAGAGCTGCAATTCACACTTTTCTTTCAAATTCAAATTGTATTACAAATTTAGGGTTAATTTTATATCTTTTATGCTTCTGATATGCTGTATTGACAACCTGTAAAGAAAACAGCGGGTTCCTTGAAACTGTTAGTTAGTTTATGATTCCCTCAGAACCATTTCCTTGGTAGTAATAGGAAGACAAAGAAAGCAAAACCCTTTTTTGAGATTTTTTTGAGATTCCTTTTTTGAGAGCGAAACAAAACCACCTTCAAGAAACTTTGTGTCACTCCTTCAGCACAATTCTTGGTTTGTCTCTTTTAATCTCTCCAAAATACAATGTCTAAAGCTCTCAGCTTCCTGGACACAGAAGACAACAAGGAAAACAGGGAACTCAGGGAACTATATGAGAGGGAAATACCCTCCCTCCTTTTCCTTCTGTGCTCTGTTCATCCCTAGTTCTCTAATGTCCAGGCAAAACGGGCTGATGATGTATGGTGATAATGGCTTGGCTGGCACCTCAAACAAGAGACCCTTTTAAAGTAGTATTTAAACTTCCTGTTAGAGGCAGCACGAGTCCTGGGAGGTGACAGCCAACAGACTGACAACAGGAGCAGACACAAACACACTACACAGAATTGATACAATGATGCCAAAGAGAAAAAACTAACAAATGCACTATTAATCGCAAATATAACCATGTAGAAGTTCCAAAACACACCTTGAATCACTGCCATACTTTAAAATAATTTTGGAAAAAAGTATCCCCTCATAATACTTCTCACCTAAAAAAATGCTTTGTTTTGATTTTTCTGACAATCTTTGTTGCATTGTGTTTTTACACAGCTGTGATCTCTAGTGTTAATACAATGACTAATTTTCTTTCTTTTTTTTTTTTTTTCCAACGTTTTTATTTTATTTTTGGGACAGAGAGAGACAGAGCATGAACGGGGGAGGGGCAGAGAGAGAGGGAGACACAGAATCGGAAACAGGCTCCAGGCTCCGAGCCATCAGCCCAGAGCCTGACGCGGGGCTCGAACTCACGGACCGCAAGATCGTGACCTGGCTGAAGTCGGACGCTTAACCGACTGCGCCACCCAGGCGCCCCTACAATGACTAATTTTCATAATGATGGGAATCATCTATAAATAAAGGATTAAACAATGTACAGAATACTATAGAAAGTATCGTATTAGTACTAAGATTTTAAACTCTTGGTATTCAAATGGACAAACCCTCAGGTATCTGGAATGATTCATTCTTTGTAAGTTCTAGATTGCCAAATTTTTACTGCATTAAATCTTTCTTAGAATATTTGAAAACATTTCCGGTATCATTCTTTTCATATTCTTATGTATATTTCTTTGAAATACTTTAATATTCTCAGAATCTTCCTCCTACTTAGCACTGAGTCAAAAAATGAAAGAACAGTGGTGTAAGAGTTCCTTATCTGTAAAGTTTTTCCTTAAGCCAGAGCTACCTTTGGATACACTGAAATAGAATATAAGAAACAAGTCTCAACTCAATAATCCAAAACATTGTACCTAAAGTGGTATTTAAATGTGAGAATACAATATGGCACACTTAAATGCATAAGTGTGTCTGAAAGGCTAAAGACCAACCCTGTTACACAAAAAGGATGGAGGGAGTCTAAGTTGTACAATATAAGGTGGAGAACATAAGCACTATTCACATACTTTGTATAACAAACCTAATAAATCACATTATGAGAGATCTGAACAGGCAGGACTGGTTCTCTGGTTTAAATTGGGGCCACTTTTATTTATTAAAAAAAAATGTTTTTAATGTGTATTTATTTCTGAGAGAGCGAGAGAGAGAGACAGAGTGTGAGTGGGGGACGGCAGAAAAAGAGGGAGACACAGAATCTGAAGCAGGTGCCAGGTTCTGAGCTGTCAGCACAGAGCCTGATGCAGGGCTCAAACTTGTGAACCACAAGATCACGACCTGAGCGGAAGTCAGACACTTAACCAACTGAGCCACCTAGCCCTAAATTGGGGCCACTTTTAATATGTATCATAAAAGTGTCACTAACTAAGACAACTGTAAAAATGCATCTGGAACTGTCATATTCCCCAACACAACAGTTTAAGCTTTTAAATATATATTTTGTCCCTACCTACATTTTTTATCTTTCTTGTTTTCTGACTTACCCCAATGACACAACTGCCACCAGAGGAATTCTTAGAATGGAATAGCAGTTCCCTCGGAATTATTAAAGTTTCTCTTATTCATCACTGTATCCCCACTGCCAGTTTGGTGCCTGACACTTAGTAATTGGTCAATAAATGTTTTCAGAACTTGGATAATTTTGTTGCTGGTAGAAAACACCACCAGAAGACACCGCCAAAATTAAAGTTGAGAGAATAATTTCTGATGGCTGGCACTACTGTGCAGAAGAGAGAAGAGCTCTACCTATAAAAACTGTTTTGGTTATTAAAACACTAGAAAGTCTAAATGTTTCCAGATAAGCCAAGGAGCACATATGCTATCACCTGAACTCATGCCACCACAAATAACTACAGAGCATGATTGGACATTTTGGTAATATCAGAACAAAATGGAGCAAGGAAAACTTAGCAGATTTTCTTGTTTTCCTAACAGTAGAAAGGAAACACTTGATAATATTGTTAAAGTAAATGTTTTTGGTAAATATGTCTTTGTGTTTCAAAATGGGAATCTAGAATTTAATACTTGGAAATAAGAAATATATCACTACAAAGCAAATGACTCAGGAGAAAAATGTTATACCATACTTCACCCACTCAGATGTTTAAGGTGGTTCGATGCTTTAAAGTAGGCAAACATTTGAGACAGTAATCAAGTGGACTAGTTCTATATGAAAAGGGCTCTTGTGGGGGGGGGGCAACTTTGATATTTTTAAATGTTTATTTATTTTGAGAGAGAAAGAAACAAAGAAAGTGCAAGTGTGGGAGGGGCAGAGGAAGAGGGAGAGAGAGAATCCCAAGCAGGCTCCATGCTATCTGTGAGGAGTCTGATGCAGGGCTCAATCTCACAAACCTTGGGATCATGACCCGAGCCAAAATCAAGAGTCGAAAGCTTAAATGACAGAGCCACCCAGGTGCCCCTTGATTTTGATGGAATTTCAAACATCTGGAAAAGTTTCTAGAGTAGTACAAGGATTCCCCTTCACCGAGATTCATCAACTGCTTACATTTTGCCCCATTTGCTTTATCATTCTGTGTGTATACAATTATTTTCTGAATAATTAGATAGTAAATTAGAAATACTATGCCCTTTCCCCCAAATGTTAGTGTATACTCGCTAATAAAGATATTCTTTTACATAACCATAATACAGCTATCAAAATTGAAAAATTAACACTGATATAATGCTATTCTGTAATCATTTCAAACTTTATCAACTATCCCAATTACTGCTTTCCCCTGTCTAGAATCTAGTCCAGGAATCACACATTGTATTGAATTTTCCTGTTCTATACTCTTCTTTAATTTGTTTAGTTTTTGCCTTTCTTTCAATTTCTTAACCTTGACAATTTTGAACAGTGTGCATCATTATTTTGTAAAATGTCTGCATAGCAATTTTAAACCTAATTATTTTAATCCATCTTGTAAATATAAGGACAGTCATTCATAAATACTTTGGGTTTGTAAATTAAGGAAAAAGACAGAAAGTTATGTCATAGATATGTATACTCATTAAAGGTAGAATTCAATTCACTTTAAGAGTCAGACAGTAAATCCGAAGAGATCTTATATCAACACAAAGAATATCACAATAAAATTTCATTTCTTATATTTATCTTACTTATAAATACTATAAAAGATAAAAATGTAAATGTATCATATAATTTTGTATTATCACCAATAGGCTAATAAAAATAAACTCAATTCTTAACTAGCATCTACTTTAAAGTGAGCATTTTTAGAGCTGTGTGACATTTTAAGAAAAATACAGGGGTGCCTGGGTGGCTCGGTCAGTTGAGCATCCGACTTCGGCTCAGGTCATGATCTCACAGCTCGTGAGTTCGAGCCCCACATCAGGCTCTGTGCTGACAGCTCAGAGCCTGGGTCCTGCTTTGGATTCTGTGCCTCCCTCTCTCTCTGCCCCACCCACTCATATTCTATCTCTGTCTCTCTCAAAAATAAATAAACATTAAAAAAAATTAAAAAGAAAAGAAAAATACATTCAGACAGATGTTGGTTGTATGATTAGAATGGTAAGAATTAGATATGGAAGCAAAAAAAATTTGCATTAGCCACACAAGTCATTAATGAAAACTATAAATTTTCAATATTAACTCTTGTGTATATATAAAAGTGATGCCTATATAACGGTGTGTATATATATATATATAAATTATGTATGTAGTAATATATGTATTATATATGTGTGTATATATAAAATATACACCATGAACATAATGATAGACATAATAATATAAACAAGACATGAAGGAACAAGTATGGTTAATCGTTGGTTAACAAGGTGCTACTGAAAGATGAATTGGGAGGCAGGCAAGTTGAATTCCAATTCTGGTAATGAAGGCCTCAGCAGGCCTCAGATCTCTTTCAGGGTGTCTCCTTATAAATAAAATGAAGGTGTCTGTGTAGATCCATGGTTTGCAAATCTGGCTGGTGATTAGAATCATTTGGGAGATTTAAAAATATGTATAAACTGGCCTCTTCTCCAGACCTTCTAAATCAATCTCTGGGATAAAGTCTGTTTTTCAATGTTCCCTTGAATAAATCTTACGACAATAAGGGTATAGAATTATACAGGTTAAGGAGGGGCAGCTCTGGTTGATTTGGGACTGAGCATCTCCCAAGTCCTGCTGCTTTGCTGACTTACGACCCATGGGAATTCCTGATAGGACTCCATGGGTCAGTCTGTAAACCACGTTCTAGAACAGAGGATCCCTAACATATCTTCCAGTTTTAGTATGAGTTGTCTATGCTTAAACAGCAAAATATTTCTTTCAGAGTTCAAATTAGCATAATTCGCTAGTTTTAAATTATTAGGGAATTCACTTCATCTTCCGAGTCTCAATTTCCTCCTGTCATAGTGTGGATAAAGAATTCTAATTTCCCGGGTTGCATGGAGAGTAAGTGGCATATCCAAGTAGAGCACTCAGCACACAGTCGTACACAGGGCTTAGACCCAGTAGGTACTCAGTAAAATTAGTGACCCTCTTCCCCACTCCTCTCTCCTGCTCACTCCCTAAAAACACAAGAATGCTGAAAATATTACAGAGTAGGTGAAGACAGAAGACTAGTTTTTAAAAGATCATAATATAGTAACAAAAAGTAAACACTCATTGTAGTTCTCTTCCTGTACACAAAGTTATGGGAATGTGGTAATTCTTTCAGTACCAGATATATCAAAAGATATATAAAAACCATGGATTTGACTATGTAATTAGCATGCAAAGGGCTGTGAGAATTTGGCTTAATGTTAATACAGACTCTGAATTACTCAGTCTCATTATTATGCAGTGTCAGTGTGGCACACAAATTTCATGAACGTGCTAAAAAAAAAAAAAAAAAAAAAGAAAAGAAGAAAGAAAGATGACAACAACGAAAACCCAAAGACTTGATTATTATGCAAACAAGAGAAGGAATGACAGTTTAAACAATTCCTTCCGGACTGTAAACCCTCTGAATTAAGTTAGTTGTACTCTCAACAAATATACTTAGTAAAGCATATCACTGACAAGTCCAATGAGCTAGACTGTACTATTGTTATGTTATTTAGTAGACTTTAGGTAATGTTTTTTTTTTGTTTTTGTTTTTTTTTTAAAGATGAGAACATTCAGGTAGAGAAAAAAGCCTTCCAGTATCTCTGTTATACATTTAAAAATAGGTCATTATTTGAGAACTGACAGTATGTGACAGATCTGCCTTTTAGAGATTTCTATTAGCAATGGCTCAAATCTTCCCCATCTCAATCTGAATTTAGTCCTTACTTTTTAGCCAATTTTCAATAAGGAATATGACCTAAATGTTTTTAAAAATAGGCTAGCTGAGATTCTAGAGATGCATGAATTTCATTTTTACCATTAATAAGCATACTAAATACGTGAATCTCCTTGAATTTAAAGGAAGCTAGAGAAATGAATGGTATTCCTTCAAAGGAAAATGCTTTAATCCAAAAATTTCAGTTTAACTTTTATTTTTAGTTCATACTTGTGAACATGGAATAGCAGAAATCTAAGACCAAATGCTGTAACCATTGTGTTTAGCTTTGTGGTTTCACATTTATATTTTATAATTCAGCAGAAAATGACTTGATTTGTTATCTTGGAATGTGTGATGCTGAAAGTAAAACTTCTGAAAAATACTTAATACTTCTGAAAAAGTTTTAAACAAATAAAAGAGATGAGCTTTTGGATTACCACTAGTCTGAACAATTTGGTTCTGTCTGATAAATTCTTTAACCTCTGATATGTTCATTAGTAAAACGCCAACTAATTGAATCCATCAACATGAAAAACCACAGGCAGAAATCTGAAGTGCATACATCATGCTGAAGGATTTTGACTCAGCCTCAGCGGTAATAGTCAGTGAGGTCAGGTCAAAGAGGGTTAAACCAAGCCAGGATATAGCCAAAGGAATACATCAAACGCTGATTTTAAAAGGGCAATTAATCTTAGACAGAAATGCTTCCTGGGGAATGAGATCTCAATCTTAAGAGCACACTACATGATGTAGCAGTAAAAATGAACATATACAAGCTTACAGAGCTTTTATCCTGTGATCACAAACAGAAGGAGAGTGCTGTTTATCAGAGAAATACAAACCCATTTAAAAATACTTACATTAACTTCTTCCTGATATATACTCACTTAGTAGTACAGGTCTTAATGAACATATAATATCACAATTAATACATACCACATATCTCTTTCCATGCATAATTTTTATATTTTATGTATTTTAAAAATTGTATCTGCCCCAAATATTCCCAGAGCCTAGACTCTTAACATTTTAAACAAGATTTTCAAAACATGTCCAGGTTAATTCTTTCACTGACTTTTGCTTATAATCTTCATATTTCTTAATGAGAACATAAACCAAAGTTTAAACCAAAAAACCCCCACAATTAGCTATAAAAAGATATTGTATTAAATTAAGAGACTGAAAGACCATTTTAATAAACTGACTAAAAGCCTCCTGGTAATTAGATTAAAATGTGATAAAAGTTAGACATTAAAACTTGTTCATTTAAAAAATAAAAAACCCAAAAACAAAATAAAACTTTGGAAATATAGGTTCAAATGTTTTTGATCTGCTTTCATAAAATGACCCAGTAATTCTAGTTGGGTGTAATAGGGAACATTAATATTTGTCAAGTATGAATTACAGGATAGTTCACTGTTTTATTTAAAATGTAAGCAATAATTACACTTGCTTATATATGGCCAGAGTGAGGTCTCACAGAAGTTTTTAATGAAGAGATGACTAGCTTTTAATCACCTGCATGTGTTATTTTGTTAAGGGAATTTTGTTTTCTAGTGTTAAAGATGATGGGTCTACACCCACTTTTTAAGGAGTCTGGTTAATTCATTTAACTTCTTGAGATTTAGGTAAAGAACAAGAATTGAGAGGAAATCAGAAGCATCTTCTGACAGGCACAGTAATGTCATCATCCTCACTCATGGAGAATGAGGAAAATTATCACTTTATTATTTCAGTGACCTTAGGAAAGGCATATGCCAGTGGAATAAGTCATGAACAGATTCTGTATGACCAAGATTAGTCCATACTGTCCATGTGTTGGAACAAAGCACAAAGATGGAGGGAGAATGAAACAATCAAGGCAAAGAATTTCACTCATTTTCACTTAGAATTGGATGGCAAAATGATAAATTTAAGAAAAGAAACTCTATTATAATTACCAAGTTTAAACTGAGCCTAACAAATTGCTTGTGTCCAAACTGGAGTGAAGATCTTTGCTCATGAGGGCTATATTTAAATAACTTTTTGAATTCCCATTGTGAATGACACTACATCATCTTTTAATATAAAATATGCACATGCATCCAGTGAGAGAGAACAACGAAGACCAGGGAGTGTCAGGATGAGGCTGAGAGGGCAAGCGACCAGTGACCCAGTCCCACATGTCAGACCCACAGTATCTCAGCAAAGTTATGAATGGGCCTTCCATGGTTACTTGTGAATAGCTGAAACTTCAAATAAATGTGTGAACCACTGCTTAGAGTCTTCAGTGAAAAGCTTTCACTAACAGCAACACTGTCAGATCCCTTAAGATTTTTACATTAAATATATTTTAACAAGTGTATGATAATTGAGCTGGCCACAATGATTAAATAGATGCCCTAGTGAAGTAAGCTTATTTCTTTCTTGCCAGAGCCAGAGTTCTGGTATATTCTAATCATGTCCAGAAGTTAATTTCTTACCAAAAAAAAGGACAGCTCAGAGCCTGGAGCCTGCTTCAGATTCTGTGTCTCCCTGTCTCTCTGCCCCTTGCCTGCTCATACACTGTCTCTGTCTCTCAAAAATAAATAAACATTAAAAAAATTTTTTTTAAAAAAGGAAAAAATCAGTGGCATAGAACTCTTGCCATAATCTGATATATAAGAAGTTACAGGGGCACCTGAGTAGCTCAGTCAGTTAAGTATCCTACTTTGGCTCAAGTCATGATCTCACAGCTCCTCTGTTTAAGCCCCACTTTGGACTCTGTGCTGACAGCTCAGGGCCTGGAGCCCGCTTCAGATTCTGGATTTCCCTCTCTCTCTGCACCTCCTCAGCACACACTCTGTCTCTCTCACAAAAGTAAATAAGCATTAAAAAAAAAAGTTACAATATTGGTTTACATTTATTATGTGAGAGAGAGAGAGAGAGACAGAGACAGAGAGAGACAGAGACAGAGAGAGGGAAGGAGGGAGGGCAGGAGGGGAAAGGCAAAGAGAGGGAAACACAACTCAAAGCAGGCTCCAGGCCCCGTGCTCTCAGCACAAAGCCTGATGCGGGACTCAAACTCATGAACTGCGTGAACACGATCTGAGCTGGTCAGACGCTTAACCGACTGAGCCACCCAGGTGCCCTTTGATTTACATTTAAAGGTCATCATAAATTTATACTTTCTGTACATATGTCGAATATCAACAAGTACCTGTCTCTGCAGAGTGGGATTATCAACAAACAACAAGAAAAAACTGCTTCCTTTTAACTTTATTTTGTAAATTTCTTATAAACACAGTAATTTGTAAAAAAAAAATATTAACAAAACTGCAGGAAAAAAATGTTAATTGTAAAACCCTGGAAAAACACGATTATAAAATCTCACCTTTATTTATTTTTTATTTAAAAAAATGTTTTTAATGTTAATTTATTCTTGAGAAAGAGAGAGGCAGAGTGCAAGCAGGAGAGGGATAGAGAGAGAGGGAGACATAATCCGAAGCAGACTCCAGGCTCTAAGCTCTCAGCACAGAGCCCGACGCGGGGCTTGAACCCATGAACCATGAGTTCATGACCCAAGCCAAAGTTGGATGCTTAACCCATTGAGCCACCCAGGCGCCCCATCACTTTTATTTATTTTTTAAATTTAATATTCTGTGGACATCTTCCCATGTCTTTACAAATTCTTAGTGTTCCTTCTTAAACACTTTTTTTCAAATATTTATTGGCAGTTTTTTAAAATGTTTACTTTAGCGCGCATGGGAGGGGCAGAGTGGGAGGGAGGGAGGAAGGGAGAGAGAGAAAGAGACAGAGAGAGAAGATCCCAAGCAGGCTCTGCCCTGTCAGCACAGAGCCTGACATGGGGCTTAAACTGGCAAACTGTGAGATCATGACCTGAGCTGAAACCAAGAGTCAGACACTTAACTGACCTAGTCACACAGGTAGGTACGCCTGAGGTTTTTTTTTTTTTTTTTTTTTTTGAGAGAGAGCACGTGCAGATGTGCATACATGCGATGGGGGAAGGGGGGGCAGAGGGAGAGGAAGAGAGAATCTTAAGCAGGCTCCAGGCTTGGTGCAGAGCCTGACAAGGGGCTCCACTCCCTGACGGTGAGATCATGACCTGAGACGAGTCCAAGCAAGAGTTGGACACCTGACTGAGCCATTCAGGCACCTCATGAAATCTCACTTTTAAACAAATACTTTGTTTCCTTAAACCCTACAACCATTCTATGAGGCTGATAGCAGGAGTCATCCTTATTTCAGAGTAAGAAACCTGGATGCATTAAACAAAAAAGAAAGAAAGAGAAAGAAAAGAAGGAAAGAAAGAAGAAAACAACCAACCAAATGATCTTCCAACCCAGTGTGAAGGTACAAAGGGATACTACAATGAAAATGAATCCTAATGAATGAAAGAAAGTTACCAAAATTGTAAAACCCATTATTCTTACTCCTAAACCTTTGTTCTGATGAAGTTTGGGGGTTTGTAGGTTTTATGTTTCTGTGGCATGAATATGTGTCAGTGTCATCATGCTGACAAAAGTGACTGTTGTTGGTTCAAACCTCAAATCACAAGACATCAATCAACCAGCTTCAATTCTAGCACTCAAAGGATCTGACTCATATGAATAACATGAAATTTAAATGTTTCTTTTCTCTAATTGCTTTATGTCTAAAAAAATTATTATAACATCCAACAGTTAATTCACCATATAAACACAATCTAATGTTTACAGAGCAAAGGAGAAAAAAGGTGAATGCACCATCTCTTTTTACTTTTTGTAAAAACCATTGTTTTTTGTAAAGCATATATCAATAGAGCAATATAATTTTTTTGAGTGAGCGAGCATGTGCGAGAGGGGGAGAGGGAGAGAGAATCTTAAGCAGGGTCCAAGCTCAGCACGGAGCCCAACCTGGGCTCAATCCCACAACCTGAGATCATGACCTGAACCAAAATCAACTGACTGAGCCACCCAGGCGCCCCCTAGGGCACTGTAACTTTAACTTAGACCACCTAAATGGGGTCTATAATTACCTCTAGTCTCAGTTGTTATCTTCCAACATGCTAATGAAACAAACAGACCACTTAGCTCCTCAATGCTTTTCCCACATTTCTGTCATCACTGAAAATCTTCTGCACATTTGTGAGAGAGAAGTAGAAAAAAATTGGCTAGTCCCTCAGCAAACAGAGTACGGAAATTTTAGAAGAGCGCTTTAGACCAAATATTACACTTAGTAACCAGCCCCTGGGTAGCTGGTGAAGGAGTCTACTTCTTTGGTGGCCACGTGGTACGTATGACCTGGTCACTCCTTTTCATCTAATTTCTGCTCATCTTTCAAGACTCAGCTCAGAATACGGAAGGGCAATTCCAGGCACTTCCTAATATTCTTTGCATGTCTCCATTCCTGCACACACCACATCCGGGCATCTTTCTGCCCACTCCAACTGTAGTCAAGTCTCCTGAAAGCATGAACTATGTCTCATACCTCTTACTATATCCAGTGCCAGCAGACAGTATGATGCAAAGGAACTGATTGATAACGAATGAAATACATAACATCAAATGGAAACCAAAAGTTAAATGGTAGTTGGGAAGGGTCTCAAAGAGTTAAAAAAAAAAAAAAAAAACCCGGGAAACAGCAGAAATGGAAATGGAAAAAGGTAAGTGGCTACGGGATCGTCCTTGTTGGTAAGAGAGATGTGGGGAAACTACTGATTTGCCACAGAATGTAAATAAGCCTTTACCTACACATACACTCCACTTGTACAATATCACATATGAATTCAGGATTAAACCAGCCCAAGTGTGACAGAGTACTGATCAACTGGAACCCTGAAATAAATTTATAAAAGTGAAAATAGACATTTTCATTCTCATAAGCCTAACTGACTAGGTTCTTATATTTCACCTTAGAAAACTGGGAAATAAACTATGATTGGACAAAGCTTATAGGTGTTTTGTATTCCCCAAAGTAAAAGAATAAAAGCTATATTTTTAAATTTTTGTTATTTTTTTGTAAGTTGTCTTTAATTAATGAAGAAAGAAATATTTCACTTCAGGTCTGGTACCGTAGCTTAGCCCTGAGTCATTTTAACTACCGCTGACACCACAAAAAAATTTTTACCTGAACTCACCTTTGGTTATTTCCTGTTACCTCTAATTTGGCTAACTCTTGTAGCCACGTACAAAACAAAACAAAAAAAGAAACACACAAAGCAGCTCATCATTAGTTACTCCACGAGAACAATGACCTAAAGCACATCCTCACAAATATTAGTACACTCTACTTTCATATGATGAAATAAGGCAAAATTCCTTCATGCATGAATCACTTGCTGTAAGGAGCAGTAGACAATGGTGCCACATAACATTTATGAAGCACTTTCTCTTTTCGTCATGTGATGACAGCCAGTTCTTATCCACACACACCCAGTCTTAGAGTCTTTCGCTTTCAACTTAAGTCGAGGGCAGGTGTTTCAAAATGCTTCCCATTTGACAGACAATACCACAGGTGGACTGAACCAGACAGTAAACAGTTCTTTACTGAAACAGTGACTTGGTGTTTTGGATACTCCCCACAGATCCTGAAATGACAGTTATTTTCCAATATGAGCTTACCAAAGGAAGAGGCAAATAAAAGTTTTTCCAAAGATAAGATACTGGTGTTAGAAACGTGGCCTCCCCTGGTGTGAAAGGTACTATCAAAAGTACCTGAAAAGTACAGATGCTGTTTACATCATTTCAATGAAGTGTGTGTATAGTGTGTGTGTGTGCACTCCAATCGGTGTAAGCACGTGACAGCTGGGAAGAAACCTGTCACAAAGATATCCACCTGTAACATCTGAAATTGCCTAAGAGGCAGTCTGTGGATTAGAGTTGTGAGTGTGGCTACCTCACTGGCCCCTTCAAAAAATGTAAGGGGAATCACACCGTGTACTCTCTAGGGATGGATGTGCAAGTTGGGCAGGCACAAATTTAGGAGAGAATAAAGAGCCTTTAAAAGAATAAAACGACCTCACAAATTTGTGCTGGGTCACGCTAATCTTGCACGTGTTGTTGTGATCCAGATGTAGGAATGGCAAAAGAGCACAGAGGTGCATTTCGACAGAGTGCACCAGCTCAAAGCACGTGACTGCTGTTCATTTTCTTGCCTGAATGTCAGAGCCACCATTTTAAGAAGTTTAAGAGGAGAAGTGGCTGGAATTATACACAGGAGCACTAAAATAACAACATGGACAAAATAACAACAGAAGCTCAGGTTCCTAAGATCCTAGCAGTAAATATGCTGTAAGCAAGATGAGATATTAAAACATAAATCATAGGATAAAGAGGGAAAAAGCAAACATTTCAGAATGCTATTTTAAACTAAATAAAAAAGTTAAAAGGTTGGAAAAGTGAAAATGAAAACAAATGGAAGCAGAGTAAAGCAGAAAAACTAGTAAACCAGGAGAAGGAGACTTCGAGTTCTAAACCTAGTTCTGCCACTAAGTAGCCAAGAGACCCTCAGCTACTCATCTAAGAAATCAAGAGCCTGGGGGCACCTGGGTGGCTCAGTCGGTTAAATGTCCAGCTCTTGATTTTGGCACAGGTCGTGGTCTCACAGTTCTTGAGATTTAACCCCACATTGGGCTCAGCGCTGAATGTGGAGCCTGCTTGGGATTCTCCCTCTCCCTCTGTGTGTCCCTCCCCGGCTCGCAAGCTCTCTCTCAAAATAAATAATCATTAAAAAAAGAAAAGAAGTCAAGAGCCTGAACTACATTAACTTTAAGGTTGGATAATTGAAGATTCTTTAAAGATGTCAAATACAAAATTAACACCCAACCAATCTTCTTCCTGCTTTCCTCTAGAAAAAGCTTTCATCACTCTGTGTCTTTGTTAATTGTGCTGCTGGCTAGGGCACATATTGCAGTAGAACAGCCTTCTACCAAGGTTTTGAGTTTCTTTGTGATGTTCTCACTCAGAAGTCAAGGATCTTATAAAGAAGTAAATTCTAAATGACATAATGTTTTTCAAAGTGGACTGCCAAAAAGTATCTAAGAAAAGAACAGCAAGGTAGACATTTCAATATTAAATTTTAAATTTCAATTGCTCTTTTTTTTAAAACTGAAGAAGAGTTTACATACAATATTATATGGGTTTCAGGTGTACAACACAGTGATTCAACATTTACATACATCATGAAATGATCACTATGTAAGTCTAGGTACCATCTGCCACCATATAAAGTAATTTCAATTGCTTTTAGTTGATATAAGCGTTTTTCACTGTTCTTTAAAACACTACAAAGTACTAAAAAAGAATGAAAAATACAGTACAGAGAAATGAATAACTGAAAGCCAATGTTTGCAGTGGGGGCAGGTATGAGGTATATGAATTCCATTTCTGTCAGCAATAAAAATGATTAGCATTTTAATTGTACTTCAAATAGAAAAACTAATCTATATTCCCAAATCTTCAAGAATGTGGAAAAACAGACAGTAAACAGATTAAAAAAAAAAAAACAAAACAATCCTTATAGCATGGAGAAAATGAAACAGAATGGTAAGGTTATTCCTGAATCAATAAAAGTTACTGGGAATTTCTCAGTGAAAATTTCTGTAACCTGAGTTCAAAAGAATAAGTTTAATAAACAAAATTATTTAACTGAAGGTAATACATAAAAACTTTAATAAGGATCCATCAAAATTAAATCCTTTTCTTTTACTTTACTTTTTTTTTTTTTTTAGGTAAGTATACTCTTTTAAAATGTCTTTATTTATTTATTTACTTATTTACTTATTTATTTATTTACTTATTTACTTATTTATTTATTTATTTATTTTGAGAGAGAGTGTGTGAGTAGGAAAGGGGCAGAGACAGAGGGAGACAGAGAACGAATCCCAAGCAGGTTCCACACTGCTAGTGCAGAGCCCCATGCAGGGCTTGAACTCACCAACCATGAGAACATGACCTGAGCTGAAATCAAGAGTTGGACACTTAATTGACTGAGCCACTTAGGTGCCCCTACTTTTATTTTTCAAAAGAAAATTAAGCCATGTCACAGACTAGGAGAAAATAATTGCAAATCATATGTGTGATAAAGATTTGTATCCAGGGGCTCTGTCTCTCTCAAAATAAATAAATAAACTTAAATTAAAAAAAAATAAAGCTTTGTATCCAAAATATATAAATAACTCTCAAAACTCAGTAATAAGATGAAAAATCCAGAAAAAAAATGACAAAGGAATCTGAATAAACATTTCACCAAATACATCCACAAATAATAATAAGCACATGAAAACACACTCAACATCATTAGTCATTAGGGAAATAAAAAATAAAACCAAGAGATACCTCTACACAACCGCTAGGATGGCTATAAGACAAAAAAATACATGCTGGCGAGGCTGTGAAGCAGGTAATACTGTAAAATGATGCAGCCACTTTGCCAATGTTTAGCAGTTTCTTAAAAATTTAAACACAGACCTACCGCATGACCTAGCAATTCCACTCCTAGGAATCCAACCCAAGAAAAATAAAGACGTATGTCCACACAAAGACACATATGCAAATGTTCATAGCAGCGTTATTCAGAAGAGTGAAAAGCTGGAAACAATCCAGATGCCCATCAATCAGTGGATGAATAAACAAAATATATATATATATACCCAATCAAATATTATTCAGCAATATAAAAAGGAAAAACTACTGATATATGCTACAATATGGATGAAACCCCAAAACACTACACTAAATGAAAAAAACCAGTTGCAATTTTGTATGATTGCATTTATGCAAATATCCAATAGAGGTAAATTACAGAGACAGAAAACAGACCAGGAGTTGTCTACAACTGGCAGTGGGAAAAGAGATCAGCTGCAAAGAAGCATAAAGGAATTTTTGGAAGTGATAGAAATATTTTAAAACTAGATTATGGTGATGGCTGTTCAACTTACAAATTTATTAAAACTAAAAATTGAAGCGCCAAAAAACTATTTAACTGAAACTCTTAGTGATGACTAAAATTATACACCAATAAAGATAGATTATGATTCTGCAAAAGTATTATAATAAAGTTAATGTTAATTATGCCATGATTTAATGATCCTAAATAGTGTTTCAGGTAACGATACAACGAAACAATTCAGTACATGAAATACCGAGTAAACTTTGTTACCTTGGCACTAGAGATACGAGGATGTGTAAGACACCATCAAACGTTCTGGACTGCATAGTCTAGTAGAGCACAGTGATGACAGATGATATAGTATGACCTTATACAATAATATTTATAACTTCTTACACCAATGAAAGTTTTTTAACTTCGACAATTTTGAGTACCAGTCAATGATCTTTCTCATCAATCCTTTCTGGTACTGGTTCTGATGATATTTTAGATGCCCCTCTTCCCCCTTGCTGTTGACCACTTGTGCATTTTAATTTTTAACTTTATTTATTTATTTTGAGAGACAGAGCGTGTGCATGGGGGAGGGGCAGAAAAAGAGGGAGAGAGAACCCCAAGCAGACTTTGGCTCCCAGCAGGGAGCCTGAGGTGGGGCTCAATCCTACCAAGTGTGAGATCATGATCTGAGCTGAAATAAGAGTCCAACGTTGATTGAGCCACCCAGGTGTTCCAGCATTCGTGCATTTTAGAAGAACTGATAACACACAGGAATGCCAGGGATGGCAAACACATTCGGTTAAGGAAAATAGTTGCATTCACACACCAAATGACTTATTCTGAGTTCCATATTCGTTGTTTAGTCATTTAGGTTGAAATATCAACATTTCCCTAGTCCCACTCTGTTTCCAATTCTAGTTGTTAGGCAAACTATTTCCTTAGACACTACATGCTTCTTGAACTGTGTGATAAGAGTTATTAGTCATGTAAGTAATACTATAATCATCCCAACTTTGAATAAATATGTTAATAAGAAACATACCATTATCCACTGAAGTTATACTGTTATAATAATAGTAATATACTTATAAATGCCTTAGCTCTTTCCATAAGGGATACAAAGTAGCAAGCTTTAAATTTTTCTACATGATAAATATAAGTCTGTGTAACATATTAACAAGTATAATAATAGTCCACTGAAATTTCCCCTTTAGCTTGGTAACCAATTGCTTGGTTGCAAGTCATTATTCAATAACAGGGTGATGATCAAATTATGGTACACTGATATGAAGGACCACAGTGCCATTAAAAAAAATAGCTTTAGAGAATTTTTAATGACTGAAACTATGCTCACGTTCTGTTAGGTGAAAGATACAGCAGGACATACAATTCTACGCACACACACACACACCCCTCTCAAATACTCTAGTGTCCATACACATGTGTGTGTCAACTGTGGTCTCCAGGGGTAGGGGGATGATAGCATTTATTATTTTTTTACTTCTGCACTTTCTTTGCATTCCTTATATTGCAATTAAGAAAACAGAATTCAGTAATTTTGCTATTTTTCCTTTGCCTACAGGAAAATAATTTTAACCTACGTTACAAAATGAGGACTATGAAATAGGACAAGTTCTCAATCGCACATGTGAAATGTCAACGTCAAAGAGAACAATGCTGAGTGAAACTTTAGGAAGTGGCAGAAAATTCAAATAAAATGCTTATCCATTATTCAGTATTTTGAACTTTAAATTCTCAACCAAAGGTAGGAAAATTTTTTACCATCTCTTGTTCCTAGAGAATGAAGAAACACAATGTAAAATTTAAAACAGTATTTACCAGAACTGAAGCTAGAAATGAAAGACCCAGGGCACCAGAGATGTGGTAAGAGAGTGTGTGATGTCAGAGAGTAATTTAAAAGCAGAGATAGTCAATTCCTTACTTTGTTAGTGTCAAAAATACATAAAGTAATAAATTAAACATTAAGTGATTCTGTTTCAAAAGACTGTTCCCTTACAAGATAATGAAAACATTTTCCTGAAGGAACCAGGAAACGTGATTTATAAATGCAGAATGCTTATGTTACACCTCAGTCATAAAGAGACATGAAAGAAACGTGTTAGTGCTGCTGACTGTGTTACCTTCAGGAGCCACTGCAGAAGGACAAACGTCTTTGAGGAGATCACCTAGTGTGTGCAACTGTCCATCTGCAGCCACAGGACGAAAAAGCTTCTGAATGAAAGGTCGTTCAGTCGTTGTCTATTTGAAAAATGAAAACAGAATTCAAACATTTACATCTTTGTTGCTGTGAATTACAAATTTATAGATCAGAAATTGCAAGCTGCCATCAGATGCCTTCTGATATAGTGTAATCAGAAGCATATGACATCACCAATGTGGTAATATCACCAGAAATGTTTAACACAACCTCAAGTAAATCTAATCGTGAGGAAGCAATCGGACAAATCCAAAATGTTTGACATTCTAAAGATACTGGGCCAGAGGGGCGCCTGGGTGGCTCAGTCTGCTGAGCGTTCAACTTCAGCTCAGGTCATGATCTCACGGTTTGTGAGTTCCAGACCCACGTAGGGCTCCATGCTGACAGCTCAGAGCCTGGAGCCTGCTTCAGATTCTGTGTTTCCTCCTCTCTCTGCCCCTCCCATGCTCATGCTCTGTCTCTCTCTGGCTCTCAATAATAAATAAACGTTTAAAAAAAAAATTAAAAAAAAGGACAACTGGCTTCAACTCTTCAAATAAGTCAAAGGCAAAACACATCAATACGAAAAGATTAAAAAGGATTGACAAGATATAACAACTAAGTACAAAAAATAAATCTTGACTGAATACTGTATTGGAGGGGAAAAATCAGCTATAAAAGACATTTTTGGAATAACTGGGGAAATACAGAATGAACATCAGATAATATTACTGAATTAATGTCAAATTCTTAGATGTGATCATGGTTATAAGGACAATATCCTTTAAGAAATTCATGCTCACATATTCAGGGATGAGGTGCCAAGCTGTCTGAAACATATATTCAAATGGTTGAGAGAGAATGAAGAGAGAGAGAATGTGTGAGACAGAGCATGCACAAATGTAGGAAAATGTTAACTACTGGTGAATCTAGGTAGAGGGTATATGGGCTTAGTTGTTATAGTATTTTAATTTTTATGTATGTTTGAAAATTCTCAAGAAACACACTCATAAAGAGGGAACTGATGGTAGCCAGAGGGATGGGGGGCAAAATGGGTGAAGGGGAGCAGGAGACACAGGCTTCCAGTTATGGAATGAATAAGTCACTGGGATGAAAGTTACGACATAGGGAATATAGTCAGTGGAACTGAAACAGCATTGTGTAGTGACAGACGGCAGCTATGGCTGTGGTGAGCACAGCATAAAGTATAGACTTGTCTAATCGCTATGCTGTATGCCTGAAATTAATGTAACACTGTGTATCAACTATATATACTTCTATTAAAAAAATTAAAAACAGGGGTGCTAGTGTGGCTCAGTCGGTTGAGTGTCCGACTTCAGCTGAGGTTGTGATCTCATGGTTTGTGGGTCTGAGCCCTGCATCAGGCTCTCTGCTGTCAGCACAGAGCCCGCTTGGGATCCTCTGTCCCCCCTCTCTCTGCCCCTCCTCCACTTACGCTCTCTCTCAAAAATAAAATAAAATCACTTAGTAAAAAAAAAAAAATTTAATAAATCAGAACCCAAAAAAATTTCAAAATAGCAGATAAAGAATATCCTCTGACAACTGTTATTACCACTATGTTATAATTTACTGCTAATAATTTCAATGTATTGCCCACTTTTAAAACTAAGTTTCATTTCTCTTTTTTTTTTAATGTTTTATTTATTTCTGAGAGACAGCCTGCGCGAGCGGGGGAGGGGCAGAAAGAGAGAGGGAAGACAGCATCTGAAGTAGGCTCTAGGCTTTGAGCTGTCAGCACAGAGCCCGACGCGGGGTTTGAACACACAAATGCGAGATCATGACCTGAGTGAAGTCAGATGCTTAACCGACTGGGCCACCAAGGTGCCTGGGTGGTTTCATTTTTCTACACTGCCTCTATAAGGAGCACAACAACGATGAGGAAAGCCTCATCATGACACAGAGTGCAGAGGCCCTGGAATCACCCCATCTGAATAGCACTATCATTTATGTGCTAAGTGATTCTGCCCCTGGGTTTCTTTGGAACATTGGGACATTTGGTATCTCTTAAGTTTGTTATAGAAATGAGTTAAGAATTAGCCAAGCACACAGAGAGACACACAGAATGAATGAATGAATGTTAAAGAGAATAAATACCTCTCCCCTTAACTGTTATTTCATTTTAAGATGGTAAGTTTTTACTTTAAGTTTCCAGGGGTGAAAAATCATAAAAACATACAAAAGAATAACTTTGTAAGTAAATGTACTCATATTTACATACAGTGTTTTCTAAAAAAATTACTTCAAATACCTAACCATTAAAGACATTAAACCATTAAAAAGCAAGTTTGCTTGTTTTTTAATCACAGAGGTATATCTCAATTTCTTCAACATAACTATTATAAATTTGGTTAAAAAAACATCTGTTTTTAAGTGTGGATATTAAACTAAAATGTACGAAAAAACAGACACAGTATATAACATGTGAGCTACCTTTCCCAGCTTTATACTGTGTATTTAGTGGATACATAACAAATGTTAAAAATTATATTCCAATAACAGTTAAGTATCTGTGGCAATGAAAAAAAACCTCGATAATTGGTAAGAATCTTGATAATTAATATGCACTGACTATAATGCAATTCACTTCACTAACTGAACTCTTTCTGGATTTTTCTAAAAGTATGACTGGTATCCTTCAATTTAGGAAGCACATACATTTCACACAAGATGAAACTGAGAACAATATCATGTAAAATCAAGGATTAACTATGTGAAAATAATAAGGGTTAGGGGAGTTCAAAGAATAAATAAATGAATAGAGGGCTGTAGTAATAATTTAAAATAGCCACTACCCACTTAGGGCTTTCTATCTTCCAGGCGATGGAGAGGCTTTTAAGACTTTTTAGCAAAGGAAGTGACGTGACGAAAGAGGCTTTTTCTCAAGACTAATGGAAAGCAGCACTGTGTACGGTGACTTGGAAGAGGGGTGAGAGGCTGTCTGAATAACGCGAGCCTATGTGATGACAACTGGGGCTGGGTCAGGACGATACCCTCAATTAATAAAAATAAAGTTAAAATGTATCATCCCCAGTCTGATCTGAAAATACTAAGATTTTCAGCAAAGTCAAAAAACATTTTCAGGATTCATTCACCCCCTACTTGGTGACCTAATTGTGAAGTGGTTAGCTATTAAAATATATATTATAAGAACCTGAAAACAATATACTTTTTAAAAGGCCCCAAGGGGGCTTAGCGAGCTATTAAGAAACAGGAAGTGTTCTCCACTCCTATTCCTAGGGAAATGGCCTTCTCTTACCTACTTCTCTTACCTCTCCTCTTCCTACTCTCCCAAATCTGAGCAGTTATAATAAAGGTATGACTTCAACAACCTTTATAATGGTGTTTTTTGCTTGGTGGAAGGGTGGGGGATGGGGAAGGCCTTGTACTATTACCATACTCTAAGTAAATTCTGTAGAATAGCAACTAAGAAAACTCTCATCAAAGTAAAGTGATATTTCTCACGTAACAAAAACCTTACTTTAAAAGAACAATTCCCCAAAATACTTCAATCAAAAAATCCAATAAATATCTTCTGTTTAATATTCATTAGACTGCCTTTATATTGTTATTCTTGAAAATCCAGTATTCTAAAAAAGAACAGTTAAGTGAGTAAGCTACAACCAAGATCATGAAAATGACTTAATTTCGGGAGTTACTGTCCCTTAAAACAAAAGCTCCTCACAGAAAGCTCAGCATTCAAGTACAATACAAAGGTTCTGAAGGACAATCAATATGCAGGGCAGATCCATGCAAATTTCTTAGCAGATCTCATTAAACCTAAGTTGAAGTTCAGCAGAGAAGACTAAATTATGCTAGAGTATTTAAAAGCTATCTTCCTTCTCAATACAGACAGAATTTTAAAAATACAAAAAACTCCACAAACATGAATTCTGCAAACTTTGATTTAGTATACATAAAACTGGATGATGCTAACGATATCCACATTACCTGAATCTTAGCCTCACAAGAAAGCCACTATAACAGGAATATAATACAATGCTTAATCTAGCCATTTACTTATAAATATGCAAACTACTTCAGTGACTTCCAAGAAGCAGTATTGTTTGTTCTCTTGTAAGAAATAATATGACTTCATAAAGTCACCTTTGACTTTGAACATACTTCAAAAAATGTGTATGTTACTCATTTCTTAAATACACCAAATAGAATATAAAATTGGGCTGCTACTGGCTGGCTGCTCCCCGTCCTTCCCCTACTCATAAATGAAATAATAACTTTTCCTGTACAGGAAAAGTTTTCCTGTACAGGAAAAGTTATGCGGCTGATTTACCGTGGAGATATACTGAAGAGAAGCACAGGAATCAAATTTACATCCAAGAAATAAGATATAGAGAAAAGCTTTATTTCCAACACAGCCAAACAGGTTAACCAGACAGGTTAACGTTAAAGTTGATAAAACAAGAAATGGTGACTTATTATGTGAGGCTGAATGACCAGACAATGTATAGACTTAAGAGTAAGAGGCACAACAGATAATATCGCTAAGACCAAGTTATTTTGAGTGTTATGGCTTACATAAAGTACATACTGCAGCAAACATGCAAGGCAGTTGTTGAAGAGCACAGGCTTTGCAGCCAGAAAGAACTGGCTCTAAGTCCAGGTTCTGTCATTTATTATAGGTCCATGGGCACGGTTACCTGACTTTCTTGAACCTCAGTTTCCTCAACTGTAAAACAGGAATAATTACACACACACACACACACACACACACACACACACACACGGGTATAAACAGAGATAATATCTACACTGAAGAGTTTTTGAAATAATAAAATATAAGCACAGCACAGTTACAGTACATAGGACCACCTAAACACACATCCTAAGACATACACTGCCACCATGATCAACACTTTAAGCTTTATCCCAATTTAGCAGACTTAAAGTTTATTCAATCTTATTTTTTCTTAAGTTCACTTGTCTGGATGCTAAGTCATGAAATTCATAATCATGAAATTCAGTTTAAAGGAAATATTGATACAGGAGACCTCATAAAAATTTTTTTTGCTCAGTAAAAGGTAGTATGAAGAATATGAAAATGTTGACAAACCACAGACTGGGAGAGATTATCTGTAACCACATATCCAATAAAGGTCTTAATCTAGGTATATGAAGAACTCTAAAATATTTTATTTAAAATTTTTTAAATGTTTATTTGTTTTTTGAGAGAGAGAGAGAGACAGAGCACGAGTGGGGGGGTGGGCAGAGAGAGAGGGAGACAAAGAATCCCATGCAGGCTCTGAACTGTGAGATCATGACCTGAGCCAAAGTCGGAGGCTCAACCGACTGAGCCACATAGGTGCCCCGAGAATGCTAAAATATTTTAAAAGGACATTTAACCAAGGAGGATATACAGATGGAAAAAAACAAAAAAACAAACAACAAAAAAAACCCACACACACACGAAAAAACTTTTTTAAGTTTTTCTTACTTTTTTTTTAAATGTTTATTCATTCTGAGAGAGAGTAGGAGAAGCAGAGAGAAAGGGAAAGAGAAAGAATCCCAAGCAGGCTCGACACTGTCGGCACAGAGCCCAATGTGGGCTTGAACTCACAAACTGCGAGATCATAACCTGAGCTGAAACCAAGAGTCAGACGCTTAACTGACTTGAGCCACCCAAGCACGCCACAAATGGAAATGTCTGACACGTCATTAGCCATTAAGGAAATGCAAATTGCAATCCGCAACGCAGTATTACCACACACCTACCAGAATGTCTAAAATAAAAGGTTGGCAAGCATGTGAAGAAACTAGACCACTCATACACTGTTGGTGAAAATGTAAAATGGCAAAGGCCCTTCTGAACAACAGTGTGGTAGTTTCTTACAAAACTAAACATGTATCTACCATATGACCCAGCAGCTCTACACCTGAATATCCCCAGAGAAATGCAAACTTACATTCTCCAAAAGCTTATACATAAATCTTCACAGCAGCTTTACTTGTAATAGCCAAACTAGAAACAATCACAGTGTCATTCAACAGGTGAATGGTTAAACTATCTGTGGTATATCTATACTATAGAATTCTACTCAGCAATCATCATCATCATCATCATCATCATCATCATCATCCCTATTAATATATGCAACAACTCGTATGGAACTCAAGGGAGTTATGTTACACAGAAAAAGCCAATCTCAATCATATATATTGTATGATTCCATTTATATAACATTAGTAAAATGATAAAATTGTAGAAATGGAGAACAAATCAGTGGTTGTCAGAGGTTAGGGAGAGGAAGAAGCGAGGTAGGTGGCTGTGGCTATAAAAGGGTAGGTAACCCAAGAAATGCTTATGTTGGAACACAACTAAGAAATGTGAATAAGGCCTGGGGGTTGTATTGATGTCCATTTCCTGGATATGATATCATACCATGGTTATACAAGATGTCAAGAATGGAGGAAACTGAGTGAGGGGTATAAAGATCTTTCAGTATTATTTCTTAAACCTGCACATGAAAATTATACATGTGAAATTGATGTAAAGCATTTAGAACAATGCCTAGCACATGGTAAATGTTCAGTAAGTGCTATTAATGTTCTCATTAAATGTGACTTGACACTCCATAGAAATTTGTTGAATACGAATATGTATTTTGTATTGAGTCATAATACAAAACATGCAGGATTATAAGAAGATACACTAATCTTATAGTTACCCTGTCACTACATAGCATTAGTGATGATTTTATTGTTTTGGTCATATATATTGTATCAACATATAATATGAATTAGAAGCGTTGGTTTTGTCAAAAATGGCAATTTACAGCTAGAAGGGCAAGTCAAACCATGGAGCCAACCAATGACCATAAAGAGGAGGGAAAATCCCATCAGATAGTAAAAGGAGATTCTATTCACTCAAACAAAGTGAGATTAAAAATCATGGAAGAGAAAAACAAAAATTCAGCAAGGATACAACCTCAACAATGCCCAGCAGATGCATGATTCACTAGGTTGTGAACCTTACAAATGGCCTTAATTAAAAGGCAGAAAGGAAGAGAGGAGTGTAGATTGGGGGTCTCCTACTGAAACAGCCAGCAGAAGAACTTGATGAGGATAAGGGCCCTGGTTGTTAAAAAAGCTTGGACAGAATCATCCAAGTAGTAGTATCCACGTTCAGGGTCTCCAACCACTGACTTGAATCACTGTCAACTGATCATTTGCTATAGTGAGTCTTAGATGGGCATTCTATTCCCCTTGGCTGGTTGGGTTACAGAAACAAATATTTTCTTGATACTATATATATGTTGCATATTCCTAGGTGTAGCAACAATTTCTGATATCATCAGCAACTTTGTGTGTATACTTTGCTTATAAATCATCTGAAATAGGATGACTCACTACATGTATAAGTACAATTTATTTGATTTACAAGAGTTCTGTAAGTATAGCAAAGGATTTCTTTTGTTAGATTTGTAGGTTTTTTTTTTAAATCAGCTATACTGAACTGTAACTGAAATTAGCAATTTGTTGATTAATAAAGAATGCAATTTGATTTGTTTCATTAACTGTATAAGTAGCACTGTCTTTTAGAAGAACTGAATCTAGAAAAGGGATGAATTAGACAAATACCAAGAAGTAAAAAAGATTGCTCTCATTTATATACAAAAATTACTTATGTAATATACTTTCATTTGTATATATGTACTAACCAGCATAAATTATACTGAGAAGCATTACAAAAACTAGATTTTACTATTTACAACTCTAATATAACACAAATTAACTGTAAATATGCCATCCATGCACAAAGTGCCTCCAATATCAAAAACCTCACCAACAAAATCAGTGAACTTTCATTTGACAATTTTAAAATATGAACTAAATTTAATATTTTGAAGAGCTTTACATAACAAGTAGCAAAAGTTTCATTGTACCAAAATGGTGACAATGATGAAGACCAATATAACTTTTTTTTTACAGATCCTTAGGTAAAAAAGCAAAACAAAACAAAACAAATCCACAATATAATTAATTTTATAGAATCATGTAGTCACTGATACTCCATTAACAGCAGTGACAGGCATTACAAAGATATAAAGATGAATACATTGCAACGAAGAATACTGTACTTAATTCCTGCCAAGTTTATTTTTCTTTTAGTTTTCTTAATGTTTATTTACTTTTGAGAGAGAGAGAGACAGACAGACAGACAGAACATGAGTGGGGGAGGGACAGAGAGAGAGGGAGACACAGAACTGAAGGAGGCTCCGGGCTCAAACTCACAAACCGTGGGATCATGACCTGAGCTGAAGTTGGACACCCAACCAACTAGGCACTCCGTGCCTATGTTCAAAAAAAAAAAAAAGAAGAATGCTTATAACAAAAGCATGTGTATGGTGACAACAAAAACTACTTAACAGATGTGCAGCTTGAACAGAATTATTCCAATAGCAGTACCCACATATAGCACCTCTGACTAACAACCAGAGGGTCGGGGGTAATTTACCTCAGAAATCTTCACTCATTAAACATTTACTGAGCATTTACTACAGCATCGCTGCTGGTAGAAACAAAATGTTTAAAGTACACATAAATAATAGTAACATGGTGTTAGGTAAGCGATAACAGAAATATGTACAAAGTGTTGTGGAGAGAAAATTTAAACGCATGAACACAAAATTTAACTCTGCACTTTTTGGGCACCTAGAGCAAAAACAAAAATAAAACCAAAAGAGCTGTAAGTGGTTACATGATTTCATCTCCTAAGATTGGAAGATACACCAGTAGGTACAAAGTAAAATATGCTAAATGTGGTAGAATGTAATATATGAAAACAGGAGAGTTTCAAAAGAGGATGAAAACAACAGAGGGAATAGAGAAGATCTTGAAGCTTCCAACTTGAAATACGTAGCTTTTTAAATAGAGAAAGAGATAAAGCCATTTCAGGCAGAGTCCAGGACCAATCTTTTCTTTCCTATGTCCCCTGCTCACTAACGGGTGCAGAGTGCAGCTGCAGCATGATGATACCTGTGAGAAATGAGTGAATGGGGGGAGACAAAAGTGGGGTAAGAGCTTAGCATACAGAGCCTGGAAATGTCAAATGTAGTGAAATTAACAAAGGCTTGGTGGAATCCCAGCTCACAACATGACTGTGTGCCTAGAGCAAATTACATCAATCTTCAGGAGCCTGTTTCTGAATTTGAAAAATGGTAACAAATATATAGCTTTGAATTACTGCTGTGATAATGAAATAAGATGAGATACATAAAACATCTACTGCAGCAGGTGCTTAACAAGGGTTGGTTTTCATTCCTCTCTTTTAAACCACTGTTAACTGTGGAACCAAAAAAAAAAAAAAAAGATAACATTAGTCTTCACAGAATCAATAAGAGAGAGAATGAAAAATAATTGGTATTCAAGCATCAGTTCCCTTTGAAGTCTTATTAGAATAAATATGTGGCAGAAAGAAAAAGCAAACAGGGGTTTGCACAGGATATGCTGCCAGATATTACCAACAATGACACATGATATGTGCTTCAAACTGTGACATGCATATTTGGCCCAAGATATATTCATGCATGTCAAATTTTGTATCACAAGCTTTACAAAAGAAGCCTCATATTAAAATTAGCTTAAGAATATACACATTTATAATACCTCATTAAGTGAAAGAACGGACTATTTTCAAATGAATGCTTTCGGACCTTTACAGTAAACAGTCCTTTTGGTGGTGGGAACCCGGAGGGGAGCTACTGGGGGTTGGGGAGGAAGGGAGTCTGTGCCACTCAATCAGACTACTTTTATCCTTTATGTAGGGAAATAGAAGACTTGAAAATAAGCACTTTCTGTAGTTATGCTACCAGAGTCTGAAGTCCACTTTTAATATTCCCAACAACACTAAAAAATAATAATTAGCATTTGAAAAGCTGTCATTATTATAGTCAGGGACACTTCATCCTCAAAGCAGTAGTATCTTAATTGAGACTATGATTAAATGAAAGCACTCATCAGAAGTACATCCACACATCTGGTTTGAAGTCTGTGTTTTGTGTTATTTAAATTGTTATATTTATTATAATTCTGTCTAGACAATGCCAAATATACTTTGTCACATAAATGGTTAAGGAGAAATTTCTTCAAATACAAGCAACAGTTTGTGTCTTCCTCGTATGCGTTCACTGAATAAAATGTGTTAAAGGGAAGCACTACCTCCCTTACTCAAGACTCAGATCAATTTAATGCTACTTATGAGCCGATCTATAAAACAAGTTATGGTTTTTAATTTTTTTATATGAAATTATCAGTAGAGTGACCAAATGAGAAGCTGCCTACAAAAGTGCTAGGATTGATGTTTTTAGTAATAATTATCTTACTTCTTCTAAGATTTCTTCCAAAAGATTTCAAAATCATACCAAGGGAATCATGGTTTAAATTTCATTATCTACAAGAGCTTTAAAATATCTTTGTGAATTTTACCCAAAGCCACACTAAAAAGGTGCGTACAAGAGTGACACAATTAATAGACTTTTCTACTGAAGAAAAAAAGAGCACTTTTGTATGCAGACTATTTCTTCTTTATGAGATACTTCAGTAAAATAATTAAGTGCAGCTTTTAATTTGTATAAATAAAGAAATCAAAGTAGCAAGAAAAAAATCTGAGTCAAAGAGGTTGTACTGACCACAGAACTGAAATTCTGTTCTCTTGATGCTCAGTCAAGTGTCTCATCCACTAGAAAAGTGCTTCTCACTCTGGGCCGGGAGCTAGTGAAGCTCTACAAAGACCCTCAGCCCTGTGAGCATGGTCTGTGGGTTTACAGTGACTGCTAAATAAAGTGGATAATGTAGGAATGTGGGTAATGTTAGGTTTCTGACACAATTTAAAAAATTCATCTCACTGAAGTATCATCAAAAGTAGATTTCGTAGGGGTGCCTGGCTGGCTTAGTCTGTACAGCATGTGACTCCTGATCAGGAGGTGGGGAGGGGGCTGTGAGTTTGAGCTCCATGCTGGTTTTCTGTAAAAAAAAAAAAAAAAATAGGGGCCCCTGGGTGGCTCAGTCGCTTAAGCGTCCGACTTCAGCTCAGGTCATGATCTCGCGGTCTGTGAGTTTGAGCCCCACGTCAGGCTCTGTGCTGATAGCTCAGAGCCTGCAGTCTACTTCAGATTCTGTGTCTCCCTCTCTCTCTGACCCTCCCCCGTTCATGCTCTGTCTCTCCTGTCTCAAAAATAAATAAACGTTAAAAAAAAATTAAAAAAAAAAAAAAAGAAAGAAAGAAAAAGCAGATTCCATAATTCTGGTGATTTTTCTTTTTGGAAGCAGCAAATGAAAACAAGTGACAAATATTTCACTGATCTCACTGCTGAAGTAATCTGGTGATTAAGAAATTTAAAAAACCCAGCACTTGACTACTCTGAAGAATAAATGAAAAAAAAAAAAAAAGCAATGTAGTAAAACTATAAAACTCGTAGAAGAAAAGACAGGAAGAAATCTTTATGGCCTTGAATTAGGTAATGGCCTCTCAGATGTACAACCCGATAGCACAAACAACCAAAGAAAAAATAAGCTGGACTTCATCAAAATTCAAAACCGCTGTATTTCAAAGATACCATCAAGTAAATGAAAAGAAAACCCACAGTGCGGTAGAAAATATTTGCAAATCATGTACTTGATAAAGGATTCATAACCAGAATATATAAAGGAACTCTTACAATCAACAACAAAAAGACAACCAAATTTAAAAATGAACAAAGAAATTGAAGATGTTTCTCCTAAAATGCTATACAAATGGCCACTAAGCACATGAAAAGATGTTTAACATCATTAGTAATTAGGGAAGTGTGAATCAAAACCAAAAATATATACCCCCTTTATACCCATTAAGGCAGCTATAATTAAAATGATAGAAAATAACAAATATTGGCAAGGATGTGGCCAAATGGGAACCGTCAAACGTTGCTGATGAGAATGTAAAATGGTACAGATGCGTTGGAAAGCAGTCCAGCAGTTCCTCAAAAGATTAAACACAGAATTACCACATAACTCAGCAATTCTATTCCTAAGTATCTACCCAAGAAAAATGAAAATATATGTCCACACTAAAACTTGTATGTTAATGTGCATAGCAGCAGTTATTCATAATAGCTAAAAGGTAGAAACAATCTAAATGTCCATCGATTGGCGAATAAACAAAATATAGTATTTCCATGGAATGGAACATTAGTTGGCCGTAAACAAATGAACTGAAGTATTCTACAACATTGATGAAACATGGAAACATAATGCAAGTAAAAGAAGCCTGACACAAAAAGCCATATTATAAGATTCTATTCTGAAAATGTTCAGAACAGACAGAAAGTAGATTAGTGGCTACCATGGGCTGGAGAAAAGGGAAAATGAGGAGTGATGCTTTTTGGAGTGAAAATGATCTGGAATTATATAGAAGTGACCGTTGCACCAACTCTCTGAATAGTCTAAAAATAATTTTTTTTTATTTTTTAGAATATTCTAATAAAAATTTTTTAACTTTTTAAATTTATTTTTGAGAGACAGAGAAACAGAGCATGAGCAGGGGAGGGGCAGAGAGAGAGGGAGACACAGAATCTGAAGCAGGCTCCAGGCTCTGAGCTGTCAGCACAGAGCCCGATGTGGGGCTTGAACTCATGAACCTGAGATCATGACTTGAGCTGAAGTTGGATGCTTAACCGACTGAGCCACCCAGGCACCCTCAAAAGGATTTTTTATACTAACAGCCATTCAATTTCTCTTGATGGCCATTAGAAGAACAAAGTTACATAAGCTATAAAGATCTTTGTACCAGCAAACTTGGATGACCCAATTGATACTGCCATTTTTATTTAAAAAAAAAAATTTTTTTAACGTTTATTTATTTTTGAGACAGAGAGAGACAGAGCATGAACAGGGCAGGGGCAAAGAGAGAGGGAGACACAGAATCCAAAGTAGGCTCCAGGCTCTGAGCTGTCAGCACAGAGCCTGATGCAGGGCTCGAACCCACAAATGTGAGAGCATGACCTAAGCTGAAATTGACTCAACCAACTGAGCCACCCAGACACCCCTAAACTTTTTTTAAAGGAGGTCAAAAGCCCCCAAAGAATAAGGATTAGATTCCTGCTCTAATTTAAAAAAAAAAAAAAAAATCACTGGGGCTCCTGGGTGGCTCAGTCAGTTAAGCATCCAACTCTTGATTTTGGCTTAGGTCATGATCTCACAGGTTCGTGGGTTCAAGTACCACACTGGGCTCCGCACTGTTAGGATTCTCTCTCTCCCTCTCTCTCTCTGCCCCTCCCCTGCTCATTCTCCACACCCCCCCTCAATAAATAAACTTTAAAAAATTACAGGTTTTTCTTTAGAAAGTTGTATAGCATAATGGCAATTTTAAAGCTGTCTGTAGAAAATTCAATAACTTTACCTTAAATGTTCACCAAAACTCATTTCAAATTCATGCTCTGATACTTAAAGCCAAACGGTTCTGAAATTTAAAAATGCTGTTAAAAGGGGTAGGCTTACTAAAATAGACAAAGAATTTAATAATAAGGGGTTATATAAAATAGAAGTTGTCAGCAAATACAGTGTCTAGATATAAAAAATGTCATTATTGATAAGCGGCTACCGAGACTGTGGACTCATTATGTCTACTGTTTCTGAGCTTTCTCACAAACCTCTCTACCAGTCAGGGTAGCAAAGGAGCTGCTCACCTTCCTACCCCCTTACTAGCTTGGAACCTCTGGTTCCCACCCACATTACTGTGACCTGACTGGGGAGGAGGGACTCCGTAGCAAGGAGGGATTCTTCCTGTTGCAGATTCTTGGCTTTGAATCCAGAATGGTAAAGGAATACCACCATAAACACAAGTTAGGGTCTAGAGTACTGGTGTCTTAGTTCAGTCTCATGATTTACATGGCCTTTCCTAAGAATTTTATTATTTATAATACAAGCCCCTATCTTCCCCAAAATACGAAATTTGGGGAATACAATACCTGAATAGAGAATGGTCTATAGAATCCAAAGAAGGCTGTATGTATCCCAACAGTATTTTATTTCAAGCTAGCAATAATCCAATACCACCAATTCAGCAAGTCAAATTATAGGGTTTTTTTTCCACAATGGAAGTTTTAAAACAGAATAAACATTTTGTTACTGAGTACACTGAAATGGTGATTTTTAAATAGGGGACTAAGAGGATCATATACATCAAAGATTAATTCCTGCGTAATTTAGGTGAGTTTATCTAACAGAAATGGAGGTAAGGAGAGGCAAGAAGCAGTCAGCTTCAAAGAATTCACTAGCAAAAGCATCAGGATGCACTGTGGCTAACAGCAACAATCACTGTACTTACTCTGAAGCCCTCTTAGGAACCAGGCCTTAAAAAATGATAAACTTGGTTGGCCTCATGAATAGGTATCAGCCAAACTACAAAATGAGTCAGAGTGTGGATCCCAATTTAAAATACAGTGCTTAATTTAAGTAATTTTTTTACTCTTCCAAAAGCAGCATCATTGGTCCCCAGAATTAATTCTAATTAAAGGAAACCTTCCTTATTGCACAGTATAGGATTTCAATAATATTTAATGTGGGCATTGTTAAAATACTCCAAAGTAATGAAACTATTCACTTATATATAATACGGCTTAGGAAGTCACAGAAGTCTAAATTTATTTAAACTTTATAATGATAACGTGTTAGGGGGAGGGGGAAAGGCAAATTTGTTAGTTCTACTTCATTAAGGATTCCTCAAGCAACGTAAAAACTAAGTTCAAGTTACACTTTGATGTGAGTATCCTTTTGAAAGCTACTCTACCCTGTTTTATATGAAGCATCTGTAGCTAAAATGAACACCTAGTGAAGAGTATGGATGCTGCATTACATAAGCAGACGTCAGAAATGTCCCAAGCTGATTCTAAGTTGCTTTAAACATGTACACAGAGTCAGAAATTAGCTATGGCTTACTTCTAAGAAGTAACAGATAATTACCCTCATCATGATGAAAAGGATTTTCAATGTAAGCTAATAGAGGTATTTTTCCTATAGCAAAGCTCTGCTTTTAAAAATAAACTTCAAAACTTTAATTAAAATAGGAAATGCTTTACTACATAGTAAAAACACTTCTCAGTTTAGTGAGGCAGAGAAAGGAAGGACTCTGAAAGGAGGAAAAGTAAGGACAGGACATAGAGATGAAGTAAAAGAAAAAGGAGGAAAAGAAAAGAGACAGGAAGAGTAAAAGGATAGAAAGACCTATATGTGTTATATTATATTATATTATATTATATTATATTATATTATATTATATTATATTATATGAAATATATTATTTCTCATTTGAAACTAGCAGGAGAAACTCTTTCCTTTTATATACATGAAATAACTCATGTTCCTCTTATCTATGCTTTGAAAAATCTAGACAAATAAAATGTTAAGAATCTTACTACACTGGATTTCTGAGTCCAGTTTTGAAAGCATGCTATTTCTTAAAATACGTTAATTGTCTACAGTGCAAATGTAATTTCCATTTACAACGATGTTTTAAAGACAAGTTTAATATGGTGTAAAACATGGTTAAATTAAACTCAATAGTAAGTAACACACATTAGTTTGACTCTTCAACGTTTTGTGCATATTAACTTAGCCACGTATCTCATACACAAATCACTCATTAGTGAATTCAATAATCAAGTGAAATCCTCAGAGTACTAATTCATTATCATTTCACAGTTAGTACAATTTTTATAAATTTACATTAGGTATAAAATTGTGTCACAATGTATGTATGTGGACAGATGACTTTAAATGAAAAGATCACATCCAAGGTAGATCTATGGTCTATTCAAATATGGAAACCCCAATTCTGTTGAACTCATGATCAGATACATTGTTCCACTGATAGAGACCCCCGCCTCCCACCTACCCGCCTCACGCAATACACAAACAGTGGCACATTGAACCAGCATTGACTTCCCTTTAAATTTTTAGCCTTTTTAGAAGCAGACCTTTGAATGATACGTCCTGTTTAAGACACGATATATTGTGTAAAATGCCCTTAAAGCATCAAATTGAGATAATACATACAACTGAATGTTTACACTAGATCATATTTCTTAACTGAGAATTAACATTCTAATTTATCACAATGAATTCTGTTAAAGGAGTAACTTGCCTAAAGATCTGAGGAGTTTCAAATACGTATACATCAATATCTCCATCTATCTAATATACACATCAGTATATCTACACAGGTTTTTCTAAATTTATATTATCTCCCTAGAACTTATTACTGTAAACAATCTGCATGGATCACAAAGACTATATAATCTCCCACAAAGCCTTGAAAATTAAAAACAAAACAAGACAAAAATAAGTATGACCCAACAACTAAGATATACACCTCATTAGACTATGATACAAGGAAATGAAATGTCAAACAAAATTTGCCAGGCCCAGGGCAGACAAAAAGAACAGGATATTAGTCTTGCACTTTGTCTCCCTGGTTTTTTCTTCTAGTATTCCTAAATAATCATCCTATTTGTTACCTACTTGAAATTATTAGTCGTTATTTTTAAAGTATGAGTAAACCAAAAGCAACTATCATATTTACCCAAAAGAAGGAACCACTACTAAGAATCAAAGCCTAGTAATTCTGTTCTTAACAGACAGGTGTTGTGTGTTCTGGCATGTTATATGAAAATCATTTATGAGAAGAACAGAAAAAAAAATCAGAAGGTAGTTTTCACTATTGGAATAGATACATGATTAAGCAAATTTTCTTACACTGTGAAATTATCAACAGATTAAATGGCCACCATACAGGGCATCATTTCTGGATGTTGGCACTCTCTGAGATGGAAAGAAAAGGGACAGAATGAAAAATGTGGTAGTCACACAAAGAAACTAATTTGGGTCTCAGAGATCTTTTCAAATAATAGGTTAAAGGAACATTATTCGGGACTAAGCTTAGGCTTGCAACTGCCAACACCCTTAGGCCAGCAGTAAACTGGGGAAAGATGGGAAGACAAGCGAGTTCCTAAAGCAGCAGGAAGACTCTGGCTGACCATCATAAAGTATAGGTTGTTTCTGGTATCTATTACCAGGATTGACAATTCCTCCAAGAAACTCAAACATTAACTATCATCTGAGGTGCCTTAATAAATGCATACTAATAATCAAGGAGTAAAGCTGACATAAAAATATTTTCTTAAAAGAGTTATATACAAAGACCATATTTTATGATATAAACACTACTGAACTTAGGTATGAAACAGCTCTATTTTCATCTTAGCCAATAGTTATAACTTTTTAAGCCATCTCACATTTAACCTAAGCTTTTGCCAAATTTCAAACTCACCACACAAACTTATTTTTACTGTATCTATTCACATTCTCAAAGAGGGATTAAAGAGAGATGAAATGATCAAAAGCAGAGAATGGGTTATATACCAATTAGATGATAATAAGGTTGATTTTTACATATGTTAGAATATTACAATAAAAACACTAGGTGTCTTACGACAATCAAGAATTTCTTTGTGGAGGAAGCTAAAAAATCATTTTTGGGGAAATAATTAAGACCACCTTACACAATCCATTTCTCTTTTAAAATGAGGTATTGAATATGTTGGCTTTTAAAATTATCCCATACTACTACATGCTTAAGCATGGGGAGTGAAGTTCATTCTATTCCTAAATTTGAGAGTTCAGGTTTTCATGTAATCACTAAAAATTGCCTAATTGATAATTAGAAAAAGAACATTCTATAAATAAAAGAGAAAGAAGACCACACAATTTTAGCTGTTTCAATCTCTTCACACTAAAGGATGTCATGTTTTTACTTTCTGTCCATGCATTTTCTCTAGTAGAAGAAAAAAAGGACTGTAGGCAGGAAACAACCAAAAGGGTGGGGTAATAAGCAGCCTGATATGTGTAAAAACTGGAAAACAGTCTCAAATGGAAAGTTACACTAGAACAGAGTAAGGAAATAAAAGAAATAAACTTAACATATATCAAAAGGAACAGTGATTAAAGGTACAGGCTCTGGAGCCGGGCTACCAGCTCTTCCATTTACTAAGGTGATTGACGTTAGGCAAGTTTCAATGACCCATCTTTATCTCAGTTACCTCATCTACACAACGAGGACAGTGCATATATCCTAGAGGACTGTAGAGAGAATTAAATGAATTTAAAAACGTAAAATATTTAAAATAGTATCTGGTATACAGTACTTAATAAATGTCAGCTATTAATTGTTACATTGTCTGCAGTGTAATTACCAGCATTTTTAATCTTGAAAATATTAAATGAAACAATGACCTAGCTTAGTGCAACAAAATAATATTGAGAAAATGTTGACTTTAATTATTAATTTAAAAATAACTTTAGGAGTTTGGGATAACAACAACTTCGCATATTTTAGTTTCTCTATGAAAAAATAAGACATATTTGCCATCAGATTATCTGTTAGAAATTAATAAAGCAAAATTTTAAAAAGCTCTAATAAATATCATTTGCTCTCTCATGCAATGCTTTAAAAATAAAACAGCAAATCATCTGCATCAGTTACTATTCCTATAAATGACAATTGTTTTAAAATACACCTACCACATAAGCTTATAATTTATAGTTGCTTTCATTTTTCAAAAATCCACAGACGAAGCAATTTAAGTCTAAAACGATCTCAGAGTAGTAGCTAGCTGATTTAGCAAAGGCAATCAAAACTTGCTGTGTTGGGCTGCCCCCTACAGGCCTCAATTCATCAATTTCTTTTAAAAGGTGTGTAAGTAAAGAATATCATCTGAGTTTTAACATTAAGAATATTAATACCAGGGGCGCCTGGGTGGTTCAGTCGGTTAAGTGTCCGACTTGGGCTCAGGTCGTGATCTCATGGTTCGTGGGTTCGAGCCCCATGTTGGGCTCTGTGCTGACAGCTCAGAGCCTGGATCCTGTTTCAGATTCTGTGTGTGTGTGTGTGTGTGTGTGTGTGTGTGCGCCCTTCCCCAACCCCCCCAATAAACAAACATAAAAGAAAGAATATTAATACTAAGCAAAGTATTATGTCCTCATTCATTCATTCTACCAGGAAATAGTCTCTGAGAAACATCTATAAAGATACAGTGAAAAACCAAACAATTCCTTGTCCTTCAAGAATTCATAGGTTACTGCTTGCAGTTAAACTACACAGACTTCAACAGAACCACAGTGAAATACTACAAAATGGCTTAAGAAGTATCTATGCTAGGGGCGCCTGGGTGGCTCAGTTGGTTAAGCATCCGACTTCGGCTCAGGTCATGATTCGCGGTTTGTGACTTCGAGCCCCGCGTCGGGCTCTGTGCTAACAGTTCAGAGCCTGGAACTTGCTTCGAATTCTGTGTCTCCTCCTCTCTCTGCCCCTCCCATGCTCATGGTCTGTCTCTGTCTCTCAATAATAAATAAATGTTTAAAAAAAAAAAAAGAAATATCTATGCTATATCACAATGCTGTGTATAGAAACAGAACTAGGTTGGAAATCTAATACTCAAGTTCTACTCCTGTCTCTGCCATCAAATATCCAGTTGAACTTTGGGGAAGAGTTTTGTGCAAGTTGTTTCTAAAATTAGAGGTTTTAATTAGATGACTCCTAAGGCTCCCTTCAGCTCTAATATTCTATAATTGTATCTGTCATAATAAGAGGTAGAAGGAAAACATTTTTAGAAGGAAATGTTTTAAAATAAAACTCAGAGAAAGAAGAAATAATTTTTATATGGTACGAAGGGTTGAAGCCTATATGGAGAAATAAAGAAAGATTTCTTGGGGGAGATGACATTTGAATTGAGTTTAGAAGCATTCTGGGAGTAAGGGCTATTCCCAGGACGAGTGAACAGTGTAAGAAAATAAAACATCAAGCATGTTTTGAGGAACATGTGATACTATTTGATTAGAGTCTAGCTGTGTTTTACGAAAATCAAAGTAACAGGAACTAGAAGTTAGTGAAAATGGTCAGAAGGGGATAAATGCAAATGGTTCTAGTACATTACAATGTACAGTTCTAAGAAATGGATCAAAAGTGATTCCAAGGTATTGGTCTAGGAACTTGAATGAAAGTGGTAAAGAAATAGGGAACTGAAACAAAAAAGAGGGTATATGAGTGTTTGGTAGTGATGAGAAATAGATTTTGGGAGCCAGATAAAACCTCACTGAGAAGACTATGCTAAGACCAGAAATACGTTAATAAATGGAATGAGCTATTTGTCCAATATGTCCTACCAATCATAAAAATAAGAGAACATAGGAGGCATAGCAAACCATCATTGTTGCTGATAAAATAACTCACAACAGAACTAATGACCTATATCAATAACATCTACTACTAATAACAGCAAATAATCTGTAAATTATTATGTATCAAGCACAATACTGTATTTAAAATATTACATTTAATATCCACATCAGCTCTATAAGAGATTATTATCCTTATTTTACAGATGATAAAATTGAGGTCCAGAGATGTGAGATGAATGCCCCAAATCACACACACATACAAACTTAGTAAAGTTGCCTAAATGAAAACTTTTCCATCTTAACCATTTGCTATATCAATGAATGCTACAGATTTGATTCTTTCAAATTTTTCAAAGTTATGTATCAGAGAACTATGTGGGAAAAAATTTCCAAAAAAATCAAGAATGTACAACTTTACAAAAAGTAATCTTCCATAATAATTTATAGCAATATTCATGCTCTCAAACCATACACTGGGTTAAAATCTTTGTATTTAGAAATAATTACAAAGAACAGATCTCCTTAAAAAAAAACCAAAAACACCTCAGAAAACTCTTCAGCCTTTGCTTTCTTCAAATTTCTACAAAATCCACCTATCTAAATTTGAAGGTTAAGAATCATTATGAAATGGTGATGTCCTCAATAATGGTGGAATAAGAACTTCAAATACTGTTTTCTCCATAAAAGTAGTAAGAACACTGGCAAAATCTGTAAAAAAAAAAAAAATCTATAGAACAGATCTATAACAAATAAGAGAAGGAATTAGTAATTTTAAAATATTCCCACAAAGAACACCCAGGACCATATGGCTTCACAGGAGAATTTCACCAATTATTTAAAGATTTAACACCAATCCTTCATTTTTGTCATTTCTATTTTGACACTGTATTGGGATTTCTAGCCAGGGAAATTAGGCAAGAAAAATAAATAAAAGCATTCAAATAGGAAAGGAAGAAGTAAAACTATCTTTTTTTTGTACTGACATGATTTTCTATGAAGAAAATTCTAAGGAACCAGAAAAAAACTAATACAGGTAATAAACAAGTTCAATGAGGTTGCAGAAAATAAAGTCAATAAACAAAAATCAATATTCTTTATATATATTAACAATGAATAATCTAAAAATGATAAAAAAACAACTGAATCAAAAAAATACACAGGAATAAATAAATTTAACAAAAGAAGTAGGAGACTTGTATACCGTCAACTACAAACCTTGTTGAGACAAGCTGAAGACCTAAATAAATGGAAGGAGATCCTGTGTTTAAGGACTGAAAGACTTAAGATTGTTTGTTAAGATAGCAATACTACACAATTTGATCTACATATTCAATACAATTCCTATCAAAATCCTAGATGCCTTTTTTTTTGCAGAAAATGATGAGCTGATCCTAGAATTCATATGGAAATGTAAAAGATCCAGGATAGCCAAAATAATCTTGAAAAAATGAACAAAGATAGAGGACTCCTATTTCTCAATTTCAAAACTTACTACAAAACTACAGAGTTCAAGACAGTGTGGTAGTGGTAGAGGCTGGACATGTAACCAGTGCAACAGAACAGAATCTAGATATAAAAACCATACATTTGTGGACAATTCATTTCCAACAAGAGTGCCAAGACAATCCAGTGAGAGGAAGATAATTCTTTTCAACAAATCACACTGAAGACCTGGAACATCCACGTACAAAAGAATGCAGGTGAGCCTCCCACCCTGTACTACGCACCCAAATTAATTCAAAATGGATCAAAGACCTAGCTGAAGGAACCAAAACTGTAACAGTTTAGAAGGAAACAGAAAGAAATCTTCATCACCCTATATTTAGGCAATGGTTTCTTAGATACGACAACATAAAAGCATTAAGTAATCGAAGAAAAAATGAACTGGACTTCATCAAAACAAAAACTTTCTGTGTTTCAGGGATACTGCCAAGAAAGTAAAAAGACATCCACAGAATAAAAGAAAAAATCTATAAAGCATGCATCTAGTTAAGGTCTAGTATCGAGAATATAAAAAGAACTCTTATAAATCAACAATGAAAAGACAATCTAATTTAAAAATGAGGCAAGGATTTAAAGAAACATTTCTCCTAAGAAGATATACAAACGGCTAGTAAGCACAAGAAAAGATGCTCAATAAGACACTACTCGTTAGGGAAACGCAAATAAAAATTGTAAGGAAATAGCCCTTCATATCTACTTGGGATGACTGTGATCAAAGAGATGAACAGTCACAAGAGGTGCAGTGACATGAAGAAATTGAAAACCCACACAACGTTGACAGAAATGTAAAATGGTACAGCCAATTTGGAAAACAGTTTGGCAATTCCTCAAAGGGTTAAACAGAGTTACCACTTATTCCTCTCCTAAGTAGGAGACTGCAAATATGTCCACCCAAAAACCTATGCACAAATGTTCATGGGAACATTATTCATAATAGTCCAAAAGTAGGAACTACCCAAATGTTCATCACCTGATTGAATGGATAAACAAAATATGGTATACCACTACAGTGAAATGTTATTCAGTCATAAAAAAGGATAAGGTACATACTATAAGATGGTTGAACCCTGAAAGTATTAAGCCTGTGAAAAAAGGACACATTAAGTGATCCTATTTATATGTCCATAATAGCATTGCTAATGGGTATAGGGTTTCTTTTTGAGGTGATGAAAATATTCTGAAAACAGACAGTGGTGATGGCTGTGAAAATGAATGATAGGTCTTCAACTTCCAAGTTATTTATTATTTTATAACTGTTATCTTCACTTGGATCAGAAGTTATTTTAATGTTTATTTTGAGAGTGAGGGAGTGATCACAAGCAGGGGAGGGGCAAGAGAGAGAGGGGCAAGAGAGAGACACACACACACACACACGCACACACACACACAAAGAGACAGAGAGAGAGAGAGACAGAGAGAGAGAGAGAGAGGGAGAAAGAGAATACCATGTAGGCTCCATGCTGTGAGCATGGAGCCCAATGCTGGGCTTGATCACATAACCCTGGGAGATCATGACCTGAGCCAAAATCAAGAGTCAACAGACTGAGCCACTCAGGTGCTCCCAAAAGTTATTTTTAAGAACTGAGCATCCATTCTGTACTTTGTCTTTCTTTACCCACAACATACAGATCCTATTTTTTAAGCACAGATACTTCAACATATATCTTAGCATGCTACTGCCACAGCTAGGATATGAATTAAGTATTAGACACTTTCCCCAAGGAATACTGTTATATAATTCTTTATATGAAAAATAACATATTAGCAACTATACATGAAGGGTATTCTGGGAGTGAGGAAGCTTAGTGTACTTCCCCTTTTCGCCTCTACTCCCAGCTCTGACTCCCACCCAATACCACAGCTCTCCTGGGCTAAAGCAGCTGCTGGGGTGAGTAGCCAGGCAGGGACTACATGGAGGGAACTATAAACTTCTGCAGTGTTCTCTCTGGGTGGACAAGAGACTATGGAGCAGTAAGCATAAAGACTCCAAAAGCTAAGGAAAAGCTGATTAAAAGGTTGGATCCTTTTTACTCTTGAAGCAGGAAAAGAAAGAGATGGCCAGGCAGAGATTTCTACCAAAAGCTCTATCAGAAACTGATACCTTGAATATTGACAGAATATCTGGGATATGAAATATAAATGTTAAACAGTATCCTTGAAAAGGCAGGCAGAACCTGCAACGGAAAATCTAGTAACAGCGTAAAAGTGAAGATACTAAACTATTCTGGCAAAAACCAGGCATTAAGAAACCCAGAAGTTAAAGTGGTATAAAGGTCTCTGTATAGTAGAAGACTGGAGGAATACAGGGAAGAGAAATTCTAAAGGTTTCATCTTATGGAAAGGAAAAGCAGTGAGAGTGTCACAGTGAGGAAAATGGGTAGGATCTTATAATAATATGATTATGATCTTCAGGAAAGAGAAGGTCAACATTAACAGAAGTACCAAATTAAAAAGGACAAAAAGGGGAAAAAGCAGTAACTTAATTAGTCAATAATTTAGCATCCATTTCTAATTTTAAAATCTAGAAGGAAATTAGTTTAATTTGATAAAGGCTATGTACCATTCTAAATGATGAAATATTAAAACCATATCAATGAATACCAGAAACCAAACAGAAATGTCTGCTAGGATCATTACTGTTCAATAGTATCTTGGCAATGTAATAACAGCAATGCAATAAAGCAAGAAAAAGAAATGGTCAATAAAAAAATTGGTGGGAAGGTGTTTTTGTTTTTGCTTTTTTTTAGCCAGTGTAAAAAATACGTAGAAATGGAAATGAAATAAAGAAAAACAATACCTACAAAACACCTGTAAAAATATGTAGAAATGGAAATGGAATAAAAATAACACCTATAAAACACCTAAAATAAAAGAAAAAGAGAGGTATGGGGAGGGCTTATTTGAAGAAAATTTTAAAATCTACAGAGAACATAAAATCTGAATAATAAGAGAGATGTATTATGTTCCTATCTGGGAAGACTTAATAACATGAAGAGGTGAATCCTGCCAAAATTAAAAATACAAATTTAATGTATTTCCACTTCCAACCATACAAGATGCTATGGGAAGTTGATAAAATTATTATAAAAGTCATGTAAACAAGTTAATGACAGGGCGCCTAGGTGGCTCAGTGGGTTAAGCATCCGACTCTTGGTTTCAGCTCAGGTCATGATCTCATGGCTTTGTGGGTGGATCTCACGGCTTTAATGGATGCAGGCTGGCAGCACAGGGCCTGCTTGGGATTCTTTTTCTCTCCCTCTCTCTCTGCCCCTCCCCGACTTGTGCTATCTGCATCTCAAAATAAATAAACTTAAAAAAAAAAAAAAGAGGTAATGACAGAGAATAAACATGGAAAGTATTTAAAAAAAAAAAAAAGGTAAGGGATGAATTTCCCCAGTAGGTATCAGAAAACTAAATAAAATCAAATAAAAATAATACCAGCTTAAGAATAGACAAATATACCAATGGAACAAAATAGGGAACCCAAAAATAGATCCCAGTAGTCAAAATACTTTAATATAAAGCAGAGGTGGCATTTTTATCCAGTAGAAAAGGATAATTTATATCACTATTGCCTGTAAGTCAAATTGTGCCCTTCACCTGTTTCTGTAAATAAAGTTTTACTGGAACACAGTCATGTCCATCATCTGTAAATTGTGGCTACTTTCTAGCTACAGAGTTATACAGGTGCAACAGAGACCATCTGGCCTGCAAAGCCAAAAATATTTACTATCTGGCTCTTCAAGAAAGAAGTTTACCAAACATTATTTAATAAATGATCTTATCAATAAGTCAGCAGCTAGAAGTGGGGTGGTGGGAAAGCTGTACTTCTCTAAATCTATCTTATAAGAAAAGCTAGGTCAGAAAACAATGATAACCTGCAGGTGTATACATACATACATATATATGTACACACATACACACATATATGTGTGTACATATATGTATACATACATATATGTATGTATATATGTATACATACGTGTGTGTGTGTGTGTGTGTACACACACACACACACACACATTCTGGCTATATTTCATCTAAACATAATATCAAACACAAACAAACAAAAAACAAAAAACAAAGTAGTAAGTGCTGGTGAAGATGTAGAGAAATCGGAACCTTTGTGCACTACTGGTAAGAATGTAAAATGGTGCAGCTACTACGGAAAACAGTATGGCAGCTCCTTAAAAATTTAAAAATAGAATTAACAATATGATTCAGCAATTCTACTTCTGGGTATATATCCAAAAGAAAAGAAAGTAGAGTCTCAAGAAGATATCCGTACACCTACTGTGATGGTAAATTTTCTGTGTCAACTTGGTTGGGCTGTGATGCCCAGATATTTGGTCAAATATTATTCTGGATATTTCTGTGGAGGTGTTTTTTAGATGAGATTAACATTTAAATTGTTAGACTCTGAGTAAAACAGAGTATCCCCCAAAATGTGGGTCAGTGTCACCCAATCAGTTGAAGGCCTTAATAAAACAAAGACTGACCTCCTTTGAGCAAGAAGGGATTCTGCCAGAAGACGGCCACTGGACTCAAACTGTACTTTTCCCTAAGTCTCGAGCTTGCCACCCTATTCCATCAAATTTTGGGTTCACCAACCTCGCCAGTCATGTGAAACAATTCTTTAAAATAAATTTTTCTCTCTCCCCCCATCCAGTTGGTTCTGTTTCTCTGGAAAACCCTAACATACCCGTATTCATAGCAGTATTATTCACAACAGCCAAAAGGTGGAGGCAACTCTAGTGTCCATGAATGAATACATAAAACATGGTGTATACATGCAGGCTACAGCATGGACGAACATTGAGGACAATATGCTAAGTAATATAAGCAAGTCACACACACACACAAAATACTTTATGACTTCACTTATATGAGGTACCTAGAGTAATCAAATTCATAGTTGGTGTTTAATGGGTATGGAGTTTCAGTTTTGCAACATGAAAGTGTTTTAGAGACCTATTTAACACTACTGAAGTATATACTTAAAAATAGTTAAGACAGTAAATTTTGCATGTATTTTGCTACAATCAAAAGGTTTTTTTTTTTTTTTTAAGGAAAGGTACTGAAAATAACTCTCAAAAAAAAAACTAAGTAACATATGTTCAACTGCAGAACAGAGAATACATTCTATCCTGTTAAAGATATTAAATATCTTTATACAGTTCAAAATGTATTACAAATTACTCAGCGTTTCTTTGTGAAATGAAAAACAAAATTCCTATTCACTTTACCACATAGTAAGTCCCTATTCTTTTTCTCTGGCCTTTTCTGCTGCATGTTATTGCAAGGTATCAACTAAAATGGGAAACAACAAAAGAACAGAATTGCAATTTCTCACTCAAACTGCCATAACCCCAGAGAAGGAATCTGAATAAACACCACCATAATTTGCCACACATTTCTGCTGTTCTGACTTTTCAAAATTCATAAATCAGCATTTCTGAAAGCAAACAGAATCTAAAATTTTGACTCCTTCTTCAGTCCAGGAATTGCCAAGTTAAACTCTGACAGCATTTAACTGATGAACAACTGCCAAAAAACAACTAAGAATCATTAATTAACCTCATTAGAAAATAAGCATCGTTTATCAGCTTCATGTTTTTGTTTAAAACTAAAAATAACAGTTACGTTGCTCCTAAGAGGATTCTCTGAATTTATTTATAACTTCTATAAATAAGTTTATTTATAACTTCTATAAAGAACAAAGTAGGTGATTAGGTAAGCTTTATTGAATAAATTTGGATATTCAGATAATATGGATATTACTAAAATTCTTCAGAAAATAAAAAGAAAATTCCATAATATAGTCTAACCCTTACATTTGCAGCCTTATTTTCCCCCAACTCTGTGTTCAACATCTAAAAGGTCCTCTCTGCCTACAAAGCTCTTATCATCACTCTTTGCCTTCCTTAATTACACCCACCTGTTGATTCTCCAAGAGCTACAACACTGCACCAACAAAGCCTTCTCTGCCCTCCCAAACTAGATCAAACTCTCCCTAGAGGATTGAGGCTTTTGTTGTATACCTACCTCTGCTTCCCAGCACCAATGATAGTGGTGATTTTACATTTGTTTGTATACTTACTTGATTACCTTCCACCTTTAAACTACAAGCTCTGTAAAGGGTGATGCAGGATATAAACCAACATTTGTATCCCCATGCGTAGCACAGGGCATGGCATGCAAATATCTGTGAGTCCATGAACTTGAATGAATGAACGAATAACTGAATAAAATAAACTTTTCTTATGCAAAGTATTTTGGCAGGATAACATTTATGAATCCATTGCTTCTTGAAAAACACAACAAAACATGTCTAATTTCACTCAACCTAAATACCAATGCCTAAGGACTTCACCGTCACTTTACAAGTCTTTTTAACAGATATCCCCATTAATCACCGTCTGTTTACGTGTGCTATTCTAAATGACATTTAGGTTACATTTCTGAAACACTTTCTGCCTTCAACCTCATCTCTAGAATACCAGCTAATACAAAGCACCTGGATTTCAGGAACACAGACCTGAAACTCACACACCAAACTAAACTGTTATGTAAATGACAGAAATGACACATGTTGGTCTATAATGGCTCTCTAGACTACTTTTGTACCTATTTTACTTGTACCGCTAAAAGTCTGTCGCTAGATTGTAGTCATTTTGAGCCCATGACAATCAAACTACAGATAAAAAAACAACGGAGTTTTCCCAACAGTCTGGACAAAAGCCAGCCTTTACAGAGTATCACCAGTTAGAAGACTTCTAGGTTTCTATCAATTTATTTAGTTGAGGTGGACTTTATGTGATAATTCTATCCTGAAAATTCTGTAAACCTCATTTTATACGTAAAATTATACTTTTTAAGTCTCACCTAGGTCTGATTTTGGCTCTTCCGTGTTTCATTTGTGTACCCCTGAGCAAGCGACTGAAAACCCCTGGGCTTCAGCTTCCTCATGTAAAATCAGATGATGATACCTACATCATATGGTGGTTCTGAGGCTTCAAAAGATGAAGTGAGTATGATTTAAGCATGCTCAGTGCCCCTTCCTTTTCACACCCCTTGCTACAGAGGAATTTTATTATTTTCTGCAAAGAAAAATATTTTAGTAAAAATGATGTCTTTCATTTATCTTAATAAACCTAGAGTTTCAGGTACTGCTTAAACTTATTACTAATTTAAGTTCTCAGTACAGAGATTTATATCTACTATGAAAGAAATGAAAGGTTCAGACTAATCAAAACACTGCATAAGTAAAAGCTACACTTAATGGAATATCCTACCCATATGAACTAATATCAGCTGTAAAGGAGTCCGCAACAGATACCTGTATTCCCCTTGAGACTGTTCAATTAGGAAAACAGGAAGCAGAACCCATCTTCCTTTGGTCAAGGCATGAATGAGGATTCAAACATATAAAGAAATGGGAAAAGTGAGGAATGGCAAAACTAAGACTCCTAAATTTTTATATTCACTTATATACCTTACTCCTAAAATTTTACTCAAATTCAAATAAGAACCCAGCTGGAAAGGGGTAAGACCAACAGGAAAGTCAGCTCCTCCTATCTGAGGAGAAACTGCCAACTTGTTGGCACGGGAAAGATCAGGCAGCAAGCTCTTTCCTAACAAAGTCCCCACCTGGCAGCCACATTTCGTCAAGCAAATTTCAAGAATTCTCTAGCTTCCCACTTTCAATCTAATTATAGAACTTTGTAAAACCATTTTCTCTTTCACACACACATTCTCTCTTTCTCTTCCCTCCCCCTCGCATTCTCTCTAAATCCTTCTCTAAATCCTACTGTGTTGTGACACCACAACAAAAGGTATGAATACATCTGACAATTTTTCCCAGAACATAACATACACACGGAAAGGTACACCTCCTGCTCTGTACATCTGCACCATTATTCTAACAGTAATAACCCCACAATAAATGATGATTATATAACATACTTTCCCTATCAGAGCGTCAAGTATTCAGAGCATAGAAACTACAGTAAAGTATACAAGCCAGAACCTACCTATCCAAGTAACTGCTAAAAGGTATAAATCTCAAAATAGTTTTGAAACTCCTCTTTTGAGAATGCCTTTAGAGTTTGTGGTATATTTTATTTAACTAAATGCCACAAGTAAGATAATTTGCTAGGGTCTGGGAATGCATTATGGTACGTTACTATGGAGCCCGTGGTACAGCAGAATAGCCCGAAATCAACTACTAACGACAGATGGAATGATTTAATGAATGAACAAATATTCACAAATGCCTACTACATGGCAGGCACTTTTCTAAGACCCTGGACACACAGCATGAACAAAACAACTGCTCTGCCTTCATGAAAAAGATAAACCACTTAGAGAGTATAAATTTCATTTTTAGAAGTGATTAAAAGTCATACAGCACCATAAAGGACTTCAGTCAAAGCAATCCCATAAAGGAAAGGACTATGTTTGCTGTAAAAATGATAAATTTGCTCTGAAGTGAGGAGTTGAAAATGTTTTAAAAAATAAGAGTGTCACTGACAGAATTATATAAACCTGTAATATGGCTTCTTTGGAGAAAAACTTTAACCAGATATATAAATTCATTCAGTCATGCCCCTTTCATTTTATGTATGAGGAAACAAAGGCCCACCAAGGTCAGTGTCAGACCTCCCAGAATCCTGGAGTTCAGTGCTCTTTCTGGAAATACAACTTTATTTTTTAAAAAGTACTTAGTTTAGCCTTTATGTCTCAAACCTTTTCGAACCTTCTGAGCTCAGTGAGGCTTACATGTAAGTCAACTTGTCAGACTATGAAACCGAAGCAGAAAGAGGCCAAAATAATTCTCTACTAAGTGAATAAAGCAAAACTGTGATCTTGATCTATCGTACACAGCTGTTTTAACCCTTCCAAAGCTTCTACCTCTTTTCCACTGTTATACATTTAAATCCAAAGAAAACAGCTAGCGATTTCAGTTTGGGATTATTTAACTTTTTAAAAAGTCTATTTTTCAGCTTTAAAATTATATGATCTTTGGTGCTTTTTAACACCCTATTAATTTAACACCTTAAATTAAGTAATTATAAAGCACTCACAGTATATGAAAGACTGTGCTAAATCCTACTACACAGATTTTTTTAATCCAATCTTGCCTTCAAAGATAACACTAACATTTTGAGGGTAGCAGTGTATCCAGAATGCTAGCTAGATCAAGAACTATCTAACTTGGGCAAAGCACCTGAATCTGTCTTGGCATAGATAGAAAGGCAAGTTTCAGACTGTCAAGTCCCAGGAGGAAAGGAGTCAAGCCACCTGACCCAGTCCCATTTGTCCCCTCCCAAGCTTGGCCCTAAAGTGGGCTGCTGCTTAAAAACCACTTTTGAGGGGGGCCTGGCTGTCTCAGTCAGCAGAGCATATGACTCCTGATCTCAAGGTCGTGAGTTCAAACCCCACATTGGGTGTAGGGCTTACTTAAACTTTTTAAATTTTTGAAATCCACTCAGAAAACTTAAGGATTACTCTGTTATTGTTTTTAAAATGTACTTTAACCACCAATATCCATGAAGAAGGAAAGCAGACTCCCTCTATGAGATTATGGACTACATGAATCCTACTCACTAAAAGTATTATACTTAGAGTCCATAAAATCTGGCTCCATTTTGGCTTTTCTTTATGGAAGAGCTAAAGCATATCACTCCTAAATCTAGCTCTGCAGAAGTTTCTCTTATAGAATGCCTAGGTGGTCAGTACAGAGTCATCTAACGTGAGACATTTCTTCTCTCAACATAGCTAGGCTTCCTGCCATCTTTCTTTCTCACATCATTTTATGCAACTATAGGAACTCTTCTACTTGCCCACTGTCAAACAGAACAGTGTCCAAAACTGCTACCAGCCCTCTTTTCAGCAGGTGGCTTTATTCCTTGCAACACAGAAAAGACTGAGGCTTTCCCATGTGAGCAGCAATAATTTTTCTCGTTCTTTCCCTTTGCAGTTCTCTGTAAACCTCTCCTCTGCCAGGTTAACCTTTACTGTGAATACCAATCCCCAAATGCTTTGCTCCACACTTACTTTCCTTCTTATTTGGTAAGAACATTCTTCAACAAAATAACCTAAAAATCTTTTCAGTCCTAGCCTTCCCATTACTTTATCCAAGTCTTTATTATACTGTGGATGATCTGTGACTTATAATTCATTGTCTTTAGCTACTGCTGAATAACACTTTAGGAAGCAGCTTTATGAAAACTACTATATTTTTACTGTGGGGAAGTTATAAAAAAACATTGCCCTACTCCTTATAAATTAAGCCACATGAGAAATTTCTTCCCTATATAATGCCCAAGAAAGTTTAGCTTTCCCTAATGACCTAGTAAGTTTTCATTTTATGTATGATGGGGAAAAAAATGTTATCACATTTCTTTTCCCTTGTTTTGGATACAAGGACACTCAGGGTCAAATCTGCAGGTCAATTTTAATAAACTTGAGTATCTCACTCAGTCAAAGCTTATATAATCTCACGCTGAGTTTCTATTTTTTATTTTCAGTGATTTTGATTTTAAATTCTTTTCTACTTTGTGATTATAAATTCTTGCACATTCCCTCAGATTTTTTTTTTTTTTTATGATGCATGGCTCTGACTTCAAATTCTTTTTTGTTTTGATTATATATTTGTATAAATTGCTTCGGATTCTTCACAATTCTGGATTATGCATAAATAAATAAACTATGGTATTTCCAAACCCACTGTATAATATCTGTGCTTGACAAAGACTTGTGGAATTTAAAAAAAGAAAGAAGAGATGTGTGGCTAACTAGATCATCTGGTCTTATTCCAACAGGAATTTTTCCCATTTTATTTCTATTGTACATATTACGAATCCATGATCTAAAAATAGCCTATTTGCCATTATGTTAATGAAATCAATGAAAAGAAACCTTATTTAAATTATTTCATTCTTTGAGTGTAGTGGGCTTTTACTTGCTTTCAATTAGATAATTTGTTTTCCTCTTCAATACAGTTATGTGATTGATGGCTCTTTAAATATTTAAAAAATACTACAGAAGTAACTACGGGTAAAGACTGTGGGATACTGAAAATGGCTACCAAGGGGAAGTTATGACATAATCTGAGTTTGAATGGAAATCTTGCTAGATTAGAGTCTATGTCTATGATATTATGTTCCAATTCCTATTCCCAACGACTTCTTTGTGATAGTAGGTAACTCACTTTCTGGAATACCATTCACTCAACAAATATTCACAAAGTATTTGCTATATGTAAAGCACTTACAAGCTCTAAAGTACTCTACAGAAAAGGAGTTTCTTTACCTAAGAAATTGTGCTATAAGGAAAGCCTACTATCTATTTTGTTGTACAACACTAAATAAAGCCTCACTGTTAAAACAAATAGGTCGATTCTCTTTATTTGTGGTAGCTACATTTTATAAAATCACTGCAAACGCTAAATCAGCAAATATTTGAACCACTGTCCCTGGGGGAAATACAGGGTTGGGATACTGTGAGCCTCTGGTCACAACACGTTCTTCAACTGATCAACACATAACTTTGTTTTATGTGTGTTTCTGTTTAAAGATGACACTTTAGCACTGCTCTTGGGAGCAGTTTTAAACAAATCACCAAAAAAAGCAAAAAAGCATGAAAAACATAAACTGGGAAAAGAAAAGAAATAAGAAGGTATGACATTGCTGAAAATGTGCATGCTGGGCAAACCAAATTTTTTGAAGTTCCACACATGTCCATGAGCGCACTGTTGAGTACTGACTCTGGTCACAGATAAATTTTAGAAAGCAAGCAAATATTGCAAATAATGAGGATCAACTGTATATGAACCAAATATTTCAGCGTGGTTTCTGCTGTGATTGTCACCAAAAGATAAAGATCTGGGAAGATCGACTAATCAATACTCTTCAGTTACTGTGCCAATTTAAAGAGTTTTGGATTACACCACTTCAAGAAGTAAGGTGTCTGAGGCATTCACAAGCTGGTATCATTAAAAACACTACTTCCTACCTGATATATTCTAAAAGGGATATAACGAAATCCATTTTCTTCTGCAGGATATTCCATGAGTTTCCGGTTGATGGCCCAAAATTGATCAAATCTGTCTGTAATGATAAATTATTTATTATTAAAAATGAACATTATAACTTTAAAGCCTCACATAAAGAAAATTATTAAAAACCCTTAGACGTTTCTGAAAAAGTTTCATTTACATATTATTTTTTCTTAAACTTATCTTTCCATAACTAAACATAAGGCAAAATATAAAATTAATTTTGTCTACATTATTGCTTCCTCCTCCTAGATTTTTGCATAGACATTTTATCTCATAAAAGAAACCCTGAACAGGTTATGACTACTTGTGTTATCAAGGCAAAATAACATCACATAGGGATGAATGTCTAGATTCCCTTGGTCCTATTCCTACTGTCTAAACTGTTAAAGGACAACTTCAAGTGATCTAAATTCTAACCAGAACTTATTTAAAGAAACAAAGCCAAAACACCAAACACAATAAACATTAAACAGCAAAAAGATAAAAATACAGGAAAGGGTTTGAAAGAAATGTGGAACCGGTAGTTAAGAAATAACTGTCAACTGTAGCTTAATCTCAGAGTGATTAAATAATTCCTTTTTAAAATTTTCAGGCTCAATTAAAAAAAAACCACTTTACTGAGATGTAATTCACATACCATAAAATTCACCATTTTAAAGTGTACAACTCAGTGGCTTTTAGTATATTCAGAGTTGAACAACCACTGTCAGTATCTAATTTCAGAACATTTTCATCCTACCAAAAAAAAACCCCATACCCATTAATAGTTACCCCCTTTCCCTCTCTTAATATGTTGACTTTTGTATCTGTTTTTTTTCTTAGCTTGTTTCCGAGGTTCAGTTATGCTATAGCATAAATGAAAGTTCATTCATTTTTATGGCCAAATAGTACTTCATTGTATGGAGATCTATTTCTTGTTTTGTTTTGTTTACCTATTCATCAGTTCATGGACATTTGAGTTGTTTCCCTTTTTTTGGTTACTATGAATAATGCTACTATGCTATGAACATTCACGTACAAGCTTTTGTGTTGGATGCGGATCTTCAATTTGCTTGGAAAACTGAGTTCTATGACATGCTGAGTTCTATGATAACTGTTTAACTGCTGTATGATAACAATATTTTCAGAAACTGGCAAACTGTCTTCCAAAGACGATGCATTTTACATTCCCACGAGCAATATATGAGGGTTCCAATTTGTCCATATCCATGTCTACACCTGTTATTGCCTGGCTTTTCTATTAGAGTCACACTGGTGGGTCTGAAGTGGTATCCCCGTATAGTTTTGACTTGTATTCTCTAATGACTATGTTGAGCATCTTTTGTTTACTGGCCATTTACATATTTATTTTGGAGAAATGTCTATCAAATCCTTTGTCCCCTAAGTGGGTTGTCTTTTTATTGTTGAGTTGTAAGATTTTTTTTTTAATGTATTCTGGATACAAGTCCCTTACTGAAAATCTACACAAATATTTTTTCCCCATTCTATGTGTTGTTTTTTAAGTAACTCTTATCGACTTACCCAGAATCCTACCTTAAAACTATTTTTTATACTCAGAAATTTATCTCAGAATCAGATCTCTGTAAAGCACATGAACAGTACAAGAATTTGGGATCATCTTGGTATTAAAGCACATTCTCTACTACTAGACTCATCTCAATCCAATTTACTGCCAATCTGTCAATACTGTTTAGGCCATCATACTTCCATAAGAGAATAAAGCTTAGATGCTTCTCATATCCCTGTCCTAGAGGACTGTGACAGTCTCTAGGCCTTCTCTACTCTTATCCTCAACTCCGACCTGGGAGTTCACACCATATCAGAACAGGTATGATAGGTAACTCGGAATCCAGTTAGTCCAGCATAATTTCACAGATGACAACGAAGGCCCAGGTTATGAGTTTCATGAAGAACCAAGACCAGATGCTCAGTCTTCTGATTCAAAGCCCACAACCATTTCAACAGTTGCAACCACAAAACTGCATTAATGCTAAGAGTAGCTCCTTTAACCACAGTCCTTTCATATATGAATGAATTATTCTTTCAATGCTTTTTTAAAAACACCTTTCTATCATCAAGTATCCAGCAAGAATGTGATAGCTAAATGAAATGATTCTTCATGCAAACCTGAAATTTTATGCACAACCCCATCATCAAGTCTCTAGCACCTGTGAAAGTGCAGGCATAACATATGCTCTTGGGTCAAAGAATGAACAAGAGAATACTATACGCATAGCCTTTTATTGAAAATATTTTGGGTTCCAATCCCAGGTATACAACCAAATAGCGAGGCGAGTAGAAACAATCAACTGAAAATTGACTAATTCATTTATAGATGAAATAAAGAGGTTCACTTAGTTTCTGATACCTCCTCCAAAAACACAATTTTATAATTATTTGAGATGCCTTCTTTTATTGAAACAGAATTTGCTAAAAATCACAAGCAAAACTTTATGAGACAGAACTGGACTGTTTCTAACAGTGTTTTTTAAAGCAGTGGTTCTTAAAAAAAATTTTTTTAACGTTTATTTATTTTTGAGATAGAGACAGAGCATGAACGGGGGAGGGTCAGAGAGAGAGGGAGACACAGAATCTGAAACAGGCTCCAGGCTCCGAGCGGTCAGCACAGAGCCCAACGCGGGGCTCGAACTCATGGACCGTGAGATCATGACCTGAGCCGAAATCGGCCGCTCAACCAACTGAGCCACCCAGGCGCCCCAAAGCAGTGGTTCTTAACCAGGAGAGATTTTTGCTGGAGAAATTTCTGGTTGTCACAACTGTTTACGTGTGATACTAGCATTTACTGAGTAGAGGCTAGGGATGCCGCCAAACACACCACAATGCACAGGACAGCCCCCCCCCCCCAACCGAGAATTATCTGACCCAAAATGTCAATAGGGCTAAAGGAAGGAAAGCAAACACAAACAGTAAAAAGTACAGACAAGTAATTTAGTAAAAAAGTTTTTACATACCTATATGGCAAAAAAAGAAACTGGAAAAAATGAACATCATTGTGCCCATTATCAACTTAATGACTCTCTGCTTCAAACTCACCCTTTCGTGGATGTCCTGCCATAATGGACACAACTGAAGTATTTCCACTCTGACAGCCACATTAAGCTTTCTCAGTAGAGTCCTAAAAGGTCACTGCCAGAGAAAGAGGTTCCTGTTTGCATAGGCACACTGAAGACCTCCAGACCCCGTGAGCCCCTGGTTTCCTCTGGAGGCCCACATGGGTGACCTACTTGCAGCTTCCCATAGAGCTGCCACTCTGTCTGCATGCCCAGTCCACTTGCTGCTAGTGGACTGTGCTCCAGGTTGTCCTGACTGCCCAGTGACTGCAGATTAGCTCCAGTCTGAGCAAAAGAGTGAACTTCTCTACTAGTCCAGTGAACTGATCTATACCCTTTCCAACAAGTTCTAAATCCAGCCTTGGGGAAGAGGCTCTATGTAAGTGTGACTTTCCTCCCTTGGCCCTAGAGTACCATATGCAGTTTTCTTATATCTTACAGTCACTCTTTTATCAGAGTTTAATAATTCTTCATATGAAACTTACCCTGCTTAACCCTCTGTGTGGTTTCTATCTCCTGACTGGACTCAGTCTGATATAACTATGTTTAAAAGGAATAAAGACATAATGAAAGATCTGTATTAATAGTAGCTTTTAATCTTCTTATAAAACTGTTATGTTCTTACATAAAACAGGTATGTCCTCAACAATACTAAAAACATTCCAACCAAGAATAATCTTTTATAAGCCAAAGTTATTAACAAGAAAGATACAAATAGAAGGAATTAAAAGAAAATCAGTCCTGAGATTGAGTATATAACCAATCATCATTCACACTGAATTTTGTAATATCAGTATCTCTTCCAACCCCTAGTCAATAACTACAATAAAGCTGGAGTTAGGATGCATTACTAACTTTCTACATAATAATGAATCAAGAACATACTGACCTGTTACCAAGCAACACTTTGAATATAACTATGCCATTAGTTATTATAATTAAGTCATAAAAGTTATTTATCAGTCATGAAAACAGTACCTACAAGTTAAAGAAGCATAATGGTCTTTATTTGTTTTTTAAACGGCCCTTATAGGTAAATATACATCAATTTCAAGAACTTTCAAATTAACTCAGTTCTAATTGTAAAAGAAAACCAACAACTGCATAGTTGAAAATTAAAACTAGCAGTCACTTAGCCTATTCGAAGAATGGGAGAAGGGGAGATAACATCCTTCTTGCCAGAGCTATTAGCAATATGGTAAGTCAGTTTCTATTTTTTAAACTTAGCTTACTCATTTAGGAGGGCTACAAAATTAAGAATCACATAACTGAAGGACTGTCTTACAGAAAGTGAATCTATTTTCTAAATAAAGACATTAAAAATAGAATTCCTCAAGATCCTGGTGGCCACCAACTTTTCTTTCTTTTTACTGAATTAAGCTTCTACATTGGTCTTAGGAATTTTTAAAAGTTCAGGAAAAACATTTTTTATTTTATTATTTTTTTAATGTTTACTTATTTTTGAGAAACAGACCGCAAATGGGGAAGGGGCAGAAAGAGAGGGAGACACAGAATCTGAAACAGGCTCCAGGCTCTGAGCTGTCAGCACAGAGCCTGACACGGGGCTCAAACCCACAAACCATGAGATCATGACCTGAGCCGAACTCAGGCTTAACCAACTGAGCAACCTACGTGTCCAAGAAAAAAAAAAAACATTTTTTAAATTAAGTATCTCCCTAAGAACCTTAAAAAATAAAGTTTCATATTCTTTGTTCCTCACGTGGGAAAAACTATAAGAAAAAGTGGCAGTTTTAAAGGTTGTATCTGTTCTTCCACTTGAGCTTTATGAGAGTTAAGAACTCAAGGCAAAATAAGTTTTAACATTCTAATGTCACAAATAATGTGTGTGTCTTAAAGCCCCCCCAGAGACATGGAGGGCATCTAAGGGATTGCTATTCAGCCTCAATTCAGCATTATGGTATGGCTGGCTGGGACCCTCACACTATCGGCAACGAGTGAAATGGCTTCCACCTGCACACACTATCCACTTCCTAGTCTTTTAACATCTGTGATGTCAAAAAGAACAGACTTACAGCATCCCAGATAAGTGTCAGGTCATCACAGCACATAAAACAGACTTTAAGCTTTTCCTTGAAGAGAAAATCAAATAGTGGAAAATCACAGCTTCACAAAATTATGCACTTATCGACAGTATAATTCAAATCAGTACTACAAATGGCCTTGTAATACATGTAGTGTTTTGACCAGAGGCTTTCAAAATATGTAACAGACAGTATATGCAAGTATAAACCTATTTGAATTAATTTCTTCATATGGAATATGGAAACACATTTGTAAAGCAAAACAAGAGTGGAAAAAATTAATAATTACTTGGTAGGTTGCCAAATACATGTGCATTAAATAGGTGACCAGTATCTTTAAACTCATTTGTCTTCTAAGTCAAGTCAAATTAAAAGAATCTGGGTTAACAGGTGTTTGGCTGAGCCATGGCAGGGAGCATCTCTCCACAGTAACACATCCACTGGTGCTTGGATGCTGCTCAACACAATTTCTGTGAACCTTTCTCTTTGAGGTTTAAAGGTCCTGAGCTAGATCTGGTGAGGAGGCCCTAACCAAAGCAAAGAAGCCTTGGAAGGCCTTCATGGTCCTTGAGAATCCATCATGAAGACAGACGACAGGACCAGATGGCTGGCGCTGCATTAAGGCTGAGAGGAGTGCTGGTCCTGGAGAAGGCTAATCCCTAACCCCACACTGAAACACCCATCTTGGCAGGAAGACTGCACCCTAGGGAATTTGTTGTTTGAGTGAATCAAAAGAGTAATAAAACCTGGATCTCAGGAAATTTTCAACCAGGACTATCAACTGTCTTAGAATAAACTGTGAGGAGACATGTTCTCTGCTCTACAACAGAAGGCAACTGACAACAAGGAGGGTAATCAATACATATATATTGACAGCATGATTTCTTTTCTCTGTATTCACTGCCACAACTTTTCATAAGCACTGTCATCTCTCACTGAACCACTGTGACCGCCTAATTGGACTCTGTCCTTCCACCTGTATCCCTGCTACATACCGTTCACAGTGGTCTTTTAAAACATAAAGCAAATCACATGAATAATTTTCCAACCATGTTTCTAAAGGGCCACAAGGAACAATGCTTTATGACATACTTTAACAATACGGTTTGTGAAGTACTAGAATCATTACTTAAAACTCCACTGAACCTCCTTATTGCCTGCAACAGGGGCAGACTGCTCCCTGCCCAAACTGCATGCGAGCAACCGTAACATCTTTCCCTCTCACCCCCTGGCAACACAGCTACTCCTGAAGTCTTCTGAGATCTCACTGCCCACCAATCTGTTTACTTACTCAGCTCCAAGTCATGAGATTTTTCTTTTCTGTCCCTAGAAAACACCAAGCATGTACCATCTCATAGCCTGGAATCCTTACCTTTCTAACCTTCACATATGAGCTGCTGCTTTCTCATCATTCAAGTCACAACAGAAGTACCACCGCCTAAGATCCCCTCAATTAGAACTAAAGCAATGTTCTATTTTCTATCTAAACACTTTTCACTATTCAAAACCACCCAATTCACATGTCTATTATTTCTTGTCTCTCTCCCCCAAATAAAATATAGGTTCCATGAGGCCAAGGCCTTTTGTCTTCAGCTCCAGAAAGTTCCTGGCACAAAGTAAATGCTCAATGTTTAAGTGACTAAATAACTATCTGACTGACTGATTTAGGGGAATGGGGAACAATAAAAAGAAGGAATCTCTAATGTAACATAGCATGGTGGGAAAAGCAGACACTTGAGCCACACTGCATGGGTTTGCCCCCTAGCTTGGTCATTTAATAGCTGCAGAAGTTTGAGCAAGATACGTTCAAACTTTGTTTTCTCATTTCCTGTGAATGGAACTGTCTGTAAAATGAAGGCATTAACCGTACATATTCATAAAGTCATTCCAAGACATAAATTAGTTAATACATGCAAAATACAACAGTATCCTGCACAAAGCAAGTACTACATTTAAGTGATCTCTTAGGCTGCTTCAGAGTCAACAAGAGAAGACACTGAGCTTCCAGATTCAGCAGCAAGGTGTGTGAAGTGTCAAATCCAGTATGGGAAAATGGTTCTGCCAAAATCCCATCATCACAAGACTGCCGGAGCACTCAGTCTGTCTCAGGGCCAGGAAGTTCACACCACTCACATCCAACTGTGTGTGAGTGCTGCCTCCTGGAGTTATGCAACTGAGTGGCCTTTGCTACCCAGGTGGGGGATTAAAAGCCATAATACAATCCAGCTGTAACACTTTATAATACCACATTCTCCTCATGACCCCTTTTGCTTCCTCCAACCATTTCTGCTACCATGTAAGACCTATCTTCTCACTCTATGGAACAATTTAGTCATCATTCACCTTGCATCAATTTCAACTGCATTAATCTCCAGCCATATCATAAAATGGTGGTGGGGACAGGAACAGTGGTCCAAGAACATCTAGGTAAACATCTAAGTCCTCAAGTCTTAGCAGGTCAGTCAGAGTTCTACCTCTACTATCTGTAAGATCTAATAACAATTCCTCCTCATCCCTCCTTCTCCTAACATGTCTTAAAATATTATGAGAGAGGGGATAAGCATGGTGGGGGGAAAATGAGGTTTCTCATTAATCTGGGAGGATGAGAGGCTCAGATTTGTTATACTTTACAGCACAGGTCTATAAACAGAGACAGAAAAAACTAGTTACTTTAAAAATGGCTTAAAATATAATGCTGGAAATTAAAGAAAACTAATCTTACTAGGACCTGGAAAAAGCAGACTGTAAATTTTAATTTCAACATCACAATAAACTATAACTGCAGGTTATAACATCTCTAATGTATTCCAACAGTCAATCCCAGTAATTGACTTTATTCTTAAGTAGACAGAATTCAGTAACTGTATTCTGGCCAATTAAGAAAAGTTTATTTCATATTTATTTTGAAATTGGGCCAATGATTACATAAAAGGGACTGAAAACTCAAAAATTTCATGATGCTAAAAAAAACTTATTCTATGTGCTCATGTTAAATATAAAAAAAAGAATGAGCTTCAATTATAATTAAGTCTTCATTTAATCTAAAAGATAATCTTTAAAGTAGCTTGTTTGCCAGAGATTTACAGAGCTGTAGCACAGTGGTAAGCCAAGAGTAATTAACTAAATGTATCCCTGTGTAAATCACCTGTAGATTTATAACCAATAACCTGATTTATTACCTTTCAAAGCTACTGTAAATTGAGAAAATGTTCTTCCTCTTAGGCTAAATTAAAACGTATCACTTTCCTAAAGTCAGAAGGCCAGAAACAAATACAGCAAGCTCATTTTCACTTCAGAGAACACACTAAAATCCTAAGACAAAATCAAAAATCTATTTTAATTTTTGAAAGACTGGCAGAGAAAAACATACATCCATTATGTTCACCATATCTGTGCAATGTTTACTACACAGGATATTGTCTTTATTCTAATGCAAATCCTTTGTGCTTTTGATGAGAAAAATTCCATTAATACTCACTGACAACGAAAGTTTTAAAAAGGGGGGGTAGTGGGGGACACCATGTTCAATGCAACGTTCCTCAGCTTCAGCTGCTCACTTCGATCACCTGAGTTTACAAAACTACAAATGTCAGGGACTCACTCCAGACCACTTATTTCAGATGCCCTGGCAACTGTAATTTTTGGAAGCTTTCAGATGATTCTAATATGAAGCCAGAGTTAATAACCCCCAGATGTAATGGAAAATACAATCATTTTAGAATCAGAGGTCTAGGTTCAAATCCTTGTCCCATCTCTTACTAGTTCCGTGAGCTCATTTCCTTCTTTTCAAAGTTGATAATGTTTACCTAATTCATGTGAAGAATTACTGAGATACTGCATGTAAAAGTATCCAGACCTAGGACATCACAAGAGTTTAGTAAGTGTAATATAATTCCAGGTAAATTCTGTTCTATTTGAAAGCCATCTAACCTCTCCATGGTAACTACGTGAAAAATACCCCTTTACAAGAAGTTCCTAACTTGCAAATGGTTCATTCTATGAGTTTCCAGTTTAATTCTAGGCATGGAAGAGAAAAGAAAAGGTGACACAGTGCTCAAACAAGTTTTTACTCTGTAGCATCTGCACAGAGTTAAATCTATCAAACTATCTGTTCCTATCTATGTACTTCATTAAGTACTGAAAGCTGTAAAGAATTAAAAAAAATAAAATAAGTACACAATAGGTTCTGTCCTTCACTTAATATGTAGTTGGAGAAGCCAAACTGACACATGTAAAATTATCACAACTTCTAACAGGTCTGATTTGTCCTTTATCTTGCACTGGCAGTGCTTAAGGGCCCAAGTCCTCTCCACCCCAACCCCATGTCTTTAAAAGGCAGATGACCACGTGACAGACATGTAAGTAAAAAGCATGCTGAAGGCAGGCTGGTAAAGAAGCAGTATTAAACAACACAGCACACTGAAGTAAAGCTAGAGTGAAAAGTTGTGGGTTCTAATTATAGTAAGACCTCGGAGATGGGTTTTATTAGTAAAAACATACTTGCACAGAATTTAGCTAGGGTTTTAAAAACATTAAGAAAATATTAAAACCCTATATGGGTTTCATGTTGTCTGGTTTTCATAGCAACTTACTGAATAATTAACCTCATTTTACACAGGAGGAAACTGAGGTTCAAAGCAAGTAAATTATTTACCTGCCATCATCCAGCCAGTAGACTCTCAGGGATACAATACCATATCACAGAAAACTTTGAGTTACATTTCTATAAATAAGAACACTGCTTGCTTGGTAAAACTCCAAGTTGAGTATATTCAATGACCTATAATTAACAGGAATCCAGGAAATTATTAACAAATGAAATGTTTATGTTATCAAAAACTCCAGAGTTCCGGACTTAAAACTCATAGAAGTGTCAGGTATAATAGTTTAACAAATCTTGTCTCCTTTCACAGTTACAGATGACAATACTGAACACTTAGCAGCAGCTAGTGCAGAAATAAATACTATTTGCTTCAACATGTTCGTGAAGGCACAATTTTTTCAAAGAATAAGGAGATATGCACTGTGATAACCAATGGAAAATGTCACTCAATTAGGAACCACCTCCTAAAAGGAGACAAGGACAATGATGTCTGAAACTGGAAAATTCAATCATAGTTCAATTATTAGCTACTAGGATTATTCAGGTGGCATTTAATACAAAATTAATTATAACTCATTCATTGCCAAAACAAAGTTGATTCCTAACATTATATACATACCTTACAAAATAGGGTGCACCCAGTATTTTATACATTTTATTATGTCCTATAATGAGTTTAGTTTGGACTAAATACTATTATTTTAAATGTATTCAGTAGCTTTTAGTGACAAGTCATATATATAATGTACCCTACAAGGCAAAAAAATTAATCAGGATTTCTAAGAATCCTAAGGGTAACAATGAGAATAGTTACTAAATGTGAAATTATTCTAGCAGTGTTTCTAAACTTACTGATTTATAAATCAAAGATTTAAAAAAAAAATTTTTTTAACATTTATTTATTTTTGAGACAGAGAGAGAGCATGAACAGGGGAGGGTCAGAGAAAGAGGGAGACACAGAATCTGAAACAGGCTCCAAGCTCTGAGCTGTCAGCACAGAGCCCGACGCGGGGCTCGAACCCACGGACTGCGAGATCATGACCTGAGCCGAAGTCGGACGCTTAACCGACTGAGCCACCCAGGCACCCCTATAAATCAAATATTTAAATGCCATATGGTATTCTTTTGAGTGTAGTAACACCTGAAAATAAATTATTATAAAAATATGGGTGAGAAAACTTTAAGTTTAAAGTTCTTCCCCTTAACTCAATAAGGTTATGGAATTGTCTTCTTTCTCCTCCTACTTCCTAGAGATTAGAGAGCACTGACTGCTCTCTCATCCAACCTCTCCTTACATTTTGAGTGGACAAATATCAATACTTTTTATCTTGCAAAAAAATATGTAAAAGATGTTTTCTCAGAGTTTTAAAATCCTACATACAGATAATTTCACCTTGGGGTGCTTGGGTGGCCCAGTCGGTTAAGGGTCCACCTCTTGATTTCAGCTCAAGTCATGATCTCATGGTTCGTGAGTTCAAGCCCCACATCACGCTCTGCGCTGACAGTGTGGAGCCTGCTTGGGATTCTCTTTCTCTCTCATTCTCTCTCTCTCTCTGCCCCTCCTCTGCTTGCTCTCTCTTTCACAAAAATAAATGAACATTAAAAAAAAATTTTTCACCTTAAAATAAATGAAAAAAAATGCTGGCTAACAGCACAATACTGTAGGGAAAAATCTGAGGTGTATATTAACAAAACCAAGAAGCTAGTTTAAGAAAAAGAGCCATGTTTTTGTGGCTCTTTTTCTTGTTTAGCTTTCACTATGGCTTAAAGCTAGTCAAAATGAAGTATTTTTGGTTAAATATTTTATGAAATCAACTCCAATTAAAAATACAGTTTGGGGTATTTTATTGATATCCTTCTAGTGGGAAAGAAATAAACTATATGTCAAAAAAGCCCAGATATCAAGGATAGCCTTAATTCTAAAGGGACCCTGTGACAAGAAATGCTTATTATACAGAAAGATACTCTGAAGATAATAATCAGGACTTGAGGGAACACACTGTATCTTAGATGAAAAAATTTGTTTATTTTGCACTCACTTTTTAAATTAACTATTTCTATTCTAGTTTTGGGGTTAAAATCTTGCAACTCTCTGCATACGAATTAAAATACTGGCATGGTTTAATAATTGTAAATGTGATTTTCACATAAAAGAATTTCTGAATCTTTGACAGTTTCTACAGCAATCAAAGAGAAGAGACATGAATAATAAGAAATTAGCACTGCTGTACAGCTATAGTCACTTCTCTGGTTCAGACAAGAACATCTCTAATATACAGAATTCTGACATCCAGAAGTCATTACCACAGTCACTAACCAAAACTGGTCTGCATTGGCAGACACAGAGTAAACAGAAGGTCAGGGGAGTGGGGAGTGGAAGAGTGGGGGAGAAGGGGCTTGAAATTCTGAAATTTTCAATAAAGTTAATGTCTAGGTCTTTGTTAAAAAGTTAGGGGCGCCTGGGTGGCTCAGTCAGTTGAGTGTCCGACTTCGGCTCAGGTCATGATCTCGCGGTTCGTGAGTTTGAGCCCCGCGTCGAGTCTGAGCTGACAGCTCAGAGACTGGAGTGTGCTTCAGATTCTGTGTCCCCTTCTCTCTCCGCCCCAACCCTGCTTGTACTCTGTCTCTCTCTATCTTTCAAAAATGAATAAACATAAAAAAAATTTTTTTTAAAGTGCATGAAAGAGGTATCTGGAAACAGGTAACACACTGGCCAGTAGCAATTACAAGTTGTTAAACTAAAATGTAAATCTGGCCATCCAGACCCTACAAAGATAATGAAGGAATGGGTCAGAGACTAGGTCAATTTAAATGAGAGGGAAGAGAGAGGAAAAAAGGGCTAAGATATGCAGAACTAGATCAAGTGCTGCACAGTGGAGAGGGGGATGAAAGGAGGCAAAAGAGGGAAAAGGAAAAATATAGAAGACCGTTATTTAAAAAAAGTCAGCACTTCAGTCTTACTGAAATGATAGCATACTATTGATTCATTTGTCACTTAACAGCCAGTCACTACAGCAAAAATACAATGAGAGCCATCCAAAAAAACGTAGGGCTAAGTCTACAATAAGAAGTTCACATGGTTAAATTTATAGATAAGAGTTAACTGGTTAAAATAACTTTAATTCACTTATATGCCAAATTCCTTTTGTTCCAAATATACCCTAAATGAGTCCCTGTAACAACTGAGTATAATAGTTCTCACGGGTTGGGCTGGTGAAACAGATGAGAAACTTCATCAACGGGTTGGCCCAGGCTATGAACCTTTAAACATATCCTGCAAGGCTGCTCTGATGACAATGATAATTCATGTAAAGTACCCAGCACAGAAACTGGGTATTCCATAAGTGGTCACTGCTACTCTGAAGGAAAAGCAGTTGTATCCATCACTTCTCTCTAGAGCAGTGGTTCTCAAATGGGTCAACTTTGCCCCCAAGGGAATATTTTGCAATGTCTGGAGGTATTTTTTAATGTCATGATAGAGAGTGGGGAGTACTGTGTTACTGGCATCTAGTGAGTGGGGAGAAAGACCAGGAATGCTGCCAAATGCTCACAATGCATAAGACAGCTCCCTCCCTGCCGCTGCCCCAACACCAAGAATTATCCACTCCAAAATATCTATAGTGCTAAGGCTGAGGAGTCCCACTCCAGTGCAGTGGTTCTCAAACTTCAGTGCATCACCATCACCTGGAGGGCTTGTGGATCCATAGACTGCTGGGACCTTTTGTTGGAACCCTAGAGTTTCTGATTCAGTTGGTCTAGGGTACGTTTCTAATTAGTTCCTAGGTAATGCTGATGCTTCGGACCCAAGTGTCTACACTTTGAGAAACAGTACTCTTAAGAAAAGTAATAAGGACAAAACAAAAAAATGTTAGGAAAGTAAGTACCTCTGGGGTTTTCTGTTCTCTTAAGTCATGAAATATCTTAAGTTTCGAAACAAAACATTCACTTAAAAACAAAATAAGTTGAACTATATATGCATATATTGTGTGTGTATAAATTTTTTCCAAGAGAAACCATGCTGTAAATTCAAATAGTAATGACAGGTCATGGCTCCAACAGTGAAAATCATTTACGAGACAGATGTTTGTTTGCATTTCCTCTACATGGTGGAGGAAAAGCTTCTTAAATCTTTCCACACTTACATTATAGGAAAAAAATGATAGTATGTTAGCAGGTATAAATTTTTAGAAAGTTTTTTAACTGGATGAAATATAAATAAAATAGATGATAGAGCAATCATTTCATTGTAGATGATTTGAAATTAAAAGCGCATTAAAAACTAAATCTTTGTGATCCTATAATGCTAGGAATTCACCAAAACATTTTCAATTATTATTCAGAGTTTAGATAATTAACCTAGTCATATTGATTTATCATATATCAACTGCATCTCATGTATTCTCTACCACCAACGAACGCTGGGACAGATGACCATTCACTGTTAATAATGGACTGTTGTCAAAAACTTTTGTTAGGATTATCTGTAGGATATTATGAAATAACTGTCTAAATGTTTTCACCAAGTTTTATTATTCATGATATTCACTGCCAACACTACCCAAAGAACTGTAAGAGGCTATGATCCAAATTATTACCAAATGTATTTATTCATTGGAATCATGCAATTTCTTGAGCAATCTTTCTCCAAAAGCCTAACAAAGTATCTGTATAGCTTTATATTAAAACGCAAATACAAAACCTTTTTAGATTTCCATCATTATTTTTAATTGCAGAAAGTAGAACACTGAGAGACTGATTTAAAAGATGTAACATAATAGAGTAAAAAATACCTGACTGTTTCACAGTAAAACTTAATTGAATGCTCAAGCAGGTTACAAATCTGCTTTAAGCAACTTTCTCACAAAGTTGTAGATTCTGGAATGCCACACACACAGCTTTAGGCTGAACTTACCCACCTTACTGTATGGCGGGCAAAATACTGGAAATGACAAAGTCAGCTGTATGCAGAAAGGAAAGCACACAATGGTTAGTGGGTATAAAGAACTGCCAAACATCAGGAATACATGCAATTGCTCCATAGTTCGCGGCCGTGTGTCACTGGGGACACTGACTTAAAGGACAAATAATAAAGATGGCACCTGTAAAAGTAAACGAGTAGGAAATGAGAACCTGCGGCATTCAATGCAAACTTATTAAGCCGTCTCCATCCGCTGCCACACGCGCACAGTAGCAATAACTAACTCTAGCAATAGCTAACACAACACAGCTCCACATGAATGTCTCAGAGACATCTCAGATTTTCAGCCTCAAAGCTGACCTCCTCAGTTAGGGTTGGTTCCCCGCCCCAAACCTGTTCCCCATCTAGTTATTTCATATCACAGTATAAAGCAGCACTATCCATCTAGCTGTCCCAGTCAGAATCCAGAAATGATTCTCTCCCTTTTTTTCACCCCAACATTACAGCCAATCTAACAGATTCTGTCCATTCTACCTCCAGAATAAACCCCAAATTTACCGGCTTTCCTCCATTTCATCTTATACCTGGACCTACTACTACAGCCTCTCCACTTCTAATCTTGGCTCCTTCTTTTCCATCCTCCATTCAGCAGCCAGAATGTTCTTACATCCTCTTTGTATCTCATCACTCTCCCGCTTAAAAATTCTCCAGTGACTTCCCATCGCAGGTAACATCTAAATTATTTTCCTTGGCCTATACAAGGCCCTGCATCATCTAGCTCTTTCCCATCTCTCCAACCCCACCTCATGTCACCCTTCCCTCGTGGTCACTATTATCCACGACACAGTGGCCTTCCTCCAGTTCCTTAAAACATACCAAACTCTTTGTTGCATCGTGTCCTTGAAGCACGCTATTCCTGAAGTGGCAGTTCGTTCGTTCTCATCCTTAAGACTTCAGGTTAAATATCATCTCCTAAAAGTGGTCTTCCCTAACCACCTTAATACAAATAGGTCCAATCCCTCCTGGTATCCATTCTTACACTTTGTTTATTGCTTTCAAATAGTGTAAAATCAACTGCCAAAAGGATGTTTTGTATCCCAAGAGACTTATGAAAACAAGTAGATACAAGAGTGTCATTTTTGCTACACAGAAAAAAACAAAAGTGAGACTATAAAGGTAGAGGGAAAATAGACAAGAAGGCTAGAGAAAAAGAGGTATGCCAGAAAAAAACCCTTACATTATCTGTAATTTCAAAAAGCTACAAACAGGATTATATTCTTTGAAACTACCCAGCATTCTCTCACCTCAGGCCTTTGCCCTCGATGGTCCCTCTGCCTAGGGAGGTATTAACCCCAAGATACAGCATAATGCTGCTTTGGATCTTTATTTAATGTCACCCAATCAGTGATACCTTCCACAACCATTCTATTTAAAATAGCAACGCCCTATCCCCACACAGTTCTCTCTCACCTTTCCCTGTTTTATTTTTCTCCCACAGCGCTTATCATCATATGACACATGAAGCATTTTACTTATGTATATATGCTTCTTGTCAGTCTCTCCCACTAGAATTGTGGCTGCATAAGGGTAGGAATTTCAGTCTGTTTTATCACCAGCATAGATTCACTAACTACTTGTTCAATGAATTAGCGTGAAAATGATACCCATAAAATACGGACCAAGTTATATAGCAGGAATTAATTCGTTAACCACACTGCATTCAAAGACATGCCTCTAAAAAGAAAATCTGTTATAGTCTTACTTAAAATCTTTCAGTGGTCCCCTATCTACCCCACCTCACTCTCTAGGGATTAAGTTCCGTATCATTAAAATAGCCTATAAGGTCCTGAATAGACAGGGTCTCGGCTAACTTGCACTGTCAGGTCTCTGCCTAGTTTGGACTGTTACCTACTAGCCACTCTCGGTCTTGATCACCATGCTCTCGTCAGAATGGCCTCCCTGAGCTCTCAGAACTTATTAAGCTCTTTATTGCTTCTCTGCCCAACCCGGTCATTCCCTGTGCCTGGAACACTTTCATCACAACCACCCTGCTTTCTATCCCTTCCTCTTTCCTCCACAACTCAAGTTATAAATGTGATAATTATTTAAAGGCTATCCGTTTAATGTCTGGCTCGTCTAACAGACTGTAAGCTCTGAAGAAAGGACTCTGCCTGTCACATCCACCCCAGGGGCCCCTATGCCTAGTGCAGTGCCAGGCACATGACAGGTTCCTGTAATTGGCTGAACCAAACTACCAGGATCTGGGCATGACTCTCCTATAATGAATGTTGTTTGCATGCCTTCATTAAATATCAGAGTATAAAATCTATGAAGAATATAGATCTATAAACAATATCTGTGGCACTGTATGAAAGGATAAAAATTCCTATAAACTGAACGTGGGGGAGGGACGAGAAGTAATAGAGGAAACAGATTGGCCACATATTGATAACTGCTGAGGCTGGGTGACAGGTATGTGGGGGCTCATTATACTATTTACTCTGCTCTTATTTACACAATGTAAACTCAGTGTTCTCACAAGTGGTAAAAATCTGAATTTTGCTAAAGACAAACAGAAAGCTTACCAAATATCGACCTCTTGTTCAGACAAAAGGTGCAAGAGAAGTACTTATGCCTCCTCTTAGGAACCTCCTTCCATACCACCTACACCTAGAACAGCATCTGACACTGTAACAACATCATAGAAATTGAAGCTTCAAGATACACAGCTCAATCTTAAAATCTCTTCTCTCTCTGCTTTAATACTCTTTCTATGACACCACACTTATTTCTGGAAAGTTACCTTCCACTCAAGTCTTGCTTCAAAGGGACAGGGAGGGAGAGGGAAGAAGGGAAAAGGGAAAGAGGGGAACAAAGAGAGGGGGAGGGGAGGGGAAGAAAGAGAGGGGGAGGGGAGGGGAAGAAAGAAAGAGGGAGAGGTAAGAGAGAGAGATCATCAATAGTAAATCTCCTTCCAAGAAATCCTTTGGAATCAATTGAAAAGATCTAATCATTAGAATTCAGGTATATATGATTATGACTTTATAGTCCTTGAATGTGAGTTTCGTGAACTCTTACCGCATTCACATTTATAAGGAACTCCAGCTTAGAGAGGAAAGTGATCTGCCAGACCACACAACTGGTAAGACATAAAGATCAGGTCCTTCTCAGACCAACAGATCTTCAGTCCAATACTTATTCTACCACATGCAACTGATAAAAACAAAGCAATGCAATTACAATCCAACTGCCTCTACCATACAAGCCTCCAAAGAGTTAAAACCATTGCATTTATCTTTTACATCACCTAACAAACAAAAGTATTTTCTCTTTTTAATAAATTTTTTTAATGTTTATTTATTTTTGAGAGACAGAGCATGAGCTAGGAAGGGGCAGAGAGAGGGAGACACAGTCTGAAGCAGGCTTCAGGCTCTGAGCTATCAGTACAGAGCCCGACGCAGGGCTCAAACCCACAGACCTCGAGATCATGACCTGAGGCGAAGTCGGACACCTAACTAACTGAGCCACCCAGGCGCCCCCAAACAAAAGTATTTCCAAAATGTTATGATTTGTTTTAAAAATCACCTTTCAGGATTCATTATTTCCTCTTAAAAACCAGTTTTAGGTTAAAATGGCTCACTACCAAATAATGGATTACTCTAAAAAATTACTTAGCTCAAAAGGATTAACCATACTTCAGAAACAATGTAAATTTTCAACAGATTTAGCAGTCAAAACTTAGATTTATTTGACGGACTATGGAATTTATTTAATGCTATCTTTTCTTTTTTAGTGTATTCAAAAAACCAATGCCGAAAACTAAGTCATATGTTAAAAATATATTTTGGAGATTTCTTCAAATCTCTAGCTTATAAGAAAATCTCTAGCTTATAAGAAAAATAGCTTGACATTTAATAGAAAATAGCCTGCACATGTAGTGACAACAGCCTCATATATAATAAAAATGTTACTTTCTTTTCTTTTTTGTGGTCATTAACGTGGTTTCACAGGGAGGTTAAATACTCTTATATCTAAAATGAAAACCCATAAAAAACACTGAAAGGCACAGTATGTCTTAAATGAGTTTTCTTGGTTTCAAAAGTTTTTCTTATTTCTCTTTCACACAGATCTGAAAAATTAAAATTAGCATTTGAAAGTATTCAAAAACTGTTTAAATCGTTGTTTAGTTGTTAGGATCTACAGGTGCAGTTCTGAATGAAATACATTTACCATCTGCTATGTCTCAATTCTGACCAATTGACAATTATACAAATCAAAAGGTGAAATATCTTTGTTTTTACAAATTAATAGGACCTTCTTTTGGACGGAAAAGTTCTTAAACATAAAATCCATTTCCATAAATAAATTCAAACAAAATACTTCCTCCATTTTACACTAGTATTAAACTATTTATAAAAGCCTGTTGATATTATTTCCTTACAGTATTAAAAAGGAATAAATAGCCATTCAGTCAATATTAACTCTGTCTGCTCTATGCCTAAGACTGGACTAGATGGTAGGGATTACAAAATGTATAATACACTCCAACCAGGAGAAATTTATATTCTAGCAGAATTACATAAATCATAACTATATGAGAACATGATAAAATAGGAGAGCAAAAATGCATATGGGCAGACAAGGAGCCCTGACAGCATGAAAACATGGGTAGTTCTGCCTCCATGTGGCTATAAGCTTCATGCAGACAGGGTCCATGTTTGTTTTATCACTGCTAGATGGTCACTAACTCCTAGTAGTGTCAGGAACATGTTAGATCTTCTTTAAATATCTGTTGGCTAAAAAAATAAAGAAGACTTCACATAGCAGGTGATGAGAGAAATAAGCACGAAAGCACAAGTAGGAATTAGACAAAAGAGAAGGAAAGGGCATTTTAGGCAGAAGGAACTACTAAACCCATCTTTCATCAATTTACTTTAATGTAGGTAACATTCAGCCTTTTATCCCCAGATAGATTTCCTACAGACAGCCTTTACTTAGCTAAAAATTTCCTAAATGAATAGTTTAGATTTTAAAAAGCAGAATAAATAAACTACCAAGGTCTCCAGTACCCACAGGATACCACACAAACGATTTTGAGTGTAAGTTCAATCATTACCAGTACAAGCAAGACAGACCAAACAGAATTGCTACAAAAAATAATTTAGGACTAAAAATAAAAATGGAAGAATACATTTTAACCACATACCATTTCCAGTCAGATTTAATGAAATTCAATTTGAAAAGTAATTTAATAAAATTTAACTTAATAAAGCTAACTTTAAAACAGTCATATGTCCAAGAAAGAATATGAGCTAAGACAAAAATAGGAAAAGAGGTATTTTACGCCAAAAAATAGCAATGAAGGCAGTTATTAGACTAAGTCTGATACATTAAGTTATACCAAACTCTGAATGTGACATTCTGAGTCATGCTTTAGGTCAATGATAAATACGAGCTGTTGGTTTAGTCAACCTTCTGTGAGCTGGCAAATGCTTTCTAAAGCGGGCAGAGCAAGTAAATATTTTAGGCTGTGGGCCACATGGTCTCTGTCACAACTATTAACTCAGCCATTGTAGCATGAAAGCTGTCACAGACAATACACAAATAACGGGTGTGGCAGGGTTCTAACAAGTCTTTATTATAAAGACTGTTTTTATAAAAACTGGTGGCTGACCCATGACCATAGTCTGCCAACCCCCTGTTCTAGGGTCTCAAAGTGACTTCTCAGTAATTCTTTTCAAGACAGCTTTCCTTCCTTTCACACACTTTCCCATAAACTGTGTAAGTGTTTCATTAAAGCCTCTAAAGACACCTATAAGAGAACATAGCAGATATGCTCATGTTTTACATATAAAGAAACTGAAGCTCAAAGGGATTGAATGAGTTGCCCTATGGAGCTGCTAGCTGCTAGGAGAGTTGAGACTAAACAACTCCTAACCAGCCCCTCACACCCAAGCCTCCAATGCCCCAAGTGAAACATTTTAATCATCTTTAGAATCTGCTGCTGAATCCTTGAGCTCTCTCTACAGCAGGCTCACCCAGTTCGCAACAGATTTCAAGAACACCTACTTGAATGCCCATTTAGATTATTTACTTCACTTCTGAAGCCAAATTATTCTCAGATCCCTGCTCTCTTGACAAGATTCCAGGCTTCTTCAACTTAGGTTATCTTCTTATTCACAAGTCTCCTACAATTTCAATTCATCTTCAAATAGCCAGCAAGAAAAAGGAAGAAATATATCTTAAGGGATTGTAAACTCTCTTAAATATTTAATAGGAATTTGTATACTCAGTAAGATAAAGAAGGGGAAAGGCTGCCTTTGCAAAACTTACAATCTAATTAAGAAATACCAAACATACAAATATAAAACTAAGGAGCAACTCATTGTAACTCAAATCTAAGAAATTAAGAGAAATGACAAAATTTAATTTACAATACACACTGTCATAAAGTATGTACCTTTTGCACTACTGAAGTCTCAGATAATGCCCTGTTTTGTATAATAAAAGTTCAATAAATACTACATGACAACAAACACCTCTTTGCCATGGTAATAGTATAGTCTCAAAGATAAAAATGGATCACAGTTTTTAAAAATTACTAAAATTATGTTTTCAAGGGTGGAGTCGGGGGGAGAAAGTGGGTCTTCTATTTTATTCTCATTATTGCCATTAAATTCCAGCTTATTTTGGACTAATTTCCTATCTAAAAACAACTATATGGACAAATACAGGCAAGCCTTGCTTTGCATAGTAGTGCAGGACTGTCAAAGTCACCATGAAACCGTGCAAAGTGATCTTAATAATCAATGGTGTGGTCTTTAAAAATTGTCAAAACATTAAAAACTCTCTTTCTTGGGGCGCCTGGGTGGCGCAGTCGGTTAAGCGTCCGACTTCAGCCACGTCACGATCTCGCGGTCCGTGAGTTTGAACCCCGCATCAGGCTCTGGGCTGATGGGTCAGAGCCTGGAGCCTGTTTCCGATTCTGTGTCTCCCTCTCTCTCTGCCCCTCCCCCGTTCATGCTCTGTCTCTCTCTGTCCCAAAAATAAATAAACGTTGGAAAAAAAAAACAAACAAAACAACTCTCTTAGTTATAAATGCGTAAGAAAATGAAGTAAACAAAATTAATTTATTTAGTATACTGGAATTTAAAACATGAGAAGCGCTGAGAATTCCAGCATCTTATTTATTATTCTGTAAAAAACTAAAGCACAGTTTGAATAGTGCTTGCTTTCTTGACATAGAGCTTACAAGCGAGCATCTTTCCTAAACCTTGGCAAACTGTCACATGCCTTTCTGGGTCCAGATCGACTTCATCATTTGCATTTCATCATTTGCACTTCCAATGTCATGAAACATTACAGGAACGTGAGCGTTCCTGTAATGCTAAGTTTTTTGCCAGCATCATTTTGCCAGGGATAAATTCACCCTTTTTGTCACAATCACTTTCCCCATTTATGCGGAAACGTTCACCTTCGCCAAGTTCCTGTGGCTGCATATCTAGCATCTCAAAAGATGGTAGTGTCAACACGCTCACAGCCCGCTGTTTCTTTTACGATTCCATTATTCCTGTAAAATCCCACGACCAACATTACCACTTTCTGTGGATTTGCTACACTTTCATCTTTCTTGGCCAATTCCCTCTTTCAATTATCCACTTTTACAAAATGTTATATGGGCTTATCACTGGAGACAAGGAGGGAACACAACTACATGCTTTGCTGTCTGTAAGTAAACTAAGTAACAGGTGAGTAACGATGACTCACTGACAGACACTGAAGGAAGTGATGTGACTGGTCTCTGATCATGATGCATCTATGCTGGTAAATGATTCATGGACTAAAGAGCTAGCAATAAAGTTTGTACTTTATGTAATTTCAGTAACTATATGAAAGTAAGTGAAATTTGAACCAGATTGTTAAGGACCTAGTATTATTTAACTAAAGCATATTAACTACTGGACCCATGCAAAACAATTGCTGCCTGTAAATAAGACAACTGGGGGGGCAATCAATGCAGGCAAGATTAAGAAGATGGGAGAATACAGAGGTGAGCTGCAGATTCCTCTCAGCTTTTTCCTTGAGTGTATTTTCTAAATCCCAGCCAGGGGAGAGAGAATGCAAGCACGAAGCAAGTCATACTGCTCTGAGAAAGCAAGGGCTGGAGTTTGTTCCCTAGCAGGGGGAGGCACTTTGGTATGCACACAGGGTGTCCAGTTGCAATTCCAGGAAGATGACTAGCAACGAGGGCACTTTCTCCAGAAGCTAAACACAAGAGGTTTGTAATACGAGCTGGTGTTATGGGCAAAGCAACCATGCCAATACTAGCGAATCCATGAAGAGAAGGATGTTGGAAGAATACGATGTTACGGATGGGTAAAGGCAGCTACTTTTGTAGCTAAATTTTGTGTGTAGAGGCTGGAATTTAAACTTGTACCACCAATCCTAAAACGCACCAACTATTCACAGGGTTACAGTTATTTCATACTCTAAAAAGTGGTATTCTGAAATTAAACGGTGTTATATTTACCATTTTGTAATCCCATCCAGAGCTGCTTATGATCTTTTTTCTGCATTTCATTGATTACTTGACTTTTATGCTTTAATGCATCAGCTTCTTTCACACAAGACATAAAATGAGCTTCAATTGCATCCTTAGATGGACAGTGCAGAAGGTCCTTTTCTGGAAAACTCTATCGAAGGAAAAAAATACACATATAAAACAGGTACACATATTACAAAATTAGCTTCGTAAAGAAATGCATCTCCCTCAACTATCCAATTATTTTTAGCAAACCATCTGTTAACTTCCCAATAAAGAGATTTCAGTACAATTCCAAATACTCTTTAAGTTAAAAATATTTAGCTACCTGGTGTATTTTGTACTTTTTCTAATAATCCTTATGTAACATTATGTTTAAAACAACATAAAAGAAAGCTCTGAAAGAGTAATAATTTCAAAAATAGCCCTCTGGCTTGGCCATACCTAGTGCTGACAGGAATGTGGACTACAACTCACATACACAGCTAGCGAGGATGTAAAACAGTGCAATCACTTTGGAAAACAGTTTGTGGTCATTTTTTAGAAAAGTAAACATACACCTTCCATCTGATCCAGTCATTCTACAACTAGGCAATTACCTAAGAGAAACAAAAACACTTTTCCATACAAAGACTTGCATGTGAATATTCACAGTTGTCTCATTTCTAACAGCCAAAATCCAGGAAACATCCTAAATGTCACAAGTAAATGAACACATAAATTGTAGTATAAACTTATCAAAGTGTACATTTTTAATATGTACAGTTTGCTGCATGTCAATTAGACCTTAATGAAGCGGTTAAAATGCAGCTTTTAAGGTCAACACCAAAATTTATATCCTACATGTCACTGAATCTTTTAGGCAGGTGAGGCAAAGATCACTAGACAGATAAGCAGTTATGTGAATTAGATGACTACAGTTCTTTTCACTGAAAAAAAAAAAAAGAGAATAAGAGCCAACACTAATTGAACACTTACTATGTGACAGACATTGTACAAGACTTTTCATATGGACTATGTAATTTAATCTTCATAACCACCCTTAAGGTAAAAAACTACTGTTATTGCTACTTCACAGATTAAAAAATTTTTAATTAACTAATTAATTAAAAAGATCAGGGAGTAGAGAGAGTCGCACAGCTTGCAAGTGGTCAAGCGAGGAGTAGTCTGACTCAAGAGTCCCAGTTTTTAACCACTATGCAATACCACTTCCTCCATAAGACCTGAATACTTAAGGTAATGATTATATTCGAACATTATTTTACCAAAAGTCGTTGTATAAGTCCTTTGGTAAAAACTGAGACAAGTAATAATGGCAGAAAAAAGCACTTAGCGATAGCCTACTCGGATACTATTAACAGCAACATTCAACTACCCCAATCATGGAAAGCTCCTGAATGACAAGGAAATTTACAATACATGCCCTCCTACCAAAAGAAAAGGCACCTTACTACCCACTGATATTTCCTAAAATATATATTTTTTTAATGCAAATAGTCATACCTCCTGTTCTAATAAGAATTGGACTGCACGGATCTGCTGAGTAAAAAGGTAAGGCATTATTTAACTCCCCACTGGTCACAGCTGCCTGGAGAAGAGACCAGCTGAGACAATCAAATTGTCTCTCTAGGTACAAAGGGATTTTTAGATTCATGGTGCTATTGAACCAGAGATCCATGAAGAACAAAGACAGGGATTTTCAGACATAGGCACACAAAGGCAAAGATGATGAGAAAATATAAAATTCTGTAAAAATGAAAAGGCAAAAGGAGAATAGGAGAGAGAGAAAGGCAAAACTACAAGATGGGAGAGGGTATGGATGGCAGAGGGAGGGTCCCTGCCTTAATCAGCTTTACAATCCACTGTATTTGTTCTGCTTAGGCTAGATTGAAGGGAGTTGTCCTGGTTTCCTGACCAGGATAAACAATAAAATGTACATCATATCAATGCTATGATATTCAAATGGATTAACATTATAATAATTATTTCTATTTATGAAAACTTTAACTTTGTTATATTTGGTCTCTAAATTTAGAATGGCTTTTTCAGATACTGTACAGTTCTCTGTGCCACTAACTGTCCATTTTGGTGATGTATGAGTGGCAGCAAATAAGAAAGTTCATACTCCAAAGTAAATATTACTTTCATGTAGCTTGAATTTATGACCTATTTAAGCTTACATAGTGTTAGAATTTCTTAAAATTGTGTACAATATGATTATGAAAAAAGGAGTTAGGATCTCTCAAAAACAATGGTTTGAGAAATCAAAGGGAAAAATCCCCCATTTTCTAGTGTTGCTTCAGCATAGGCGGCTAATCCCCTCAATGGCTCCTGCAATCAGAAAAGATACTGAAGCTTTGCTCTTCCCAGATTTCTATTGTTCTGCATGTTTCTAAACTTAACCAATTTGCAGACACGCATAACTGATAGCTGACAATCATAAATGACTAGTCTTTATTGTAAATGAGGGGTCTATCAAGAGTGCAGGTTTTTATATATGTATGCTTCGAGAGAATATTCTATATCTCTAGGAGGAAAGTGAACTATTTAATAAAATGAACTCAAAGGAAACATGAAAGCAGTAACAGAAAGAGGAAATATCTACACAGGCAGTCACAGCAACTGAATCAATCACTGCAATGAATAAAGTGACAGATGTTTCAGCCAAAGCCCCCTCAGCTCCTGCTCATGAGATGTTCTTCCTTCCATGATTAGGTTGTGGTGGGGTGGGAAATCTTTTTTTAAAAGCTTCACAATAAAATTCCAGACAGATTCTTGATTCATTACATTTCTAATATCTTCTTACATACATTAGCAGTTGTGTATAAGTGCATTATCTTCTCAGTCCAAACAAATTCTTGCAAATACAGGTAGAGTCTGACACCATGTTTACTTGCTTTCATTAATCTTTCAAGTCAAAATGGCTGATAAACTTATCTAATTTCACTTAAAAAAATTTTTTTTAATGTTCATTTATTTTTGAAAGAGACAGAGACACACAGACAGAGACAGAGAGCGAGTGGAGGAGGGACAGAGAGAGAGGGATACACAGAATCTGAAGCAGGCTCCAGGCTCCAAGCCGTGAGCACAGAGTCCAACACTGGACTCGAACCCACAAACCGTGAGATTATGACCTGAGCTGAAGTCGGATGCTTAACCAACTGAGCCACCCAGGCATCCCAGTCTAATCTGGAAAATACCACTTACTTAGATATTATCGTCAGTGTCCTTTAATTAAAATATTAATCCAATTTAGATGGTCTAAAATAGATACATAAACATTAGATAACCAAACAACACTGAACTGAAACTACTCACAAGTGAAAAAAAAAAGGCTTTTCAACTTATTAATATTTCAAGCTTGACACCAAAAGCCAAGGCAACAAAAGCAAAAACAAACAAGTATGACTAGAACAAACTAAAAAGCTTGTGCACAGCAAAAACCATCAACAAAATGAAAAGGCAATCTATGGAAGAGGAGAAAATAACTGCAAATCATATATCTAGTAAAGGAATAATATCCAAAATATATTTTAAAAAATCATACAATTCATCAACAAAAAACAAACCATCCAATTAAAAAATAGACATTTTTCCAAAGAAGACCTACATATGACAGACACAGATGCTCAACGTCACTCATCATCAGAGAAATGCAAATCAAAACCACAGTGAGATATCACCGCACTCCTAATAGAATGGCTATTAACAAAAAGACAAGAAATAACAAATGTTGATGAGGATGTTGAGAAAAAGAACCCTTTTGTACTGACAGCAGGAATATAAATTGGTGCAGACACTATGGAAAATACTATGTGGAGGTTTCTCCAAAACTTAAAAACGAAATCACTATCTCAGAAAGATATCTGCACTCCCATGTTCACTGCAGCATTATTTATAGTAGCCAGGACATAGAAACAACATTACCGTCCTTGGACAGATGAATGGGTAAAGAAGATGTGGTACACACATAATAGAATACCATTCAGCCATTAAAAAGAACAAGGTCTCTGCATCTGTGACATGGATGGACCTTGAGGCATTACCTAAGTGAAGTAAGTCAGAAAGAGAAACACACATACCATAATGATCTCACTTATATGTGGAATCTAAAAGGGGCGGGGGGCGGTAAAGCTCACAGATACAGAGCATAAACTAGTAGTTGCCAGAGGCAGTGGTTGAGGATTACACAAAGAGAGTGATGGGGATCAAAAGATTAAAAACTTCCAGTTATGAAATAAGTAATAATTAGATGGGGGTGTAATGTACAGCTCGATAACTACAGTCACTAATAGTGTATTGTAGGGGTGCCTGTGTGGCTCAGTCGGTTAAGCACCTGACTTTGGCTCAGGTCATGATCTCACAGTTTGTGAGTTGAAGCCCCGCTTCAAGCCTCACTTCGGGCTCTGCTCTGACAGTGTGGAGTCTGCGTGGGATTCACGCTCTCTCCCTCTCTCTCTCTGCCCCTCATGGGATTCTCTTTCTCTGCCTCTCACGGTATTCTCTCTCTCACTCCCTCTCTGCCCCTTGCTCACTCTCGCCCTCTCTCTCAAAACAAATACTGTATTGTATATTTGAAAGCTGCTGAGAGTAAATTTTAAAAATTCTCATCACAAGAAAAAATGTGTAACTATGTATGTGACAGATGTTAACTAGTGATCTTCTTGCAACTTATACAAATACTGAATCATGTTGCACACTCAAGAGTAATATAATACTATATGTCAATTATACCTCAATTTTTAAAAAATACTGTAAGCTCTATTAAGAGAGGAAAACAAAAAGTCTCCATGTGATCCAAAAGAATCAAACACCCCCTTAAAAATGCAGCAGTTGCTAATACAGTGTTACAGACTCAATGTTTGTGTCCCCCTAATATTCTCAGGCTGAAGCCCTAATCCTCAATGTGGCTGTATTTGGAGACGGGCCCCTAAGGAATCAATTAAGGCTAAATGAAATCATATGGGTGGGACCCTGATCCAACAGGACTAGTGTCCTTATAAGAAAGACAGCACAGAGCTCACTCACTCTCCACACACAAGGAGGAAAGGCCATATAAAGACACAGAGAGAAAGCAACCATCTGCACACCAGGAAAACAGCCCTCACCAGAAACGGAATCCTGCTGGACTTTGATCTTGGATTTTCCAGCCTCCTGAACCGTGTGTGAGAAAATAAATTTCTCTTTTTAAGCCATTCAGTCTGTGGTATTTTGTTATGGCAAAATAACATACATAGCAATGTTGTTTTATTTGACTGTTGAGTCACCTCTAATAGCACACTCCGCGTTCTTACAGGGAAAATATAAGGCCATAGTTTAAAAGACTTACTTTTATAAAATCTTAAAATTTCCTTCTAAGATCACTTTGGTGTGTGTGCATGTGGGGATCGAAAGGGAGGGGATTTTTCAAATATATCTTTTAAAATATAATTTTCAGGGTGACAGAAGGATATGCCATGAAAGTTAATGGAACCAATGCTAAAATCAGCACTAAAATTGGCTAAACTTTCTTGATTTTCTTAAACCTTTTTAAAGACTTTATTTTTAAGTAATCTCTATACCCAACATGGGGCTTGAACTCACAACCCCAAGATCAAGAGTTTCACACTCTACCAAATGAGACAGCCAGGCACCCCAATTTTCTTAAAGCTTCTAATTTTACCAAATCAAATCTACAAACTTACCTTCAACCAATCATCTCCTTCCCTCCTGGTACAATCTAAGGAGTATCTACCACCCTATTTGCTATATCCCATCTTTTTGAATCTTTGAAACTCAATGCAATTAATTATTCCCCTCTTCCTAGAAATCATTTTTAACGATTTTCTCTCTAATCACTGTTTCCCATTATTTGTTCCTAAAAATAAAACATGCACCCAAAGCAAAATTAAAAAAAAAAAAAAGAAAAAGAAAACAGATGAACATAAGGGAAGGGAAGCAAAAATAATATAAAAACAGGGACGGGGACAAAACAGACTCTTCAACATAGAGAACAAACAGAGGGTTACTGGAGGGGTTGTGGGAGGAAGGATGGGCTCAATGGGTAGGAATCATTAAGGAATCTACTCCTGAAATCATTGTTACACTATATGCTAACTTATTTACATGTAAATTAAAAAATAAAATTAAAATAATAATAAAATAAAACTTAAATTAAAAAAAAAAAAACAACCCAACTTCCCTCTGGTTACAGTCGTCTTTCTTCTTCCCTTCAGAGCCAACCTTTAAGGTGACCAAGCTGGCAGTCAGCTCTTATTATCCATGTAATCTGTCTGCTACCCTCACCACTCTTGCAAACTGCTCTCTTGAAGGTCAGCAATGGTACCTTTCAGCCCTTGTTTTAAGCTCTCACCAAACATCTAGCATCTTTGAATACACTCCTTGAAGCAGTCATCCTCAAGTCTGTGATACCACACTTCTCATTTTTCTCTGATCTTCTCTCATTCTCATTTGCAAAAAGCCTATTCCAGCGCCATTCCTTAAATGCCGGTATTCTTCAAGTTTCTAGCCTAGGACCTCATTGCTTTTTTCATTCCATACTCACCCTCATAGGCTTTCCTACTTCCACATCATTTATGGACTAATAAGTCTTGATATCTGTCCCAGCCAAGATCCTTCTCATGACAAGGATGCATATGCTCATTAATCTAGTAGATATATCGGTAGGCATATGAGACTTCAGCAAACCCAAAAGAAATGTCCTCTTGACTCCTCCTCCCCACCTCCCACATTCAGTCAAGTTCTACTGAGTCCACATCCCCAATAGATCTGAATCCATTCACTTTCAACATCCCCAGAGCCGCTTTCCTAGTACAAACTGACATCTGATATTTCTGAGAAGCCTTGAAGCTGGGTCTCATGCCCAAAGTCCTAAGCCCTTTAATTCGATTTTCACGTTGGGAGTCACGGTGATTTTCCTAAAATACAAATCAGATCTTCTCACACTCAGCTGCTCTGCTCTACTTTCAGGAAAAAAATCAAACTTCTCCCAAAGCCTTCGAGGTTCTGAAAGACTTACATCTCTGCTAACCTCTTCATCATAATCTCTTGCTCCCACTTCACATACTCCATTCTCTTTCCCTTCTCCCACACACATATTCTCTGCTCCGATGATCTTGATTATCCATCACCTACTCATTCTCTCAGCCTTACTCCCTCATTTCTGTGCCTCTACACAAAACATCTCCTCTGCCTAGAACCCTCTTTTTCCTTGCCTATCACTTGAACACTTACACAACTACAAAAATATCCTCCTCCTTCTTCAGGTTCAGATTTACATCACCTCCTCCAGGAAATTTTTTACATCCCAAGTCTGGGTTAAGTTCACAAAGTTCATATACTTAACTCTATACTTACATTCTTATGTCACACCACTTTTAACCTCCACAAGGCAGAGACCATGACTGTTCTCACCTGTCCTTTCTCAGTAAACTTTTTAAATCAAGTCAGTGTTACTGATTCACACAGAGTGAAACGCAAAAATTTTAAGTATACAGATAAACAGTTAAATCTGCCCAAATAAGATACACAATATTACTGTCACTACACCCAAAAAGTTCTTTGGGGCCCTTTGCAATCAGTTCCCCCTCATTTTGACCCAGCTTGTCTGATTTGTAACACAAGATTAGTTTTGCCTATAATACAATCACATACAAATAGAATCATAAAATGCAGTATTGTATAATCCAGCATCTTTTACTTAGCACAATGCTTTTGAAATTCATCTGTTACTGCATGTATAAATAGTTCCTTTTTGCTGCGGAGTAGTATACCACTGAATTGTTAAACCGGTCCGTTCATCCAAAATTCTTACATTAAGATTGGATCCAGATTGTAGCCATTATTAAGAAAGCTGCTGTGAACTTTAGTGTACAAATATTTTGTGAACATGTTTTCATTTTTCTTGGGTATTTACCTTAAAACAGAAATGCTGGATCACAGAATAAGTTTATGGTTAACATTATTTAGAAACTGCCAAATTATTTTCCAAGGTGATACCACAATTTTACACAACCACCACCAAGTTATGAGAGTTTTGGTTATTCCATGTCCTCAAACTTGGTGCTGTCAGTCTTTTTAATTTTAGTCATTTTTTTTTTGTTTTAAATATGGAATGCTTCACAACTGTGTGTGTCATCCTTATCTCCTCTCATTCCAATTCCAATTTATACACTGCCAAAGTAAGCATTCATTGTGGTTTTAATATACACTTCCCTGATGACTAAAGGTGTTGAGTGCCTTTTCATGTGCTAATTGGTTATTCATATATACACATACACATATTATGTGAATACATATGAATAATTTATATGTATGTATATACACATTTGTGTATATACACCATTCAAGTTTTTTGGATTGGTTCCAAAGCAAGTGATATATTAGAGAACAATTTGAGGAATGTGAACTTCATATTTGCTTTTGTAAATACTGTCCACCAGAAATGCTAGGTGAATAAAGAAACTGCACCCAGCTAAACTGAGCCACAAAATACACAAAACACACACACTTCGGCAATGCACCTGCCTCCTCGATTCCCGTTACAAGCTACACTCATCCACATCTGGTGTTACGGTTTTGTCTGATTTGAAACAACTTTCCTTCCACCACTTCACAATAAGTGACAGGCTGCAAACTCTTCCAATGCTCATTTCTACAAACCAAACTTCCAGTCTTTTTCAATATAAAGTGCCATATTTATTGTAGTATTTATGTACTTAACCATTTAATATATGTAAAACTGTGCTTTTATTAGGTTCCTATATTTTTTTGTCACTAATAAAGTTTTCAGTTTTGTGCCCTTAATGAATTTTCCCCCAAGCCCTGTGATTTTTAACAGCATATTGTTTTTTAGGAATACATATTTTGCAGTAGAGTGAAACTGCCCGTAGAAGTGGTGGGAATAGACATCCTTGCCTTTTTCCTGATCTTAGGGTGAAACATTCAGTAAACCACCATTTAGCATGATTTTAGCTATAGGCTTTTATACTTACTCTGTGTCAAATCAAAGAAATTCCCTTCTATTCCTAAATTTGCTAAGTGTTTTGAGGACAAATGGATACTGAATTTTGTCAAAAGCCTTTTTCAGCAAGGATCTATGTGACTGTATGATTTTTCTACCTTTGTCTGTAAATGTGCTGAATTATATGTATTCATTGATATTTGAAAGCTGAATCACCCTTGTATTTCTGGGACAACCTCAACACAGTCGTGGTGTATTGTCCTTTTCCTATATTGCTAGATTCAGTTTGTTAGTATTTTCTTGAGAGTTTTTGCATTTATGTTCATGAGGGATATTGGTCTGTGTTTTGTTTTTTTTTTTCTTTTAATATCCATTACACATTCTGGCATCAGTTACTCTGGCCTGTTGAGCAAACTGGGAAATATTCCCTCCCTTTCTATTTTCTGAAAAAAAAAGTCTGTAAAGATTGGTACTATTTATTCCTTAAATATCCGATAGAATTCACCAATGAAACTTTACAAATTTCACTTTACAAGAAAGTTTTTTTAATGACAAATCCAACCTCTATACACATTTAGGGGTTATTCATATCTGCTATTTATTGTGCCAGTTTCAGTAAATTGTATTTTCACTGAGTATGTCAATTTGTCAAATTTGCTGGCATAAAGTTGTTCATTTTATTTCTCACTATCCTCTTAATAGCTATAGGATCTGTAGTAATATTCCATTTTTCATTCCTGATATCAGTATAAATTATGTTTTCTACTACAGAAAGTTTGTAAGTTCCTCTAAGCTTGGTTTTATATGAAGCTCACAAACTTTAATTATGTTGTGTTTCCATTATCATTTAGTTTGAAGTATTTTTAAATTTCCCTTGTGATTTCTTCTTTGACCCAGAGTTAACTGAGGATTCAGTGACCCTATCCTGTAGACAACTGTGGTCATATATTTTATTTCAATGGTAGTATTAACCCTTCTGTAAAATTCTATCATTCTTATTTTAAACAGTCATATCCCTTTTAAAGCAGTTAAAGGAGGTAATCTTTTGTATTTACCATTTTATTAGCCATTTCTGGTATTCTTCACTCCTGTCTGTAGCTTCTTTGAGTGTCTTAAGATGTCACTGTATTGTATTTTGATTTCTCATAAGACATCATCCATCATTCATCATTCATCATCATTTACTGTTCTCTTTTAGGTCATGTTTCTTTTTTTGTAGCAGCTTTCAAGATTTTCTATATATTACTGGGTTTCAGAATTTTGATTATGATATGCCTAGGTATGCTACATATTTACTTGCTTAGAATTTCCTGAGCTTCTTCCAATACACAGATTGTTTTCTCCCCCAAATACAAAAAATCATTAACCATTATTTCTTTTTTAGAAACTGAGATATAATTCAGATGATATTTGCTTAAAAATCACCATTTAAAAAAGTACATTTCAGTAGTTTTAAGTATATTCACAAGGTTGTACAACAATCACTACTATCAAATTATGTAACTCCAGAAAAACCTCGTATTTATAAGCAGTCACACTAATTTACTTTCTGTCTCTAGATTTTGCACATTCTGGACATTTCATATAAATGCATCCCAATGTGTATACAATATGCAGTCTTTTGTGTCTTCCTTCTTTCACTTAGCATGACATTTCAAAGTTCATCTATGCCATAGCATGGATCAATACTTCATTCCTTTCCATGACTAAATTATAGAGTTGACCCTTGAACAAGGGGTTAGAAGTGCCAACTCACATCCCTCCCTATGCAGTTGAAAATCTACATGTAACTTTTGACTGCCCAGAAATTTAATTATGAATAACCTGATTGGAAGCCTTACAATAACATAAACAGTCAATCACCTATTTTATGTATGTTTTGTATACTGTATTTTACTATAAAGTGAGCTAGAGAATAGAAAATATAAGGAAAAGAAAATACATTTATAATACTGTAGTATGTTTATAAAAAACAAACAAACCTGTATGTAAGTGGACCCACGCAGTTCAAATCCATGTTGTTTCAAATTGTTATTTGAACATGTTATTTGAACATGTTGATCCATGTTATTCTATTGTATGGCTATGCATTTTGTTTATTCATTCATCAGTTGATAAGCACTGGGGTTGCTTCCATTTTTTGGCTATTGTGACTAATGCTGCTATGAACATCCATGTGCAAGTTCTTACATGGACATATGTTTTCAATTCCCTGGGGTAAATAACTATGACTGGAATTGGTGGGTCATATGGCAAGTCTATGTTTAATCATTTGAGGAACTGTCAGACTGGTCTCCAAAGCAGCCACATCATTTTACATTTCTAACAGTAACATGTAACATATGAGAGTACCAATTAATCCACACTCTAACACCTGTTATTATCCAGCTTTTTGATTATAGTTATCTTAGTGGGTCAAAGAGAAAACTCAATGGTGTCTTTCTTTGCCCTTCTTTAATAACTATTCTGAGCATCATTTCACATGCTTGTTGGCCATTTATATATCTTCTTTGGAGAAATGTCTACTCAAATACTTTGCCCATTTTTTGTTTGTTTGTTCATTTTTACGCTCATTTTTAATTGGGCTCTTTACCTTTTTATTATTGAATTCTAGGAGTTCTTTATATATTCTGGACACTAGACCCCTCTTAGATAAGATGATTTTGCAAATATTTTCTCTTATGGGTTATCTTTTTACGTCCTTTGAAGCACAAAGGTTTTCATTTTGATCAAGTCCAATTTACCTGTCCCCCCCCCCCAGCTTTGGTTTCAGTGTTATACCCAATAATTCACTGCCTAATCCAATGTCACAAATTTATTTATTTTTCTGAAAGTTTAATAATTTTAGTTCTTACATTTATGTCTCTGATCCATTCCAATGTATTATTATTTTTTTTTAATATACAGTCACTTTCATTCTCTTACATGTGGGTATCCAGTTTGCCAGCACAATCTGTTGAAAAACTATTCTTTCCCTCACTGAACTGCCTTGGCACCCATATAGAAAATCAACTGCCCACAAATTTATGTTTTAGTCTTGACTCTCACTTCTACTCCACTGATTTATGTCTGTCCTTAGGCCAATACTATGGAGTTTAGGTTACTGTAGCTTTGAAATAAAGAAATGGGAGTCTAATCGGGGCACCTGGGTAGCTAAGTCAGTCAAGCATCCGACTCTGGATCTGGGCTCAGGTCATGATCTCATGGTTCGAGAAGTCGAGCCACACGTCAGGCTCTGTGCTCACAGTGCAGAGACTGCTTTGGGATTCTCTCTCTCCCCCTCTCTCTGCCTTTCACCCACTTGCACAAACGCGTGTACACATGCTCTCTCTCTCAAAATAAATAAACATTAAAAAAACAGTTAAGGGGAGCCTGGATGTCTCAGTTGGTTAAGCATCAGACTTCACCTCAGGTTATGATCTCAAAGTTCATGAGTTCAAGCCCTGCACTGGGCTCTCCGCCCGATTCAGATGTTCTGTCTCCCTTTCTCTCTGCCCCTCCTCTGTTCACATTCTCTCTCAAAAATAAAGGAAACATTAAAAAAAAAACTAAAAATGGGAGTCTAATCATTATTTCTTAAAAACATTTTTCTGAATCCTTCCCTCTTTCCTCTCCTCCTAGGACTCTAAGTACATATATGTAAGAGTGCTTGATATTATCCAAGAGGTCATCAGAACTCTGTCTCCCCCACCACCAGCACTGATTTTCTTCTTTTGATTCTTCATATTGGATAATTTCTATGGATCTGACTATAAGTTCACAGAACCCATCTTGTGTCATCTCCAATTCACCATTAAGCCCATCCAGTGAATTTTTCATTTCAGATATTATTCTTTTCAGTTCTATAATTGTGTAATCTTATTTTAAGTCATTGAGTTAATAGTTGCTTTAATTCATTTTTCCGAATTTCAAATGTGGGTTATCTCAGGACCAGTTTCTATCGATAGCATTTTTCCCCTTGATATGGTTCAAATTTTCCTGTTTATTTGCATGTATAGTAATAATTAGTTGTATGCTGAACCCTGTAAATATGGTGTGGGTTTTCTAGATTGTATTGTCTTTCCTGGTGAGTTTTGTTCTGCCTGGTGCCTCTCTGTATGATCCCAAGAAGGCCTAATTTTAGGCTTTATTAGAGCAGATCCAAAGCAATCCTTGCTCTTTAATGGGAGTTGGCCACCCTTTTTCTGTAAAAGGCTAGACAGTAAAAGTATTAGACTTGTGGGCCATACAGTGTCTATAGCAAGTGCTCAACTTTGCCCATGTAGCCCAAAAGTAATATGTAAATGAATTAGCATTGATGGCTGCATTTTAAAATAAATTTATTTACGGTCACTAGAATGTATATTCCACATAATTTTCAAGCTTCACAAAATACTATTCTTGTGTAATCATTTTTTCAGCCACTAAAAAATATAAAAACCATCCTCAGATCACAAACCACACAAAATAATCAGTAGGCCAGATTTAGCACAGATCATAATCTGCTAATCTTGCTCTGAGATATAATTCTTACTCCTATAGCATGGTCTTTCTGGTCTCAGATAAATGTTTAGTTAGGTTAACTAGGTCTCTCTCCAGATGAGCTGGAATCCAACCTCTCCAGGTATAGTGGGACCTACCCCAATCTAACATGCATTCTCTAGTTGGCTTTGAGGAATATTGCCTATGCATGTTTAGCCCAACTCTCAGTAAAGGACTCTTGGGAAAGTCACACTGATACTTTCTTCGATACCCTGCTTAGCAAATTCCAGGTGCTTCAGTGGCTCAGAACTCCAATTTCTGCATCCTCAACTCAGCAGGACTTGCCTGCTCTATTTGAGTTTCATTCCCCATGACACAGTCAGGAAACTGCCCTGAAGCACAGAGATGGGCTAAATGTGGTGCTCACCTTGTTTGTTCTTTCTCTCTAATGTCCAGTGCCTGAAAAGAGCTCTACTTCATACATTTTGTCCAGTTTTATAGCTGTTTATGGCTGGAGGAAAAATCCAATCCAATTACTCTGTCATAGCTGAAAAGCAGATGTTAACCTCAATAAATATTCAATGAATAAATTAATGGTTAAACAAACCATATTTTATAAAGTTTTAAGTATACATGACCCTCCATGATCTCCACCTCCTTCACACCATTCTGCAATCCCTTCCCCTAGACTATAGACAAGATTTTTATTTGCATTTAACCAAAAGAATATGGCAAAGGCTATGGGATCTTACTCCTACGATTAAGCCATGCTATATAAAACTCCAATCATAGGGTGCCTGGGTGGCTCAGTCAGTTGAGCATCCGACTTCAGCTTAGGTCATGATCTCATGGTTCGTGGGTTTGAGCCCTGCATCAGGCTCTGTGCTGACAGTTCAGAGCCTAGAGCCTGCTTCAGATTCTGTGTCTCCCTCTCTCTCTGCCCCTTCCCCACACGCTCTGTCTCTATGTCTGTTTCTCTCTCTCTTTCAAAAATAAACATTAAAAAATTTTAATGTCTCTAGCTCTAGAGACTTCTTGTTGACTCAGTGAAGTAAGCTGCCATACCAGGGAAGTCCACATGGCAAGGAACTTCAAGCAGCCTTTAGATACTCAGTGCAGCCTCTAACATAAGAAAGAGCCCTCAGTCCTACAAACACAAATAAATGAAATCTGCCAGCAACATGAATGAGCCTGGAAGAAGATTCTCAGTCTCCAGGCAAGAATGTAGCTCAGCCAACACCACGGTTACAGTGAGACCCTAAGAAGAAAGATCCCCAGAAACTGTGAGATAATAAATTTGTGTTGTTTTAAACTGCTACATTTGTGGTGATGTATTACACAGCAACAAATAACTAATATAATACACTACTGACAGATACTACGAAACAACCACCAATATTTAGAGCTGGCAAGTACCTGCAGCAGAAGCTGACTGTGATGTGTACTCAAGAACAGGGAGAGCTACCTCAGACCTATGTCTTCAACACATAGTGAAGAAGCAGAGATATAGTAAATTTCCCCAGGGAGACACAGGGGCTCTTGGCTTAGCAAGAAAGGATCTGTTTGTCAGAAAAAGGGTGTGGGGCAGTCATACAAATTATTTAAAGAACAGTCAAAACCGATAGTAGTGCCTTTTAAGCATTGTAGGAAAGATAGAGAATACTTTGATCCAAAAACCTAATTTTGTCTAGTCACAATCATTCTGTAGTGTTTGCACAGAAGCACTTACCTTAATGCTGACCCTCTTTTACCTAGCAAATTTGAACCATTACGCCTAATAATCATGGTCAAAATTCAGAATTAAAATTTGTGCTCTTATCAGAACCAAGTTATACCAATTTAGTACCACGTTATCAGGACAGAAAGAAAAACACCAAGTTACTGTTGACTTTGTTTACTCATGAAACTCTTACTTAGGATATGCAATAGAACTGGGCATTTTAAAGAGCCCACTATCTTCACCTGATGTTACTTACATACTTATATTTTTGAATCACACTACAAATTTCTTTTTAAAAATTTCACACACTGTAAGCAACTTTTTAATTATAATGCAGCTTTGCAAACAGTATGCCTATAGGAATAATGAAAATTTCAGATGAAAAAAACCATAGAGAAAGAAAAATAAAGCAAAGGTAGCAAAATGTTAGCAACTGGCAAATCCAGGTAAAAAAATATGTAGATGTTCACCTGACAACTCTCAACTTTTCCAATACACATTTAAATTTTTTAAATAAAAAAGTGAAGAAGAAAAATAATTTTCTCAATAAGCTAATGAAGTTTAGGAATCAAAAATGTTCTTGATGCTAATTAGAAAAATCTGAAGAAGTTACCACTTTCATTCTTGTTTTGATAAACAGAGAAAGAAAACAAAGTAAATATCCAGATCTACGTTTTAAAGCATTTAACACTTTACAATTATGTAATTATTTCTCTCTCAGAATTCCAAAAATAATGTAAAAATTTCTAAAAACATTTTAATTTTCCGAGTCATCCTTACAACCTTTTGGTTCTTTACACAGTAGCATTAACTTTTAGATCTGCACTGTTCTCCAAACTCATGTTATTCCACATGTGGTCTGCTGGACCAACAGTATTACATTACCTGTGAATTTGTTAAAAATACAGAACCTCAACAGCCATACTATGGAAGCAGCCCACGTGTCCATATCAATAGATGAAAGGATAAAGAAGAAGTGGTGCATGCGTGCATACACATGCACACACACACACACACACACACACACACACACACACACAAATATACAATGGGATTATTATTCAGCCGTAAAAAAGAATGATTATCTCACCCTTGTCAACAACATGGGTAGAGCTAGAGTATAATGCTAAATGAAATGTCAGTCAGAGAAAGAGATAAATCATTTGATTTCACTCACATGTGGCATTTAAGAAACAAAACAAACCAGTAAAGAGAGAGAGAGAGAGGGAGAGAGGGAGAGAGGGAGAGAGAGAAACCAAAAAGCAGATTTAACTATAGAGAACAAACTGATGGTTACCAGAGGGGAGGTGGGTAAGGGGATGGGGGAAATAGGGGATGGGGATTCAAGAGTACATTTATCATGATGAGAAAAATAAATAAAAATGTATATATTCATAGCTTCAATATCATTGATGACCCACAGTCTTTACAGTAAGGCAAGAATTATTAACTTCATCTATTCATAGTGATGGCAGGACAACTAAGATTAGGATAATGGCTGGAAGAATAGTTCAAGCTGTTTCTACTTCTTGCATGTCTATTGTACTTATGTGAGTTAGGTTAGCTGTTAACATCAATGAAATAAGGTAAATCACTAAGGAGCTACTCAGAACAATTATAATGTATGATCATGAAGTGCAAAAATTGTACAATAGGTGATGCTGCATCTTAGAAACCAAGCCAGAATGGATATGTCATCAAGATATGAGGTGTTTGAGGGGCACCTGGGTGGCTCAGCCCATTAAGTGTCTGACTCTTGATTTCGGCTCAGGTCATGATCTCACGGAGATCAAGCCCCAGATCGGGCTCACACTGACAGAGGGCTCACATTGATAGCATAGGGCTGCTTGGGAGTCCCTCTCTCTCTTCCTCTCTCTATGCCCCTCCCCCATGCACACTTTATCTCAAAATAAACTTAAAATAAAAACAAGATATAAAGTGTTTGAACCTATAATTTCACTTTGACAAAGTTACATAATTTTTACTAATACCTCACTCATTTAGAAAGACATAGGAGTTATGATACTGACTTGACACCAGTTTGAGCAGGTTTGATTCCTTTCTTTCTTATTTTACATTTATGTAAGAAGATTCTTCAAATGTATGATATGGGGGAGGGAGGCATCCATGTAGTCATTTGAGATAAGTAGCTATTAATTCTACTATTGGTATTTGTTTATATGCAAATTCCTCTAAAATTAAGAAAATTATTAATATCACTGCTGTTAATGAAATGAATGAACCTATGGATGAGGTAGTATTTCATATTGTATATGCATCTGGATAATCAAAGTGAGCTGGTGGCATTCTTGAAAAGTCAAGAAAGTGTAGTGGGAAGAAAGTTATGTTAACACCTACAAATACAGTTGTGAAACAAATTTTTGCTCAGGTTGAGTTAAATGTATAGCCTGAAAATAATGGGAGTCAGTGAACAAATCCTCCTATAATGACAAATAATGCTTCTATTGATAAGATGTAATGAAAGTATGCTACTACATAATATGTATCATGAAGAACAGGGCCCAAGGATCAATTAGCTAGAGTTAAGTCCTGCTAGACCTCCTACTGTAAATAAGAAAATAAAACATAAGGCTCATTGTACAGCTGGTGATCATTTAATATTTCCTCCATGGAGGGTGGTTTGTCAACTAAATACGTTTTCTTGTAGGAATGGCAATCATTATGGTAGCTGATACAAAATATGTTCATGTGTCAACATCTATGCTGACTGTGAAGTTATGATGAACTCATGCAATAAAGTCTAAAAATCCAATGGAAAAAAAAGAAAAATAAATTAAAAAATAAAAAAGCAGAACCTCTGCCTTCAGCCCAAACCTACAGAATCAGAATCAAAATCCTCACCTTAACAAGACACACAAGTAATTTGTATGCACAAGTCTGAAGAGCACTGCTCTAGACATTAAAACTCATTTACTATGAACATTATATATCTATTCAAATGACAAGCATCAAAATCAGTTAAAAAGAAAATACCTGAAAGCTTTTTAAAAGATTTCCCCCACCAAGAATTCAGTCTGAACTACAAAATGATCCAGTGTGTGTGTGTGTGTGTGTGTGTGTGTGTGTGTGTGTGTGTGTGTGTGTGTTTATGCACACAGAGTCTCTTGGAGAGCTTATTATTGCATAAAACCTAATCAAAATCAATTAATATCTTTGAAAGCAACTGTAAAAGAAATAAATTGCAAGCTGTATGGTTAAAATACAGACACCATTTGGCATACTCAATGCAGTATCATAAGAGATAAAATACATTCATATCAACTGACAAAGTTATTATTTGATAAATTCAATCTGTTGATAAACTATTATCTAGAAACTAAAAACAAAACAAAACTCTGCTCCCTCATTCTAAAAGCACTGCTTTGCTACCTGCAAATGTAATGCTTACTCAATTTTATTGTAATCAATCAAAAGCCATAAAGTAATGCAACAGAAATGGACCACATCAATTAAACACTCAGGGACAACTTTTGAGGAAAGCTAAGTTTTATAACCCTAAATAAAGGGAACTTAATTTACAGAAAGAAATCTGGGCAATAATTTTCTTCCAACACAGGCCAGGGGCAGAAAGTGTACAAAGGGCAGCTATGAGAAACACGTTGGTAGTTTGAGCAAATTTAAAACATCCTCCATAATTTCCTTATTAGCTCTAAGATTCCGCTTTTTTTGGATTTCTCTAATAAATTTCCCATCTGGGAAGAAAATGTGTGACCTACTAAAGACCTCAAAAAGCAATTCATTTAAAAATACCAAGAATATACCATTAGATGTAACACAAAAATCATTTTTTTTGTGAAAAATAACTATTTTCCAGAACAACAACAATAAAAACTTAGGGAGAATACTGGCACTGTTTTATGGTTTTACAAATATTTTTAATGTGTGGCTTAGTAGAAAACAGATAAATTTTCTTATTAGTTTCAGTTTATTATAACATTAATGTGGAATCTGAAAACATATCAATAAACATTTTGATCTGTGACATTAAAATCCCTGATTCTGACCTTGTATTTTGAACAGATCTTTTTCACAATCATTATTTTGTAACATCATGCATTGACCATTTGGGAATTATTTGTTTACTGAATTAATGTAGATCTCCAAATGCTGACACATTTCTTACATAAAATTTCTTAAAAAGCAGAGTTAAAATGACCACCAATCTCATCAGAAAATTGTTTTAAGAATAATAAAGCTGTCGAGCTCATGGTAGCAGATATGTTTTCCAAAACTCCAATTTTCACTTAAAAGTTCACGTTATCACTGGCAACAAATATTGTCAGCTGCTGTCCTTGCAATGAGAGATTCACTTCATTTATTTTAAAAAACTGTCTTACAAATGCCCAAATATGAATAACCACACTGTCAGTCACTCTTTCAAATAAAAAAATGGTGTTTCACGAACAAAGTGACTTGTTTGGCCTGCCCTCAAACAAGGGCACAAGTGCTTTTCCTTAAGACAGCCATCATTTTTGACATACAGCAGAAGTGCTTTATATACACTCTCCATTTCATCACAAAGCAGATTGAAAAGGCATGTAGTTAATAATAATCAATAACCTGTATTGCTTCATCCAGAATAGTCTTAAGTGAACAACTGTGGCAGTGAGGAATACGATAACCACTTGCACAGTGTGGTGCGTGCACTGCCCGGCTTTGTGCTATGGCACCACAGTTTTACCCACCATCTCTTTTGCAGGTGAGTACAAATGGAAACACAGAGGAAAGGGAAACTAGCATCTTATTATTATTACAGAAACAGATTTACCCTCATGGATCTTTTCAAAGAGCTTCGGGTACCCCTATGGGTCCACAGACTGCTTTGAGAACCATTACACTAAAACAATCATAACAATTTGAAGCTTTTCCTATCATTATTACAATCCACTGATTCATTCAATGGGTAATTACAGAGGGCTTGGTATGTAGTGCCAGCTGGGCACCATACAGTGTGTGAGTGTTTCGAGCATCTCTGGGTCATTCACTCATGTACCTCAAGTTTGTAGAATAGTGCTTGGCTGGCACACAGCAGGTTTCTGGTGTTTGCTGAATAAATAAATAAAAGTGTAGCTGTGATATATTTTAACCTAGATTTCAGTCTTAGAGTGCATCCTTCTCACCCATGCAAATAATCTAATTATGGGAATTATTTTTCAACGTAATGGGAAAGACTAACGTGTTAGGCAATATGGAACCTTTACCCTCATTATTCTTGGAGTAGTTTTATCTTCAGACCATTCTAAACTTAAAATATTATATATACAGGCAGCCTTTGATTTGCATGGTACCATAGTAACTGAAAGTCACACGTATCAGAACCATATCCTCACTCTGTATGGTCCTGTGGTAATAAAACCTGTGGTAACATGGTACTGTGCAAAGCACATTAGTGCAAATGACAGGGAAATAAACGCCAATGACCCACACACTCACTTTTAGTAAAATGGATAGGAAAGCATCTTAGGAAGAATGGGTGAGCAGCCTTTAGGCAGTGACTCTGAATGAGTGCCGCTTACAGGAAAGCAAATTAGACACTTAAAACGACTTTTCAATCTTTTAACATACCTCCCTCCCACAATCCATAACCCTCTGAGAATCACTGCCTAGTGATCAACTAACAGAGGTATTTCAATCCTTCAATAGTATTCGTGAATTGCTTGGGGAGCAGGGGCTGAAAAATCAAGGTGGTTAAGGGGAAAGACAGACCATGTTATAAAATACCGGGACAAAATTAAGTTACAATAAATCTGGACTGGTCTTAAAAAGTACAGGAATTAAAATTTCTCAAAACACACTCAGATCTTGTCTTTGGACTTCTGTCTCCTAACCCTTCTCACAATTCAATCAAAATAGCCTTAGAGTTACTCAACAGTGTTAAGCTGTATCCCTCCCTACTCCTATGCCTACATCTAAACTCAGGACTTTGTTCTTCCTATTTGAGATTTTTTTTTAATGAATATAAATATTCCAAAATATTTCAGATTTTAAATGTAGTATATTCAGTTCCAACAAATAGGCATTTATACATACAATGTTTAAGTGGATCTGCCAAGAGTTAGGAATAAATCGAAACCTATATGGATGAACACTAGTGGCAGCTTAGGCATTAAAAAGTATCATGGGAGAGGCAATAAACAACTTCGCTTAAAACAAAAATTCTACTCATAAGTCTACTTACTAAATACCACAAGTGGGATAAATGGGAAATGCTACTTCAACTATACCTTAAAATGCACTGTGATGTTCCAAGGAAGAGCTGAACTTGATGCAAGAAGATCAAATAACAAACCAATTGGATAATGCCTAAAAACAAAAGAGAACGTTTTAAGAAAGAGTATTTTAAAGTTATAACTACAACTACAAAATAAACTTCAGCACATATTGTAACATCAAATATCAGGGGGCTTTAACCACAAATCACAGGAAGACAACATTTTACGCAGTTACTTGCCTAAGCTAATATGGTATTGTTGCCAGGTACTAGTCCTTCTTCTAACCATTTCATTCCCCAATGAAGCCTCAATATACATAATGGGATTGTGCTAAAACATCATTTATCAGTCATGACCACTATTATATCACAGTACTGCAATACCTGATTATCATCCCAGTGTTCATATTGGACAACCAGTTTTTTAAAGCTTATTTAAATTTTTTTTTATTTTTAAAACAACTTAAAATTTTAGAAAATTTTAAGAAGAAGAGCACCTAAGAAAGCATACAATCATCCATTTTTGGTTATTACTATAGCATATAAATTTCCAGCCTTCTATTTATGCATACATATCTAAATATAGATTAAGCTTATCCTTTACATAATACTATACCCTGCTTTTTTCATATAACATCATGTCAACATTTTCCAAAGTCACTGAATATTTTTCTGCAACCTCAAACTAAAGTGGTTTGTTTTTTTTTTTTAATGTTTATTTTTGAGACAGAAACAGAGCGTGAGCACGGGAGGGGCAGAGACACACACACACACACACACACACACACACACACACACACACACACACACACACAGAATCTGAAACAGGCTCCAGGCTCTGAGCTGTCAGCACAGAGCTCAACGCAGGGCTCAAACCCACGAACTGTGAGATCATGACCTGAGCCGAAGTCAGATGCTCAACCGATTGAGCTACCCAGGTTCCCCTTTTTAAAATAAATTCTATGGGGCACCTGGGTGTCTCAGTCGGTTAAGCGGCTGACTTCAGTTCAGGTCATGATCTCTCAGCTCTAAGGCTCATGAGTTTGAGCCCCGCCATCGGGCTCTGTGCTGACAGCTTAGAGCCTGGAGCCTGCTTCTGATTCTGTGTCTCCCTCTCACTCTGCCCCTCCCCTGCTCACATTCTGTCTCTTTCTCTCTCTGAAAAATAAACATTAAAAAAAATTTATTTTAATAAGAAAAAATATATTCTGGACTTCTAAATAAGAGAACATTTCCTAATATAACTTTACTCACAGTGAAGCAAATTACTTAGCAATAAATACAAGGTTAATAATACAAACCTTGCAGATTTCAATAAACCTTATTTTTAAAATCATCCTTTCAAAGAATCTAAAGTGGCTTAAATAATGAAATAGAATTAAATAATACTCCCCCAAAAAGCAAAAACACGACTAGCTGGTATCCTATATGGTTCTGTCCTTTGAATGTCAGTGAGTTATGCCTAGATTTAAAAGCTGAAAAATTTGGAAATACATCTAATTCCTCTCAAAATGGTGACCCAATACATTGCCTAACCAAGATTCAAATATTAACTAATACTTGTTATGTTTGCTTACATCTACACAACATAATTGTGAAAAAGTCATCAATTACTAGAGATCATGTATTTATTTAGAAATAATTTAGAATGAATGCCCTGCTAGTAAAACAAAACAGTAGGTAGTTTTAGTCACATATGTGTTATATCTCTTAATAACACCCTCGAACGTCTCTATTTGAAAGTTAGCATCTAACACAAATCTTTCATAACCAAATATGAGTACTGAAGGAAATTCTGGATTACCTAAATAGAACGTTTCCTTCAGAAACATTTCAGAAGCCATGGAAGGGGAAAAAAGAAAAAAAGAAAAAAAAAAGCCCTAGCCTGCCAAAAACTAAAATAAAAATAATAATTAAAAAAACAAAATAAAAATGCTTCTTTATAGAAAAGTTATAGATTCTATCCAATTCTCGTCCTTCTCTCTGAACTTCTTAAATTGTATGAGCTCTATATAATGCCTTGTATTTTTACAAAAGAGACCTCTCTTAGTTCTATTCTAGGAATTCTATTTCATCATTTTAGGAATTATTTCATTATTCATCAATTATTCCCATCTATGCTTTAAAGATAAAAAAGACTAAAATAGTAGCAATTTGGAAGAATAATGGCATGCCTAGAAGGATGATACAATAATGCATCCTTCCATTTTCTCACTGTTTCACCTAGAATATCATATTTCAAGAAAGCATAAAGTAAGGATCCAGACCCCATCTGCTTTTAGGTATCATTAACACAGCTGAAAGCAAAAAAATGTCTTGTTTTCCATGCATAGTGGGAAAGAGAGGAAACACTGACAAGGGAAGATGTTATGCAATTATCCGATAAATCAGATGATTTTTACAAAAAGAGCAGTACTTTAGACTTTAGACCGTAAAACTGATCATTTAAGTGAAATCTCAGATTATGAGTCATTAGATGATATTCTAGGTGAATTTTACAGAATTCAAAAACTAATTAATGAACAATGTATTTTTTTTGGTTATATATATATGTATGTATATACTTATATAGATACATATTTTTAAAATTCAAGTTAGTTAACATATGGTGTAGTGTTGGTTTTAGGAGAATTTAGTGATTCAGCAACTTACATATAACACTCATCCCAACAAGTGCCCCCTTAATACCCATCACTCATTTAGACCATCCCCCCACCTACCTCCCCTCCTGCAACCCTCAGTTTGCTCTTTGTATTTTAGAGTCTCTTCTGGTTTGCCTCCTTCTCTGTTTTTATATTATTTTATTTTTCCTTCCCTTCCCCTATGTTCATCTGTTTTTGAACAATATATTTCTAAAGAGATGGCATTCTTATCCACTTAGTCGTTCAACAGCAAGAATTCCATTATACAATATTTTATGACAAGAATCTGGATCATTTTGCTAAAAAGATGTGTGATAGTATTTTTACATCTTGTATGCTATTTGTGCACTGCAATTTACCTGATAGGAAGCAGGTAAGTGCTAAAGGCAGATTTGTACCAAAGATGACAGGAAGGAATCATATGACGTAGAAATGAAAAAGTACTGATCATTTGAATTGGTATTTACTAATGTAAACACAAGTTTTACAACAAAATCATGATCTGTCAAAGGTTTTAAAAACTTCTTTAAGCATTGCTGTAAAGTACCAATAAGCCAGAACCTCTTAGAGGTCTATTTACATGACAACAAATGAGTAGTTAGTTGCATTCAGAAGACACTGCCCATTTCAGGTATCTGTACCTTCAAAACCAGGAAAATACTGAGTGAAAATCTGAATTTGCTGTATTTAAATACTTCTTAAAATCTCTAATAAAGTTGTCATTCACTATTCCTTTATTCGTCTCTAAGTTATTTATAAAATGACTTAAACATATGTCTGTCTGTGTATCTATCTAAGTTCACTTCCTCAGATGGTAAATGAAGACTCTTTATCCTGATAAATATTAGGATGAAATTTAAATATTATGGTTCCTAATACTTATATTTAAATATAAATGTATGTAAAGTATTAATATAAAAGCATTCTAAATGTAATAGCTAATAACTACCCTGTAACACTCCTTAAAAATAAAACTGCACCAAAAAAACTATTTACTTCCTTATACTGTCCGGTCAACATCTACAGCTTATATACAGCTCAAAGCAGGTGTTTATGTCAGAATGATTTTGATGCAAGGATGCCAACTCCAAACAAATATACTATCTGAATTAACTGGTTCCAAGACTGCTTATTTCTGATGAGTTTATTAATATGTAAGAAAATCTATAACCAAAAACAGAACTGGCAAAAATTAAAGGTACTGAATTTCTCTTACACTATAATCTGATTTACATCAAGGGTTTCAAAAGTACTAATTTGTACAACTCCTCTAAATAGATATTCTACATAGTTTTGTCAGGAGGCTGCTAACCCACAACACAGAAACCACATAAGCCATAACTATAAGTAAATCATAATGTAGCCATTTATCTGTTATGTTGCTACTCCTGCCAATCTAACCTAAATTTAACAGAAAAGGAAGCGGTGAGGATATGAACCTGGAATATATCCCAGAAGAAAGCCAACAGTAAAGGTTCCATCTACCGCCCCATAACAACTGACTGTGCCAGAAGTTAGTGTGAGGTCTATTTTTCACATTTTATTCATTTTTTTTCTCTTCCTTAAACTGATCTAGTCTTTTCTAAATTCAATTTCTCAAAATGAGTAATATTTTCATTATTCTTTGCATAAGCTGTTTCTTCTTCACCCTTTCATTACTGCTAAAATACATACACACATACTGGCCACATGTATAGCAATAACGGATATGTTCCTAAGTCAGCCAAGGGTGCTCACAGTAGTCTAAACATCTGCAGTGGGATAATAAAGCAGTATTCTAACATCAGCAGCAAAAGAAAGCTTCCCCATATACTAGAGAACTGTCATCCTACTCCATGTCACTGAAATAAATGCAGCCTATTCATAAGTCTGTTACAGTGATTCACTAGAAACAGGATTACATTTCATTGAATAAAAAAGGGCACAACTCAAATGTACACCAAAGTAATTTAATGATTACAATAAATTTTGCCCTGCTTCATCTATGGAACAAACAACTGTAGACTAGCACTGTGTTTCACAGCTTTCTAAACCTATTCTTATGCATGAAAAATTACAAAAATAACCAAGGGGATACTAAATGTCTAAAATGCTAAGTAAGCCACACTTCAAAATTCAAGTTTACAAAATAATGTATACAATTTTAGAAGTTCAAAACCTTAGAAAAATGACTATCCATAAGAAAGAAAAGCCTGCACAGTGTTTATGATTAAGATGTCATTTTGTGAAAATTTACTTCTGAAACCACACAGATATAGTATTAAATTCTGGGTCATTCCGTTTATGTTTAAGATCAAAATCAGTGCCGCTTTTTTTTTTTTTTTATTCAAAAGGTAGTTTCAACTTCTTACTTTCAACAATCAGTCCTGAAAATAAGTCAGTTTACCTAAGATAATAATAATAAGAAAGGAAAACTTTTTCTAAAACTTATACTGAAGGCCTAAGATCTAACCAATATTAGGGTATACAAACAAAGTATTCTTTTGAAGAACCAGAAACTGTTCTCTTAAAATAAGTCTAATACAAAAGCAACAAATACAAACTTTGGACACTTGATTTATGGTAAAAAGAAACTTCACCTTTTAAAATGCAATGTTAGAGCACCCTCTGCTGACTAATCAACTCAAATCACTCTTAAAAAAAAAAAAAAAAAAAAAGATCCTTACATTTGAGTTCGATCAGCACTTTCTACCTGCCATGTAATTTTTAAAACAAAGGACTGTAGAGGATAAAACACTAATCAAATAAAGACCCCTCGGATTCTCTCTATAAATCAACAATATCCTAAGTCTTCATTATGTGTATACCACTGCTCTTAAATATCTTTCTATTCTAAGACGGACAATTAACATAAGCAATGCAGAGAGAACACACAGAATTAAAAAAAACAACAACTAGCAAACAGAATATTAGCAGGTGTGGGAGATAGAACCCTGAACTGAGAACTCAAAATCTGGTCCTACTCACTCATTTGAGCACGTTATTTTATTGACTGGAGCCTCATTTTCTCAATAAAAAGAAGAGACTAATTTAATTTAGATTCATTCATGCAGTGAACAAACATTTACTTAGCACCTCTTACGTACTGCTACTTAAGGTACAAAGCCCATACTGAAGTATCTCGTGCAGATATTTAAACAATCGTAACAATAAATATGAATAGGACTTCTAGAGTAAGAAAGAATATCAACTTATGCTCCTTCTTCCTTCTTTTATGAATTCTCTTGTGTTTGATTTTTTTCTCACTTGACTTTATTTAAAACTCCAAAGAATCAGGTATAAGAAAGATGTTATCATCCTACTCAAATACATGTTCTTCTACTCTTTAAGACACTTGCATGGTCTCAAAAGTCCAAGTCCTACAAAACTTCAGTGGTAGCTGCTTCCCTACATGATTATCCTATATGAAGCCCACTGCTTAAATGCCAGACATTGATAGCCTATGACTGACTCCTTTAACACAGGGAAGATAACTCCTTTAATGTGGAAGAAAACTGCAATGGTTAGGAGGAAAAGAGAAAAAGATCAAGACTTAGCCCAGAGGTCCTAGGTTACATTCACACCTCTGGAAGCTATTCCTTCCTCAAATACATGGAGTACCTAACAATATGGTAGTTAGTCCCCCATATCTGTAGGGGATGTATTCCGAGACTGCCCCAGCAGGTGCCTGAAACCACAGATAGTACCAAACTCAACACATTTTACATTTTTTCCTAAATGTACCTATGGTAACGTTTCATTTATAAATTAGGCACAGTAAGGGACTAACAACAATAACATAATAGAACAATTACATTAAGTTATAATAAAAGTTACATGAAGTGGTCCGTCAAAATATCTTATTGTACTGTACTCACCACTCTTCTTGTGATGATGTGAGATGATAAAATGCCTACGTGATGAGATGAAGTGAGGTGAATGACATATGCATTATGGCACGGCGTAAGGCTACTACTGACCACCTTCCGACAATACGTCAGAGGAGATCACCTGCTTCCAGACCACGGCTGACTGAGGGTAAATGAAACTACGGAAGCAAAACCGCAGGATAAAGGGGGACTACTGCACTAAAGGCAGAGTTTTAACAAAAGCCATTAAACACAATGAGCTTACAACAAGACATATAACTATGAGAGTGACATCACGCATAATAAAAAGTTATCACCCCAAAACCTACAATGAAGATATGTGACCACAGTTACTTTCATATAAGCTCTCTAAAAGTAAAACTAATTTTAATTTTACTCTTTAATAAAAGACTTTCAGAAGGGATAAATCCTGACAAAGTAAGGACATGATATATTTAAGCCAAGATCATTACTCCATAGTAACAGGGAGAAATGGGTCCAAACATTATTTACTGATACAGAATACAAATGTATAGAATACAAATCCTATCAAATACAAAAACAACCACCATACAGGGTGGATTAAAAAGCAGCTGAAGGATGATGACTAAGCACTCATTTACTTATAAAAGTTAAATTGAGGTTTCCCATCATTTTCAGAGTTTCTCATTTGGGGGTGGTTTTGTACCCCTCCACCCCAGGACATTTGGCAACATTTTTTATAATCATGACTAGAGGGAATATTACTAGCACTGGTAGGCAGAGGTCAAGGCTGCTGCTAAAAATCCTGCAATGTATAGGATAGCCCTTCCACAACAAAAAATTATCTGGGTCAAAATGTCAACAGGGCTGTTGTTGAGAAGCCCTACTTTACAATGATAAAATTGGAAAGCCTAGTGTCAGTCACATGGATTCTTACAATAATGTGTATGCAACTAATACACATAAAGCAATGTAACTTCAATACCCAACTATAATACAGATAGAACTGCCAAGAATATAGATATATCCTATTGCTACTCAGCCACAATCTTTCCCCCTTCTTCCTTTCCCTCTACTCTCCTGGTCCTTGCTCCTCTTACACTTCTTTTAAGCCACCTTCCCATTCCAAAACCTCCAATTCTGAGAAATAAAAAGAAACAGAAAACATGGACTTATCTGTGCTGTCTGAGATCTAGAACTAGTCAAGAGTCATAATGAGTCTGATATATGACTATGAAGCTCATCAGTACAGTTTTTACTAAAAAATGAATGCTATAAAGAACTTTGTCATCCTTTCCCAGAATTGCCTCAAAAAGTTGGAGACGTGACCCATAACCCAATACAAAATCACCTTGTAGGTTTCTAAACCATCATGAAAAATGTATTCACTCGTGGGAATTCATCAACAGAAGGTAAGTTCCAAAAGTTCACTCCTTATTTCTAAGTAATGCTTGTATTTAAGTCAACTGCACTTATTAAACATCTACTAGCTTCCTTTTTTATAAGACTCTTTTAAAACTCTTCATTTTAATACTCCGAGATTCAGAATCCAAGTCTACTTTTAACCTATTTATACGTTTCATATTTCCTTCTAGTCTTGACTCAGTCTATCATCTTTTCATTCAACTACATTCATATGGCAGCATTTCAACACCTATATACCAGCATACCTTGAACCTTTTTTTTTTATATGCCTCTCTCTGTAATTTCCCCAGTTTCATTAAATATTTTTGGAAGCACAATTTACAAAACTCCCTACAGTAACAGAGGAAGCACAAAATACATCATCTCTACATGGATAAGCCCAGATTTAGGATTTATTTTCAATATGTTTCTTCAGAATGATATAATATCAAAATTATTTTTCACATAAAAAGAAAATCAATATATTTTAAATACTAAACCAAGGCTAGATAAAATGTGCATATTGGCACAGTGATCAACTAAATGTGGCAATTGGTTGGAAAGATGCCATTTTAGGTAATCATGTGCATATAAAGATCTATTATAAAAACTTTGGAAATAGAACCAAAATTGAATACTGTCACAGAGTGACATTCTTAGGGGAGTCTTAAATGTATCTGAAGAAAGGAAAAAAAAAAAAAAACAACAACCGCATAACCAAATACACTACTATTATGCTATAGAAAAATCTACTGTTGAAAATATATACAAATGTGTCCAGTCTCCCATGCATCCAACAGAAGGAAGAAATATTTTCAGTAAAATATTTGAATAAAATGCACTGTATTATATGAGCTAGACTAGTGATTTATTTCTTTATATAACTTTTTAAAAATTGCTAGAGGGCACTATACCTTCTTAAAGCTAGCATATACTCAATGCTTAAAAATGCAGAAAAATTCACTCACCATTTCAGTGGTGTGCCTTCATATTCAAACCATATCTCACTAATGTCTTCTTGTCTCATAACCTTCTGAAAGTGCTTTTTCACTTTGTCAGTTACCAACGTCAAATAACTTACTCTTGGCAAAAGCAACTGAAATGAAAATTCGTAAAACCGTATTTATTTACTATTTTTTTAAAAATGTATATACTAAATAGGTTTTTGAATCTTAAGGAAAAACAGCCATGTTCTTTGCATTATTTTGAATATCCCACACAAAGTCAACTGCTTTTTACAGCAAACCCTTTACAGGCTAAAGGTTAATAACTTAAATTTTCTTGTCATTACTTAAAGTACAGCTTATAGTATAAGTACCTAGAATAAACAACACAAATCAATCTACATACAATCTTTCTGTAATGCTTTTCTCCAAATAAAAACACAATGTAATCAGATGTCATGCTATTTAGGATGCGTCTTACTTCTATTAAATTTAACTTAAAAATTAATATGATTCACCTGAGTTAATTAAACTGTTCTGAGAAGATAATCAACTCAGTCCTAATGTACATCTTGACTTATCAATCAGGACTTCTCAATTGGTCCATCATGTTTTGATAATCTACTGTGTATTAGGTTACTCGCAATGAAGAAGAACACCAAGACAAAGATATAATCTGTCCTCTTCTATATGAGGCTAAAATAAAGGCAAAAAAAAAAAAATTCATAAGAAGTACTTACAAAAATACTTCATTGCAGCAACAGAGAGGCCTTTAAAGGTAAAATAGAAGCTCATTTAATGAACAAGAGGGGCCCACTATGATAGCATGAATAAAAGGACGGCACAATGAGAAACAGTATTTGAGGAATATTCTAGCAGTTTGTACATAAAAGACTTAAAGAAGGTAAGATTATAGACTGGAAATCTGTTAAGGAAACATCACATGAGGAGATGGGCATGAAGGAATGGAAAAGTGAGAAAGGTCTGGAAATCAGACAGATTTTGGTTACTACTAATCAAAAAACTGAAGGAGAAAAATAAGTTAAAGATGATTATTGAGCTACACATTTAAATCTTTAATTTTTTTTAAAGTTTATTTTTGAGAGACAGAGAGAGCGAGCATGCAATCAGGGGAGGGGCAGAGAGAGTGGGGGAGAGAGAATCTGAAGCAGGCTCCAAGTTCTGAGCTGTCAGCACAGAGCACGATGCAGGGCACGAACCCAGGAACCCATGGGATCATGACCTGAGCCAAAGTCCAATGCTTAACCAACTGAGCCACCCAGGCACCCCTAAAGCTTTGAAGTGCAATAAGACACAAGCTTAAGATGTAATGCCGGTAGACTGGTGATCCTGCCACTGTCCATCAACTCCTTCAATCCTGTCTTCACAGAGCCTGGGGCTACTTGGACTTTGGAGAAAGAAAAGTCTGGGAGGGAATACTGGGCTAGGTAAACCTTCAACCAGCATAGTTATAATGGCCATCATTGTTTTTCCCCCCACCAAAGATACCCAGAAAGAAAACATGATAGTATGTAAGAAAACTGGTTAGAATTTTTATAAAGAAGAACACACAAGTGGATAAAAGGAGGAAAGTGGCTGGGGCGCCTGGGTGGCTCAGTCATTAAGCATCCAACTTCAGCTCAGGTCATGATCTCACGGTTTGTGAGTTTGAGCCCTGCATCACACTCTATGCTGACAGCTTGGAGCCTGGAGCCTGCTTTGGATTTTGTGTCTCCCTCTCTCTCTGTCCTTCCCCCACTCACACTCTGTCTCTCAAAAAAGGAATAAATGTTAAAAAAAATTTTTTAAAGGAGTAAAGTGGCAAAAATTTATGTTTTTCCCTCCTTTGTAGTAGATACTCTAGCCATTTCTTACTTTCTAAGCTTCTGTCTTTTGCTGGTAAAATTGTATTGTTATTCTCTTTCAGCTGCTTTTGACAGGCTAACTCTGCTGCATTTTTCATGCTGTTTATTCAGTTATGTCTTTTGGGGGTGCCCAGGTGGCTCAGTCAGTTAAGCATCTGACTCTCGATTTTGGCTAAGGTCATGATCTCAACCTCAGGAGATGTGGAGCCTGCTTAAGATTCTCTCTCTTCCTCTTCCTCTGCCCCTCCCCTGCTTGTGAGCACATGTACACTCTCTCTCTCAAGAAAACAAATTAATTAATTAATTAATTAAGTGAAAAAGTTGTCTTTTGGTTAGTAAATCAAGTAGAACTACTGGGCTGGGGAATACATACAAAGAGAAATACTCTGGTTAAGGGAACTAATATTTAATCACAGAAAATCAAGATAACAAGCCCCAACTGGGTAAGAGAATATGACAGTGGTCCTAGGGACAACAGGGTAGAGGGGGTAGGAGGTAGCTGGCATGCTCCAGGATGGAACGGAAGGTACTTGTTAATACTAGAACTAAGCTTTTGGATAGCAATGTGGATTCAACAAAATGTTAAGTTCCTCTTTTATAAAGAAACAACTAGAATGTGGATTAGGGAAGAAAAGAAAAAGGAAATGAATACAGTATGTAAGAAAAAACACTAGTTGTTTTACAGGAAATTATCAACTCTATTTTATATGCAGTTTAAACAACTTGCAGAATCATATTCTATTAAAGAAATGGCAAAGAAAAGATTCATTAAAATCAGAAATCACAGAATCAAATACAAATGTAATGTGGGCATCTCTAAGAAATTAAAATAGCATAATAAATTAGCCATTTTTTTAAATAAATAAGTACAGAATTGACCCTTGAACAATGTGGGAGTTAGGGGTGTCAACCCCCACATGGTTCAAAATCCATGTATAACTTTTGTCTCCTCAAAAAGTTAAACTACTAATAGTCTCTTGACTGGAAGCCTTACCAATAACATAAACAGTCAAATAACAAGATATTTTGTATGTTATATGTATTATATAGTCTTATAATAAAGAAAGCTAAGAAAATGTTATTAAAATCATAAGGAAAAGAAAATACATTTACAACACTGAACTGTAAAACATATCAGCATATAAGTGGACCCACACAGTTCAAACCTGTGTAAGAATCAACTGTAATCTATTAGTCTAATAAGCTTTATACTAGTAAATCCAAAACTTTTAATTTAAAATGTCCGTTGTAATTAAATAATAATCTATTCTGTAGAGAATATTAACCTATGGATATTATAAGAAAAGAAAACACATCAGGACTAATGAGCACAGATATCATCTCCTGATTTTGGGGTGTCGTACCACATGCCTAGGGTTCAAAGTTACTGAAAAATTCACAAATGATTTTCATGAAATGAAAACTTCTTTACATAAGGAATGAGGAGTATTAGAATGTAAGCTCCAATAATACAGGGATTTTTGTTCTGTCCACTGCTACATTCCAAATGCCCAAAATAGTGCCTGCTTTATACAATAGGCACACTATATATATTTGCTGAATGAAACACAGATCCTAAAGGTTAAGTAACAAAAAGCCAAAATGATAATTAATAAAGAATTCCCATTCTTAAGACAGAATCTATACCGAAATGTACTTGGAATCTTCTTTTCTAAATTGGTCTGTGGGAGTAATCTGTAACTAATATAAATATCTACAGCAGCACTAAAAAATGACACTATGATTTGAGAATGGCTATATAAAAGTAAGTATAGATACAACTTATCTGGTAAATATTTAAGTAAGTAAAAATAAAGGGGCGCCTGGGTGACTAGTTGGTTAAGCGTCCAACTTTGGCCCGGGTCGTGATCTCACGGTTCACGGGTTCGAACCCCGTGTTGGGCTCTGTGCTGACAGCTCAAAACCTGAAGCCTGCTTCAGGTTCTCTGTCTCCCTCTCTCTTTCCCCCTCCTGCACTCATACTCTGTGTCTCTCTCTCTCTCTCTTTTTCAAAAATAAACATTTAAAAAAATGAAAAAAAAAAAAAACAGTAAAATAACATAATCCTATCTTCTATATCCAGATTGTACCATTCACTGATTTTCTTAGGTGTATTTCATTGGTTTACTTTTATTTTAATTGTGGTAAAATATATCTTGCATAAAATTTGCCATTTTAGCCATTTTTCAGTGTATAGTTCATTGGCATTAAATACATTCACACTGTTGTGCAACCATCACCACTCTCCATCTTAAGAATTTTTCATCAGCCCAAACTCAAATTCTGTACCAATGAACCAGTAACTCCCCTATTCTTCTCTTCCCCGGGCCCTTGGGAATCACTTTCCTAACTTGTTTCTTTGAATTGGACTATTCTAGGTACCTTGCCTAAGTGGAACCATAAAATATTTGTCCTTTTGCGTCTGGCTTATTCCACTTTAATTAATGTCTTTGAGGTTAACTTCTTTTAATATGAAAAGGATTATCCCTCTCTAGGGAAACTGTCAGCTACATGGCATCAATCCATCATTCTCTTATTCCTCATGTAGCACTATCAAGTACTCAGTGAGTATTACACAAGTGATTCATTTTTTTTCTATACAGCTTGCAAGGAATACAGGAATAGCTGTACAGATTACTTGTTTTTGAAAAAGGTAGCTGCAATATTATTTATTTGTGCCAAATCCTATTTTGTCCAACAATTTTCAATTATAAAATTAGAGGCTTATTTACCTAGAACAAAAGTAGAATTAAAATATACTAGAATTCTGTTCCATTTCAATGCATGAGGCATCACACCAGACAATGAAGACAGAGCACTGAATGAGACAAGAGTTCCTCCCACAGCACTAACAGGCTAGATAGATGGTCAGCAAAAACAAAATTACAAATGTGATGAATGCAAGGAGGAAGGAAAGAGTGCGACAAGACAAAGTAGCAAAGGAATTTAACCTCATCTAGGGGCTTATGGAAAGACATGACAGGAAACTATGCTTAGGCAACAGCCAGAAGGTAAACAGGAGTGAACCAAACATGAGTGCTGTGATGTTTGGCTGTGAGTAGGAGTAGGAGATACTGCTGCTTATTCCAGACAGAGGAAATACAAGAAGCCATAAAGTGAATATGAGAAGACAAAGATTGGCACGCTGGAGGAACCATAAGAAGTTGAATATGACAGGAACAGAGAGGGTTGAGACAGCAGAGTACTGAATAAGGAAGGGACCAGATAAACTACAGGAAGGATCTTAAGATGAGGAAAGGCTACTAAAGGTTTTATTCCAACTAAAAACTGAAAAATGGAAAGAGGGCAAGAATGAAACAGGGAAATTAGTATTATCAAATCCCATCAGTTTTTAAATGGTGGTCTGTTCTCAACAAATCGAATCCAACAGTACATTAAAAGAATCACTCACCATAATCGAATGGGATTTATTCCTGGGCTGCAAGGGTGGTTCAATATTCGCAAATCAATCGTGATACACCACATTAATAAAAGAAAAGGTAAGAACCACACGATCTTCTCCTTAGATGCAGAAAAAGCATCTGACAAAGGACAGCAACCATTCTTAATAAAAATCCTCAACAAAGTAGAGATATAGGGAACATATCTCAACATCATAAAGGCCATATATGAAAAACCCACAGCTAATATCATCCTCAATGGAGAAAAACTGAGAGCTTTTCCTCTACGGTCAGGAACTAAACAGGGATGTCCACTCTCACAACTGTTATTTAACACAGTCCTTGAAGTCTTAGCCTCAGCAATCAGAAAACAAAAAGAAATAAAAGGCATCCAAACCATTAAGGAAGAAACCAAACTTTCACTATTTGCAGACAACATGATACTCTATGTAAAAACCTGAAAGATTCCACCAAAAAATTGCTAGAACTGATACACGAATTCAGTAAAGTCACAGTATATAAAATCAACGTACAGAAATCTGTGGCTTTTCTATACACCAATAATGAAGCAGCAGAAAGAGAAATCAAGGAATCGATCCCATTTGCAACTGCATCAAAAACCACAAGACACCTAGGAATAAATCTAACCAAAGAGGTAAAAGATCTGTACTGTGAAAACTATAGAACACTTGTGAAAGAAATTGAAGACACAAAGAAATGGAAAAGCATCCCAAGCTCATGGAATGGAAGAACACTGTTAAAATGTCTATACTACCCAAAGCAATCTACACATTTAATGCAATCCCTATCAAAATACCACCACATTTTTCACAGAGCTAGAACAATCCTAAAATTTATATGGAACCACAAAAGACCCAGAATAGCCAAAGCAATCTTGAAAAAGAAAATAAAAGCCAGAGGCATCATGATTCCAGACTTCAACTTATATTACAAAGCAATAGTGATCAAGACAGTACAGCATTGGCACCAAAACAGACATACAGATCAGTGGAACAGAATAGAAAACCCAGAAACGGACCCACAACTATAGGGTCAACTAATCTTTTAGAAGCAGGAAAGAATATACAATGGGAAAAAAAAGACTGTCTCTTCACCAAATGGTGCGGAGAAACCTGGGTAGTGACATGCAGAAGGATGAAACTGGACCACTTTCTTACACCACACATGAAAATAAATTCAAAATGAATGAAAGGGGCACCTGGGTGGCTCAGTCTAAGGTTAAGCGTCCAACTTCGGCTTGGGTCATGAATTCATGGTTCTTGAGTTCGAGCCCCGCGTTGGGCTCTGCACTGACAGCTCAGAGCCTGGAGCCTTGCTTCGGATTCTGTGTCTCCCTCTCTCTCTGCCCCCCCCCCCCCCGGCTTGTGCACTCTCTCTCTCTCAAAAATAAATAAATAAACATTTTTTTAAAACTCATTATCAAAATGAATGAAAGACCTAAACGTGAGACAAGAAACCATCAAAATCCTAGAGAACACAGGCAGCAACCTCTCTGATGTCAGCCATAGCAAATTCTTACTAGATATGTCTCCTGAGGTAAGGGAAACAAAAGCAAAAATAAACTTTTGGGACTTCATTCATCAAAATAAAAAGCTTCCGTACAGTGAAGGAAACAACAAGACTAAGTAAGAGGCAACCTTTGGAATGCGAAAAGATATTTGCAAATGACGTAACTGATAAAGGGTTAGTATCCAAAATCTATAACGAACTCATCAAACTCAATACCCAAAATACAAATAACCTACTTAAAAAATGTACAGAAGACATGAATAGACATTTTTTCAAAGAAGACATCCAGATGGCCAACAGACACATGAAAAGATGCTCAACATCACATCATCAGGGAAATACAAATCAAAACTACAATAAGAGATCACCTCACATCTGTCAGAATAGGTAAAATTAACAACACAGGAAACAACAAGTGTTGGCAAGAATGCAGAAAAAGGAGAATACACTGTTGGTGGAAATGCAAACTGGTGCAGCCACTCTGGAAAACAGTATGGAGGGTCCTCAAAAAGTTAAAAATAGAACTACCCTGCAACCCAGCAATTGCACTACCAGGTATTTACCCAAAAGTTACAAAAATACTGATTCGAAGGGACACATGCACCCTGATATCTACAGCAGTGCTATCAACAATAGCAAAGTATGTAAAGAACCCAAATGTCCATCAACTGATGACTAGATAAAAAAGATGTGGTATACATACACAATGGACTATTACTCGGCCACAAAAAAGAATGAAACTAGCCATCTGCAACAACGTGGATTGAGCTTGAATGTATTATGCTAAGCGAAATAAGTCCATTAGAAAAAGACAAATAGCATTATGATTTCACTCATTATGTGGAATTTAAGAAATGAAACAGAAGAACATGAGGGGAAAAAAGAGAGAGGCAAATCATAAAACAGACTCTTAACTGTAGAGAACAAACTGAGGGTTGCTGGAGGGAGAGTGGACAGGGGGGATGGGTTAACTGGGTGATGGGGATTAAGGAGGGCACTTGTGATGAGTACTGGGTGTAGTATGTTAAGTGATGAATCACAAAATTCTACTACTGAAGCTAATATTATACTATATGTTAACTAACTGGAATTTAAATAAACTTAAAAAAGAAAAAAAATAAATTGTAGTCCTAACTAGGCTGTAGCAATGGGTATGGAAGAAACTGGCTAAATTTCAGAGATATTTGAGATGTAAAATCAGATGGATTAAGTTACTAACTGAATGTCAGGGATATGAGAGAATGAAGCAACAAAGGATGAGTCCTTTCTTAATTACTGGTAAGAATAATTAATTAGCTGGGTGACAGATCTACTTGCACAAATAGGAAGGGAGTACGGCAGATGACCAGGCTATCTGGAAGAAATGATGATGAGTCCAGTTTCAAACACATGAAGTTTGAGTGTCTTCAAGACATCTCAGTGAGGATATACAGCAGACAGACATATAGGAACAGAACTCAGGAGAAAAATCTTGGGAGTTGTCAAGATGAAAATGCTCAACAAGAGATTAAAATGGTGGCTCCAGGGGGGAAAGAGTGAAGTGGAGGGGGAAAAAAAAGCAAAGTTCCAAGGAATGCCAACATTAAGGAAGAAGCAAAGGAGAGAGATCTGGCAAAGGAGACCAAGAAAAAAAACAAAAACAAACCAGAATAGTAGAAGCAAAACCAGGATTATGAGGCACTGCACAGCAAGAGAGAACAATGTCACAAAGTGGAGAAAACATCCAAATCAATAGCAAACACCACTGAGAGATCAAGCAAATGAAAATTCAAAAACAGACTCTAGGTTTGACAAAAAAGATGGCATCAGTGACTTTATCAAGAACAATTCTGTTGGAGTAGTGCGAAAATGTGATTACAGTAAGATAAGTGGAAGGTGGGAAGGAGACAATGAGTACAGACCACCTTTTTCCTAAGGCTGGCTGTGAAGGGAAAGCAAAAGGTTGAAAGAGAGATGGGGTCACTAGAAGGTGGTTTCAGGATAGGAAGGATTTAACATAATATAAATGCTGCAAAAAAAGGAGCTAGTAGGTAGAAGTTGAAAGTAAAATAAAGAGAGAAGGCAGGGGTAGAGGTAGGAGAATATCAGAAACCACCAGCTTCCTGAGAAGACTACAGATGGGATCCAGAGCAGATAGAAGGATAGGGCTTGCCTAGGAGGAAGAACACCTCTTCCATTAAAACAAGAAGTCAGTATGTGTGAATGCAGATATGTTTAGGAGACTTGGTGACAGAAGGTTAAGAAATCAAGAAGTGAGGTCACCTCTTCAGAGTGAAAAATAAGGTCAGGCCTCAGAGAAATAGAGGAGAAGAATAGAGAAAGCTTACTAAGGAAACATAAAAGGACTGCTCTGTAATGTTTACAGTCCACTCAGATTTATGACCATATGCCTAACTGCATGATTTTTGTAACAAGTCACAAAATATGAATGCAAATTAGTCTTATGTTTTCATATTAGATAATCTAAATGAAAAGCAACAGTTTAAATGAATACAACAGCAACAACAGAATGAAAGACTGCCTAGTTTCCAACAAATTTCCTTCCTTATATTCCCTGCAAAATACATAATTCTCTCACATAGATATGCGATGTAGGCTGAAAGGAGATTTATGCAGAGGTAATAAATCAAAATGCAGAAATAAACAGGAATATATTTAACATTAATATTCTTTTCCAGTGGCAAAGACTCTTTGAATAATAATTTAGTTTATAAATGTGGTAGAAATAGATAATTTAAAATCTAGTTTCTAAGAAATAACAAATGAATGTTATAAAAAGAAAAGTATAGGGATGCCTGGCTGGCTCAGTCCATGGAGCATGCGACTCTTGATCTCAGGGCTGTAGTTCAAGACCTACGTTGGGTATAGGGATTACTTAAAAATAAAATCTTTAAAAAAACTAATAAAACAAAACAAAACAAAACAAAGTATATTCCCATTCACCTATCATTATCACACATCCACTTCAACGTGAGTGGACTTTTCAGGCCATGCTAACAATCCTGTTATATCACCTCACCTGAGTTTTGAGAATGTCTAGGAAAGAGGCATACTGGCCCTCAGGCTATGTATTTTTACCTCATTTTATCCAGGATCTTTAAAATATTATCATTATTATAAACCAAAGCAATTAAAAATATTCAAGCTTAATTTACAACCACAACACATGTGAACTAAAACCGTACTGTCACTGCCATTGTCACCTATAATTCTAAGACTAACCATTACTCACCTATAATTCTAAGACTAACCATGTTTTTGTATATTTTCTTCCCATATGTATTAACTTATGCTTAAGTATGTATGTATTTAAAGAGCAAAATCTAGATTATGCTACATGATTTTCAACTGTAGTTTTTGTTTAAAATGTATATATGCCTGTCAACCAACATTTTTCAAAAACATAATCATAATTACCATATGAGTTTCTTTTGGGTGAAAAATTAGGGCAAAATACATTAAAAAAAACAATTATCAATTAGACAAAACAATTTTCTTCCTCCTACAGATATCCCCAATACTTGCTGCCATTTTCAATTCAATTAGAAACTGTTGGAAAACAACTTACACTCTACTCTCACAACAATCTTTTCATCTTTAACAGATTCATATACAAAGAAGGAGAAACACTGTAGTCTTTAGATTTTTTTAACTGCAGAATGCTGTCAACCATCATATTCTGATTTCAAAGTAAACAGACTGAAATTACATTTCTCATTTTTGCCACTTTGACCAATGAGACACACACACTCCTTTGTTTAGATACTATTAGAAAGCTGCCTAAGGTGAAGAGCTTGAATTAAAATAACAGAAACTAATTTGGAAATAAAACATAAGTGATATCCTAACCCATATCACAGAAGAAGCAAAAAAAAAAAATATACATCTAACAAGTGAAATTCTTCCAAAAATAAACTGTGACCACATTTTGTTTTTTTACTATGGAAGTTCTTCTAAAGGCAGAAAAGAAAACTGTTAAGATTTCCAAAGTTAAAATGACTTAAACGCATATATTCAGTTATGATAAGCTGAGTACTAGTAACAAAAAGCTGCCTGATTTCTCTGAAATTATACTCAGCAAGAAAACCCACAGAGAAATATAAAACAAAATCCCAACATGAATGCATGAGGTTTTCACGCACTGAGTGACCACCGCTTGCATGACCTATGCCAGGTGCTGAGGAGACACAAAGGCAAATGACACTGCTCCTGTACCCAAATAGTGAATGAGTTGGCTCCTTAAGTGGCTTCCTCCACCAGCCTGACTTCCCATGGCTAGAGCAGGCTATGGAGCAGTGCCACCTCTCACACAGACAAGAAACAAAGCAAAGGGCAAGCTTTACTCATGTGAAACAAGAAAGTCCAACACCACAAATACATTTCCACTTTTCCAGATCCCCCTAGGTACACAATATTCTGTCTATCTGCGACAAAACGAAAATAATGACAACTGAGAACGTCTTTGCTGTTTAGGGCCTGAATACTCTGTAAAAAGGCAAAGTATTATTATCTCTGACTGACAGATGCATATGTTTGGATTATACATGTGCTTAGAGAAGGAAAAAAAGCAGGCCAAAATCAGAAGACACTTGATACTGTTTTTTTAGAACAGATAATGACACTAATTCAAACCTACAAGTCTACATACAGTAATCTGTTATTAAATGATATGTTTTATATAATACATATTAGCTTACCAACAGATGAAAACACACATGTTATATATATTCATTGAGCTATAAAAAAGAATTTGACAGTTGCTTGGGGCCACTTAAATACAGAAGAATCAAATCTGAACCTATTATTTTCAAAATAACTCCTACAGCACATAACTTATGATTCCATTATCACAAATTATATACACATGTATTCATGAAAAAAGAATGTCAGGAAGGTCCCACAGCAACATATCAACAGCAATTTTTTTCCTCCGTCTGGATAGTAGGATTAGAGGTAATTTTTTATTTCCTTTCCTTTGTTGATCTGTGTTTTCTCATTTTTTTCCAAAATAATCAAGTACTAATTGTATATAAAATGTTGGATAACAGCCTTTAGGTTCTTAGAGTTTATTTACAAAAATGGACAAAGTTAGATATCCCATTTTCTACCATCAACATACTTACATAATATGGTTCTGCCTCCCGTTCAGTTATCTCATCCTGATACAGGGTGAAGCAAGTTGGAATTCGCCCAAACCATACATCTCGAAGCACATCTTTGTCATCTGTCATTCTTCCAGTGGGTAAAGCAGTGCATATAGGCTAAATTCTTTTTTCACCCAAAGCCAAACTGAAAATAAAATGAAGAGCATTAGTCAGATCCTTGCAAAGATAAATGAACCTGCTCTAAAACAAAGATTCTAGGAAAAACTGAATGCCATAAAGATTTTTCATTTCAAAAAACTTGTGTGATCAGCATTCTTAACAATGAATGCAAAATCAGTACACCAAATTCTAAATGCAGAGCTATTATTTATTTAAAAGGATCACAGAAGTGAGCAGTTCAAAATTATGTATGCTAACTTATGCAACTAATGAACCACAGCCAAAGTGAAGCTATACTTGTATCATTCTCTCAAGTCCCAGGAGAGTCTATTGCTCATCTAAAGTGAAGTCTTCCCCTATCTTATGGTCTCTTATAGTCCAACTCTAAACTATTATCCCCACAATTATCCTTACCCCACCTAATGTATTCAACCTCTCCTACTCTGTCCAGATAGTTCACTCTTCCTGGGGGAAAAAAAAAATCTCTCTCACCCTGAAAAAAAAAAAAATGTTTGTATAGATCTATTTCTATTCTAAATGTCATCGTGTCCATGGTTTGATTCCACCAATATTTCCAGTCCTACTCATTGTATTTCTTTTTACAAACCCTCTAGCAAGACTGGAAACTTGTTCTCTACTATTCCCCCTGACAAATATGTTCATCTCTCACCTGTTCAAATCCTATCCACTCTGCAAACCCAGCTCACAATCCTCTGTCCCAATGAGTAGTAAATGCTTCTACTGTGAACTTAAAATATTCCCTATACCACACATATAGCACTAAAACCACATACTGAAATAGTCTGGGTATGAGAGAGGAACATGGCTTCTGACCTATGTAATATCCAAGTGTCTTCCAGCACTAATATTCCACAACTAGGTAGCAATACAATATACCATATGAGTAAATGCAGAATCGATCCTGTTGGTACCTGAGTAATGAGACTCAATATCCTTGTATTCATATATTTATTTATATATATCCTATCTTTCGTAGGTTGGCATATCCTTTGGAGACATTTAAAATAACCATATTAATTTAGCCAAATACCAATTACTAACACTGAATTATTCAAGGAGCTTTTTCTCTCTTTTCTCATCCACTAACCAACACCAAGTACATCAAGACTACCATAATTTATTAGTCAAAGACAGAAAACTTCAAGTAGAGTTCGGAATCTTGTATCATTATACTTAAATGTGCGTTGGAGGTCAAATGGATGCAATGTTATCTACAGGTAAATAAACGAAAGAGGTGAAAAACTCTGTCCAACATTACAAGAGCACTAAATAACAGTCAAACCAGGATAAACATTACAAGACCACTAAGTAACAGTGAAACCAGGAGAACAACTCTGGTCACAGTTATTGAAAGAGTCTAGTGCTCTTTCCAACATATAACAATGTTTTCATTTTTACTGACATATATCCATAAAAGTCACCATTTTAAGCAAATGATACAAGCATTCACACTTCATGTAATTCTACCCTGATAGGCTTCAAATTCAAACAATACACTGAGTTTCTCTGCAGAAAATTCCCAAGTTTACAAATCACATACAATTAGCTCACTGAAAACAGAAAACATCTCACTACCTCCTGACTATATTAATACTTCATTCTTTGTGAATAAATTTACTGGTGACAGGAAATAACGAGATCTAAGTTATGGCAAATAAGTAAATCTAAAGTTGAATCTAATACAAGGTGATAAGCAGTGGTTTCTGTAACCATGACACACCCAATTAACCATTAGCTACAACTTCAATTCCTCTCTTGCCTCCAAAAAAAAAAAAAAAATGAGGCAAAGAGCTACTTTCCTAAAAGATTTTAAAACCATTTAAATACAATGTTAAAGTTGAAAGTCACTACGAATATTATCACACTGGATAATTTTTCTGCCTCAGAAAAAACAGGTGGACAGTATAATTCAAAAGAAAATGAAAAATTAAAATGGGTACAGCCACCTAAGGAAAGGCTATTTCTACAAGTACTTCCCTTCTCTCCAGCCACTGTCCTCTCAAGAAGGAGTAAAAATCTGATTTGTCAGATTCCAAGACACCATTTGAACCTTGTTTATTAACAGGCAGGGGTCACCATAAACACAAATATCATGCATTTAGGTATGGCTTCCTCCTCTCCCCTCTACTCTGCCATTGACCATGCTGCTATTTCTTTCCATGTCATGTTCTTCTGCTTCTTCATGTGTCAGGAGTAACAGAAAGAAATGGCAAATGTCCCTCTTTTCTCTTTGTTTCTGGGAGACTCTGCCCAACAGTGATAGAAGCATGGGCTTATCTTTTACTGGTTCTGTACCTAAAATTCAACTGCAGAATTTTGGTAAACTGGGCTGAAACAGAAGACTTCACCAAAGTTCTGAGGTAAGATTTTAGGTACAAAACTGGTCAAAGATCAATCAGCATCTTATTTCCCATATACCATTGTTTCGTATGTATATATTCCTTGCAGGACCTCAAGGGAAGAACTAACTGAGCCAAAGCAGCTGAAGTATAATGTGGTAGTCAATACAAATTTTCCAAACCATAGAAACTTCTAAACAGATTTACTGAAAACTTCAAATAAGGCAACTAACAGCCTCAGAATAGGTCTAAATTTATAGAATCATAAAATGTTAGTCTTTCAATATTAATAAATATTCATCTACAATGAATTATATAAGCATGCAAATACACCTAACTAAAAAATGTGCCAAAAAACTAGCTGATAACATGGATAACACTAAAGGATGTGAATATTCAATCATCTTTTTATTCAAACAAATTTTTTTTAATGTTTATTTACTTTTGGAGAGAGAGAGTGAGAGAGAGACTTGGGGAGAGTCAGAGAGAGAGAGGGAGACACAGAATCTGAAGCAGGCTCCAGGCTCTAAGCTGTCAGCACAGAGCCCAATGCGGGACTTGAACTCATGAACCACAAGTTCATGATTTGAGCTGAAGTCGGAATCTTAACCAACTAAACCACCCAGGTTTCCCTCAATCATCCTTTTTAAAATAGAGGCAGAAATCAAAATTTAACTCTTGAGAGGCACTATAATGTGGTAGTAGTACATTCAAAATGTAGAATATGGAGTCAGATTGCCTGGATTCACTTTATCACTTACTCTGTGACCTCAAGTTAGTCAACTTCTCTGTGTCTCCGTCTTCTCATCCGTAAAATGTGAGTAACAGCACTTACCCCATAAAACACATATGATAATTAAATTAATACACGTAAAGCACTTAGAATAATGCCTCTAATATAGTACTACGAAGTGTCTATCATAATTTACAGAACAAGAGCATGTCTCAGAATTGAACACTGCTATTAACACTCAATACAGAGTCAATAAATATTTGATCATTTGATATGCCCAGCTCTGTGGCAGGTGCTGAGAGCATATAAGATGATGATGGTAGTGAAAATAACAATTACAACAACTTTTTAAAACCTCAGGCATTGTCCAGAAGATACTGTCTCTTAATTTACTAAACATACCACACACTTTCACATCTTTTCCATGGCTTTCCTCACGCTGGTGGTTCCTGACCCTAAAGTAGCCTTCCCTACCTTATCTTCTGACTTAAATATCCTTTAGGATCCAACTCAAAATAACCCTTTATGAATAACTCAGGTAAAACCTCTCTTTCCTCACTGCACTTTTTTACTTTTCCTCTACTACAATACTTACAGGCTTAGAGTAAAGATTTTTGGGGCGCCCGGGTGGCTCAGTTGGCTGAGCGTCCAACTTCAGCTCAGGTCACAATCTTGTGGTTCATGGGTTCAAGCCTCACATAGGGAAGAAGCGCAGAGCCTGATCTGGATCTTCTGTCTCCCTCTCTCTGCCCCCCCCCACCACTTTCGCTCTCTCAAAAATAATTAAAACATTAAAAAAAATTTTTATCTATGATTTCCAATCTCATATTCTTTCATTTATGTCATACCAGTTGCCAACATGCCTTCCAATTCCAAATGCCCATAGTTATAATTAAGTGCTATTTTATGAAAGCTTTCATAATGGAGGAAGGTAGAAAGGGAGAAGAAAAATATTAACATATCTTATAGTGTTCAGAGAACTGAAAAGATATGGAACTTGAAGAATGGATAGAATATAGAAGAATTAATATATACGGAACGGGTAGAATATTCCATAGATAGAATATAGAATAAAGACAAATATTACAAGTAGGGCAAAAGAACATCAACAGAGGCAGAAAATGTGCAAAAGCAATATGTGTACCAATTTTTTAGGAAACTTTGAGTAGTAGATAATGAAAGAGCTGACACTGAGACATGTTTTAGTATCACCTGTGATCCTAGGCAAGTCACATTTCCTTATCTATAAAATTCACCAGGTTGTTCTAGGGGGAAAACATCTACAAAGTGTTTGACATGGTACTGGACACATAGTAAGTGCTGGGAAATAAAAGCAATTATTATACCTTTAATGTCAAATCTGTAAATGTAAAATAAGACTAGATCATGAAGCATACCAAACAGAAGACTGTGGGTTCTCAATTTCATCCAACCTACAAAGCCTGTAAGGTTTGATAACGGTGAAATAAAAACAATTACCTAGTAGTACACAAAAGGAGATCCCACGTCCAAGAGAGGGTAGGCAGAAAGGAATTTCAGCACTAAGGCATATAATAATGAGTGCCTGGCGTAGACTCGTAGTAGTAGATGGATAAGAGACAGATAAGAAGTCTTTCCAAGGAAGAATGAATAGAAGGTGGTGAAAAACTGGCTGAGGGATAAAGAACAAAGACAGGGAAGATTTAAATGCTGACAGCAGGCGATACAGATAAATAGTTAAGGGGTTTGAAATCAGACTGACATGGGTTTACACCCAGACTTCCAGCTATAAGCTGTGTGTCCTAGCATAAGAAACCTGACATCTTTGAACCTATTTGTAAACTGAAGATAATTTTAATTTCACAGGGCTGTTGGGTGTTTAGTACCTGGTAACCACTCAATAAATGGCATATGCATTTAATACATGGTTTCTTCATGCGTCCTTGTCCAGACAGTTTAAACTCCTTTGCTCCTCTTTGGTCAATTCTCAACCCTCTTTTTTTTTTAATTTTTTTTTTAATGTTTATTTTTGAGAGAGAGAGAGAGAGAGAGAGAGAGAAAGACAGAGTTTGAGCAGGCAAAGGGGAGAGAGAGAGAGGGAGACACAGAATCCAAAGCAGGGTCCAAGCTCCGAGCTGTCAGCACAGAGCCCGATTCGGGGCTCGAACTCACTAACTGTGAGATCATGACGAGGTCCGACGCTTAACCAGCTGAGCCACCCAGGCGCCCCCTCAATCCTCTTTTAAGAGTCAGCTTAATGTCAGCTTTTCGAGAAGCTTTCCACTAGCAATCTCCCGTCTAATTATTTCTATAATAGCAATGTTACAACCGTGCATTGCAGTTATGTTTATCTTATCCACCTCTTGCCCCTCCCCACATTGAACTGTGAGTTCACCAACAGCAGAAATGGAGTCATATTTACTTTGAATCCTCAATACTGGCATAACTAGCACATAGCAGAATCTGGAATTTTTATTAAACGATTGGAAAATACAGAAAATTCATAAACTGAAAAGTTATACTAGCTAAAGAAACTTTTCCAGCTAAACTCTTCTCCAAATCAGTATAATCACACTTTAAATTCGGAAAACTGCAGGGGTGCCTGGGTGGCTCAGCTGGTTGGGCGTCTGACTCTGGATTTCTGCTTAGGTCATGATCTCGAGGTTCGTGGGACTGAGCCCTGCATCGGCGTGGAACCTGCTTAGGATTCTCTCTCTCTTGCTCTCTCTCTTTCTGCCCCTTCCCCGCTCGCACACCACATGCGTGCCCATTCTGTGTCTCTCTCTCAAAATAAATAAACTTTAAATTCAGCAAACTTCCTTATTTTACAAGAATATTTTCCCCTCTCAAACATACACTACACTATCATCACCATGCATCCAATTGGAAGGCAATGTTTTGGAAGCACACAAATCACAACCCATCACACAGTCTACTAGAAGTAAGCTCTGGAGGACAGGGGCTACTTCCTGACTGCTGCATTCTCTGCAACTAATTCAAAGCCTGGAACAAAGCAGGTGCCCAGCCAACAACATTTAGCAAACAGCACAATATGATAAAGGTACAATGTACAATTATTAGTCTCTTTCACACTACAAACCAAGAAAGGCTAACCTATTACCTGGAGCTATTCTGCTGACAAAATCCCCAACTACCTAGAAATTACTTAAAATATCAAGTAACTATTACTAGTAAATTTGAAAACATCTAAAAATAATCTATGCTGGCTGGTATCCTTTAAATTCATGAACACTAACCTCAAAAGTAGGCCCTGAGTACTGGCCAGCGTTCCTACATTTCTCTAGTCCATTTATTCTCCCACATCCTAGAGCACCATTTCATATCCCCTCTCTCCTCTAATTTTCATATCTCCTTCCTCACTCTCTTGCAACTAATGAACTGGCTTTCTATTTCCTTCTATCCTGTTACTAAGGATCAGTGGTTATCAACGGGTTTTAATGAACAGCCCAATTCCATGGGGGAATAGTTCCTAAATCTCTCCAACTTCTTCCAAATGTTGAAGTGCACCTGGACTCAGTCCTTGAACTACATCTTTGGAGATCTCCCATGGCTTTAAATATCATTTCTACAATAACAACTCCCCCATTTATGTCTTCAACCCAGACTTCTCTTCTGAACTCCAGTTTTATATATACCACGCAATATTGACATTTCATTTGAAAATTTAGCATGTCCAAACAGAAAATGATTTCAGACCTTCCTTCCTCAGCTCCCTTGTTACTCTGTGGTCTTCCCCAAATCACTAAGTGGTAACTATTCTTTAGTTGCTAAGGCCATAAATCTTGGAGTCATCCTTGACCCTTCTTCATACCTGACTGCCCTAGCCGAGACACAAATCCAGAATCTGGCCATTTCTCACCATCTGCACTATTACCACACTGATTCATGGTACCTTAACCTTTCACCTGGATAAATGGCCTACTTTTGCCCTTGCTGCAGACAACATAGCAATCAGAAAGATCCCTCTAAACATGAGTCAGATCAATTTACTCCTTTACTCAAACCCTACCATCTCATCCAAAGTAAAAACTAAAGTTCTTACAAAGGCCTACAAGGTGGTATATGACCTGGACCCATTCTGACCTGATTATCTACTCCTCTCCCTTTTTGCTCACTCAGTTCCAGCCAGACTAGCTGGTATGCTCGTTTGGGACTTTGCAGTAGGTCTGATGCCTCATTTCACTACATCCACATGAAACCCTTCTTTATCACTTTTAGGTGTCTGTTCAAATATCATGTTTTCTAAAGCCATCACTGCAATTTCCTACGCAGGCCATCAACAGTCCTTGTTCCCCTTCAAGACTTTATTTTTTCTCTCTAGCACTTTCACCACCTGACATATTTTTAAATTAATTTTTATATTAATGTCTTTCCCCACACATGCTCAAAGTGAACTTCATGATGGCAAGAGTTTTTATTATTTTATTCACTGTTTATTGTTTTATTTACTTTTTGTTCAGTGCCTGGCACATAAGAGGCACTCAGTAGTTGTTAAAGTAATAAAACAAACCTACACTTGAGGTATGGACATTATTCTAAACAGTCAGAGCCAGATAGTAGCATTCTGCTCATTTTCCCCCAATTTTAACCAGCATACCTTTGAAGATCATGGCACATGCTCAAATCTAGCATAAAACTCTAAAAATAAAATAAAATTCCCCTCAATTACTACCTTCAGCCCAATATCTTTATTTTCAAATTCTAAATTCAGCCAACAAATCCATCTATGCAAATCACAAACAAGTAAGTTCAAATCCAAGTACCCAGTCCAAAAGACTCTTTGAGATTTATCAAGTGGATTCTGGAAGGCCTTGGAAGTTCAGTGATGTCTGACAGTCTTTGAGTTCTGACTGTCGCTTAAGACATGCTGTGTCTCACCAGAAAAAACTAGAACCAATCCAGTTTCCCTACGTTCCTCAAGTTTCAGGTAGGATTTCAAAATAATCCAAAGTATAAAGGATGTGAAAGTTCTTTGCCAACAGAAAACGACTTCGTTAGCACTAAATATTATTATTAAAATGAGATTTAACGAATGCCATCGAGAAGATAAACTGGAGAAAATACCCACCAAATTAGGATAGAATCAAAGTGCCTGTGAAATAATTATGATTTAAATAACTATTCCACGAAAAATGCACGTCTTGAACTAAATAAACTCTAGAGTCTGCGACAAGACCCTAGGCTTCCTACTTAAGTAAGAAACTGACAGATTCCCGGAGAGAGATCACACAGGCTACACCCTCCGGCCTGCCCAAGGTCCCCGGGGGGCCGCATCTGGCCAACCCCACCTACCCCGGAGGAACCACCTTCACCAGCCACCGCCGCCCGGGGGAGCGCTCCTCTAGCCTACCACTCGCCCCTCCTTCTTACCACACCTACCTGGCACCTCCCCAACTCTTCTCCTCCGGGCATTTCCCCACCCTAGGGAGACGGAGACAGACACACACACGCACACTCACACTCACCAGAAATGCCAGCTCCTTCTCCCGCTTCCTGCACCGATGAAGACGCTCGGATCCCGGGCTCTGGCAGGGCGGCGGCGCTGGCTGCTTGATACACTGTCCCGCAGAGGCGCGGGAGCCTGGAGTCCCGAGAGCCCGCGCAGCCGCAGAAGGCAGCGGCGTGGAGGTCGGTGCCGATCTCCGCTGCACTTCCGCCCTCCGGTATCCTGCCAATACTACCCGCAGCGCCGCGGGGCCTTGGAAGCCCACAGCAAGTCCAGTCACCCTCTGCGCCCAGAGATGACGTCACCGAACCCACGTGGCCTGCGCCCCACCTTCCGCGTTCCGCCCAACCCCCGGAGGAGGCGGGAGCTGCACTAGAGCATGCGCAGACGGAGCGGGGCGCGTGGCTTGGGGGTCAAACCTCTGTCAACTTTACAGCTAACTCCGTTTTAGGGGAGGCTCACGCCTTTTGCATGGTTAGGTATTTCGAGAAGCTAATGTAACAGTACTGTAAAAGCAGAGAGTTTCAAAAATACTGAGACCCTGCCTCATAGAGGTTGACCGCAGCATTCCCCTTTCCTGGCTTCGCAGAATAATAGTAATAAAATGTTGGTTATCAACGTGTTTTCTTATCTATTTTCTCACTTGATCTTCTTGATCTTCTCAATTTTGGCGGAACCACAACAGGGATTAATAGCCGTAGTTAACAGAGGAAGACTAAAACGCATGAGTACTGAAGTCCTCTATCCAAATCTATACCTTTTCTGTTTGTGAAAATAAAAACAATTCAAAAACTCCTAAAGAGCGTTTGAATCTGATCTATCCATAAGATTTAATTGGGCATTTAACGTCTTTCTCGTAATTATGCACGCCATACCTGCTAGGTAAATACTGTGCTGGGACTCAAAATAGGTTCCTGATTATTAGAAAGATTAGGGAAATCCTAGTAGTAGCCACAGGATTCTTTCAAAACGACAAATCTTGGAGATTGACTAGTCCACTGATTTCGAATGATGAGTCACAACCCATTGGTGGGTCATCTAATTCAGTGTGTCATGACTGGCATTTTTAAATGAAATATAGTTGAAAATACTTGCATGCTTGTTTCCTGAATTTTTTTACTTCAGTATGCATACACTGGGTAGGAATGCGAAATACATTTCTTGGTATGGATAACAATCCAAAAATTTAGAAGCCGTAGTCTGGCCCACTCCACCTACTTAATGCAGAAATCTCCTGTACAGTATCCCCAGTAGTCAGCCATTAGTTTTTGTGAAAAAGCTCTTGGAATTGAGATGTCCCACCATGTGAACTAGACTTACCTCATCTTGGACAAATCAACCATGATGACCACTCTGTGACCTGAAGCCCTCTTGAGCATATTCTCCACACATACATTCTTTCTTTTTGTTTAATCATGCTATACTCTCCGGAATCCAGGTTTATAAAAGCAGGTCTTACAGGAGGTGGGGTCTTGTAGCCACACAAGACATACTTCTGTCAGTAAATCCGTTAATAAACCATTTCTCATTAAGTTGGGCTTGTGGCCTTTTTCTTCAGTCTTAATGCTCCTTCAGACTTTAGAGGTCATTTGCCTATGCCTCCCTTTCACAGAACACCCACCTTCCCAATGATAGCCAAAATTGTATGGAATTTACTCTGAAATGTATCCAAAATATTAGATGAATTTATGGATGGGTAGAGGAATGGGTAGATGGATAAATATGTGATAATACAAGTAAGTACAGTAAAATGTTAATAATAGAATCTAGGTGGTGAGTATATAGGTATTCACTGTAAGATTCTTTCAATTTTGCTATATGTTTGAAAATTTTTCTAATAAAATGTGGGGAAGAACCCACATAGGAAGAAAGAAGAGAACCAAATAGGAAGAAAGTTATTACATTGAGCTGAAATTCAGCTTCCGGTAACTTTTAAGTATTGACCCTGTTTTCTTCTTTTCTCCCCTTGTCCTTTCCCAACCTTGTGCCTACAAACTGCAATAGAAATATCTAACCCCTGCTCTAATAGCACTTCAGATATTAAAAGATAGCTCTCATGCTCCATAACTCACTCGAGCTAACAACTGTCGATTCTTTCAGCCATTATTCACATGACATACCACTCTTCTGGATCTGGTCCAGTTGTCACTGTCCCTATTAAATAGTTGTACTCTTTCCCATCTCATGATTATTCTCCTTGAGCAAAAATTTGGAAATAAGAGGAATTCTATATTTGCTCCCTGTCATTTCCATTGGTTAACATTATGTCTTGTCTCTCAGTCAATGGCACTATATCTTTCAAAATTTTGTTCTATGAAGATAACTTTTAAAGAGCTCTTTTTGACTGACATTACCATTTCCCCCAAACCTCAACTCATTCTGGATGATTCTCAGGCAGCTGTTTCGAATTGTGTCAACTTGTTTATAAAGTCCTCCAAAATTATTGATTGAAAGGAGAGATTCCAGTGAAGTCTCTGTTAATGACATGTTTTCTTTTCTTCTCACTATAATAGTCTGCACATGTAAAGTCTGGTTTTTATTTTTGTATGCTCATAACTTGTAATATTCAAAGCCATGGGATCACAAATTTCTTTGCTCTAAATTTACTTAAATTTGCTTTCCTAAACTCTAAGTTGTCTCTACTATCCCCATGAACTCTAACATGCCATTCTGGCTCAAAGGTCTCATTTACTCTCTTTTGTCTTCAACCTGCTAGTTTCAGAGGATGAATTAGTTAAGCCAAATTTAGTTCTTCTACTTCAGCTCTAGCTCCTCTGACTGTGCCCCAACCAATTGACCTGCTTCCCCAATTTCCCTCACTTCTGGTTTCTTTCTTCAGTCTATAGCCATGTTCAAATGTGCTCTCCTCCTATTAAAATCCTTCAACGCTTTTTACTTAAACAATTACGACAGCCTCCCTAACTGGTCTCCCTGATTCCAGCCTTGCTCCATCTATCTGTATTTGCCTTTGATTTCAACCAGAGTAGATTATAGTCATCCCCACTTATCCACAGGGAATACGTCCCAAGACCCACCCCTCCCACGGATACCTGAAACCACAGATAGTACTAAGTCTCATATATATTATGTTTTTTCCTATACATACATACCTATGATAAAGTCTCATTTATAAATTAGGCACAGTAAGAGATTAACAACAATAACTAATAATAAAATTGAACAATTATAACATACTGTAATAAAAGTTACGTGAATGTGGTCTCTCTCAACATACAGTAGTGCACTCACCCTTCTCATAATGATGTGAAATGACAAAAGGCCTACGTGACAAGACGAAGTGAGGTGAATGACACAGGCATTGTGATGTAATATTAGGCCTATGCTGACCTTCTTCTGACAATATGTCAGAAGGAGAATCATCTGCTTCCCGACCTCAACTGACTGCTGGTAACCAAAACTGAAAATTGAAACTGCGGATAAGGGAGCACTACCATATACTCTTATGCACTCTAACCATGTCACTCTGATACTTAAACATTTTAACGATTCCTTCTGGGCGAATTCCTGGTTTCTCAGCGTGATCAGTTGGTTCCTTCCTTCCTTTCCCAGTACTCCCTGCCTTGCACTTCAATCTTTAATAGTATCAAACATTTTGCAGTTCTGTGCACTCAGGCTATGTCATGCTTCTGTGTCATTGATCCCTCTGTCCTGCTGCCTGAAATGATATCCTCCACCAGACCCTTCTTCCCTAAAATTCTATCCCCCAGATCCCTTCTCCCCCATTTACCATACACTACTCATTCCCCAACGTTCTGTTCAGGTGTTAGAAAGTTTCCTGATAGGTGGGGAGTTGGAGGCGCACCTGGGTGGCTCAGTCAATTAAGTATCTGACTTGATTTGATCTCACGTTTCTTGAGCTCGAGCCCTGTATTGGGCTCTGTGCTGGCAGTGCAGAGCCTACTTGGGATTCTCTCTCTCTCTCTCTCTCCCTCTCTCTCCTCTTTCCCTTTCTGCCCTTCCTCCCACCCCGGTCTCAAAAATAACTAAATAAACATTAAAAAAGAGAGAGTTTTCCCGGGTCCACCCAATCTGGGTTAGACGCTCTTCATACTTTCCTCAATCTTTTCGTACATCCTTAATGACAGCATGATGCCTGGCATTCAATAAATGTTTGTTGAAATAAACCAAGCTGAACATGGGTTTTCTTCCATGATTCCCATCACTGTCACCTGAGGAACTAAATTCTTCCTCATAGCTTAGAGTTTAAGTAGAGAGAAGTGGTTTCCTTTATTACTTTACCAATTTCAAAATTATTAGCAAGGAAAGTTGAAAGTGATGAAGGCACCCTGCTGTCAGCAGATTGGGTGTCCCCCAGTCCCCAGGCAGTAAGGGTCTCCACCACTGCCATATCCTGTCTCTGTGCCAGTTTTCTGATCTGTGTGGGGAATGTGTCATTGCTTCCTCCATCTGACTATGCACTCTCTAGTGTATTCCCAGAACACAACCATATTTCTGTTCTTCTGTTTTTATCCTTACTCAAATAACTCCTCTCAAATGATTCTAGAATGGAAACTCCTAGAAAGCAGAGATGAGCTCCTATATGTGAAGGACTACAAACCAGAGTTCCAGAGGCTGGAACTGGATCACTGGTTTGATGCTAGAATGTACTCTCACCTTAGCATACATACTGTGACGAGATGCATGTGCTAGGTTAAGTTTCAATTCTAATTGCCCAAACTGAGAATTCCATGCTCCGGAGGTGGTCAGGTACCAACATCGGAAAGACCACACTCCAGAAGCAAGTATCACAAGGATGTCTGTTGTCACTATGTTGATCAACATCTCATGGTTTGCTAGCATAGTGAATGTCAGAGTTGGGTTTTTATTTCTGGCTCGCTCAAAGGTATGATAAATGTTAGAAATGGGATCTTTATGAAATTAGCAGTACTTAGGATATGTAGATGGACTAAAATATTTTAGAGATTCTTACCACTCTTGGATGAACAGACTGTAGAAATCCATGAAGCCTAAAGCTTGATCCATAAATTTTCTTATGTCTTCTATAAAAGTTATAGAATTCAACCTCAGGAATGGTGTTATACCGGCCTTAAGAGAACCTTTCTTGCAAGGAGATATGAGAGCATCTTTAAAGGGCAGAGAGTTGGGATCTCATCAACCTTATAGAGCAGGTTATAGGTACTATTTTGTTTAACAAATGTCTGCATGAACAAAGGAACTTGGTCTAAGACTGGCTTACATTATAATCTCACATCCAGATTCTGGGAAAGTAATTAATCCTTATCCACCTCAGCTTCTCTGGTGGCTACGGTTACCTAGGGAAAAGAACCTAAGAGTTATACATGATCAAATTAGTCTTTGTCAGTTAGCCATAGTGGCAGATACATTCTCTTTGTCCCTTAAAATGTTTTTAAAACCCTAAAAAAATTTAATGATAACAGTTTTTACCAAACAATTTGGCCTTCTGGCTTATGCTGGCACCTGACAATTGTGGGCCCACATTGCCACACGGCAACCATGAGCTGGAGTGGAGCAGTAGCTGGCCCCTTTTGGGCTGGGCATGCCCTCCCCACGTCACCATTGTCTCCACACTCTCACCTGTGTGGACGTTAGATTACCTACCCGGACACTGGAAGCACTGGAGCTTATCCTCCTATATAGCTCGTCATATTTCTAAGGCACTGCCTACCTCAAGTTTTGCATATAGATATTAATGTTGCTGAATAAAAAATTAAATAACCAGTACAAAATATGTTACACTGAAGAATTTAACATACATTTAATTGTGATTATGATCATATTTATGGCTTTAAGATTTTACTTTTAATCAATTCTAAAGATACGTTTGAAAGTTGGGAGATATATATATGTCTTATCTTATGAAGTGAGAAAGCATTTGGAGGATCCAAATATTTCAAGACCTGCAGTGTTCAACAATCCTGGGAATTCCATTTGTATCTATTTCACTGGCATTCTAAAATCTATCCAGGAGCTGGATACATAGACTCATTTTGCTCCAGTGATAGCCTTTCATGCACTGTGTCAAGTCTTCATTCATTCAACTATTTCATGATGCTACATTGTCATGTGCATGGTAAAATAATAAAAAAAAAAACTCTTGAACAACATTACAGGGACCCCCAAATTTAAATACATTCATGAAAATTTATTTTAAAATCACAGTTTGGGACAGTTTTCTTATGACTACCATGTGAACTATAACTACTGTGTGTAATTCTATCACTGCTATGGATAAAATGCAGATTTCTATTGAAAATATTGTGTTATAAGACTGTATGATTCCAGTTACTCAGAACTCTCTATCTACTTGTCTACACAGATGAGTTCTGCAGGAGTGAATTAAAGCAATATGCCAAATATTCTTTGTAGAATATATACATATTTATACTCATAATTCATACATATCTGTGTTCTAATTTTTCATCCTGTAAACTAATATTATTCTGAAACAATCTTTGAATTAGATTATTTGGCTGTTCCCATATGAATATTTTTCCATAAAAAGCTCTTATTAATAACCCAGACAAGTAAATCAGTTTTTTAAATATGATTTTTCAATGAGAGAAGGAAAAGTAGTCTGGGAAGTGTATAACTTATGAGGAAGTAAAAAAACAAAAAACAAAAAAAAACCCACACACAGCCTGATTCTTGAAACAGCAAAATAAATCCTTGCAATAACACGTTGCTGTCACCAGGTGTCACAATCAACCTGACATGAAGCTCAGAGCTCCTTAGCCAGTGGGGCCAGTCAAGGGCACCCTCAATGATGTTACAGTGTTTCCCAATAGGAAACCTCTGGTTAGCTCAAGAGATCTTGTGAAAACCTTGCGAATCTTTTTAGATTCTCACAACAAAATTATTTTCATTAGGAAAAAAAACCCACTTTCTAAACCTTGTCAGTACTAAACAAAATCTCTTTCAAATCTATTTCCTCTCCTTCACATTCTATTTGTTCTTAGATCATAAACTAGGGTAGAAGAGCAGTCAGAGACATGAGCTCTTAAATCCCACATCGTACAGCTATTGCCCGTGTGGTCAGAGACAAAATGATTTAACCGGGATTAGTTACATAATTTGCAATGTCCAGTGCAAGATCAAAATGAGGCCCCCTTGTTTAAAAAAAGAATTACAAGATGGCGACAGCAGATGGTTAAACCAAGAGATGGGCAGTTGAAGAGGTCACATGCCCAAGAACCTGGCTCTTATGTAACTTCTCCAAGCTTCCACTTCTCCGTTTTCCTTGCGGTGAAATGAGGAAAATGATAGCACCTGCCTCAGAGATTCATTGTGAAGATCAAGTAGGATGATGCACATAAAACATTTACTACAGTGCTTGGCACATAGTGAGCTCTCAACATATGGGAGCTGTTGTTTTTATGTCCTTCGTCGGACATACCATTCCTCCTTGCCAACCCATTTTACAATCTGCTTCCAGAGCTGTCTTCTTTAGCACAGTTCTAATTACGCCTCTGTCCTGTTTTTACAAAAACCAAATCCTTGCTGCCAACAGATTTAAATCCAAATTTCTCGGTCTAACCCTAATCCAGCTTTCCAGCTTCATTACCCATCACCTGTCTGGCTGGTCTCTCTCTGACCTTCCTGTGCCTTTGGTTACCCAACTTTAAAGAGCAGGTAATATATCTTTTTTAATTACTTAACTTTATTTTTTAGAGGAGTTTTAGGTTCACAGCAAAATTGAACAGGAAGTCCAGAGAGTGTGTATATATATATGTGTGTATATATATATATATATATATATACACATACACATACATCCCTTGTCTACACACACACACACACACACACACACACACACACGCACACACACACACACAGTCTCTTCCTTATTGGCAGATAGCCTACACTGCAATGATACATTTGTTATAATTGATGAACGTATATTAACACTCCATTGTCACCTAAAGTCCATAGTTTACATTATGGTTCACTTTTGGCGTTGTATATCCCATAGTTTTGACCAAATTTATGACATGTATCCACCATTACAGTATCATACAGAGTAGTTTTACTGCCCTAAAAATCCTCTGTGCTCCACCTTTTCATCCCTGTTTCCTCCCAACCCCTGGCAACCACTCATCCTTTTGTCTCAATATTTTTTTCTTTTCCAGGATGTTATAGAGTTGAAATCATAAAGCATGTAGGCTTTTCAGATTGGCTTCTTTCACTTAGTAATAGGCAGTTAAGTTTCCTTCAAGTCTTTTCAGGTGCAATGTTTTAAAATAAAAATTTTAAATGTTAAGCATAAGTGCCATTTAACTACACAGAGCAGAATATTAAGATGATTTCGCTTTTTTGCTTTAAAATGTAAGTAAAATTTAATACAGATGTATCAACAACTATTGTGCTGGGACCTTTCTGTGGGATAATTTGCCCACATACATTAATTGTCAGAATTGCCATCCCAGAAATAGTATGTTTCTAAAGGCCCTCTGAATTTTAGGGACAAGCAGTGTGGTTTAAACCACCTAATCTTTTTTTAATTAAAGTATTCAGGTTTACCTCAAAAAAAAGTTTGTTGTGGCTTAAGTGCTGAATTTTTTAAAAGTCCACTTTATAATCATTACCTTTTGGCATTCACCTCCCAGATCTGATGGCACAGCCAGCCCACACCTTCCTCCTTTATCTTTCTCCATTATCTTTCTCCTCTGGCCTTCTCACTACCAGACACAAGCCATGATTTACTTTTCATGTTTCTCTAAACGCTACAACGGAAACATTCTCTATCCATCACTGTGTTTCTAAGATCCATCTATTATCTTGGGCTTTAAAAAACTGGCATGGCTTAAGAGCCTGAAAGAGAAGGAAAATGCATAGGTATTTCAGGAAAGGAATAAAAGAATGATCAAAAGCAGGGACAAACTAATCATGTCACACTGGGGTGTCGTGAGTGTTTTATTCTGCAAATGTAAGATATTATATGTCAGAAAGCTGGAAACATCATCATGTATCCATTATTTGTCTGGTTAGTTAGTTGACAGGACTGAGCTTACCATGAGCTGGGCACAATTCTGTAACATTTTTCTACTATTCTAACCAGGGTCTCAAGGCTCATACAGTTTGGGAAGTCCTCTTTAGAAAGCACACATGCTCATAAATAATTTACAAATACAAAATTGAATGGCCTCAGAAAGGGCTCATGCAAGTGTAGGGCTCTGAAAGTTTAGCTTCCCTGTAAATCCTTTCTTTAACCATTCAGACACTGAAGTTAAGAAGTAGCCTTCAGGTAGTTTGATATTTCACCTGTCTCAGGTATCCAAGACTGCTTCTGGCCCATGATCTAAACTTCTCCTTAGAAAAACTGTTCATCTTTGTTGGATTGCCATTAGAGCAAAGAGCAAAGTTAAACAGCAATCTTTCACCTGCCTGCCCCACATTTCCATGCACTTTTTTATGCATCTTTATTCTATTCACTGCCTTCTTCTAGGCAGATTTTCTAACATTCTTTTCATCCACTAACCGTAACATGAAATTTTTGTATTCCTGAAAGATAGATTCAAATAAAGTACCATTTTCTCTCCCCCCCCCCCCCACCCAACGCTTTCCCAGCAATTTATAAAATGATGAGTGCTTCTCATAGAACAATGTGTTCATTCATTTAGGGTAGGCTTTCCTGTGTGCAGCTATGCAAGGTACTCAGGATACTAAGACGCATCAGAAATAATTTCTTCCCTCAAAGAACTTTCATTCCAGTGTGGCAGAGAACTGATAAGTAAACAAATCACTGCGACAGTCCCTAACAGGCTGTAATAGAACTATTTACACCCATCATGGGAACCTAGCTTCAAGAACAAACCAGTAGCAACGTATAAAAGAAGTCTTGCAGGACAGATAGGATACAACAGGTAGACAAGGAAGCAAAGGACTTTTAAGCCAAGGGCTCTTAACCAAGAAGTCTGTGGTTCAAATTCAGGGGTTTGAAGAATTTGTATAGGAAGATCATTACATCTTTATTTTCACTAACCTCCTCCCTTTGAAATTTAGAATTTCCTTCAATCATAAATACAGGCCACAAACTGAAGTTAATATTAGCGATACTTGTAACTTGCCACTGATTGAAACGTAGATGCAGTCAACTTGACATTGCAGTTGACTCATAGTCTCGAAATATTATTTACATGTATCATTACTTTGAAATTAGAGTAGGTTTTAGACCCCACCGTGAGACCTTATTTCTTGCCTTAATAAACGTCCTATAACACAAACTTGTTTTTTTGTATATTTGGATAATTTTACATGAATATAATTGGGTCTCTTTATAATAATATGTATGTTTCTGCATTTAAATATATTTTTCTGAGAAAGGCCCCATAGACTTCACTGGACTAAGGGATCCACCGCCAAAATAAGAATAAATAAATAAGGTTAAGAACCCACGTTCTCGGCAAAGGAAACAGAAGATGCTGCAAGTGTAAATGATGAGGCTTGTTCAAGAATTCTGTCACAAGCCCACTCTAGTTCTCTCCTCAACTCTAAATTCTTTCCACTTCTCTCCTCTTACTCTCTTACTGACACTACCCTGGCTTGGGGCCCCTGTCCACCTGGCCCTTTTCCAATCCATTCCCCATACTTCCTCCAGAATGTTCTATATCAAATGCTATATGAAGGAAAAGTTCTTCCTCTACCCTTCCAGGTCTACTAGCTGGACTAAAATTTACTTGAGGAAGATTGACAGGAAAAAAAAAAAAAAAAACAGCCTTATTATGGGTGCATGGAAGCTCAGTAATGAAATTGAGGCCTAAGGAAATGACCAAACAGGTGGTATTTATGCTTTTTAGACAAAGAGACAATATATTCACAGAAAAAAGAAAACAGGGGTTTAGGAGTTTCAATTAGTAAGACTTCTAACTAGAGTTTGGGCTGAGGTTGTAGAGTAGCAAAAAAGTAACAAGTTTTTTTTTGTTTTGTTTTTGTTTTGTAGTTTTCTTGGCTTCAAAGCTCCTATCTGGTGCTTTTACTTCTTAGTACAGGGAGGGTGTGCTTTATATGGAAGAGTTCTGCTTTGAGGTGGGGGAGGGGGTGCGGGGAGGGAGTTCCGTAGAGGAGGGGCTGAAGGTCCTTGCCCTGGTTGACTCCTAAGTAACTTCAATCAAAATCATCAATGGGCTCTTGTGGTACGTCTTGGCTGGCCTGCCATTGGCCCCTACAATATTAATGTTGTGCCACTGCTATTCAAGTTGTAGGGGGTAAGGAGAGCCCAACCTGCTTGGCCTTTATCTTATGTCTTTCTGCAGTCCCCAAGGCATCTCTGAGACATCTGGAAAACCCTGACCTGAAAGAGTGGCTTTCAACAGCGTCTGTGGGTCATTTGCTGCCTTTCCATCTTCATCTCCTACCATGGGCTCTGCCCGGCAGCCTCACTGAGGTACTTTTCACTCTTCAAAAATGTCCTACCCTCTTTCATCTCTGGGGCTACAGGCAAGCTATTTCCTCTGCCCGGGACACTACTTCTCACTGCTCCCTTTTCCTGGCTAATTCTGACTTAATTTGTTAGGTGTCTTTTCTTCTGGGAAGTGCTCTCTACACCCCCAGGAATGGCCTAAGAACACTTCCTATGTGCTGCCCGAACATTCATTTTATCATCGAATGTTAATAAGCTTTTCACTGCTCTGTGTTTCACAAAATACTCTCTTCTCTGGTTGGCACTGAGCCTTTACTCACTGTTTAATTCCCCATATAGTGCCTAACAGGTAGTGGGCATTCGGAGGCTATTTACTGGTGAGATGAATAAATGAATGAAGCCAAAATTGTTGTTGCGGGGCCACCTGGGTGGCTCAGTTGGTTGAGCTTCTGACTTCGGCTCAGGTCATGATCTTGTGGTTCATGAGTTTGAGCCCCACATCTGGCTCCCTGCTGTCAGCCTGTCAGCACTGAGCCTGTCCACTTCAGATCCTCTGTCCCCCTCTGTCTTTCCCTCCCTCCTGCTTGTGCTCTCCCAAAAATGAGTAAATATTTTTTAAAAATTGTTGTGGGGGGTTTTATCAGGACAAGGCTTGAAACCAAGATAAGGAATTTGGATTTTATCCTCTGGACCAGGATTTTTCAAATTGTAAGTTATGATCTATTAGTAGATAATGAGGTCAATTTAGTGGTTTGCAATGCTTGTTTTTGTGTGAAATACATTTTTATAAAGAATACAGTAGCATAAAATAGAAGATATCACAGTGCATCACAAGTAGCAAGGGTAAATTTTTCTCATAAAACTTCTACTTCAGGTATATTGTGCACATACATGCATATCCTATATAAGTATGTGTGCATTGTGCTGTGATGTAGAATTTCTTTCTTCCAGTGGGTCACCTCCGGAAGGTTCTAAAGCTGCCGCTGTAACCACAGAGATGTATTGAAGGGGCTCAATTAAGGGCGTGATATGATCAGAGTTGTGGTTTTAGAAGCTTCCTCAGACCACAACACCAAGGGTGTTTTGACAGAGATGCCTCTGGGGGCAATGGGAACACCTGAAAAGCTACTACAGTCAACTGAAAAATGACAAGAAAGGTAGTGGGGGTGGGATGGGAAGGAGAAATAGTTACTGATTAGATGGAGAGTGTGTATGAGGGGGGCTGGGGTTTCAGTTATGGTTCATGCCAAGACAGCATACAAAATGGAGCTTGCCTGTGAAGAATCCTTGTGTACATTTTTGGTAACATCTAAAGACACCTAGATTTTGAGAGCTAAGTCCAGACCGAAGACATTTTCTTAGGAAATCATTTATCACTTTTGTTAGTCTGGTCCTCCCAGAGGCAGATACCAAAAGAGTATAAAAGGATATCAAATTTGCAAAGGTTTTATTAGGAGAAATCCTTGCGATAGAAAATTGGGGAGGGGCACAGGAAGGGGCCTGGAAAGCCATCAGTCAGCTATTGCAGCCTAAGGAAGGCATAGCAAAGAATGTTGAAGAATCCTCAAGCCAAAGTCATCAATCAGGGGAGAGGGTGTCTCCTAGGATTAGGACTGCCTTAGAGTCTGGGCCACAGTCATTCATTGGTCTTGGCCATGAGCAGCATGTGGGAAACGTGGATTTCAGAGTTCACGTTGGGCCCTTGGTCAACCACTTTCACTCACACCTAGAGGTCTGTGAGGGGTATTCTCTTGGTCACAACTACACTTTAGTGAGCACATACCATCATTTAGTGCATACACATCAGTGTAAGTACAAGTCCAATTCTGTAAACTACCCTTCTCAATCAAGAAGCTCTGCAGGGCAGTCTATAACTTTGCCTCTCCTAGTGACGATTTCAGACCACTCCTCCTCCTTTTCAGATTTCTCTTGTTCCTGGCACTCATTTACTCATATTTAGGAATTAACAGTTAATTCTGTTCATCATGAATTGCTCCTGCCTTGCTTTTTGTTGCCTACATATCATAATCTGAGACTCATTTAGAAAACAGGATGTTGTTTTGTGAGCTAATGCTTTCTCCTCTACTTCTTTTTGGGCAACTCTCTTCTGCTACTAATCTTTGCCCACTTATTCCTGGACTGACTCAAATTCCCATCCTGTCCCTTTATATTTGGGCATTATCTTCTCATCTGGCTATGGAGTTGTGGGAAGTAGGGAAGATTAAGGAGAGACACAGCATGATGCTAAGAATCCCAGGCCAGGTGAAGCCCTAACCCCCAGCACCTGAGGATGTGACACACTATTTGGGGATTAAGTTAACATGAGTTCTTTAGGGTGGGCCTTAATCCACTACGACTGGTATCCTCATTAGTAGAGAATATTAGGACACAAACACACAGATGACATGTGAGGACACAATGAGAAGGAAGCCATGAGAGGTCTCAGATGGAACCAACCTCCTGACAAACAAACAAACAAACAAAACAAAAAACCAGAATCTCAGCCCTACCACCAATTAGCTGTGTAACTGAAGGCAAATTATTTAACTTTTCCAAGCTTCATTCCTCTTACCTGTAAAATAGGGATAACTCTAGTGCTACCCCATAGGATTGCTGAAAGTAATAAGTGAGATATAGATACCATACATGTAACACGTAACACAGTGCCTGGCATATGGTAACCACTCAATAAAGATTAACTATAATAATGATTATTAATAATATCATTGCTTTTACCTCCCTGCCATTAGATTCTCTCACCTGTTCTTCCTTTTTAATTTTTTAAGTAATCTCTGCACTCATCATGGGGCTCAAACTCACAACCTTGAGATCAAGAGTCACATGCTCTACCAGCTGAGCCAGCCAGCCTCCCCTCTCTCACGTGTTTTCATATCAATTTATTAATTAATTAAAGCTTTCCTAAAATGTTTCCTATTCACCAAATCTCACAGAGAATAGCTACCATTTTTTTTTTTTTTGTCAACCAGTTAGGGCACTTTTATAGCCTGTGTAATTTGTTGGGTTTTTTTTTTTTCAATATATGAAATTTATTGTCAAATTGGTTTCCATACAACACCCAATGTTCATCCCAAAAGGTGCCCTCCTCAATACACATCACCCACCCTCCCCTCCCTCCCACCCCCCATCAACCCTCAGTTTGTTCTCAGTTTTTAAGAGTCTCTTATGCTTTTAGCCTATGTAATTTGAAGATGGCAGAAAACTCAACCAAAATAGAAATGTATTATTTCTCACATTAGAAACCTAGAGGTAAATAACTAGGGCTGGGGTAATGGCTCCATGTTGGCATCATTGTCGCAGGATACTTCTGTCTTCCCGCCCCACCATCTCTTGGGTCATAAGATGGATTTATAAGATGCTTCTTTGGCATAACATTCATATCCCAGGAGGGAAGAAGACAAGAAAATGAAAAGGATGCAGGCCAGAGACTTTTTCCTCTTAAAGGTTTACTACTTTATTTAGGAAGGCAAACCCAGCCCAGGGGCATCCATCCGTATCTCTTAGGCCAAATGGTGTCAGATGGACACTCCCATCTGGAAGAGAGACTGGAATATCAAGTATTTTTAGTTGGGTACATTTCTGATCTCAGATATAAGCAGGGTAATGTTTTAAAGAAGGCGACATGGGTATTGGGCTACATGACCATGTCTACTACATGACCTCACTTAATTCTACTTTTTTAAAAATGTTTATTTATTTTTGAAAGAGAGAGACAGAGCACCAGTGGGAGAAGGACAGAGAGAGAGGGAGACCCAGAATCTGAAGCAGGTCCCAGGCTTTGAGCTGTCAACACAGAGACTGACACGGAGCTCGAACCCACGAACCGTGAGATCATGACCTGAGCCAAAGTTGGACACTTAACTGACTCAGCCACCCAGGTGCCCTTTAATTCTACTTTTTAAAATGACAATCTGGGACACCTGGCTAGCTCAGTCAGCGGAGCGTGTGACTCTTGATCTCAGAATAGTGAGTTTGAGCCCAACATTGGGGGCAGTGATTACTTAAAAATAAGATCTTAGGGTGTCTAGGTGTCTCAGGTCATGATCTCCTTGTTCGTGAGTTCGAGCGCCATGTCAGGCTCTGTGCTGACAGCTCAGAGCCTGGAGCCTGTTTCTGATTCTGTATCTTCCTCTCTCTCTGCCCCTCCCCAGCTCAAACTGTATCTCTCTCTCTCTCTCTCTCTCTCAAAAATTAATAAACATTTAAAAAACTTAAAAATCTTTAAAAAATAATACAACAAAATGACAACCTGTTTCAGATCTGATATAATGGGCATGAATCTAGAGTCCAATAATTTAGGTAATTGGTACATCATAGCCAATGTCAATTCAGTAGGAGGAAAATCAATTATACTAACTTTTGCTTTGAATTGCCTGGTCCTTTTAGTCAGAACAATCAGCCCACATTGATATGGATTGTTCTGGACATGAAATTATAGAAACTCCTGGATTAACTTCACTCATGTATATTACCCACAACTATCAAGGTAAGCAATGTTTGAAGGTGGTTGCTTAAACATTTAAACCACTTTTATTATGTTATTACTACAGGGTATAAAATTATATTCTAAGTTCTGAGTACAGAAACCAACCTACACAGCCCATTGCTTATGTATTATCTACACTTCACTCACCTGTCTCAAATCCTTTTTCAGAAAATGGCAGATATGAATTAAAAATCCAGGAATATGTAGTTCATACAAGTTAGTAAGCAATACAAATGAGAAGTATTATTTTCATTTCATTTCTTCATGTAATAATTATGTCCTCTCTTGCAAAATCCTCACTCATACGGAATAATTACATAATGTTCTCAATTTACTATGGAAGGGCAATGCTTAACCTATGTGGTATGTAAATCTATCATATGTTAGTTAGTTGCAGGATAGGCCTCGTCCAAACAATTTGAATGTTTCAGTAAATAAGGTATGGGTGTTGTCCTGACTAGCTATTTAGGCCATGAAAGGAAGAGAGAAGGAGTAATAGTACATCAAGGTCCACCCAAGGAATAGAAAAAAAATGAAATTTATTAGTTTTATTCATTCGACTAGTAAGCTAATGATACAATAATAATTGAAAACTCACATCAAAGCAACAACTTCTTTATTTTGTCATCAAATCATTTAATATTTACTAGTCCTATGTTAAACTAGATATTAAATTCCTAAAAGATACTTTGGGTCCAACATAGCACTTAATGGTGCCCTGAACCATGCTTATTGATTGACTAAGGATGCATATATTAAAAATTCCAGGGTTAACTCCCAAGTTCCCAATTCTCTTTATAGACAAAATTAGTTTCTTGAATTAAGGCCATTAGCTTAAAGGTATAACTATAGGGGCACTTGGGTGGCTCAGTCAGTTAAGAGTCCAACCCTTAATTTCAACTCATGATCTCAAGGCTCGTGAGATCAAGCCCCGCATTGGGCTCTATACTGACAGCATGGAGTCTGCTTGGGATTATCTCTCTCCCTCTCTCTCTGCCCGCCCCCCCACTCAAAATAAATAAACTTAAAAAAAAAGGTATAACTATAAAGTTGGGTGACCTTTTCAAGCAAACATAACAATATAAAATATGTTGTCCTTTCGCAAAGTTGAAACTCCAGAAGACAACTTACTTGTTGAACAATAATGAAATTTCTAAGAGCATCAACAAAACTCTTTTGCAATTGCCTTTAAACCTAGTTAAAGAAATGCACAAGGAAAACAATTCACATTACTTTATAAACATAGCTAATTTTTATACTCTCCCCCCGGAAAAAAAAAACCAAGTAACTTATTTGGATCATCTACTTTATTAACTATTTTTGGCTTTAGATACCTCTACTGTATGTTAAAAAAAATTATCCTTGGAAAATAAATTTGCTGTCATTAAATGTACTGAAATAAACATGATGTATGATCATTCTATTACATTAAATCTCCATATCTAAATCACGTACTCAGGCTTTATTCATGTAGTGAGGATTGTCTATGATTAACTAATGAACCACTCTCTCTAGGCATTCTTAAATTTATTCTAGCATTAATATTCATAATATACCAATGAAGGGGATAATCTTCAGCAGGCGTCTCCTAGGACTCAAAGTCGGTTAATGGCAATGATGTTTGTAATAACAGCATCACCAGACACCGCAGAGGTTTGATTGAATGTAGAAGAGGTTGGAGAATAACAACATTTTGTGACTATAAGCAAACATCTAGGTACAAACATATGTGCTGAATATGAATATATAATTAGCTCAAGGCAACATATTTGGCATTAGATCGTGCAATGGAAATATTGGTCTACTTCTAGCGTTAAAAGCTTTCTTGATAAAATATAAAAGGCTGAAAGGCAATTGCGAAAGAGTTTTGTTGATGCTCTGAGTGATTACATTGTTGCTCAACAAGTGTGTGGCCTTCTGGAGTTTCAACTTTGAGGAGGGACAACATATTTTATATTCCATGTTTTAAGGATTATTAGCTTATGTATTTCTAAAACAGACCAGGTTTTAGCCGTGAACTACTGAGTTGTGTCCTACAGCTTGAGGCTGACTTCATGCAAGGGTGTGATAAAGGTGGCTCTGACCTTCTGGTTGACCTCTGGCTTCCGCTGCTTTTTCACTTTTGCCACTGTTGGTAGAGAGGGTTTTGGAAATCAGGGAGGCCAGAGCAGAGCCAGGATCTAGCTATAACTACCATCATGTCAGAATGCTGAATAAAGTCATAAGGCAGATAATCATTTTATCTGTGAAACTTGACGGTAAGCTGCATGAGGACAGGAACTATCTGGGTCCGACATGTCAAGGCAGTCACCAAACCCCAAATTTTATCCCAGCGCATTTCTAGATGCAAGGGACTCATGGAGTCCTCAATTGTGAAGTGAAGTTAAAATTCAAACTAAACAAGTGTTTACTACCATATTAATGAGCTAAAAATTTACTTGCTTTAATCTTGTGTGAAGAGAAAGTATACAGGGGCGCTTGGAGGGCTCAGTCAGTTGAGCATCCTCCTTCAGCTGAGGTCTTGATCTCAGGATTTGTGGATTCAAGCCCTGCTTCTGGCTTTGTGCTGACAGCACGGAACCTGTCCCGAATTCTGTCTCCCTTTCTCTCTGCCCCTCCCCCGGTTGTATGTGTGCTCTCCCTCTCTCTAAAAATAAACATTAAAAAAAAATTTTTTTAAAAGATAGTGTGTATCTCTAATTTGACATAATATTTATCTTGTAATTCATTTACTGTATCCTTTGTATGTTTTAAAGGTTCACTTTAATTTCCTCTTGTTGCCACAGCTCTATGGTCATTCCATTGTATATAACAAATGGGAAATTCAACGCTGGACAAATGGAATACCACAGGTTAATAATGGCACGCCGACTACTTGAATCCTGAGATTCAGAGTCAAACAGACTTGGTGTGGTGTCCAAGCCCTGCCACCTACTATGTATCGTATCCTACATAAGTTACTCAGTTGCATTTAGCCTTAGTTTTTCTTCCTCCCAGAATAAGAATGGTGAATATAAATACCTAAAAAAAGTAGTTGGGAGGATTAAATAACATGTGTAAAAGGGACATAAGAGGTGATGATTATGATGATAGTTACACAACTTTGTGAGGTTGTTAAAATTCACACAAGTATACACAAAAAACTATGAATTTTACTGAATGTCAAATATACTTCAATAAATCTGACTTTAAAAAATAAAACAATAAAATTTGAAAATGCATGTAAAGTATTTAGCACAGTGTTTGACACTTAGGAAATGCATAGTAAATAATTGTTCTAGAGGGCTATATCAAAATTATGAAAAAAATTTTCTTCCTTTGCCACAGAAATAAGTTCTCTCCATAGTTAACTAGATTCTTACATTTTGGTGTACTGATTTGGAGATCAAATCCAATATTCCCTGTATTCCTTTTCTGCTCTCTAAATGTTGAAGGAAAGTACAAAAGGATCAGTGAAATTGAACAGTTGAATATTTTCTGTTAACAAGGACCTTTTACATTCCCACGGAGGGCCCCTTCTATGGCATGCAGAGAAACATAAAAGAACTAGAGGTATTTCCGCAACTTAAACACTTCATTCATTCATTCATTCCCAAAATATTTATTGAACACCTATTATGTGACAAACACTTGCTAAATTCTGGGAATACATTTGGGGTTAGAGGGAAACAATCTCTACCCTGTGAAACATTCTCATGGGAGAAGTGGACTGTAACCCAAGAAATACCCAAATAAATATTAAGTCACAGAAATAAATGCAAATGGACACCTGACTTGGAAACATTCACACAAAAGAATAGCTGAAATTCAGTAGAGATGAGAGTAAACCAAGTTTTCTTTTTGTGGTGCCAGAGAGGTGACAGGAACATGAAAGATATAATCCTAGTGCTGAGGAACTTCCTTCTGGGAGGGATTCTCAATTTTGGATTCAAAACATGTGGTCTATGGACAGTTGGGAATATGTGATATGAACTTATATTAGATGACAGTATTATAATGATGTTATATTTTCTGAGTGTGGTAATTGTATCATGGTTATGTAGAAGATTATCCGTGTACTTAGGAGACACACGTTGAAGTATTTATGGGTGAAGTATCTTCATGTCAGCATACTATCTTCAAATAATTCAACGAAAATTTGCTGAATTAACACATGAGAAAGAGAGAAAAAATAAAAGTAGCAAATTTTGAACAATTGATGAGCCAGAGTGAAAGGTATATGGGGGTTCATTGTACTTTTCTCTCTCTCTCTTCCTCCCTTCCTCCTCCCCCCACGCCTCCATTTCCCACCTCTGCTCCTTTGTGCTATTTTTGTCCTAACTTTACTTTTAAGTATGTCATAAACTTCTCAGTACATTGCTATTATTTTTACTCTAGTCAGCTCTCTTGTACAAATTTTTAAATGAGAAAAAAATGTCTTTTGTAGTTACCCATATAGTTATCATTTCTAATATGCTTTCATTCTTTCATATAGATCTATGTTCTCTCTGATAATCACAGATCTACGTTCTGTCTGATAATCATTTTCCTTCAGCTGAAGAACTTCCTTTGATATTTTATTTATTTATTATTTTTAATATTTTTATTTTTTTATAGTACAGGTCTACTGGTGATACATTCTCTCAGATTTTGTTTCTCTAAGTGTATCTTAATTTTTGTCTTCATTTTCAAAGAATATTTTCACTGGATAAAAAATCCTAGGTGAATCATTTTTTTTCTGCACTTAAATTTTATTTTAATGTTTATTTATTTTTGAGAGAGAGAGAGAGACAGAAACAGAGTGCAAGCAGGGGAAGGGCAGAGAGAGAGGGAGACACAGAATCCGAAGCAGGCTCCAGGCTCTGAGCTGTCAGCACAGAGCCCAATGCTGGGCTCGAACTCACCAACTGAGATCATGACCTGAGCCGAAGTTGGACACTCAACCAACTGAGCCATCCAGGCGCCCCTGTTTTTTCATTTTAGATATAACATTTTTTTTTCACCTTTAGACATTTCATTTGATTCTTTTCTCTATTTTTCCTTTCTTTCATTATGTTCATGTTTTCCTTTAAATGCTTGGGAATATTTACAATAATGGTTTTAAGCTTTGTATATTATTTCCATTGTCTTTGTCATTTCTGGATGAGTTTCTACTGACTGAATTTTCCCCTGCTTATGAGCCTTATTTACCTACCTCTTTATCTGTCTAGTAATTTTTACTGGATGTAGAACATTGTAAACTGTATTTTTTTGAGTGCTAAGTTTTTTTTGTTTTACTGAAGTATAGTTGACATACAATATTATTTATGTTTCAGGTGTACAACATAGTGAGATGACAATTATATTACAAAATGCTCATCACAGTAAGTGTAGTTACTATCTCACTATACACAATTATTACAATATTATTGTATTCCCTATGCTTTCCTTTCATCCCCATAACTTATTTATTTTATGACTGGAAGTTTGTGCCTATTAATCCCTTTACCTACTTTGTCTATCCTCCTCACCCTTTCCCCTCTGGCAACCATCAGTTTGTTCTCTGTATTTATGAATTTGTTTCTGTTTTGGTTTTTTGTTTACTTGCTCATTTGTTCTGTTTTTTAAATTCCACATATAAGTGAAATCATCTTGTAGTTGTTTCTCTGAATTATTTCACTCAGCATAATACCTTCTAGGTCCAGCCAGGTTGTCATGAACAGCAAGATCTCATTCCTTTTTATGGCTAAGTAATATTCCACTGTGTATACATACCACATATTCTTTATCCATTCAACTATTTATGGACACTTACCTAGTGTGAACTTGATCTCACCACCATGAGATCATGACCTGAGTCAAAATCAAGAATCAGATGCTTAACCAATTAAGCCACCCAGGCACCCCAAGTCAACACTACTAATAAGGGAATTATGTTCTATGGCTTTGCATTAAAATAAGGTATTTGGGCTCCATCATATGTTAAATTGACTCCTGTGGGCTAGTGTATGAAGTGGACCTCTAAATAAATCTGTTTCCATGAGGCAATGTATTCCAAATTTCAAATAACTGACTTACAAAGTACAGCTAATTTGTACGTTGGAGACTTCAAGAATATGACCTCACCTAAATAGTAGTTGAAGGGAACAGATTTTAATCTGCTAGTATCTGATTAGTTTTCTATTACCTATTGCTGCATAACAAACTACCTCAAAATTTAGTGACTTAATTGAACACTATCTTTCTAATATAGTACAAGTGTACTGTAAAAATGGTGGTGATATTAAGGCCAGTTTGAGGATTCCCAGTTCCACCTCTTTTAATGATTTTTAAGTAGATTTTAATCGGTCCAATTCAAGTAAACACTTTGTGACTGCTTTGGGCTGAGATGCATTTTCTTATTACGTAGTTTGAATATAACTGAATCTTTATGTGAGAACTCAGGATTTTCCACAGCTTCCATTCATTTTATATCTCTGACATTAAAATACAAATGGTGTTTGCAACAGAGTTGGCTCTTTACTGACCTTATTCCAGGTCACTATTTTTTTTTTCTGCAACAAATATTTTTAGACAAACAACAACAACACCTAGTGGCTTAAAACAACCATTTGGTTAGCTCATGATTCTGCTGGGCAGTTCTGATCTGGGACAGCTTCCACTAATCTCTAATAGTCTCTTCCATGTGTCAATGACCAGTTGGTGATTTAAATGGGACTGGCTGATCCCAAATGGTCTCACTCACATTTGTGACAGGTGGCTCTCTGTTAGAAGGGAGTGATGGGGGTGACTTGGCCACGCATCTCTTATCATCTAGCAGGCTAATCTAGGCATGTTCATATAGCAGTAAGATTCCAAGAGAAGCAAGGAGGTAAGCCCAGTGTGCAAGATCTTTTCAAGTACTCCTTGCATTACTTGTGCTAACGTTTCATTTACCAAAATAAGGCACAGCCAACCCAGATTTAGGGAGTGAGAAAAGAGACCCTGCTTCTTTATGGAAAGAGTGGAGAATTGTGGGCATTTTTACAATCTACCATAATGTCAACTTAAATTCATATAGAAAGTGTAACAGAAGTCTAGAGAAAGAAAAAAATAATCGCTGTAGGTTAGAGGGAGTTGGCCTCTTGGAGGATGAGAGGAGATTAGAGATGGACCTCCAATTGCTGGATAGGGGGAGACGAGTGTGAAGGGCATTATAAGATAGATAAGAGGACCCCACCTCTATCTATTCAGTAAAATCCTAAAGACAGAAACAACATGACCTTGCCAAAGGGATACACTCTGTGCCAGATATCCTCCTACGTCTTAATGTTAGTGTTAGTTAAATGTTAGCATTATTCAGAGTTTTGACCTTGTTCCTCCTTGTTCTACACATTTGCCCTGGGTGGTCTTATTCAATTTCCTGGCATCAACTCCCACCTGTTCAATGACGCGTAGCTCCGACCTGTGACCTCCAGAACCATCTTTTTCAATGAGTTCTTAGAAATCTCTGCTCATATAGCCACCAAGCACTTCAGCCTCAATATGTTCAAAACCAAATTTATTTTCATGACCTACTCTTTCTCCCGTTTTACTGTTTTTTAGTTAATGGTTTCACCTCCGTCCGTTTACCTAACCTGGAAACCTAATTTCATAGTCATCCGTGACTGCTTCTCCTTCTTTGTTCGTCACAATTCCTAGTGATTCCATCTCCTACACGTACCCTCCTCTCGATTCCCACCCGACTGCTTTGGCGTGGGCTCCTATCGCCCTCACCTGACCTCTTGTAGCAACTTCCTACCTGGTCTTCCTCAGTTAGTTTCACCCTGCTCCACTCCATTCAGGGTACACTTTATAAAACCCAAATTTGTTTATGTCACTCCTCGACTTAAAAATGTATCCTCAGTCCCTATTGCCTGAAAGCTAATTCCTTAAAAGCATGGCTTAACAAGTGCTTAGCCATCTGGCCCCACCTAATTCCACCGTCATCTCCTGCCACTCTGCCCCACCCCATCCTCCTTCCCCCCAACCTCACTAAGCTTCTCACTACTCCCCACCAACAACGCACGCCCTTTCACAATCCTGGGACTTGGCCCATATTGTTTACTCTTCCTGGATTGCCAGTCCTTCCTTCTCCATCTGGTAAATTCTTATTCATCAGCACAGCTCATAAACCAGTCACCTCCTTGCTAATGACTTCCCTGAGCCATACAGAGTTAGTCACTTCTGTGTTCCCATAGCCTTTTGCCCTTTCCTCTGGCAGTGACCATCTTTCATGCTTTTGGGGGCCTAGACTGTGTTATGTGCTATGGGATGTGCTACGTTTGGCAGATTTTCAGCCACATGAATTTCATCTCTCTGAAGTAAAATCCAGAAAACTTTAATTTCCCTTGCAGCTAGGAAGCTGTTAAATGACCCAGACTCCCCCACATCAGATATGCCTTCATAAAACTCTTCTTTTAGAAACTCTTACTCCTTTCACAGTACATGTGTAAGTGGGGGGTGGGGGGGAGGCTGATCGTCTATCGAGAGTGATTGGAACAGGCCTTTGATTCTTGGGGCGATAGGAACAGCACTGCCTGTGTGAAGCTCCTTGTGCTGAGAGGGGAGAGCAGTGTTGCTAGACCGGCTCTCTGTGGTGGCTGGCCATGGCTGGGTTTCAGGGTCTGGCTCTCTGGCTCTGTGGGATATCCCGTGAGCCACCTAAATGCTGGGATAAATTAATTCGTCGCCCAAACAAGCCTAAGTAGATCTGTTTCTCAAGGACTGAAAAACAGTGAAGCACTTTGGTTAGAACACTTACCGCGTTTTATTGTTCAAGTTGCAATTTATTTAATCAAGTTGTATAGTATGAAGGTGCTTGCTTCCCTCATTAGATTCATCATGAGTACTGTATGTTATGCTTCTATGCATAGACCTGATTTCTTAATGATTCAACTAAAATTATACATTGAGGGGCGCCTGGGTGGCGCAGTCGGTTAAGCCTCTGACTTCAGCCAGGTCACGATCTCACGGTCCGTGAGTTCGAGCCCCGCGTCGGGCTCTGGGCTGATGGCTCAGAGCCTGGAGCCTGTTTCCGATTCTGTGTCTCCCTCTCGCTCTGCCCCTCCCCCGTTCATGCTCTGTCTCTCTCTGTCCCCAAAATAAATAAACGTTGAAAAAAATTAAAAAAATAAAAAAATAAAAAAATAAAATTATACATTGAGTGCCTACTCTGTGCCACGCACTGTGCTGGTCATTGGAGAGATTACAGTGAAAAAGACACACGGGATCTTTGCTTTTTCAAAGTGTACAGTCTAGGGGCGCCTGGGTGGCTCAGTCAGTTAAGTGTCCAATTCTTGATTTCAGCTCAAGTCATCTCACGGTTCGTGAGCTCAAACCTCTCATGGAGCCTGCTTGGGATTCTCTCGCTCTCCCTCTCTCTCTGCCCCTTCCCCCACTCTCTCTCCTGAAGAAAAAAAAGAAAAGAAAACAACAAAGTGTACAATCTAAAAGAACTGTGCCTGAAACATTCTAAGTATCCAATTAAGTTAGTGTACCAATTTATTTGAGTATTTCAATTAATGAGCATTTATGTGCTGAAAATATAAAAATAAATGAGAAATGTCCTTAAGTTTCTCTCAGGCTACTATGAGACACAGGTATATAAATAAATAATGTGCATGCATTGTGCACAGTGTGTTAACCAAAATATGTTCCAGATTTGGTTCCACCAAATCTGGAACGGGTGGCTCAAAGGGGGAGTGGCTTGAAGAATGCTGTTTGGGGGAGTCAGGAATAAAAGATGGAATCTCTGAACTTGAAAATATTTGATCAACTGTGCATGAGATTTCCTCTTTTTCCCTCTTCCCTTCTCCCCCTTTGCTTCCCTTTCCCTTTCTTCCTTCTTTCCTTCTCTTCCCCTTTCCTTGCTGTTCCCTTTGCCCTTTAAGTATCAATTCAAGGACCATTTTTATAATAAATCTCGGCAGACCACTCCTCTTCCTCCCTCCCAGACTCCCAGGCTGTGTTAGTAGTGTTTCCAAACTCCCGTAATGCTTTGTACTTCCTCTGCTAATTCTCTTTCCTTTTGACGTATGTCATCTGTGTACCTGTCAGTCTCACTCAACTCATGCCAAGTCAGGGCTGGGCATTTAATCAGCATGAAATAAACTCAATAAATGTTTTTTGAGGAAACATAAATTTAAATTGCAATGAGAAACCACTACGCCCTCATCAGAATGGCCAAAATAAAAAGGATTGATAATATTAGGTGTTAATGAAAATGTGGAAAAACTGTACATTTCAAACATTGCTGAAAGGAATATAAACTGACAACCTTTTTGGAAAATTACTTGGCAAACTTTAGTAATGTTGAGCATTAGCAAAAAAATTTACACATGTTCACATTCGCATACTCTGTAACACAGAGATTGAACTCTTAGATATATATCCCCCCAAAAGTGCTTATGTTATATCAGCTTTATTCATAATAGTCCCAAACAACTTAAATGCCCAACCACAGATTGGATACATTAATTGTAGTCTATTCATATCACAGAATAGTGCACAATATTTTTTATTCAAAATGAAAAACTACATGCAACAATATGGATGATTCTTATAGACTAATACTGAGCAAAAGAAATTGGACACAAGAAAAGTACATATTGTGATGCCACTTATATGAACTTCCAGAAGAGGCAAAATTAACCTCTGGTGATGAAGTTTAGAAGGATGGTTATCTTTTGCAGAAGTAAGACAGACACTAAGGCACTAGAGGTGACAGAAGAGACTTCTGAAGTTTTGGAAATACTCTCTATATTTTTTTTAAATTTTTTTTTCAACGTTTATTTATTTTGGGGACAGAGAGAGACAGAGCATGAACAGGGGAGGGGCAGAGAGAGGGAGACATAGAATCGCAAACAGGCTCCAGGCTCTGAGCCATCAGCCCAGAGCCTGACGCGGGGCTCGAACTCACGGACCGCGAGATCGTGACCTGGCTGAAGCCGGACGCTTAACCGACTGCGCCACCCAGGCGCCCCCGGAAATACTCTATATTTTTATAATGGTATATTTAAAAGCCACACACAGAAGGATTTTCTGAGACAAGGTTAACTGTCCTTCACTAAAACCATTTTACACCCCCAACCACATAATATGTAAACATTTGAGCTATATACTTACGATCTGTGCGTTTGCTTTACCGTATGTAGGTTGTTTCTTGATAAGAATGTATTTAAAACCTAAATAAAAATAAATGTTCCTTGAATGAATGAGTGAATGAAACAAGGAGGGAGTGAATGAGTTGGGTCCGTAAAGAGAAAAGAAGGTATTGAAGTATAAGAGGGACGACTGGAACTGCATTTAATTTTTAAGCAGCAATGCTTGGTTCTTGAGCTCTTCATACTCTAATAATGCCCCCTAATAATTGCTCATGCGCTTCCTTTGCTTAAACATCAGTTCTTTGCTATTTAAGCACAATTGTGAGGTTAAGAAAAGAAAAGCCATTAACAGCAAAGCAGATAATGACAACCTCATGGGACTGGCATTTATTTCACCGTGAGGGAGCCCTTTGGGAACTGGGGAATATACCCAATGCCCTTCTGTTTTTTATCCTTTTTGCGATTTGTGAGATGCAAATACAAATTAATTACTTAGACTCTTGAAGGGAGAGGAGAGGAGTTGGCACGCGTGTTTACAAAAAAAGAACGGAAGCCAGCCAACATGTGACATTGCCCAAGCCACCCAAAGGTCAGAGTGGAACAGTCCTAATTGCCGGGTGGCCGGGCCACGGGATGCACCTCTCCCACCCTTCTTCAGGCGGGGCTCCTGGGTAAGCCACTCATCCCGCCAGCCTGACACAGGCCGCAAGTGGCCAACAATTCCGCAGGCGACGGATGGCCCGCGTACCAGGGGCGCCGTCGAAATCCGACCCAGCTCTGGCTCCCAGCCCAGAGCCGGCGATGCCGTGTCAGGAGAGGTAGTTCCCAGGGATTCCAGCAGGTGTCGCTGCTCCACGGCTGCCGGGCGTCCCCAGGGTGGGAACAGGGGGCGTGTCGACTCCACCTGTGGCTCCCACCGCGCGCGCCGCACCTGGGTTCGCGCCGGGTGCCGCCCTCGCCGCGTGGGGGCGCTGTGCCGCGGCCGAGCAGTCGCCTGAGCCCGGAGGGCTCGGGCTGCCGGGCTGCTAGCGCGCTGCTCGGTCCTCGTCCTCTAACCCTCTGCCGTCCCCCGCACCGGCGACGAGGGGGCGGGGTCCGACGGCGCGCTGGGAAAGGCGGGCGAGCTGGCGCCCAGGTATGTTCTTCCACAAGGGCCGGGCGGCGGAGGAGGCGGACAAGAAGATGCCACTGTCGCCGCCACCTCGGGGCGACCACGCGGAGTCCGGTCCGTCCAGGACCCCCAAGAAGCACACCCCTTTCCATATCTGGCGCTCCAAGAAGAAGCAGCAGCCTCCGCCGTCGGACTGTGGGGTGTTCGTTCCACACCCGCCCCCGGCGCCTCTCTGCGAAGCCAGGTAAGCTCCTCTCCCGCGCCCTAGAGTCGCACGACCTTTCCCCCAAGCTACTCCGGGCTATGATGACCCATGACACGAGTCGTCTCCACCGGCAGCCGCGCTCTTCCCCACCCGGAGCGGGGGAAAGGCCCAGAGTCCGTTTCACCCGGCAGGGGTGTAACGGGGTCCAGAGGGGCACAGACGCGGCCTCTGCGGGGTCCTCGTGGCCTCCGGTTCCTCGTGGCTTCTGGCTCAGACCAAGCACCAGCGAGAGGAACTTGTGCCCACCCATGTGCCTTTTGTTTTGACTGGCAAAGACTTTATGCAAGAAAAGACTTTATTAACCTGCTAAGAAGGGGTGCGGTAGTGAAGGATTATTGCCACCTGAGTGAATAGGAACCTTGATAATGGTGCCTTTATTAATAGTGAAGATCTCCACTCTTACAGACCTCCATTGGCCTCATAGGACCTGAAAGGAGGAGGAAGTGGCAGTGATATTATCCCCATTTTTATGGGTGGAGAACCTGAAACCAAAAGGTGAATGGCTTGTCCCCATTGGAATCAGTGTCAGAACTAGGCAGCTCTAGGCAACACCTAGTTATTTAAAATATAACTGCCACTATGCTCTTTAAATTTTTATCAACACTTTGAATGATTACTGTTATACTATTTGAATTGATCCATTCGTTGAACAATAATCTGTTTGAAACACCAATATGTTTCTGTGGTTTGGGGGTATAAAATAGTTTTAATGAAGGACAGTTGGCAATATCCAGTAAATCCTGCTGTGCGTATTTTTTAAGTACACCCTTAGGAACTATGAGGGCCAGAATAAAATAGTGCAAAATTCGCATTTTAGATATAGTTTCCTTTCATTTCTAAAAGAGTCTTAACTTTGCAATGTGTTTTTATTGGCTTAGTAAAACTGTGTTGGGCGCCTTAACTAAGTGCTGGGATATAAAAAGCAATGAGAGTGATCTCTGTAATCAAAGGATTCTTAGTCTCTTGTGGAGACCGACAAGTAAACAGTGGGATGAATCCTAGGATAGATGTTAGCTCAGAAGAGGGGACCCAGGAAGGCTTCCCAGAGGAGGAAGGCTGAGTAGTTTAATCAGACAGAAAAGGGGAGGAGCCACGACTTCCAGGCTGAGGATGCACTATAAGCATCACCAACACTGGGAAGACCATGGCACTTGCTGAGAAGTCCAAGTGGTTCAGGATGTTCTGAGTATGTGTGAGGGAGGGGATGGGAGAGGAGTGCTGAGAGAGAAGGCATTTTATTTTTGCTCATATTTTTATCATCCACGGTGACAATTCGTTGTCATAGAACATATTTTTCTTTATTCAAAGACTTCCTGTGCTCACTTACGAATTGAAATTTCTTTTTTTTTAAATTTTTTTTTAACGTTTATTTATTTTTGAGACAGAGAGAGACAGAGCATGAACAGGGGAGGGGCAGAGAGAGAGGGAGACACAGAACTGGAAGCAGGCCCCAGGCTCTGAGCCATCAGCCCAGAGCCCGACGCGGGGCTCGAACTCACGGACTGTGAGATCGTGACCTGAGCTGAAGTCGGACGCTTAACCAACTGAGCCACCCAGGCGCCCCGTCAAATTGAAATTTCTTTAGAAAAAATGTTACTTAATTACGATGTACCCATCATTGTAGTGTTTTTCCAATTACCTCCATAGATACTTCAAACATTTCCTTGATGGTTTTTTCCCTCTGACATGTTCCCATCATTTCCTGTCTATCAAAATGGAATCATACACAGCCATAGACAATATTTTCAAATGCAAATCCATTTTAGACTAAAACTTAAAATAGGAGCTTTTGCTTCTCTTCTCAAGTAGCTTGTATTTTCATTCAGTCTTGAAGCGCTTTATTCTTTCCCTCAGAGCTGTGATGAACTTTGTACTAACAAATGTTCCCCAAACTAAACATACTGGTCTGTCTTTGGGATGTTTTGCTAGTTAGATCATCTCCATAAATATTGTATTTACTTCTGAGAGAGTGTACCTGTTTCTAGTCTAAGGCACACTTAGGTTTCTGGTCAGTCTTGGCCAGCGTGGCTCTCTTGAGCCATCTGGACCACATCCATGCACTTCTGTCCAGGACTTGAGGTGGTGGAACTCAGCGAATCGTGCAGTGCTCACTGTGGCCTTTGTCTCTGTATAGGGATGGGACAGTCAGGTGGCCGCATGTTTTTGCTGGACATATATGATTACTATTATGGGCTTTTAGAGCAAACAAGAATGAATTTGTATCCTGGCTGTGTGACTTTGTGCAAGTTGCTTCACCTTTCTGAGTCTCAGTTTCTTCATTCAGAAAATGGAAAAATATTAATAGTGATTATGGAGAGCTGTTGTGTCAGATGAGTTTATGTTTTAAATGTGAAACTTTTATCACACTTCTGGATACAAAGTAGAAACTCAGTAAATGTAAAATCATCATCGTCATCATCATCATCATTATAAATGCCAAGATCTTAGTGGAAGAAATAGAAAAAAATAAGGTTGGGTGGGGGAAAAAATGCTTCCCTTCCCAGAAGAGCTTACCACTCCAAAGAAGGTTTAAAGTCTATTGTGGTCAGATTTCTGTATTCTGCCAATATTTTCAGCTTTTAGTGTAGATGTTCTAAAAACCAATGATGGTCATTTTCTTTAATGTCAAATAATTTGAACATCGCTGCCTCTCTTCCTAAAATTCACCCTTTTTTTTCAGCTCGTTTTTGGTAAAACATGTTAATATGTTTTTTTTAAATTTTTTTTAACGTTTATTTATTTTTGAGACAGAGAGAGACAGAACATGAACGGGGAGGGTCAGAGAGAGGGAGACACAGAATCTGAAACAGGCTCCAGGCTCTGAGCTGTCAGCACAGAGCCCGACGCGGGGCTCGAACTCACGGACCGCGAGATCATGACCTGAGACGAAGTCGGCCGCTTAACCAACTGAGCCACCCAGGCGCCCCTGTTAATATGTTCTTTTTCATAGAAATAGAGCTGTTGCCCTCCTGCTCCTGGGCAGCCCATCCCCTGTCTAGTCCATTATTGTCTTGCCTTAAAAGGTCCAGTGGAGAGGATATGGATAGGGTGTGGCGACCTGTGGCAGGACTTAACCTTAGCAGCCATTAGTGGCACGTGTTTATCAAGTTTGGAATTATACTCCATTTTTTAAACAGTTTGTTCAGCGTGTGGATTCTCTATCTGGGTTTAAATCCCTGTTCATCTACTTAGTGTAACAGCCATGTCATCCTGGGCAAGTTGTGCCTTGGTTTTGTCATCCATAAAAGGGGCATAATAAGAGTTGTTATAAAAATGAGCAAGTTGATACATGTCAAGTGCTCAGAACAGTGAGTGGCACATCTTCAGCACTCAGTAAATGGAAGGTTGTTTCTCTTTTTTCTAACTACTATCTTGCCTATACCTCCTTGTCTATAGTAATTTTATGTGTTTATTTTCTGCTATATGATGGAAATGGTGCTTCCTTCTATAATTTCCTTTATTTAGCTCTTAGCTAAAGGTCAATGCAGTGAAGTGAAAATGATTACCCTTAAACTAAATTGAACCCCAAACCTAAAAGCAAGCATTAATGCTGTCTGCCAAAGAGCCAAACTCAAGTGGTGGGGAGCCTCGTAATCCTCTGAAAATCTGCAGACCTCATTTCCTTTGGAGGAAAAATGCAGCCAGTGCCTGAGGGCAGAGCATCCTCACTGGGTGGGCACAGACCTACCTCCAAGTCAGGGTTTGCAGGCTCAAGTTTCTGGATAGTACACAGTCCCATTTTTCTGTACTTCAATGGACCTTTCCCTTCTCTGGAGAGAAAACAACTTATTTCCTGATATATCACTAGAATGTTGTGAGGATAAAGTGATGTTTGATTCCTTCAGAAAAGGAACAATTATTTAAAACGTTATTTGAAAGCACTCCAGAACTGTAGAGTGTTAGTCTTCATGACTTAAAGTGGATTCTAGTTTTCAGTCTTTTATGGCTGGGTTGGTGTTTAGGACTCTAAACAGGTTTAATTATTTTCTAACATAAAGGACATGGCTAGTTTGGTTCGGTTTTATCCAATGTCATATCTAAACCGGTTAATACTGGGTTACTTTTCTTATTTAGCTTATGCCTAAGGCAAGAATTTGAAATTATAGGTTTTATTTCACCACTGATGAGCCGGGAATTTAAATTTGAGCTCCGTCATTTACTAGCTGTGAGCTTCTTGGGAAGTTACTTCTCTGGTCTAACTTCAGTGTCATGATCTGCAACCTACCTCTGAGCATTGTTTTTGAGACTTAATATATTTTCAGCAACTGGCATGGTGCCTGGAAGAGAGTAGATGCCCAATAAATAGTAGCTCTGAGGGGCGCTGGGTGGCTCAGTCGATTGAGTGTCCCACTGTTGATTTCGGCTCAGGTCACGATCCCAGGATTGTGGGATCGAGCCCTGTGTAGGGCTCCACACGCAGCATGGAGCCTGCTTGAGATTTTCTCTCCCTCTGCTCCTTTCCCCTGCCCCACTCTCTCTGAAAAATAAAAATAATTTTTTTTTAAATATATATCTTAAAAATAGTAGCTCTGCAGTGGAAAAGGCAGAGACTGTGGTGTTGGACAGACTGTTTCAAGTCTGCCTCTGCCATTTGGATCCAAGTTTCCTGAAGCCTCAGCTTCCTCACCTGTGAAATGGAGATGCCAGCACTTCCCTTATGGGGCTTTCAGAGGATTAGCTATCATACATGTAAAACGGGGCACAGGGCCTAGCCCAAGGCAGGTGCTGGACAGATGGAAGGTGGTAGAAGCTAGAGCGACAGGGGCCGTGATGGCTGTGATTCTTGTCTTCAGAGCAATGGAGGCAGCATTAGCAGATCTGTTTTCACACTGTAAGTAGAGTCAAGCAACTTAAGAGGCCCAGGAGTTGTAACTAGGTCTGTCAAGCCCTGAAGTACCTTTGGATATCTGGATGTGCCTGTTAGTCTATAAAAGAGTGGCCCTTTATGCATTCGGTGACTTAAAAGTCTTAATACCTCTGAGTGAGGAAGCAAAAGGTGAACTTTATACTTGAAGTTAGAGGAGTTTCTCCTGAAGTGATTTTGGCATCAGAGTTCAGTATAGACTAACTCTTTCCGCCTTCTCTCTGTTGTCGTAGTACTTTATCCATTTCTATACTTTCAGTCATGATCTTCTTAGTCCATATGTAAGTGATGTACATGCTCTTGGAGACCTTTAGAACTGCTGGGCTTGGGTTCACTTCCTTTTTCTTTTTTAGCTTTTAGTTACAAATCTTATTTGGAAGGACAAGACAGTAAATCACTGCTTTACTATTCGTCCGTGATTAAAGCAATGCAGCAAACATACTAGATATTGAAATTCATTTTCTAACTCCAAATATTCATTCAAAATGCCCATCTTACTATGAATATGAAAAACACATGTCTGTCTTAAAGTTGAGTTCACCTAAGGGGTCAGTGTGTTTCAGGGATGTCCATGCAGAAAAAGTTGATCTATTTATTTAAAACAATGATTTCTGGTAAGACAGTTTGAATCTTGAATTGCATGTATTTCTGTTTACCTTGAAATTTTTATCAAATAATGCTTAATCTCCATTTCATGTTGTACTTACTGTACAAAAGATTTACAGATTCTGTTCATGAAATCATTTTTCTAGCATTAATGATAGATTATTCTCTGGCACAAATTCCCTTCTGCATCTTCTTTTTTTTTTTTTTAATCAAATGATAATTTTTAAAATTTTTATTTATTTAGAGAGAGAGTGCAAGAGTGTGTGCACATGCCGGGAAGGGGCAGAGAGAGAGGTAGAGAATCCCCAGCAGGCTCCATGCTGTCAGCACAGAGCCTGACATGGGCTCAATCCCATGAACTGTGAGACCATGGCCTGAGCCACGATCAAGAGTCCACCGCTTAACCAACTGAGCCACCCAGGTGCCCCTTTTTGTATCTTCTTATTGAAATGTTTACCAATCAAATTCTAGAGAAGTTTCTTATGACCAACAAACACTTACAGAGCACTTATTCTATATCAGGTACTGCGAAATAGAACAATGAAATCAGAAGTGGTCATGGTTCCTAAGAAACTTGCACACTAGTGGAGAATGGAGCATACAGATGAAAATGAATAAAGTAGCATATGGTGATGCATGAAGGGCAGAAATAGAAGATTTAGGGGCAAGTGAGCGGCTCAGTCGGTTGAGTGTCCAACTCGATTTCAGCTCAGGTCATGATCTCATAGTTTTGAGATTGAGCCCCATGTTGGGCTCTTTGCTGACAGTGCAGAGCCTGCTTAGGATTCTCTCCCCCTCTCTCTCTCTGCCCCTTCCCAGCTTTCTCTCTCTGTCAAAAATAAGTTTTAAAATAAGATTTAATCAAATGTCCTGAGGTCAGAAGAAGGATCAGAAATTTGAAGAAGCAGAAATTTTTTTCTCTGATGAAGATGTTTTACTCATATTGAATAATTAATGACAATTTTTTCCCTCTGATATGAAGATCATCAGAGGCTCCAAATCTTCTTGAGGTTATAATCATCTTAAACTATACCCAGTGCTCATGGAAACTTTTATCTTCATAGTAGCATTTAAGACAAAGAGAATCATGTATTCCGGATTATGCTTAAATAATTTTCTCCAGTTCCTTAAAATATCTAGAGCCTGAGACTGTATTATTTCAGCTCTTCTGTCATATTTTGACATCTAGGAAGAAAGATTGGGCTTGAAATGTGACATATTCATTTGAAACCTTGGCTGAAATTATAAGTAAACATGATGTTGACATTCTAAAATTATAGACTGAAAATAAGTGGTTCTTAACATTCTTTAGATAGATTTACAGATCCAAAGAGCTAACCTGGTGTCTACTCAGTCTTTGTCAAGAGATTCTGGAGTCTCTTTCAAGGAGAGTCCAACATTGCCTGTTTTCTCAAAGCAGGTGTTCTTCCTTAAAACACACACACACACACACACACACTATCTTTATTTTCATACTAAATTGCCTGGCACATCCAACAGCTGTCTTTCCACATATTCACTTCAGAAAAATGAATTCTCAGCTTTTTCCGAAGATGGAATTGAAATGTGAATTCAATATCTTATCCCAAAGTAAGTTTTCAAGATAAAGTGTATATGAATGTCTGACACGTGTGGGGGGGTGGTAAGAAAAGCCATTTGTAGCTCCCTTAGAATACAGCTGCATTGGGCTGACTCAAATGCCTCATCATAATACCTCCAAGGATTCAGATTTATGAAAAGTCTTATTCTAGAGAATGAGTACTTGCTTAGTGCTGTCTTTACGGCACTGCACATCTCCTGGATGGGCCTGTTCAGTGGAAATGAAGCAATACCAGAGACCCTTCATAACAAGGGAACATTTTGACAAAGTGCCAGGAGACCCCAAGGATGTACAAGTGACTCAGAGAATCCAAAGTCCATTGTGGTGTCCCCAGCTCCTCTCACCAACAAGTTATAGACAAGACAAGTACAGGCTGAACCTGTAGCTAACTCAGAAAAATGAAACACAGAATTAACAAGTGCCTTTTGTTTTTTGCCTTCCCATAGATGGCAACTAAACAAGTAAAAGTAAGTTGCTGTTAAGCTTGGCAAAATATTCTGTGGTGAAGAAAGTGGGTGTTGGCTGTATTTAGCATTGTTGTGTGCCATTTCAAACCAACAACCCTAACTGAATCTCATTTATTAGAAATTAGGGTTATGGCATCCTGAAGTTAGTATCAACAGCTTGTACAAGAGATTTGGCTAATAGTTATGTAAAGACACCATACATAATACACCTTCTCATCTTTTTCAAATTAGTGAATGAGTGGCATAAGCTCCTGATAGTTCTTTGGATTCTCTAGTTGGATGTTCTTTAATCTTGTGACTGGAGTCAAGAGACAAAATAACATATGCCAAATAAAATAAGAAATGAGAGGGAGCATTTGGTTTATAATAACAACTTCAGACCATGTCTGTGAAAACATTGTCTTCCATCAAGATTTGGCTAAAAGATGCAGTTTATTTAACATACGTGGTATATATTAGACCCTGTTTTAAGCGCTTTACAAATATTAACTCACTGCAATTAATTAATAACATCCCTGGGAGGTAGGTACTATTACTGTCCCATTTTGAGGAAAAATGAGGCACACGAGGGTATGGTAATTTAGTCAGCATCACAGAGCTCATAAGATCTGGGGCTGGGATTCTTCACCTGGTGGTCTTGAGTCCTGAGGTTAATCACTGCAAATTGAAATCACTGTGGTTGATGCTGCCTCCTTTATATTCCCACAATGAGTATATTTAGGCCTTTGGTTTCACAAGAAGAAATTGTAATATATATTGGAAATCAAGTTAATTTTGGTACTAGACAATTTTTATGTTAAGTAGTAGAGAGAGAAATATATAAATTCATAGAAATATAAGTACATTAAAACCTTGGAAGAAAAAACAATTTTTAAGCTTATTTATTTATTTTGAGAGAGACAGAGATAGCACGAGCAGGGCAGGGGCAGAGAGAGAGAGGGAGAGAGAGAGAATCCCAAGCAGACTCTGCATTGTCAGCACTGAGCCTGATGCAGGGCTTGAACTCATGAACTGTGAGATCATGACCTGAGCCGAAACCAAGAGTTGGATGCTTAACTGACTGAGCCACCCAGGTGCCCCAGAAAAAAACAATTTTAAAGCAGAAATTTCAAAGTGTATGTAATACAAAAGTAATGTGTCTAGATCCTGCGTTTGGGGCTTCTGCCCAGCCTTTGTCAGGAAACAACATAACCAAGATGTAGGCCTAGTTTGTATACCCTCCTTCATCTCCCAAAGTCTTGGCACAAGCAGTACAAGGCAAGGCAGGCGACCCTCAAAATTTACAGTTGCTGCCCAGGCCAAGGGGGTATATCAGAATTCCTCAAGCTGAGCTGCAAGGAGCACTTCTAACTTTTGGTCTCCAGAAGTCCTGCTGCTTGAATCCTTTGGTTTTACTTCCTGATTTATCACCGAGGGGTCCCTGACAACGAATTCAAGTTTTACCTTATCTTGGCTCTACACTTGAAGGGTTATAAACCATTACAGGTATTTTAACCCACCTGAAGCTCATAATGGCTCTGTGCGGTAGGCCCATGCCCACATTTTAAACATGAGGAGATTGAAGTTCAAAACATGCAATGCTGGTGAAGGAGGTGGGCCTGAAACAGGTTTTCTGATTTCTGGGCAGCTGTTGTTTTTGGTTCTCTTGGATTGTAGACTGTGCCTCCCTGTTCCTGGCCTGTAATCACCTTTGATAGGAGCCCAGCTGATTCATCTAACTTCGTGATGACTATTCCCCTGGAAATCTTCCCCTTGTTTCATAAGCCAGCAACCATGAGATGGATTGCAAGATTGAGTTACGAGTTATTCAGCTGGTGTATATACACTATAGTGTGGTTATTGACATATCAATTACTTTCAGAGTTTCTGCTAGAATTAGTATTTCACCGACTACCAAAACACCCCACTAAAAAGAACTGAATTCCTGTTCTCACAAAAATATTTTTAATTTGCACAGCCATGTTTTATAACAACAAAATGTCAATTTGAAATTACAAGGTCTATTCGTATTATACCCAAGCAAGGACTCCCTTAATGGGGCTTGAAGTAATGCTGGTACTATGACATGTAATATACTTTATTCATCATTTGTCATTTAAATGTTTTGATAATACCGGTAGATTTATAAATATCTTATGAAAGCATAGTTTGATTGTATTTGCATCTGCTATTTGAAAAAGACATAACAGTTGAAGCAAACTGTTGACATTCGTGTTGAAATACAGTGGCTCCTTTATCTTGAATGCCATGTGCAAACCTAAGAACTGGTCCTTTTCAAGCCTGTGCAGTGGAGGCTCCCCAGGCATTGCCAGACTTTCTTGGCTCTACAGCCTTGCAAATGTTGGCTTTCTTCCCCACTGTTTAGCTCCCAGAACTAAGAGGTTGTTGTTGTCTGCACAACAAGAAAATGTAGTTGTTCCTAGGTGGGATTGCAGAACTAGTCTCTCCTAGTACTAACCACCCAAAACAATTTTGTCTGAAAGAGATTCACTCATCGGTCCTGAGTCCTTCACTGGAGCATACTTTAGATTGAAACAACAGCATTTGTATTCCTGTATGTGTCAGTAAACATGTTTAAACAAGCTAGCCTAAAACTAGATTTTGGATTTTTTTCAAGATAAAAATAAAGTATGACTGAATTTCTGGCACTTGCTCAAGTTCTGACTTTTACCAATTTGATTTTGTGATTGTCCTAATATCATCCTATAAGAAGTTTTAAGAACTTTGACCCAGAAATCTTAGTAGCCAGTACATTGCCGGCAGTGAATTGTACCCTTGTTATTTCACTTCTATTAAAAGCTTTTTTTTATACCCATAAGGGGACAACCAGCCCTAGATCTAGGTGATAACTGCTGCAGATGCATTGAGGCTTTGGGTCCTTCATCATCAAGCAGTTTCTTCCTACAGAGAAGCCCCTCAGGAATTTATGCATCAACTTCCTTGCTCACAAGGTTGCTTTCCTCAGTGTGTAATTATACCCTGGTTACACATCCATAAATGTACACAGCCAGCAGATGTTAAACAAGGAGGAACACCAATTTTTATCTTAATGTCACTCAATAATTGATCAACAAACAACAAAAGTAACAGCCAGTTGGGTTTGGGCATGTTTCCTTTTTTTGTGTGGGGGCGGGAAGGGGGTATGTTTTCTGAGGAAAATGGGTGTGGCATGGGGATATGGGGGAGGGGAATTCTTTTTAGTCACCTAATTTCTAACCTCTCCTGTGGGTTAAGTAAACACGAGAAAACCTTTTTCAAGAATAACTAAGACAAAGGAACTAATAAATTGAGTACCTATTATGTGACAGTTGCTTTCATATTCAGTGTATCTCATTTAACCTTCATAAAAGCTCTGCTAAGTAAGTCGTTTTACCCCCCATATTTACAATCGAGAAAATAGAATCTGACAGTGTCAGTAAGTGATAGAGCAGTATTTGAATCCAGGTCTTTCTAACTCCAAAGCTCATAATATTTTCACCAAACCCTGAGAAAACTAAAGCTTTGAATGAGTAGTTGATAGAATGTGTGTATCTGTGTGTGGTAGGTAGTCAGTTGCAGAATGGAAGTATCCAACACAAATATAATTATCCACTTGCTTTCAGAGCTATCATCCTTTCAAAAACCAAAATAGAATCATGCTCCTTAAAATGTCTCATTGTGAGAAGGGGAATATCTAAGAATGAAGAGTTCATATGTGTTGGGAAGTCAGTGGGGCACTCTTGTTTTCCTGGGAACCCTTGACTTGAGATAATTCTGCCAAAAATCAGTGACTCAGTCCTTGAAGTGTTAACTAAACTTGTTGCTCCTGATTTCCAAACTACTCTAAAAGCCGGAGTCTTACTACCTGTTGCTGGCATGATTCACAGAGTATGTAAAAGAATCTAAGGTGAAAATGTTGAGGCATCACTCTTCATAAAAGTTAATCACAGCTCTAAAAGAGGAAAGAAATTGCTGGTGACCCAAACTCCAAATTTATAGGAGATACTGTTGGCTTGAAAGACACAGCTCCGGAGAGTTTGATGTAAAAAGATTATGAAAATCCTTTAAATTATCTTTATAGGAAATAGTAAGTTTGTCTTTAGTGCCCATTTCTCTGAAAATAGAATTTTATTTTAACTTTTATATATTTGAGGAATTAAAAAAAATTATATTTAAGGGGTGCCTGGATGGCTCAGTTGGTTAAGCGTCCAACTCTTGGTTTTGGCTCAGGTCAAGATCTCACCATTTGTGGGATTGAGCCCCGAGTTGGGGACTGATAGCACAGAATCTGCTTGAGATTCTCTCTCCCTCCTCTTTGCCCCTCCCCTCCAAATAAACTTTAAAAATTATATTTAAGAAAGCTCATTAATTTCTATGAGTTTTATTAAATTCACAGAACTAATTCACAGTAGGTCATAGAAGAGAGTACATTTCTTTTTCCATTATGCTAGACTAAAAACATGCTCTGGCATAAATTACTTATAGTCATTAGTACTGCTCAATTTCTAGAGTACAACCGAAAATTTGCCACTTTATCTTAAACCACAGTTCTGCTTGTTGTAGACTTTCTCTAATATTAAAAACAATTATTCAGTGATCATGTAATTGAAGCCTCAGGTTTGCTTCTTCCATTTATGGTTCAGCCAACTGAGCAGATGTTACCTCTCTCAAAAGCAGTCTTGATGAATGGTTGTTAGTGACTGTGTCACACTCAGGAAGGTAAGTAAATGTGAGTGTCACCACATTTACAATAAACTGCACCGGTGTAACTCATTTATTTAAAAAAACACTCATGGACACCTGCCGTGTGGGAGGCTGGTGGTGCGTGGGCTGGCAAACCAGTTCAGGCTCTATCTCTGGGAACTGAGTTTCACTTTCCTGTCTTTTGGAGAAGCTGCAATATTCACCATTAAAATAATAAAAAAGTTTCCACACTTGCTGTTATTAATAAGGAAGAAAATATTCAAACAGATACAAGAAAAGGCTGAGAGATACAGTGGGTTAAACCTCCGAGGAGATGGAGAATTTATAATCCCTGAGAGCTCTCCACCCCATCACTGATCATGGTATTCCAAAGAACACCCGCTAACATTTGTGGTATGTGTGTATACTCACGATCCAGTTAAGGTATATAAAATCTCCAAATTGGTGGTTATATTTATATTTGTATGCACACATGCATTCCAACACTGAAGTATTTTACTTATATAGGTGGTCCTCAGTTTACAACGAATGGTTCAGTTTATGATTTTTCTGACTTATGATTTCTCAGTTTTACGATGGTGTGAAAGTGATCTGCATTCAGTAGAAACTGTATATCAGATTTTGAATTTGGATCTTTTCTGGACTAGCAGTGCAGGGTGTGATACTCTCTTGTGACCCCGGGCAGGTACAGCCTCTGGTCAGCCACGTGATCACAAGGGTAAACAACCCATGCGCCTACAACCACTCTGCACCCATGGTCATTCTGGTTTTCGCTGTCAGTACAGTAGTCCATAAATTACATGACACATTCAATACTTTATTATGAAACAGGCTTTATATTGTTAGATGATTTTGCCTGTCAGTTAACGTAAGTGTTCTGAGCATGTTTACGGTAGGCTAGGCTAAGCTATGATGTTTGGTAGATTAGGTTTATTAAATGCATTTCTGAGACACCTGAATGGCTCGGTCTGTTGAGTGTCAGACTCTTGATTTCAGCTCAGGTCATGATCCCAGGGTCATGGGAGAGAGCCCCGTGTTGGACTCCATGCTGAGCATGAAGGGTGCTTAAGATTCTCTCTTTCTCCCTCTTCCCCTCTCCCCTGCTCACATGCTCTCTCTCTCTAACAATGACAACAAAAATGCAATTCTGACATTATATTTTCAACTTAAGATAGGCTTATCGAGATGTGACCCCATCATAAATTGAGGAAGATCTGAATATGTATTCTGTGCTAGATTACCCACTTGTTAAATTAAGCATGTTTTTACAACATTAGCAAAGCAGGGATGAGAGAGAGAGGGAAAAAATCAGAATATGCCTGGAGATTAATGCTATGTCAAAGTATTTAAATTTTGTTTTAAGATTTAGAATTTATTTATTTTATTTAAGTTTATTTATTTATTTTGAGAGAGACAGAAAGAGCATGAGCTGGAGAGGTGGGGGGGTGTGGGAATCCCAAGCAGGCTCTGCAGAGTCAGCACAGAGCCAGATGTGGGACTTGAACCCATGAAATTGTGAGGCCATGACCTGAGCTGAAATCAAGAGTTGGACGCTTAACCAACTGAGCCAGTCAGGTGCCCCAGGTTGATGCCACTTTTATAGAGGTGGTCAGACCAGTGAACATTCTGAGGGATTGTTCTTTTATAATTGAAATTCTCATTTTATTGATTGATGTAGTTTACTGTTATCTTAGCTATTTTGGCAGTTTTATCATATAGTTGTAATAATCCATAATCTCACTATCTGTGAATAACACTATTAACATTCTGTTCTTTTTCTGTGTGTATTTTCATGTAAGTTAGCACTGAAGATGACATCACAAGGCAGCAATTTAGATGCCTTTTGTATCCTACTTTCTTTTTCTTTTTTAGATTTTTTTAATGTTTATTTATTTTTGAGAGAGAGAGAGAGAGAGAGAGAGACTGTGCAAGTGGAGGAGGAACAGAGAGAGAGAGGGAGGGAGACACAGAATCTGAAGCAGGCTCCAGGCTCTGAGTTGTCAGCACAGGGCCCGATACAGGGCTCGAACCCACAAAGCATGGGAAAATGACCTGGGCCAAAGTCAGCCGCCCAACTGACTCAGTCACCCAGGTACCCCCTGCTTTATTTTTCATTTAGTATTATATCATTAGCATTTTCTCACCTCATTAAAGTATGTAAAATATTTTTTTTACTCATGCCCTGCTTGATGGACATTTGGGTTCTTCCTAATTTTTCACCATCATAAATAATACTTCAGTGAACAGCACTGTGGGCAACCTCAGTCTCTGGATATTTTCTATCTGCCCTTCCAGGTCCACTCTTCACCCTTCTCTGTGCTCCCGAGAACTGTATTTAGAGACTGCATGGGCGAAGCTCGCTTGCCCTCTGATTTCTAGTTTGATTTAGGCAATGGGAGGCTCTAGAGGAGAGGACAGGAGCAGGAGTTTATGTGGAGCATGGTGGAGGTTTCAGTCTGACACTCAAGGCTACAGCCTCTGATGGGTGGACCTCTTCTACAGCTCCGATCTCACTAGTTGCAGCACCTTCTCCCCGCCTAGCCTCCTCATTCAAGGATGGTAGGCTTCCTGCTGTGGAGAGCCCTGGCTGCTCCACTATTCCTACTGATATCCCCTCACCTGCCCACATCTCGTAAACTGTCAGTTCTTTAAACATTTCTCAATCATCTCTATTGTCTGTGCCATCTGTTCCCTGCTGGGATTCTGACTGACCGACATCATCTAAATCTAAGTGGTATGCTCTTTTTATTTCATTTTGTGCTTGAGTCTTTGTACTGCAGAAGGGTAAAAGACCACTCAGAGTTGGGCAGGGGCATTAAGTTAGGTCAGGTCTGAGCTGGTCTTAGCAAAGAATGGCCATAGATTGAATTAAAGTACTCTCATGGAGGTATCAACAAGTTGCCGTTGGAACAGAAAGAAGGGAGCAATAAACTCTTCCCCGCACCTTGCTGGACTCCTGTGCTTCATAGATAAGGATACCTCAGCTGCCACATGTTCCCAGTTTTGTTTCATTTAGATATTCTTGGTTTGATTGTTTCATTTCTTTTCATTGTGGCTAACCCCTAATGTTTTTCCTTCTGTTCTTGGCAGTTTGCATATTCATATATACATATATTCCTTCTTATATATTCCTTCTTTATCTATATGTTTGCTTACAACCTCTTCCTCATAGAATGCACACTCGGGATTTTGTGAGCTGAATGGATACTACCATGTTTTTGGCACTCCTCCATATGTGAATGATAACTTTCTCTTAATCTTTAAATGAAGAGTAAAAAGCATGTAGCGGTTAACTTCATTTGCGTTTGCTTCAATTCTAGATATCAAAGTCTATAATTTTCCAGAATAAATGCCAAAGCGGTCAAAGCAATCAGGGGTTGGTTGTTAATATTTCACAGATTACTTAAATCGAATGATACTGTTTTTTACACTTACTGGGGCATCACTGACAGGATCCCTGACTGATAGAATATTGAGGCTTATCCAAGGACTCACTGGGCTGCTCAAAAGGCCCAGTCCTTGTTTTGTGTCATTTTAAAATAAATTTTATCTATTTTAGGAAGTGTTCTTGTTGATCTGGTAGGTTATATTTCATGCTCTTAAAAATGTGAATTACTATGAGTATATTCTACTGCAAGTATAAGATAAGGATAATTCACTTAAAATTCAATATATAACATTCTCACCATTTACCAATGACCATTGAGAGCAGAAAAGAAAATAAATGAAAACAAAAATCCACTGGTAAATAGAAATGAGAGGGCCTGGGTTTTAATCCTGGATTTGTCAGTTACAAATTAGGTGACTTGGGGCAAATTATCTAAGCTCTTTGTGCCTCATGGTACTTATGAACAACATGGGGATGCCGCCAACCTGCCTGCCCCTCCCTCTAACCAAACTGTTGAGAGGCTCCTTTGAAACAATCTGAGTGACCAGTGAGAACTGTGAAGCCATGAGGTCGAGGGAGCTCCATCACCCCTTGACTCATCTCTGGCTCTCACCACTACTTTTCTGGAAGCCTTGTACATTCTTTTCTTTCTTCCTGTGGTCTTTTCAGAAGTCAGTGGATACCTGGCAATATTTGCTTTTCCCAGTCTTTTCTCCACCTTTATCTCCTCTCTGTGCATTCCTCCTTATCTCTGGAATTCTGGTTGGAAGCTGGTCTGGGGCCCTCCCATCATGTCCCTGCACAAAGCAATGGGTTGAAAGAGGGGGGCTCTGTGGACCCTGTTGCTGCTGCTCTGCATGGCCCCCTCTTTCTCTGCTTTCTTCCCCACTTGCCTGAGTCTTCTACTACCTTTTATGTCTGTGGGAATTGTTTAGCTGGATGGACATGCCCAAATTTCCTCCCCAGCCACTGCCATCAGGTTGCCTTTCTCTTACAGATGCAATTTATTGCACAGAGGAAGCTCATATGGGCTTCCCAGAGAATTCAAGGAGGTAGTCGGGTTTGATTGTCTCTGTTTTGCAGATTAAGTAATTGAGACATGAAGTTGTTTAATGAGAGTCAGGACTATATCCCAGGACTCTTGAATTTTAGCCAATCCTCTTTCCTTTATAACACCCACAAATATACCACCAGAATAGACAGAAATTGAAAAAAAATCTTTTGTAGCTTTACTGATTTATTGCAATGTCCTTTATTCTTCTTCCCTTTTTTAAATTTAACACTCTATTATATGTTAATGGAGTAAAATGACATTGAAGTAGAAGAGGAAATTGAAAATATTTATTTGATTAGTAGAGTAAGATACTGATCTTTACATTCTAAAGATCACACTACTGGGGCACCTCGGTGGCTTAGTCAATTAAGCGTCCAACTCTTGATTTCAGCTCAGGTCATGAGCTCGTGGTTTCTGGGATAAAGCCCTGAGTCAGGTTCTGCACTGACCACACAGAGTCTGCTTGGACTTCTCTCTCTCTCTGTCTCTCTCTCTCTCTCTCTCTGCCTCTCCCCCATTTGCAAGACACTATTATGACTATTAAAATTTTAATACATTTCTAAGAAAATTCTGTATCTAGAAAATAATGGATTTTTGTTAGTGACAAATGGCCGACTATTGAATTCTCAACTTTGACTCTTACCTATTTTATGTTCTTTTGAAAGACAGTTGTCTCTGATAACCACAGACACTGTCCTGACTTGTGCGACTTTGGTGGAGCAAAACCCCAGCAATTGTTACCCCACGAGACACTTTTTCCATCAGAGCTATTCATGTTCAGGTCCTAACATGCATGCACCTTCCCTTTTATTTCTTAGGTGGAAATTTGAGTAACGTTGAACACAATGTATTTAAGAAATTTAAATATTGAACAATTCAAAAATATCCCTAGGGTAATTTCCTTTTGGCCCTTGTGATTTGAAAAGGTCTCTGATTAAATTATCAAGAGATTCTGGTGCCCCAAAACCAAGGCTTGGGCATGGGGCAGGAACCCACAGTAGCTACAATCCAAGTTCCCTGAGGCATCAAAGCTTGGTGATGGGTCAGAGGGCTTGTTGGTGGTTTATTAGCACAGAGAGGGGAGTGTGAGCAGGTGATATAGCTATTCCTATCATAGCCCCATAACCTTCGGGACTTTTGTAGATGACTTCAGAAAAAAAAAGATTGATAATAACAATTTGGGGAGAGAAGTAAACCAGAAATCTGAAGAATTGGATCTCTACTTACTAGCAATGTTAACCCAGTAAAATCACTTGATTTCCTTGGGGCTTAGATTCCTCAATTATAGTAGGAGGGGCAAGATTTGTTCTTGTCAAAGTCCACTGAATCACAAATTTGAGTTTATAACTTTTCCAGCAAAGTTGGTCAGGGTGTAAGTACAATAAATAGTGATGTCTAATGCATTTGGAAACTGAACTAGTTCTAATGTGAAGTAGTTGTTTCCACCCTTTTTACTGGGAATGTCTGTTGTTGAAACGTTAAAGCCATCAAAGTCATGAAGTAGGTTGGCAAAGTTAGGGTTTTTAAACTTCCCTCCCAGTAGAAACCTTGCACCACTTGGACAATTGCAAAAGATAAAAGGAGAAAACTATAAAAGTTAGTTCACACATATAATGTGAAGACATAGACATATAAATGCTGTTTTGAGGACTTTTTAAAGATATATACATCTATGTCTTTATGTTCAATCATCGTTTTACTAATTCAGCATAAGATCATAAAATTTAAACTAAGATACGTGCACATACTATTTTGCAGCTTAGAAGGTCTTACTAATGAGGAAAATTTAGGGGAAAGCAAAGATTTAGAGAAAGATGTCTGGCTTCTAGAGTCATGATATATCTTTGATTTAATAAAAGAGCATATTGGTTTCTTTACCGGCTTGAAGCATAGTCTCTTCAGCCCTGAGCTTGTAGCCAAAATATCTAAATTCTGCTCCTGGTTCAGCCACTTTCTGATTGTGTTACCTTAGGTAAGTCACTTCACCTCTTTGGAAGTGAATCATTTCCCTAAAATATGAAAAATGAACCAGTGAAAGGATGAAGTGATATTTATCAATGTCTTTCCAGATTTTATATTCTATTTGTCTAGAGATTCTAACTGGCTCCTGGGGAGGTTGAAGGGCATTAGCAAAGACAAATGTTATGTCCAACAGTTACATACCATCCAATCCCAAATTTTAAAAACCACATTCAGTGTGGGGCACCTGGCTAGCTCAGTTGGTAGAGTATGTAACTCTTGATCTTGAAGTTTTGAGTTCAAGCCCTATGTTGCTCACAGAGATTACTTTAAAAGAAATACATGCCCAGTGAAAGATTGTTTTAATGAGCATGATGACAGCCTACAAGATGGTGTCTTAGATGGGTTCTCCCAGAAGCAGAATCTATGACAAGGATTTAAGTACAGACGGAATTCAGGAAATACTCATAGGAAGTGAGGAAGTGAGAAGAAAAGATAAGCCAGCCTATAAAGGGGGAATTATCACGCCAGTTTCCACTGTGGTTAAATGGAGGTTAGTCCCCATGGGAAATTCTGAATGTCATTGTAGAAGTTAGAGCTATGCCATCCGTTGGAGAGAGGAATAGGGGTATTGTATTAGAACTTTTAGTACTGCCAGTCATGGGTTGAGGGCTGCTCCTGTAAGCACTGTTTCCCTGGTATTTCCTGCCTCCCACAGTATGGGCCCCTGCTGGCCAGGAAGCCCGCATGTGGTTGGAAGTTCAGCAGTCCCAGGCTACAATGTCCTGAGTGGATATGGACAGTTACAGTGCTCGTATAATCTGGTTACAGCGGTATAGCCAGAGCAGTACATCCAAACTACTGCACTGTGGGGACCAACTAAAGGTAGTTATGCATTCACACTTAGAAGGAAATACCACTAAGGGACACGGAAGCAGTACCCCAGGAAGCAATGAGCAGTCCTCAGCTGCAGCAACTTCCTGTCTATCTCTAAACACAATGGCATGTAGCAGCCAGGGAGGGGCAGGCTCCCGTGCCTATTAGCCTTAGTTCTGGGAGGCAAGCTATGGACGTTGCAAAAAGTCATGTTGACAGTACACGTGCAGTCAGTCAGTGGAGTCAAAATTGCGGGCTTAGTTGCTAGCCACGTCTAGAGAGTAGCATCCATGAGGACTTCGTGTTTGTGATGCAAAGGGTGACACTCCATGAGGAATATGATTATATTTTGTAGAAACTCTTCTTTTTATAAAGAAAATTCTCTGATGTGTTGTAAAAGCATGTTAGTAGATACAGAATTTTCTATTAATTCCTCTGTAGGATCAGACTAGCTGTCAGTAACATCCTTGACAGATTTTGAAATGTCTGAGATTTGAAATAGAATGTTTGGTGTGAGCACTGAGGTTTTGTTCCTTCAGCATCCCCCGAGGTTTTATACAAACTTGGTGAAATTGGCTTCTAAAAATGGATCTTTCTATGGATTGCTGTTTATACAGTGGAAAATATGTGTTAGAGATATAACTTTGTTTAATATTTTTAAATAATTTAGACTTAATTTTTAATATTTATGCCACAATTAAAAGCTAAGTGTTTAGAAATGGTTTCTGTACTACTGATATGCAGAAGCTAGCAGAAAACCTTTGATAATCTGTGCACTTGTAATTATTATTTTTTTAAAGGTATTATTAACAATAATATGGGGGTGCCTGGGTGGCTCAGGCAGTTAAGCATCCAACTTCGACTCAGGTCATGATCTTGTGGTTGGCAAGTTTGAGCCTTGCATCAGGCTCTGTGCTGACAGCTCAGAGCCTGTTGCCTGCTTCAGATTCTGTGTCTCCCTCTCTTTCTACCTCTCCCCCACTCATGCTCTGTCTCTCTCTCAAAAATAAACATTAAAAAAAATAATAATAATATGACCTGGTGAATCATTGTCCTTGAATTAGCCATATTGCAAAAGAAAATTATAGTTAAGGCACAATGATTATATTGCTATTAAGTAACCCAGTTACTCTACAAAATTATTGATATCCAGGAAAGCTAATTGGAAATCCTGCAATCATTTTCTTTTGTCTCCATGTCCATGAAAGGTAGGTGGACTCTTTAGGTAGCTTTTTGGGGAAAGGATGTTGAAAATTCAACTTGACCTAATCATGGAATGAAAATTTTATGGGCCTTTAAAAGAAGAGGTCTATGGTTTCTCAAAATGTGTTGCTTAAATATCCAAATCAAAATCACCTGGAGAAAAAAACAGATTCCTTTCCCCACCTCCAGAAATGGAAATTTGGTAGGTTTTGAGTAGGGCCTAGGAGTTTGCATTTTAATCAACCTCTTTTTAAAGTAATCAAAGTTTGAGAACCATGGCTCTAGCCCAGTGGAGATTAAGATACAGAAATTTCATGAGGATCTTCCCCAAAGCATCCAGATGTCTGGTGACAGATCTGGGGCCAAACCCAGGTCTCCCAAGTTTTAAGTTCATTTCTTTACATTATGTTTATAATTTTTATAAATATTTGAATCTATATCCCAAACTTATATCTTGCATAAGTAATGATAAGTAATCATTTACTACAGTACCAAATATAGCAGATGTATGAAGTCTCAAACCTTTTATATATGTAAGTACGTAAGTAAAATTTATGCAGACTAGCATAAGAATCATTTTGCAAGGCTGGGCTTTATGTCCTAAAAACAAACAAACAAACAAACAAACAAACAAAACCACACAACACAGCAAATGAAAAGTTCTGGTATGAATGGATTTCTAACAAGTCTCTGATATAAATGTATCATATGGTTTGTCATACATATTTTTTCTCTGATCACTTCTTCATTTCCACATCTATTGTTTCATATTTGGCAAGTTTGCCACAGATAAATTCCTAAGTTCCTCCTGTAGTTCTTCATATTCAGTCTCCTACATGTTCCAACCAGTGAATACACTGCTTAGAGCCAGATAGTTGATGATTGTCTGAGCTGGTGAGTTTTCATGATTAGTACTTAGGACTAATGAAGCCATGATTGTGGTTCTCATTTCTGTTTGTGGTCAGTCAATTTTGCACAAAGTAAAAAAGGTACTTCCTTGTTCATAAACAGCCCTTCTCACAAGGCGGGTCTTCCTGAAGACGTGCAGTATTGGCCATGCAGGAAGCAGGTGAGAGCCAGTGTGTTGCTCAGCTTAGCACACATATCACCTCTAAGAGGAGGCAACCTGCAGGGCACTCCCTGCGGATGGTGGGAGGTTAGTGTCACCTTTATTTAGGATGGGAAATAGCAGGAGTTTAAACTCTGGCCCAGAACAAGTCTACAGAGATTCCTCGGTGACCCACTGGCCCTTCAGGAGCTGCCACAGGGCACCCAGGCCCTCTTTGGAAAAGGCAGTTGGGACAGGGTTGATTTTGACCTTGATTAAAGTAAAAATAGAACTTGGAAACAGTAGCTCTACTTTTGTCTCCTCTCTTCCCTTCCCTTCTTATTCTTATAACTGTGTCTTAATCCAGCAAGGATTGCATGGGGCTTTCCAGGGGACATAAAATATGCCAAAGTAGTATAGTGAGATTTGCAAATATAGAAAACAACAAAGAAAAAATGAAGTTGGAACCCAAGTTAATAAGCGATAAGGCTAAATCTGCTGGTCATAATGACTGTATCTCAAATCTGGCACTAACTTTTCTAATGCTCTCAGTAAAACAAGAAATGCTCTAAGTTACTCAGTTGAGTCTTTAAGATAAGCACAGACCCATCAGGAGGGTTACAACGCTTCTTTGTACTCACATCAGAATTTTCCCTCAGGCACCTTTATAAAGAGAATTCTATGATCTAAGGAACAATGTTTTGAGAATTTCTTAAAATAGACTAACTAATTTCTTGGGGGTGCTTTTTATAGCTCCTAATATTAACTTGGAATATAATTTAGTTAAGGCCGGTCTGCAGGGGGCCAATGTGATGGCATCTAGGAATTGATATGCAAGTTAATAAAATAGCAACATGAAGTTATAGGGATTTAAAGAGTTGGTTGAACTTTCAAATTTTCCACAACAGTGAGATTAATTATCATTGGAATTGCAAAATGCCTTGAACTCTAGATGGAAAGAAATGTTTTGATGTAAATACCTAGGAGAGGTGAGGAAGGGAAAAGGCTGAGGAAGATAAACTCGTAACCTTTTTCTGGTGTGCTGGAGAGATGGAAGAGGTCTCACTTTCATCTTGGAGCATGGAGCAAAGGTCTATGGTACCATCCCCTACAGTCACAGCTGACCCCTGCACCCTCCCTCCCCTCCTACCTGGCACTCATTACTAGCATCCTCTTTTACTCTGAATAGATCCTTGTTTGGACAACAAATTATAAGGTCACCCCACCATGAACCTGACCGTTCACTATGACTGATTTTTCTGAGTTTAAACTCAAGCCCCTGCTGCCATGTTGGTAGAGTGTTAAATTACATGCACTTCTTTCGTGCGTATATTGAAAAACTTCCCTAAAAGTCTGAAAATCACTTTGTGGATATTCTTGTTATCTCTGTCTTTGCACCTCCAAATATTTCTGGGTCCTGAACAATCTTGGGGCTAATGCAAGATCATTGTGTGTTTCTGCATTGCACTTAAAATGTGAAGAAAGGAGGAGAGATTTGATCCCTTTTCCCATCTGCCCCTTCCCTCCAGCCCAGCCTAGGACCTAAGTATTCTTCATGAATTGTTGGGAGATTATTTCATTGAATTACTTCCCTCTAATTCTGTTATTAGCAATTAGAGAGCAAAGGCCCTTATGGTTTAAAAATATGTTGAATCTAGAATTTTATACGTATTAAAAAGTTTCATTTTAAGCAGTATCCTTTTAAAAAGGGGGAACAATTCTACTTCATTTCTATAGTAGAATAGTCATTTCTGGCATCAACCATCAGTTTGCAGAGAAAAGTGCCATCTGATATATGGTCATGTAAATTACACTTTTCACTTTATAGTTCAGACTGGCAAATTTATTTCTCATGTCACTTCTTTTTATGTATTCTCCTGACAATCAGAATATGATGCCACCACATAAGCAACAGTATTTGGGTTGTAGCCATCTTGTAAAAATACTAGCTGTATACCATAGAGGTGGCTAGCTAAGAGGAAAACCAGTGCTTTTGACAGTTCTATCCATTTTGAAAGAAACACAGAATTCCTTATCATGATAATTAGGAATAGTTAGTACTTCTAAACTTAACAAAAATTTTCTCTTCTGTTTATTTATTTTTGAGAGAGAGACAGAGAGAGACAGAGTGCGAGTGGGGGAAAGAGAGAGAACAGAGCGAGAGGGAGACCCAGAATCCAAAGCTGGCTCCCGGCTCTCATCTGTCAGCACAGAGCCCAACAACGGGCTCAAGCTCTCGAACCACGAGATCATGACCTGAGGTGAAGTTGGACACTTCACCAACTGAGCCACCCAGGCGCTGTAGTGCATCTAAACTTTTAAAAAAGAGAATACCTAAGCAGAAAAGTAAACACTGGCATAAAACTGGTACCAATTTTATCGATTTCTAAATTGCCAGAGTTTAGTTTGTGTTTCTGCTTACCTTTTTATCCCCGGCTCAGTCCTGAGGTTACACTTGGAATTGAAATTCCTTTCCCCAAGTCTCCCTTCATAGTTGCATCTGTAACTTTGATAATTTTAAAAATCTCTCCCACTTTTTTAGGTAAAAATTTGCTTTTTGCTGTATGATTTATATTTGTTTGACTACTAGGGAAGTAGATATTGCCTATTGGCTATGTATTTGTGTTTCTTCCTTTGTCGAATGCCCCTTGCTCATTTTAATATTGGTGTGTTTGTGTCTTCTTATTGATTTGTTAGCACTCGAATGAAATTAAAGTGGGTAGAGGGTATTAATTGGCAATATGCTTTTTCTTAAGATAGTAAGTAGAACTGCTTTTTTTTTATAAAATCCAATTGTATATGCCTGATAAAAAATTTATCAACCGTAGTAATGTTCCAAATTTTGTCAAAGTTAATTTATCCTTTAAAAATATACTATGAAATAAAGTGATCAGTTGTTTCAAAATTCAAAGAATTCTGGTAACACAGAGATCTCATTTTTTTTTAGTTTGTCTTCTTAAGTCATATTTCAGAACATAATAATTATTTATTTACCTGTTTCAGAAGTGTGAGTTTTCTTTCTTGAGCAGGAATTTGAAGTAACTTACACAACGTATGTTAGCTGGATATCTTTGTCTGTGATAGAGACAGTTGAGTCTTTTCTGACGTTTCCTTTTATGAATATGTACAACATAAAAGCATCTTTTATCACTTTTATGTTTTTACATAATTTTCTAGTCTAATTGAGTCCTATAATGAGAGGTAAGTTTCTGTTGGATTGTGATATTTGGGCTTTTTTCAGCTGCTATAACTTGTCATTAATGACTATTTTATAATAGCTATGAAAATAATTTTAGGTGCCTATTCTTTTGGCAGAGGATACATTTTTGAGGCAACCTTTGAGTAAATTGTTATTTTATGTCTGCAGTTTATTTTAATTGAAAATAATCCCTAGGTCTAGGTAAATAGTTTAATTAATTTTATCCATAAAGCCAGTTATTGTTCAAGGACAAATAGCATTAAAATGAATCACCTGTAGGATGGACCTGTAAAGAAAACTGTGTTCTGCTCAGACCTACCAAAGCAAAAATGTTCTACTGTTTGGAAATGCTGGGTGTTGGAGACTTGTTAACAAAGCTGAAAATATTATATTATTTTAGGTTCTTTGGTGCTTCCTTATGAAATCACAGTGTCTAAAGCAGTGGCATGATATAATAAGTCTGATCTGTCCTCTCTCCTCCCTTACCTCCATTGCTCCTCTTTCACTTCCCTCTCCTCTTCCTTCCTTTCCTTTTTTTTTTTTAATGTTTATTTATCTTTGAGAGAGAGAGAGAGAGAGAGAAGCAGAGACAGAGATCAAGACACAGAATCCAAAGCAGGCTCCAGGCTCCAAGCTGTCAGCACAGAGCCCGACACAGGGCTTGAACCCACGTACCAGAAGATCATGACCTGAGCTGAAGTCGGGTGCTTAACCGACTAAGCCACCCAAGTGCCCCCTTCCTTTCATTTCTAATTGTGGTATAGCTTACACAGAGCAAAGTGCAAAAATATTAATTGCACAACTCAATTAATTTTTATATATGTATATACCCATGTGACCACAACCCAGATAATTCAGAATACCATCACTCCAGACAGCTTTCTTTTTTTTAGGTTTTATTTAAAGTTTATTTATTTATTTTTGAGAGAGAGAGAGAAAGAGAGAGACAGAGACAGAGACAGAGACAGAATCCAAAGCAGGCTCCAGGCTCTCAGCTGTGAGCACAGAGCCCGACATGGGACTCCAACTCACAAACTACGAGATCATGACCTGAGCCAAAGTTGGATGCTTAACCCACTGAGCCACCCAGGCGCCCCCAGACAGCGTTCTTGTATACTGTCCTTGCCCCCTCCATCATAAAAGTAACTACTCTTCTGACCTATGTTTATTATGGGTTAATTTTGCTATCTTTATCTTCAAATCATCAGAATCATATGGGATATATCTGGCTTCTTTCACACAGTATTGCATCTATGAGAGTTATCCATATTTTGCAAAATAGTAGTTTACTGCTGTATAATATTCTGTTTTGCAACTGTGTCATAATTTATACATTCTATTGTAATTGGACCTTTGGATTGTTTCCGGTTTCATACTATTATGAATGAAGTTTTTATGAACATTCTTATATATGTCTTTGGGGAACACAAATATGTATTCATTTTTGTTGGGTATACACAGAATTTAAATTTCTGGGACATATGGCAAACATATGCTTCATTTAGTGGATACTTCCAAACTATTTTCCAGAGTGACCATACCCATTTACACTCCTATCAGCAGTGTATTAGATTCCGGTTGCTCATCAGTCCTTCTAATTTTAGCCATTCTGGTGTGCACTGATGGTTGATGATGTATCTCATCATGGTTCATCTTTTTAAAATAAGTTTATTTATTTATTTTGAGAGAGAGAGAAAGATTGAGCAGGGAAGGGGCAGAGACAGAGTGGGACAGAGGATCCAAAGCAGACTGTGTGCTGACAGCAGAGAGCCCCATACAGGGCTCAAACCCACAAATTGTGAGATCATGACCTGAGCCAAAGTCAGACTCTTAACCAACAGTCCCCCAGGCGCCCTGGTTTATCTTTCCCTAATGATGTTTATCTTTAACTAATGATGTTGAACACCTTTTCATAAACTTATTGACTATTTGATATCCTTTTTTGGTGAAGTGATTGTTTAAATATTTTACCTATTTTAGAAAAGAAACTTTCTTCTTTACAAATTATTGATTATACACATTAATATTTATAAAATTATACCCTTTTGTAATATAAATGATACATATGCATAAAGAAAGCATGTGCAAAAATATGCCGTGACTGTATATATGCTTTCCCAGTTTATAGCTTCTCTACTCTCTGGATAGTGTCCCTTGATGGTGCTCATCACAGCAAGCGCATTCCAGAGTCCCCACCATCAATTTCACTCTCCCCCTGCCTACCTCCCTGTATAACCAGCAGTTTGTTCTCAATAGTTAAGAGTCTGTTTTTTGGTTGTCTCTCTCATTTTTTCTTTTGCTTATTTGTTTTGTTTCTTAAATTCCACATATGAGTGAAATCATGTATTTGTCTTTGACTGACTTATTTCGCTTAGCATTATACTCTTTAGCTCCGTCCATGTTGTTGCACATGGCAAGATTTCATTCTTTTTTATGACTAATATCCCATTGTGTGTGTGTGTGTGTGTGTGTGTGTGTGTGTGTGTGTGTGTGTGTGTACACTACATCTTCTTTATCTATTCATCAGTCAATGGACACTTGGGCTCTTTCCATAATTTGGCTATTATAGATAATGCTGCTATAAACATAGGAGTACATGTATCCCTTTGAATTAGTATTTTTGTGTTCTTTGGGTAAATGCCTAGTAGTACAATTGCTGGGTCCTACGGTAGTTCTATTTTTAACTTTTTGAGGAAACTCCATACTGTTTTCCAGAGTGGAGGCAAGAGTCTGCGTTCCTGCCAACAGTGCAAGAGGGTTCCTTCCCCTTTCTCCACATCCTTGCCAACGCATGTTGTTTCCTGTGTTGTTGATTTTAGCCATTCTGACAGGGTAATAGCCTGTTTTTTTAAATTTAATTTAATTTAATTTTGTTTTGGGAGAGAGAAGGTGCAAGTGAGTAAGGGTGGAGACAGAGAGGGAGAGAGAGAATCCTATGAGGGGCAGAGAGAGAGACAGCGTGAGAGAGAGAGAAGAGGGGCTCACCTGAAATGCAGCTCGTGCTCACCCAAAGTAGGGCTCGTGTTCACCCGTTGCAGGACTCAAACTCGTAAATGGTGAGATCATGACCTGAACCAAAGTCAGATGCTAAACAGACTGATCCACCCAGGTGCCCAATTGCCTGTTTTTTTAAAAATCTGTTTTAAGTTGCGCCTGGGTGGCTCAGTGGGTTAAGCATCTAACTTCGTCTCAGGTCATGATCTCACAGGTTTGTGGGTTTGAGCCCCTGTGCTGACAGCTCAGAGCCTGGAGCCTGCTTTAGATTCTGTGTCTCCCCCTTCTCTGCCCCTCCCCCACTTGTGCTTGTGGTCACTCTCTCTCTCTCTCTTAAAAATAAACATTAAAAAATTTTTTAAAATCTGTTTTAAAAACAGCTATGCAGAATAATTCTAGCCATGAAAACTGATTAGGTGACGTTACTATACTATTTTTGTCAAATGAATATTATGATTGTCATTCTTTTGTATGCTGAACATTAGTGGACAGTAGGTACCTCCCCCATTCATTTTCTTTATCATTGACTAGCTTGCTTATGTTTACTGCTAAGACTTCTGTAGTGCTATATAGTAATTTAATGACTGAATTTTTTGTTTAAACCACATTGACAATTTTTAGGTTTCAGAGTAGCAAAGTCTCTATACCAGAATCTGGTTTGTTCACAGGTATTGCTCTAGTTCAAGAATATGCCAAAAGTTTCTAAACTGTAGACATTGGTCCAGCTCCTCAGAATTCTGAGAGGGAGACCAGCAGACCTGTGGTCCTTTGTCTAGAAAGCAAGGCCTGGTGACACAGAATGATGCTGCCTGGGGAGTGCGGGAAGAAGTACTCTCTAAAGCCCCTTTAGTTGGGGCAGGTAGCATCCACCTGTGTGCACCTGTGCAGCCTCACTGTTAAGATACTGTCACACTACCACACCCCTGAGCAAGCAGATGCTGTCCAAAGCCCTCTGGGGGCTCCTTCTGCACCCCATTTCCTTGACCTTCCCTGCACTGGCACTGCAAGGGTCCCTGCAGTGCCTGAGCCCTGCAAGGATTGGCAGGGATTGCATGGTGGTGAATCCTTACCTGGGCTAAGTGTTTTCACTATCACCACTGCTCTCAGACCTAAAGATTTATTGCTCTTTGTTGATTACCTCCTCATTCCATTTGTGTATAATAAAGCTGTACCTCCTTATGTTGCTGCTCCTTTTCCTCTTCCTTTTTGTCTTTTCCTGCCTGTAAGATATTTGATTACCAGGGCACCTGGGTGGCTCAGTTGGTTGAGCGTCCAACTTCAGCTCAGGTCATGGTCTCCAGGTTCATGGGTTCAAGCCCCATGTCATGTTCTGTGCTGACAGCTCAGAGCCTGGAGCCTGCTTTGGATTCTCTCTCTCTCTCTCTCTCTCTCTCAAAAATAAACACTAAAAAAATTTTTAAAAATTAAAATCAAGATATTTGATTACCGATCTATAGCACTTTTATCAGAAATTCAGTACAAGGGTATCTGACCAATATTGGGTTGTAGAACTGCCTGAAATAGTCTCTAACACATACAAATTAAAATTCATCCAGGCCACAAAGCCTTAGGTACACTTGATTCAGCTTCTCTCACTATATATTGTTGGCATCTCTGAACATAGCTTGTTAATAAGTGTCTCTAACATTGTTTAACCTTCTCCTTGTCCTCTTACTGTCATGTTCTCTGCAGGTTCTGAAGGAGCGTTTTCCATTTTTTTCTACCTTTCTTACACATACAAAACAGTGTATTACTCTCATAGGGTTTGTTACCCATTAAGCATTTACTAAATATCATTGTTTTCTGTATCATGTCCATTTACATTTATCACAGATAAAAACATATTGGTAAACATTTTTTTTCCTTTTTTTTAAAGTTTACTTATTTATTTTAGAGAGGGAGAAAGGGAGAGGATTCCAAGCAGGCTCTCCACTGTCAGTGCAGAGCCCAATGTGGGGTTTGAATTCACGAACCATGACATTGTGACCTGAGCTGAAACCAAGAAGCGGTCGCTTAAGCGACTGAGCCACCTAGGCTCTGCAACATTTTTTCTTTCAACCTCCAAGCTTCCCCTATGTTTTTGTAAGATTATCTTAAAGTTGTTATTAAGGGATTTTTTTTTTTAGAGGCTAAATCTAGGGAAACTGGACATCACGACACCTTGATTTTCATTCCTGACTTTGTTAAGCATTCTGTCTAGCAAAAATGAATAAAGTGATTATGAATTATTTCCAAAATATAAGCTTGTTTTTGAAAGCAAACCAGTTTCTAAACAAGTTAAGTTTGTTTCATGATAGGGCATTCAAGTTAAATGAACCATGTAATTTCTGCTTATGGATGTTACATTTAAAATCAAGAATTGTTTAAAAAAAAAAACTTGGCAGGCTTTATCTTTCAAAGAAGAAAAAAACACAAAGAATATCTCCCAATTGGAAGTGCAATGCCTTAGGGAATTTATAGCAATAGTGTGTTAAATACACACAACAATAATCGATACTCATCATATTTTAACACGCTCCTTCTGAAAATATTTACACTCCAAAGGAAAAGTGCAGAAACACTTGAGATCTGACTAAAACCTTAAATGTAGGTCAGTGTATACCTGATGATTTATAAAGAACAATTTAAGAAAAAAAGAATTCCCTGTTATCAACTTCTGAAAGAGTAAACTTAAAAAGTTTTATTTCCTTGAGTTATTCTTGCTAGAGATGTGAAAAATTATTACTTATTACTATTATATTATTGTTTTAGGAGAGCTTTAAATATGGGATCTCCTTTGAAATTATGGATATGCTGTTAAGTTCCAAAGAGTGCTAATATACATCCATGTCTTTCTTTAAAATTCTTTTCTTGGGGTGCCTGGGTGGCTCAGTAGGTTAAGCATCTGACTTCGGCTCAGGTCATGATCTCACGGCTTGTGAGTTCGAGCCCTGCATCGGGTTCTGTGCTGACAGCTCAGAGCCTGGAGCCTGCTTCAGATTCTGTGTCTCCCTTTCTCTCTGCCCCTCCCCCACTCACACTCTGTCTCTCAAAAATAAATAAACATTAAAAATAAAAATAAAATTATTTTCTTTTAGGAGTGTGTGGCTGGTTCATTTGGTTAGGCATCCAATTTTTTTATTTCAGCTCAAGTCATGATTCCAGGGTCATGGGGTAGGGCCCCACATTGGGCTCTGTGCTGAGTGCGGAGCCTGCTTAAGATTCTCTCTCTCTCTCTCTCTCTCTCTCTCTCTCTCTCTTTCTCTCTCTTCCTCTCTCTTCCTCTCTCTGTCCCTCTCCCCCACTCACACTTAATCTCTCTCTCCCCCTCTAAAATAAAAAACTTAGGAGTGCCTGGGTGACTCAGTTGGCTAAGCATCCACCTTTGGCTCAGGTCATGATCTCCTGGCTTGTGAGTTCAAGCCCTGCATCAGGCTCTATGCTGACAGCTCAGAGCCTGGAGCCTGCTTCAAATTCTGTGTCTCCCTCTCTCTCTGCCCTTACCCCACTCATGCTCTGTCTCTCTCTGTCTCAAAAATAAATAGAAACAAAAATTTTTTTAATTTTTTAATGAAATAAAATAATTAAATTTTTTTTCTTTTAAATTATTCATTATGCATTTCACACACAAAAAATAGTTTGTTAATTTTCCATATCTGTCTCCTTTTTTTTTAAGAAAAAAATTAATACAGAATTGTTTTAAGAGTGCCCTCATCTGGTTCATTCCCTTTCCTCTCTTTCTAGCTGCTACTATTAAACTGAAATCATTGTGTATCCTTTCCACTCATGTTTTAATGTTTTTATTGCATGTGTATGTTCCCATAAATGATATATATTATTGTTTAAAAGTTTTTTAAGTTTACATAAATAGTATCATATTGCTTTTGTCCATCTTTCACAATCTGCTTTTTAAAATTCTTAATGTTACAGGTTTTGAGATTTATCTATGATGATATAAGCATGGCTAGTCTATTTAACTGCTATAGAGATTTACATTTTATGCAAGCCATACTTTATTTATCCAATCCCTAATTGATAGATATACAGTTTTTCTGTTTTTGTAATTTTTTCACTATATGAAAATACTACTCTATTTGAGTGTGAACACTGAATAAATTCATAAATTCAGTGTGAACACTGAATGAATTCATAAATTCAGTGTGAAGTAAAGAACACATCACAATCCTTCCACATTTAAACATCAAGTAATTATAGTATTATCATCTGTATGTGTTTGACTTAACCAATTTCTAGCAAAGGAGAATTCTACAATTTTGCCAGAATATCTAATTTCAGTTCCAGCATTTCAGGAAGGACTCATTTATCCTCTTTGACAACTTTAGCTCCAAAGTTAGGAAAAAAAGCACCTAAAATCTCTGAATGCCACTTGTTAGTGTGTCATTGGAGAGGTCAAGTTTAAGGGACTGCCTTTTGACCAAATGTGCAAACAGTGGCAGTGAGCACCCTTGTCTATCTCTCCTTACAGTATAAAAGTTTCTCTATGGTTTTTACCTAGAAGTAGATTTGCTAGGTAATAGAATATGTGAATTTTTAACCTTATTAGAAAGTATGAAATTCTTCTTCAATGTAAATTTATCCAAAGGTCCGAGTTCCCACCTTTCACATCCTCACCAACATTTGGTATTATCCAACTCTTAAATTTTTGCGAACATGATGCATGAAAAATGTTATCAGAGTATAGTTGTTGGATTTTTATTTAAACTTTTTATATAAAGTGGGAATATTTTCAAATTTGTGGAAAAGTTGGAAAAATAGTACAAAGAACTTTCAGATACTCTTTATCCAGATCCATCAATTATTAACATTTTGCCTCATTTTTAAAAAAATGTTTGTTTATTTTTGAAACAGAGTGCAAGCGGGGGAGGGGTAGAGAGAGAGGGAGACACTGAATCTGCAGCAGCCTTCAGGCTCTGAGCTGTCAGCACAGAGCCCTACGTGGGACTCGAACTGATGAACCGTGAAATCATGACTTGAGCTGAAGTCGATGCTCAACTGGCTGAGCCACTAAGGGGCCCCTTGCCTCATTTTATTTATGTTTCTATATATACATATTTTTCTGAATCACTTCAGGTTAAGCTGTATGCATTCTGCCCCCTTATACCTGAATATTTCAATGTGTATGTTCTAAGAATAAAAACATCTCTTATATTATCCAAGTACAATGTCCACTTCAGGACAATTAATTGGACATACAATACTTTTATCTAATCTACCACCCACAATTTTGTCCATTGACTAATAATGTCCTTTATATCATTCTTCTCCCCAGTCCAGGATCCAATTCAAGACCATGTGTAGCATTTGATTGCTGCACGTCTTTAGTCTCCTTTCACTCAGTCTTTCTTTTGGAGAATACAATCCTCATGTTTTCATAGAATGTTCTTCATTTTGAATTTTAATGTAGTTTAATCTACATGTTGTAACGTTGAAATCTTTTAGGATGTATATTAGTTATAGAAACATCCTCCTCTGTGAATTAATTATTCTTTGCCCATTTTTCTACTGAGTTGTCCTTATTAAGTTATTCCTATATTCTAACACTAATCCTTTACTTGTTATATGTACTATAAATAGGTACTCTCTATAGCATTTTTGTTGTTATTGTTTAACTTTTTAAAGCATTTTTTTGTTTAACTTTTTAGTGATTCCTTATGTAATGTAGAAGTTTGCAATTTTTTGTTAAGGTATAATTACATAACAGTGTTATATTAATTTCTGGTGTATAACATGATTCAACAATTCTATACATTGCTCAGTGTTCACTGAAGTTTGCATTTTTTACCTTTAATTAATTAATTAATTTTTAAATTTACATCCAAGTTAGTTAGTATATAGTGCAACAATGATTTCAGGAGTAGATTGCTTAATGCCTCTTACCCATTTAGCTCATCCACCTTCCCACAACCCCTCCAGCAACGCTCTGTTTCTTCTTCATATTTAAGAGTCTCTTACGTTTTGTCCACCTCCCTGTTTTTATATTATTTTTGTTTCCCTTCCCTTATGTTCATCTATTTTGTCTCTTCAAGTCCTCATATGAGTGAAGTCATACGATATGTATCTTTCCCTGATGGACTAATTTCACTTAGCGTAATACCCTCCAGTTCCATCCATGTAGTTAAAAATGGCAAGACTTCATTCTTTTTGATTGCAGAGTAATACTCCCTCGTATATATATTTACCACACCTTCTTTATCCATTCATCCATCAATGGACATATGGGCTCTTTCCATACTTTGGCTATTGTTGATAGTGCTGCTATACACATTGGGGTGCATGTGCCCCTTTGAAACAGTACACTTGTATCCCTTGGACAAATACCTAGTTGTGCAATTGTTGGGTTGTAGGGTAGTTCTATTTTTAATTTTTTCAGGAACCTCCATACTGTTTTCCAGAGTGGCTGCACCAGTTTGCATTCCCACCAGCAGTGCAAAAGAGATCCTCTTTCTCCGCATCCTCGCCAACATCTGTTGTTGTCTGAGTTGTTAATGTTAGGCATTCTGACAGGTGTGAGGTGGTATCTCATTGTGGTTTTGATTTGTAGTTCCCTGATGGTGGGTGATGTTGAGCATCTTTTCATGTGTCTGTTAGCCATCTGGATGTCTTCTTTGGAGAAGTGTCTATTCATGTCTTTTGCCCATTTCTTCACTGGATTATTTGTTTTTTGGGTGTTGAGTTCGATAAGTTCTTTATAGATTTTGGATACTAATCCTTTATCTGATATGCCATTTGCAAATATCTTCTCCCAGTCTGTAGGTTGCCTTTTAGTTTTGCTGATTGTTTCCTTCATTGTGCAGAAGCTTTTTATCTTGATGAGGTCCCAATAGTTCATTTTTGCTTTTGTTTCCCTTGCTTCCAGAGATGTGTTGAGTAAGAAGTTGCTGTGGCTGAGGTCAAAGAGGTTTTTACCTGCTCTCTCCTCGAGGATTTTGATGGCTTCCTGTCTTACATTGAGGTCTTTCATCCATTTTGAGTTTATTTTTGTGTATTAAGTTTACATTTTTAAATGTAATAACATTTATCAATATCTCCCTGTGAGATTTCTTTTTAGTCTTCCCCATATTGCCTGTGCTGTTTTTGGCCTTTTGCTCTTCCATTGTAAATTTAGGGTAAGCCTTATAAGTTTATTGAAAAGATCTAATGGTATCTCTATTAGAAAAGCAGTGGATTTATAGACTAATTTGGAGGAAAATTGACTTCTTTATGATGTGAATTATTCTTATCCATAATTATATCTCTTTATTGTTTTAGGCCTTGACTCATGTCCTTTAGGAAAGAATATAATTTTATTCTTGAAGACCTTAACTATCTGTTCTTTAAATATCCTGGTACCTTTAGATTTTTTGTTATTGTGAATAGGATTTAACTTTTTTTACATTCTCTAATTATAGTTTTGGTATATAGAAGCACTACTGATTTTCTACATTGATCTTTTTTTTTTTAATTTTTTTTTCAACGTTTATTTATTTTTGGGACAGAGAGAGACAGAGCATGAACGGGGGAGGGGCAGAGAGAGAGGGAGACACAGAATCAGAAACAGGCTCCAGGCTCTGAGCTGTCAGCACAGAGCCTGACGCGGGGCTCGAACTCACGGACCGCGAGATCGTGACCTGGCTGAAGTCGGACGCTTAACCGACTGCGCCACCCAGGCGACCCTACATTGATCTTTACTATAGTGACCTTGATAGGTTCTCTTATTTTTAATAGTTTGTAGATTGCCTTGGATTTTCTTAGATAATCATTTAATCTATGAATAAGGACAATTTTATTTCTTTCATTCTAATCTTTATACTACATTTCTTGTTTTCATCTTTTGCAGTAGCTAGAAACTCCAGTTCATTGATAAATAGGTAACAGTGATAGAAGGTATGATTGCTTTATTCTTAGCTTTAAAGAGTCTGTTCCTAACATTTCACTATTGTATCATGCTCATTGTGTGCTTTTTTGTGATATGTTTTTCCAGAGAAGAACTCCAACCTTACTGAGAATTACAAAAACCAATAAGACTCCAAAAGAGACAGACACAAGCCAGCAGATTGTCTTGCCATAATGCTATAGATGCTAGAAGGAGATAATGGATCAGAGGAAGACAGTTTTTTATTCTCACCAGAGAAAACAACATGGGCATAAGCATGGTAACAGTAGTTCTATTTACCCCAAGTCCCATGGTGTGATGTGATGGCCCAGTGTGCCACAGCTAGGGAATCCAAAGCTAGGGGCTCAGCACCTTTTATGAGCAAGGCAATCCTCCTTCCCTGTAGAGCGAGTGGTTACAGTGTAGTCATGTTATCATTGCGTTTACCTATGTCATTGCCTATGTAGCTAGCTACAGAAATGGCTCAAGGACAGGCTGGTTAAAGCCTTCAGGTTTGACACACTCACTCAGAAAGGGCGTGTAAGGATGTTTGGAACCCATGGCAGACTGCCTCTCCCAATAAGAATTTCTTTATTTGGTTTGCTAGAGGATTTTGACATGAATGGCTATTGAATTTTATCAAGATATTTTTCTGTGTATATTGAGGAAACCATACAGTTTTTCTCCTTCAATCTGTTACTCTCCTGTGTTATATTAATAGTATGTCTAATGTTAAACCAGGGTGGAATTCCTGGGATAAATTCTTCTTGGTGAAGATATATTTTTTACACATTGAACAATTCATTTTGCTACTATTTTATTTAGCATTTTTATAACTATGCCTATAATTGAGATTGGCCCATAGTTCTTTACTTTATAACCCATTTCTGCTTTGGATATCAAAGATATATGAGACTCGTAAAGTTAATTGGTGAGCTTTCCTTCTTTCTCCATTTCTAAAACAGTTTATATTAGAGGGGTTATAAAAGTTACCTGAAATTTTAATGAAGGTTAATGTAAAAATATCAGGGCCCAGTAACTTCTGAGTAATCTTTAGAATACTATTTAAATTTCCTTAACTTAGTAGGACTTTAATCAGGGTGTCTGTTTCATCTTGAGTCAGTTTTGATACTTTATATATTTTTAGAAAAATTTCCATTCTCTTGAAATTTCCAAATATATTGGTGTAATATCTTCATGGTTTAAAAAACCATCTCTGTTGCTGTAGGTAGGTTTTTGTCTTTATTCCTAATGTTTTTAGTTTTCTTTTTCCTCTCAATTATTTCTCTGTTTTTTTACCTCATTAACTTCTGATCTATATAGTCATTTTCTTTTCATTTGTTTGGGTGTATGCTATTTTTTTTTAAACTTCTTGAATGAATGCTTGGTTCATTAATTTTTGCTCTTCCATTTTTTCTCAACACACACACACACACACACACTCACACACACATATATATGTCAAAGCTATAAATTATCTTTAGCCGTATACCTTTAACTTGTTATATAGTATTTTTTATTGTTGTTCAGCTGTGTTTTACAATTTCAGTTGTGATATCTTCTGGGACCCATGAGTAATTTAGAGGTGAGATTATAAATTTTCAAAGGTATAACATTTTTTTGTTTGTTTTCTTTAGGTAGTGATTTTGCTTTTGCCCTCCCTGCAGGAGTCTTTTCCATTCAAGACTAAGTTTTATATTAATTCCTCAGCTTATGATTATTGTATTACAATAATTAAATTATTGTAATTTCAGACCCCATATCTGTACAGATCACAGGCTTTGGTATTTTGCTTTTCATAGGAGACTTTTGTCCCCATCCTGAGTCCTGGACACATGGCAAGCTTCCTTGTTACTTCCCTGGGCCACTGGAGACTGTTTTGGCTTCCATTTTCAAGGAGGAAGTATCCTATCCATGAATCCAGCTTTGTGACAGAGTCTCATTTCTAGCTCTCTGACTTGCATGGTCTCACAGCTATGTCTCTTGCCTCCTCAGAGTCATTAAATCCCTAGTCTCCAGATATTAGAGCTTATTTCTGGACCTGCTATCCACTAGGATGCCAGGGTGCCATCTTGTACACTTATTGGTTTTGGTTTGAATTCTTTCTTTGTTTCTGATGTCAAGACACTTCTTTTTCTTTCTTTTTCACTCTTTGAACTTTAATTAATTTTTAGCTCACATTTCTGAGTGTATAGTGAAAAGCTGTCAATCTTTGATTAGCCACCCCACATCCTTTCTAAACAGAATTTTGACCTCTGCTTCAGTGTGAACATTGAATAAAGTCCTAACTTTAGTGGAAAGCAAAGAACACAACACAGTTCTTCCATATTTAAACATCAAGTTAGTTAAAGTATTATCATCTATGTGTATGACTTCACCAATTTCTAGTAAAGGAGAATTCTATAACTTCTGTGGGAATATATAATTTCATTTCTAGCATTTCTACTGGAACATTTATTCTCTTTGACAACTTTAGCACCAGAGTTCGAAAAACCAGCACCTAAAATCTCTGATATGCAACTCTTAGCATGGGTAACTGGAAAGGTCAAGTTTAATGGCATTGCCTCTTGACCAAATGTGCAGATTGTGGATTTACTAATACCCTGTTCTGCCAGAAGAACAAGACCTCAGACAACCACCCACTATTTGAACACTGACATTTTTGATTGATTGCATCATGGTATGCAAAGACATCCACACTAAAGTTGCTGTGGTATTACATGAAGTCATAGTATTTAAAAGCTATGTTTTTCCAAATGACTTTTATCTTGATTCATTCTAATATGCATGTGATTATAGATTCAAGGAAGGCTTGGAATCATTGGTCCAGAAATTGCCTCAAATAAGACAAACATCAAGTTAGTTTCAGGAACTTTAAGCATTAGGTACTTTTAATGAGCTCAATTCAATTATGCAACATAATCCTTTTATAATATTCAACTTTAGGTCCCTCATCTCTGATAAAGAAGAGGGTGTGACCAAGGAACACAGAGTTCAGGAGTTAGGGCATTATGCCCAGACTGAGATGGTTTGGGGTCAGTGGAAGGCTACAGGCATTCCTGCCTCTATGAAATCAGTGGGGCATATTGCCACTAATTCCTTGACCACTGAGCAATAATCTCTATAACTGGAACATTTCTAACAAAGCATTAACTAGAGATAAATTTTAATAGTCACCTAGTTCCTGTGTAATTCCAGGAAACCCTATGTTTCTTACCCTTTCTGTCATAAACATAGGAATTTGAGTTGCTATATCTCTGTGTCAGTCTCTGGAGCCTTTAGGTATCGACCATCTTTATATCAGTTTATATGGCCCCACATTCCGTAGCATTTGGTATCATGAGAGGTATTCCTCTGGCAGTTTATCAATAAGTGCCAAAATACTAAGTCTCACTGAGCTATTCTACACAACTGTTTCTCATTTGTTTTCTCCAGGAAGTTTTTTGTGTTTGTTTGTTTTAACATTTATTTATTTTTGAGAGACAGAGTATAAACAGGGAAGGCGCAGAGAGAAAAGGAGACAGAATCTAAAGCAGGCTCTGAGCTGTCAGCACAGAGCCCAATGCGGGGCTCAAACCCACGAACCATGAGATCATAACCTGAGCCAAAATCAGATGCTTAACCAACTGAGCCACTCAGGCCCCCGTCTCCAGGAAGTTTTGAAGTACAGTATGTAGATTGAGCCTTTGCCCATCCTCCCTACTTTTACAGGATGTCAGGCCTGTGTCAGGCATGTAAAACTGAGAGAACAGTGTAACAACAACCAGTGAATTCAGAAAAGCCATTTCAGCAATTGATGGCAAAAATCCATTTCCGATCAAATATACTGAAATGTCTGAACATTCAAAAACTCTGTTGGGTGACTTTTTTCTGGCCTCTAAGCCATCCTGAACTCTTATTCACTCATTTTCCTATCCTACCTCTCAAATGCTGGAATGTTATGTCAGAATGCCACCTTTTTAATGAAATCTTTCTGGTTTCCTTCAGGCAAAACTGACCCTCTTTCTTCTTATTTCATATTTTCTGAATCCTTCTGTCACAAATCCTATAATGCTTGTTTGCATTTGTTTTCACACCTATTTCTCTCTGTAAGAATATAAACGCCTCAAAGACTAGTGCCATCTTTCCCCTAGTGCCTAGCATGATATGTGGCACGGCACATAGGATGTGCCACAAAGACTTGTGCATATGGCACATAGGATGTGCCATAAGATTTACTAAGTGAATAAATAAAGAATAGGAGTTCATCTTTGTTTCTTACCTAGGTTCTATTATGAACTGTAATTCACCTTTCTTTTCTTTTTAATTTTTTTAATGTTTATTTATTTTTGAGAGAGAGAGACAGAGAATGCACAGGGGAGGGACAGAGAGAGAGAGGGAGACACAGAATTCAAAGCAGGCTCCAGGCTCTGAGCTATCAGCACAGAGCCTGAAGTTGGTCTTGAACCCACGGACTGGGAGATCATGACCTGAGCCTAAGTCAGATGCTTAACCAACTGAGCCACCCTGGCACCCCTGTAATTTACCTTTCATTAAACCTTCTCAGTGAGGAAGTTTGCCTAGAGAGGTAGTTTATTCTGCATAGTAGAAGCATCCAATAAGTATATATGAATAGTTAAAAATCCCAACTCTATTCCAGATGGAGTCTCTGCCTTTAAAAAATAACCAAAGAAGCCTGATGAATCACCTTACCACTTCCTGTCAAAATCTCTTTACCTCAGAAAAAACCTTTTGGTCAGCATTTCGATAATATTGTTAAGCAGAAAATGCTGACATGATTTCAGTTTTTCACCCTTTTTCACCAAGTTACAATTTGTCACATGCTTTAGTTTGTCCTTCTAGTTTTCTAGACCAAAAAACAACTCATCGCTATCTTACAACTTGTTTGGTGCCCTTTTTGCATATCAATCTTTAAATAGCAATAACTTAAAAAGTTAAGTTCATGTCTTCGTTAGACAGTTTTGAACTTGCTGAGGGTACCCATTTGAATAACTTTTTGGATGTAAAATGTAGACATGGTAAAATTTTTAAAGACCATCTGGGCCCAAGGCAGTAAGCTTTAAGTATTCTCTTACGGTTTAGAAGGAATTTTCTGTGTGATAAATTCAGCTTGGGTTTTCCAGATCTGTTCTTTAAGGTGCATTACTAATTAAATATGTACCTGTACAATACAACAGCAGACATTACCAGATCTTACTTAAGGCAATGCCCTTTTTCTTTCGTTTTTTATTTTAGTGTAACTGTACTTGTGTTTTCTCCATCTCTTACTTTATTGAGTCCTAGCAATGGATGGAGAAAATATTCCAGAATAAGAATAGAAACAGGTGCAGCAGGAGAAGCTTGATCACAAGCGAGGGCAGAATATTTTTAGGTAGTCATGGAAAGATTTGCCTTGGAATTGGAAGAAACTGACTTAGTAGAGCCCTTTCAAAGTAGTCTCTATAAATATGCAATAAATATATAACACAGAATAAACCCTGGTAAGTGCCAGGCACTGTGCAAAGAATGAGAATTGGAAATAGAAAAATTAATATGCCACAATTCCTGCCTCCATGGCCCACATAATCTAGTGGGATAGACAGGCCCTGACCAACTAGCTATAATGCCATGTGAAAATTACAATACCTGCAGTATTTATGAGGACACAGGTCGACATGATCAGTTTTTTGAGGGAAAGTCAAGGGTTTCACAAAGGAGTCATGCAAACGAAATCTCAAAGGGAAACAGATTTTACCAGATAAAGAAGAGTGAGGGGAAGACCACTTTAATCAAGGAAAACAATGCGACCAGAGTAAATGCATCGTGTTTTGGGAGCTACCTTTCTTGCTCGCTAGTTGAGATACGGGTCATTGTCTGCCTCTCTGTCAGTGCCTGCCTTTCCTCTTCCAAGCTCCTACATCGTTTAATGACTTTCCAGTCATAATTGAGTTTTCAGGTAAGGGGGTAAAGAGGTAAAAAGGATCATTTTTTTCTTTATATTAAATGTAAAACCGTGAAGATTCTCTTAACCGCTTTTCAACGTGCAGAGAATAGAGAGCTGGACTCATTTGTAACAAGTGACTCTTAAGTAAGAACTGGTGAATCCTTTGGATTTTACTTGTATTTTCTATGTGTTATTTACTATGAAGAGAGTTTAGCCTCCAGTTTGCTTCCCTTTAATAAGAAATTAGATTCTGAGGATTTTTCAGTCATATTTTCTATCATCAATGATATCATTATTCTCTTATCTTCTGAATAAGTCTTTGAAACTCAGGATCTTTCAGTGAATGATGGGGACATGCTAGGGAAGGTAACTCTGATGCCTTTGGTCTGGGGCCTGAGGAAGAAGTGATCGTTAGATCATTAGCTCTACAGTATGTGGGATGGCAGTGGGGGAAGGGGGTGAAGATTGTGAGCAGTGTGATGACCACGCCCACTGGTGGCAAGGAGCAGTGTGCACTGAAGTCATGGCATGTAAGCTCTGTGAGGGTGGGAAACTGCTCTTTACTCTCTGTTGTGCCTAGAACATTGTCTGACATGTGACAGGTTCTTCACCAAAAACTGTTAAAGGAGGAATTGAAAAGATCCCATTGTTGCTGGGGCGTAGAGAGCAGGAGATTGCATGGAATAAAGTGATTCTGAGAAATATTAGGACCTGTAGTTCACGTTAAAGATAGTGGGCTTTGTCCCTGGCAGTGAGACACCATTAAAGGATTTTAAGCAAGGGGATAACGTGATGGTATTTGCTTTACTGTGTAGAGCGGTGTTTTCTAGCTCTTTGATCATGACCGACAGTGAGAAACATATTTCACATTGTAGCCTAATAAAAAACACATATACACACACATAAATAATTTTTTTGAACAATGCTTAGCTTTACCAAGTGTAATGCATTCCATTATTTTCTGTTCTGTTTGGTATTTTTAACCAGTAGTGGTCAAAATCAGTGAACTCATGGGTTATAAGTACAGTTTGAAAAACAGTCCTATGGGAAATGGATACTCTAATGATGGATACTCTAATGGATACTCTAATAATGTATGCATAAAATTACAGAAACAAACAACTTTAGGTGATCTAAGAAAGGCTAAGATATGCTAGCTTAAAAACAACATGCAAAACAGAAATCTAGAGAGAGGCTAGTTCCAGGGGAACTCATAACAGAGTGTCGAGTGTGGGAAGGATTTTGGGAGTTACAGATTCCCAGATGAAAAGCATCAAAGTAGAGTCAACTTGCTTAAGGGCTCATGAGGTATTATTGGAAGAGGACTAGTGACCGGATTTCTCCCACATCTGTGGTCTCCCATGATTCCCTTCAGCCTCCCCATCAGTACTTTCCACAAGTGTGAGGCATGGAAGCTTGGTGATATTATCACCTGTTTATAAATATGGAAGCTGAAGCCTAAGGACATTATATGACTTACTGCGAGGTTAGATGCCTATTGGAAGGACAGCACAGGGCTGGACTCCAGGCCTCCTTATCTCTGGTCTGGCAATCTTTCCATCAAACCACTGTGTCATACATACTCAGGAAGAAGGAAGCCAGCTTATAAAGTGACAGGCAGTATTTTGACAGGTATACGTCTCGGTGCTGTAACTATAAGAGTTCTGCTGTTAATACTCTCTAATCAGTTTGGTATTAAAATTTTAAGTTGAGGGGTACCTGGGTGGCTGAGTCCATTAAGCATCTGACTCTTGGTTTCCGCTCAGGTCACGATCTCATGATTTGTAAGTTCAAGCCCTGCATCGGACTCTGCGCTGACAGCGTGGAGCCTGCTTGGGATTCTCTCTTTCTTCCCCTCCCCCGCTTGCTCTCTCTCTCAAAATAAATAAATAAACTTTAAAAAATGTTAAATTGAGGTGTATGAACTGTTTCTTCAGAAATGTAGGAGCATAATAATAGTTAATCTATTTCAGAAAAAGAATGATTACATCTGAATATCCAAATCTCAGTCACTTAATGTCTTCATTGGTATCTTGGCTCAAAGAGTGAGAAAGCAAATCAGGAAATGTATTCATCATAAAAATGCTTTTTGTAGAAACAAAAGCCCCTGGGAGGTTGATTTTAATCTTAAGAACCAGGAAGATGAAAGATAAAATGTGGTTAATAAGTAATATATATCTATTTATAAATTAGAAAGCATTTGTGTATGTTGATGTGAAATAATAAAATCAGTTGGAAGTACATTTCTTTTACTATACACTGCTGTGTTTCTAGAGGAAATCAGCTTTTGAACTGTCATGTGGCACTTTGGGCCATAACAAAATGTTCAACTACTGTTGGTCTATGTTGACTGGGGAATTGTTTCTGAAATGAGTTTGTCTGGAGCAGGGGTTGATTTCCATGGGAGTCTTATATGTGCCCTGGCCTGTGGAGGTGAACCCAAGAGGCAGCTTACCATTTGCCTATGGGTTTCATTAGGATTCAATATCTTTGATGTTAATGTCGTTTCCTCATGCAAAGCTTCTGCCACCACAGATCTGTATCTGCACAGACTGAGGTTCTTCGGGAGTAAATTATTTTTGAATGATTTTTTTCACCCTAAGTTTTCTTCACATCTTGTCACCAGGCCTGCCGGTAGAATCTTCTAGTCCTTGTTTGCAGATAGGACAGTTTTCAGCACTCATACCTGTGTGGGAAGCCCAGCTTCACCTTCCCCACTGTGAGCACAGGACCCATCATGCCCATCCTGGTGCCGGCATTAAAGATTCAGTTGTAAGGAGACTATTTGGCCCTAAATCTTTCCCTTCCCCCATACCAGGCAGCTTCACACTGCTTATGCTGATGGTTTGAGTTTCTTCTTCCTTTTTGGCACCTTCAAATTCTCTTTATGTTGAGTATAATTATGTATTTTAGATAATTTATTCAGATTCTCTATGTATTTGGATGGGAGAAGAGTAACTTCTTAATCATCTCAACTAAAATCCTGTTACTTTAAAATTTGATTTTGTTAGGGAGAAAAAACTATGTTACTAGGTTACTGTTTTATCCCACAAATTGGTGGATTGTTGTAGACCGTAACCAAAGTGTATGGTGTCCTTTTTGCTAGACTATCATGTCTACTGACAGGAACCAAGGAACTTATGTCCTGTTCTTATGATTAGGGATATCTGTCTTTGTTTACATTGGCATAACGTAAGTTGGGAAATGTGAAAGCAAGGAAAATAAACAAGCATTATTATCCCTTATTGTTACCTTCAACTCTGAACCTGATAAAGCTCCAGATTTCCGTGCTTGTTGTGTGTGGCAAAATTCTTCCCAGTGGACACATGAAGCCAGCAAAGCTAAAGAAGCTGCCTTATATCTGTCTGTCTAAGAGTGAATTGGACTTTTTGTGTCACTCATGACTTTTTCAGTTTCAAGTGCAGAAATCCAGCTCAAATTCTGGAACAAACAAACAAACAAACAAAAAATCCAAACAGACAAAATAAAAAGCAAAAAAAGAACTTTATTAATTCACATACTTGAAAAGCCCAAGGTGGTCCTGGTCATAGGAGTGGCTGGGTCCAGAGGCAAAGTCCTATCACCCTCACCTGTCTCTGTTGTCCTCTGTGAGGGCAACATTCTCAAGTAACTATGTTCCCACCCCCTGCCACAAAGTGGTCCCCCTTGACCTTCAACTTATATTACCTCCCAGCAAAAAGAGAACTCCTCTTTCCTACTTGTTCCAACAAAAGATTCAGGCTTCTATCTCGTTGGCCTAATTTGGGTTACACATCCATGCTTGTGAAGTCAGTCCGTCCTCCTGGCCACAGCAGTCACGCCTGTGCCTAGGGCTAGTCCCAGCAGAGACTGTCAAAGTGGGGTAGGTGTGCCCCCAAGAGTAATCAATGTGCTATAACTGAAAAAAAAAAAAAAAGATGAAATTCTGGGCCAGCAAAAATAAAGATGCCACTATAGACTGAGAAGATCTTCTTCATGAAAAGAAAATGAATTTTTAAAGGATTTAACTTCATCAAAATTTGGCTTCACTCCATCACAAAAGCCCTGTCTTTAACCATTGTGAAAGTTCATACAGCACTGTAGGGTAAAAGAAGCCACTTTCAGAGAGACCTTGGTGATGCTGTGCAGTCATAAGATTTATAGTCTGCTTTGGAGTTCGTTGCAGAGGAAGAAAAGTATATCAGAATCTCTGTCATATTGTATTAACTCCAGAGTTGCTGATATTTCTTCCAATTTTTAAAAGCAGATTTTGGAGACATTGGCAATGATCTCATTTCTTTTAGCATCTAACTGAATGAAATTGTTGATATCTCTTAGCACAACCAGCTCCTGGTTTTCCTCTATGCTGTGTGTGTTCTTTCATCTGATGAAATTTGCTGAGTGAGCCCCTTTTGGATACTTCAAAGACTTACAGTGTCTTTGAAATAGTGAAATGTTATTTTTCTGTACAACACTTCAGATGGAAGTGAATCTTGACCTTCTGTACGCCCGTGGAACTCCTTGGATACTTAGCAACATATATGGTTTTTGCTCCTTTGTTGAGGAAGAACCCTTGCAACCTCACTGGCTCCCTGACATCTGTCCTGGCATGGATTGCCTCCATGAGCCTGGCCAAAGAGAGGCATGTTGCTATTCCTGTCTACTGTTCCAGAGCCAGAGTCAGAATTGTCTCCTCTTTGAGAAGGTTTTCCAAGAACTGAGAGCAGAATATAAGTCTTTCTCTACTACACAGAGGGCCACTGGTACGGAAAGTTGCTTGAAGTGCTTAATTGACTTTCTTCAAAGTTTCACTTTCTCTTGAGAGAGAGAGAAGGAACGTCCGCTCTCAGAGCGGTTGACTGGGAGCGGTAAATCTTTGGTGTGGCTTAACTTGGTGTATATTTTTCGTTTATCAGTCATGTGAACTTTGTTATTCAAAACCCTGCAGGCGGGCGTCTGGGCGGCTTCGTTGGTTAAGTGTCAGCTCATGATCTCACATTTCAGTTTGTGAGACTGAGCCTCCCCCCAACCCCCTCACCCTCTGCTAACAGCATGAAGCCTGCTTGGGATTCTCTCTCTGCCCCTCTCCCCCCACTTGCACACATCCTCCCCCCTGCCCCCCCCCCCCAGTCTCTCTCTCTCAAAATAAATAAATAAACTTAAAAAAAAAAAACCTGCAGGCAATGTTCAGGATGCTGCTGCTGGAGCAGAGACAGATGAGATTAGCCACCAGTTCCAAGCCGCCTCCCCGGAAGAAGAACTTGGAGGCATGCAACTGTAGGTACTTTACAGGAATGGACATGGAGTTGAGGCAGGCTTTCACTTTTCTCTGCAGGCAGAGATCACCCTGAAACACTACTGAATTCTTGAAGGGTACTTTTCAACCGGCGTGATTTAAAAATTGAACGTCAATTTATAATCCCTTCCTTTCTGATAGAAGGAACATCAGTGACACAGACCTTGCCGAAGGTAGCCTCATCGAGTTGAGGACAACAGAAAGAATGCAAATGAATTTTGAATTTTGAATAAATCTTGATCTTTTCCCACGTAAGTTTGCCTTTTATCTAGCAAAGTGAGAGATGAGAGCTCTGATTCTACCTCTTCCTCCAACCTGTATGAATAATCCAAGTTTTCTGCTGTGGTTACCATTAATATGCAAAGTCAAAATTGATAGAAGGTCTAAGACCATCTCATGATTTCAACTTCTTATTCAAGTTAAATAACATCAAGCTTCTCATTAATACATTTTAGATATAATTGTTTTCAGGAAATAGCCATTACTTTTTTGCATTTAAAAAAAAAAAAAGATGACATTGGGACTCCCAGGTGGCTCAGTCGGTTAAGTGTCTGATTCTTGATTGCCGCTCAGGTCACAATCTCACAGTTCATGGGATTTAGCCCCAAATTGGGCTCTGCACAGAGTGTAGAGACTGCTTGGGATTCTCTCCCTCTCTCTCTGCCCCTCCCTGACCCACACTTGTGCACATTCTCTCTCTCTCTCTCAAAAATAAACATTAAAAAAAATAGATGACATAATTCTGCATTTAAAAAGCTTTTAAAAAGTCTGTTTATATAAAACTAATCTCCAGGGCTCTTTCTGCAGCTCTGCCCACAAGGTTGGGTTGGGGAGGGAGGGAGGGAGGGATGGATGGTTGAAGGAAGAGGGGCAAAAATCTTTCTATTTAGTTTTCAATTTGTCTTCTCTTGGCCTTTGTATATGGCAGGCATTCAGATGCTGGCTGTTCCTCTCTTGGGGTCCTTTTGTGGATTCCTTGGGGACCCTGAAAGGTATTTTGACTCTGCAACATTCCTTGATGTAGACAATGGTGTGGTTGCCCTCTTAGGATCCCCTTCTCTGAACTGTGCTCAGAATTTACCCCACAGCCTTTTATTGCCAAGTTCCCCTTCCCAGAATAGGCAGGCCTCCAATACTCCCTTCCTTGGCCTTGCTATTAGACGGACTCCAGACCCTCAGTTTTCAGAGTTCTCCCAGAAAGAAGCCAGCAGTGCCCTCTGGGTCCATGTACATCCCCAAACTCCAGGGCATACTGGCCAGACCCTCCTAAGAATGCTTCTACCATAGACCCATGGTAGCTCCAGGGCCCAAATTCCATGGCGCGATGAACAGTTATCAGAGGACGAAGTACTGTCTTTCCTTCTTGCAAGACACTCCTAATTTCTATTTTTAGTGTTCTTGGGGCATCCCTCACTTGGTTTGCTGCAGTAGGGGGAGAAACACTCTTCCCCCCATGAAGGACTAGAAGGACACCCAAGCATAAGCTTTACTTTGATGGCATCTTTAGTCTCCACTCAGATTTCTAGTCTTATTTTATTTTATTTTTTACTTGTTTAACATTTGTTCATTTCTGAGAGATAGAGAAAGACAGAGCGTGAGCAGGGGAGGAGCAGAGAGAGAGGGACACATGGAATCTGAGGCAGGCTCCAGGCTCTGAGCTGTCAGCACGGAGCCCCACCTGGGGCTCAAATGCATGAACCACGAGATCATGACCTGAGCCGAAGTCGACACTTAACCGACTGAGCCACCCAGGTGCCCCACTAGTCTTGTTTTATGTAAGCCTGAGGTAGAAGACAGGGGTTGATAGACTGGTTCTGCCGTATCTTACTAAGCCTGGCTCAGGTTCTTCTGATACCTTTCTGCAGAATGTGTTGCCCGCTGTTCTCAAATGTGGGACTTCAGCTGAAATTTTGACAAAGGAGGAAATTTATAAATATTTGAATAAATGAGTGTTTATCTCAGAGTGATTCAGAAAGGTAAACAACTCGGGCAACAAGGGGCACCTCGGTGGCTCAGTTGGTTAAACGTCTGACTCTGGATTGTGGCTCAGGTCATGATCTCTCTGTTCCTGTGTTAGAGCCCCGAGTCGGGCTCTGTGCTAATAGTGCTGACAGTGCAGAGCCTGCTTGGGATTCTCTCTCTGTCCCTCTCTCTGCCCCTCCTGTGCGCTCTCTCTCTCTCTCTCTCTCTCAAAATAAATAAGCTTTAAAGAAAAAGTCACTGGACTGAATCGATAGCTAGATAAGGCAGTGATAATACTATCAAGCATGGAGATTAGGTGCCTAAAACTAACATGATTCACTACATTCCCGTTTTCAGGAGCTTCATTTAGAAAAGTGGTGTTGCAGTGGGAAGGTAGGTAAAGAGTGGGTATTTTGAAAGGCCTTCAAAAGTGGGTGTGACTCACATACCTTAACGTGCCTGTGGGTATGATCTATCATCAGGAAAATGCCCCAAGCTCTCTCTGGGGGGCCCTCAGAGCAAATCCTGGAATTACACACACACACACGTGTTCAGGTTCAAATCCTGTGTGTGTGGGTGTGTGTGGGTGTGTGTGTGTGTGAGTGGGTGAGTGGGTGAGTGTGGGTGGATGATATGTATATCACATTTTCTTTTTTCATTCATCTGGTGGATGGACACTTAGGTTGTTTCCTTGTCTTGGCTATTGTGAATAATGCTACAATGAACATGGGGTGCAGCTATCTCTTGAAGACAGTGATTTTATTTTCTTCAATGTGTACCCCAGAGTGGGATTGCTGTACACAATTCTACACCCAATTCCAATGTGGGGGGTTGGGGTGGTTCCCACATCAGCAAGCAATTCTCCAATACCAGCTGAATGTCCTATAATTCAACTCAGTTCTGACGCTATCTGCCTGAAGAAGGTGTCAGATTCCACAGGTTAAGGGCCGCATCCTACAAGACTGCTCCCCCGCCCCCACTTCAGAGCCAGTCAGAAGCCAGAATGTTATTGTGCTTTTGGCCAACCAGCTATAGATTGGAGTTTTCAGTGACTTCCTCCTTGGGTTCAAATAATGTATTAGAGCAGCTCACAGAACTCAGAAAAACATTTATTTTTCGGAGATTTTGTTGTTTGTGTATAGAAACAACAGATTTTCATATGTTGACTTTGTATCCTGGAACTTTACTGAATTCATTTATTGGTTTTAACAGTTTTTGATAGTCTTTAGGATTTTGTATATAAAGATATCATCTGCAAACTGACAGCTTTACTTCTTCCTTTCCGATTTGGATGCCTTTTATTTCTTTTTCTTGCCTAATTGCTCCAGCTGGGACATCCAATGTTATGTTGGATAAGAGCAATGAAAGTAGACACCTTTGTCTTGTTCCTGATCTTGTCAGGGAAGCTCTCAACCTTTCACTGTTGAATGTGATGTTGGCTGTGAGTTTGTTATGTATGACCATTATTATGTTGAGATATGTTCTTTTTATACCCAATTTGTCAAGAGTTTTTATCATGAAAGGATATTAAATTTTGCCAAATGCCTTTTCTGCATTGAGATGATCATATGACTTTTATCTTTCATTCTATTAGCGTGTGGTATCTTGTATTTATGTTAATTTTTGTATGTTGAACAATCCTTGCATCCCAGGGATAAATCTCACTTGATCATGATATATGATCCTTTTAAGGTTGCTGTTGAATTCATTTTTTTAATATTTTGTTGATAGTTTTTACATCAATATTCATCAGGGATATTGGCCTGTAATTTTCTTTTTTTGAGAGACAGAGATTGGGCTCATGCGTGCACAAGCTGGGAAGGGGTGTTGGGAAGGGGCAGAGGAAGAGGGAGAGAGAGAGAATCTGAAGCCAGGCTCCACACCCAGCTCGAAGCCTGATGCAGGGCTTGATCTCACAACCGTGAAATCATGACCAGAGCCAAAATCAAGAGTCAGATGTTTAACCGACTTAACCACCCAGGGTTAAAACCCTGTAATTTTCTTTTCTTGTAGTGTCCTTATCTGGCTTTGGTATTAGGGTAATGCTGGCTTTGTAAAGGAAGTTTGAGACTGTTCCCTCCTCTTCTATTTTTTGAAAGAGTTTGAGAAGGATTGGTGTTAATTCTTCTTTTAACGTTTGGTAGAATTCACCACTGAAACCATCTGGTCCTGGGCTTTTCTTTGTTGAGAGGTTTTTGATTACTATTTTAATCTTGTAGGAAATATAAGATAAACTAACAAAAGGACAGATGCACATACCGTGTATGAGAAATTTTCCTATATCCTCCCAGAATTATATAGCGTGAATCTGACCAAATCCCCTAGCCGTAATGCCAAAGGATGCTAAATTGCATGCAAAATACTTTGAATCACTTAAGACCAAAATATGGCTTTTATTTTTAGTTGTTATTACTGTGAGACACTCTCTTCTGTGAACCTAAAAGTATCTGAATAATGAAACTATTTTTCTATTAAAGGTGGAGGCTATTTAGTACATTAAGCAGTTAAATAACTTTCGAGTCAGGCTGGCTAGGTTCAAATCCCACCCTCACAACTTCCTAGCTGTGTAACTTTCAGCAAATTGCTTAAGCTCTTTGAGACTTAGTTTCCTCATCTGTATAAAATGCAGCAATAACACCTATCTCACAGGTGTGTTGTAAGGATTAAATGAGAAAATAGATGTAAAGCACTTAGCACAGTGTTTGGAATATAGCAATCACCTAATAAAAAGTATTCATTACTATTAAATTACAATTATCTTAAGTGCTTAGTACTACTGGGTTACTTTTTTATTTGTCTTCCCCTAATGCTCCATTCATTTAAAATAAGATTAAAATTGTTTATATATATATAAACAATTTTTATTATATATTATTTTTATATATAAATAACTTTATATATTTATTTTATATATTTATATATTCTGTGACATATATTACTGTTTTTAAAAATCCTCCCTGAATCTTTCTATCCTTTCTAAAGTATATCTGTTCAAATTTCAAATTTCAGACTCCACCTAATAAATTCTTAGAAAAACTGAGTTTTCTGTGGATGATTTCTGTATGAAATGACAAACCATAACATTTTTTAAAAAATGATTTAAAAATATTTTTTCTTTAACATTTATTTATTTTTGAGAAACAGAGACAGAGTGAAAGAGGGGGAGGGGCAGAGAGAGTGGAGGACACAGAATCCAAAGCAGGTTCCTGGCTATCAGCACAGAGCCTGAAGTGGGGCTCGAACCCACAAACCGAGAGATCATGACCTGAACCGAAGTCAGACACTTAACCGACTGAGCCACCCAGGTGCCCCTAAAAATAGATTTTAGCAGAAGGCTATGTGACTTTATCCTGTTTCGGTTATCAATCACTGCATACCAGCTATCCTGACCTAAACTAACAATCATTTTCTTTGTTCTGATGTTTGGAATTTGGACAGGGCATGTGGGATCAGCTTGTGCCTGCTCTATGGGTTGTCCACTGAGGCTGGGACTTCTGAGGTGACTTCTTCAGTCACATGCCCGACAGCTAACTAAAACATCTGGGCGCTGGTGAGAACAGTTTTACTGGGGCCTATAGCCAGGAACTCAGTTCTTGCTGTTGATTAGGCTCCAAGGTCCTACCCCACATCCCCTTCCCAGGTGGCCTCTCCCCCAGGGCAGCTGCACCTCTTATGAGGCAGCTCAAAAGGGGAAAAGAATTGCACGCGTGCACGTGAGAAGCAGCATGCAGTATCCCGAGAAGGGGAATTGCTGGGGCCGCCTTTGGAGACCAGTTCCCTCAGCCTCCAATGAATGTGTTCATCCAGCCTCCTGCCAGTTAGTCTCCTAATCTCGGTTTTGGAACAAACCTCTCTCTAAATAGTCTGCAACCTTCCACAGTGACACGTACACGCATTCTTAGGTGAACATGTTAGTTTTTCATTTAATCCAGATACTTACTCCACACAGTCTTTCTAAACTGGAAACATACAGATTCCAAATCATCTTGGAAATTATATCCGAGACATCTCTGAAAGGTGTGGATTATAGGAGCACCTGGATGGCTCAGTCAGATGGGGAGATGGCTCAGATGGGGAGAGGATAACAGGAAACATCTTGGAGAAGGTTCTATTTGTCCTTGCCTACTGTTCTCTTCCTTTAAAATAAGATTAAAAATATATACATATATGTGTGTGTATGTATTTTTTTTCATAATTAAAATTAAATAAATCAAAGAGATTTTCAGATTTAGGCCTATATATAAGATTGTGGGTGAATTTTTCCTGTCTTTCAATTTATCTAGGCTTGGGTAAACCTGAGCTTGTGTTATATTATATTATATTGTCTGATAATATATATTAGAGTTTTGGGAGTGTTATTCCTCTTTAATGATGGTTATAAAAGTACAGAAAGAAGACACTCTGCCAAACAAGCTTGTAGGAATTTATAATCCAAACTAGGGGTCAGCAGATTTTGTCTGTAAAGGGCCAGATAGTAAATATTTTAGGAACCATCAACCATCCAGTCTCTGTTGCAGCTGTTTAGTTCTGCCCCTGTAGCACGAAAGCAGCCATAGGGACTTCTGTATTAGGGTCACTATGTGGTTATTCCAATAAAACTTTATTTACAAAAATAAGTGGTGGGCCAGATTTGGCCTGTAGGCCATAGCTTGCTAACCCTTGATCTAAAAGAAAACTATAGAATACTAAATCAGAAGCTTTTATCTAGAATCACAGTGAAAGATAAAAGGTTTACTTTTCTCTCCCAGTTTCATTTTATGGGTTTACTGATCTGTTCTATAAAACGTGGGTAGATAATAAAAAGGAGCCACAGGAAGTATAAAAAGATACAGAACACTGAATAATGAAGCAGTGAATGGCATCAGGCTACCCTTTGGGTATTTGCACCCTAGCCCCTGTTGAAGTGGAATAAGTGATTTTGAAATTATGCACAGTAGGAAACAAGATAAAATCATCCTCTTGTTAACTTCTGTACTCTCTCTGCCCCCATCCCAATCTAGCTACCACTCCTGCAAAATTACCTTTCAATGATTACTTTTTAATTCTCTGACGAACGTCAAAATAGATGTTGATTGCTTTAAACAGGGTGAAGTTCCCTGTTAGTATTTTTTTTCCCTGCAAATTTTTAAAACAAGTGATATCTTGGAAAATATCCAAGAAAAACTTTGTGCCCCTCATGAGATAATTGACAATAACCTGAGGTGTTCCAAAATCTAGGTTGGGAATTATTGTCCTAAGGAATTGGGAAAAAGAAATTGAGACTGGCAGGTAAAATCTGTACATTAATATTTTATTCGATTATGTTAAAAGATCTGTTCCATCATCTGGGTTTTACCTTCTGCTACTGCCACTCAAAATCCTTATTATTTAGACTTCCCCAAGGAGCCTATTAGGAGTTTTACAACTTTTGTTAATTTTTTTTTCATTATAAGACAATGTATAACAGTTGTGGAAAATACAGAAAAGAATGTACTCATAATTCAACTAGCCAGAAATGACCAATATTAAGATTTTAATGTATTTCCTTTCTATACGTTCTTGGATATTTAACATAGTTGATATACAATTTTTTATCCTACTTTTCAACTTGCCATTATATCACAAGCTTTACCCAATGATGTAGAGGATAAATGGCATTCTTATAATATGGATGTTCCATAACTTAGTAAATCCTTACCTGAATTAGTTCAGTTGTTTGCACATTTTGTTGTCATAAATAGCACTGGCATACACATCTTTGTAAATAACTCTTTGGAGACTTATTTGATTATTTCCTTATAAACATTTCTTAGAAGTAGAATCACAGGTTATAGATATATTTACATTTTTAAGTCTCTTGATAAGTACTAATAAATAGCTTACTGAAAGACTAAAGCAGTTGATATATCCCCCAGTAGTATGTAAAAACATTGAGCATTATTAATTTAAAATTGTACCTTTTGGGGGCACCTGGGTGGCTCAGTCAGTTAAGCATCCAACTTCAGCTCAGGTGATGATCTCATGGTTTGTGGGTTCGAGCCCCGCATCAAGCTCAGTGCTGACAGCTCGGAGCCTGTAGCCTACTTCAGATTCTGTGTCTCCCTCTCTCTCTGCCTCTCCCCAACTCATTCTGCCTCTCTCTCTCTCTCTCTCAAAACCAGATAAACATTTAAAAAAATTAAAATTGTGCCTTTTGTTACTTTAATTTGCATATTTTGGTTACTAGTGAGGTTGGTAAAATATATTCATTAACCTTTTCTTCCTTTAAAAATTATTTATTTTCCTTTCCCATTTTACTGGGTTTGCTAATATTTTTCTTATATGATTGTATGGTTTCTTTATCCAGTATGGCCCTTATGCAATTGTTGGATGTTTTTGTTGAAAATATTTTCTTGGCTTGTTATTGCCTTTCATTTAAAAAAAAAGTATGAAAAATTAAAATTTTTACTTAGTAACACTATTACAAGTATTTTTCTTTTTTATTTCTTCCATTGCTTTTAATCTTAAGAAGTTGTTTCTTAACCTATGTTATCTTCTAACATGCCATATTAGGCCTTCTAACTTCTTGGTGACTTGATGTTTTTACATTTAATTCTTTCAGCTACCTGGAATTAACTTTGATATAGAGTGTAACTTTGCCAGGATCTAGGCCAATGCATGGTATAGACACATACGGTCCTCTCTAACTCAGGGATTCCTCCTTAGGTCTCCTGTTGTTCTTGCCTTTACTTCAGGGTTTCTTCCTCCATGAAGCAGCATTTTTCATCTTGGGGCTTTTGGTGTCATCTTAGGACTTTGGAGTGCCCTGTGTGGCAAAGTGCATGCATTCTTTTCATTTCTCTTTCTTTCCTCCACAAGGCTTAGTAAATCACTCTACTCAGACCAGCCCAGTCCCATATGTCTTTACAGGAGGCTGGCACCTGTTATGTTTCATTTAAAAGCTACTCAAAGGAGGGGTGCCTGGGTGGCTCAGTCGGTTAAGCCTCTGATTTCTGCTCAGGTCATGATCTCACGGCTCTTGAGTTCAAGCCCTACAGCAGGCTCTGTGTTGACAGCTTGGAGCCCAGAGCCTGCTTCAGGTTCTGTTGCCTACTCTCTCTGCTCCTCCTCCCCCTACAAAATAAATAAACTTTAAAAAGAAATTTTAGGGGCGCCTGGGTGGCTCAGTCGGTTAAGCGTCCGACTTCGGCTCAGGTCATGATCTCACGGTCCGTGAGTTCGAGCCCCGTGTTGGGCTCTGTGCTGACAGCGCAGAGCCTGGAGCCTGCTTCCGACTCTGTGTCTCCCTCTCTCTCTGCCCCTCCCCTGTTCATGCTCTGTCTCTCTCTGTCTCAAAAATGAATAAACATTAAAAAAAAATTTTTTTAAAGAAGTTTTAAAAAATGAAATAAATAAAACTTACTCAAAGACTCAGTTCCCTAAAAATTTCTTCTCTGAGTTTTTATTGATGTCAGATATACCTGTTATTTCTTCTCTTTGCATTAAACACCCTCTCCCAAAAGCCTTGCTAAAAAACGCGCATTCACCTCAGCAGAGCAGCGTACTGTATTAGTGTCCTGTGGCTGCCGTACCAAATTACCACCCAGTTGGTGGCTTGAAACAACACAAATGTATTCTCTCACCGTTCTGGAGGCTTGAAGTCCATCCTTCCTCTGATGGCTCCAGGGAAGGTCTTTCTTTGCCTCTTCTGTGCTTCTAATTGCTGCCAGCAACCCTTGTGTTTGTTGGTTGGCAGCTACATCTCTCCAGGCCCTGCCTCTGCTGTCGCATAGCTGTCTTCCCTCTGTATCTGCGTGTGTCTGAGTCCTTGTGTTCAGATTTCTCTCTTCTAATAAGGACACCAGTCATTGGATTAGGGCCTACCTCAATCCAGTACGACTTCACCTGAATTGAACTAATTACATCTGCAAAGACTCTATTTCAAATACGGTCACATTCTGAGGTTCTAGGGGCACAGGAATTTTCAGAGAACATTATTCATCCCAGTACAGATAGTAAGCGAATAGTTCTTTCCTGTTATTTAGCTTTATTAGATCACTTTTTCTGTTTAACAGTTGATATGGAACCACTAGAAAATCCTGGGATCTGTAGTGAGGAGGCAAAGGGAGAAACCAGCAGAGAGAGCCAAGGGAGGGGTGGCAAATGTCCGATCCTACCCCTTTGCCTATGGCTGGTCCTGTAACCAGGTAAATAGTAAATCCACACGTGTTTTGCTTTCTCAGTAACTTGCTTGTGGTTGAAGTGGCGAATCCAAGTGTTTAGTTAGGTTGATCAATATCTTCTTTTCCTATTAGTAACACATAAACTACTGGATGGTTAAGTGAAAGGACAAAATGAGTAATCCATTAGAATGATTCAGGTAATGGTTTGATATCAGATCTTTTTGATTTTCAAAAAAACGTATTATATAAATTAATAGTAATTGCAATTATATGATTTTCTCATTTTTGAAGTCCAGTGAATGTTGTAACTGCTAAATTTTAGAGGGAGAGAATATACTTCATTTTGATTATTTCCGAAATAGAAACCCTAAGATTCTATTATCTTAACGAGAAGAGAGGATGACAGATTGGGGAATTAATTTTGCTAATAACATCATTTTGATTCTCTTTAGTAAAATGCAATTGCAGAAGTTGGGGAAATGCCAATAGCCTTTTTCTTCCATTATAAATATGGCAAATAAAAATTTTAATGAAATTTATATATCTACTGTTTAATTTTATGAATTGCTCATTTTTGAGAAACGTGTGATATGTCCCACCATTATCTGGCTTATAGAACACAAGTTTAATTCCTTTTGGAAATATTGGCAATATTTAAAAATTTTTATTAAAAGCAGTATGAAGATATTTTTAAGTGAAGAAAATGAATATAGTTGTTCTTTTTTTTCTGTTAGCTTGTGCCTGATATCCACGAGTACTGTGAAGGTTGCTACCTTCATCTTGAGGGCAGAAATAAAGATCTCCTGTGTACACACAGAGCTCATTCAGTCCCAAGTCCTCATTCTACCTGATGAGACGACACTCCCTAATTTAAAATTCTATTAAACAGGGGCGCATGGGTGGCTCGGTTGGGCGACCGACTTCGGCTCAGGTCATGATCTCTCAGTCTGTGAGTTCGAGCCCTGTGTGGGGCTCTGTGCTGACAGCTCAGAGCCTGGAGCCTGTTTCAGATTCTGTCTCCCTCTCTCTCTGCCCCTCCCCCGTTCATGCTCTGTCTGTCTCTGTCTCAAAAATAAATAAACGTAAAAAAAAAATTAAAAAAAAATTCTATTAAACAAAATAAATAGTTTCTTGGAGTAGACTGTGTTGTGGTTTAGTGACTCAACTCTCTGTCAGTGCTAGAAGCCTGGATTCTTAATCAGACAGTGCCACATGAAAAAACTTGTTTTATATCATCCCTGATCAAAAAAAAATCATTTATTTTATACCCACTGAGTACAGATTATAGGGATAGAAGACAATATGGTTTTTAACTCCTAAAAAGCCCAAAACTGAATTGAGGAAAAGATATATGTTCACCTCATATGAACACTTAACAAATAATGCTAGGTTGAACCTTATTTGACTGGTTTTGACCTATAAAAATGTTACTTCCTAACATTCAGCCTGAAAGTTCACAACCAGTTACTGTCACTCACCTGATTTTTGCATGTCCTTTAGTCCTTTATGTATTGAGAGCAGTTGTGCACAAAGGCCTGTCTGGCACCTCGGCACTCAGCCTAGGGAAGTGTGGGGCCAGTGTTGTTTCCCTTCGAGAACTCTGCATATTTTACATATGCTGTGCCGCCTCTTCTGCCTTCTCTTGTTTCTTTTCAGCTACGTTACTTCCACATGTGGGAATTTTCTTTCCTCCTAAGCATATTATCCTCACCTTATTTGCAATACTTTCCTCTCTTCCTCTTTCTTTCCACTCTTAGCCAAAGAAAATCTCTCCCTTCTCCTTCACTTCCTTTCCTTCCTTTTTTTCTTTCTATTCTTTGTGTCAGTTTCCATTCTGTTGTGAATCATGATCATGTAGTTGGTGGATGTAAGGCCCAAGAGCAAAAGCTAGTGATACATTTGTAGAGAAGAGAAAACCTTAAGTTTTGCTGTGAAACAATAGTAATCTAGATCTGGTAACAATAAAAGCCCTATAAAGTCACTTTATAATCTCTGAAAAATGATCTGACCATTATCTCTTCTTAATTGAATATGCTTTTTCTCAGTAATCCCTATTCCAAAAAGAAAATAATCTGTCGTTGAGAAAAAGAAATACTATTTCTAAGGCTGTTTTATTACTTTCTTGGTTTTGTTTTTGTTTTTTGGGTTTTGTTTTGTTTTATTTTTTTGCTATAGTGTACTATTTTAGCTACATGAAATCAGGTTTTCATGTAGCTTATCCGGAAATCTTACCATCATTTATAATATTGTACTTACTGGATAAAAGGCAGTTACCTTAAAAAAAGTTTTTGGAACACAGCTCTTTGGTTAGTTGGGATTTCCTTTAGTATAAAGTAGATACCTAAGGGGGAAAGAAACACAAGATTCATTACAATCAGTGGTGTTGTGGAATAAATGAATTTTGAAATTAGACTTAATAGAATTTGATAGCCAGAGATTGCAAGGAAGTCAGGGGAAAGAATTAATAGGAAAACCAAGCAAAGAATAAATCATGAAACAAGTTGTGCCTAAGGGAAGAGCAGACAAATCTCTCTGACCACAACTGAGGGAAGAAAGGGCTTGGAGTGGCAGTAGAGTACCCTTCGTCGGGAATTTGGAGTTTGTTGCTAGCATCTCTGTAAGGATTACTTTATCAAACTAGATGGAGAGTAGTGATGACCTCTTTTTGCCTCATACACCTTAGAGGATTTCAGTTCATGGGAGCCAAGGGTAGAAATATAAGTCTATTCTCAGATTCGGCTTGTCATTGTCTTCAGTCAGCAAATCCATATTCCTGCTGTGTCTGTAATATGTTTTGCATTATTACTTCTTGTTAGAAATGATTTTGGGGGGGGAGACGCAGAGAGACAATATTGAGAAGGCTTCATGCCCAGTGTGGAGCCTGACGTAAGGCTCGATCTTACGAGTGTGAAATCATGACCTGAGCTACCCAGATGCCCCAGCTTAACCTGCTGAGCCACCCAGATGCCCCAGAAATGATTTTTAAGCTTACTTATTTATTTTGAGAGAGAGAGAGAGAGAGTGAGCAGGGGAGGTGCAGAGAGAGAAGGAGAGGAGAGAGTCCTAAGCAGGCTCTGCACCACCAGCACAGAGCCCAACACGGGGCTCCAACTCACGAAATATGAGATCATGACCTGAGCCAAAGTCAAAAGACAGACGCCTAACCAACTGAGCCACGCAGGCACCCCAGAAATGATTTTTAATTAGAGTTTTCTTTTGTAACATTAGCACGAGTTAAAGACACTGATTGAACCCATCATTAAATAAATGATGACAATTCTAGTCACTACCAAAGGACGGATTTAGGAGGCCCTTGAGCAACTTTGGTCTCTTATAGAGTTTGCATGACTGGTGCAGATGGATGGGGGAAGCCAAAGATGTAATTCAGACAATTATGTACTAATTACCAATCATTTTGCATTAATCATTGAATAACAGCCAGGTATTTGGAAATTGAATAAATCAAACGTGATGAAATTGACAGTTGAAATTGGAAACTAATGTAAAAACTAACATCCATAAGAATTATCTTGAAAAAGTGAAAGAAAAAGAAAGAAAGAAAGAAAGAAAGAAAGAAAGAAAGAAAGAAAGAAAGAAAGAAAGAAAGAAAGAAAGAAAACTCATTCTCATATTTTGAAATAATCTCTTTGGGGGCGTCTGGGTGGCTCAGTCGGTTGAGCGTCTGGCTTCGGCTCAGGCCATGATCTCGCAGTCCGTGAGTTCGAGCCCTGCGTTGGGCTCTGTGCTGACAGCTCAGAGCCTGGAACCTGCTTTGGATTCTGTGTCTCCCTTTCTCTCTGCCCCTCCTCACTCATGCTTTGTCTCTCTCTCTCTGTCAAAAATAAACATTAAAAAAATTTTTTTAAATAAAATAAAATAATCTCTTTAGTTTCATATTATCATCAAAGGGCTTTTACTAGAAGCACCATATTGTGTGTGAGAAGGTTTAATATGTCTCATAAGTAATATTCAAAGACTAAATCCTCACTTCTAGGTTTATAAGATGTATAGAACACTGTATAGTAAGAACTATTGAGTAGAGCCTTTAAATCTTGGAATTATGGCTGTGAGAATTTTGAGAGTACTTGATTTGTAGGAAAAGGAGATTATTTGTGAGTTCAGGAAATACAGTAAATGGTAAAAACTTTTGATACAAGGAACAATTACACAATTATTTTGAAACTTTTTGCTTCTAAAGTTGCTATAAAATAATAATGCTTGGAGCAATGTAAGCATTATCAAAGCTCAAGATTGGTAAAGATAATTTTCTCTGAATGCCTGGAAGGACTAACGAAATCAGACAAGTTTGGTGCCAGGTTCTTTAGGGACCCTAGAGTGTCCTAGACTCTTACTAATCGTAGTTGGCACCAGAGTCATTTTGGACTATTGAGCTAGGTGGGGCGAAGGTAAATAAAGGAAGCAGGTGATACATATAAAGGTGCTATAAAGTCAACTTCAAAGTGTGTGACATCACCATAGACTTCTGGAAAATAACAACAGATGGACCAGCCTAGCTGCAACTATTGTGGTTAGGAAGAGGTGCTTTTGAACCAAAGCTTTATACAGACATTATTTGAAATAGTCACGACAGCACAGGCTCTGCAAGCAGCTGCTGTAGTTATGAGTCAAACCATCTTTGCAGAAGGGGCTTCATATTGACTCACCCAGTAAACCCTAGCTGAACATCTGTGATGTGACAGATGTGGTTATATGCCATGGCAGAAACAGAGAGAACCAGACACTTGAACTCCATGAGGAACTTACTCTCTGAGATAAAAGAACTTACTCTGTGAGAGAGGCATCAATGATTATAATGAAACTACAAGATAGCAAAACTGCCTGTACTGTAGGGTGTGTAAGGGAGCTATGTTTGGAAAGATGGACTGCATCCAGAAGATGTAAGAGCTTGAATATGGGGCTATTGTGAACATAGTGCTGACCCATCTAATAGTTTTGAAATAAGAGAATACATCGGAAAGATCAATCTATAGTATTAGAGCAGGTTAGGGGATACAGGAGAGAAGGTAGCATAAGATAACTAGAAAACTTTCTAAATTGAAGAGATAATGAAGTTGGGGACTAGGATAATGAATGGCCAATTGAATGGACAAGGGTAGATGGCTGTCATTCTGGTGACGTGGAAGCAACACGTTTCATATATTTATACCCCACCACTTCCTCCTCCAAGGGATTTGTGGTAGTTTCTATCCAATTAGCGATGTAAGTAGGTGAAGATGAGAAAACTAAAGGAATAATAATGTGATGAGACCTGAGAGATCATTACTTTACAGAAGTGTACATTCATGAAGTTCTATATCATTACTAAAATTGACTCATGATCAGGTGCACAGTCTACATTGTCTGAAAGGCAGCAAGCAAGGAAAAGAAAAGGTATTTTGGCATTTAAGAATGAGAGAAATTTCTCCTTTCAGGCCCCATAGAGAAACTATTAAGTAGGATGTTGGCTAACACCCTTCTCAGCTTCCCTGCAGTGCATCCAACAGAGGCTCTTACGTGCTTGTGTCTTTAGTGTCTCTCAAAGCAAGTCAGGTATGGTGACAAAGGGCCCCTTGACCAGTAATCAGAGATGGGGTGATGGGAGAGGAGAGCCCAGGGATGACTCCCCAGTGTTGCCTCTGATGATTTAGGGTTGGTTTTCTACACTTGTAACATATAATCATATTCTGCCAGGCTTCCTGCTCCTTGCCTTCCCCGTGGTAATATAATCACCACTAGCTTTGTTTTGTGTTGCAAAGGATAGCAATTTTAAAAACTCTCTCTTGCATTATTCATTTGTTATTTATAAGCTTAGGAAGGTCATTAGACAGTCTTTCTTTGGGGATTATATATGCCCTCAAAAGAAAAGCTACATTTGCTCTTCTCTGCCATTAGATTATAGGAACTCAGGTAGCCTTAGAAGGAAAATACCAGCAATCAAGAAAACTTCTTTCATATTTTAACAACTAAACTTGTCCAACCTGAATGTTATAAAGAGAAGTTGAAAAAAATACCATGATCTTCAGCTCCTCTAAATGAGAGCATGTGCAATCATGCATGAAACACGAGTCTCCTAATGAACCTGAGCCCCTCCTTGAGACACAGACCTCAGTTCCTCAGTTCTCCTGGGGTTTGGGACAGTTGTTCCCCCAGGTTTTTTTGGTCCCCTGTCCTCTTGGCTCTTTCCCAGAATGAGATATTTCCTTCCTCTGGGAACATCAACAATAAAGCTAAACCTTGCTGAGCCCAGCCTGGTTCTGGGTGGCTTCATAGTTTATTAATCATGGAGAGTGATTCCAAATGACCAAAACGTACGTATTATTGGTTCTGAGATAGCTTGGTTAAATTTCACATACCCTGTAGTATCCAAAGTCTAGATTTCACAAAATGAAATTATTATGGCAAAGGTCCCCAGCCTTTGTTGGAGAGATGATCTGCATTCCAGTCGTCAGATAGGAAGGGAACTTGGACATTCTGCCCCACACAACATATTGGTAGATGGCCCCAAGCTTTCAAGCTGCCATTTAAAACATTGAGGGGCCCAGGGGGGTAAAGGCTGATTGGACTAAAATGTTACTTTTTATTAAAAAGAGAGAGAGAGAAGACTGCTCTTGTGCAACCAGTAGATGGCAGAGTTTCCGCATTAAAAACTATTAACCATTTGCTGAGCTCAATACCTACATTAATGTTGGAGTATTCTTTGGATTGCTAACACTCTGAGGATGTTTTGGATTTTTAAAACTTGAATGAACATAGAAAATTATATTTATTTCTCCATCCAGCTGGGGATTTTGTGATCATGAAACTCATCTGCAGAGAATTTGAGATTAGTCTCTGAACTGGGAGTCAAGTGGATTATGTACTCCCATTTTTGCCATTCTTGTTTCTATATCATTACACAGTTGAGACTGATAAATATGCTAGCTCCAGCGTAACATCCATATGATACCCAGTGAGGTATTATGCAGGAAATGTTAACTGGCATTCATATGCATGATTAAAATAACTGGTACTTACTGAGCACCTAGTATGTGCCAGTACTAAGCTAATGAGCAGTAGCTAATTTTTATGAGCATTAGCTGATTTAATTCTCATGACAGTCTGGTTATTATGCCCATTTTGCAGATGAGGAAGCAGAGGCTTAGAGAAGTCAAGTAACTAACCAAGGTCACATAGCCAATCGCTAGCCTGGTATGACTTGAAATCTGAGTGTATGCCGTAGCTATATTTCATCTCCTATTCAGCTGAGAAAAATAGAAGTCTGCATACAACATTGCTTCCGAAAGAAAAACCCATTCTGTAAATTTAAAACACTCTGTTTCCAAGGTAAATATATATGTTTGTCTGTTTGTTTTGGAGATAGGACAGATTTACATAGCCTTATGCTGACACTGTCATTTGCCTCTTTGTGAGCCTTGGCATAGAAGTCAGACTTCCGGTTCCATGCACATGGGTAATCAGCAGGCCCACAGTTCTGTCAGCCTCATGGTTTCTCAGAGCCACTGTCCCTTCAAATCTGCAATGAGGGACTGCACCGGGTAATCTTTAGGGCCTTTTCAAGTCTAGAATGATCTGGTGGTATGTGTCCGTAATCTGAGTTGCTCAGGAAATGGTAGCTCTCTACCATTTAGCAATTGCAGCAAAAAAACAAAAACAAAACAACAACAACAAAAAACAAAAACAAAAAAACCAAAAAACTACACATACTATTAGCTTGTTCATGAATTAAAAGTTTTCTCTCTTTGTTCATGGCCAGAAAACTTATGTAGCCATACAACCACAGCCTTGATTCAGAAGAATGATTCTAATATCTGGTGTTTTAAACTCTCATGAGGAAATAATTCAGTGCAGCTGGAAATCCCTTCAGTAACTTTGAAATCATGGCTCCAAGGCCTACCAGAACACAATAAGAATTCTTTGAGTAGACAATAGATGGCAGTACAGCATCAACTTATACCCTGTAGTTAAACCTAAACCTTTAGTTTTGTGTCACATTTTATTATTTTTCATGTACATTATCTTTGAAGCAAGAATTATTAGATAAAGAAACTCATTTAACTTGCTTTTTATTGGGATACATGTATTAAAATGCTTGAGCAACAACTTGATGGAGTAGACGAAATTAGGAAAACATGAAGCAGAGTTATAGGAAGCAAATGAGACTTACACTTCATGGGCCACTCCCAAGGCTTCAGGAGAGGCCCTAATGTTATAAATTTTGAAAAAGTAAGATGCCTTGTTACCTTTCTCTTAAAGAGGGTCTCTCAAATTATATAAACTTCAAGCCTCACAAAGCTTGGATTTGTCTGGAAATAGCCATGTGGCTTTTAACGTAGGAAAGTGTAGACAGTCTTGCCATTATTAATTTTATACCAATTTAATCTCCAGGGAAAAGGGCACTCTGGTTTTTAAAACCAAGCCAAATAAAAAGGAAACAGAGAGAGTAACTGGCACATATTCCACTTATTTATGAATCTCAGTAAAATGAAAGACTTAACACTGAAACTCTTTAATTTCTGGCAACATATCTTAGCTAAAATAAGGAAAGTACAGATTATAATTAGCAAAGTAATAAATTATTTTCTGCTAAACCTCCAGACCGGTATGACAGTGTTTAGGGGATTTTATTTTATTTTGTCTTATTATTTTTTTTAACCCAAGAGATGTTGTCCTTAGTAAGAGACCAGTAGTGACTATTCACAAAGAAAATTGTACTTCATTTACAAATCTTAAATTTCTCACCAAAGAGCCAAGCTTAGCCTTTCCTATAACTAGCCATAGCCTACTCAGGAGTTAAACTAAAATTTACCCTTTAGGAAGGAAAAAAAATAACCTTTCTGATTGACCTTTTGTGTTGCAAACACTTACTAAGGTTGACTTTTAGGTTAGGGAGATTTATCTGCATGTAGCTCCATATGCAACTATTATTTAGAATTAATAGTGCCCCTTTAATGAGCATCTTGTCTACCAGGTCTTAATATCCTTGAGGGCAGAATGTCACTTTGTTCATCTTATGCACTTTGACACGTGACACAAAGCAAGAGATGTACAAATGCTTGCAGAAGGAATGAATGCTAGATGCTATTAAGAAGTTACCATAGGAGGGCACCTGGGTGGCTCAGTCAGTTAAGCATCAGACTTCAGCTCAGGTCATGATCTCACAGTTTGTGGGTTCGAGCCCTGCATCAGGCTCTGCGCTGACCGCTCAGAGCCTAGAGCCTGCTTCGGATTCTGTGTCTCCCTTGCTCCCTGCCCCTCACCCACTTGTGCGTGCCACACATGCTCTCTCTCTCAAAGCATAAATAAAAACATTTAAAAAAAATAAAAATGAAAAAAGGTCTTAGGAACCTTCTGGCATGATTCTAAGTCTACTATTTCTGTGTACTATATCGTGAAGATTGGTTTCAGCAGACACACTTGCACAATAAATTTCCTATGAGTACAAGGTCTGTGTCTGACACTCTTGAGAGGAACTAGAAATGCTTGTGGGGTAGCCTGAGCATCTGGGGTTAGGTGACAAGCTGTCCTGAAGTTGAGCTCTCCTTGTGAAGCCCTCCCAGCCCACACATCCTGTGGCCTTCTTTATCTCCCAACCGAGTCCTGGAGCCAAGTTTGAAATAATGGCACCTGTGATCAGGTGCACAGCCATACTGCCTGTATCTGGGTCAGGAGGAAAGAGAAGTCAGCCAATACATCCTCATCCTCCTCCCCTCAAAGGAAGGTTGGGGGTTATTGGCTGTGCTACAAACACTCAGCATTTCCTGTTTCAGAAATACGGGTGAAGCAACCACCTTCCCTGGACTATCTGTAATAGCCTCCCCTTCTTCCAGCGATTGAGAAACTAGACCTACCTTCGATTTCTCCTGTGAATTATTAAAGCCTTGGATTTCCCTTCATTAGCATTCTTCATGCAAAGCCCTTATCCTGCTCCAGGATCTTTATCTAGTCTTAATAATACAGTTAAGAAATATATCAACCCTTGTATCACTTAGGATGCTCAATTGCAGATAATAGAGCGCACCTAACTCAAAATGGCTTAAAGGATAGAGATTTTATTATGTACCATAACAAGAACTCTAGAGCCAGGGCAGGTCTAAGATTGGTTAATTCAATTGCTCAGCAATATATTTGAAGACTCAAGCTCTTATATTTTTGTCCTGCTTTCTCCTCCATCTATTCTCCATAGGCTAATGCCACTCATGGTCCTAAAGTGGCAGTCACATTCATCATGTGCAGGCATGACACTGGTCTGCAGGGAAGAAGAGCTATTTTTTTCTGTAAACCTTCTTTTCAGAGAAAGACCTTTGACTGATTCTTTCAGCAGACTCCCTTACATCTCATTGGCCAGACTTGCACCAGATAAGTCAGGCAAAGTGCAATCTGTTTAGAGGGTCAGAGAGACATAAATCAATGGGGTAATATCAGCAACAGAGATATGTGTGGGTATATACCTAAAACAGTTACTGGTGAGGGGAATGGGACACCAGGATCAGACCAATCATATTTGACTACTGAGCCAAAAGTGGCTTTCTTTGAGGCACATGGAGGATGGATATCTGAACAAAATCAGTGTTATTAGCAAAGAAAAAGTACATGTGTGTGTGTTGGTGGGAGGTTGTCTGGTTGTTTGGATAAAGGAAATGGTTTGGGTAGACAACCACCAGAGTTTTCCAGAACACTCTGCCTTCATTTGTTTCCATTTCTTTTAAGTCTAATAAAATCCTGGGAATGATTCCCTTTCCTTGGCATTGTCTAGATCCCTCTCCTAACGGATTCAGTTCCTACTTTCTTTCCAATGTTCAGGAAATTTAAAAATTTCCTGCTTTCTTTTCTTAAAAGCATTGATAGCAGAGCACCAAGAAATCATAAAGTGAAATTGGATTGCTTTTATGCCTAAACCTGTCTATAACTACTATTTACCTACTATCTAGCTCTAAGTTGTTTCTGCATAGGGTTTACAAGAGTTCTGTTGGCCACATGGTGAAGTCATCAAGGTTTATTGCTGAATGTGTATGAGAGTACCAATTATCTACAATCTTGTGTACGTTTTGAAGAATAATTCCTTATTTGGGCTAATTGGAAATGTGGAGACAGAGATGTGCCGTTGGGTTTCTTGAGTTTCCAGAGTTCTTGATAGGTTATTGACATAACTATGTATTCATTCTTTCCAGAGCTTTGGAGGTAGTGGACGGAGGCCATGTGGCTCCAGAGTGCCAGAGAGTTGCATTGCACCGTGGAGAATCCCAGTTCCTTCACATCACCAGTGAGGTGCCTGGTCCTTTACCTATGGAACCTGGAATGTTTAAAAAGGTAATGCTTCATTTCCAATATTTGGCTCCCACCAACAAACACTTCCATGAGTTAAAACATGGTAAAATAGGGGTGCCTGGGTGGCTCAGTTGGTTAAGCATCCAACTCTTGATTTTGGTTCAGATCATGAACTCACAGTTCATGAGACAGCCCTGCATCGGGCTTTGTGCTGAGAGCGTGGAGCCTACTTGGGACTCTCTCTCTTTCTTTTTCTCTCTGCCCCTCCCCTGTTCTCTGTCTCTCAGAATAAATAAACATTTTAAAAAATGGTAAAATAGCCCCTGTCTGACTGAAAACCACATACTTAAAAGGAGTATGAATTATAGAAAGGGCATTACATATCAAAGCACCATGATAATAAATAATGAGTCTCAAGGGATGAGCGTGAATCTTTGCTCTGTGCTAGCTTCAGATGTCCTTCCTCATTGCCATAGGTGCCTTTCGCCTGCTTTTTTTCTTTTTACACAGATTGATTTAACTCAAAGGTATACAAAGAAGTAGAACATCAATATTTGGAATTCCCATAAAAAGCATTTATTCTATTTCCTACTGCAACAATATTAGAGTTGTTATCATTAAATCAGCAATCACTTCTTAATATCTAAATGTTTGCACAGAAAGTTCTGACTCAATTGTATTGCCTTAGAAAAAGAGCTTTCCCCAAAGTGGGAGACAGAGAAGCATATGCATGTTAAACACATTCATTCACTCATAAAATGATATTACTCACGCACCTGTCTGCAGTAGGAAAGTTCAATAATGTCTTTACTCATAGTGTGAGAGCTGGTTTAGCTGCCATGCTTTGAAGGTTGGAAAGTACACTTCTTGTTACAACCTACTACTATGAGATCAGTGAGGGTTGCCATATTGTGTCATGAAAGAAACCCTCCCCCCACCAAAAAGAAATTTGCTTTAGTAATGCTATGTCCTAAAAATTAATAATTAGTGCAAGATGAAAAGTCTTAGAGATTGGGTGTACAACAATAAGAATATACATAACGCTACTGAACTGTGTACTTAAAATGATTAAGACAGTAAATGTTATCTTATGTGTATTTTACCACAGTTTGGAATAAAAAATTTAGGGGTGCCTGGGTGGCTCTGTTGGTTGAGTGTCCAACTCTTGGCTTCAGCTCAGGTCAGGATCTCACTATTTGTGGGTTCAAGCCCTGTGTCGGCCTCCATGCTGACCATGTGGGCCTGCTTGGGATTCTCTCTCTCTCTCTGTCTCTCTCTGCTCCTCCCTTGTGTGCTCTCTATCTCCCTTTCAAAATAAATAAATAAACTTAAAAAATGTATTTAGAATGCAATTTTTTAATTACTTAGTAATATAAAGCACTAAAAAAAGTGGGGGGGGGGACATAAGATTGTTAGTTCTGAGGCGCCTGGGTGGCTCGGTCAGTTGAGCATCTGACTTCAGCTCAGGTCATGATCTCACAGTTCATGAGTTCGAGCCCTGCATCGGGCTCTGTGCTGACAGCTCAGAGCCTGGAGCCTGCTTCAGATTCTGTGTCTTCTCTTTCTCTGCCCCTTCCCTGCTCATGCTCTGTCTCTCTCTGTCTCTCAAAAATGAATAAACGTTAAAAAAAAAAAGATTGTTCTTATTTTGTATTTTATTAGAACATGATAAAAATAGCTAGGGAAATTCAGTAGGGAAGGTTTCTAACTCACAACAGCGTAATATCAATCAGAGTACCAGAAATACAAAATTAACTTTGATAAAATGTTAAAATAAAAAATCAAATTTAAATGAAAAAATTAAAAAACCTAGTTCACATAATTTATACTTATATTCAAATTGGTTTTACATTTAGTTTTTTTAATGAAAAATAGTGTATAACTGTAAACAAAACCTGATAAATCTAGTCACTAGGTCCTAACTAGAGGACTAGAGCTAGCTAGAGTTTCAAGTTGTTTCCTACATTTGTCCTTTAATAACTTAAAATAAAAGTGGGGCGCCTGGGTGGCTCAGTTGGTTGAGCGTCTGACTTCGGCTCAGGTCGTGATCTCACGGTTTGTGAGTTCGAGCCCCACGTCGGGCTCTGTGCTGACAGCTTGGAACCTGGAGCCTGCTTTGGATTCTGTGTCTCCTCCTCTCTCTGCCCCTCCCCTGCTCGTGCTCTGTCTCTCTGTCTCTCAATAATAAATAAATGTTAAAACAAATTTTTTTTAATAAAATAAAAGTAACTCTGTAGGTTTACTCAAGTCCAGGAAACAATTGGTGGCAGCATTCAGAGCTGGGGCACAAAACAAATCCTCCAAGAGGAATGGCCAAGGAGGGTATGTGGGGAGTGCCCTTCTCCCTTGGTTTGCAGCCCAACAGCAGTCCTGTCTGCTTCCCAGCACTGATATGCCATCTGGACATGGTTTCTCAAGCCTTGCTTGCTCTCCCAGGCTGCAGTCAAGGAGCTCTGGGTACTGGGCAGCCCTCACAGAGAGGCCCCAAGGCCAACCCAAGAGAGTTCAGTACTGCGACGGCAGGCAGAGGGTAGGAGACCCATCGGCAGGGAGGCTTGCAGCCAGAAACAGGTGAACTGGGAACCCAGTGTAGGAGGGAGCCAGAACAGATAGAAGAAGGGCGAGAAGCTGGAGAAGGAAGCAAGAAGCAGCAGTCTGTCATTCTGGCTACACTGTCTCCTAGCATCACCCGGGATAGAGTCAGCCAGGCACCACCTGTACTCTCTACTTGTACCTCACCTTTCCCCTCAGAGATGGCCAAATACCCATAGTAGGAAGGACTGGCTCTGAGGTCTGCTTCTGGGTCTTTCTATTGTCTCTGTCTCTCTGCCCCTTTCCTTTCTTCTTCCCATCCACCATCCCTTTTTTCTTATTCTTTGCTCTTTCTGAGCTCTGGCTATCTTGATCTTTCTCATCTGCGTATTCTACCAGCGCTGGAGAAAGAGAAAAGCAGTGGAGCAGACTTTATTTTTCCTGCTAATGTGTTCTCAACTTTGTCTCTTGAGATCCTGGCTGAAAGGAGTAAGTGGACCATTCTCAAAAGGGCAAGACATCTCCCCACAGTGGCCTGGCCAGTATCATTGGGAAACAGAAGTTAACTCAACTTAGATTCTGGGTGGTTTATACCTACTGTGAGTGCCTGTGTGCTAGGGCACTTCCCATGCTTTCCAAAGTACCCTTCTCTTAGTCTGCTCTGCAGTGAGCCTTGTCACTTCCTTCGAGGATCAGCAGATTTACTAGGCTGGTGCATCAGGACCACCCTTGGCATCTTTCCCAAGCAGAAAGCCATAAATTCTTCTTAAGATTCCTGGGTTGATCCAACCCTCTTGGTTATAGCTATTTATTCAGATGAGTGTTTACATTTTTATTTGCATTAAAGTTAAGCAATTTCCCTTTCCCCACTCAACCAGAATTTATTCATTCTCTATATTTGTTCTGTACATTTTGTTATTGTATTTATTTATTTAAAATGCTATTAAAATTCCTAAGACATTCCTTAAAGCTGACAATGCTATATTGAATCCTTCAATTAAAATCCTCCATTTACTGTACCTGCTTATGTAAACAGAAATACGGATTTATAATTACAAGGATGGTATTGCCTCTCAAATGCATATATACATTAAGTAGGGGAAAAAGCGCAACAAAAATCAAGATAGAATATTACTAGAATTTAAATCTGAGATGAGAAAAATCACCAGGGATTTTATATTTATTTGTACAAAACTATCTTTCCTTTAAATGGCTGCATAAAATCTTTAGTCCATTTTAAACCAGAAGATATGTCTATGTAAAATGTTTATATTTCTAGCAGACCATTTTTTCATATTAGAGAAAAGCATAAGGAAGTGGCATCACTAAATGAAAACATATATTATATATATATATATATATATATATGACAATCGTGTTGAATAATTCATTCTTTGCATGTAAGGATATTAACAGTATAGATTATTGTGTTCTATTAATGTACTTATATTTATTATGTTATATTTTCTGCTTATTTCATTTTGTAAGTCAAAATGTCTTAATTCCACTACATGGAGGTATTTCTAGGACATGAAGGAACACCCTTTATTAATGAAAACATTTCTTTAAAAAAGAATAGAACAAGAAGACTGAGCAATGTATTGTTTCATTAAAATCAGCCTCATCAGGGGCACCTGGGTGGCTCAGTCGGTTGAGCATGAATCTTGATTTCAGCTCAGGTCATGATCTCACGGCTCATAGGATCAAGGCCCACGAAGGGCTCTGTACTGACTGTACACAGAGCCTGCTTCTGATTCTCTCTCTCCCTCTCTCTGCCCCCCACCCCCGGCTCATGCTTACTCTCTCTCTCAAAATAAATAAATAAATAAAAAAAAATTTTAAATCAGCATCTTCAAAGAAGGCAATTACCTTAATGAGAATTTCTATGATTTCTAGTATAAAAATTATTTGTCTTCAATTATAGTCACTTATTTTGATCTAGAAGATTGTATGTGACTATAGTGATTATGAGTAAAATTTTAATCATTCTAGAGCCTAGTTCAAACAAGCAAAATGGAATAAACAGGTATAGCAATTATTTGATTAATTCAAGCAAAAAACTCTTTTGCTTTAACCATTTGGATTCTTTCATTCTTGATGACCTGGATAAAGCCGCTGTGCATACCATACTGTCCGTAAGTATGTGTACACGTATATTTTTTAAAAGAAAAAATAAGCCCCTGCCCCCTTCCAAAATAAAAGGTAACTATGATCTATAGAGGAGAAAAAATTTTGCCACATCAGTGTTGTGCCTTCAGAAGTCACATGTACAGATTTTGCTTCTTGTCAGTGTTTCTCTGCCCCACCATTCAGGAAATATCTGTGACTCTCTAATCTCACTCTTGAGATTGGGATGCTCTCAAGTCATTAAAACAGACAGGTGTCTGCTCTAGTCTCGACTATCTCAGAAATGGTTCTACCATAATCACTTTTGACAGCTTTTTTATTGCCTAATTCATCTTCTAATTAAAGGTGGAACAGGGGCGCCTGGGTGGCTCAGTTGGTTGAGCGCCGACTTCGGCTCAGGTCATGATCTCTCAGTCTGTGAGTTCGAGCCCCGCATCGGGCTCTGTGCTGACAGCTCAGAGCCCGGAGCCTGCTTCAGATTCTGTCTCCCTCTCTCTCTTTCCCTCCCCTGCTCATGCTCTCTCTCTCTCTCTCTCTCTCTCTCTCTCTCTCTCTGTCAAAAATAAATAAACATTAAAAAAAAATAAATGTGGAACATTTTCCAGTTTCCAGCCTGGTTATTCTAGTTTAGTCAAGAAGTATAGCAGTCCAGTTCAACAAGCATTTATGGAGGTAGCAAAGAAGAAAAAAACATTTTCTAACACTTTCATTTTCCATGGTGGTTGCGCACTTAGAGAGGTGATGCCCCATTTCTCTGCCCACCCCATTATTTCTCCTTTCTCTCTCTCTCCAGCTGCTCCACATGGGTCCACTAATTTTTCTCTGAATGCTCAATCCTAGCCTTACCTCATTTCTTAGACTAGACAAGGTTCAAAATATGAAGTACTTAAGAGGCTTCAGACTTATTCACTCCACCCCCACCATGCTCCATCCCAGGGAACATCATATTGTATCTTGTCCACTGTTGGGTTGGCCTAGGACACATTACATGAACATTGATCACTGGGCTCCCTCATTTTGTCTCAAGATGCCCAGGCTGCTAATCTCACCAAGGACAGTTCTAAAATCATTGTACAAAAAGTAGGACTTTCCAAATCCTGAAGTCTAACCTCCAACCCTCACCCTGAGACTGAGGTATTTACTAAGGTTAGACCTTCCCAATAGTGACTTTCTTAATAGACTTGTGAGTATCATTCATCCATTCCAATGCTACATTTCACCTTCCGATTGGCACTGCACCTCCAATCGCCTGTGCCATCTGGTGTTGTGATTAGAGACTGCTGAGCCCTTGGATCTTCCTTGTCCCAAATGTCTGCTTTCATCACCAGCCAGATCTCACCACTATTCCACCCCACCTCACCCAGGACCTGCCCTATCCACACAGGTAGGTCTACTACCCAACTTCAATCTCTCACCTTTCTCAGACCATCTGCATGGCAGGAGTCCCTCTGTGTTCTATCAGTACTGATCTTAAAGTCTAGATATACTGTTAGAAAAAAAATAAAGATAGAGAACAATGTGTGTAGCATGTTACAATTTTGTGCAAAAGGTAGAGGATTGGAATAAGTGTATTCGCTTGTAGATGCATTAGGAAACTATGGAAGGGTACATGGAAAACCAATAATTACCTGTGATGGGGTAGAGGACAATGAGCAGATAGGAGACACGGGCAGGAGAGAGACTTTTTGCTGTATACTTTTTTATATTTTGAATTTGAATGTGAAGATACTGCATATTCAGGAAACTTCCGAAGATGGAGGAATGAATAAATATGATTTAAGTTACAGTGTGATTAAAGTTCAGTTGAAATGGTTGAGGTATGCATGTGTACTTTTTTATGATTCTTCGATTTGCTGTAATCTGTACCAGTCCTGACGTTATCTGAGGGGGCCGCTACTATTCCCAAGCGTGCATAGTGGGCCACTCTACTGCCTTTGCAAACATTCCTCCCCACGCCTGCAAAGTCTGTCCATGTTTTGTCTACTCATCCTTTAAGATCCTGCTCAAACAGCTCTTCCTTTGTGATGTCTGCCCCAGAAAAGTTGCTTATTTTCCTCTTTGCGCTGCCATTTACCTTGGCCGTACTCCAAACTCAGCACTTACCATATTGATTTACAAATCTCCTTCCTTACTGAACTAGGAGGCCCCAGGGTCAGACTGCATTCGTGTGGCTGGAACATTAGCTATACATTTTGCATGAATGAAATGCTGTATACTTACAGTAAAAAAAAGAAAAGAAAAGAAAAATAAATAGAACACAATGTTGTTGCAAATGTGCAGTGTTTCAGCTCTACTACAAATTTCATTTTTATTTGGGCTTTTAAAAGTAGAGCAGGAAAGCTCACCAAATATATGTATGCATATATACATAAATAAGCCATATGTGGGCAGCAGAAAGAGAATTGGCTGTTTCCACAGCACGCCTCCACCTTCTCTACGTTTGTGCTGTGGAATTACAGAGATCAAGATAGAGCTTGGTGGCATAGGGAGCACTTCTTTGTCTCTGAAAAAGCCTGGAATTATTGGGTGCAGCCAGAGCTGCCTTTGCTAAATAGGTTTCACAGCTGGGGCATTCTATAGCTTGGAGGATGTTGTTTTAATCCTAAGTACAGCATTATAAACAACAGGATATGATATACTCGTTTTCCCACCAAAGCTAAATATCTGGGTCTATAGGAAAAAGATTGATTTCCTATGTACAGCCAGCCTTGGAAAAATCCAGTCTATCTGTATCAATCTGTGGTACCACACATTTGAAGGTACTGTGGTCACTAGGATGTAGCAGGAAATGTGAGTGGCTTGTTTTTCTTTCCACTCTAAGTATATGTGTTGTCTTCCTTTGAGGTAATGACTGTGGGTGCTGTCATTTACATATGTATAAATAAACATATAAATATATATTAGCCAGTCCATTTCCTGTATTAATCCAAATTAGAAGGTTTTGACTGTGGCAGGGTTTTCAGGGTTTTTTTTTTAAAGCGTGATAATGCATTTATTATTTTTCTTCTACATATTATATTTGCTTGTCGCAAAAATTTCCAACTCTGAAACATACAAAATAAAGACTTAAATTCTCGCATCACCTTTGAAGATAACTAGTTTGGTGTGTATCTTTTCATAATTTTTTCTTATGCATTTATATAAACAGAGTTAGTCCATTTGTACTCTTCCTACCAAAAGGGATCATATGCTGCATACGGTTCTCTGACTTTTTTTTTGTTTATCAATCTTTATGATCATCTTCCCAAGTCACTATCTATAAATATGCCTCTTCTGAATCGCTACAGAGTATTTCATATATATAATAGAATGAATAGGTATACTGTTCTATAGTTTACCAATCTCTATTTATGGACATTTAAGTTATTTACACTTTTTTTTTAAAGTAAACTCTACCCCCAATGTGGGGCTCAAACTCATGACCCTGAGATCAAGAGTTGCATGCTAGGGGTGCCTGGGTGGCTCAGTCGGTTAAGTGTTTGACTTTGGCTCAGGTCATGATCTCACGGTTCAGTTCGTGAGTTCAAGCCCCCTGTTAGGCTCTCTGTTGTCAGCACAGAGCCTGCTCCAAATCCTGGTTCCTCTTCTCTCTCTCTGTCCCTCCCCCGCTCGTGCTCGCCCGCGCTCTTTCTCTCTCTCTCTGTCAAAAATCAATAAACATTAAAAGAAAAAAAGAGTTGCATGTTTTACCAACTAAGCCAGCCAGGTACCCCTATTTCCACTTTTTTTCCTCAATCAACAATGCTGTCTCAATGGGGGTGGGGGGGGGTTGACAGTATTTCTGTGGGACAAATTCCCTAGAAACAGAATTACTGATTCGAAAACACACTTATTTTTAAATGTTATAGATACTGTAACATATAACTATGACTTGATAAAAGATTTTATCAACCCAAGCTCCCAACCAAAGTGAATGAATGTGCCTATTTTTCTACCACCCTGTAAATGTTATATATAGTCAATCTTTTTCTCTCGCCAGTCTGTTGTAATCGTTGTTTAGATTTGCAGTTCTTAAGTTACATTACGTTAAGTTAAGCTCTTGTTTGTTGTTGTTTTTTGGCCACTTATATTCTTTCAGTGAATTGTCTTTTCATGTTCTTTGCTCATTTTTGTATTGGATTGTTTATCTTGCTGAAGATATCGTGATAAATTAATTATCATTGGTATCATAATTGATAAAAACCGTGTTCTTGTATGAGACATTTTAATCTTTTTGTGTGCTTCTTCTTCTGTTTAAATAACTTTGTTCTGTTATCCAACTAGGGTTTAAGTTTGTTATATTTGTGGGGATGTAAATGGCGGGGGTTTTGCGTGGGAGGAGCTATTAAGTAGTGAAAACCCTGAATGCTTCTCTGCCCTTACTGGAGAGGGGATATCAAGAGGGGGACTCCTGAATTGTTTTCTGGTCCTGCATGCAATGGAATTAAATGAAGGTCTCAGAAGAGTAATTGAAACGCTCTTTCCTCTCATTCATTCCTGTTCTGCTCCTGCATATCTTTCAGTCTCTTTCTTCAAATAAGTTTCTTGCACTTGCTATTAAAAATATTTACAACAATCTTAGACTCAAAGCATCAAACATTTAAACTGAAAACATTTAAATTAAAGTCCTTTGGGATTCTGTTTTCAACTCTAGTCAAGACAGATCCATTTCCTTCCAGAATCCTGGGTGGTGATCATCCTGACCAACATGCCTGGCTTGCTATAAGGAATCACTAATGATTGGAAAGCCTGGGGCATATACAAAGCTCTCTATAAGTAATAATTACTGTTATTGTTCTCTGACATCCTTAAATTTCAAACTGAATTCCTACAGCTAATGCAGTACAAGGGGAAATTAAAGCTCTTGTGACATCATACCCATAATAAAGAGGAGTCGCTGGCCAGTGATGCTCATTTGTTTTCGTGAGGACTTTGAGAGAGGATCATATCATCATTTTGGATGGAGAGGTGAAAAATCGGGGGGTTGTCACTTTGGAATTGATGAAGAGTTTTTCATATCATAGTAGGTCAGAAATCCCTCACTGGGGATCCCTTCTTTTGTTGAGAACAAAGGCCTCTGGTTGCACTCTGACAGCATTTGGGCCGTAAGTTCTAGAGGTAGTTCTGGACTCCACTTCTCCACTCCACTTCTTATTCTCTCTTGAGAAAAATCTGAAGACTGGTCCCATCCAGAACCTCGATGGGGGCTCGAACCTGCTGTGGTTGTGGCTGTGGCAGGTGCAATGGGTGTGCTAATAATCGCAGCAGGAGCATTGAGTATCGGAATAGGTATCCTGACTCCCGGAATAGATGTGAAAATACCAGAAACAGGGACTATGAACGGGATCTTGAGGTAAGTCCTTGCTGAGGGAATCCTTCTGGGTCACTGACTTGTCCAATGTGTCTTTTATAATGTTTGAGAATGAGGTTTGTGATTGTGAATCAGTATCTATTACTATCATGCAGGGCTAATGCCATTCTAGTTTCATATATTTGCAGGTATCCTGGGTGCTATTCATTAACATATTCACTTAGATACCTTTTATTTTTTTCTGGGTGTTAAATGGTGATCTTGCAATTGGTTAGAGCTTAACCAGCAAAGTAAATGCCTGTGAAGGTAGCTCCTGCTGGGGACTGTTCTCTGAGACTTAGTTGTCTCTTCTCTAGGCTTTTCAGAACTTCAATGATGGGAAGGAACCAAGCTACTTTACTCTCTCTCAAAAGCTGCTTTGCTTTGGGCTGGGCTTATTTGCAGTATGCCAAGTTCTTATTTGAATCAGATATTAATAAATCGCATAAAGGTGCTTTAAGAAGTAGAATGATTAGCTTAAGATTCCAGATCACCAGCTCAGAATTGCCTTTTGTCTACCTGCTTTGACAGATGATGTTGCCATAAGATTGAGAGGTGAATCAAGGCCAACCTTGATGGTTACTTGTTATCCCCAGTCCCTGTTTGTAAAAGTCAGTGTGCTGTTTTAGTATTAAATCTGTTGTGTTACTTTGTAAAATGTGGGGTGGCCGTCCCTACCAACCTGTGCTCACCTTTGATGCTTATTTATCCCTCTCTTGTTCACCTATGATATATATTTGTTTTGTTTTCACATGATGGCTTTGAAGCTTTTGGAATGGAATGTGCAGAATGTATATGTCAGACGAGTTTTGTAGTGTGCTCTAAGAAAAGCATGCCCCACACACTTCTAATCTATTGTTTTTCTCCAGGGTACTGATTACACTAAAACCCATAATTTAATGAAATAGGTATTAGATTTAAATATATATGTGTGTGTGTTTGTGTGAGATATATATATATATATATGTCTCATATATATATATATATATCTCATATATATATATATATCTCATATATATATCATATATATGTATATATGAGATATACATGATATATATATATCTCATATATGTATATCTCATATATATATCATATATATATGGTATATATGAGATATACATGAGATATATGTATATATATATATGAGAGAGAGAGGGAGAGAGAGAGACAGGTACATAGATAGATATGTTTGTGTGTTACACACATATACTTTTGAAGAATATTTAAATGCTGAAGTGACAGTCCAAAGTAGAGTAAAACAGGGGCACCTGGATGGCTCATTTGGTTAACTGTCTGACTTCAACTCTGGTCATGATCTCATAGTTCGTGAGTTCGAGCCCCATGTCAGGCTCTGTGCTGACAGCTCAGAGCCTGGAGCCTGCTTCATATTCTGTGTCTCCCTCTCTCTCTGCCCCTCCCCTGCTCTCACACACACACACACACACACACACACACACACACACTCTCTCTCTCTCAAAAATAAATAAAAATTTAAAAAATAATAATCAAAAGAAAGTAGAGTAAAACATTTGAAGTTGGCAGTTTGCTGACCATATCACTCAGATGGACCCTCATAGCTGTTTCTTATTTCAAGACTAGAGGGAAGGGACTAGTATATTAATTATTCTGTGTTTATTCCCATGTCTATTGATTTTACTGTTATTTCTTCTTTGAAAAGCTTTGGTTTCTCTCTGCTATTGCACCTGATGACTTTCTCTTTTGGAAGTCAAAAACCATGTATAGAAAGGTCAAAAATTCACTGTGCATAGATTTATGTCCTTTGCTAATTACTAATCAGTAATGATCAGCTACCAGGGAATATTTTTAATGACTTCTAACCAGCATCATGGAAGAACATAGGGAAAAACAAAGAGTTGTGAGTGGAGGACAAACAGATAATGCTACCTTATATGCTTAGAGTACTTAGGTACCATGTGATTCTGAGAGATCTCTGTGATTATGGCAAAAAAAAAAAAAAAGGAATCTCTCCAAGGCAACTGGCATCATCATGTTGTATCATCGAACCTAATTGCCTGCTGACTTAGGATGAAGGTCTTAGAAACCTGAACATACAATTCACCATGATGGTCCAAATAAGAACCCTAAATAATGAGGACATTTTCACCATTTGATTTTGTTTTATTAGAATCTTAAAATGAAGAATGGCTAACTTAGAGAATGAGGGAAATAGGGGCTGTTTTTGGCATTGATGCTAAAACTCATTTAAAGCATCCCCCTGTTCATGGTGGTATCATTCAAACCAGCACAGGGGACTTTGCCCTGTGAGTTCTCTCATAACATTTGCCTAAAATGACTAGACAGAATATCAGAATACTTCTAGGAAGTATTAACTTCTATGAGTTTAGCAACTAAGTGAAGTTCCACCAAAAGATACATGTTAATTCAAAATATTGAATTTTTTCCTGGTATTTTATAAAATGATAAATGTTATATGTTATAACAATGATAAATGCCTTTAAAAAACCCCTCTTTGATTTTCTGTTTTATTTTATTTTTTTTAATGTTTATTTTTGAGAGAAAAAGAGAGAGACAGACAGACAGTGTGAGCGGGGGAGGGGCAGAGAGAGAAGGAGACACACACTCCAAAGCAAGCTCCGGGCTCTGAGCTGTCAGTACAGAGCCCAATGCAGGACTTGAACTCACAGACTGTGAGATCGTGACCTGAGCCAAACTTGGACACTTAACCAACTGAGCTAACCAGGTGCCCCTGATTTTTTATTTTAAAACTGTAATAGTCTGAACTGGCTATGGTAATCTATTAAGTATCTGTGAATGTAAAAAATTATGCCTGATCAACATCCATCCATCTCTAAAACTGATTAAATACTATCTTATTTGTGAAGTTTCCCTGAATTCTCAGCTGATATTGTCTGACATCTCTCATGTCCTCATCGAATTTTGTAATATCCCAAGTAATTTTCAGAAACATATCTCTTCTTCACTAGCCCTCCTGGGCAGGGCATTCCCCTGCCACCTAATGCGTTGTCTGGCATATAAAAGACACTCAATACACAGAAATGCAATGACCAGGAAAGTGAATTAGACAGCCCTGAATGTAGCCAAAAGACCAGAGCTCTGACTCCAGCCCTTCTTTAGGCCAGCTGCATTAGCTTCGGTAGGTTGTTATGCTTCCTGGGCACCAGCTTTTATATTTGTAAATTAGGTGACGGGTGCTGGATTAGATAGTGCTCTGCACAACCCTAGGGATCCTCTGAGGTGCCTCAGGGGGTGCAACAGGGAGAAAGGATGGATGGAGAGGTAGATGGGAGATGAACTCAGGCTTGCAAGATTCATGCCATGTCCTCACTCAGGGAAGTTCCCTTATATCTGTTTTCTATATATGGCTGAATCTCTGTACAATTTCTTTTGAATCAAATGTTTTACCCCTGGAAAAATCATAACAATTTGACTAGATTACATATCATGTTCTTCCGCCTCTAGTATCTGTCATTTTATGTAACAATTTTATTAACTCATCTCATCATACTGCCTTTTATTTATTTTTTAAGTTTATTTATTTTGAGAGAGAAAGAGAGAGAGCATGCTCCCATGAGGGAGGGACAGAGAGAGAGGGAGAAAAAGAATCCCAATGTCCATGCTGTCAGCACAGAGCCCAGTGCAAAACTCTATGTGGGGCTCCATGTGGAGCTCAAACCAATGAACCATGAGATCATGACCTGAGCAGAAACCAAGAGTCAAAAGCTTAACTGACTGAGCCACCCAAGTGCCCTCATATTGCCTTTTAAAACAACTTTACATCACATTGATCTCATTAACTCCTTATTTATATGCCCCCCCATACAGATCTTTTCTGCTCTGTATTTTACCTAGCCCAACTTGTCTGTCATATCTTATAGTTACTTTTTAAAACAGAATAAGCTGCTTGTCGATACTGTTGTTTTCTGTAGTTTATAGAATCACTCTTTTTTTAAGTTTTTTTTTTATTTAAGTAATCTCTGTGCCCAACATGGGGCTCAAACTCATGACCCCAAATTCAAGAGTCACATGCTCTTCCAACTGAGCCAGCTAGGTCCCTTGTACTTAAAATTTTTTTTAATGATATTTGAGATAGCAAATATTTTCAAGTTTGTGAGTAAATATTCACTGACTGTTACCCCAAGTACTAAATGGAACAGCTATTTTCACAGCATAATTATTAATGAAAGAATTAGTAGGTAGATTACAGGAGGAAACAAGCACTAGAAGGTCAAAGTATACAAAATCAAGAAAGAGATTCAATACCCATGTACTCAGTATTCATTCAGAGCTCACTAAATTCCCTAGTACTTCTGCAATTTTAATGTTAACATTCTGCCAGTGGCTTAAGCTTTGTTCCTTATGTTTGATACATGTGCTATTTACTTATTCATTTCATGCTTGTTAATGAGGTACCTTGGGAGTTTCTCCTTACAATGAAAATGGAAGGGAATGAAAAAGGAATTGTTGGGAGTACCCAACTAACTTAGTCACAAACTGCCAACAACTTACCCTAAAACAAGCCTAAAAGGAATGACAAATTTTATTTAAGACAAAAAAATAAAATACAGTATGTCAGTTACATTTGCTATCAAGTTGTTCTATCTTACAATTAGGAAAGGCATCAGAATTAAGGTGGTAGTTGATCTCATAAGAAGATAAATCAAAGTACCATGTGTTTGGTTAGAATGGTACAGAAAGGAACCTTAGGAAGTAGAACTTTATTCAGGAATAAATGTGGAGTGGGGCCCAATCTTTTTCTTTTCAAAGTTTATTTATTTATTTTGAGGAGGGGAGGGTGCAGAGAGAGAGAATCCCAAGTAGGCTCCACACTGTCATGGTGTGGAGTGACAGTGTGGAGCCCCATATGGGGCTTGAACTCACAAAGTGTGAGATCATAACCTGAGCTAAAACCAAGAGTCAGACGCTTAACTGATGGAGCCACCCAGGTGCCCTGGGGCCAATCTTTAAATATAGACAGAGAAAGTGCTATAAGTTCTTGAGCAAAGAAGCATTCATGATGAATGAAATATTTCAGAGGTAGTGTCATTGATATTCCTGGTGCGATGGAAAAGTGGGGTTTAAGGATCACAGATGGAGACTAGAATCTCAGAAACTGCCCAAAATGCTGTTAAACCAGCTTAGGCTTGTATTAAGATAGAGGCTGTTGAATGGGCTGAGGTCAAGAGATTTGATGACAGATAATATATAGGAGAAAAAGTGGATGGAACAAAAAGAATCTAAGGTTTTTAGTTTAGGAGGCTTTAAGAAATGATGTTTCTAGTAGAAAGTGAAATTCTTCAGAAAGGAAAACAGCTTGCAAGAAAAATGCATTGTTTCTTTTTAGAAAATGTTGACTTTGAAGTAGTAACTTGGAAACCAGTTAGAAAGTTTTAAAGTAACAGAAAAAACAGTATAGAGAAAATAGACCTGAGATAGTCTCAGAACAAATTAGAAACTCAAAACCTTCCACATTTTCTTTTAGTCTCTTTCTTTTCTTTCTTTCTTTCTTTCTTTCTTTCTTTCTTTCTTTCTTTCTTTCTTTCTTTCTTTCTTTCTTTCTCCCTTCCTCCCTTCCCTCCTTCCTTCCATCCTTCCTTCCTTCCTTCCTTCCTTCCTTCCTTCCTTCCTTCCTTCCTTCCTTCCTTCCTTTTGTATATTGATATCTAAACTCATTTGTCAGCAAAATCTGACCTAAACTCTTATGAGGCAATTCATTGTCTTTAATTATCCCACTTGGCGTGAATTGTCATACAGTTTTGCTGCACATATTAATGCATTATGGTATATATTTGCTTTTCCAAAATCTGAAGATTTTTACTTTTAAAACATTTCTAGCCCCGATAGGGGCTTTGTATAAGGGACTGTGGACCTGTAGTAAGTTTAGAGACAGAATGCCAGTGAGGGACTTTACAGAATACTACATAACTGGGAGTCATCTGTAAGTGTTGAATAAACGATGAGAGATTTAATGAATGTTTAAACTTAAAAAGGGGGTGGGGAAGGTGGTAGAGCCTGGGTGGCTCAGTTGGTTAAGTGTCCAACTTCAGCTCAGGTCATGATCTCAGGGTTTGTGAGTTCAAGCGCCACATCAGGCTCTGTGCTGACAGCTCAAAGCCTGGAGCCTGCTTCAGATTCTGTGTCTCCCTCTTTCTCTGTCCCTCCCCTGCTCATGCTCTGTCTCTCTCTCTGTCTCTCTGTCTCTCTCTCTCTCTCTCTCTCCAAAATCAATAAACATCAAAAAAAAAAAAACTTAAAAAGAGAAACATAAAGTTTGCACAAAGAGAAAGTAAAGGAGGGAAATCAAGAAATAGGTAAGTTGAAGCAGATAAAGGATTTGGCAAAAAGAAAGATATGGTTGAATCCATACAGTTCTTGAAGGTTATGGGAGTAGAGCGGTGTGGGCACTGGGAACTGGAGAGGGAGGCTGATGTTTATTTACAAGTTGAAGGAGAGGCAGAGACCAGAAAGGGGAATGTTGCAGACTCACAAAAGGGTAGCAGCACAGAGGGCAGGACTGCCCATCAAGATAGGACAAACTAGGCAGTTTTAGAAGCAGAGAAGAGAACAAAGGAGAAGAGATAATACTAAAAATGCTTCAGAATGAGGCAATCATTTCAGACAGGCAAACTGGTTGACAAGCAGATTTTCAGACAAGTGGAGGGGAGAAGCTTTGGAAGGGAGCAGAGACACATCTTCCCAAACTAAGGAAGTATCCGAATGTGAAATTGACACAAGAAAAAACTCACACTGAGGAGTTTTACTTTTTTTTGTAGAGAACAAAATAGTTACTACCTCCAGAAATGGGTCTGGGGAAAAAGTGATGATTGAGAAGAGGGTGGTTTGGGAGTGTGGAGAAGAGTTTGGAGTAGCCACTGACGAAGTGTGACAGGAAATCAACAGGGAAATGATGACTGTCAAAAGGGCCAGGATGACTTAAACATCATAACTCTACAGTCCACATGTGCATAAAGAAGTGTTTGGCCATGGCTCTTTTGCTGTTCAATGCAGTCTGAAATTTCCTAATCCACAAAAAAAGAATATTTTGATTCTCCCGGCAGACTTATAGATGCACACAACATGATCCTTTGTCATTAGCTTTCCCAAATAACAAGCTAGTAGTAACTCTCGCAGGGCTAACATCATAACTGCAAGTCTCCTCACTGGTCCCCTGGATCCGTCTCCTGTACTCTAATACCTACAAATCTCTCCGTACAGAGCACCAGAGTCATCTAAAAGGCATGAATCAGATCCTACTATGTCTTTGCTTGCAAATCTCCAATGACTTCCCATCACACTTGGAAGAGAGCTCTCCAGTGGTCAAGCTGGCTTACAGGCCTTTTGTGAACCGTCTCCTGCCCCTGAGTAACTTAAATTCACCCCCTTGTTGTGCTCCAGCCACACTGGAGCAGCTACTTGGCTTGCAGGACTCTATCTTGCCTTGAGATTTTTTCTTTTAAGTTTATTTATGTATTTTGAGAGAGACAGAGCGCAAGCTGGGGAGGGGCAGAGAGAGGGAGAGACAATCGCAAGCAGGCTCTGTGCTGACAGCTCAGAGCCTGATGTGGGGCTTGAATCCATGAAGCCTTGAGATCATGACTTGAGCCAAAATCAAGAGTTGGACATTTTACCAACTGAGCAACCCAGGCGCCCCTTGCCTTGAGCTTTTGACTCTCCCTGCTTATTTGTCCTGGAACACACTTCCCCCTGTACTCACGGGATGGTTCCATCTTGTCCTTCATAACTTAGCTTAAATGTCATCTCTGAAGAAAAGACATTCAGTTATGATCACCTCATCCTACATGAATTATCTGCATAGTTCATATTACTATATTTTCCTCTTTGCTCATTTATTGTCTTTCTCCCTCACGATGTAAACAGAGATTTTTGTTTCTTGTTCACCACTGTATCCCTATTCCTAGCACAATGGCTGATATATACTAGGTGATCAATAAATGTTGAATGAATAGATAAATTTTTCTCTGTACCCTTTCAACTTAATTTCCTTAGTTATTTTATTTCCCAATGTCTGCTTAATGCTTAGTAGGTATTCTGCAGCTCAATTTCCTTAATTTGATTTGATTTATTAATTTTAATTTGACACAGTAAGTACAGCACATTGTGTCTCTTTCCTACAATTTGTAACTGTTGGGATTAATATCCCTCTGATGTTTCCTAGGCAGCTGAGTCCAAAACATGTTTTGTTCCCTTGTTATACAGCCTTCTCATCCACTGCCCCAATTAATGGCATTAAAAGAAAAAAAAATAACCCAATCTTTCTTTATAGCTATTTAATGTACAGAAAGTCAATACTTTTGGTCAGGAACCAGTTTGGTAGCAAACAGCTTTGGCAACTCTGCCTCACAGCCCCCAGAGTCTACCCATGCAGGGGCAGCAAGCCCTCGCTTGTGCTGACAGGGGAGGACACAGCCCCTCTGTGGAGCACTTAGGCTGCCAGGCTACTCCTGGACTTCTCCTCGGTGACAGGGAGCTTCAGTCTGTCCAGCAACAGCCTGGTAAACACAACTCTCTGTAACACACCCAGGGAAATTGAACTGATTGCTAGCCAGCCACAGGTAAGGAGTTAAATAAGAAATAGAAATAAAATAATTCTGCACTATTACAAAGATGAATCTAGGAGCAGAAAACCAAAAATCAAGGATATCATCATAAAATGAAATAGGGTGTATCTACATAGACCACCTTTCTTAAAGTAATTGATGGCAGCTTTGCTGGGCTCTCACACAGTATAATTAACATGTGTCACTCCTAAAAGAACATATTACCTGCCTATACTATGAAGCCTCCTTCTATTTAGCACTGTGCAATCATTAATTAGCTCATGCACGAGTCCCTGAGTTGGTGTCATTATCTCTGCAAACAAGGAAAAGCAAGGGTGTTGGTGCTTAGACTCCAAACAGTGTGCTGCTGGGCTCAATAAAGAACCTTGGGGGACAACTGGGTGGCTCAATTGGTTAAGCATCCAACTTCAGCTCAAGTCAGGATCTCGCAGTTTGCTGGTTCGAGCCCTGAGTTGGGCTCTGCGCTGACAGCTCAGAGCCTGGAGCCTTCTTTGGATTCTGTATCTCCCTCTCTCTATGCCCCTCCCCCACTCATGCTCTGTCTCTCTCTCAAAAATAAATAAAACATTTAAAAATTTTTTTTAAAAAAAGAATCTTGGAATTCCTCATTCTCAGACTGAACTTGGGTTTCTGCATGGTGGAATCAATATACTGTACTACTGAAGACAGCCAAATGGAAATGCCCCAGATACATGTTTTTCTTGCAGTATTTTGGTTCCATCATTGTGGTTTTTCACATGAAAGGACACTACTCTCTCCTGGCATGGTTGAAGGCTGGATGAGAGGGACTAGCAAGAAGGGGGGGGGGGGGGTATGGCATGGTGACGTGGAAGGAAAATGCATCATGTGATTTCTGGTCTTTAGAGAGAAGTTACCTGAACCTTTCCTTCTTAAGGAAGTCTATGAAGTCTGAAAGATACATTGGTAGTCAGGGAGCAGGGCTAATCCTGCAACTTGGCCTCCCCTTCCTAAGTTTCTGGTAAATCCTATAAACAAAGAGCAGACAAATCTTGTCCTTAAAGGAAGTATCATCCTAACACCAGGAATGACAGAACGTCAGTGTGTGGGTCTTCTTTGCAGGCATTTTATAGGTACCTGCCTTGTCTGCTGATAGGTAATGCTAGCCTGGTTTCTTTCTTGTTGTTGTTGTTTAATGTTTATTTGCTTATTCATTCTGAGAGAGAGAGAGAGAGAGAGAGAGCGCGCACAGGGGAGGGACAGAGAGATGGAGAGAGAGAATCCCAAGCAGACTCTGCACTATCAGCCCAGAACTCAACTTGGGGTTCCATCCCATGAGCTGTGAGATCATGACCTGAGCTGAAATCAAGAGTTGGACACTTAACCAACTGAGCCACCCAGGTGGACCTTGGTTTCTGCTTTCATACTTCTACAGGATCATATCTATTTTAGTCTTCTGTAGAAATTATTCAAAGGAACCAAGAAGCTTTTGTGCACCAGATCAGTAAAGAAGTATGGGGTTAATTTCAGGAACATCACACCCAATAAGAGTCATCTTGGGGAAGTGCTTGGCACAATCTCTTGAATGCAAATTATTATCCCAAGAAGTCTACAGCACTAATAGCCAGGTGACGTGTGGGGTGTGTGGGGTGTCTCAGCAGGAAGTGAGGAGGCAGCCTGTGGGTGATTTCAGTTTTCCAAGCTTCTCCCCTTCCCAAAGCATGTTTTATCCCTAGAGTGCCCTGCTTATGCCAGACACTAAAAATAGAGAGTCCTGTTGATTTGCAGACATTAGGCAAAACGGATAGAAATAAAAAATACATAATAGACAATAGAATAGATAAAAAGGAATTTTCACCCCCTGTCTCTGATCTTTGGTCAAATTTAGGGAGAGAAGTTTAATAGTAAGTGTCAAAACATTTTTTTTTAATTCAGTAAGCTTTGTGCCTAATGTGGGGCTAGAACTCACAACCCGAAGATCAAGAATCCCATGCTCTACTGACTGAGCCAGCCAGGCATCCCAAACATTTCTTTCAACAGATTGAGCTGACCAATAAAAAATTCACTGATTCAGGATATTTTAAAGCAAACATATTTACTCTGAACCTAGGCATACCGACATGGCTTAGCTTCTCTTTTGTAGGGGGAGAAAAATAGCATAGTACTCTATGAAAATTTTTGTGGATGTAAGCTGATACCTACTTTACATTTTTAATCAGAAATGGAATTTGAAGGAAAAAATTCTTTCACGTAATATTTTCCTTCACTGAATTACTAGGGTAAGAATAGGTTTTGTTGAATTTCTGTTTAAGTTAAATCAGACTCTCATGAACACAAAATGTATGTTTTGTGGAAATATAAATTACTTAGATATTTTGGGGAACTGGATGTCTAGAGCTGAGTTGCAATACTAGGATGTTTGGATCCTTGGGGAATAAGTTGTTCTAGACAACTGACTTTTATAGATAACTTAGTGTCTATCTTTGTAGGTTAGAAACTTAAAATTTTTTACTGCTTTGAATAAAAACTAAAGCTACGTTTATTTTTGTTTTTTTCTTAAACAGAATATACTAAACATTACTTAGACTTTTCTTGATAAAGAATGATTATTATAGGGGCGCCTGGGTGGCTCAGTCGGTTAAGTGTCTGACTTCGGCTCAGGTCATGATCTTGCGGTTTGTGAGTTCAAGCCCCGCATCGGGCTCTGTGCTGACAGCTCGGAGCCTGGAGCCTGCTTCAGATTCTGTGTCTCCCTCTCTCTCTGCCCCTCCCATGCTCATGCTCTGTCTCTCTCTGTCTCAAAAATAAATAAACATTAAAAAAACTTTTTAAAAGAATGATTATTATGGATAACAGCTTTTTTATGGATATACAGTAATGTTCTCAGAACGTATTGAAGTGTATGTTCTATCTGCGATTGCAGTAAATTTTCATTTCTGTGTTATTTAAAATTTTTTTTTCAATGTTTATTTATTTTTGGGACAGAGAGAGACAGAGCATGAACGGGCGAGGGGCAGAGAGAGAGGGAGACACAGAATCGAAACAGGCTCCAGGCTCCGAGCCATCAGCCCAGAGCCCGACGCGGGGCTCGAACTCACGGACCTCGAGATCATGACCTGGCTGAAGTCGGACGCTTAACCGACTGCGCCACCCAGGCACCCCTCATTTCTGTGTTATTTTAAATAGTTTTGTCTAGATGTTTCCTTCTTGTTATAATTTCTTTTGTCGCTGTGTACTTTAAAAAAAAAAGTCCTTTAAAATATTTTAACTGTGGAGTGGTTCAGTTGGTTAAGTGTCCAACTCTTGATTTCGGCTCAGGTCGTGATCTCACAATTTGTGAGTTTGAGCTCCACATTAGGCTCTGTCTGTGCTGACATCGTGGAGCCTGCTTGGAATTCTCTCTCTCTCTCTCTCTCTCTCTCTCTCTCTCTCTCTCTCTGTCCCTCCCCTATTCTCACTCTCTGTCTCTCAAACAAATAAACATTTATTAAAAAACAAAATGTTCATAGTGTTTCAATTAGATATGTGTTTGGAAATTAGCTAGCAATGCTCATAATGTTGTGTAAGGGAAGACTAAACGGGCTTGAAGTGAGGCCAAAAGTGCCTTCTCCAACCTTAACTGTTATATTAACAAAAGTTTTTCTTTTTATATGAATTTAAAAACATATTCAAAAGTAGAGAGAATATCATAATGGATCACCACACCATTCCACTTCTATGTATACATCATCCAGTTTCAACATTTACCATTCTCTGGGCCACCTTGTTCCCTTTATACCTCCCCTGCCATCCCACAGCTGGATTAAAAGCCAATCTTAAAATAGATACAAATGGTTACATATAGAAATATTTAGATATATTTGTATATATATCGGTTAGTATACATATTTATTTCCTTGCTCTGTCATCTCAGAGGGCCTAGAATCAATGATACCCCAGTAGTAACAAACACACCTAGAACCCAGATCTTGGTTTCTAATGCCATTCTCCAATAAAATGTACCAGGGCTCCTTAGAAAAATTGCTGATTGTACAACTGGAGCCCAAAATATACAAGATGAGCCTGGAGTGTCTTGTAGTGCCAGAATGTAAAAAGTGCCAAACACACACACACACACACACACACACACACTGATAGAGATATGTGAAACGGACATAGGAGCCAGCTGAAAGAGCTCCCAGTAGCTCAAACTGGAACAATTTGAGCAAGAAAATAAATAAGTATTGTATCAGAACTCAAAGTACAGAGTAAATATTTTTGAGTCCACATTCAAGGGTATTGGATAGAAATAAATAATTGAATGAGTGAATAAATGAATGAATGAATGAATAAAGGAGAAGAGATGAATCTCCCACGCAGAAGATTGGTTTTATTCTCATGGTGTCACTTAACACTTTCCTCCATCCCTACTACTTCACAGTAAATAATAATTCAGTAATTAAAACTTGATTAGATCAATTTTGCAGAAATATTTCACAGGTGATGTTTTATATATACTATTGAATTATATCACAGGTGATCTTTCTTTTTCCATGATGTACAGATTGGTGTCATCATCCTGATCCATCTTTTGCAAAGCCTTTTGCCAAACAGTCTTAGCAGTCATTGATGACTATTGCCTAGATCTATTAGCTCATTTCATCCACATTTATTGGCTGGGATTTTTCTTTTTTCTTTTTTAATGTTTTTATTTATTTTTGAGACAGAGAGAGACAGCATGAGCGGGGGAGAGGCAGAGAGAGAGGGAGACACAGAATCTGAAGCAGGCTCCAGGCTCTGAGCTGTCAGCACAGAGCCCGACACGGGGCTCAAGCTCACGGACTGTGAGATCATGACCTGAGCAGAAGTCGGATGCTTAACCGACTGAGCCACCCAGGCGCCCCTTGCTGGGATTTTTCTAAAACAACTTTCCCACATCAACTATTTTGTTGTTCTGAGAAACAGTTCATAAGAAAGGCAGGATAGGGGCACCTGGGTGGCTCAGCCAGTTAAGCGTCTGACTTGGTTTCAATGCAGGTCATGATCTCACTGTTCATGAGATAGAGACCTGCATTGGGGCTGACAGTGGGGAGCCTGCTTGAGATTCTGTTTCTTCCTCTCTTTCTGCCCCTCCCCTGTTCACTCTGTCTCTCTCTCAAAATAAATAAACTTAATTTAGAAAAGGCAGAATAAATGCTTGATTTTTCCCTCTTTATTTCCCAGTTTTCAGATAATTATTTGTTGCTTTTTAGAAACTTCCAAATGTGGCCTGTTAGTTGTCTGCTGTCTGTGCTGTGATTTCAACTATATAGTAATTATTAAGGGAAAAGAAAAAGCTAAAAACACTGACTTATTAGGCTTATAAGACGCTGGTGGACTTTTTATCATTGAGAGTGTAGATTTGTAATATGGTTAAGCAAGTCACTTCCAGAAGAGAGAAGTAGCAGGAAGAGAATTCCATTTCCAGCAAGGGTGATTGTCCCTGGCAGATTTAAAGCACAAGCAAGAGAGAAGAAAGAAGGAGAAAACCAGGTGATACATACAGCAGAAGTGAATAAAAGAGGGAAAAACAGAAAGGGGGAGGAGATGAACACTGGAGAGAATGTCCTTAGCAAATATTCTGTGCTCCAGTAATGCTTGATTGCTGACCTAGACAATCTCTGGTTTGCCATCTCTTTCTTGAATTCCTTATGTAATCTGAGAACTAACTATAAATTAGCAGAATAAGATTGAACCCTCTTTCTTGACTTGTTCCCTTTACTTATCTAGTATATAAGATGATCTTTTGGACATATAATTTCAAAACACGTGTTGGTCTGTTGTAATCTTATGCACCAACCAGGAAATAGACCTGTCCAAATAAACTGAGATAAACATGTATTTGCTTTTTCACTGAGGCATCCAATTCATGAGAAGTTTACACATGATTCTATCTTGATAAGAAGAGCTTAGAAAAGATACACAATGTGATTTACGTTTGCCAAACTACACCATGACTCAGAAGCTAATTTGGAGGGTTGAAAAACCCAGAAGAAACTATCTTGCTGCTCATTATGGTATGCTCATCTGTGGTAATTTTTTAAAAAGGATATGTTCATATATTATCAAGTGTGGCTGTTATACCTTTGCCAATGAGTTTTAGTATAAACTGTCTTGCTATTAAACTATTGGTATGTTACTAGGAATAATTAATACTGTATAGTAATATGCAGATTTTTATAATTGTACTGTGATTCTCTTTTTATGTGCCTTTACATTTAAGAAGATAAAACTTTAAAAATTTTTGACTGATTTTTTTTAAGTCATGAGCGTTTTTACTTTTTATCTGGTATTTTGAATGAAGCTAAAAAATTCTGAATGATTTATGTTAAGAAGTAAAAAAAAAAAAAAGAGTAGATTTAGAATCTCCCCTTGACTTGGGCCTTTATTTTTATTTTTTTTTAACATTTATTTATTTTTTGAGAGACAGGGAGAACCGAGTATGAGTTGGGGAGGGGCAGAGAGAGAGAGGGAGACACAGAATCTGAAGTAGGCTCCAGGCTCTGAGAGCCCAATGGGGTGGGGGAGGGGTTGAACTCACAAACTGTGAGATCATGACCTTAGCTGAAATTGGACGCTTAACTCATAGACCCACTGAGCCACCCTGGCGCTCCAAGAGGACCCTCTTTAAAAAGGACCTGTTCTTTGCTCTTTGCCTATCCTGGAGGGCAGGCCCTGCTGCCAGGGTGTGTATTTCTAGGCCCGACAGGTGTCAGGGAGTATGTGCAGAGCTTGGATGTATGCACTGTCCACTGGCGGACATGGGAGCCACTCATAGTGTAGAATGGAGACAGGGGAGGGAAGAGTAGGAGGCAAACCTGGGCTTCATGTCATTTTGAAGGTGTATTTTTAAAAGCAAGAAATTAGAATATACTTTGACAGTTCATTAGCTTCACTTATAACTTTAAAACATTTTAATACATTAAATACATTTAAATTTATGACCCTCCATTTATATTCTTGTTCCCCTTTTGCCACCAATGTTGGGGCAAACTTGGGTAGGTTTTTAAAACAAAACAAAAAAGATTGAACTCATACGTTCTTATGTTCTTAATTCTGTTAACCTATTAAATGCTCGAACAGGTATCATTGAATTCATCCATGAATTATAGGTAAATGGCTCTACCTAAAGATATAGTCCATAGTTTTTAGGTTTTTAGAATAAGTATATAAAATCATCCCAAATGTTTTAAATTGCCAGCTTTTCAAGGAGAATATTGGGGGAGAAGGAAGAAAGTGGAAAAAGCAATTGACTATCAGCTATTGATATTTACTCAGATGTGTTTAAGGCATAGAGAAAATGTTTTTAGTCTGAAAATTGTTCCCTGATCTAAAGGAGCTTATAAACTGGATGGGAAGCAAGAGAAACGTACATGGAAAAATGAAAATAAAACAGAGCAGCAAATATGAAATCGGTGTTACCAGTAATAAATGCTTTCAGAGGATTTCAGGAAGCTTGGGTAGTCAGGGAGGCCTCCAGGCTGGGCCTTGCCTTGTGACTCAGAAGTGTATCGGTGCAGGTAGATGAGGTGATATCCTGGGTGGGAAAAGCCACGCAGGCAGAAGTACAGAGACGGGTAAGCACCATGTATGTTTGGGAAACTGGGACATACTAATTTGGTTAGAGTGGATGGCTTGTGTTGGTACACAAAGGCAGAGGGATTTGAAAGGTATATGGTGCTGTCTGTTTAGGGCTCTGAAAGTTTGGGCTTTAGCCTGAAGACAATAGATAGGTTTTTGACATACAGATAGTAAGATGAAATCTGTGATTTCAATAACAAATTACTGTGTTCAGATGGACTGGCAGAGGGAGACAAGAGGCAGGCAGACCATAGAGGTCCTGGGCTCATGGACCCAAGAAGAGGACAAGGGTCTGGCATTTTGCAAAAAGACGTGTTTTCTATCACAGAACTTAAAACATTTCCTTATGGTTTTCAGATATATCACCAACAATTTCCACTGGGAATAAGTGATTGCTGATGAAATATAATGGAATAAACAAAATGAGTACCCATGTACATAGGATACTCACCACACTCACGTTTTATGTCCTTCTAGTGTTTTCACATGTTTACCTGTCTGCTTCTCCAAATGAAGAAAAGGGCAAACACCACCTAACTTGTGTTCGAAGTAGATCAAGGATATTTCCAAAATTCAACCAGTGGAATATAATTATGCTAACCTTGTTTGTACAGAGCATAGGAAAGTGTCTTTAGCCCCAAGTAATGAGAACATGTTACTTTTTATATATAAAACTGTCACATGGGGTGGGGCAAGCAGCCTGGTAAAGTGGAGAAAGACATTGGACCTTGGAAAGTCTGTGAGCTTGTTCTCATCATATTCCTTCCATGGAATGGCTCTAGCCCTGGGGCAATTCATTTATCCATCTTGGACAGCCTCACTTAAGGAGATTAAATTCTATAAACTCCAAGGCCCTTTCCAACTCTAATGTTCTATAATTATGTAAGTTACATCTAACACCAAAAGATTTTGTAAAATGAATTTCTTTTTTTTTTTTTATGTTTACTTATGTATTTTTGAGGCAGAGAGAATGTGAGTGGGGAAGGGGCAGAAAGAGAAGGAGGCAGAGAATCCCAAGCAGACATCGCACTGTCAGCACAGAGCCTGATGTGGGGCTTGAACTCATGAACTGTGAGATTCTGACCTGAGCCGAAACCAAGAGTTGGTCCCTTAATCAACTGAGCCACTCAGGTGCCCCTCATAAAATGAATTTCTAATGCGCTTTGAGTTGGACTCTCTGGTGGAGTTTCCTGGTGGCTCTGACACCAACCAATGACTCAGCTATGGATTTATCTATGATTAATTTTTGGGAAAGTTGAGGCAGGCGGAGATTTTTTTTTAAGTGTTGATTGTGTACCAAGGTTATCAGGTTTTTTATTATGTAAAATTATATCCCCCATCCCCCACTGAATCACTATTAAAAATGGGTTATCTTGTAGATGTAATTAAATGGATAATATTCCTTCTGTGAACTTTTCAGGGACTGCTCATGAGGGACATGAAGTGAGGGCAGTTCCCTATGTAGAACCACAAGCACCTTTGCAAAAGCTGACAGTGTGGTGAATTGATTAAAAGAGTACATTCTGGAGTCAGTTCAACTTGGGTTCAAATCCAAGCTCTGCCACTTGTACCTGTATGATCTTGGGCAAATTACTACTAGTTTTGTGGTTCAATTTACCCATCTGCCTCGTTGGGTTATGGGGATGAAGGGAGTTTGTTACATGTGAAGTACTTAAACACCACTCACCACAAGAAAATTTGGTGAAGTAGCAGTAGTGTTTTATATTTGGTAAAGTATTATTATAATTATTATTGTTAGACAAGACAATATTTTATTTTTTATTTTTTTAGCTGAAAACTTCTACTCTTTTTTTTTTTTTTTTTTACCATGGTAAGTGCCCTCTTTAAACTCCATCACTATTTTACCCATCCTCCCACCCACTTCTCTGGTAATCATCAGTTTGTTTTCTGTAGTTAAGAGCCTATTTCTTGGTTTCTCTCTCTCTCTCTTTTTTCCTTTTGCTTGTTTCTTTTGTTTTTTAAATTCCATATATGAGTGAGATCATATGGTATTTGTCTTTCTCTGACTGACTTATTTTGCTTAGCATTATACTCTCTAGCTCTATCTATGTTGTTGCAAATGGCAATATTTCATTCTTTTTTATGGCTAAATAATATTCCATTGTATATATGTTGATATATATGTATACACACACACACACACACACACACACACCCCACATCTTCTTTATCCATTCATCCATTGGTGGACACTTGGGCTGCTTCCATAATTTGGCTAATGTAAATAATGCTGATAGAAACATCAGGGTGAATGTATCTCTTTGAATTAGTGTTTTCATATTCTTTGGGTAAATAGTAGTGCGATTACTGGGTTGAAGGATAGTTCTATTTTTAACTTTTTGAGGAACTTCCATACTGTTTTCCACAGTGGCTGCATCAGTTTGTGTTCCCACCAACAGTGCAGGAGGGTTCCTTTATCTCCACATCCTCTCCATCACTTATTGTTTGTTATGTTTTTGATTTTAGCCATTCTTTTAAAAAATTTTTTGATGTTTACTTATTTTTGAGAGAGAGAGACAGAGTGCAAGCAGGGGAGGGGCAGAGAGAAAGGGAGACACAGAATTCGAAGCAGGTTCCAGGTTCTGGGCTGTCAGCACAGAGCCCAACGTGGGGCTCGAACTCACAAACTGTGAGATCACGACCTGAGCTGAAGTCAGGTGCTTAACCAACTTGAGCCACACAGGCGCCCCTAATTTTAGCCATTCTGACAGGTGTGAGGTGATATCTCATTGTAGTTTTGACTTGCATTTCCCTGATGATGAGTGATGTTGAACATCTTTTCATGTGTCTGTTGGCGACCTGTATGTCTTCTTTGGAGAAATGTCTGTTCATGCCTTCTGCCCATTTTTAAATTGGATTATTTGGGGGGGGGGCAGTTATTGAGTTGTATCAGTTCTTTATATATTTTGGATACTAACCCTTTATCACATATGTCATTTGCAAATATTTTCTCCCATTCCATAAGTTGCCTTTTCGTTTTGTTGATTGTTTCCTTTGCTGTGCAGAAGCTTTTTATTTTAATAAAGTCCCAATAGTTTATTTTTGCTTTTGTTTCTTTTGACTCAGGAGACATATCTAGTAAGAAGTTGCTACAGCTGATGGATGTCAAACAGGTTACTGCCTATTTTCTCCTCTAGGATTTTGAAGGCTTCCTGTCTCACATTTAGGTCTTTCATCCATTTTTAATTTATTTTTGCATATGGTGTAAGAAAGTAGTCCAGTTCTTACATAAGTCTAATACTTAATTATGAGAGCCATAAAAGCAGAGCTACCAAATCTGAGTGAACTCAATGCCTGAGTAGTATTGAGTAGTACTACTGAGAAGTAGCCAAATTTATTTTTACCAAATGCCTGAGGAGTGAGGGTCAAATTATAAACAGGCCAAGGCATTGGCCATCCTGGGAATCACATATAAGATACATGTCCAACAGAAGAGCCCCAGAGAAATCCACAAAGTCTCCTGGAGAGAAAGAAGCAGCTGTAAATATATGCTTACTCCAGAGAACACCTTCAGCCTAAGTGCCCCTTTTTGCCCCTGAATCCCCACTCCTTCCGGGCCTAACCCACAAAAAATGAATAGTGTGAACTGGAATTGAAGAGAAAAAAGGCAAAATTGGGGAAAAGGAGGAATGGAACAGAAATGACTGTGTCTCTCCCCCACTGCAGGGTGCCCACCTAAAACCCACCCAAGTGCTGGGCAAGGGGGAAAATATTCACTGAAGTGCAATTTAGAGTCTTGGTTATTACTTTGGGCTACACATTTTCATCACCAAAATAAAGCCTTTTTACTTTCTAAGAGTGAATGATAAATTCAAGAGGTGAAAAAAACCCCATAGAATGTGTTTAAAAGGAGAGTGATGACAAAGAATAAGATTATTTTCTGCTTCCATATACTGAGCTCCACCAAAGTGTCACTAGGGTAAGAAACCTTCATCAAAATATAGAAAGTTGCACTGAGTTGGGGGTCCAGCTGGAGAGGGTTATCTGGACACGAGAAACACACAAATGATAAAAGAGGTGCTTCCTCAATTATAAGAGTAGAAAGTATGAGATCCACCCAGAACAAAGTGAAATCTGTGCAACATGTTATAGCAACTGCTATGCTGCCTTCTTGCTTTCTGAAAACGGAAAGAAGAAAAGAATGTGCAATCACAGAATAGGTATGAAATACTGTGAAGGATATGCATGTTGGATTGGTGGAAATGATTTTCAATTCAACTCTATGCTCTTGATGTTAAAGCCTTTGAGAATTGTGTTCATTCATTCATTCAAACAGTTACTGAGCATCAAGTATTACCTGGCAAGGTTTCTCTTGCCACGTGTTTATGTCTAATTAGAGGTGCATACCAATTAGGAAAAGTCTCCCTTAACGCTAAACTGGCAAAGGCATGGTCTCCTCAGCCACAAAGGGTTCAAAAATAAAGCTGTGGTCAGTGTTCAGAGTAGAAGGTATGCGAAGGTTACGTGGGTCCTGTAGAAATGGTAGGTTTGGGATAGAAAATACATTGGATGTAAGCATACTTCACATTGATTTGTGCTCTGCCAAAAGTTGAATGGCCCTTAGCAGACCTGAGAGAGGCACTACCCAGACCTTCGGGCACTGTGTCACATGGCAATTACTTTTCACACAAGATTTTACAATTCAGCGTGTGCATCAGTCTCTAGATTGTAGCTGTCATCAGCCTCAGCCCAAACCACAGTTTAACTGGCTTTATTTGGTTACAAACATGATTGGAATTAAGGCTTAGAAGGAGAGATAAGATAGATCTAATCTTCTAACATAAAAGAAAACATACACACACTCATTATTTTCTTTTTCATTTTTGTGCACCCTCATTATTGAGGAGCTTTTTCATGGTGTGCAGATCTAGCCTAGAAGGGCAGCATATAAAGGTTTATCTGAAATCTTCTAAACCTGCGGGAGGAGGAGGAGAGGAACCTATCGACACCCCTCAGCAGCTTGCCTCACACAGTGGACAGCCGCATCCCAGTGTAGGGACACAGGCCTAGCACTTGGGCCACTGACAGGCTCCTTGCCAGGGAGAATTGCTGTGCCCTCCTTTGCATAGGGACAGGAACTCTGTGGAGTTTCTCTTGCCCTAAGGGGAAGGAACCAGTGCCTTGGCACACCCTTTCCAAACGGTCCAGTGCCTGATCTGAATCAACTAAAGGGAGAATGAAAAGACCTTTTCCCGGCTGGAATCCTTCAGATAGAAAAAAAACCCTTCACACCCACTTCTGATGAGCTCCATGAAAAATGGTTCCTTCTTAGCTGAGGAACAGAGAGAAACTTCCAGAAAACTTTGGCAGAAAACTATTCACCAATGGGGAAAGAGTCAAAGGAAAGAATGGGGCCACAAAAGACTCATTGTCCACATTTATCCCTCTTCTTTTCTTTTCTGGTTATTTGGTTGCAGCTCGGATCAACAGGGATGACTAAGAGTGAGATCTTTTGTAAGAGCATGAGAGCTTTGCATACAAGTAGTTCTGCCAGCAGTAGCCTGGCTACAAGCAACACGGTACACAGGGGCACCTTGTGGTACTGGGACCTTGGCATAGAGGGTGCTGTGGTGCAGTTAAGTGGAGAAGAATCCACGTTTTCACCTTCTGTTTTCCTTAGCATGTAAAAGTGGACCGTGAGTCTCACTATGAAATGCAGTTCCAGCCCCATTTATATCACTTAAGAGATTTGCAAAACTGGCTGATTATTATAGCCTTGCTGAGCCTCAGTTTTCCCATTTATTAGACGGGACAATAATATTCACCTTTTAGGATGGTTGTGGGCATTAAGTATGATCAGGCTCCTCAGAAATTAAGAGAGGCCCAGATCGCTTCCATTTTAAAAACTCCTGATACCTTAAAGCAACAACAACAACAAAAATGAACAAATATCAAAAATAGGTATTAAAAATAATACGTTCTAAATGTTTACTCTTAACAAAATAATATTCTTAGCATATCACAAATAGAATTATGTAATTCGCAAGATAAGGACCTATACTAAAAAATGTCAGTTTGTATTTCGCAAGATGTAATTTTTGTATTTTTTTTTAAGATGCAGTTTTATAAAAGACAGAAATTCCCATCGTTGTCTCAATGTACCTGAGTCTTTAGCATCGCAGAGAAATGCAGTACAGGTTGTATCTGAAGCCCCTCAGGAATGTGAGGCCTGGACTGCATGCTCTCCTCTGGTTGGAGGCCTCAGGCTTTGCTATAGGAGGTTCATAGGAGGCATGCATGGACCTTGATTCCCGTCCTCTCCTCTTTCCATTTCCCTTTCTACAGCAGCCACTAGAACAAGGGTGAAAAGGACTCACATGGGACTTTAATTGATTTGGTTTTGGCATTGTTCCAGAGCCCCATAACATTTCTTCTTGCAACTTCAGATTTTTATTAGTTTCATTACTTTCCTTGGGATGGTGCAATAAGGAGACTAGAAATGGTCTCACTTCGTGATTGTTCATCATCATTTTTAAAAAATTGAGAAATAATCACATACTATAAAATTCATTCTTTTAAAGTATACCATGGTTCCGTGCTTTTTAGTATATTTCCAAGCTATACGTTAGTATTTTCCAGAACATTTTCATCACTGCAAAAAGAAACTCCATAGTCTCTCCCCATACCCTCTTTCCCCCAGTCCCTAGTAACCATTAATCTGTTTTCTGTCTCTCTGTGGATTTGTCCATTCTGGACATAAGATATAAATGGAATCATATACTGTATGTCTTGCTTCTTTCACTTTGCACAATGTTCTCAAGGTTCTACCATGTTGTGGCATGTATGAATGCTTCATTCCTTTCTATTGCCAAATAATGTTCCCTTATATGGATATGCCATATTTTATTTATCCATTTATCAGTTGATATACATTTGGGTTGTTTCCACTTTGGGGCTATTATGAATAGTGTTGCTATAAACATTGGTGTGCAAATTTTTCTGTGGATATGTGTTTTTAGTTCTCTTAGGTATATAACTAAGAGTGAAATTGTTGGGTCATATGTTCAACATTTTGAGAAACTACCAAACTGCTTTCCAGAGTGGCTTCAATTTTACAATCCCACCAATAATGTACTAGGGTTCTAATGAATCCATATCTGTACCAATGCTTATTGTCATCATTTTGGTTATAGCCATTGTAGTGGAGGGAAGTGACATCTCATTATGGTTTTGATATGTGTTTTCATAATGACAGACGATGTTCAGCATCTTTTCACATGCTCATTTGCCATTTGTATATCCTCTTTGGATATACAAATGTCTATTCAATTGCTTTGCCCATTTTTAAATTGGGTTATTTGTATTTTATTGTTAAATTGTAAAAGTTCTGGGTACTAGATCCCTGTCAGGTATATGATTTTACAAATATTTTCTCTTATTCTGTGGGAGGTACCTTTTCACTTTCTTGATAGTGTTTTTAGAAGCGCAAAATTTTTTGATGAAGTCCAATTTATCTTTTTTAAGTTTATTTATTTATTTTGAGAGAGAGCACGACAGAGCATGCATGCACAAGTGGGGGAGGGGCAGAGAGAGAGGGGGAGAGAGAGAGAATCCCAAACAGGCTCTGAGCTATCAGTGAAGAAGCTGACTTGGGCTTTGAACTCAAAAACCATGAGATCATGACCTGAGCCGAAATCAAGAGTCAGATGTTTAACCGACTGAGCCACCCAGGTACCCCCAATTTATCTTTTTTTTAATCTTTTGGTTGCTTGGAGTGAGGTAAGGGTCATCACCCACCCCCCCTTTTTTTTTAGTTTTTTATTTTTTGCTAGAAATACAGTCTGTGGCATGATGCCAAAGAAAACATAATTGCAGAACTGATGGCCAGGACTTAAATGAAGTACAAAACTCGTAAGGGCTGAGGTTCTGATTAGGTTCAGTATGGCAGGCAAAGGTGGTGCAGGCCATAGGAAGGCCTGGCTAACCCTATGACCAAGGTAGGATTGCTCACCTCAGCCTAGAGTTATCAGGACAGTTGGGTATCAAAAGAAATATATATGGCTGTCGCAATGAGAGTGAGAGCTCAGCTTAGAAGAACTCTGTCACTCTGACAAATTAAAAAAATTTTTTTTAGTTTATTTACTTTGAGAGAGAGAGAAAGAGAGCAGGGGAGGGGCAGAGAGAGAGGGAGAGAAAGAGAATCCCAAACAGGCTTGACAGTGCAGAGCCAGACGTGGGGTTTGAAATAACGAACTGTGAGATCATGACCTGAGCCAAAATCAAGAGTCAGGCACTTAACCAACTGATCCACCCAGGAACCCCTGACAAACTAAATTTATGAAGAGAATAATTAGCAAACCTTACCAGCTGGTAATTCTATTCACCAGCCAGTAGAATTAAATCATGAATTGCCTGCCTACAATATACCATGCTGGTGTCCATTGTCATGAGGCTTCCAAACCTCCCTTGTCTAATCTCGTCTGTATCTCCTTAGGAAACTGCAAGAGGCAGAAACACAGCTTACTCTTGCCCCTATTGACTCCTTTGCCTTCCCCACTGGAAACCCTCCATTTGTCCCTCCAGGTCACTCTCCACCTTGCTCTGTGTCTGGCTTTGGCCTTCCGGATTCCTGTTGTGTTCAATCAAAGGGAGTACTAGATCACTTTCTTATACACGCACAAAAATAAATTCAAAATGGATGTAAAGATCTAAATATGAGACAGGAAACCATAAAAATCCTAGAGGAGAACCTCTTTGACATTAGCCATAGCAACTTCTTACTAGATATTTCTCCTGAGGCAAGGGAAGCAAAAGCAAAAACAAACTATTGGGACTTCATCAAGATAAAAATACCTATTTGAAGTACCTATTATGTATGTGAGGTGCCTATTATGAGCCAGCTCTTTAGGCACTAGGGGTTTTGGGTAAATGAGATCATAAAATCCCTGCTCTTGAGGAGTTTACACTCTGACAGGGAGACAGACAAATTGATATACATTATATCAATAGCTAGTGATAGGTGCTGGGGGCAAGTAAAACAGGCAAAGGGAATAGAATGATGGCAAGGGGTGCTATTTTAGGTAGAATGTGCGGTCACAGAAAGCCTCTATGAAAAGACTTGAATTAATGAAGAATGCCTGTGTGGCTACCTGGGAGAAGGGCATTCTAGAAGAACAGCATGCACAAAGATTCTTTGTGCCAGACTGAGGAGTGGTAAAGAGACCATGGGGCTGGAGGGAAGCAAATGAAGCAGAGACTAGGCAGAGGCAGGCAGGGTCCAGATCATGCAGGAGCTTGGGGGCCATTGTAAGAGCATTTTCAATGTAATGGAAGCCACTGGAGGATTTTAAGGGTGGGGGGGGGGTGTGTGGTGGCAGGGAGGGGTGACATGAAATGACATTTAAAAGGATCACCATTTGGTGTGACAGGGAGAAAGGGTCCCTAGGTAGTGCTGTCAGATGACAAAAATAATACAATTTAATAACAAGTTTTATGTCCTTTATTCAAGAGAAAACAATCCATGCACTGGGGGAGTACAGTGTCTCACAAACACTGGAGCATTCTTCCCAAGAGATTTTGGGTAAGACTGAGTACTATAGAGCAAGTTATATAGAGGCAGCACAGAAACAAGGATAGGAAGGTGGGGGAATTCCCTATAAGGCTAGCAGGTCCTATTTTCCAGGGTAAGGTTAGCTAACTGAAGATGAGTTGGAGGACTGTGATTGGTGCCTGTTAGCTTTCCTTAACAGGTGTTTCCTGTAAATGCAGGTAGACTTAGGTTTAGATTTGTGATGTGGATTGCCTCCATTTTGTGGGTCCCCATATATAAATTACCTTTGTTGGCAACTGGTCTCACCTTGTCCTGTGTGGACTCAACCACATCCCCTAATATGTTCCAGGAGGATGAGAAACTAATCTATATAATGAATGTGACATGACATCTATGGCATGGGAGTGTATCAAGAGAGAAGGTGGCTAGATACCCCCAAGAGATAGCAAAAATTACATTGGGAATGGAAGTGGAGATTTAAAAAAAAGGAAGTTGATAAGAGAAAGATAAGCAAGAAGGTTGTGAGAGAAGACGAGAGGGAACCAGAGAAACAGAGTGGTTCATGGTAGAGTGTTGTGGAAGCTGGTATAGAGAAAGGTGGTTAAGAACAGGTGATTTGGAGACTAGCAGCCTTGGATTTGAAACTGGGCACTGTTGATTAGTTCCATGCCCTTGGATAGGTTATCCACCTTCTCTGAACTTGTTTCCTCAATGGAAAATGGAAACAATAACCTCTTCAGATTCAGTGAAATTATGTATATAATATGCTTAACAAATTGTATGGGGCATAGTTAACCTTATGGTCAAAGCTCTTAAAAATATAACACAAATATCTGCTATCTGGTGTCCCTTAAGACTTCTAGCCAGAGGAGGGCTCCTGTTCTTGAACATTCAGATAAAAAGATGGAGGCAAATCCTATACATCCTTCCTGCCCATATCCATCATTCTGGCTCTGATCCTTCTCTGAATGACCACTCTCTCTTTCACCTCTCCTCCCATGGTTCCTTCTGCCACAAATCAGCCTATTCATGGAGCCCAGATCCCTTCTTTTTGATTTTCCCAAAGCATCATAATCTCATGCAGTCACATACGGCAAACTTTTACTGAGGGCTTGGCACAGTATGGCAAACAATTAAAAATCACATATTGGTCTCTGCTGTTGATAAAATTTCCTCAGCCATTCCACAAACTGGGAATGTTTCATTGGCCTTTTTTCTTGAAGTATCAACCTCTCACTATTTCTAGAGGCCAGTCTTAGGTCCTCAAAATCCAACCCCCTCCCTTTTTTTCCATGAAGATCTGTACTTCCTACTCTGAGCCTATTTTTTGATATATAAATATTTTAAAATTTCTCTTAAACCAAGAGTTATCTTATTTTAGATATCTATCCACTAAAATGCACAGATTTTGAAATTATTATCTTTTTTGCATAATCAAATCAAAGGAAACTCTTAGATGGAGGAGAGCAGAACAGATGTATGGATTGTGCCACCCCCCCCAACCCCCACTCCTTGAAGAAATGGAGACAGTTTTTTCTTACAAAGAGTGGAAATTTCCTTTCTATTAGTAAACAAAGCACCTGGAATGTCATAGGGGAAAATAGCCCTAGTGTTTACTGAATAGAATAAGCAGGAAGAAGGGAGATAACAGTATCAACAAGCAGAAGTGGCAGGAGAAAGCAAAGGGTCTCCCCTTATCCTCCTCTATATTGAGAAAGTAGCCCACTTTTCAACCCAGAAGGAGAGCCCAATACTTGCTGTCTTTGTTAACACACAAATTTGCTCTTCCTCTTGATCCCTTTGTCAGGGAGGAAGAAATTTTCCTTTGTCCAAGGTTCTTCTAGCTGGACAAAGAATGAAATATATGAGACAGATTAACAGGAAAAAGTCAAATTTAATTTTGTATGTACGAGGTATCCACACAGACATGAAAGTGCAAACCTAGTCAGGCAAAAGGAGGTAAGTCTGTCCTTTCAAACTAAGAGAAGAGGGTAGGGGTCTGGGACTTCAAAGAGAAGGAATGCAATTCACGGGAAGATGAAAAAGAATAAATATTTGATAAATAAATGTTGCTGGGCCACACAGAAACAGTGGGACAGAGATGGATTTTAACAAATGGACTTTGTCCCCCTTCCTCCACCCCCACTCTGTTCATATTATAATGTAGTTTTCTTTTTTTTTTTTAATTTTTTTTTAACGTTTATTTATTTTTGAGACAGAGAGAGACAGAGCATAAACAGGGGAGGGTCAGAGAGAGAGGGAGACACAGAATTTGAAACAGGCTCCAGGCTCTGAGCGGTCAGCACAGAGCCTGATGCGGGGCTCGAACTCACAGACCGTGAAATCATGACCTGAGCCGAAGTCGGATGCTTAACCGACTGAGCCACCCAGGTGCCCCTATAATGTAGTTTTCTATGTGATTGCTCTCTTCCTGGATCAGGTCCTCTGTCTAAGGAGTTCAAGAGATGTCAAAGTTTCTTCCTGAATCTTTTGGGCCTTGATTGTTTTCAGCTCAAAATAATCTACCTGCCATTGTAGTCTGTCTTGGGAGGCCCTGCTCTTGGCCTCCACACCTTCATTGGCTGCCTATTGACCACCAAATAAGGTCCCAGGCAGCCCCTATGGGAACCCTATGTCTCAGCCAGAGTGTTCTATTGGCACTTCTCCAAATAGACATTAACACTTTTCCATCTCTGCTTTGCTCATGTTCTTCCTTTTGCCTGGGATGTTGTTCCACCACATTTCTACCTAACAAAACTATTCAAACCCTAGCTTGTGCTACCACTTTCATGAAGCCTTCCCTGATTGCTCTCTCCCTCCTGCATCTGTGCTCTGCAGAGACCCAGTGGCTAACTCTTCATTGCTACAACTAATACAAATACATGCTGCTTTATTTTGTCCTCAAATAAGTGCCTCAGTTATGGTCCCCAGTGGATTAAAGTTCCTCAAATTCATGAATTAATCCTCACACTTTTTTCAAATCCATGGCACAATGTACCCCAGTGCTCAGTGCATGAAAAGTGGCCAATAAATATTTGCTGAATATTTAATTAGTTTTCTATTGGGTGGGTCAGTAGTCTAGACAAGGCTTAGCTGCGTTCTCTGCTCAGAGCCTGACAACCTACAATCAAGTTGTCAGCTGGGGCTGCAGTTTCATCCGCGGTTCAGGGTCTCCTTCCAAGGTTCTGTGGTTGTTGGAAGAATCCATTTCCTTGCAAATGTGGAACTCATAAGCAGCTTGCTTTCTTAAGGCCATCAGGAGAGAGTCCTTGATGTTTCAAGTTTCTGACCTCTATATGCTCTTTTAATGTTTATTTACTTTTAAGAGAGCAAGAGAGACAGCGCATGAGTGGGGGAAGGGCAGAGAGAGGGAGACACAGAATCCAAGGCAGACTCCAGGCTCTGAGCATCAGCAAGGAGCCCAACATGGGGCTTGAACTCACAGACTGCGAGATCATGACCTGAGCTGAAGTCAGACGCTTAACTGACTGAGCCACCCAGGTGCCCCTCTCTATGCTCTTTTAAAGGGCTCACCTGATTGGGCCAACTAAATCAACTCTTAGGGAATTTAATTCCATCTGCAAAATCTCTTCATCTTTACTCCATAATATAGGTGACATCCTATGTGATGGAGTGACATCCATCATAGTCACAGGTCCCACCCACTGCACTCAACGGGAAGGGATTACAGAGTGAGTGTCCACCAGGGGTAGGAATTTGGGAAATTATGTTAGAATTCTTCCTATCACAGATATTTTTGGGGCAATGGTCTTAATAGAGTATTTTTTATTTGATTGTGTCACAAGACACCAAATTGCTTCAAAATAGAAGAAAAAAACTTCAGTTACTATTTTAGATGGAAAGGTCTTTAAATAATGTCTGTGATAGAAGACAATTCCCTCATTGGTTTTTTGTTTGTTTGTTTGTGTTTATTTGGGGGTTTTTTGTACATTGTAAATAAAAACAATCATTTTAGTTTGGTTGTAGTTTATATTGTTCAGAGTTGGTTTCAGTTCGTGTTCAATCTGGAAACAAGAACGCAAAATTATTCTATATAAGTGACAGCTGAGTTTGTTAATTAATAACTGGGCAAACAGATGAAATGTGTGCCTAAAAATTATATAGATCAAGGAACATGTAAAGAACTACAGAAAGAACATGTAAAGAATAGACTAATTCCTCCAGCAAGGCACAAAAGTCAAGCACAGGTGAGTCCTTAATCTAATGAGCTCTATAGTGTGATTTTCCACTCAGAACCCTACTGAGTTTTCAAGTTCAAATATATCCACAAATTTGGGTTTCTTCAGCCAGGAGAATTCCTCATTTATCCTGGCATGAGATTTGGTGGGGGTGGGCATCAACTATAACATGATCATCTTTAAATCAGATTTGTGCCTGGTCTGAGGTTTGCTAGAATCAACTTGACATGAGACAGATTAACAGGAGAAAATCAAACTTAATAATGAATGTAAGGAGGAATCCACAGACATGAAATTCCAAAGACAGTGAGACAATGACATGCTTATTTGAGCTAAGGAGAAGGGTAGGGTCTGAGGATACAAAGGGGAGAAAGAAGGCGAAAGGAGATGTTTGGAAAACAAGGTTGCCCTGTTATGCAGATAAGTTTCTTAGATAAAGGGGAATCTCTCTTAATAGTTCTCTTCCTGGTACAGGCTCTCCTTTCCAATATAAATTTAGGCAATTGACAACCAAGAAAAGACCTCTTCCTGCATCTTCTGGGTTTTGATTACTTTTACCTCAAATTAATGTTCATACCAAAGTGACCCATCTTGGGGCAGCCTGCCCTTGGCCCCTACAGATGATTTTTTTGGGAAAAATTTTGAAGTTTAAATATTGAATTTTTGAACATTTGTTGGACCCTGTGAACACATGCTGTATATTTATTCATATGCATGTTGTCTATGACTAGTAGCTGAAATATGTTTATACAAATTTTTTCCAACATGATATGGAAGGGCAGGGCCAATGAATGTGGGAGGGAAGTCAGGCATTAGCAATTTTGCTTACTTTTGCACCAGGCCCTGCATCTGTGCTCTGCAGAGACCCAGTCATAGTGTCAGGGGCAGAAATTTTTCACCCTATTCCTGCTTTTGTGCTCCAGAGTACAGATCCACACAGGCAGGGAAAGAATGAGCATGTGGAGAAAGTCCCCAAAGCTGGAATGACCCCTGGGGAATTTGGCTGAGGCAAGAAGAGGGAGAAGGTGTGCCAAATTCTCATGCCTTTCCCCACACCCTTTGAAAAGTCCTGTTGCTAGGGCTGAGCACTGGGTCAGTT